>NC_045763.1:123123446-124342612 GCF_008692025.1 Phocoena sinus | reverse complement strand
CCTTGTGCTATATAGTAAATCCTTGTTGCGTATCTATTTTATGTATAGTAGTTTGTATATATGAATCCCATATATATTGAGTCCTTAATGCTTGAAGCAATTTAAAAATATATGTACCTTTTTTTCTTTATTTTTAAAATTAATTTTTATTGGAGTATAGTTGATTTACAATGTTGTGGTAGTTTCTATTGTACAGCAAAGTGAATCAGTTATACATATACATATATCCACTCTTTTTTAGATCCTATTCCCATATAGGTCATTACAGAGTACAACCTAGTTTTTAAGTAAGTACATTTAATCCTTACTTAAGAGATAACATTTAATATTTTCCAAACAGATCAACCCTTTGAGGCCTCAAAATTAAAACTTACAGTAATATTACACTTTAATTATCTCTTCAGGATCTAGTTATATCTGAAGGAAACCATGATACTTTAAAAAGGAAATAAAAATCTCTTTTTTTCTAATGTCAGTGACCTCAGATTCTTTTTTGCTAAATGCACTGGTTTGAGAGGTAGAACACATAAGAATAAAGTACTGTCACTGCCCTCAAGCAAAGTGAGGCAGGATATGGTATTTGCTCTAAGAAAGGTGCAACGTGCTTTGAGAGTTCTATTGTGGCTAAGAGGGAGAGAGGAGGTTTTAAAGGGGGTCTGGCGTTACAGAGTGAGGCCTGAACCACCAAAGTGAGGAAAGTAAAATTCGAAGGGTTCAGATGTAAACACACCTTATTACTACCCTCTACTCATCTCATTATTACAAGACATTCTGACCATAATACAGAGGGAGATGCAAAAAGACACAGTTGGGCAGGGTAGGGGAAAGGAAGGATTCGGTTTGTAACATTATTTCCTGAGGAAAAATGAATGCAGAGTTGCTACTTTAAAAGTATACTATTCAGGGCTTCCCTGGTGGCGCAGTGGTTGGGAGTCCGCGGGTTCGTGCCCCGGTCCAGGAAGATTCCACATGCCGCGGAGCGGCTGGGCCCGTGAGCCATGGCCGCTGAGCCTGTGCGTCCGGAGCCTGTGCTCCACAACAGGAGAGGCCGCGGCAGTGAGAGGCCCGCATACCACAAAAAAAAAAAAAAAGAAAAAAAAAAAGAAACAGGTAAAAAGTATATTATTCAACTCATTAGTAGGCTCTAATAGGAAAAAAAAAAAGTAAAATAACAAGTGTAACAAGGATGTGGAGAAACTGGAATCCTTGTACATTGACTGTGGAAATGTAAAATGGTTCAGCTACTGTGGAAGAGTCTGGTGGGTCTTCAAAAAGATAAACATAGAATTACTATATGATCCATCAATTCCACTGTAGGTATATACCCAAAAGAATTGAAAACAGGTACTCAAACAAATCCTTGAACATGAATGTTCACAGCGGCACTATTCACAATAACCAAAAAAGTGGAAACAACCCAAATGTCCATCAATAGATGACTGGATAAACAAATCATGCTATATCCATACAATGGTATTATTCAGCCACAAAAAGCAATGAAGTACTGATACACGCTACAACATGGATGAACCTCGAAAACACCTTTCTAAGTGATGGAAGCCAGGCACAGAAAGTCACATACTGTATGACTCCATTTATACGAAATCTCCAGAAGAGGTAAATCCACAGAGACAGAACACAGATTGATGGTTGCCAGGGCTGGGGGGAGGGGAAAATGGAGAGCAACTGCTTAATGGTTTCCTTTTGGGGTAATGAAAACATTTTAGAACTAGATACAAGTGGTGGTTGAAACACTGTGAATGTACTGCATGTCACAGAATTGTTCACTTTTAATGGTTAATTTTATGTTATATGTATTTCACCTCAATTAAACAAAACCAAAAACGAATCTGCAGCTGTAGGACAAATCTGACAGTACAAATCTTACTGCCGTGTCAGTTCCCTTGCCTATAGCAGCCAGTTTCATCTAACTAACTGGTCACTTACACTCCGCTACAGGCCAAGTAACAAGAGTTACCACCTCTAATGGAATTGTTTATGAAAATAAGAGTAACAATTTCTTGAATGAGAGATTCTGGAACATGGGGTTTGTGAAAGCTATTTTTCATCACTAAGCAGCTGTATTTTGTATAATATCTACTATATTATAATCTGTAATGAAAATCATATTATATACTACTACTTCAATTAAACGTATACAATAAAGAAAAAAGTATATTTTTCAGATTTTTGTCAGTAAATTTAAGGCAAAGTGAAATTTAACAACAGTTAAATTACAGATGTCCTATAGGAAATAAGGACAGTATCTGTGCCTGTCACTACCATTACCTTGATGAGTAGCACAAATTCCAAATGAAGTTCACAGAAAGTCAGGCAACCACTGGGCATAACTAACACAAATCACAGCTAAAAGATCTTCAAGGAAAAATTAGCTTCTACGTGTGTGTGTGTGTGTGCACGCGCATGTGTGTGTGCGTGTAGGTGGTTTCTTCAAAGTGAGTCACCATAAAATGGGAAGAACCTGGGATAATGGAAATCCAGAATGAGCATCACTTATGGCTACAGAAAAATTCTATGTTACTACAAAACAAGATGCATAATCAGAACTGATGCTACAGATCATCCATGGGATGGATGATTATTACATATCTGCTAAAAACTTCCACTGCTATTGTATATTCTTCATCTCCTAAGAAATGGTATATGTTTTGGGACTTCCCTGGTGGTCCAGTGGTAAAGAATCCGCCTTCCAATGCAGGCGATGAGGGTTTGATTCTTGGTCGGGGAACAAAGATCCCCCAGGCCGCGGGGCAACTAAGCCTGCGTGCCACAACTACTAAGCTCACGTGCCTCAACTAGAGAGCCTGCGCTCCTCAACTAGAGAGAGAAAACCCACAGGCCACAACTCGAGAGAAGCCTGTGCATCGCAACGAAAGATCCGCATGCCTCAACAAAGACGACACGTGCCACAACTAAGACCCAATGCAGCCAAAGAAATTTAAAAAAAAAGAAAGAAAGAAATGGTATATGTTTTACTTTTCTGTTGTCTTTATGTAGATGACTGCACATGAGTGATGCATGATAAGATTTCTATAAATGGTTGATGTTTGTTGAATTAAGTTGATCAGGATGAAAGGTTCTATTTAAACAGATTTTTATTAGTTTTATTCTTAATTGTTGAAAAATGATTTGTGATCTACCAACTACTGAGATCAAGTCTTTTTCAAATAACTTAAACATGTTACATAACAGGAATACTCTGAGGACCAAGAAAACCAGAAGGAAAGTCCTTATTCTAAAATTCTAATATCATAGTAACAACGCTGTTTACAAAAATCTAGCAAACATTTGCTCTGTTCCATCTTTCACCTTCCTCATAATCTAGTCAAATGTTCCTTACTCATCTTTAAGATGTGAGCCAGGTAAATGGTGGCAGTTTCCTGCCTTCTTTGGAAACACAAAAATTCCCTGGAAAGCTGCAGGAAAACTCATTATCCTGATTTTATCTGACGTCAGCGTTCCTGGTTTGAATTATGACCCTTTGCTACCAATCCTTCTTACATTGTTTATTTATATGGATGAAGTTATCTACTCCCAGACTTCTTTATTGCATTCTATTCCCTGGTTTCATTTTCCCAATATCACAAGGACATCCTTAATTGCCTCTGTTCTTAACCCTATCTAGAGTGCTTTCTTACCTTCCCTTCTACCTAAAAATTTATTATCTATATCCATTATCTATAACTTATCTTTAACTCCTTCACTCTCCCATTTCTCTACCTTAAAAAAAGGGTGGGGGGACCTCCAAGATAGCGGAGGAGTAAGACGTGGAGATCACCTTCCTCCCCACAAATACATCAAAAATACATCTACGTGTGGAACAACTCCTACAGAACACCTAGTGAACGCTGGCAGAAGAACTCAGCCTTCCTCAAAGGCAAGAAAATCCCCACGTACCTGGGTGGGGCAAAAGAAAAAAGAAAAAACAGAGACAAAAGAATAGGGACAGGACCTGCACCTCTGGGAGGGAGCAGTGAAGGAGGAAAAGTTTCCACACACTAGGAAGCCCATTAACTGGTGGAGATGGGGGGATGGGTGGGTGGCTTCGGAGCCACGGAGGATAGCGCAGCAACAGGGGCGCAGAGGGCAAAGCAGAGAGATTCCCACAGAGGATCGGTGCCGACCAGCACTCACCAGCCTGAGAGGCTTGTCTGTTCACCCGCTAGGGCGGGTGGGGGCTGGGAGCTGAGGCTCGGGTTTCGGAGGTCGTATCCCAGGGAGAGGACTGGGGTTGGCTGCATGAACACAGCCTGCAGGGGGCTAGTGCGCCACAGCTAGCCAGGAGGGAGTCTGGGAAAAACTCTAGATCTGCCTAAGAGGCAAGAGACCATTGTTTCAGGGTGTCTGAGGAGAGGGCATTCCTTTCCTGTCTGCCCACAGAAGGAAGAACACCGCCTAAACGAGCTCCAGATATGGGCGCGAGCCGCGGCTATCAGCTCGGACACCAGAGATGGTCATGAAACGCTAATGCTGCTGCTGCAGCCACCAAGGAGCCTTTGTGCAAGCACAGGTCACTATCCACACCTCCCCTCCCGGGAGCCTGTGCAGCCCGCCACTGCCAGGGTCCTGTGATCTAGTGACAACCTCCCCAGGAGAACACACAGAGTGCCTCCGACTGCTGCAACGTCACGCTGGCCTCTGCTGCCTGAGGCTCACCCCTCACTCCAATCATAACTACCATACCCCTCTTCACCCCCGCCCCCCCCCATCCCCGCCGGAGTGAGGCAGAGCTCCCTAATCAGCTGCTGCTTTAACCCTGTCCTGTCTGGGTGAGGAAAGTAGCCTGAGGGCAACCTACACACAGAGGTGGGGCAAAAACCAAAGCTGAACCCCAGGAGCTGTGAAAACAAGGAAGAGAAAGGGAAATTTCTCCCAGCAGCCTCAGGAGCAGCAGGTTACATTCCCACAACCAACTTGATGTACCCTGCATCTGTGGAATACCTGAATAGACAAGGAATCATCCCCAAATTGAGGGGGTGTTCTTTGGGAGCAACTGTAGACTTTGGGTTTCCTGTCTGCAACTGACTTGTTTCTGATTTTTATGTTTATCTTAGCATAGTTTTTAGTGCTTGTTATCACTTGTGGATTTGTTTACTGGTTTGCTTGTTCTCTTCTTTTTTTTAATTACTTCTTAATTTTTTAAATTACTTTATTATTTTAATTATTATTTTTTCTTTCTTTTTTTTCTCCCTTTTCCTCTGAGACGTGTGGCTGACAGGGTCTTGGTGCTCCGGCCTGGTGTTAGGCCTGAGCTTCTGAAGTGGGAGAGCCGAGTTCAGGACGTTGGACCACCAGAGACCTCCCAGCTCCACGTAATATCAATCAGCAAGAGCTCTTACAGAGATCTCTGTCTCAACGCTAAGACCCAGCACCACCCAACGGCCAGCAAGCTCCAGTGCTGGACGCCTCATACTAAACAACTAGCAATACAGGAACACAACCCCACCCATTAGCAGAGAGGCGGCCTAAAATCATACTAAGTTCGCAGACACCCCAAAACACACCACCAAACGTGGCCCTGCACCCAAGAAAGAAAAGATCCAGCCCCACCCACCAGAACACAGGCACCAGTCCCCTCCACCAGGAAGCCTACACAAGCCACTGAACCAACCTTACCCACTGGGGGCAGATACCAAAAATAACTGGAACTACGACCCTGCAGCCTGTGAAAAGGAGATCCCAAACACAGGAAGTTAAGCAAAATGAGAAGACAAAGACATATGCAGATGAAGGAGCAAAGTAAAAACCCACCAGACCAAACAAATGAAGAGGAAATAGGCAGTATATCTGGAAAACAATTCAGAAGAATGATAGTAAAGATGATACAAAATCTTGGAAAGAGAATGGAGAAAATACAAGACATGTTTAACAAGGACCTAAAAGAACTAAAGAGCAAACAATGATGAACAACACAATAAATGAAATTAAAAATCTCTAGAAGGAATCAATAGCAGAATAACTGAGGCAGAACGGATAAGTGACACGGAAGATAAAATAGTGGAAATAACTACTGCAGAGCAGAATAAAGAAAAAAGAATGGAAAGAACTGAGGACAGTCTTACAGACCTCTGGGACAACATTAAACACATCAACTTTTGAATTACCAGGGTCCCAGGAGAAGAAGAGAAAAAGGAAGGGACTGAAAAAATATTAGAAGAGATTATAGTTGACAACTTCCCTAATATAGGAAAGGAAACAGTCAAACAAGTCCAGGAAGCACAGAGAGTCCCATACAGGATAAATCCAAGGAGAAACACACCAAGACACATATTAATCAAGCTACCAAATATTAAATACAAAGAAAAAATATTAAAGGCAGCAAGGGAAAAGCAACAAATAATATACAAGGGAATCCCCATAAGGTTAACAGCTGATCTTTCAGGAGAAACTCTGCAAGCCAGAAGAAAGTGGTAAGGCATATTTAAAGTGATGAAAGGGAAAAACCTACAACCAAGATTACTCTACCCAGCAAGGATCTCATTCAGATTTGATGGAGAAATTAAAACGTTTACAGACAAGCAAAAGCTAACAGAGTTCAGCACCACCAAACCGGCTTAACAACAAATGCTAAAGGAACTTCTCTAGGCAGGAAACACAAGAAAAGGAAAAGACCTACAAAAACAAACCCCAAACAATTAAGAAAATGGTAATAGGAACATACATATCGATAATTACCTTAAATGTATTAAATGCTCCAACCAAAAGACACAGACTGGCTGAATGGATATGAAAACAAGACCCATATATATGCTGTTCACAAGAGACCCACTTCAGACCTAGGGACATATACACACTGAAAGTGAAGGGATGGAAAAAGATATTCCATGCAAATGAAAATCAAAAGAAAGCTGGAGTAGCAATTCTCATATCAGACAAAATAGACTTTAAAATAAAGACTATAGAAGAGACAAAGAAGGACACTACATAATGATCAAGGGATCAATCCAAGAAGATATAACAATTGTAAACATTTATGCACTCAACATGGGAGCACCTCAATACATAAGGCAAACGCTAACAGCCATAAAAGGGGAAATCAACAGTAACACAATCATAGTAGGGGACTTCAACACCCCACTTTCACCAATGGACAGATCATCCAAAATGAAAATAAATAAGGAAATATAAGCTTTAAATGATACATTAAACAAGATGGACTTAATTAATATTTATAGGGCATTCCATCCAAAAACAACAGAACACACTTTCTTTTCAAGTGTTCATGGAACATTCTCCAGGATAGATTATATCTTGGGTCACAAATCAAGCCTTGGTAGATTTAAGAAAATTGAAATCGTATCAAGTATCTTTTCTGTCCACAATGCTATGAGACTAGATATCAACTACAGGAAAACATCTGTAAAAAATACAAACACATGGAGGCTAAACAATATACTACTAAATAACCAAGAGATCACTGAAGAAATCAAAGAGGAAATAAAAAATACCTGCAAACCAATGACAATGAAAGCACAACGACCCAAAACTTATGCGATACAGCAAAAGCAGTTCTAAGAGGGAAGTTTATAGCAATACAATCCTACCTCAAGAAACAGGAAACATCTCCAATAAACAACCTAACCTTACACCTAAAGCAATAAGAGAAAGAAGAACAAAAAAAACCCCAAAGGTAGCAGAGGGAAAGAAATCATAAAGATAAGATCAGAAATAAATGAAGGAAACAACAGCAAAGATCAATAAAACTAAAAGCTGGTTATTTGAGAAGATAAACAAAATTGATAAACCGTTAGCCACACTCATCAACAAAAAAAGGGAGAAGACTCAAATCAATAGAGTTAGAAGTGAAAAAGAAGAAGTAACAACTGATAATGCAGAAATACAAAGGATCATGAGAGATTACTACAAGAAACTATATGCCAACAAAATGGACAACCTGGAAGAAATGGCCAAATTCTTAGAAAAGCACTATCTTCCAAGACTGAACCAGGGAGAAATAGAAAATATAAACACGCCAATCACAAGCACTGAAACTGAAACTGTGATTTAAAATCTTCCAGCAAACAAAAGCCTAGGACCAGATGGCTTCACAGGTGAATTCTATCAAACATTTAGAGAAGAGCTAACACCTATCCTTCTCAAACTCTTCCAAAGTATAGTAGAGGGAGGAACACTCCCAAACTCATTCTACGAGGCCACCATCACCCTGATACCAAATCCAGAGAAAGATGTCACAAGAAAAGAAAACTACAGGCCAATATCACTGGTGAACATAGAGGCAAAAATCCTCAACAAAATAACTAGGAAACAGAATCCAACAGCACATTAAATGGATCATACACCATGATCAAGTGGAGTTTATCCCAGGAATGCAAGGATTCTTCAACATACGCAAGTCAATCAATGTGATACACCATATCAACAAATTGAAGGATAAAAACCATATGATCATCTCAATAGATGCAGAAAAGGCCTTTTGACAAAATTCAACACCCATTTATGATAAAAAAACTCTCCAGAAAGTAGCCATAGAGGGAACTGACCTCAACATAATAAAGGCCATATATGACAAACCCACAGCCAACATCATTCTCAATGGTGAAAAACTGAAACCATTTGCTCTAAAATCAGGAACAAGACAAGTATGCCACTCTTGCCACTATTATTCAACATAGTTTTTAAAGTTTTAGCCACTGCAATCAGAGAACAAAAAGAAATAAAATGAGTCCAAATCAGAAAAGAATTAAAGCTGTCACTGTTTGCAGATGACATGATACTATATATGGAGAATCCTAACGATACCACCAGAAAACTACTAGAGCTAATCAAAGAATTTGGTAAAGTAGCTGGATACAAAATTAATGCACGGAAATCTCTTGCATTTGTATACACTAATGATGAAAAATCTGAATGAGAAACACTCCCATTTACCACTGCAACAAAAAGAATAAAATACCTAGGAATAAACCTACCTAAGGAGATAAAAGACCTGTGTGCAAAAAATTATAATACACTGATGAAAGAAATTAATGATGATATAAACCGATGGAGAGATATACCATATTCTTGGATTGGAAGAATCAACATTGTGAAATTGACTATACTACCCAAAGCAATCTACAGATTCAGTGCAGTCCCTATCAAACTACCAATGGCATTTTTCACAGCACTAGAACAAAAAATTTCACAATTTGTATGGAAACACAAAAGACCCCGAATAGCCAAAGCAATCGTGAGAAAGAAAAACGGAGCTGGAGGAGTCAGGCTCCCTGACTTCAGACTATTTTACAAAGCTACAGTAATCAAGACAGTATGGTACTGGCACAAAAACAGAAAATATAGATCAATGGAACAGGACAGAAAGCCCAGAGACAAACCACGCATATATGGTCACCTTATCTTTGATAAAGGAGGCAAGAATATACAATGGAGAAAAGACCGTCTCTTCAATAAGTGGTGCTGGGAAAACTGGACAGCTACATGGAAAAGAATGAAATTAGAACACTTCCTAACACCATACAGAGAAATAAACTCAAAATGGATTAAAGACCTAAATATAAGGCCAGACACTATAAAACTCTTAGAGGAAAACATAGGAAGAACACTCTTTGACGTAAATCACAGCAAGATCCTTTTTGACCCACCTCCTAGAGAAATGAAAATAAAAACAAAAATAAACAAATGGGACCTAATGAAACTTCAAAGCTTTTGCACAGCAAAGGAAACCATAAACAAGACCAAAAGACAACCCTCAGAATGGGAGAAAATATTTGCAAACGAAGCAACTGACAAAGGATTAATCTCCAAAATATACAAGCAGTTCATACATGGTCAATATAAAAGAAAACAAACAACCCAATTCAAAAATGGGCAGAAGATCTAAATAGACATTTCTCCAAAGAAGATATACAGATTGCCAACAAACACATGAAAGGATGCTCAACATCACTAATCATTAGAGAAATGCAAATCAAAACGACAATGAGGTATCACCTCACACCGGTGAGAATGGCCATCGTCAAAAAATCTACAGAGAGTAAATGCTGGAGAGGGTGTGGAGTAAAGGGAACCCTTTTGCACTGTTGGTAGGAATGTAAATTGATACAGCCGCAATGGAGAATCGTATGGAGGTTCCTTAAAAAACTAAAAATAGAACTACCATACGACCCAGCAATTCCAGTACTGGGCATATACCCTGGGAAAACCATAATTCAAAGAGTCATGTACCACAATGTTCACTGCAGCTCTATTTACAATAGCCAGGACATGGAAGCAACGTAAGTGCCCAACGACAGATCAATGTATAAAGAAGATGTGGCACATATATGCAGTGGAATATTACTCAGCCATAAAAAGAAATGAAATTGAGTTATTTGTATTGAGGTGGACGGACCTAGAGTCTGTCATACAGAGTGAAGTAACTCAGAAAGAGAAAAACAAATACTGTATGTTAACATATATGTATGGAATCTAAACAAACAAAAAAATGGCTCTGCAAACCTAGGGGCAGGACAGGAATAAAGACGCAGACACAGAGAATAGACTTGAGGACACGGGGAGAGGGAAGGGTAAGATGGGAGGAAGTGAGAGAGAGGCATGGGCATATATACACTATCAAATGTAAAACAGATAGCTAGTGGGAAGCAGCCGCATAGCACAGGGAGATCAGCTGTGTGCTTTGTGACCACCTAGAGGGGTTGGATAGGGACGGTGAGAGGGAGACGCAAGAGGGACGGGATATGGGGATATATGTTTATGTATAGCTGATTCACTTTGTTGTACAGGAGAAACTAACACAACATTGTAAAGCAATTATACTCCAATAAAGATGTTAAAAATTAAAAAAAAAAAAAAGAGTGGTCGTGGGGGAGAGGGTTTCTTCTACTCTAAGCTACTTCATTTACCAGTGCTCTGAAACCCAACACCTCCCTTCTCCTCAGGAACTTTGATTCCTGAATCATCCATCCTTTCTTTACCACTCCCCTCCTAGTAGTTTTCTCCTACCTTATAAACAGACTTGACCTCCTCTCCCATTCTTTCCTTCCTTTTATTCAATATATCATCATCATCACCATACTCATACTCATAGTAAATACTAATTATTGAGCACTTACTGAGTTACACATCTACTTGCTTTCAACATCAATTCTATGCAATGTATTATTATTTATTTCCATATTATAGCTAAGAAAACCATGGCACATAAGGAAATAATGTGCACAAAGTAACATAACTAGTAAGTGAAAGAACCAGGATCTGAATCCAGATGGTTTGGTTCCAGGGCCAAACTCTTAATCACTGTGCTACACAGCTTCTCATAGAGCTTCTAGTAAAAGAGTTGCCTACATTTATCTTTCCTTGCCTCAACTATTCACTTCTCTATCAACAGCAATTTTTTCCCCTGCCACTTACCTAAAGGTACTTTAGGTACCTAAAGTACCTAAAAGCTTTTAAAAAGTCCCTAGTATACAGAACGGATAAACAACAAGGTACTATTGTATAGAACAGGGAACTATATTCAATATCTTGTAATAAACCATAATGAAAAAGAATATGAAAAAGAAATATATGCATAACTAAATCACTTTGTTGTACAGCAGAAATCAACACAACATTGTAAATCAACTATACTCCAGTAAAATAAAGTTTTTAAAAAGTCCCTAGTAACTACTAACTGTCAAATCCAAAGGTCACATTTTAAGCTTTCTATGTCTCCACCTCTTTGCAAGACTTGATTACAATGAATACTAACTCCATGAACTCTGCTGTCTGGTTCACTTCTTTTTAAAAAAAATATTTATTTATTTATTTGGTTGTGCCAGGTCTGTTGCGTCAGGCAGGCTCCCTCGTTGTGGCATGCAGGCTCCTTAGTTCTGGCATGTGAACTCTTAGTTGTGGCATGCATGTGGGATCTAGTTCCCAGACCAGGGATGGAAAGCGGGCCCCCTGCATTGGGAGCGCAGAGTCTTAACCACTGTGGCACCAGGGAATTCCATGTTGGGTTCACTTCTGATCTCCACGGTTGCTCTTTCTTAGACCACTTAAGCATTGTCCAAAGGAAATTTATGTGATGATGGAAATGTTTTATATATATGCTATCTAATGTGGTAGCCACTAACCACATGTGGCTACTGAGCACTAGAAGGGTGACTAACTTGACTGAATTTTTAATTTAATTTTAATTTAAACAGCCAAATGCAGCCTGTGGCCATCGTACTGGACATCCTACTTCATGTGCTTCTCTTCCTCTGTCTGCCCTTTCTATGTTGTAGAAGAGTTTTACCCTTGGTCCTCTTCTCAGCTATTCCACTCTCTTCCCAGCAGTATCTCCCTGCTAAGTACTTTCACATCTATATAAGCAACCAGATTTCTTTCCTCAGGAACATATCTCTATCTTCAATTACTCACTTCTTCACCTGCAAGTACCATATGGCACCCAAATGCAACATCTTCAAAACTGAATGTATCACCTCATTGTCAAGTCTACTCCTAGCTCAGGCAGTCCCTACTCAGGTAATGATGCTATGTCTATCCCAGTCCCAAGCCAAATACAGGTATTCATTTTAGATTACTCCTTTTCTTGCTTGCTTTTTTTTTTACTCCCTCTCAATCTCCTCTCCTCCTCTCGCAAATGCTTATTAAATCTGACCCCTGGCTTCCACTGCCACTGCTCTAAGCCAGAATGCTATATAATGGATCTAACTGAAACAGTAATGGAGTCTAGTTTTTTGCTTCAAGCAAGATTAAAGTATAACATGGCTGGAAAAATCTTTTATACTTAGAAAAAAAGAACACAAAAAAGTGGCATGATAGGAAGCTAAACTGCTTTGTAAGGAAGAAGTGAGAATATTACTATCTCACAATCTGTGCCTAAAGCATCCTTTTAGAAACACATCTTATTAATATTCCAAATTCTATTGGTAATGAATAAAAATGAAATGGATACTACCTTTAAAACCTTAATTTTTGTTACTGGGTTATCACTTGGTGAAAAGATCAACTGCTCATTCACTCAGTTAACAAAAGTATAATCTTAATTCAAATGTCACTTAGTATTCTCATAAGCTCTGCGGTATACCCCAAAACAACAACAAAAAATTCCCCACATGCAGCAAAGGGCAGGGCCAGGGCAAGTTTCTCATTATGTAGTGGTCAGAATCTCTTAGAAGCCATGCACTTTAACTGACATCTACCAAACCAAACACTAGAGGAGAGCCATCTTTCCTATAAGTGTTTGACTTTTTGCTTCTAGACCACCAAGAACAGAGTAATATATCCTCCACCATGCTCCTGAGGCTCTAGAAGTGCTCCAGCCAATTTCAATGACCTGTGGAACTACCCACTATTTAAAACATCACTATGAAGGAGGACCAAGAAAAATCAGTATCGGTATTGGTGTTTCCACCCTGAGGCTTATAAGAGCACTTGGGCCAGTGCAGAATGAAGCCCACACAGTAAAATACGTAATACATTAAAAATAATAACAGTAATAAGAATATTAGTAATAACCCCTGGATAAACGTAAGTTCAAAAGAAAATGGCCCCGTGGAGTCTGAAATGTACAATTGCTATACTCTGTTTTGATGAGAACTTTATGTGAGGCCTGTTCCTCAGTGAATTTCTGAGGCTTCGACTGAAAATGCTGGTATCTCATCTGGAAACATTTTCCAAAACAAGCGCTGCTTCAAGACATCAAGCTTCTTCAATTATTATGAAAAATAGCAGATATATTCACTGGTGCCCTGGTCTTTTCAACATCCTTTGTCCTCATCTTGGAGAAAATGATGTTTGATCATGCTCTCTTAAGAATATAACTCCCTAATATTAGCCATGGCACTAATAAGTCCCACAGAACAGATGCATCATTGGTTGCTAAGAACTTCTGATAGTATTTTTGGAATGCCACTTCATAAATGTATATTAGGTTGCATTAACAAATTTCTTTGACTTTTTCAGTTGCCAAAAAGATCTTGATATTATTATCCTGGGGAAAAAAATCATTTGAATGAAAAATCTAGTGAACCAGGTCAGGACAGGAAGCCTTAGCTCCACCATAATTCAGGTTACAAAAAAGACTTACAGTTAATTGACCATAAACTCAGTGAATCAACAGGTTAAAACTGAGTCCTCTGAAAATTGAGTCCTTGTCTGGTTATAAGGTGAGTCAGTTGCTTTAAAATAAAACAACTTTAATATTTCAAAACAGTTAAATATTATCAGAAAAAATAACATTCTAGATTTTAAAATTTTAATCTGATGTCCTTTTTAACTTTATTAATTATAAAAAAATAATTATAATAAGCCAGTGATAAGTTTTTAAAAATAAAAATAATAAGCCAATGGTAACAGCACTGGCTACACTAAAGTCTGTAACACTAATTCTGAGGATGACTAAATGATAAAGGATTTAGAAATCACATGGCACGATGGGAAAAATCTGAAGGTATTAGAAACCTTCAGTACAGCTTTATTCCTCCCATGTTAGCTTTACTGTTTCTTCATCCTAAACATACGCTGTCTACTACCATCACATTTAGATCCTACCCAGCTTCAAGGTCCAGTTTAAGTCCCACCTTCTTCAAAGCCTTCCCTCATCCTCCCAGCTAGAAATGATTTCTCCCTACATGTCCCTACATGTCTCCCTCATGTCTATGAGACATTCTTATGAATATTCTTATGAATACTTGTTATGAATATTCTATTACATTTCCATACATGTAAGATAAATTTCCTGAGAACAAATTAATATTTTATTCAACTTTAGTGATCCTACCGAGTATAGTAGAGTGTCTTGCACAGTGGAGACAAAACAAAAGGAACAACATAGCTCAAAGGATAAGAGGATGGCTCTGCTCACTTTTATAGATATGTGTTTACAGATATGTGTGACTTTTGTCAAGGGACTAAAAACATCTAAGCCTCAATCCCTGATCTATAAAGAGAAAAAAATAATGCCTCATATGGTTGTTATAAGGATTAAATGAGACAATCTATGTAAGTGTTTAACACATCTAGTAAATACTTAATGAATGACAGCCACTATTATATTAAATTATTACTTTATAATGAATTGTAATATTTTATAATATATTACTTTATAATAAGTCACTTTATAATAAATGTCAAATAAATGAAGAAGACGTAGAATAGGGCAATGACTTCCAGAACAGCTTTCATTTTTAAAAGATGAGGAAAATCATTTTAATCTGTGTTACTGGTAAGGGCAGAATTCAAAAAAGTATAGATAACAGAGTTATACAACAACAGAATACGGTGCATTAAAAATTAACTGTTCCCTAACAATGGATGAGTCCAAGCACAGGGTAGATGACCATCTGTCAGGAATACTGATGAAAGAAGTCTGCCCTTTGATTAAAAAGTGAGCAAGCCTTTAAAATTTGTCTAATATGTTTTACAATAAAGAAAATGCTTTGGTTTTTCCTACCGATGTTTATAAAACTTTATACAGCGGCTTTACTTTTCCAATTGTCATCTATAATACAGTTGGTCAGATTTAATTTAGGATAAAGTACTGTGGCAGGCAGAACAGCCAACTCAAAGACATCCACATCTTAATCTCAGATGCTGTGAATAGTTACCTTACATGGTAAAAAAGATTCTGCAGATCGGATCAAGTCAAGGGTCCTGAGATGGGGGGAATTTATCCTCAATTATCTGGGTGGACCCAGTGTAATCACAAAATGGTCTTTATAAGAGAAAGAGGGAGGCAGGAGAGTCAGAGAAGATGTGATGATGGAAGCAGGGGTCAGAGAGAGAGAGAGAGAGAGAGAGAGAAAGAGAGAAAGAGAGAGAGAGAGAGACAGAGAGGGGAAGACAGACAGACAGACAGACATAAAGACACTTTACTTCTGGCTTTGAAGATGGAGGAAGAGGCCATAAACCAAGGAATGTAGGTAGCCTATAGAAGCTAGAAAAGGGAAGGAAATGAATTCTCTCCACAGAGCCTCCAGAAGGAATGCAGCCCTTCCAAACCCTAATTTTAGGACTTCTGAACTCCAGAGCTGTAAGATACTAAATTTGTGTTGTTTTACCTAGCAATTTCACTATTAGTTATATACCCCAAAGAACTGTGTGCCAATGTTCAATGCAGCATTAATTCACAATGGCTAAAAGGTGGAAACAACCCAAGTGTCTATAAACAGATGAATGGATAAACAAAATGTGGTACAAACATACAATGGAGTATTATTCATCTGTAGATTGTGTAACATAGATAAACTTGAAAATGTGCTAAGCGAACTAAGTCAGACACAAAAGAACAAATGTTGTATGATTCCACTTAATATAAAGTATCTAGAATAGGCAAATTCAGAGACATAAGATACACATCTGTTTTCTTTAATTTGAGCTGACCCACAAGAAGCTTATTACTCCTTTTTATTTATTTTAATCAATTCCTTAAAGGTAACTATGTCAAAACTCATTCACTCTACTCATACCCCAAAATCCATTTCATTCAAAATCTTTGAGGTAGTATGAGATAATGAGAGGGAGGGGATATATGTATACATATAGCTGATTCGTTTCATTGTACAGCAGAAACTAAGACAATATTGTAAAGCAACTATACTCCAATTAAAAAAAAGAAAAAAGAAAGAAAGGTAACGAAAGGCTCACAGTCTTTGCAATCACAAATTACTAAACAGTTCTGAATTTATTTCCCTTATCTGTAAAATAGGCATAATACTATTTACCTTATAAGAGTATTTTAACAATTATGAAGTGTATATAATAAAGCAGCTAGCCGTGCACATATAGTAAGAACTCAACAAATGGTAACTGCTGCTATTATTATTACTATTATCTTTGCCTTCCCCTCCGATGACCGCCTCAACTACTTAAAAGAGAAATAAGAAAAATGGAACAATCTGACATGAATTATTCCTCATTTTCCTTCCCCTTTCCACCTCAATTTTCTGTCATTGTTTGATCTTAGCTTCTTCTCCCCAATATAAAAAAAGGGTATATCCTTTTCCATTTTCAAAGTTAACCCTCCATTCTGTACTTTTGATCCTAACTCCTTCCCCTACCTCAGTTCCGTCAGTTGTTTTTCTTTAATTCCTTTCTCTCTGGTGGTTCCTTCCACCTGGCCTATGAACATACTCAAATTTCCTCAAAGAAATACCACTATGGTACTTTCCTATACCTCTTCTTGAATAACCTTCTCTTGAATTACCCTGAATCCGTCACCTGCGTATCTGTCTCATCTCTAATGGATTGCTAACTCTTGAAAGACTGAGGGTATCTCATTTATTTGCATTAACATCTTTTAATAACACCAAGTATAGTATTTTACATATAGGACAGGCACAGACTTAAATAAATGAATAAACCTAAGCAACAGATTTTCTGTGAACATATAAGGGCTCTTTGACAAAAGCGCATTGTCAGATTTAGCTGCTCAACCTAAATAAATCACTCTGGTTGGAGAAAGGCAAAGAAGTAACGTATCAAATACAATCTTAACTTTATAATACCATTCTCTTAAAATGTCACAAAATCAAAAATTATTTTTTCCTGAAATGTTTAAAATTGTTGTAGTCTACACGAAAGTATTCTGAATCCAGAAAATGTGAAACTTTGGTTTTATTATAATGCTAGTGTTCTTTCCATTGAAAAGTTTTGTTATTCATAAACCAACAAAAACTAAGAACCCATATATTCTTTACAGTTAAGCAATCTGCAGGTTTGTTAGTTATATTTTAAAATAAAAATACATTTATAAGCAAGTAATTATCTGAATAAACTGTAATTTTATTTTATTATTTTTTATTTTTTGACTGCACTGAACGGCATGTGGGATCTTAGTTCCCCAACCAGGGATTGAACCCTCGCCCCCTGCAGTGGTAGCGCATAGTCTTACCCACTGGACCACCAGGGAAGTCCCAGTAGACTGTAATTTTACATCTAATGTATCAGACATGATACTTAGTATGCAAACTGGAACTCAAATGTATTTTTATGTTCCTAAGCTAACCAACTGACATCAGTGGGAAATGCTAAGAACACAATGACAGACCCTTAACATTTGAGAAACTAGACATTCAAGGTTATCCTCAAGTGAATGTAAAAGCCCATAATATGGAAGTAATGTGTAATTTTATAAAGGCAACAAATGCTTCAGTCAACATACAGAAAGTGAGTCACCACGCTCCAGAGTTAGGATGGCTGGTCATCTCATGTTTGATCTAATTTCTCTTATTTCATTAGCAGTAATTCTTGTGAAAAAGGAATAAAGATTTTCCCTATTTGTAAAATCAACTACCACTGCTGCTGGTGGAAATAAAAAAGTCTAAGAAAGCACTAGTTTTCAGCCACAAAATCAGAGTCTTAGAGACATTAAAAAGTAAAATATCTAAATTCATAGTGCTTAGCTCTATGGTGAATGAGTCTGCCATGCAATCCATATTAAAACAGGGCAAGAAATTCATGGGACTGTTTCAGCAAGTGTTCCAGCTAGAATTTATCTTACATAGCTCTATAAATGGTTTTAGACCCAAATATATATATATACAAAGCTTTGCTTAAATTTTCAGTTTTATTTTATTACAGTTCATGGGAGAAACCATGTGCAGGGTGTAAATCCTAATCCTGCCTTTATTTCCCGGCTGGTTTTGTGCCTCAATTTCCTATTCCTTGAAATAATACCTAACTTGCAGGGCTGCCATAAGAACTCAAAACTCAGGTAATGCATACAGTGCTTAAGGTTTTTAAAAACATGTCATCAGGGTTTTATTAAATGTGGTGCTCAATAAATGGTAGCTACTGAAATTTCTATTATAGTAATGGATTCCCAAGGAATCCGATATAGTGTTTTTTCAGTGTTCTCCAATCATTCTGAGTCTGTTTCTCTTCCCTTAGAAATACATGCCTCTTCTTTGAATCTGAATCCTTTAGGCATGGGTGTCCTGCTCACTCTCTTCTAGCGTCTTAATGGGATCAACTGCCCTATTTCTCTCTGCAAACAAGTCCCACACCTAAGCTAGATGGCCACAATACTGGCAGAGGGACTGCGGCTACAAAAAAATGCAAGGTGGAGCCCAAACAGGGGACAGAAAGGAGACTGGCTGACACTTCAGACAGAACAGAATGCTGCCCCTCCCCTTCGCGGGATGTATTTACAGCAGCCTACCTGGCTAGCCTCAGTAGGAGTAACTTGAGAGACATGTTAAATACAGCAGGAAGCCCCACTGCGCAGTTTCACATAAAGAGGCAGGTATGCTTTAAAGATTAAAAGATTAACAAGTACCTCCAGGTACCAAAAAATTTTAAACGAAAGATATGTAGGCAGGAAGCTGCTGCATTGGTTCAACTCATTTACTTCAAATTAAAAGGTGTTATGGCCAGTAGGGGTGGAAAACAAAGACAGTCTCCAAGAGTGACTCTCATTTTTACTATCTCTCATGGTTAGGCATTTTAAAAATCACGAGTCAAAGAGGCAACGCTCTCTGCTAGTAAAAACCTAGTGAAACTATTACTTTCTGGGTATCCCTGCCCATAATTCCCTTCTTAAATGGTTGATAAAGATACATAGTTAAATGTCGAGTATGGGCTGTGGAGACAATCTATCCTTTACAGACTCACCTTCCTCCCATGGGGGCCTCAGTTTCCTCATTTTTATGGTATTAATTTTCTCTTGATACAGGGTTTAATCAAGTGTAAATTTTTTTTAAAAAAATTATGAAATAAAAGGATGTATTAGAAACAGGTGTGTGTTTTTATCTACTCACAATACCATTACTTCAATACAATTTATACTGAATGTGGATAAGATTTCCCATTTTGATTAACACCTATAACAAGAGCAACTTTTTTGTTATAGCCATTCAACTTTTTGAATGGCTGTGTAGCTGGCACCATGCTTAACACATTTCCTTTAATACTCACAATGACTTATGAAATTTATTATCCCCATTTTATAGGTGAACAAATTAAGTCCTTTTCAAAAAGACTGGGGAAACTGCCTGAAGTCACACAGCTTAGTAAGTGGCTAGTAAGTCATTCCCAGAACTAACGGACCCAAAGGACTTGTCTCTCAACTACTCTGTAGTTTCTCTGATATATGGCAGCAAAAGATGAAACAATCTGCAGAAGTTAGATAATCTTAAGTCAATACAATCCCAGTTCCTGTAAATATTAGCTAATATTTGACAACTCAATACTCAAATTGGTCTTTATTCACCGAATACAAGTCACAGTTAAATGGTAAGTTTCTTCTTTTAGCTCTATTACATCTAATTAAAAAGCTGGATCTGAGAACGATCTTGTACCTGTGTTGCCATCTCCACTCTCCATAGATGGTTTACTGGTTTCTGACGGATTGTTCATTCTTGAGTCTGCAATAAATCAGAAGAGAATAGGTTTTGAAAATATTGGGGATGTGGTTAGGGAGGCAAAATTGTGGCAAAGGAAAAGGTCAAGAATATTGACTATTGTTACAGTCCTACAGTTCAAGGAGAGATGGTATCAACATTAAAACATTGCAAACTATAACAAAATTTTATCTGAAAGAAATTCAGGATTCCCTTAACTCTGACGTGATCCACAAATAAATTGTCTTTCTAAAGAACCTTAAGATTCTGCCAAGAGAAATAACAGAAATATAACCTGCAAAAAAATTATAATAGAGTATAGTATAAAAAAAAGGAAAAATGTTTTATAATATGAAGCATAAAGTATATTAAATAAACAAAGTTGGGGCAGGGAGGAGGAGAGAAGTACCTCACAAAGTAAAATATGTTATTCCCAAATAAAGTTTCTTTTTTCATAAGTAAAGATATTCATTAATTGTAA
Organism: Phocoena sinus; assembly: GCF_008692025.1. Taxonomy (NCBI): domain Eukaryota; kingdom Metazoa; phylum Chordata; class Mammalia; order Artiodactyla; family Phocoenidae; genus Phocoena; species Phocoena sinus. The sequence continues at coordinate 124,321,819 of NC_045763.1, read as the reverse complement.
CCTAAATAATCTACTGGTAATCTTGATTACAGACTGGACAATACCTCAACCTAACAGAATAAAATGAAAACATGTCTAAGAAAAGTATCTCCATATTTACTCCCCACCCCCTGCCCCAAAACAAATTAAACATGTGTCAAAGTGAGAATATATCGAATTCAAACCTCAATCATAAACCAGTACAAGAAGCTGGACTACAAGGCATAACAGATACATCTAATAACTGCAAAATTAAATCACAACCACACCCAGTTAAAAATTATACTGCCTTGATATCCTAAATGAATGCTTTCATAGTAATACATTTTCATCAAGCAATATTAAGTATCCTAGAAGATATGCAAGAGGAAAGACAAGAACAAGTCTGCTTTTCTTCTACCTCTCCTAAAGGGTAAAAGCTATACATTTAATAGGTATCTTATTCTACTTCTCCTGTGAACTCAAACTTAGCATATTTATAGTCAAAGAAGTTTACTATCAAGCAAGCTCTACCTTTTCCCTCAATGGGTTAAGAACCATTTAACTATAATTATTAGCAGAGAATAATACTTAAACTATATATTATATTCAATTTTTTGACTGAACAGCCCATTTTGTCATCTGCTTAAATGTTTAACTAGAAAATCAAAACAATCATTAGTAGTCCCAACCATGTTGTCCATGGTTACTTTATCCACATGCATAACTGATGAGAAAGATCAAGAATCCTTCTCTCATAAATTTCATTTCCAACCTGGAAGCTGTGTAATAGCTTTTTAAATAGTTTTTGAAACAAATGCTTGCCTTATGGGCTTAAGCAGTTCTATCATATATTTGTTTTGTTCTTCACATGTTCAAATGGTTCAAATTTGTATGTCTGTGGTCATAAATGAGGGTAGTTCTATAACTTCCTTCCCCCTACAGAAGAATTTAAATATCATCTGAAAGCATACTAAGGTTTGAAAGGAACAGGTGTACAGCTTAGTAAACATCAGCTTTCTGAATGACTTAACCAAAATCTTATGAAAGTCAACAAAAACCACAACAAATGTAATAGAATACACCATTAAGCATACATGCTGCTCAATGCTTCCTTTAGAATGTATTTTAAAAGAAAGTGGGAAAAAATGATGAAGCAGTTAACATTCATCAGAAGGGTAACAATGTTTTCCACATACCATAAAAACAAAGCTGTAGGCATAATTCTCAACAAGTCATGACCTGCACAACTCATATCCTGATTTCCACATCTAAAAATTAAAAATTATGTCACAGGTATTCTATGTGAATCTTCTATGCATTTTCTATCAAACTGTCAAGAGTTTAATACACATACGCAAAAATAAATAAAACCAAATCCTGATTAATTGAACAACTATGGATGTTGTACACTGGAATGGAATGGAAGAATGTTTAAATGATATTTACTGTGAACTGAAAATTACAGATATAATGTCTAATTCTAAAATATAATGCTAAAAATATTTCAGAAAGGTACTTTCCTTTCCTTTCTTGAGTTCCCAACTTAGTAGATGTAAAAGAGTAAATACAAGTAAGTTCTTTTTTTGATATGTGAAGTTTGTTTTTTCCCTCTGGGCACACTGAACTGACTGTATGAGTCTAATACACAGTCTACAGGTTGCTCTTGGATTGAATTCTTGACATCAGTTTGTTATTTTAGTCATTCACCCTTTTAATAGTGATTTTTATTATGCTGTACAAGTATTAGTACTACCCTGGGTTTAGCCCATGCCTTCCAGCTAAAAATTCAAACATTTTCAGAACTATCACTTTATTTTATCCAGAGCTACTGTGATGGTGATGGGGGGCAGCCTCAATTTTTCAAGCAGGAAAAATTACCTACAGGAAAAAAAAATCATTTGTAGAGGTTTTAAAACTAAGATATCAGAGACCTGGAATTCTTATCATCCCCTGGAGAGGTGACCAGAGTAACCCAAAGAGGTTTCAACAATTTTGCATACAAACAGAAAAAACTCAACACAAAATATGGCCACCATGGTCACAGTAAGTCTAAAAAACAAAGTGCCTCAATCTATTTTAAATCTTAATCACCAAAGAGAGTTTATATATTCAAGCCACACATCCCCCTCCCCAAATCTTGTTGTTCTAAAGGAAAAACTCTAAAAACAGGCTTTCCAACACTTAAAAATTATTTCCTGAAGAACAGAAGTTGATTTTTTTTTAAAATAAAAAAGGCTAGTATTAGCCAAAATTTGAAAACAGTTAACAGTTTCTAAAATCTGGAAATTGATCAACAGTCCTATTGCAGTAACCATTCCAATTACCTTCTGCATTAGCATTTATGGGAACAACTATGCACTATGGCTCCATCTTACTTTTCACTAGGCATTTTTTATAGAAGACATTCACATTCGGTATGCAAAACTTTTTAAATTAATATGTACATATTATTTAGGTACACTTTGTACCTTGTTTCAGATTTAGACTGTTTTCAGAACTACATGAAATGCTCTCAATAGAAATTTCCAAAAAGCAAAAATGTCCTCCATTCCAGTTGAACTCTAAATCCACACTATTTACTGAAAATATCCTCTGAACCAGAAGAGCTAGCGGTAGGGAGGGACCTACTGCAAATTCAAGCAGGCTTGTGCTTTGCAAATGCTTTCCTCCTTCCCAGCTCAATCCACTTCTCCCCCCTCCCCCGAGTTGGTTGCATATGCGATTAAGCATTTATGCATAGTCAACTCCACACATGCTATTTCCATATTAAAGCTTATAAGAAAGAACCGTGCTGGTACCCACCTAGAACATAGTCACTGCAGTCCAGCATTGCTGTGAAATCTTCTAGAGGTTCAGACAGTCCAAAGCAAGGAAGAAACAGGTAGCGGTTTGGGGTAGGGGAAAGAAGGTACTATTATTTCTAACAAATCTACACTATATTCTTAAAAGAACAAGGGTGGGAGGTGGAAAGTGGATTGGGGGAGAAGCGAAATACAACTTCAGTTACACCATAGCAATCTTCAACTGAATAAGGAAACTTCAGTTGCTCACAGGAGTTTTAGCCTCTCCTACCAGCTAGGACTGACATTGTCAAGGCAACTGAAGCATGAAAAGTTCCTCTTTTTGTAATAAAATAGAAACAAAGATTGCAGCTGGCAGTTTCCATAATGAAGCTTTATCAGTATGCGCGTGATTAGGGCCTTATGCAAATCTCTCCTCGTTAGCACAGCAGCCAGTACTTTGAAGTCCACGAACAATTCATTTACAGAATACACTGAAAGCACTCCCTGCATAATTTAAATCATTGCATAAATATTTATCAGTCCATTTGCATATTAATTGGCAGTGCATGAAGGGAAAAATTATCTCCTGAGTGCCAGCATAATAATTAGGAGGATAAAATGAGATTTCTTCCAATGGCCTGGCTTCTTGGACCTAACTTGAGATAGTACCAGGGGAGAAGGGAGGGACAGGAGACAGAGTTCTGTTAAAATGCCACTGAAATGACACGTACAAATTAGAAACAACTCTACAGTCTTAAGCACCTTTAATCTTATTCCTGCTGGCAACAATGACTTCAGTAATAAGGGGATTTGCAAAAAGCTTTCTACACAATCCAAATAATCCCAAGGAAACAATTAGCAAGGTAGAAGCAGAACATAGGGCTGTCAAGATGGTGCTAGCCTACTGATAGAGAATTTTCCGAATATTAACATACACTGTCAGGTGAAAGTCCTACTTTAAAACGAGGCACCAGTATAAATCTGGAAGCAGTGTAGGATCTATAAAATTATCTTCCAGAGTATGAAAATTCATTATCTACAAATGCTTTTATACTACCAAATTAACCAAATAGATTAGTTGAATACCACATATCATACAATATTCTTCCCCCATCAGAATCAATCTAAAGTGTATGACAGTCTGTTATTTACAATATCAATCATCAAAAAATGGGTCATGTAAATTGTAGAATTAGTATTTTCAAGTAAATTTCATTTAATGTATATGAATCTATAGACTCAGAATACTTACAAAAGAATATATTTATTTAAAGTGAATTTACAAGGTAAAACATCAACCCCAAATTTTTTAGGCATTACCGTATGACAACATTCCAATGTTATCATCATAGACAATTCAGGAGATTTGTAAAAACCCATGAAATAGGCATTATTACCCCCCTTTTAAAATAAGGAAACTGAGGCACAGAGAGCTGAAGTAGTTTATCTAATGTCACACTAATAATCTGGAGTCAGGATTTAAAACCAGATTTTGCTGACATTAAAATTTGAGCTCTTGGCTACTATTATACCTATGGACAAGTTATACATTTAAGGAACTGGTAGGCATGGGGGGCTTGAATCAAGCAGCAGACTAAAATAGCTTACTTTCAGTGTAGTAAGGAAGCCAATAATTGGTGACAACAATTTTGTGTTTAAAAGTCAAGGGTGTATGGATACACAGAAGAGTGCACTAGGCTTGAGGCGAGTTCTCAAGGGTATTATTCCATTAACAATTGCTTTTATTTAGAACTAATCTTCAAGGATGCCAAGTGTCTGATTTTTTAAAATATGTATGTACCTTTTCCCAACATTAAGGATGAAATTAAATTCAACATGCATATGAGGAAATGAAAGACAACATTTCTATAAGGGACCTTCAAAAGATTTCCCTGCAAGTCAATAACTTTGCTAGGAACAGAACCAAAAACCTTTCTTAACTTTTAGATCAGCACTCTATTTATACTGCTAGTTTTTCTATGTTTTACAGAACCACAAAATCCATAAAAGGAGAGGGTTTGGGGGAGAAATTTAACAATGACATGTAGTACCCATGAGACTTTCCCTCTTTGAACCTTCCTTTTCTCATCTGTAAAATGATACTATCTTTTTCATGAGGTTGCTGTGCGGATAAATGTGCTTGTGCTTCTCAGACTAGACCCTGGACTGGAGCATGAGGTAGTTGTGCCAGGGAAGACCTCAAGACACGATAAACATGATGCATCCTTTAAGAACATTGATTTTATTCAATAATGAATCATAATACTTTTTAGTAAAACAATCAAGAATATATTATGGAACAGAATACAAAATTCAAAAGAGTTTTTTAAGGTAGAATGTATTGGATTATACAACTTCTACTTGGTGGGAAAATATGAGAAGAAATGATGAATGTGAATAAATGCTTCTTTCCTTCCTCTTTTGCCTTCATCAAATTTTACATTTATTGCCCGTATTTATCATAGAATCTCTCTGCATCTCACCATCTACCTTTTCGTACTGCATGCAGTTAAAACCTCTAAACTACCTTTCTTATGCCAATTAGGTCTTTCATACATTAGTTAAGGATGACTTATAGCGACAGCCAGACAATCACTGCCAACGAAGGAGTATTTGCTGGAAGGTACCTTGCAGGGCAGGATTTCAGCAGTATAATAATCCTCCTCCCCCTCAGGCCAAGAGTCCCACAGGGTCTCTGCACAGCAGGCCTATAGCTCACTAACTCACACAGGTTACTATGCAAAGTGGGACCTCCTTCCCCACTGCTGCACAACTCACTATCTTCACTGCAGGAAGAGGGAGAGGGGCAAAAGAAGGAGGCAGCACTGAGATGCAGCTATCCAGAGTGACAGGAAGCCTCACCTTACCCAGGCAGCTGACTCGGTCACAATGGTGGGGGTGAGAAAACTCCCCTCCTGCCACTCTTGATCTAGGTACTTTGTGCATTCTAGAAGTCAGGCTTAAATACTAGAAGGTTGTCCAGGCCTTCTACAGTTGGACTGGGAGAGGATGGCCACCATTTCTCCTCTACAGTCCCTTAACCGTGGAACAGCTGATCTGAAAGAGGGAAAGAGCTTTTCCCACAAAGTCTCAAATGTTCACCTCATTTGGTCCTCTGTCTGAAATATCAGATTAAAACTTAACCTAAAAAGAATACCCCTTTTAAAAAGGAAAACCATTTCTGGGAAGTTTGTAGGATTGTTATTCACACTTCAGCATGAATTAATCCAATTAAATTGCTTTCCTTTAAGACCTAGTTTAGGAGTTGATTAGTGAGGTAATGGTTGTTTCCATTGGAAAACAGGCCAATAAACTCTTTTTTTAAAAAGAAATTTACTTTTTTTTGAAGTATGGTTGACTTACAGTGTTTCAGATGTACAGCAAAGTGATTCAGATATGTATGTATCTTTTTCAGATTCTTTCCCATTAAAGGTTATTACAAGATATTGACTATAGTTCCCTGTGCTATACAGTACATCCTTGATTTTTACCTATTTTATACATAGTACTGTGTATATGCCAACCCCAAATTTCCAATTTATCTCCCTCGCCCATCTCCCTTGGTAACCATAAGTTTGTTTTCTATGTCTGTGAGTCTATTTTTGTTTTGTAAATAAGTTCATCTATAGAATTTTTTAAGTTTCCACATATAAATGATATATGATATTTGTCTTTCTCTGATTTACTTTACTTAATATGATAATCTCTAGGTCCATCCATGTTGCTACAGATGGCATTATTTCATTCTTTTTAATGGCTGAGTAATGTCCACTGTGTATATATATCACATCTTCTTTATCTATTCATCTGCTGATGGACACTTAGGTTGCTTCCAGGTCTTGGCTACTGTAAACAGTGCTGCTATGAACATTGAGGTGCATGTACCTTTTTGAGTTAAGTTTTCTTGGGATATATGCCCAGGAATGGGACTGCAGGATCATATGGTAACCCTATTTTTAGTTTTGAAAGGAATCTCCATACTTTTCCCCATAATGGCTATACCAATTTACACTCCCACCAACAGTGTAGGAGGGTTCCTTTTTCTCCATACCCTCTCCAGCATTTATTATTTGTAGACTTATTACTGATGGCCATTTTGACTGGCATATGTGAATGATGCCCCCTAAGGCTGCAATACAGGGATTTCAGTGCTTAAAACAACAGCAACAACAACAAAAAAAACCCCAAAATGGAATGTCTACCATTTACTAAAAATTTAGATGGGCAAATACCAAGAAAGAACTTACTTTATCAATTTGGCTATTAAGCACTGCCAAATAACAAGAGATCTGAAGGATAATCTTATTTCACAAAAAGTAAACTGAGGCCTAGAGAATGACTCTTAGGTGACACAGCTATTAAGTAGCAGAGAAAGTGGGGGTGGGGGGTATATAATACGGAAGTATGAGAGGAAAATAAGTACAATAAAATATGCTGAAACTCTTACCACATGACACAGAGATCTGTAGTTGCTGGTCAATTAAAAAGGTCAACTTAAATATAAAACCATTTATACATACCTTAAACATTTCATTTTAACATAAAGCACAAAACTATACATTCATTCACCAACCTTTTGATGTTGGACTAAAGCCTTTGCTTTAAGTTTGGGTCCACTAATTTGAATTTCCTCTTCTTTCTGGGATACATCATGCCCTTAACACACACTCTAATATTTCCAGTTTCAATTTCTTTAGCTTTGTTTTTCAAGCTTATCACATTTTCACATTTTATGTATGTGTATAAAATAAATATTAAAAACTCAAGAAAAATTTCATGAAACAATGCTCCTTCCTAGGTGTAATGTACTGATATGTTCTAATACATTTCTTCTTTTTTTTAAATTGATTTAAACCTAAGTTGATTTCATGACCCATGGACTGAAAAACTGCTTTAAAAGACACGTGAAGCAATCTGAGTACAGAATCTTTTTCCTTCTTACTTACTTTTTTTTTTTAAGAATAATTTATCCCTGATATTTTACAGCTCCCTTGTTCTCATCTAATTCAGCAGTATTTTTTTTTTTTTACTTATTAGCCTTTATCAGATCTTTTCAAAGCATTCAACTTAAGTTTTCACAGAAACATCACTTCTCTCTCCCTTGATTTATATAATAATTATTTAAATTGTGTGATTAAAATAAGTATAAACCAGCATGAAAAGGCTTGAGAGCACAAACATGTAAATGACTCCTGATATCCATACAGCTTCAGCAGCAGCAGCAGATATGCACAGACATACTAAGGAGGAGGCATTCAGCATGCTGTCGGGGAATCATCAGTATGTTTCAAGCAAGAATTCTCAGGGCATCAGTTAATTGGATCAGTCATTTAAGAGGTGGTTTGTTAAGGAAGCTACCACACTAGAAAGCAGCTAGTATTAAGTGGCTCATGCTCTGGTGTCTTCCATAACCTGTGCTATCTTATTTTTCTACAGCCATGCCATAGCTCATTTACTGCTCAGTCCAACACTCCGGCATCTTTTCAGCAAACATAGCAACATCACAAAATCCAATCCTGAATTGCTTAGCTGTAAAAGTTTAAATCTTGTGTAGCTTTACTAAAGTTTTACCATTACACTAAATTTTTCTGTCTAGTCTATCTTACCATCCTGTTTCTTTACTTCTATAACTGTCTTTTATTTGTTCTAATGTAAAGAGTTTTGCAAAGTCATTTATTTCATGTATGAACACATTCAACAAGTATTTTACTAAGTGCTGCCAGACACCAGGATAGGAATTGGGTCTACAACGCTGAGCCAAAGAATGCTTACAATTCAATAGTAAGCAATCATCTAAATACAGAGTTACAAAGTGTGAAAATTCCATGGAAGATCAGGTGACAACATGGCTTTAACACAGGCCTATTATTTGTCTTGACATACTTGGCTACTATTAGAGTTCTCTAACTTCAAGAAATGGAATGTGACTTCTTCTCTGATTCCATTTACTAAATCCATGAAAAACAGGCTTTGTTTTATTTAAAACCACATGCTGCTTTGTTTATTGTCATTCGTCCTTTGAACTATTTTGTTTCACTTCTGATATTGGTAATTTGCGACTTCTCTCTTTCTATCTCTTACTCCCAGGTTTCATAAATTTGTGTGAAAATACAGGTAACACAAGTATCCCAAAGTTCTACATGAGATACAAAATCTAAAGATATACTCCTTCACTAAACTAATTAAAATGTTCTTCAGACTAATCGGATGTTATTAATATCTCTTACCATTAACAGTACAGTGGCAGTCATTCCATAAATATTTACTAACTCTCAAACTGTCTGAAATACCGTTCCCTCCCTATATCAACTAGTGAAAAGTCTATCTATGCTATAAAGACAGGCTCAAAAGTTATGACCACAGATCTTCATTCCCCTCACTGTCAAGTAACTATCTGTTTCCCTGAAATCATATAGCAATGATAATATCCCTCTCTTTTGTTTTTAACTTTCTACTTTGAAATAGTTAGAAATTCACAGGACTTTATAGAGACGGGTCTCATGTACTCTTCATCCAGTTTCCCCCACTGGTTACTACATCTTATATAACTAACAGTACCGTACAACTAACAGTACAAATCCAGGAAACTGGTATAGAGCATATGTAAAGTTCTATGTTATTTTACTGTCACGTGTGTAGATTCATGTAACCACCACTGCAATCAAAATACAGAACTATTTTTTCACAAAGAATTCCCTGCTGCTACCCCACTATAGGCATATCCACTCCTCTCCCTCTGGCTATTCCTAATCCTTGAGAATCACTCATCTGCCATCCATTTTTCTAATTTTGTCATTTTGGGATTATACAAATGGAATCATACAGTATATGACCATTTGAAGTTGGCATTTTTTACTCACCATAATGCCCTTAAGACCCATCCAAGTTATTCTGTGTATCAACAGTTTATTCCTTTTCATTGCTGAACAGAGTAGTGCATGGTATGGATGTACCATAGTTTGTCTAACCATTCACCAATTAAGGGACTTTTTCGTTGCTTCCAGTTTGGGGTCACTACAAATAAAGCTGCTATAAACATTCATACATGGCATGTACATAGGATCACAAGCTCCACCCTGGGAGGAAGTATTTGCAAAAGACATATCTGACTCTCATCTATAATATACGAAGCACATTCATGTACATATTTTTATGTGGACATAATTTTTTTTCCTCTGGGATAAATGCACAGAAGTGAGATTGCTTGGTCATATGACAAGTATATATTTAGTTTTAAAGAAAATTCCAAATATTTTCCAGAATGGCTGTACCATTTGACATTCTCATGTACAATTGTTGTTAGTTTTGGGTGTACAGCAAAATGAGATACATATATATATATATATATGTATTCTTTTTTAGATTCTTTTCCATTATAGTTTATTACAAGATATTGTCCTTGTTCCTTATCTGTTTTATATATAGTAGCATCTATCTGTTAATTCTGTTAAGATTTTAATAGATAAGATTATTCTCAAATTAATACAGGAATGCGGGCTAATTAGAATAGCTAAGAAAACTTTGAAAAAGAAAAATAAAGTGGGAAGAATCAGTCTTTAATTTTAAGACTTTTTATATAGCTGTAGGAATCAAACCTCAGGGCTTGATCCGTAGAGGCATTGACACATTGATCAATGGAATAGAATAGAAAACCCAGAAATATCCACACAAGTACAGCCAATAGATTTGTGACTAAAGTACAAAAGCAATTCAGTGGAGGAAGAATAGTCTTTTTGACAAATGATTTGGGGAGGGGTGGGGGAAGAACCTTTAACCTAAACCTCACACTAGGATAAAAACAGAAGAAAATTTTCAGGATGTAGGGCTTGGTGAAAAGTGCTTAATCATGACACCAGGAGCACAGTCCATAAAAGAAAAAAATTGATAAACTGAAAAATAAACTGAAAAATTTATCCAAATTAAAAAGGTTTTCTGTGTGCAAAACTCTGTGCTGCAAATCAAGGAAAGACTAAGATAGAAGAATACTAAAGAGACAACATGACAACTAAATGCAATGCATGATCCTGGATTGGATTCTTTTGCTATGAAGGGCATTTCTGAGACAACTAGAAAAATTTGGATATGGTCTATGGATTAGTTGATAGTAATGTATTATTGTAAATTTCTTGAGTTTATGTTTGTATCATGACTATGTAGAAGAATGTCCTTATTTGTAGGAATTATACACGGAAGTATTTGGAAGTGATGGACCATCAAGTCTGAGACCTACTCTCAAAAGGTTCAGGGAAAAAGTTACTTGTATTATTTTGCAACTTTTCTAAAAGTCTAAAATAATTTTAAAAGAAAAAGAAAGATTTAGCAAAGAAAAAAGGGAAAACGAAAAGAGATCAACAAACTACCATACACAGTTTTATTATCCTAGTGGAGTCTTGCTCTCCCCACTCCTCAGAAATTTCTGATCACAAGATGTGTATTAACACCGGCAATACTATAATTCTTACAGAATTGTGAAACGTATAGATAACCTAGCATGAGAGTGCACTTGAAACAAATTAAACAGTATTCTGATGGACATCTCAAAATATGAAGGATCTACATTCTAAAGCTCTACATTGAATTAATGGAAGTTCAGTAAAATTTATACTCAGATCTAAGCACTGAGTATTGAACAACTTTCCACCGTTGGTGTCATATCACTTATTTATTATCCAAAGAAAGAAAAAGAGCTTGAAATCCATTACAACCAAAAACTCTATTAAATATTTTAGAAACTCAGTTAATTTTAAATAAAATCTACCCAGGCATAAGAAAGTATGAGAAAATGAATTTTAAATGTGGTGTCATAGATATATTGTCATGTTCTTTTAAAACTATTTTAGTGGCACTACAATGTGTTATGTCTAAACTTCCCACTTAGGAGACCCTGAGCAAAGGACGTCACATCTGTTATGGGTTGAACTGTGTCTCGCCCAAGATGTTAAAGGCGAATACCCAGGATCTGTGAATGTGACCTTATTTGGAAATAGGGTCTTTGGAGATGATCAAGTTAAGATGAGGTCATTAGGATGAGCCCCAGTCCAATACTATTGCTGTCCTTACAAAAAAGGAAAATTTGAACACAGAGACAGATACATACAGAGGGCAGACAAGAAGAGAGGCATGGTACAGATTCTCCTTCACAACCTTTAGAAGGAACCAACATTGCCAACACCTTAATCTTGAATTTTTAGCCTCCAGAACTATGAAACAATAAATTGCTGTTGTTTAAGCCACCTGGTTTGTGGTACTTCCTAGTATCCCTAGGAAACTTAACACAACATTTGAACCTTATCATTTGAAAAATGGGAATGATTATGCTGTCTCCCAAGACTGTTCTTAAAATTAAAATGAGAATATTAGTTATTTTGAAAATAATCAGGAATTATAAAAATGATAACTGTATTACTCTAATATCTTGATAAATATTCAATAAATACTACTCAAGATTTTTCTCCTGTTACAACAAGAAATTTTAAGTGATGCTTTTGAATATTTCCATGTTTTTTAACTGACTTTTAATCCATAGGCCAGAAAATTATCTTTACTGTACATGGTAAGAACAGTTTTATTAATGTTTGAATTAGCTGAACATGGCTGAAGAAGAATTTGGTTTCCTTTTTCTCATGTTTTAATCTTTAAATAACATTTCTTAAGAAGTATGAGTTTTCTCTTTTGAAAACTTTTTGAAAACTTTTTTAAAAACTTTTTTTTGCAATATGATTGACATACAAAAAGCCATACGTATTTAATATATACAACTTTAATGTATACAAACTAGATAAGTTTGGAGATAAATTATACATCCGTGAGACTACAACTAAAGCCATAAACTTATTCATCATCTTTAAAAGTTTCCTTTGTGTCCCCCGCCCTGTTTTTTAATTAAAAATTTTTTTGTGTGGGGCAAGAGCAAGTAACTAAGATCTACCCTCTTAGCAAATTTTAAAATATATAATACAGTACTGTTAACTAACTATAGTCTTCAGAAAACTTAAAATCTAACTACCCGCCCCCCGCCCCAAGAAAGAAAACCCACTAATGCCCCTCTGGCCACATAAGCACTATACAGCAATCCCAGGCAGTTGTGATTCAGAGCACTGGAAACAATCAACAGCACTGGGATGGCCAAAAGTGGAGGACAAAAGAATATGAAGGGTTTAACAAGTTGACCATCCAAAAAAAACCAAGACATAGATTTGTGCATAATGCTTTCTTCTCTTTGCTCTACTTCCTGTACCGCTGTACTTTTCCATATATTAAAAATGAAAGCATGCATGTAGATGTGTATAGCATATATCCAACAGAGTAGGAATTCAATTAATGTTTGCTGCCCCAGCCCTACTTCACCTCCTTCCCTTCTACTCAGAGGATGATGAGTAGTTTCAAGTAATACTTAGGGTAGTTAATAACTTTGTAATCTCATCATAATGTCACTGTAGCAATAAATTTCATACCACCTTCACAAGCTCCAGTTAGTTAGAATTTAACTAAAAAAATAATAAAATTTGTCAATGTATCTCACTTTTTATAAAGCTCTAACACATGACCATCTAGAACAGAAAGGTACCAGAAAATCTACTTTACATTATTTCTCATTTTGAATAGCAGAGATTAAAATGCAAATAAATTACAATTCTTTGGTATAAGAGCTCCACATTACCAGGAATAAAACAGTTATGTGACATGGGCTACTACAAAATGTACTTTTTTATATCTCATTGTCTACATTCTGTGCACCCCCACCCTCTTTTGGCCAGGCAGGTCGTGGTGGTAATTTAATGAAAGATTCCTGGGGAAAGGTGAATTTCAAGGGATAAATCAGGTTTTAAGGCAAAGATTCTCCTGGTTTGGGCAAACTCACTTACTAAAGAAGAGGAATTTTCTTTATACTTCCATCATTACATCTTCATTTAAGATAATCAGATTTTGTTTATCCCAAAGCCAACCAGACACTTGAAATGTCTTAATTTCTGACTAATACTCTTTGCTATAACATCAAAATTTTTTCATTAAGGGTGTCAACTAATTTTGAAAGGTCTGTTTTAAAAATATTTTAGGAAAATAATCATTGTTTGATGATCAACTATAATAAGTAAAAACACTGGAGAGACAAATGTTCAGTCTCATTAAATATACCTCTGGACTTGCTCAAAGTAGCTTAGTTTAAACATGTATTTATAATATACAAATATATACTTTTCGAGGAGGTATAAAACTTACACCTTGAAATTACATTATAAAATAGCTAATATGATTTCTATAGGTAAAATCATTACAGAGGAAGACACGGTTTTATGGTTTCTCTACACTACCTCAGTATGTCTCTAAAGTGCTCAGATTTTTGAATGGGTGAATTAAGAGAGGAAATAATTCCATAGTTAGTATCAGTAAACAAGGGATAGGTTGGATTTACGATTAACTTTTTATTCCAAAAATAAACAGACTTCATAGTTTAGTAACAGGCTTTGACATCAGAGAAAACTGTGTTTAAATTCCAGTTCTAGAATTCTAAAATTCTAAACTATATGACCCTTCCTAAGCCTCAGTTTCCTCATCTGTAAAACAGGTGCAACCACACTCCCAAGGGTTCTCCTCAGATTTGAACAAAATGTATCCAAAAGCTTCAATGGCCCCTAGTAGTTAATTAGTGGTTGTTAATATTACTGTTAATAGATAAAATATTTTACGTAGAATAAATAAAACCATTTCTTCTTTGCTGTTGCTACAGTAACATATTCAGTTACACAAAAGGAAAATCCATATGAAATGTCACTGTGGTTTATTCCCTTAGGCATGTTAATTTATATTTAAGGTACTTAAAAAAAGGCATGAGACTAGGAGTCTAGATTCTGATCTCAGCTCTACACTGGCTAAGGAAGCACTGAACTTCCTTAAAAAAGTTACTTCATCATTGGTAAAATGTAGGTTATAATATTTTGATTATAGATTAATTTTATAAAACTATTATTTACAAAGAACTTCTATTAAACTACCACATAGGGATTATTGCTAATGTTATATTATCACGATAAAGATGATACTTAACATTTACCCTATTTGCATTAATTTCACAACTTTTTCAAAAGAAACCAGAGCCTAATCTAAGTATTAGGGCAATCCTAAACTATTTTCCATTGAGGGCTAGGGCACAGGCATTCTAAGCATAACTCAATTATATCAATAAATATCAAACAAATTTCAGAGTTAAAAATGAAATATATATATTTAAGTCATTTTTATAGCCATTCCACAAAATTAAAGGCAATCATCATAACACCTGGATTTATCAGAGGCCACTAAATTAATAGCTTTTATTAGCAGAAAATATTTACCAGGTATAGAAAGACTGCATTCTTTCTTTGAATTGATTCATTGAAAACAGAGTAGTTTGGTAATTAAAAAGTCAGGAAAGCTCTTCTTACTTTTCCAGTCTATGAATACAAAAAGAGAAAAAGGCAAGACTGAGTAAGTCGTATAAAATAACCTAACACTTTAAGTGGGAACAATTACAAACAGTGGAGAACGCTGGATTACCCATCAAGGTATGGTTAGCTGCCTAAACATAAAAGTGATTAGAGGCAGGCAGCTCTCTTTTGCCTACTTCCTCATCTACAAAATGGAGTTACTAGCACTTGCCCTTACTTCAGAAACGTGGAGGTAAATCAGAAAGTTCTTGGAACATGTATTATAAGGGGGTGGTCTTTCATGAAGCTAGATAAAAAAGCCTACTTAGTATTTTCTTTAAAGGGTATATTTCATTAACTTAACAAAAGACCCCCAAATCCAACACTAACCTCCCTCCAAATTCACAAGTATCTATTTCAACTGGCTACACCCACACACATAGATGATAGACATAAATGAATACAGATTGCTATCACTGTATTCTGGAAAAAGGTGCAAGATTACATTTTGTCTTTGAAAAATGAGAAAGATCAATACTTGGCACACACAGGTGTGTAAATTTACCATCACTGGTTGACCATCACATTCTTTGCCATGAGGCCTCAGAACCCTAATAGTAGGTTCAAGCAGCCAGCCTTAACAGATGAAGAGGAGATGGTACGTGCACTGACTCTTATTTGCCAACTACCTCTACTACATAGCTTTGTTTGAATTAGTACAACTAATCAGTAATTGGTATAAATTAGTATAACTGATCGAGTAGTATAACATTAATGAAAACCATCTAAGTTTTATATAACAGTACTCGTTAACTAGATCATATAATTTTTTTCTATACATTCTGTGATGTTCCTAACTACTTCATGAAACTTTGAACCAAGAGCTTAGTTAAGTTCAATGGTGCAAACAAAATCAAATATGTAAATAGTTGAAACTATCTTCTTAAAAAGGAGTTATTTTTGTGAGAGAAGGGGCTTATAGTAGCTCATAATACTTGAAAATAGAGATCAACATTAAAATTCTGCCACCATTCTCCAACAGTGGTCAAAAATTTACTAAGACATTTTATTATGTTATACAACTGAAAAGAAACTGAATTTTTTCTCTCTCTTGAAAAAAAAGTCTGATCTATATGTACTTTAACTTCTTTAAAAGAATTTTAAAATTGTTAAGTTGTAAGAGGATATACCTAAAACAAAAAGCAAAACAAAACAGAAACACATGAACAACTAAATACACAAAACAAATATAAACTTCAGCACATCCACCAAACTCCTCCAGAGCAGGAACTATAATGAATAAGGAAAACCCACCTACTCCTCCTCCTTTAGACCAATGTGATGGTTACAAACTGACAAGCTCTTTCTGGCTGTCCACTGGCACATCTACAGACCTCTTATTCTTTTGAAATTTCCCCAACTTAAATTGGATGCAAATAAGCCAGGTGTGGTCCCTACAAAAGTAATCCTGCTAGTCCCTACTGAGCTGCCATAGAAACATGCACAGCTGGCAATGGCAAAGAGGTTGTGTACTGGCCTCAGACTAGCTTAAAAAGTTTCAATACTCATTGAATGAAATAACAATTATGGTATCTTAGTAAAGAACAAATACAACAACAACAACAACAAAAATCTCTCTTTGCTTGAAACATTAAGCAAAATAATGGAAAGTATTTTCTTCTCGTCCAAAAGTGGCTTTCAGCCTGGCAGCAGCTATTAATGTGTCTGTGAAAAGTTACAATTACCAATGGCAACCATTCTTTTACCAAAGAAATATATTTTATGAGAGTACTCCCTGTAGGTCACTCAATGTAATAACCAACATCCAGAGAGAAACAATACAAAGTCTAATCTAAACAGTAGTAAATACCATGTATCTTTTCCTTAAATAAATTCAGTATGACTCTTCACTGATTTTACTAAAAATAAAGGTTTTTACAGCAGTGATTCTTAAAGGGCAGTACCTAGATCAGCATCATCAGGAAAATTATTGGAAATGTAAATTCTCAGTCCCCTACCCCAGAACTACGAAATCAGAAACTCTGGGCATGGGAGGTCTAGCAATCTGTGTTTTCACAAACCCTCTAGAAGATTCTGATACACGCTAAAGTTTGAGAACCACTGATTTACAGTGCCAAATTTCAGAGGAGGCTGAAATATGAAATAGAAAATGCAATGCTGACCCCTTGGAAGTAAGGCATAGTAACAAATGTAAAGGAAAACTCACTGGCCTCCTGAATTAAGTCTCTTTGCTAGTATCTCACTGTCTAAAATATACGCAGAAATTAACAGTGGTACATCATGTCTGTCTTTCCTACACATGCCAAGCACAAAAGGAAAATCAGAAGTGTCTGTTCCTGATTACTCAAGGAGAGGAGGATCCTTGCATGTAAGACTCAATCCACTGCCATTCCCAGCCCATTACCAACCACAACCCATTTCCAATCACTGAGGTCTTCAGACACGGGGCAGCGAACCTAACCATTTATTACTTTATAATAAAAGAGAGATATCTTTTTTTCAGATATCAAACATGTATGTAGGGATGAGCCTGAAGTTTGAGTCATAAATTTTAACCTTCCTCACTACAGTTGGCCCTCCATATCTGTGGGTTCTGCATCCACGGATTCAACCAACCAATGTAGATCGAAAATATTAAAAAAAAAAAAAAAAAAATTCAGAAAGCTCCAAAAAGCAAAACCTGGCAACTACTGACAGGGCATCTGTATTATATTTACAACTATTTATGCAGCATTTACATTGTATTAGGTATTATAATTAATCAAAAGATGATTTAAAGTACTATTATCAGAGGATGTGTATAGGCTATATGCAAATACTTTGTCATCTTATACAAGGGACTTGAGCACCCTTGAGTTTTGGTATCCACAAGGGTCCTGAAACCAATCCCCCCAGTGCCAAGGGATGACTGTACTTGTAAAAAAAATTTTTAAGAAACATACATGGATGCAGTTCTTCCTTAGTATCTAACGTATTAGATAGTTCATGTACTACAAAATACTCTTTTCATTTTTCTATTAACTTCTGTATAACCATTTATAATTTCTTCCCTATTTCCTTTAAGACAATGGGCAGCACTTCAAAAAAAACTCAGCCCAGGTAGTGACATTAAAGTGATCAGAGAGATATATTATGGAGAAAAACTACTGGGTGAATCAAATATTCCATATATCATTAGAATCAATGAATTCAAGCCAGTTGAATAGTTTTCTGAAGGTCATAATTTAAACTAAATTGTTAAATACCTTCAGTATTATACCTGCAGAATGTACTTTAAAAATCATATTTTAAGTAAATTGAAGACAGGTCACAATTTACAAAAAAAAAAAAAAACACAGGAAATTCAAAGGAGAGTGTTTATGTACTTACTCCCAGGATTATTCTGTAATCTCTTTTGTGATAAGAAGTATGATGAAACTTACTCAAAGGTCAGATTCTTGACTTTACGAACAAGGCAGGAAGCAGAAATGAATATACATTTGACTTGTTTTCTCCTGCTTGTTACTTTCTTTTCTTAAATTAGAAAACACTTGAATTATAGGAACATTTTTACTCAAATATTCAAGGAACATTTTTACTTAAGGGATAAATTCAAATCTCAATTTCTAAGCTTAACGTATTTCCAGCAGTCTCTATTCTTTTGGAAAAAGAAATATAAAGAAAACAAATCCTAAGATCATCACTATTGTCATATAATTAAAAAAAAATTCTACATCAAAGCAGCAATACAGAATAAATTTAAGTAGGAAACTGATTCACAGGCTCCTCTTTCTCTTTGTTAAATATTGGTGTTCCTTCAGGCCCACCCTTGGTCCACTGCTCACTATACCAGTGACTGCCAAAGTATTGTCTTTGTGCCACTAGTGGGCCAGAACTGATCCAATAATGCCAATTTCATTGACTTTGATGTTTGACTGTGCGCTACATACTAGTGGTGCATGCTGGTTGCCATTCCAACTCTCCCACGTGGATAAGGGCAATGATAATCAGATCAAGGGAAAGACCTGAATGCTTAAGTCCCCCTAGTTAGTGACTCGTTCAGGAATGAACTGTATCCCAGAAGTTTACTCAATTCTGGCTGATGAAATCAAGGAAAGAGCTCATGAACTTTTACTCTCACTTTGAATACAGACAGTAAGCAGAGACTCTCCTTCCTTTGGACACGAACAAGGAAGCATATTTTCCTGGCTGCTGCTGGAAGTTGTTTTGCAACCATAAGGAAAAGAACCTGAGGGCACAGAAACACAAAGAGCCCAGTTCTACCATGCTTGAAGCTTCTGATCTCTTAATCTTGTAAGCCAAGTCAAACCAAATATTTGGGAGTGCGTGTGTGCACATGTGTGTATACACACATACAATTTTCTAACGTGAATTTGAGAGAAAGCCAGTAGGACAGTGAAACAGGCATGCCAGATCTCAGGAGCTCCAAGCCAGCAGCATTTCTACAGGGTAGTCGTACTTCATTTTGCCTACTATGAAGGGACAAGAGCCCCTACAGTAATGTCACTCAGATAATCTTCTACTACCTCAGACCATTTGGGAGACAAAATGAGGCTATTAAAATTACCTATTCTAAGCTTGAATTTGCTATTAAACAGATTTTATTTTCACTTTAGAAAAATTCCCCAACAATAAGCTAACATGCTATAGAAGAATGTTATGCTTAGTGTGAAAGAGGGAAGCACCTAGCACCTCCTCCCACCCTGAAAAAATATCAATAAAACCTTAAAAGAAAAAAGTATTGTATTGTAGACCACCCCTAACAATCTCCTTCTACTTAGAGAGACCATCATCTTCCAGACAACTCACCATTCTGGCTGAGCCCCTTCTTACAAATATACCATTCCTTTGTACTACGATAATCTCAATACTTAGAGAAAAATTAGACAGGAAGATGCAGAGTACAGGCCATTAAAGAAAATAAAAGTGGCACAACTGATCATAACATAATCAGCTTGTGCATACTGCCAATGGACATTTTCCAAGGTTTTCCCTTATCATTTAACAAGAATAGTTTAAGCACCATTGTCCTCTATCACTAGATTTAGAATAAAATCTAACATAAAAGGTAACCTTTATCTCTCCTGGTTCTTACAAACAGCAAAGGATAAAAATCTTAGAGTTTTAGAGCAGAGAGAAATGTTAACAACAATCGATGCAATCCCTTCATTGTACCAACTAAGAAATTGTGTGCAAGTTTGCATGATTTATTTTGGAACACCCTGTGAGTGATGGCACAGCTGAAATTCAGATCCATTTTCTGATTTTTAGTCCATATAAGTGCTCTTCACATTGACCACCTCCCTTTTAGAAATGCAAAAATATTTTCCAACAATTTTATAAAGTCACTTTTTAAAAAGTGATCAATGTCATGTCAACCTTTTTAAGTATACTGACTACTGATCATTATTCTCTAACAGTCACTTTATAATAAGTGTTTATATATTCATTCATTAATTCATTCACTCAACAAATAACTTTAAGAAATTATTATGTATAGGGCTCTGTACTCTGCTCCACAGGGCCAGAAAGATCAATCAGACATGAAAAGCTATCAGACTGAAAGCAATCAGACTGAAAAGCTAGAACAAGACATTAGAAATCTATAATTTAAGTAAAAGCTGAGAAATGTTTTTACTTTTTGTTAAAAGGGAACAAACATATGCATATTTTAAGAGAGAAATATGAAAAGAGATTTCATGAAAACTACATTTTCTCTTACAAAAGAGAAAATGTAGTTTTCATGAAATTTTAAGGATTCCTTACTTATGTTGAAAACCTGTAAGTAACTAGATATTTACAGAATAAAGTTTATTTTTTAAAAAGTAGATTAAATACTTAAATTCTGTAACGTATCTAAGACACTATGATCCTTTGCCATTATCTCTTGTCTCCTACGTAAAAACCTAGATTTATAATTCAACTAAGTTTAGTTCCACTGGCTGAATACAGAATAGGGTAAAAATAAGGGTAATTTACAACAACCGAGTCAGTAAAAGATAGGAATTTAAGTTATGACAATCTGGCGTGATTTTTACGCCATCATAAAATTAAAATTAATTACCACAAAACGTTAGGCCATGTTAGGCCACCAACATAAATACACCGGGAATTCCCTGGTGGTCGAATGATTAGGACTCCTCGCTTTCACTGCCGAGGGCACAGGTTCGATCCCTAGTCAGGGAACTAAGATCCTACAAGGCAGCGTGGCCAAAAAAAAGAAAGAAAATGCATAAAATGCATACACCACCACAGGGATGTACACCAAGCTCATGGGCCTTACAGCCTTTGCAATTTCTGTTCCTTCAGTCTAAGATGCTTTTGCCCAGGTGGCTTCTTTTTATTTGTTATTCCAGTCTCTGACTGAAAGTCATCTCCTCAGCGAAGGCTTCCACCATGCAATGTAAAGAACATTCCCCGGCCCCCACTGCCCTGTCACTATCACGTCACCCCATTTTATTCTATGTTCTCATAATTTTAAAACTTACTCACTCCACTAAAAGGCAGGTTTTCTGGGCGCAGGCATCTTTTTAGTCAGTCTTATTCACACTGGCAACCTTAGTGCATGATAGAGCGCGAGAGGTGCTCAAAAGTATCTGTTGAATGAATGGTGCCTATAAAGTCAGTAAGAATTAGATCAGGGATATCAGCTTAAGTCCACAATAAAACAAACTCCTTGAAAGAAACTATTTCCGAAAAAGACAGGACTATGTGCTCAGAGAACTCATCTACTGATCTTTAATAAGAGCAGCACTCCTAGCAAAACCCTACTATAAGTATACTCCTGACAGCAAATCTGAAATTCAAAAGTTAAAAAAAATTCTGTCTAGCAAATACTTCTTTTTAAAAGTCAGGGCCATAGGAGAAAAAGACTAGCTTCTGGTTTGTGTTCTTGGCCATTTAAAAAGTAACAAGTTTTATTTTATTTACTATGTTTCCCCTAGATTAGCAGGGGTTCTCAGAAACAATAAATTTAGAACTGTCTTCTAATTAAT
Source organism: Phocoena sinus (assembly GCF_008692025.1). Taxonomy (NCBI): domain Eukaryota; kingdom Metazoa; phylum Chordata; class Mammalia; order Artiodactyla; family Phocoenidae; genus Phocoena; species Phocoena sinus. Next base: position 124,299,655 of record NC_045763.1, on the reverse strand, counting down.
GAACGTGAAATCTGGGAACATTCTTAGTAGAAATTCCAGATTCAAACTATAAATCAAGACTGACATTCAGGATCTTGGTAAACAGGGGTAAGCCTAGTTAATACCTAAATTAAAATTTGCTCAGCAGCCTATAAATAGACACAAATCTTGCAAGAAACTCAGCCATTCCAAATCACATCTTGGAGACAGACTGTGCCTTTTAACTTTGCAAAATAAGACTAATCATGTTGGGAGTCCTGTTGAGACTCCAGCTTCTCTTTGAAAAATTCTGAATAAGAAGTCAATCCCTCTATTTGCTACGGCTGAACAAGAAAGCACACTATTACAGGAAAACGGATGAATCATTTATCTGTTAGTCAAGCATTTACTATGCACCAAGGTGTTAAAAGAGGTGTGTAGTTTACTTAGATTTACCCATGTTACTGATTTCTTTGCTCACTATTCCCTCTTGCATCTCGGTCTTTCCTTCTGAGTTCAATGTCCCTCCTTCTTAAGTACATCCTTTAAAAGTCCCTTTAGTGAAGGTATGATAGTAGCCAACTCAGTTTTTATTTGTCCAACAAAAGTTATTTCATCTTCATTCTTGAATAAAAGTTTAGCTGGGTAAAAATTTTAAGGTTGGTAGTCATTTTCCCTCGGCATTTTACACTGTCATTGTCTTCAGGCTTCCATTTGTTGCTGCTGAGTACTGTGAAAGTGTGGCACTTTTATGGGCAATTATCTATTCTTCCTCTATTAAGACATTCTCTTTAAAGCTGATTTTCTGCAGTTTTACTATAATATATATAGGTACAGAATTTTTATCTACCCTGCCTGGGCTTTTATCCTGCTGCCTAAAACTGAGAATTCATGCCTTTCATCAGTTCTAGAAAATTCTTAGCCAGTGTGTATTTGAATTGCTAATAGCTGAGAATCATCTCTATTATCTCTGGAACTACTGCCACAATTAGATGCAGTTTAAACTTGCTCATTCTATTCTCCGTACCTCTTAACTTCTCTTTCATATCTTTCATCTACAACTATTGCTATTCATCTGCTTCTTTTCCTCACATCTGTCATTAACTCGTTCTTCAAAAAGTATACCTAATCTACTCTTTAACTTGTTCACTGAGTCTCTAAATTTCATTAACTATTTTTTTCCTTTCTAGAGATTATCTCTTTGCCAAATCTACTTAGTCATTTTCACAGTTTGTTTCTTGCTCATGTTTTCAATCCCCTTTTATTACTAAAACATTTAAAAATTAAACAGTAAACCCGATTGATTCCAATAATCTAAAGTCTGTGGGAGGCAGCAGGGAGTCTACTTCTATTGTTGGTTGTTTTGCTGCAAGTCTGATGTTGGCTTGTTCCTTCCTAGGTTCTGTAATTTTGGGTTATAGACTCATATTTAGAAAACTAATCTGGAGGAGTCTGAGAAGCATAGGTTGAAAGTACATTCCTTCAGAAAGGCCATACATTTGCCTCTGCCCTACCTGAGGCACTTCTAGCCTGGGATCACTTTTATTTCTTGGCTTTGGGTTTCCCAGACCACACAGACAGTATAAATTTAAACTTCAAATCTGTATTTAAAAAGAACTAAGGTTACAGATTCTCAGGGAAGACTTGTACATAGATGTAAGGTTAAGTGACAAGCCTTCATTGCAGCACTCTGATGGTAGATGGATTTTTTTCCTGGCCTACCCTTTAGCTAAGGGTGTAGGTCTTTAAGAATTCCAAGCTTTATGCGGGGATCTCAGCTCCATTTCCCCACCCTGAAAAGTCCAGTTTTCTGTCTAGAACAGACATTAAAACACAAGGCTCTGGAGGGTGGTTTGAACAAAGGCCCTTAGGGCAGCCCCAGTGTTAATTTTTGGTGACCATACATTTTCCTCTTCATGGACCCTGTGGAAATCCCTCATATCCTTGAGCTTGCATGAAAAACATGTAAAGGGATGTTATAGGCATTTGTAGGAGTCTTGTAGAATTTCTCTGAATAATCCATTACAGTGCCAGAGGTCTCTGAGAATAAGGTGTAAAATAAACAATTTCAATCTTCAAAAGCAAGCTCTAAGTGTTGTTTGCTCCTCTGTGTTGCCATAGCACAGTGTATCCTCTATCACAGCTCTTCCTTTACTCCACTCTTGTCACTGTGGTTTAAGGTCTCCTCCCCTGCCCTGATTTTAAAAGACATTTCTAGTGCTCAGTAATCCAAGGTAATGTGTCAAAAATGACGTTACCTCAGTGATTCCTGCCTTGGCTACAACAAGAAAATAAGAATCAGCAGACTGTTTCTTTAGCTATACTATAACTTTGGTGATAAGGGTCAAGCATAGTGACATGGTTTACAAGATGCTCTCTAAATTTTTTAAGAATGGAGATCTACCAAAGAAAGGTTTTGAAAAATGCTCTTAACGGGACAGCAGGAATGGACAATTATCGGCTGATTCTGGGTCATGTGTCACAGTAATCTAGATGGTGGTAGCTTAAACTCAGAGATAGAAGCTACAGAGACATATTCTACACATTTTTTAGCAGTAAAACTGACAGGTGTCTGATTTGATGTGAGGGATGAGAAAGGGATTGACTCAGGCTAGAGAAAATGAACCAGAACAAAGAGATGAAAGTTACAACAAGGGGACATATCTCAAATTAATATTAAGGGAGAACTATTTAAAAATTAGCATATTTACTAAAAAAAAAATGGAATGATTCTGATTATACCACTCACAGTTAAAACTTTGTCATTGTATTTCATTTGATGGGCACCAGGAAGTCAACTGCAGCAATTATCCAGGACTTCTACTATCTGGCCATAACCTTCTCTTCCAACCTGACCTTTCACTATTCCTTTACCTTCCCTAAACTTCAGTTAAATGGAGTTACTCATGCTCACAATTTTCTGTGACTGTCCTGTATTTTCTCTCCTTTGTTCCACTTGTTCCTGCGGTCAGAAACCCCTCTAAGTATTCAGATTCTACCCATCCTTCAAGATCTAGTTCCAATGCGAGTTCTTCAATGCAGCCTGCCATAAACAGCCTTCTTGAAAAGAGTTTCTGTGCCTTATTCAACTCTGGAGCTTTCTGAAAATCTACCACAATGCCTTTTCTGAAGGCACTGAGAAATGAATACTTGATGGGGATGCTAGAGAAAAAATTAAATTCCTTGAAGGGAGGCTGAGCTTGAACTCTGATTTCCCTTCTAAATTTTAAGATTTTGTGATTCTATAACACCTCTATTCAAACAGTCTTAAGATGTACCTAAAGAACTATTTGCTTTTAATATGTTAAATATTTATTGAACAGTCTTCTTGTACCAGATACTGTATTAGGTAGGCTTCAATGAGATCCCATTTAATCCTACCAAATTCTCTGAAGCAGTTATTCTTTTTAACTTTACAAAAAAAAATTTTTTTTAAGCAGTGTTGTTGTTTTTTTAATTTTGGCTGCGTTGGGTCTTCGTTAAGCGAGGGCGGGCTACTCTTCCTTGCAGTGCACAGGCTTCTCATTGCGGTGGCTTCTCTTGTTGTGGAGCAGGGGCTCTAGGTGTGCGGGCTTCAGTAGTTGTGACACACGGCCTTCAGTAGTTGTGGCACATGGGCTCTAGAGCGCAGGCTCAGTAGTTGTGGTGCACGGGCTTAGCTACTCCGTGGCATGTGGGATCCTCCTGGACCAGGGCTCGAACCCGTGTCCCCTGCATTGGCAGGCGGATTCTTAACCACTGCGCCACCAGGGAAGTCCCCTATTCTTTATTTTACAGATAAGAAAAAGCAGATTCAAGCAGATTGTCCTAATACAAATGCTATAAGAGTGGCAGAATAAAGGTACAAACTTTAACTTGAAGCCTACTGCCCTTAAACCAACATCACAGCTGCCAACCAATTTAGAATTTAATTTCCACATTTAAATAAAGAAAAATACATTGAAAATATCACAGACGTGAATGAATCCAGTAGAGACAATAAATAAAACAAGTTATTCTTTGATACTTACAACAACAAAAAAATTTTTCAGTGAAGCAAAACAGCTCACCTATTCAGCATGTTCAATTCAATTTGACAAGCATTTATTTATTGTGAAAGGTGTTAACAATATTCTGAAAGAAATAGTCTAAGAATAACATTAGAGAGTCTATTGTTGTATGTATTAGAGTTCATGGTGGCATGGAAGAAGATTCTATAGCTTAACACTAAAGATGAAACATCAAGTTATGCCCCATTTTTCATTAAAAAGGCTCTTTTAAGAGAGAAATATAACCTAATATTTCATAAGCTCCTCTTCGCAAGCAGTGTTCTATAGGAGCAGGGTTTCCCACTTTTGCCTCCAGATCAGACTATGGAGAGGTAAGGATCACCTGCATTAAAATGTATAAAATCTTAGTTTCACCAAAAAGTTTTTTTTTTTTAAGTTTCTTGGACTATTACAGTGGGAATAGCAAACTAAGTATAGTATGGTATTTTCAAATAACTGAAAAATAAACAAGAAATGGATTTTAAGTCCTGATCATTATCATTCTGTCAAATAACAACAGAAAGCCAGAGATGCAACGTGGTCTAACAGAAAGCAAAAACTGTGGAAGCCAGAGCACTGGGCTTCTACCTCTCACTTTTCACAAATTTATGCAAGCAAAATATGAAGCTAGCTAGTTAAACTCAAAAGTTAGTATATACTATTTGTTAACTAGCATGGATGCCAAGGATGTTTCCTCATGGAAAACAGAAGACTATTTGAAACTTTTCATCCTAACAAACTACAGAAGCTAGCAAATTCTCGTCTTCTACCACATGTTGATACCTGGGCATTTAAACGGCATTCTTGTGTCCAACTTTTCAAACACGTTAGAAAGATGAAAGACCTTAAAATGTCCCTTCACACAAACAACAGTCTAGCCCCGGATTGCCAAATGAGAAAAAGCAACTATTCTGGACTCTCCACTTTCACATTTTCACAATACTGCTGCCATTTCTTCTTACAAATAATCACCAATACCCACAATTCTGATCTTTGTACCTTACTCATTTATCTATCTATCCAATCATCTGTTCATCCTAACAAACACTGAATGCCAGCCATCCTGTGTATCTGTGACATCTAGCTGAGGGATCAGCAAATGTTTTCTGTGAAGTAAATATTAGAGGTAGTAAATACTTTAGGCTCCGTGGGCCCATGATTTCCAGCACAAACTCTTCTTTTTCCTTCTGTTTTTTTAAACAACGCTTTAAGATAAAAACTATTCATATAGCTCAGAGGTCTCACAAAAACAGAGCGGTTTAGATTTGGCCAAATATTTATGATTCAGTGGATGCCCAATAAATATTTCTGAATAAAATTTAAGTTGAATAAGATTTAGTTCCTTTCCTCAAAAAGCTCACGATGCAGTGGAAGAGGGAACAAGTAGTGATTCAGTACCACATAACATGTGCTATGAATGAGGTACACGTAAGATAATAACAGGTTAATGCTCAATACATGTTAACATGTACCAAGCACTATTCTAAGTATCTGACATATACTAACTAATCTACTTTCATAGGAACAAGCTTATAAGGTAAGTTCTCCTATTACTCCCATTTTACGTATGAGAAAACTGAGCGATACAGAGATATTTAGTAACCTGCCCAAGGAGACCTAACCAGCAAAGAGTGGAGCTGAAGTTTTAACCTGTCTAGTCTGTCTCTGGAGCAAGTCCTGCATTTAAACTCTTAGCTAAGATGCTAAAGGGGCTGAGAAGAGCTATAACATCTAAATCAGACAAGAAATTCAGAGTACAGTTCGCTGAGAAGCAGAAACAAGTGAAACAAAGAGTACTGGGATGGAAAAGTATAGAAAAAGTAAAACATGGGAAGGGAAAGAGGTGTGATACGTATTCACAAGTCCAGGAAGCAGCAAATGGTATACGTGAGGAGGTGAGGAAGTGTTGGGAGGTGAGGTTAGAGAGGTGAGCAAGGACAATGTCATCAAGTCCCTCATATCTAAGTTTCGACTTACCTTAAAATACTTAAAAGTTTAAATTTTGACCTTAAACCTTTAAGGGTTTTAAGCAAGAGTAACATAATTGTTTTTTAAACTTTTTTTGGTAGTTTACTTGGTAGCTCTATGACTATAAGTTAACAGGGCGTAAGTCTGAAAACTGAACCATCACGTGAACCCAAGGCAAGAGTGGGGGCTAGAACTAAGGCAGTAGTCCGAGAACGGAGAAGAAACCAGAATGAACAGTATTAAGGAGGCAGCCTTGCTACCAATTTAAATGCTCAGTTGGGTGAAGGAGATGAGCAGAATGACTGCCAGCTCTGGCTCGAGTGACTGAGTAGGTGGTGGTGCTGAGTAGGAGGAAAACATGAGTACAAGAAGGGAAAATGTGGGAGTGAAGGGGGAAAAGAATGAGTTTGGATATGTTTAATTTGATATGCCTAAGGGTTCTCAGAGGTTCAGCAAGCAGCTGAATTTATAGATCTGAAATGAAGAGGAAAGGTCCCTATCTTCTTCCTTTTTTTTTTGCGGTACGCGGGCCTCTCACTGCTGTGGCCTCTCCTGTAGCGGAGCACAGGCTCCGGACGCACAGGCCCAGAGGCCATGGCCCACGGGCCCAGCCGCCCCGCGGCACGCGGGATCCTCCCTGACCGGGTCATGAACCCACGTCCCCTGCATCGGCAGGCAGACTCCCAACCACTGCGCCACCAGGGAAGCCCCTTCTTCCTTTTTTTAAAAAAAATAAAATAAAAATATTTATTTTATTATTTATTTATTTTATTTATTTTTGGCTGTGTTGGGTCTTAGTTGCAGCACACGGGGTCTTCTTTGAGGCGTGTGGGCTCTTCTGTTGCGGCACACGGGTTCCTCTCTAGTTGTGGCGTGTGGGTTTCTCTCTCTAGTTGTGGCGCACAGGCTCCAGAGCACGTGCGTTCTGTAGTTTGCGTCACACGGGCTCCCTCGTTGAGGTGCACGAGCTCAGTAGTTGTGGTGCACAGGCTTAGTTGCCCCACCGCACGTGGGATCCTAGTTCCCTGACGAGGGATCAAAGTCGCGTCCCCTGCACTGGAAGGTAGATTCTTAACCACTACCACCAGGGAAGTCCCCCCTAACTTCTTCCTGATCAAACTATTCCTCAACACACTGCCTCACTCCAGAATGATTCCACACACCAGGCAATCCTCCATGTCACTTATAAACTGTCACCTCTATCCCTCATTCTAACCATATCACAATTCTAAAAACCTCCATAGTGATGTCAAAAACTGTCGGTCCTACAGACAAATGCTAAGGATCTCTAGATCTTCAAGCTTCAACTTTTCTTTATTGAACCAGCAAACTAAATCTTCCTTATTCGCTGCTTTGTTAACCTATCACCTTGCCTGGTGTACAAAAGAGCACCCGCAGGGACAGGAGTACAGCAAAAAAAAGACACCTAGAAAAGAAGATTCTTGGTAATAGTTTTAATTGCAATTTCTAATCTAAGCAAATGTGCATTACACTTTGTTCCCTCCAGGATAGGGGAGGGAAGACATACAGTGTGGAGGTTACAGCAAGGATTGCGTCATTTTAGGTTCCTGATTGCATGGTGAAAGGTTAACGTTGCACAAGCAGTGCGGTCAGTTTAAGGAGATGTTTGTATGCATCGTGGTGAGCTAATTAATTTGAGCTAAATTTGTATTCATATTTGTTTCCTGGGGGGTGGGGTGGAGATATTATAATCGCAGGCTTCTATTAGCCAGTGGCCTTTATTACACCTTGTACTAGACCATTGTTTCTTAACCTCAGCACTATTGACATTTTGGGTTGGGTAATTCTTTGTTGTGGAGACTGTCCTGCACAGTAAAGGATGTTAGAGGCAGTGTCCCAGGCCTCTAGCAAGATGCCAGTAGCACCCTTCTCCCAGAAATGGTCAAATATCTCCTGAGAGGCAAAATCGCCCTCATTTCAGAACACCGCTTTAGACCCACATAAATTTACTTAACACCCTTTTTTTGTGTGCTTCCCTCTCCAGTTCTGAACTCTCCTCTGGAACTAATCCTGATTCCTGGAATGCTCTTCCACATTCAGCAGGCCAATCTTTTGTTATTCAAACAACTCTTAAAACCCCCTTTTTATAAGCCTCAAGCACCACAATTATGTCCCAGAATTCTAAAAAGCATGAATATTTACATGCTACTAGAAGGCATTCTCCACTGGATCTGATCTTCAGTTTGCCAGGATTTGTCTAACAACATGCTGGTTAATTGTAGAGGTGCTTTAATATTTTTCATTTGTCCAATATCTAGTTCTCTAAGTCTTTACAAAGTTCTAGTATTCTTCAACTTAATAGCCATCATTTATTGAGCCCTTACTGTGGTTCAATAACTGTTCTAAGTCTGGCTCTACAACCCCATCGTCAACCCCTAGGCGACCCTACCTCCCAAATGTTCATCAAGAACTCTGCATCTACTCTACCTATTCAAGATTTTATGATCTCAGATCATACACAATCTCAAAGTTTTGTTTTTTTTATTCCATGTTCTTTCGTTTTTCCTATTAGAGTGTTAAGAAAAACAAACTAGAGGGATGTACAGTTTGCATTGACCAGTAGTATCCTGTCTGACAGAAGCATCAAAGAGCATCCTGTGAGCCCAGCACATGGCCTAGAACATAGTGGTTCTTCAGTAACTACCTGGTTGAATGGATGCCTAAAACATCCTAAATTTGTATAATAATCCAGATTGAAGTGCTTTGATTATTTTGTCTTTTTGATCTTTAATTATGCCTCTTCTGGAACTTCCTTCTTTCCTGAAGCACTGCGTCCAAATCTATATACAATACATGGAGATATTTTGGCACAATATATTTTCTATGTTTCTGACAACCTTCTCTTAAAATTCAGAACTAGTCTTTCGGCTGCAGTACATCAATCTGCTATCTTCAAATAATAACAATAATTTTAAAATTCTCTCTCCTAGTAATAGCTTGAAAACCACCATCCTACAAGTGTAAACTGGAATATTCCCCCCCCCCCACATATCAGTACATTATTTTAAACTTGTACACTATAGCTCTTTTGCCATTTTTCCTTATTCAGACAATTGCGGTCTTAGGCATTTTGCTACTGGAACAACACTCCCAAATACCTTACGTACATTTTGAATAAGACCAGTCTATAAATGGATCTCTAGAGAACTTATATTTCCTCATCTAAACCAGACCCAAATGAAGACTAAACACTCCACCCTCCTCCTCTGGGGATGTAATCTTAAAGCATTTAGGATGGTGGGATGGGGGTGGGGACACTATTTATATAAATACCTTTGATAACATGATTTGCATTAGTGTTACCTGGCACTTTAAAAGCACTTAATAGTCGGCAGTCCCAAGTGCTCCTACTTTATTGCTATAACACTTAGCATAGTAGCAAGTGCATATGGACACTTAATAAATGCCTCTGGCATGAGGATTGCTTGAAATCTAAGAAGCTGATAATTTAGCACAATTAATTTCTGGGAAGGGGTTAGAAAGAAGGACGATCTTCCTTTTTATGCTTAGCCAGGACTGGGAAAAATAAAAGCCTAAGACTGGAAAGAACAGGCAACGGAAAGTATTTCAATGAAAAGGGAAGGGAGGTCAAAACATTCACAAAAGCCTAAATTAATTTCAAAGAAAAGAAAAGCAAAATTGTTAACCCACCTTGACCCTCACCTTTAAAAAACAGTAAGGGTCATGTAAAAACCTAATGTGAACTATCTTTTTAAAGATACTTAAAAGTTTAAAGATACTTTAAAGTTACTGTTATAGTACTGTCCATACCTTTAGGTAATTTGGGCTGACACTGGCACAAAAACAACTGACAGTAGAAACTTTTGTTGAGAGCCTAACAACATGTTTGCTAAATGGGAAGTGTGCAGTTATTTTTCCACATTCTCTGAATGAAGAGACTAGTTATAAAAACTTAAAAACAGCCCCAAGTAACAGAATAAAGTCACTTAAAAAAATCAAGCTCAAACGCCAATCATCTTTGCTACCTATAGCATCCACTTTTTTTTTCATAAGACCAACAAAGTTTTATTTTTCTTAGATTATAAACTTTTATACTATATTTTAAAATACAAATCATTTTATCAAGTCAGAATTCTTGGCCTGTTTCCAAACATATAGTTTCCAGTAATCACTACCTTTTCCTCACTCTAGACAAGTAAACCTGCTTGCTAAGTCTTCCACTTAGTCCCATTCATCATCCAACTCCCATCAACATTTGTTTCCTTAGGAACATTTATGCTGTAGTTACCTCTACCAAGAACTGCATTTCTCCCCTACTCTAAATCATATCTCTTCTCATCTTTTAAGTATTCCTCAAGCTCTTATAACTAAATAATCCAATATTTCTATATTTAATCTGGTTTGCAAGGGTAGGTCACAAGTTACTCCCTTAACTCTGTTATATATTCTATCACGGTGGGAAGGACATCTCTAAGGAAAAAAAAAATGGTTCAGCATAAACCTACATTTGAAAACTATAACAGCTCTTGGTCTGCATCCTAGGGCAGAGATTAATTGTATTATATTTGTACAACAAAGGACTGAATTTCTTTTTTAAAATCATATTTGCTAAGTCTCATCCACGAATGACATTTGTTACATACCATGGCCCTCCACCAAATATCTGGTAAGTATTCTGCTGTTATTGTCAGGAAGAAACAGAAGAACTTAGGGACACAAATCTTGTTCCAATGGCATTTGAATACCCTTAACATGCATAATTATATAAAAATTAAAGAGTTTAATCACAGTCAAGTGAAAAAATATCTTTCAAGTGAACACTTCATTTATAAAGTGCTTGGTTTAAAGTAGGACTCAAAGACACAAATATGTACCCATGTGAAATAGGTCTTGAAAACCAAATCTATGTTTAAAATTATTTTAAATTCCATTATCACAGAAAGATAAAAGAAGGGGGGGGGAGTAGCCAATTAAAGTCTACAAAGTGTCTGGCATATATGCCCTCCAACATTTGCTGAATTAAAGCAAAATCCCTAAGTCAGCATGTCTCCTTTTGAGAAACATGTCGGGGACAGGTACAAATGGAGTTCCCAGACAATCTAAAGAGACTCAATTCCAGATCAGAAAATGGCTGATTTTTATCTTTAGTTTCTATACTGTGTTGAATGATAAACGTAATATTATCGTCATCTTTTGAGTCCTAAACAGATTACGTAGTGTCCTAAGATTTCTTGAAAGTAATATTTATGGACCAGTGATGTATATACCTTGAGTCTATAGGAAAGACAGACTCCAGTCATTTGATCACTATTTATTAATTGCCTGCCATGTGCCAGGTGCTGGGGATTCTGGGGGTTCAGCGGTGAGTAAAACAGACAAGGTTGCATCCCTCCTGGGAGTTTTCTGTCTCATCACAGAGATATATAATGACAAATTATGATAAATGCTATAAAGGAAAAGAACAAACTACAATTAGACCATATATCAGGAAGCAGTTTTTCTATGGAAACTGTCTTTGTGTTGAGGTCTGAAGAATGAAGTGGGAATTGACCAGGCAAAGGGAGTGGTGGAAGGTCAGAGCATGGCACCTGTGAGAATCTGAACAAAGGGCCTGGGTGGCTCAAGTGAGGAGAGGGAGGAAAGAGGGGAGGCTGGAGAAGTAGGCATGTGGGATGTTAGTCTTTATTCTAAGAGCAGTGGGAAACAATTTTAAGCAGAATGACATGATTGGATTTCTATTTTCAAAAGATCATCCTAGCTTCAGTGTAGAGAATAAATTAAAGGAAAGTTATGGGAGACTACTATTATGCTGCAAGACAGAGATGATGACTATTAAGACGACTATTAAGACTAGGGTAGCCAAGAATATGGACTGAGAAATGGGCAGACTTGGGAGTTATTAAAGGACATAAAACAGGCCTTGGTAGTAAGGATTTGGGATGTGAGTCCAAGGTGGGTGTTGGAAATGACTCCTAAGTCTCTGGCTTGGGCATCTAGATGAGTACGGTGATGCTATTCACTGAAATGCAGGACACTAGAGAATGACATGTAGCATCAGTTAGTGGTAACCGAAAACATAGGGATGGATACATTTGGTAGGTTGTAGAGTGAAAAGAATATAGGCATCCAGAACTGAGCCTTCATGAACTCCAATGTCTAAGGACAACAAAGCAGAAGCTACTAGAGAAATGAGAGGAAAACCAAAAGAGCATGATTTCACAGCTTCCGGAGGGGTAAGGTTTCAAGAGAGAGAGAATGGACAAGAAAGTCAAATGCTGTTGAGAGCTCGATTGAGAAAAGGTCTGGAAAAATGCCCACTGGATTTCATGACCTAAAGATCACTGATGGTCAAACAAGAATATTTCAAAGAATGGTGAATTATTCCATGGCTCATATCAGAAGAACATTACAAGTAGACATTCTGCTCACCCCTGTAATAAAACCTCTCTCGTTTTCCCTTCCTTATTTCTGACCATCCTTTCTTGCTTTGCACTCTCTCCCCTGCCATCAATATAACTTTCCTTCTCCTCTTTTCTTCCATCTACTGATTTCTTTTTTCTCTATACTTTACTGTGTTCCCTCCTTCATTTGATTACAATATGGAACTGAAAATGTTTCACTTTTTAATTGAATACTTTCCAGTCTTTCTGTCCTTTGTTAAAAACATTTCACAATTCAGACTCATGGGGGTGAGGAGGCTGATGGTAAAACTTAGCTGCTTTTATTTATAAACTTTAGAACAATTTCTCTCACAAGGTTCATCAATGGTTTCAATAGGAAAGGATTTCTGAAAAAACGGAACTCTTCCTATATAAGAATAGTCTTCTAGTGTAAGTTAAATATTTTGCTCCTGTATCACTTATTTTGCGGTGTAATGTAGTCAAACCACCATCTCTGTTAAAAATTTTAAGATAAGCAAATTATTAAGTAGGATTCATCTAAAGTGGTTTCTCCTGAACATTTCCAGGGCACAAAGGTATTCTTATACAGAAGCTCTGAATGGAAAGTAGTTAAGGCATAAGTGCTGTTTCACAGAACCATCAATCAGTCATTATTAGGGTTTTTCATTTGTTGTTTAATCAATCCTCATTACTTACGCCATCCTTTTTTGGGGGGTATGGGGGGGGTGAAGAAAAACGGAATTTAAAATTCACCTTACTGGGACAGAATGCTGATAAGCTGGTATTTTATTTTTTAATTAATTTATTTATTTTTGGCTGTGTTGGATTTTCATTGCTGCGCGGCCTTTCTCTAGTTGGGCGAGCGGGGACTACTCTTCGTTGTGGTGTGCGGGCTTCTCATTGCAGTGGCTTCTCTTGTTGTGGAGCACAAGCACGGGTTCTAGGCGTGCAGGCTTCAGTAGTTGTGGCACGTGGGCTCTGGAGTACAGGCTCAGTAGCCGTGGTGCACGAGGGCTTAGTTGCTCCGCGGCATGTGGAATCTTCCTGGACCAGGGATCGAACCTGTGTCCCCTGCATTGGCAGGCAGATTCTTAACCACTGCGCCACCAGGGAAGTCCCTAAGCTGATATTTTTAAATGTCTTTGTTTCTTAACCTAGACTCTTCCAGGCAGTCTTCAAATGTAAAGATTCTGTAACTCTGCCTGCATGGTTAGGCTCAAGCAAATACTAACACTTTAAAAAAATGGAATGGAAAACCTGAACGGCTGAATCAGAACAGTATCTAGCCCCATCTTCCAGTTTTAGAAAGGATGAGTAGAGAGATTTCATGGCTACTGTGGCCCACTGTAATATTACTGCAGAATGATGTACATTTACTGCTATAATAGAGTTGTAAAATAAGCTGCAAAATAAGTGTCTGGTGTAAGAAAACACTACTGCTGGGAGCATGCTCTCTCCTCATCAAGCTGCTCCCTGCTTGCCAGGGAGAACAGCCTCAGCTGAGGTTGCTGGGGGCTGCTGGTAAGAACAATAATAATACCCCCACCCCCCCAGTATCTCATTCAGTCCTCATAGGGGCAAACGGAGGGTTCAGGACACTAAGGTCATGTGGCTGGAAGTACCAAGACCAGAACTCCCCCACAGGCCTGACTCTGAGGCCACTGTCTGTCCCTCTGTGATGCTAGCTTCTTCAGGGACCTTTCCTTACTACCTACACACCATTCAGGGGTCCCATCCCAGCCTTCCTGAGCTTAATGCACCTTATGTGCCAGTTCCCTCTGCATCACCATTTACAGATTCAGATTTTACTGGCTAATATTTAATGATGTTTTCTACCATAATTCCTCATCCCAATCAATTTATCTGATATCCTATCCTATCCCTTTGCTTCTTTCATAATGTCTACCTGCTGTTAAGAGTGTGTCAACGGAAAACACCCCTTCTTTAGTAGAGTAACGAGTTTATGGGTCTATTCTACTTATTTTTGGATGAAGATTTTTGTGATTATCTGAAATGAGGTCCCAGGCAAAGGCACAACTAACCCCAATGGCTTCTGATGTGTACACACAGCTACATGTATTCACCAAGTTTTCTGAGCACCTGCTATATGCTCTGTTCACTGTTCAGGTGCTGGGTATAGAAAAGAGAACAAGCCAACACCTGTGCCCTTGTGGAGCATACATTCCAGTGGGGAAAACCATAATGGTTTTTAAATACACATAAAAATAAATACTAAGGAGAAGAATTACTTAGACTAGAGGAAATGAAGCTATTAAACAATGAGACTGGATTTCTTGTGTGATTTAATCTGTCCAATTATTACAGACATATCAAGGAAAGTTACTAAACAGTAAAATGTAATCCCTAATTTGTGGAGGGCGGGGGGGAAAGACAATCATTGAGAGAATGACAAAATAAAATGCAATTAAAATTAAACCACCCCTCTATGCTCTCTACAAAAATACTTTCACTCTCTGTTAGGTAGATTGATAATGCTCCTTATCTCCACCTACATTACTTTCCTTTTAGAATATGTGCAAGTACTTTCAAAAGAAAAGAAAAAAGAAGAGGGGAGGGAAGAAAACACTATTTATCTCATCATAGAATTCTTCCACCATCAATAGCTATTATACTCATTTGACTAAAGTTAGCCCTGGAATTTATCAGTTGCAAATCTCAGGACTAAAAACAGCATGTTCCAGAAAAACAGTATCTTTTAAAAGACAAGGAAAAAGATGGAAAACAAGAAAGGACTGTAAAGGAAAATGACGAGACTGTCAATATTCTTAGATGAAGATGTTTGCATTAATGGAAAGTGACAAGCATTCCCGAAAGAAAAGGATTTATAAGAAAGCATAATTTTACCAAATTCATGGTTTAGACAGACAACTGAACTTATGAACAAATAAATAAGAACCAAACTACTTTAATTCCCCAACCATTTTGGTAACACAGTTGAGTCTACAGAGAAATAAGCCTACTAATTAGCAAACATATTAAATTACGTTAAAATTCAAAGTAGTGGGTAGACATCTGGCTTCTAAGGCAGAGTATAGAGCACCAAATAGCAACTCATCTAAAAGCAAGGCCAATAAATAATAGGAATAGGTAACTTCTTATTTAAAATCAAAACTGCTTCTTCAATATTCCCACATCTCCTATAGAAATTTACCAGAAAAGGTAAATTTCAGGCAATACTCAAAGATCTAGAAGGAAAGGAAAGAAACTGGGGAAAAAATTACCTAAAATAAACAAACTGAGTATTACCATTATTTCTACAGCCACATGGATTTTCGATAGCTTCATTCTCTACCCAGGCACATTTTAAAAATCCTGCATAGGGAATTCCTTGGTGGTCCAGTGGTTAGGACTTGGCGCTTTCACTGCTGGGGTCAAGGTTCCATCCCTGGTCTAGTTGGGGAACTAAGATCCCACAAGCCGCACAGTGTGGCTCCCCCCCAAAATATAAAAAATCCTGCATAAAGTACATGTGAACCACAATGAAATAAAGGAAAATATCAAATTTATCATTGCTTGGCTATGATTAGGAACAAGAAAACCTAGGTGGGGAAAAAAATCTTTCTTAGTTTGCAGCTGGTGGTCATTCAGAATAAATCAGGAGTTTGATTTATGATTACTACCTTTGTTATTTTATATAGAGATAAGTCATGAACAGTGTGCTTCTGGTCCAGGCTCAGTTATTTAAGAGAATTTAGTAGGACAAGCAAATTAAATACTTATTTTTAACTATGACTTTTATACCTCTGTCAAACCCAATAATCTATTTCATGATGACATTTCTAAATCCCTAATTTTATTGTTCTATGCATGTGACTGATAGGAGAGAGGAAAGCAGGAAGAATCAGAGAAAATTTGAAAAAGTTCAAATTCTTATCTATACACTACTCCCTCCACCCAGGCAAATGAGTAAATCATAACATGGGTCATCCTAGCTCTTCCACCAGAAGCCTATGAGGGCTCCCAATTACTTTCCCAACAACTGCCACACTTCTACTAGGTAATAGGGGAAGAACAGAAGCTACCAGCACTGAGGCCAAGAGAAAGAAAAATCAATGTTTTAAAGAACAAGTCTAAAATGCAATCCTCTTAATGCATCTTAAAATGCCTGATTTACAAATTTTGGAAGGCCTAATGCTTTTAAGAAAGATTAACTGCCCATTTCAATATGCTTGGTTAAAATGGGGCAA
The DNA here is from genome assembly GCF_008692025.1 of Phocoena sinus. Classification (NCBI taxonomy): domain Eukaryota; kingdom Metazoa; phylum Chordata; class Mammalia; order Artiodactyla; family Phocoenidae; genus Phocoena; species Phocoena sinus. The sequence continues at coordinate 124,283,110 of NC_045763.1, read as the reverse complement.
AATTTGCGTGTGTAAATTTTCCCAAACAGGAGTATACAGCTCTCCTGATGTTCAAGCAATATAATCTCCCATGATCTAAAGAAGAGAAAGCAACAAAGCTCTCTGCAGACTTGGAAGTTAGACTGAGTTCTGAATATAGCTGGATTTTTTTTGAAATTTTAATGAGTAGGAAATATACTTAAGGAGCCAGAGTATGAGCACCCCCCACACACCCAAAAAAAGGAGGATTATCAAGCAAAAAAAAAAGAAGGAAGCAGGAGAAGAAAGACAAAAAGAAAAGGAAGGAAGGAAGGAAAAGGGAGAAGGAAAGAAAAGGAAACAGTTAACTGGAAAAAGCATTTATTCCTGATGAACAAATACAAGAACACAGAAAACAAACTTATTAATGGCAAACATTCCTAGTCTTAGAAAAACTTTACAGTGTTCATTCTAACAAACTGTTCTATAAAGTGCCAGAAGGTAAACATTTTCATTTTTATGAGCCATTCAGTCCTGTCACAACTATTCAACTGACTGTTGTAGCGCAAGTGTAGCCACAGATTCTACACAGATAATATATAAACAAATGGATGTGGTGGTGTCCCAATAAAACTTTATTTATGGATACAGAGATTCCCATTTCATTTAATTTTCATGTGTCATGAAATATTATGCTTTTCATTTTTTTCCATTTAAAAATATAAAATTTCTTCTTAGTTCATGGGCCATACAAAAACCGAGAGCACACTGGATTTGGCCAGAGGACAACTGTATGCCTATCTCTGAATTATTTCCATCACGTCAATGTAGAAATAAAAATTGACAAATGTACATAAAATACTTTCCTAATATTTCATTCATTTTTTTTCTCCATCCCCAGTTCCAAACCTTCTACAGAAACTTTCTGAAGTCACCGTTTCATCAGATTCCTTCCCTACTTGCACATCCCTCTCCCCAGGGTACAGCCTGCTAGTCCCTTGGATGTTTTTAAATCAAAATCTATCCATGTCAGAAAAAAAAAAAAGCCACCCATCGCAATTTTTTATAAATCCTACTTCCTTGAACTACTGTAAAGCTCCAAATCTTTTCATGCTCAATCTTTCAATAAATATAGGTTTGCTCAATCTTATTATATACCCTTTCCTCTTTCAGCTATCATTTAAGTCTAATTCTATACAATGAGGTCCCTGTGAGGTCACACACAGCTGTTAGGCTGCCTTATTGAGAAGGCAGGTTTTAGTCACAAATACATTTAATGTTTAAAATTTTGCCAGTAACTGTTCAAATGGCTTCTAAGGAAACTCAGGAAAAGAGCTGGTCTGTTACTTTAAATTGTTTCTCTCTCCACTTTCCCAGTTAGGTATTTTTTTTTAAATGCTTTATCATTTACTTTATTATTTTTCTAATTACTATTATTATTGTTATAATATCATAAGAACGTTGTTTCAAATGTTTTAAAAACTTAAATCTCGGGCTTCCCTGGTGGCACAGTGGTTGAGAGTCCGCCTGCCGATGCAGGGGACACGGGTTCGTGCCCTGATCCGGGAAGATCCCACATGCCGCGGAGCGGCTGGGCCCATGAGCCATGGCCGCTGAGCCTGCGCATCCGGAGCCTGGGCTCTGCAACGGGAGCGGCTGCAACAGTGAGAGGCCCGTGTGCTGCAACAGTGAGAGGCCCGTGTACCGCAACAAAACAAAACAAAACAAAACAGAATTTAAATCTCTTTACATTTAAAACCACGAAGTCCTAAAATGCTAAATTATTTAAATAATTAAAACAATATAAGCATACATTCAACTCTTAACAATGTAATATCTGAAGTATGTTAAAATCAATACTAACATGGAAAGGTACAATCATAAGCCTGGAAAGTGTCAAGAAGTCATTAACTTCATTTAAGTGACCCTATGTTTGGGAACTGTGTAAAACTGTAATCTCTGGTACGGGGATCTTTCAGATTAGCATTGAGAAACATTCGGGAGTTAGTGAAAAGCCATGTGGTGGGGACAGAATTGTGTTCTTTAAAGGTGATGGGCGGGAGATGAAGCATTCAATAAACAATGAGATTTCACTCTCCATCTCTCCCCATCCATAAATAACAAGTGTTTAAATGCACCTATATTAAAACTCTTCCCAGTGAATTCAGCATAACAGTAAGAGCAAAAAATGCTACAGTTCAGCAACTTGTGTTTGACTGTGAAGGGATTTCTCTCGAAGACAGATGCCACCCCAAGGAACAAAAGCAGAAAAACAATCCAACGTATGACCAGAGGCAAAAGCAAGAAAAGATTAGAACTGCAAGTCTCACCCCTACCCCCTCACCCCCCCACCCCCCCACCCCGCTGAAACTCCCTGGCTACATCTTTAGAACATCCTGCACAGACAACAGAAATGGTAATTTCCCACACAATACAAAGCAAGAAGCTCTTTGCCTTTTATTCCGCTACCAAGTATATAAACCAAAGGATTTCTTGCAAACTACTGGAACCCAAAAAAAACAAGAAACCAAGCAATATGGTTCCTAAAAAGCAACAACCAGGGTCCATTAAAGGTCAAAACATTTCTTCAAGTAGTTAACCATTTAATTTTTTTTTTAACTTCAAGTGCACTAGCCAGGTTTTAATATTAAAAGAAATCCTTAGGACCAAAAAAGTGAGTTGAATATACAATGTAGTTTTATTTGAATGTTGTATGGGAGAAAAAGAGAAATACCCAGAATCTCGCATGGAATTTTCAAAATAAAATGTTACTACTGCTCCTACAAAGGAATTATTTCTTTGATTCTTACAAATGTTTTTAACCCCAATGAATCACTTCTGTAATCCTGTAATCACTTCTGTAAAAAGGCAGATCCACTCTCTATATGTTAAGTCACACACTGCCCACCATTAGTTCAACATCAGATAAAAAGAAAACATAGTCGGAAGTTCAAATCTTACTCTTCACTATATTAAAAGTTTTAATTTAAAAATACTAGAAAAAGAAATAATATGCCTTCTCCCCCCTTCATCACTCTCCCCTCTTCCATCTCTTTTGCCACCTCCACAAATCACTTACTGACTTTCCAATTTCTTTGAAAAAATAAAAATAAATAAAACCATAGTCCAAACCTCCAATCATCAGATATTTCATCTTTTCAGTGAACTAAGGAGGTCTCTGGCTATTTCAGTAGACTTGCTAACCTGATAATGTTTTTCTCAATGATTAACAGTAGGCAAATATGTTGAATCAATCACACACTCCTTTGCAAAAGCAACTGACCTGTCAGCAATGGTAAAGCAACTTTACCATAAGCAAGCTAAATTTCAAGTGTGTAAAATTTGAAATTTCAATAACTTTTCTCTGAAATTTAACTCTGTTTCTACATAGGTAATTCCCTTTTTTATTTGCCACTTTAAGCTGGTTGTTGTTGTCATTTCTCAGTTCCATCCCAATGAAAAGTAATATAAGACAACAAACCTAGAGGTAAGCCATGTACACAACACCAAAAAGCAAACAACCAAGGAGAAGTAGCAGCAGATTAGTAAGAGTTTTTCATTATTACAAGAACTGTTCTCAGCAATTAAATTTATTCCCATTTGCCTGTCTTATTATGTTTGACAAAGAGAGGACAAACTAACTCACCAATCTATAGTGAGTGTAAATCAAAGTTATTTTAAAAATGCAGGATATTAAAAGGCACAGAGTAGAAGAAGAATAACAGTGAAGACTCTGGTTCCTTCCACCTGCCCTGGATTCTTGAGTTGCAGCTTCTCTAACAGCTAATTTTCTCTCCTTGTGGGGTTTTACTTGGTGTGCATTGCTCTCCACTTCCTTTTCTACCCATGTAGTTTTTTAAAAGGAGATAAAGCAACTGTATAAGAATGCTTAAAGACATCAAAGACCTAACGCTTCACTGGTTGCGTGTGGCATAGGAGGAAGAGGAGGAAAACGTGAGGTAATGAGGATCTACTGTATTTACCTTATGTGCAGGGCATGTGGACAACAATAGAAACCATGTAGGGTGCACGTTTTGTCAAAAAAGAACATGGCAGCCTAATGGGAGGCCTTTGTTCTTCAAAAGAGTCTCCTTTCCCCCTTTTGTGCTTCACTTAATTCACGGCATCTGAGCTGCTCTTGAACTTGACAGACTGAGAGAAAGAAAGGGAGAAGAGAGGGGGAGTCAGACACACAAAGAGAGGGGGAAAGGGAAGACTTCAAAGAGAATTCATTTGAAAAAATTAGTTCTACTGCCAGTTTTGATGAAGTTTTGGAACTTTAAAGGAGTTAGAGAGTATCATTCAGTGTTGAAATAAATTTAATTTTCCCAGAGATTGTAATGAGTGATAAAGTAGATAAAGAACAAAATGACTTATGTCCAAAGAACTCGTCACAAATTTCTTCTGCTACACTGTATTTCTTGAAACAATAGTTTAAAAAACATCTGATTTTCAACGATTACATGAAAGACAGCATTCCTCAAGCAGGACCAGTAATTAAATGATTTTGAAGTTTAGGGGAATTATACTTGAGTGATAACAGTGCAAAAGAACACAAAACCATCAGCGCCACCTGCAGGATAAATACAGATGAGAATTCTACAACATATTTCAAAGCCTAAGATTTTTTAAAACAAAACATTCCATAACTAACCTTTGACACTTTCACGTCAAGAATTTAAAAAAATTTTTAAAGCAGTGAATAACTTCAGATGAAGAGCAAAACCCTAGGAACCTTTGGCCAATTTTAGGTATTCATGAATATAAATACAGAACTGCTAAAAGTTATGTATTAAAACAAAAGGCTGCTTCAAAACAATAAAAGACCTGGCTATAAAGTAGGATGACTGTCCCATGGCTTTAAAATATTTCTTGTTTCCTGATTGTAAAACATACATTCATTATAAAACAATCAAACATGTCTGAAATTTAGGAAGCTATCCTACTCCCCCTTAGATTTCTTTTTTTTTCTTCCAGCTCTTACATGTATAATTTTCCACAGTATGCCATATGTGCTTGTTTGGGTTTTCTTTTTTTGTACAACTTCCTCACTCATTTAATATACTTTATACCTCCTTTCATGTCAGTCCACATATCAAATTTTTTGGGTGGTGTATAATAATCCACCATACAGATGTACTAAGATGCTGCTGATAGGTAATTGGATTGTTTCTGTTTTTTCCACTTCACAAACAAAGCTTTAAGAAACAGCTTATATGTGTACAGACTATGAAATAGACAATTTATATGTGTCTTTGCTTACTGGTATAAATGTTTCTGCAAATTAATGGCCAGAGGCAGAATTTCAAACATTTAAAATTTTAATATTACCAAACTGCTCTCCAAAAGTTGTGCCAAGTTATCTTCCCAAAATTATGTGAGACTGCCTGACCCTGACCCTAGACAACAACCATCTTTTTAATATTCGACACTCTGATAAACACTGCTTTTGCTTTAAGTCATTTTAGAACTTTCACATATAAATAGGCTCCTTCAAATTGAGAAAACAGTACATTTATTCCCAATATTTACTGATGAAAATATATGCAGAAGAAGCATTACTTTTAAACTATCTTCAGAGCCAATTATTACTTTATAAGTCATATCTCAATTTCATCTTACAACAGAATTACTACACAACCTCATTACTCATCACAATGCATTCAGAAAACACTGGATATTTCCTAATCTGCTCTCAGAAGAAAATGTGGTACCAATAAGATTTAAAGAATTTGCTGCAGGTCTCAAAGGCAACTGTAAAAAAGGTAGGGTCACATAAACAAACGAATGACCTTTTCAAGGGAACTACTTTGAAAATAGAGCTTTCAGCTGGATTTATGTACATGAGCGTGTGTATGTGTCGCTTATAGTATATCTGTTTAAAAGTAAGCACGACCATTCTAGTCACATTCTGCTAGGGGAGGAGGGCTGACCTGTGCATTGTAGAGTGTTTAGCAGCAAAACCTGGCCTCTAATAACTAGTGCCATTAGCACCATCCTACAAGCTGTGACAACCAAAAATGTCTCCAGACACTGCCAAACGTTCCCTGGGGAGCACAATCACCCCCAGTTGAGAACCACCACCCTAGGCTAACTAAAAGAACTATCACATATATGTCACTTCTGCGTGCACTGTCCCACCAGTTTGATTTTAAAGTATAAAAATATTTAAAATACTAATTATTAAATACTAATATTTTAAATACTTAAAATACTTATCAAATTCTTATTACTCTTCATGACACTCTGCAACGATCAGTGAATATGGCAGCACCAGGAGACAGAGAATTTAAAAAAAAAAAAAACCACTCATCTAACTACTAACATATTACTAGATAACAATGATGTTTCATGGTGACTTAATGGAAAGAACACTAAATTTGTAAGGTAACAACTTGACTTATTTTAATCACGTGTACTAACTATCCTGTTGATTCTACCTCCAAAATATATCTTGAATACATCATTCTTTGCATCTTCCACAACCTTCGTCTTAGCCAATATCATCTCTCATCCAAACAGCCTTTAACTGTTCTCTCAGCTTCTATTCTAGACCCCTCCAATTCATTCATCCTTCAACTAATATATTTACTGAACATCTGCTATCTGCCAGGCAGTCTATGTACAGAGTATTGAGTACCATGCACAAAACTCTCTTACAAAATCCTTTACCTAGAGAAACTTAAATTCTAGTATAAAACACATCAGAAGATGGTCAAGTGCTTTGGAGAAAAAGAAAGCAGGGAAGGATAAGCAGGGTGGGGTCTAGTATTAAATATAGTGGCCAGGGATGGATTCATCAGTTGTATAAAGACCTGAAGGTTAGAAAGTGAATGAACCACACGGATATATCTGGAAAAGTAGCCCAAGCAAAGAGAACAACAAGTATAAAGGTCCTCAGGTAGGAGCATGCCTCTGTATGAAACAGGAAACCACTAAAAGATCCGGAGCAGAGGAGAGCCATGCTGTAACATTTTTTTTTTTTTTTTTTTTTTGCGGTACGCGGGCCTCTCACTGTTGTGGCCTCTCCCGTTGTGGAGCACAGGCTCCGGACGCGCAGGCTCAGCGGCCAAGGCTCACGGGCCCAGCCGCTCCGCGGCATGTGGGATCCTCCCAGACCGGGGCACGAACCCGTGTCCCCTGCATCGGCAGGCGGACTCTCAACCACTGCGCCACCAGGGAAGCCCCATGCTGTAACATTTTAAAGGAAAAGACTGGCAACTATGTCAAGAATAGGCTGTAGGACTGCAAAGGTGGAAGCAGAGCCCAGCTAATTCATATGAGATTTAGACCAAAGCAGGTAAGTGGAGAAAAGAAGAGGTTGGATTTAGGATATATTATTAATTACAGTGATTTGTAAAAACGTTAAGTTGGATTGTGTCATTCCTCAATTCAAATGCCCTTCAATTACCACTTTCTTCCCATTGTACTGTACATAAAATGAAAAATCCTAAATATGGCCCAAAAGGCACTATATAATCTGGTCTCTGCCTGACTCTCCAGCCTCATTTTACTACTCAGTAACCGAAATGTCCTGGCCACACTGATCTTTCAGTTCCTCTACGACCCCAAACTCTTCTCCACTCAGGAAGGCAGGGGGACAGGGGCACAGCGGCGGGCTTGTTCTCTCTGCTTGGAATGAATGCCCTTCTCACCCTTTGCCTTGACTCTTCGCTCTCACTCTCACATTTCAGTTCTCAGCTTAAAATTCACTTCCTCAAAGAGACCTTCCTTGACATGCCGCAGTGAATTAGCTTCACCGCCTTCCCTCATTATATTCTCTCAAAGTACCCCAAAGTACTTTTCCTTGATAGGACCACCCCAATTAGTAATTATAACCTTGGTTTAATTACACCTAATGGTTAATGTTTGTCTCTTGAGACTGCAGGCTATAAAGAGCAGGGACTCATGTCTGTTCCACTTATCATCATATCCTCAGGATATGGCACAATACCTGGTACCTGGCAAGTACAAAGAATACTTTTTGAACAAATGATAGAGCTTTCATCCCAGCTCTGCCAGATATGATCTAGTCACTTAAGTTCTCAGGACCTCAACGTCCTTTCCCCCTTTTTAATCTTATGACTCTAAGAAGATCATAGAAACTAGAGTAAATGAGACAACGAAATAGGAAATCACAAGGATTCTTAAGAACAGTTTTTCTGAAACAGTCAGGGAGTGGTGGGAGTGGGACAGATAAATAAGGGAGGGCCTTGATTATTGGGTTATGAAGTTCAGACTTTCTTCAGCAGCCAAGTGGAGAATGCTACAATCAGAACCATGTATTTGGAAGTTTAATCTATCTGTGGTGTACAACTACCTGAAGAAGAGCCTAAATGCAAAAATTTAATTAGACTCCAACAGGTAAATAGGGCCTCAACTAGTTTTAAAAGGTAGTTTAATGAGAACACAAATACATGTATTAATGAAGATTCTTAGCATTATTATTTAATAACTAAATTAAGCTTATGCTTGTTTTAGTTATGTTTATACAGAAAGCAAAAAAAAAAAGTGATCCAACAATGGAAAATACTTTCATTTTCCCATTCATTCATTACTCACAATGCAACCAGATTAATCTTCCAAAAGCATGGCCCAGATCATATTACTCAAAAAACTTCAGTGGCTCCCCACTGTCTACTGAATTAAGTCCAAACACCTTAGCCTGATATTTAAGACCCTACACAAACTGGCCCCAACTTACTTACTTTTACTCCTCTGTATTCTAGGCAAATTGAACTACTTTTGCTCCAAACACTGTTAGCTTTTTCTGCCTCCACCAGATTTTGGTTCACATTGTTCCGTCTTTCTGAAATGCAATCCTACCCTCCACTCCTAATCCGCCTGTCACACCCTACCTTCCTTATTCAGAATCCACCTCACATGTAACTGCCACTCAGTCTCTTTCTCCAGACCACCTCAAGTACAAAATGATTTCCTCCATTTCTACAGCCACCCATACCCCCAGTGCTTTGTAACTCACTGCATTTTATCTTCAGTGACTTTTCCCTTATATGTTTGATGGCTCCATTTAAATTTTAAACAACTTCCAGCCCCCTCCTTCTGTGGAGCTAAGACAGGTATATTTGCACATAAAAACAGACAACTATATTTATAATTTGTAAACTGTTCTAAGAGCCTATTCCTTTTGAGGGCAGGAACTGTTTCTGATTCATCTTTTGTTTCCTGTAATTCTTCCAGCCAAGTATGTGCTTAAACAATTTTGTTGAATAAAATACTCATAAATTTTAGGTTGAATATAAAATTTGTCCTTATTGCTCAGGTCTTGTTCATTGAGGCCACATTATAAGACAGAAGCATTTATTAAGCACCTGTACTGTAGTTAGCTACTGTGCTAAGAGACCATGGGAATGATTAAAAATAAGTATAAAATGCTATGCCTATCCTAAGAAGCTTATGGTATTGTTAGGAACATAAGACATATTTCCAAAGAAATTAGAAAAAGAATAAAAGTGCTATAAGACACCATCAAATTCTAAACTATGAATTTCAAAAAAGCTGGTATGGATAATAAGTACCATGGGAAGTCTAGAATGGAGAGATCAAAGTTGGCTAGTCTTGATGAAGAATGCTTCTGAGAGGCCTGGCTAGAGGGCATGAAAAGACAAGATTATCCAAAACAATGTGTTCCCCCAGGTTGTTCCAAGAGCCATATCCATCCCTATATCTTGTCTTTAAAAAAAAAAAAAAAAACATACCTCTAACATATAAATGTGAGCGTGAGCTCAATGGCTCCATTCTCTGCACAAGTGCCCATATGAAACATCCAGAAATTCAAAAACAAAACCATTGTTTTCCAAAACACAAACTCATTTTCTACATTTTCCTCACATGCAATGTTGGGGGTAAGTTGGGGGGAATCTCAAAGATGACCATTTTAAAAAGCCAAATTAAATTCTAAAAACAAACTGCAATAAATCTTTATGGCCCCTTCCTAACTCATTCTGTCACCTGGATACATTTTAGAATAGTTGACTGGAAGTTGCTCTTGCTCCTGTTCAAATGTTTCAAATTAGAAAAGTCGTCAGGACATGGAAGCAACCTAAATGCCCATCAACAGATGAATGGATAAAGAAGATGTGGTACATATATACAATGGAATATTACTCAGCCATAAAATGGAACAAAATTGGGTCATTTGTAGAGACGTGGATGGACCTAGAGTCTGTCATACAGAGTGAAGTAAGTCAGAAAAACAAATATCATATATTAATGCATGTATGTGGAATCTAGAAAAATGGTACAGAAGAACCTATTTGAAGGCCAGGAACAGAAGAGACACAGACGTAGGGAACGGACATGTGGACATGGAGGGCAGGGAGAGATGAATTGGGAGATTGGGATTGACATATGTGCACTGCCATGTGTAAAATCCATAGCCAGTGGGAACCTATTGTATAATGCAGGGAGCTCAGCTCAGTGCTCTGTGGTGACCTAGATGAATGGGATAGGGGGACAAGGGTGGGAGGGAGGTCCAAGAGGTAGGGGATATATGTATACATATAGCTGATTCACTTTGTTGTACAGCAGAAACTAACACAACACTGTAAAGCAACTATACCCCAATTTTTAAAAAAAAAAAGTCACTTATAAACTCATTTAAATGAGAAACAGTATATCATAATGGTTTAAAATAAAGTTTAGACCCTGAAGCCAGCTGGCCTGGGTTCATAACCCAGTGTGAGTAGTCTTCCTCTGTGCCTCAGTTTATTCATCTTTAAAATGAGAACAAAAATAGCTAACTCATAGTATTGTCATGAGGACCAAATAAATTAATGTATTACTGAGCATTCTAATCTAGTCTACAGTAAGCAACCAAAATACTGCTACCTATTATTATTATCCAAAGGAACTAAGGGCACTACTTAGGTAATAATACAGTAGTAAACAAAAGGTACCAGCTTCAAAAGTGAAAACTGGACATTTCTATATGTAAAATTAACATTAAAGGAAATGCAGAACGTATATACATATGGAAACTCAATGTACAATGGAGCTGGCATGGCAAGAAAGCAGAAGAAAGGGGAAAATTCAACAAACTGTGCTGGGAGAGATAGAAATCCACACACCAAAAAAAAAAAAAATGCCCTAACAGCATACACAAAAATTGATTCTAGAGAGTTTAATGGACAAATATGAAAAGATAAACTTTAAAACTTTGAGAAAATGTAAGAGAATGTGAACATGGAAAAGAGAAAGATTTCTTTAGTAAGACATTAAAAAGTACAAACCACAAAAGAAAGGCCTGATAAATCCAACAGCATTGAAGTTAAAAATGTTTGTCCATCAAGAGTCCATGTAAAAAATGCAAAGACGAAGCACAGACTGAGAGAGGATATTAGAACACACATAACTAACAAAGGATTAGAATCCAAAAGATCCCGATAAATCAGTAAAAGACAAAACAATCCAATTTTTTAAATGGGCAAGATATATTAACTGGCAATTCACAGAAGAAACACAACGGCCAATAAGCATGTGAAAAGGTGCTTGTCTCATTAATAATAAAGAAAATACAAATTAAAACCCTTATGAGATACCATTTCACACCAACTGGGAGTGGCAAAAATCAAAATATCCTGGCAAAGATGTGGAACAGTGAGAACTACAGTACCAGGAAGAATGTAAATGGATAGAATGGGAAACAGTAGAAATGTCCATCAATAGAAGAATGAATAAATCAACTGTGGCATATTCATTCAATGAAATACTATACAGTGGTGAAAATGAACTGTGGTAGATTATCTGCTACACTGTCCACAATCACTCTTTGTCCTGTATCCATGACACTTTACAATGTGACTTTGCTGCTCCTCTCATCAAGAGCTGCAACCCTCAAATCTGGGATGGCCTTGACAATAGAATGCAGTGAAAATTAATGTTGTGCCAGTTCTAAGTGTTGAGGCCTCGCATGCTTCCTCTTGCTCTTATAACCCTGCTCTGCAGCCTGGTGAACAAGACTGGGCTAGCCTCCTGCAGGATGAAATATGTGAAGCAGAAACAAGCTTTTCCCCTCAATCATCTGAACTTACCCAAACTTCAGCCAACCCAGCAGCAAGTCATAGATACATGAGCAAGTCTAGCCAAGATCAGTGCAATCATCTAGCTGACCCACAGTCTCATGAGCAATAATAAAAGGTGGTTATTTTAAGTCAGTAAGTTTTGGGGTTTGCTACAAAGCAATAGATAACTGATACATGTATGGATTGAAGCTGTACGTATTAATATGAATAAATTTGACAAATAATTTTGAAGGTAAAAAGCTGCACAAAAATATATAAATGTTATTGTACTGTATATATAACGTTTAAAAAGCATTGTTTAGGGGCTTCCCTGGTGGCGCAGTGGTTAAGAGTCCACCTGCCGATGCAGGGGACACGGGTCGTGCCCTGGCCCGGGAAGATCCCACGTGCCGCGGAGTAGCTGGGCCCGTGAGCCATGGCCGCTGAGCCTGCGCGTACGGAGCCTGTGCTCCGCAACGGGAGAGGCCACAACAGTGAGAGGCCCGCGTACCGCAAATAAAAAAAAAATAAGCATTGTTTACATAATTCAAAGAGTCATGAGTCATGTACCACAATGTTCATTGCAGCTCTGTTTACAATAGCCAGTACACAGAAGCAACCTAAGTGTCCATTGACAGATGAATGGATAAAGACGTGGCACATATATACAATGGAATATTACTCAGCCATAAAAAGAAACGAAATTGAGTTATTTGTAGTGAGGTGGATGGACCTAGAGGCTGTCATACAGAGTGAAGTAAGTCAGAAAGAGAAAGACAAACACCATATGCTAACACATATATATGGAATCTAAAAAAAAATTTTTAAAGTTTATGAAGAACCTAGGGGCAGGACAGGAATAAAGACACAGACGTAGAGAATGGACTTGAGGACACAGGGAGGGGGAAGGGTAAGCTGGGACAAAGTGGCATGAGAGTAGCATGGACTAATATATACTACCAAACGTAAAATAGATAGCTAGTGGGAAGCAGCCGCATAGCACAGGGAGATCAGCTCGGTGCTTTGTGACCACCTAGAGGGGTGGGATAGGGAGGGTGGGAGGGAGGGAGATGCAAGAGGGAGGAGATATGGGGATATATGTATATATATAGCTGATTTACTTTGTTATAAAGCAGAAACTAACACACAGGTGTAAAGCAATAATACTCCAATAAAGATGTTTTTAAAAAATGGCATTGTTTAAGATAGACTACATACATATGAGAATGGTGGTTACCTCAGGGTTTGGAGAGAGGAAAATGCCACTGGTGAGAGGTACACAGAGGCTCCCTATGTGAGACTTTCCCTAGCCACCCTATCTAAAATTGTACCCTCCCAGCACACCCTGCCTATATTACCTTGCCTGCTTTATTCTTCTACTTAGCACTTAACATCGGCTAATTCCATAAAAGCAGGAATTTGTGTTGTGTTTGTCACTGCCTGCCCAGTTTCTAGAACAGTGATTGGCAGAAATTCTGATTTAAAGCTCCCCAGGTAGGTGTAATGTACACCCTGGATTGATAATCACTGCTTTAGTGAAGGTGGCATAGTAGCAGTTAAGAACAGGAGGTGACAAACTACAAGCTGAGGGCCAAATCGGGCCGGCTATCTGTCTTTGTATGGTCCACAAGCTAAGAATGATTTTTACCGAAGAACACGTGCAATCGATTTGATAGAAACACTTAACTTTGAACCCCAATTAAGTGAAATGCTATCCCCCCCACAAAAAAATAATTCTGTTCTTCTCATTAGTAGACCTGTATTACAAAAAAAGTGCCCATTTATTATTATATTTTGAATTTCATCAATTTATGTATGGAACTTTGTTTTCTGTCTTGTTACATAAGTATCTACAACATATCCTTGATTTTGCCTCTTGGCCTATGAAGCTTAAAATATTTACTATCTGGTCCTTTACAGAAAAGGTTTGCCAGCCTCTAATTAAGAGCAACAGCTCTAGATGTTAAATCCTGTGTAAATTTAGGCAAGTTCTTAAACTCTCTGTGCTTTACTTTCCTCATCTACCTGAAAGAGCTGGGGTTAGAAATAATATAAGTAATATACACACGTGTGCCTGGTCATTAAGAAGAGCTCAATAAATACTGGATAGTATTATTAGTGAGGAAGAAAAGAAACAAGCAAAAAAGTAAGCAAAGAGGGACTTCCCTGGCAGTCCAGTGGTTAAGACTGTGCTTCCACTGCAGGAGGTGAGGGTTTGATCCCTGATTGGGGAACTAAGATCCCACGTGCCGTGCGGCATGGCCAAATATAAAAGAAATAAAAATTAAAAAATAAAGTATACAGGAAGATGTGCATAGGTTACATTAAAATTACTATGCCATAAAAAAGTAAACAAAGAAATTAATACAATTATACAAGTCTTTGCAATTTATACTAAGTTCTATGAAGGAAATAAAAGATTGAGATAGATTAATAACCAGGTTGTCAAAAAGTGCCCAAGAATCCCACACAGTGTGGACATTCAGAAAAGAAAGCAAAATATGAAGGAAATATGAAGGGGGAAGTTGCTGATTCTTGTCCCCTTAAGTCACCTCCAGAAAAGATGGAGATGAACTCGGCTATGAGAAACAGCAGAAAATGAGGTTAAGTTGTATCTGTGGTCACTTCTGGAGTCACAGTACAACTAGAGGCAGCAGAGCATATGGGTTAAAAGTAGGGCATGAGAATCAGCTTGCCTATGTTCAAATCTCAGCTCTGACACTCACAGCTTAGCTATGAAACATTGGACAAGTTAAGAACCTAAGTCTCAAGATTCCTCTTTTGTAAAACAGGGGTTAAAAACACCATCTGCCTCCTAAGACTCCTGAGTATTAATAACAGTTAATCACAGTGCCTGGCACATCATCAGTGCTCAATAAATGTTGGCCATTATTACTACACGAGTTGCCAAAGTCTTGTCTAAATAGATCCCTTAATGTTTCCTAAAAGGCCAATCATTTAGTCTATGTTTTCCATTTTCTCTGCCTCTTCTGCCTCAAATAGTGTTTTAATAAAGCTTTTATTTCACTTCTCAGCAAATTTCTTTAGATTTGAAGCTACTATATATCTTCAGCCGTGTATATTTCCATCATTTTCAACTGAAAATCAATACTGGGGCTCAAAAGAAAGATATTTTTCTAGAGGAAAGAATTACAGTAACTGACATTAGGCCAAAACACGGTCCACTTCTCATCATTTGGACAGAGGTATGTAATGTTACTATAGCGTTCTTCCTCGTTTTTATTTTCCAAAGAGTAAAATAGAGCCAAGGCCTCAAAAGACGTTGTTTTAAAGCTATCTTCCTCATACTCATATGAGCATTTGCTGGTTTTCTGTTTAAATCAAAGAAAAAGTAGTGCCAATGTCAGATTTTAAAGTAAGAGACCATTTGATGCCCCAAATGAGACATGATTCCTCAGCACCACCTATTCTTGTACAAAACAATAAATGGTTCCCTGCAGGACACAGTCTACAGCTTACCTTCCCAACTTAATAACAATCTTATCACCAAAAGTACCTTGAGCAAAAGACAGCATGGAGAAGTAGTTCTGTTATAAATTTAGGAACAAAAGTAAAGGTCCTAGGGAGACATTTTCCACAAGCACATCCAGACAGTGAAAAGGACTGCCACATTCAAACAGGATTTTACTGCTTTATAAGCATGTCTCTCCCTAAAGCAACTCAAAATTATGACTGACTCAAAATAAAGATTTGTGTAGCTATAACCAGTGTACCCAGACCCTAATATATCAGTAGATATTCACTGAGGCTCTTCAGAGCAGGAAAGTCATTGTACTGCTCTATCCCAAAAAGTTCTTCATATACAACAAGCAAAAGATAGACAGATATAGAAAGATAGAAAAAAATCATCTTTCTTTTTATCCACAGGCAGCTCAACCAAAGACCATCATTTCTTACCTCTTCTGTTTGCATAAGTGAGATAATATGGTATTAACAGCACTGAGCTGGAAGTCCATGATCTGAATTTTAATCTCAGCTATCACTTATCATATGCTTGACCTTCAACAAGTCACTTTACTTCTGTTGTTTTCAACTTACTTAGGAACTCAAGGTTATTTGGTGTGAATATCCTCACCAATTCTTCATCTAAAAATTCATGTTACCTCCATCTATTCTCCTGCCTCAGCAAAAAAAAAAAAAAAAAAATCATTAGTATTTCTCTGTCAGTTAGGACCCTATCAATTCCAAGGGACAGAAACCTAACACAAATTGAGATAAGTTAAAAGAATTGGGGGGGTGTTTAATCGACTCGAGTAACTGGAATAGCCAGAAGTAGAACACATTAACAGACACTGAACCAAAATCTTCAAGACCTGATTTCTCTCTCTCTCTCTCTGTCTCTATTATTATTCTGACTTCATTCTTGGGCTTCGTATGTTAGCCAGAGAAGTGCAGCCACTCTTGCCTTTCATCGGCCTAGGGTAAAGTGGCAGGAGGCTTCCTCCCATAGCTCACGCAAAGGCAAAAGCTGTAATTGGCCCACCTTGAACCAATCACTTGACTGGGGGAATGCCAGAGCAGTTAGTACCACCCATTAGTCATGGACTGTAAGTGGGTAAGGAGTAAGTCCCTCCAAGCAAAAACAAAGAGGTTCTTTACTCCTCACCCAAGCCAAATCCTCCCAGTGAGGCCCATTCCCATTTCCCTCCCCCATCAGCTATGTCCTCCGCCCTCGTTATCTTCTTCCAAAAGCAAATCCTCTCCTTGAAACCTTCACCTTGATGTTTGGTACATCATTCAAACTCTTAATACAAGTGAGGTATCACTTTCTCTTCTTCATCTCCTAAACCCAATCAGTCACCAATTCTCAAAGATTCCACCTCCTTAGTTTCTTTTTTCCAGTCCTCTTCCTCCCCAGCTGCGTGCAACTGGTCTCCCTGCCTCCAGTCTCATACCACTCCAATCCATATTCCATACTATCACCTGTGATCTTTCTAAAGTTCAAGTCTAATCGTATTTTCCTTTCTTCATACTTTTTAATGTTCCCTTGTTTCCTGCAGCATAAAAACCATCTTAATTCTGACCATCTTCACCACATAATCATGCCAACTACTTGCAATTTCCAAAATTCAGTAAGCTGTTTTTCATCTGTTCTATTGTTCACATTGCTCTCTAGACTGGAATTTTCCTGTGCTACTTCATGGATTCAAGGGGTTTCCGCTACTCTAAAACACCTGGGTAAACAAGATACAGCTGTTTCTACTTGTATGAAACCTTTCCTAAGGTACCCACTAGGACTTCTTTGTTTGTGCCCTCAATATACCCAATATAGTTCTCTCTCACAGCACCTATAACACTTCATTGCACTTACCTATTTACAGACTTGTCTCGTTCCTATAGTTTTTAAAAGCAAACATGGCTTAGGATCATTTGAAAAGCTCTGTAAAAATACAGATGCCTGAACCTACCGAACCAAAATTAGGGCCCAGCCATGTACACTGTGAAAAAGCTTCAAGGTGATTAATGTTACCTGCCCCTATCTCTCTAGTTAAAAAACCACTGACAGATGACAATCTGCTTAAGGAAAAGAATTCTTACTAATATATCCAGCTCTTCAAATTGTTCTTGGCAGTAGGGAAACAATAAATGTTATGGAATGAAAGTAAGTCTTACACTTTGCTGTGAATCAGTCACAAAAAATCACCCAATGGAAGAAAATGAATCATAATATATCATTTTGGGGCAATCCAATTAAATAATTTTTTTATACATTGGGTGGAGGGATGGGGAAAGGGACAGAGGAAGAAATTACCCAAACCACCATCTTCTCTGATAATCAAGAATGGAACATTATCCCATACATTCAATTGCTGAAGCCAACGATAAATGTTTCTGATTTTAACTTCAAGGTACTCTATGGTTATGAGTCAGACTCTAAATAGTACTTGCTGCTTTTTAACAATGAATAAAACTAATACTGCCTTCTGCATAGCTCTCTATGCAGCAAGGATCAAGATATATGTGGAACATAGCTCTGGTAAGAATTAAAGTTAGGCGATACAAAGAAACAGAATTACCCCTACATTAAATCCCACTTAATAAATATTTTCTGCCTCCCTTCAAGGCCACATGCTAGTTTATTTGTACTAGTAAGGTGAGCAAGGGGCACAGTGGCTGCCCTCACCTAAAGCACATCATCAATGTTGCTCAAATTCACATTAAATAAAATTGAGACTGCCAAATGCTTTATTTGTATACCATCATAACCTTTAAGTCAGATTAATACTCTTATAAAACTTTTAAAAAAGAATACTAAGGCGTTTTCCTGGTTTGTAGCAGCATCATCAAAAAGATTTCCTCTTCAAAACCTGAATAATGTGTGAACAGGCTTTTAAAAAAAAGTGCAAGTCCCACTGAAGCAATTTAATTCACCATATTATACAGGAGCCTGAAATATTTTGCCACAGGGACCCGACCAAGCAAGAAGAGAGTCTGTTCTACATTCTCGTCAAAATTCAAACTGATAAAACTTCCTAGATGCAGCTAGAGGCTGAGTGTTACTGAAGTTGTCTTCTTTTTTCTAGTTGTATTATAAAAGTAAGGAGCAAACAGGAAAAAATTAAATAATACAGCAAAGACATAAAAACTTTCCCTCAGCAAACATTTTCTATTCTTTTCCTCAGTGAGACAGGCAAACCTACCACGAAGTTAAAAAGGAAAAATAAATCTAAGAGGAAGAATTTTATTTCTTTAAAGTAAAAAAATCCTTAACTAAATACAGTTCCAAGTTTCACCCCTCCCCCAAAAAAACTAGAAAAAACAAAGGATGAAACATGATAATGGGAAAAAAATGACATCTTGTTGTACAAGAGAGTTAGTAAGTTATTACAGAATTCACAGAGGCTAGAAGTTTTGCTTCTGACCTTCAAGTACAAACTCTTGGGCTAACGAGAGATAGAAAAATAATAATTCAAACTGTTTAAAGTACTGTAGGCTTTTCTTTCAAGTAAAATTCTTTTGGCCTCATTAACTGAACTTGTCCCTTGATAATCAAGTCTGTCCAAGTTTCAGAAGTATTTCGTGAGTAAATTCATCATAACGTGCACCTTGGGCCATCCCATTTTAAAATATGCATTGCAAAGAACACTGTACTGCAATTAAACAAGGCCATTTTTTAAAACCCCAAAAGCCCAAATAGATTATGTAAATGTGAATTAAATGTATACATAAATCAGTCAATACCCAAAGATCCTGGTAAAATGCCAGCCAGCACAGTCTTTGGCATAAGAAATATTAGAAATGACATCCTGACGGATACACGCTTTTTCTCTAGTGCCATAAACTAGTCATCCATGTTAACTTGACTCTGCTATGAGCAAAAAAACTATCAAATTTAGTTACATTTTAAAAGAATTTTTTAAAGCTTTTTTATTAGCCAGAAATACCTTAATTCATTTTCCCTCTTGTGGCTCAGTTATGAACATCCTTTAGTTTGGAGTTTGCAAAAAAGTAAAAATCCACATCTAATAAAAGCTGTAACTTAATTACACAATTATACAGAATATAGATAATAATCTGGTTTGTGTTCTCAAATTATCAACAATGGATTTTATTATGGTGCTGGTTCCCCTTCAGAGCAAGGAAAAATTAACACTGAAAACAGACTTGGGAATCTCAGGTCCCCCTAAACACTTCATATTAGCGATCCTTGCATGGGCTTCTTCAACATGTGAAACTATGCAGGAATAAGTTTGGACAGCTCTTTGGAAAAGCACAATTGAATCCCCCAAACAAGTCTCTCAAGGAGGAATTAGTGGGGACTGCTGTTTTGTAGGTATAGTCTACAAAGAAATTGCAAACACCTGTGCTTCTCTTCATTTGCAAAGACACAGGACATGAAACCTGGACTGTTGGTTCTAAATATACTCTCTACAGAGGTCTGTTCAGATAATCCTAATAGCATGGCCTTCATTTGTAGAAGCATCATGTTATGAGATAAAAGATAAGAAAACATTAAAAAACACGGAGAAAACTGCCAACCTTTAGAAAAGAAAAACATTTGATTCAAATAACCAATATATAAAGAAGAAATAGGAAAAAATTTAGTATTATCTTATACCATATCTATTTTCTCATAATTCTTAATAAAATACAGATAATTTAATTAGTTTACATTATCCACTGTGAAGCCTACAACACTGATATACTCGCTGATGACAAAAATGATGTAGTGTTTTCACCCACCTTGCAAAAAACCTACTGAAACATACCCTATGATCAGATCAACAAACCCTGGCCGTCAAATCAGGAGAATTTCCAAGAGGTATGACCTTTTAGTGGAAAAATGTCATTTTCCTAGTACCCAATATAGAAAAAACAAAGAAAATCAAAATGAAAACTCTCCACTAATATATTGAAAACTATGTCTCCAAACTCTTCTCTCCATACTTAGCAAAACAGTGATAAATACTGGCCTTAATTTATTTAGGTACAAATGAACTCATGATTAGTTTTAAAGCTAAAAACCTCATAGTCTGCTCATGAGATTTTCTTGTAATACCTCTAAAACATGCACACGCACAGATCTCACTATTATTATCTGAAATGCTGTTATTTAAATCTTTACTGATTTACTGAGGAACACAATTCTGAAATTACTAAAATAATGTATTAATTTGCTTTAGAACCCTAGCAAAATAAACTTTGTATACGTGTATTCATTTTCAATCTAGCCTAAACTGAACATAATCAGGAAAATTTGAAGAAATAAAATAACTTACAATAAAGAAGACAAGGTGATATTATGAGATATATATATATATATATATATATATATATATATTTGTGTGTGTGTGCGGTACGCGGGCCTCTCAGTGTTGTGGCCTCTCCCGCTGTGGAGCACAGGCTCAGCGGCCATGGCTCACGGGCCTAGCTGCTCCGCAGCATGTGGGATCTTCCCAGACTGGGGCACGAACCCATGTCCCCTGCAGCGGCAGGCGGACTCTCAACCACTGCACCACCAGGGAAGCCCTATGATATACTTTTAAAATAATGCCCTAGTACACCAGAATATTGAAGTATGTATTATAATATATTCTAGGCCCTTAGATTTCCCCTGTTGATGAGATTACTGGAAACCATTTTTAGAGTCAGTTTGATCCACTCTGTTGATACAAAGAAGGCTTCCAGAGTCTGCTAAATGAATAGCTATGCCTAAACTCATAGAAAACCAACAGACTGTACCCTTGTTACTTATATGCAACAATGTTCAGCCCCAAAGTAGTATCCTCTTGGGGGAATGCTAACAAAAAACTAATTCTCTCAAATAATATTACATTTTTTCCCTGATGTTCCTACGGTGACATCCTCAAGAATAAAAATACTATTAAGCATCCTTTTCCCTTCTTACCTAACATTTAAACAATAATTTAAATTCTGAGAAGCACCTACATACATTCTAACCATACACAATTAAAACAAACAGGAACAACAAAAAGAAGACAATATTTCCCAAGCCATGATTATTGCTTTCTTTCTATCTGACCCATGGTGGACAATTCCCAAAACTATCAGCACAATCCAAACACCCTTAACTAAAGATTAAATGTCTGTCCATTTGTTCTTCATCTGATATCCTTTTCTCTTTTTTATTTTCTCAAAAGAAAATGCCAGAACAGATCGCCCAGAATGATAGATAAGGTCAAAATACTGCTAACATAAGCAGTTATGCTAGGAATTATACCGAAAACAGGACATATACAAGAGCCTGATCATACAGTGCTCCTTTTCACTGAAGCCTTTGCATTATTCTATACAAACGAGAATAACATGTCAACTACAAAGGTAAACACACCCCGTTAATAAAATGAGTATTCAGCAGCAAGTGAGGAGCAAAGAGGGTAACAAAGAGCACCTTGCAAATTACGCTTTCACTCCTTCACAGCGCATCACAATGCTCCACTGCACACACAGTCCCTCCTCACCCTGGGTGAATCAGCTTCCTCAACACTAATGACTGTTACTTCAATCACTCACACCAATGGTCAGATCTGGAACCCCATCATCACCCAGAACTGTTCCTCCTCTAATACTTCAAATTCTCTCAACACAACCCCACTCCTCCTGGATGGCTCACTCCCTTACTCTCATTAAAGATGTATTCTCCGACTCATCCAGACCTCCTGTCCATCCATTTTCCCCTAGGCCATCAATTTGCTCCTGTCTTCACTTCTTTCTTAATTCCACTGAGACCACAGGGTCCATTAATGACTTTCTTGTCAATACGTTCCACTCCCTTGTTTCCTTGTCCTTCTGCTGTACATCTCAACAAAGCCCCCAGTCCTGGAGAAATACATCTGACTGGCTTCTCCACTCATACACCTTGGGCTGCTAAGCACTACTGGAAAAATAAAAACAATAAGAGGCACAGCCCTACAGGCTGGTCCTCCACAACCCAGGAAGTTTCCTCATAAATATCTCTTTAGAACCCAGATTTCAATGGGTTGAGGAGGGAATTAAAGGTGTGTAGCAAAGGAAGGGAGTTCAGCATTTTACATTATGTTCAAAGCAGCTTGGGGATAAGAGGAAAGAAAAGGCTGGTATGTAGAGGGAGCAGAAACAAAGGAGAAGTCACAGCATGCTGAGGTTTAAGAGGGCTGGTAAGGAGGGAAAGTTTGGAGGGGTTGAGAAGATGAAGGATGTTGAACATTCCTACAGAGGCAGAGAAATGGATAAGATCCAACTGATTCAAATTTTATGAAAATAATATATTTGCTTCAGTAATACAAATAACAATGAAAAGGGCTTATCTCCAAAGCAACCCAGAGTTTAACTTCTTGCGTTAGTAAAAACCCAAACTCTGAAGTTAGATAGCCTGGATTTGAATCCCAGCTCTTCCACTTCCTAGTTATGGTATTTCCTAAGTAAGTTATTTCATCTTTCTGTGCCTCATCTGTAAAATGGGGATAACCTACACAACAGGGTTGTTGTGAGAATTAAAGGAATACACAGAGCATACAAAGTGCTTTGAATAGTGACCGGCATATAACAAGCACCATATTAGATGTTAGCTATTATTCTGGCTAAAAACTTAAAACGCTACTTAGATGCTCTTGTATTCACTTAGTACTAGAAAGAATGTACTGGACTCCCCCTGCCCACCCCCACCTTGCCCCCCTATCCCCAACCTAATACCTACTATCTTTCAGCTCTGGTCTTCTTTGAAAAGTCTTCCCTGACTCTTCCTCTTTCCCTCTCCCTAAACAACTGGGTTAAGTGAATCTCTTCAAATTCTTCCATAGCATACTAGCTTTACAACCTTCACAGCATTTAACACGGAGTATTAGCTTTCAGTTGACTCGTCTGTTCCCATCCCACCCCTCCCCGCCAACCTGCCACTGATTTGTGAGTTCTTGCAGGATGGGGGCTATCCTTTCCGATTAAAGTTCAGGGGTTAAGAATAAGCGATATATGTAAATCAATGTAACATGGTGTCTGATGGGTATTAGACAATAAATGTTAAATAAATGAATAAATCAGTCACTCTAGCCTTAGATGATTGTTTTATACAAGTTCATCTACTAACTTAATGCCTATCATTTATAAACATGCTGCAGTTAAACACTTAAGTTAAAACACGTAACTACTCTGCGTTCTTAGAAAAGCACTGCACACAGAGGAATTACCATACACCAAAGAAATTACCACACACAAATTTCTTGCAATGTTTTCTAAATTCAGTATATATGCACATTATTCACACAACTTTTTCCAAAATGAACCTGATAATGGGTTAAAAGAAGTAAAACTGTTTGCTATATATTCTGTAAAGCAAAATATATAACTTCCAACTACACATGTCTTTTCACAAACCACAGGTCATTGGATTACCAGAAATTGATACTTCCCCCTCACTGGTGATTATTCTACATGTACTTTTAGTTTAAGCTAACTTTCTGAAGCATGTTTTTTCAATTATATGTATGTAAAACATGTATCATTCCAAGCTATTTTTTTCTCTTCTAAGTCATAAAGATATGTTTTACTTACATTATTGACCAACAACAGAATTCCTACCCAAATGTTAACAGTGTGGTACAGCATGCATAATGGATCATTATATTATGGACAGAAAAAAAGAACTTATAAATAATTCAATGTTCCAACTGCTAAGAAGGTAGAAGCCTAATAAGTACTATATAGCTCAAAATGAAATTCAATTGGGGATGTAAAATTTTCAGAAATTTTGAAACAAAAAAGAAAGAGGAAGAGAGATCTGGAAGACAGAAAAGTTGGGGGAGAGAAAAGGAAATCTGGGTAAAGATTAAAATATATACACTGTTTTTTTAAAGGGTCCTTTACTAACCCAAACTCATTTTAAAATTTGGGGAAATAAAAATTGAATAATGTCTATAACCTGATTTACTTACAAAATTACATTTAGAATGATATTTAATGCTAAATTACATTTAGCATTAAACTGATGACTGATCACACAGTCATCAACTTCCTTATATTTTTATGGCAACTAAAGTTATAAACTAATCAATTTAAATCTACAACACCTCACTTTTATTAGCCTATGAGAAACAGACAAAACTCTGGCAGAAGAAATTATCAACATAAAAGCAAAGGAAAAATTAAAGACACTGTCTTCCTGTCTTCCAAATAGTGCTAGGAGATACAGAAATCACTAAATCACAATTTTTAAAAAGCCACTATACAAAAGCAAACACATTTTACTTGAAATCTAAAATCTGGAATCTCCTTTCAACTCTAAGACCTTGGGTCAAGTAACTTAACTCCTCTCTAAATGAAGGAGAGTCTTAGGATTTTAAATGCCTTCCAGATCTCACAATCACAGAAATTACCTTCTATGTATTCTTTCATTCTTCATCAAATACATTTTACATTTTCATTCCCCCCACACCTCTTCTCCTTAGGGAGATAGCACAGGAAGTGGCTCTAAGTGCAGGTTACAGAAGTAACACTCTAGGGTTTGTACAAACCCCACTTAGTTAGGAGCTAGATGATCTCCAACAAGTTATTTCAGTTCCCCAAGCCTGTTTCCCCGTCTATAAAACAAGGGTAATACAAATATCTACCCTCGTAAGGTTGCTGTGAAGATTAAAAAGCAAGTTCTTACAACAGTCCTGGCACACAGTAAGAGAGCCAATTAAAGCTAGCTATATTATTGTTTTATTTTGAAGGTTTTTAAAAATGGTTTTACTCCTGGACTTCCCTGGTGCTCCAGCGGTTAAGGCCCTGCGCTTCCACTGCAAGGGGGCGCAGGTTTGATCCCTGGTCGGGGAAGTTCTGCATGCCGCAGCCAAAAAGACATTTAAAAAAAATGCTATTACTCCTTCCATTAAGTGGATAGATACGTAATAGTTTACTTAATCCCATTTAGGTTGTTTCTAAATTTTACCTTTTTTAAGTAAAGGGGATATAAACATCTTTGTGCGTTAAGCTTTTTCCAAATGTAGGGAATTTCCTTAGGATGTACCGAGAACTTACATCACTAGGTCAAAAGATATGGATGTTTTAGGGCTGTAAAGAAAGGTTGTATAGATGTATACTTCCACCAATAGATATGATAGTGCCCAATTCGCTGCACTCATGTCAATCAGCACCAAAAATCATATTTTCATTTCTTATAATTTGATTTAAAATGTTTCTCAATGTTGTTATAATTTGCATTTCTTTGATTAACTGTAAGGCTGAGAATTTATTCTGTTTATTATTAAAAATGCTATAAGAACGATCTCATTCAATAAAAGTTTTTTTATAAGTAAAGAAGAAAAAATTATAAAACACATAGAAATAAGGAAATTAAGAAGGGACAGAAGAATAAAGCAAGTGTACATTTAGAATGTAAATATGTAAAGTTATGAAACTGAAGTATCATTTGGCACTAAAATTCCTAGCAGCTAAAAGCAAAGAAGAAAATGTTCTGAACTCTGCTTTGGGAGGGTCAAGGTCGGGAGACAGCATCATTCAATTCCACAAGAAAAGCAAAACTTTTTTCAGGTATTTAGGATCTAAAACATATTTCTTAGCTGGGTCTTCATAAAAAGGATACAAAATGACTTAAGGACAACAATCTCAACAGCAATAAATGACAGAAGGGCTCATTTGCTGCAATTGCATTTCTACCTTACATTTCAAAAATACAAGAAAATTATTCACTAAACATAATTTTGGCACATGAAACTTAGTATTACAGTCATTTCCCAAATTACTACTACACTGCTATCTGCAATTACTGCTTCTTCTAATCTTCCACTTTTATCTTGACAAATCTCTAGCATTGAAGGCTTGATCAAATTGAAACAAGCTTATTTACAATTTCTTAAATTCCTTTATTTTTATATGTGAATCTTGGATATTAACAATATGGCTTAGCTGACATCAACATTCTTCTCAATCACCTTGCTTGCTTTTATACTTGCAAGAAGAAATAAACTTAGACTCTCAAAAAATATTATCTTGCCATAAATGGGTATGAAAAATATAGTTCAGACTGAGTGATTTGATATAAACAATTTTACAATAAAATCTTATCCCATGTTTTTGAAAATATTTGGGTCACTGAATGGCCTTTAGCCATACTGGAATTTATCTGAAATATTTTAACAACCATTTGAAATAATCATTACCCCAAATTCCTTCACTTTTATTATTTTTTAAATTTATTTATTTTATTTTTGGCTGCATTGGGTCTTCGTTGCTGCGCGCAGGCTTTTCTCTGGTTGCGGCAAGAGGAGGCTACTCTTCGTTGCAGTGTGCGGGCTTCTCGTGCAGTGGCTTCTCCTGTTGCGGAGCATGGGCTCTAGGCACGCGGGCTTCAGTAGTTGTGGCACGTGGGCTCAGTAATTGTGGCTCGCGGTCTCTAGAGCTCAAGCTCAGTAGCTGTGGCGCATGGGCTTAGTTGCTCCGCGGCATGTGGGATCTTCCCAGACCATGGCTCGAACCTGTGTCCCCTGCACTGGCAGGCGGATTCTTAACCACTGCGCCACCAGGGAAGCCCTCCATCACTTTTAGTATAGAGTTCTAGCGCTTCCTAAAGGGTAACACATATACAAAGATCCTCCAAAGAAAAGTTTTGCTTTGTTTTTGCTTTGCAAGAATATGTTTGGACACCAAGGGGGGAAATCGGGGGGTGGGGAGTTGGGGGGGGGGTGAATTGGGAGATTGAGACTGACATATATACATTAACATGTATAAAATAGATAACTAATAAGAACCTGCTGTATAGCACAGGGAACTCTACTTCACTTCGCTGTACAGTAGAAATTAACACAACATTGTAAAACAACTATACCCCAATAAAGAATATGTTCCTATTCTTCTCTCCCAGATTTCTCTAAACTATAGACATTTAAGCTAAAGAATACTGGACACAAAGACCTGTGATCAACATCGGATAATCCTATGTTACAAAATGCTTAAATAAATATTGTAGCAAAGTTAATAACGTCACTATCTTTACATGAGCGGGTTCTATATGAAAGGAAACAGATGTAATAGGAAAAGGTAAAGGATAGCAGAAATGACATTAAGAAACTTCATATACTTATTTCTGAAATTCTGCCTGAAGTCATCACTTATCACAGATTTGGTCATTCATTTTCTTCCCACCCCAACCCAGGCCACCTTAAAAAATTGTGAAAACAGATAGAACCTTCTTCATCTAATCCATGGCTCCATTTTACAGATGTAGAAATTTTAGCCCAAAGAGATTAACATCACAGAAGTAGACAGTGGCAAAAACGGTAGTGGAAACTTCAAAATTTGGACAAGAAATCAAGCATTCTGGCTTCTTATATCGTACAGAATAATGCAAATATTAGTTAGATGCTACTCTTCCATCTCTCAATCAAGTACCCTAAGTATCTGATGTCAGTGCATTCTTTCTTCCTATTAATGTCATGGAGTTTCAATGACTATGAACAAAACTGTGCTTTGTGTTCTCATGACAGCTATGATATGCTTCAGAGACTTTTTAGTTTTTCTAACATTTGATATTTCTTCCTATCATGTTTGTGTTACTTCCTAAAAGATGTTGCTAAAAAATAACTAGGTAATAAATAATATTAAGATCCCTCCCTTCAGAAAGTGAGTTCCACGAAAAGGAGAGGTTTTTCCTCATTTCATTTTCACTTCCCAGGCCCAAGATATTGCTCCAAAGAGTACCTTTTTTAAGGACAGTATTACTTCCAACACATATTCCACCAATTTAATGTATATCTAGATGAGTAGTTCTCTAATTTTCTTTTTTTTTTTAATCTCAGGGCCCTTTTACACTCTTAAAAATTATTGAAGGCCCTGTGGTATGCCAATTTTTAGGATGACCCAAAACAATCCCCAACTCTTGGTATTCGTGCCCTGTGTAGTTAGTCCTCTCCCCTTGAGTGTGGGCTGAACCAAGTGATCTGCTTGTAAGAAATAGAATATTACAAAAAGGATGCGATTGCTACTGTGATTTCTAACACTCCTTTCCTGCCAGCACTCTCTAGCTCTTCTTGTGTGCTTGCTCTGATGAAGCAAGCTGGAGAAGCCCACATGGTAAGGAACTGAGGTCAGCCTCCAGCCAACTGCCTGGAAGGAACTGAACCTAGCCAACAGCCATGTGAGTGACCTGGGAAGCAGGTCATTGCCCCGCTGAATCTTCAGGTGAGATTATGGTTCTGGCCAACACCTTGACTACGGCCTTTTGAGAGAATGAAGCAGAGGACCCAGCTAAGACATGCCCAAATTCCTGACCCACAAAAACTCATCCTTTTCCTTTTCATGCTACCCTCCAACCTAAGGTGTATTCCCAATCTCAAAGCTCCAGAGCTTATATTCTCATATTGTTCCAGCCTTCAATTCAGCAAGCCTTATACAGGGAGGACCTTTTGCTATCTCAGATGTCCAGTGCTCAGGATTCTCAGAGCCAGGATGAGTAGAAGAACATGGGAAGACACAGGAAGACTCTACTCTGGGTCAGTTATGAACGGCAGATACAGATAAGAGAGCAAAAGAAGAAATAGTTCTATGTAAGAGCTGCTAACATCTGTATCTTTTACTAGGCCTATCAGTATGCTCGTGGTAGTGAGCGTGATGCTAATTATAATAACATGGGACATGTTAAAATGAAGACTGCCAATCCTGAAATGAATTTAATTCAAGAAAATAGTTTAATAAATATTTACTCAATATCTTCTATGAGCTAAATACTGTGCTAAAATGAGGTACTAAAATTAACAAAACTTGGCTTCTTCAAAACCCTCAAGGACCCCAAAGTCTAATGATTACTTGAAATGGAGAACTTAAGACAAAAATTAAGCAAAATCTACTTTGCAAAGAATAAAAATTACAGGTAACATTAAACATCGTGTTCATTTTGCTGTTTTGTTTGATATGAATAAATTATTTAGGCTTCCACAATTTACTGCTTATCTACTGACAGTATTTTAAAATCAAAGGAGCCTTTGCAAATGTGGATAATCATTTGCCTTCTATGTTTGTAAATTTGTATGACACATTAAAAATGTTAGCACTTGTTCATACTTGCTTTTCTACTATGAGGGTTCCAAGTCATCAAAAGATTTAAAAATAATAAGAAATAACATATACAATTTTTACAGATCCCAGGGTAGGAAAAAAAAATTGTGGATTCCATTTTCCAGGCAAAGTGCTCAGCAATCTATGTACTTTATCTCATTTAATTCTAAACACAGCTATGTGAGGAAGAATATTTACAGATCATTTCTCAGAGACCAGGTTTTCTTCACTGCCTAAAATAATGCCTAGTATATAGTAAGCAATGAAATTTGCTGAAGGAAGAAAGTTATTGGTCATGTATTCAAACCAATTTGTCGTATTCCTGGGCTACTATTCTTAACTACCATGCGATAGAGCCCCAGTTAAAATGTAAAATAGAGCTGGAAATAGACGCAGGTGAACATCTGTTACACAGTGGCACTAAAGAACAAAGATCTGGTCTCAACTAAGTGACACCTCCTCAAAATTCGACTGAGTCAAATAAAGATAGAATTCATTTTGAGAGACTAAGGACTAAGAGAGAGAAAGAGAATATGCCCACATGTTTGCATATTAATATGTATTAATATTAATTTTGAATTTTGTCTATAATGTACAGATATATTTATCCTATGCAAAAGCGGCCATCATAAATATATTACTTTATCTGAAGTATCGTTTCACAACAAAACAATTACAATTAGCACAAACTCCTAAAGGTTTTGTACTTTGTTACTTTGCTAGTAAAAACAAGTAACAATTCCAAATATGAAAACTTGGGTCCATATAAATTAAGTTGTGGCTCCTGATTTGGGTTGATTTTACACAAAGGGTAACTAAGTAAAGTTACCCTTTACTATGAGAAAGCTGGTCTTGGAATCTTCTGTGATTTGGGTTCTTACACCAGCAGCTTTTCATCTATTTTTCAAATACCAGCTTTAACAGTCTTTCAGCATCTTAACAAGGGCAAGCAGCTCTTCCATGAGGTCCAGAACAGAAAACTGGTACACACACACACACACACACACACTTTCCAAAGGTATCCATGTCCTATTTTACTTTTATATCACTGTTCAGAGTGCTGAAAGTTTCATTCATGGCATTTATTTTGACTGTCACTAGATAGGCTGAACAACTCAGAATTGATACCTCAACTCCAAAACCAAAAAGCATGAAAACTATGCTTCTTAATTCATACAAAATTAATGTCCACAATGCTTTATAAAAGTGCAGGGCTTCACTGGTGGCGCAGTGGTTGAGAGTCCGCCTGACGATGCAGGCGACACGGGTTCGTGCCCCAGTCCGGGAAGATCCCACATGCCGCGGAGTGGCTGGGCCCGTGAGCCATGGCCACTGAGCCTGCACATCCGGAGCTTGTGCTCAGCAACGGGAGAGGCCACAACAGTGAGAGGCCCGCATACAGCAAAAAAAAAAGTGCAAAGGAGCAAGAAACACTTAAACACATAATTATCTCTAAAATTATTTTGCCACCCCACAGGTAACTTTGTTTCCAAAAACTTGCAGAAAAGCAATTGACAATAACAAAGAATTTCTGCTAAAAATACCTTCCTTAACCAATCAAACAGAGAAGTCAACTAATGTTAGCTAAAAACCGGAATCAATACCCTTAAATTATTTTAAACAAAGTCCACCACTTTCTAGTGATGTTAACTTTGGAAAATTACATAACTTTCTTGTACATTAGTTTCCACATCTACAAAACAGAGATTCAACAATACCTATATCATAGTATCACAGTTGAGGTGAGGATTAAATTAGATTATTCATGTAAAACACTTAGCACAGTGCCTGGCACATGGGCCAAAACCAAATTTGATAACTTGTTATTTTATACTACCCAGAACCATTCTATCTTAAGCTAATACTGCCAACTGAGGTTGTCTGTTAATTTTTCAGCTCACACAACAAACCCTGCTGTCAACTTATTTATCCACAGCAAATTTTGCTTTCAAATTCTTGTAACAGCATCACTTCATGTGCTCAAGTAACTTTTTGCTGACCTCACTATGTTTACTACCCAGCAGTAGCTAGAAGCAAGGAGGTTTCTGATTCCTTCTTTTTAAATACAATATTTAGTTATTTCACCTGGCACTAGAAGAAGGATTCTGTAGACCATTTGGAGACATGCCTGTTAGAAGACAAATGAGTTATAATGGAAGATATCATTCTGCTAAGGTTATTGCTTTACACTGGCCAATGAGGCAGATGAGTAAAACAGGAAAGGAGGAGAGGTTAACTGCTATCTCCTGGGTGACAATTTTATTACAAAACAAGGAGTCCCTAATGCAAGAGTTCCAGAAGTTGAGTTCTGAATCAGAATGGATATTCCCATAAACATAATGTTGAAGAACTCTGGGGAAGGACTTTAAACCACTGCAAAAAAGAACCTTCATCAGGACTCTGGGAACATTTGTTAAAGATGTTTGTGCAAAAGCACGAGAAAAAGTGAGTTAATAGCTGATTTTCAATTATCCATGAGACACTTATCTTGGAACAAATTAACAATTAATACACAAGCTTACCCAAGGCATAAACAAATCATTTATCTGCTGTCGTACATATTAAATCAGGAATGGCAGGAATCCCTTCTCTACTTAACTATTTCATGATTTTAAATATATCTTCCTCCTTTAAAGCAATAAAATTACCAAATATTACATATATATATGTGTGTGTGTGTACAGGTATATGTATATAAACACTCCTAAATTACCTCTAAATCATGGCCAGTATTCAACTCTATCCTTTTCCCTAACATTAATTTCCTCACTACCCTACCAAAGCACACATTTTCCAATTCATCCTTTAGTTTTTTATATTTCCGCCTTGAAGAAGGTTGTCTTTATAGCTGAGGCTCTTAATCAGGGTTCATATATTTATATTCTTATTCTCAGTGAATTGCCTATTCATATACTCTGACCATTCTTCTATTGGGGTGCCTGTCATTTGTTACTGATGTCTAATGATACTTAATAAATTAAGAAAAATTAACTCTGTCATTCTTATAGGCTACTTATATTTCTCCATATAACTTAATTATATTTGTAGAGGCTTTTGGCAGGAAGAACCTTAAATACTTTACATAGTTAAACCTATCAATCTTTCCCTTGTATGGCATCTGAGTTGTACGCCATGTCAAAAAGCTTTTCCATGCCTAAAACTAAATAAAAATTCCTACTTTTGTCTTAGTACTTTTCTGAGTTTTTCTTTGAACATTCAAATCTTTAATCTCTCCAGAATTCATTTTTGTGTATAGTATAAGGTATGACCC
The DNA here is from genome assembly GCF_008692025.1 of Phocoena sinus. Lineage (NCBI taxonomy): Eukaryota > Metazoa > Chordata > Mammalia > Artiodactyla > Phocoenidae > Phocoena > Phocoena sinus. The sequence goes on along the minus strand of NC_045763.1, from coordinate 124,250,350 downwards.
TGACACACATTTTTTTTTTTCAAATAGGCAACCAACTGTCCTAATACCACCTGGTCGCTCTACCGAATGTCAATTTCCATCACTCCAGGCTCCTAAACTCTGGTTTAATGCTGACAGGAAACTTTCATGTCTGCATTAAAGTGATCACTTTTCAAAGCTTGCTGTTGTTCAAGGAGCTATGTATTCTGCTTTGAGCATTCCCAGCACCTGCTAGAATTAAAATAAAAAAGGGGTCAGGGGATGAGAGTCTCAACTGTGACTACAATGCCAAAATATAACCGTTAAGTCACCACAGCTTTCTTTGTGTATGTACACCTGTAGTATGCACTAAAATCACCACCTGAACTGTTTCCCATGGACAGCACTTTTAGATAGGCTCTTTTACTCTGGCAAAGTTTTGAAAACTATACAAGATAAGCATCATTTATTATAACTGGGAGTTAACTATGCCTTACCAGCATGGCAAACAAGAACACCACAGGGGGCTTGCCTGGTGGCGCAGTGGTTGAGAGTCCACCTGCCGATGCAGGGGACATGGGTTCGTGCCCCGGTCTGGGCTGCAGAGTGGTTGGGCCCGTGAGCCGTGACCACTGAGCCTGTGCTCCTGGGAGAGGCCACAACAGTGAGAGGCCCACGTACCGCCAAAAAAATAAAATAAAATAAAAAGAACACCACAGGGAGTTTAGATCCACAAACAATACAAATATCAAATTTCAACCTTTCCCCCTTATTTAAAAACAGCTTTTAAGTAGTCTATTTAACCTAGTGTTCTTTCTGTCAGTGGCAAACAATTAAAAATAGAAATGGGAAGCCTAGAAAACAAAAATTTTTCAGGACGTGTCCAGCACTGTTCAGGGCAAAATACATCCTAACCGGCAGAGAAGGTACGTCCTAACCATTAGCATATTTAATTAATTTCTTTGGCCTTGACCAAAAAAGAGTCATTAAGCGACTCTTCTGATTACAATTTGGCTTCTCTTAAAGTGAGATAATGTACTGCTGAATGGCCAAAAATTCTGGTCCACTTCACAATTATATTTCTCATAACAGATTTATAGGTTAACACAAACAGGCATTGTTTCCATTTTTGTCTATTCTGTATTTGGTTAGCAAGAGTCAGTTCTATTGAACTCAATTACCTGTAAGTATGGTAACGAAATCAACTTACTGACAATCAGGCCGCCAATGAGCGGGCCCATGTGGTATTACCCTTTGCGGTGCTGCCTGAGTAGCCATCTCCCTGAACAAGATCATCTAACTTCAATGATAAGCACCAACAAATGTAATTTCAAACCCAGTGCATATGTATTCTGAAAAGACTTCTTAATAACCTACATTGTGCCCTGAACTCTGTACTAATGTGAACAAAACGGATAAACTTCCTGTCCTCACAGAGCTTATAATCTATACAAAGTTGAAAGAATATTTATGGAAGATTGCCTAAAGGATATGCAACATCTCCATCCTTCTAATTATTCCAAAATCTCTTCCCCTTTTAAGCCACACTCTGTTTTGAATCCTCCTCGTCTCCCCACCACGTTAAGTGTCTTTATTAATGATGATGCATCTGGCCTACAGAGGGGCCTTATGAAGTTTGTTGGTGCATGCATAGTAGGACTACTGTAAGGCCACTGTTCACTCCATTACACGGGGTCCTGTTTGTAAGGTCTCTGAGGAGCCATTTCCTTCTGATCTTAGTGTCAGGAGTTCTGCTTTTTTAAAACAAAGGTTTGTTTGCTTTCAAATGTTATGAACATAAATTGCCTGGATTTCTTTTTTTGCACCATCTACAATGAAGCTTAGAGAAATATTTGTGCCCCACTGAAAGCAAATATTAGATTTTTACATTAGAATTTTGATTTTATTTTATATTTTTATTTTGCATTTCTTGCTATAGTTTATGAATCTCTACAAACCACATTAAATTTTGAGGTGGACAAAATGTAACAAATGGATAAATTTTGCATTAATGCATCATAAGGAAAATGTTCTTTTTAAATTTAATGGATCAGAAAACAAAATCACATGAGAAGTCAAGGGAGACAAAGGATTTCGAGAGTATGATACACAGATTTAAAAAATAAAAACCACTGGAGCCTGTGCTCTGCAACGGGAGAGGCCACAGCAGTGAGAGGCCCGCATACCACAAAAATAAATAAATAAATAAATAAATAAATAAAAACCAGTCAACTCTCAATTAACATGGGGAAACTGGAAAGGGAAATTAAGAAGGGAAACAGAAGAAAGATCAGAGAACATCCCAAATAATTTTTTTATTCATAGAAATTAGATCAATGTAGTTAAAAATGACTTTGTGTAAACTTGAACTTATTGTATGGTTAAAGTTACATACAATATTTAGAAATATTTATTATTCCACAGGTATCACTAAAAACAGTAAAAATAAAACAGTCAAAATTGATAAAGAAAACATTAAAATTACTTGATAATAGCCAAAACGGTACACCTGGAAAAACAGACTGTTGTTATAACCCATTTCTTATCTGAGCTCTTCCTCCCCACCCCCAAATATTAGGAAAAACCCTATGCATGGCAACAATCTGAGTCTACTGACCTCTCAGCTTTCCAATTACCTGGCATAATCTAGGCAGGTGTTTAAACCCCATGACATGCCAAGATCATGTTTTTGCTAGACAGCCTCTTTCCTTCAAGGTCACTGTCATCTTTCCTAGCAACCAAGGGACTCTACAATGATGTCACTGCTGTATGTCAACTGGGGTTCACACATAACATTGTTGAGCCATCTCCACTCAGAAGTTAAATGACCTTCCTCCTCATTGTCAGCTTCCTGAAATACCCTGTTCCTCAAACCCCAGAAAACTCCAAGCTTGCTGGGAGGTTAGACCCCAGTTCAATCTAGCAATGAAATGATTTTAAGTCCTGTCAGTTCCACGTTCGTAGGTAGTGAATAAATTCCTAGACTTCCCAATCTGCATTATCTTTCCATTCCTTCTTCACCCCTGTCCTCCCAAATATCTGATTAAAAATTAAAATGTCTGAAGAGCAGGCAGAGTAAAAAATTAGGCTCACTCTAATTCCCTTCTGTTAAAAGAAACATTTTTGTGCAAAGGCAAGGCATAGCTCTGCTCTCCAGGACCACAGCACCACAGATGACCTGCAACTATTCCCTCTCTATGAATGAACAGCTAATAGACAGCTGCCAGTAAAGCATCTGACTATCAAGGGGGTACATACATCTAGTACCAGGCAGGGGTCAATGAGAGATCACATAGAATATATGTAGATGTTTTTGCTGATCATTTCTCATTCTTTCAAAAATGCACTATTTCTTATAAACTATGGTTAGTCTGCAAATCAGCTGGTTCCAGATAAGTAAGATTTGGTTGTTGCTGAAGCACTGATAAGTGGATGGGAAATCATCAACAGATCCAGGGTAAGGAGGGTAAATGCTAATTGTCACATGGAAGAGAACTTTGGCACGCTGGATGCTCCATGAAGGCAAGCAGTATGACTGTTACAATCACAAACTTGACAAACAGCACAATGCCTTGCAAATTGTAGGCATTCAATAAATATCTACTACGAATAAACTTGTTAAATGAAATAGATTATTCGGTAAAGTACTACAAAGAGGCTAAATAACTAGCCCAGTGGCCCACAGCCAGTAGGCGGCAAAGCCAGCATTCAAACCCAAGTCTATCTGCTTCCAGAGCTGATGCTCTTTTCACTTCATACGTGCTTCCTCTATCAGGAGACTGATTTGCCAAGGATCTCTGGTAGAGTACTTGAAGCCATAGGATAAACATGCTTGTCTTCCTGGAAAGTAAATTTTACTGAAAAGCTGAATAATTTAAAATATTTGATATATAAAACAATCACCAATACATAACGAAAGAGAATAAAGAATTCATAGCTAATAATTTTAAATTATATGGGCCACCACAGTTTTTCCCAGGTTCTCTCAGGATACAAGTTCATTCTCCTCTGCTATTAAAGGTATATTGCTAGAAAAAAATCTGAGAATTAAAAACATCATTCAATAAATATTTGTTGAGTATCAAATACATAGCAAGCATGTGTTAAATGTCAGGGATGAAATGTAGTCCTTGAGGCACAGAGATTAAGCTATTATAAAAAAGAGAAACAAGTTAACCCATAACTAAAAGTAGTAAGTTAGATGCCAGAATAGGATCTACAGAAACAGAGGAGAGGTATCTAACTCAGACTGTGCATGTTTGGAGGACATGGTGGAGGCTGAGGGAATGTTTAAGTGTTCCCAGGGTAGACTCCAGCTCTATTCTCGTCCCTAAACTGCTATTCAAAAGAGGTATGGGAATTAATTACGGGGGGGCTACTCATGCAAAGAGAATATTTAAGAAGTTATACATTTTCATGAAAGGGCCAGAACTAGTGTAATACAACAAGAGAGAGAAATCACTGTTTTATCATTAATTATTAGAGAAATGCAAATCAAAACTACAACGAGGTATCACCTCACACCAGTCAGAATGGCCATCATCAAAAAGTCTACAAACCACAGATGCTGGAGAGGGTGTGGAGAAAAGGGAACCCTCCTGCACTGTTGGTGGGACTGTATATTGATACAGCCACTATGGAGAACCGTATGGAGGTTCCTTAAAAAACTAAAAATCGAACTACCATATGACCCAGCAATCCCACTACTGGGCATATATCCTGAGAAAACCATAATTCAAAAAGAGTCATGTACTACAATGTTCACTGCAGCTCTAATTACAATAGCCAGGAGATGGAAGCAACCTAAGTGTCCATCGACAGATGAATGGATAAAGAATATGTGGCACACATATACAATGGAATATCAGCCATAAAAAGAAACGAAACTGAGTTATTTGTAGTGAGGTAGATGGACTTAAGAGACTGTCATACAGAGTGAATGAAGTAAGTCGGAAAGAGAAAAACAAATATCGTATGCTAATACATATATATGGAATCTTAAAAAAAAAGAGGTTATGGAGAACCTAGGGGCAGGACAGGAATAAAGACGCAGATGTAGAGAATGGACTTGAGGACACGGGGAGGGGGAAGGGTAAGCTGGGACGAAGTGAGAGAGTGGAATGGACATATATACACTACCAAATGTAACACAGATAGCTAGTGGGAAGCAGCCGAATAGCACAGGGAGATCAGCTCAGTGCTTTGTGACCACCTAGAGGGTTGGGATAGGGAGGGTGGGAGGGAGGGAGATGCAAGAGGGAGGAGATATGGGGATATATGTATATGTATAGCTGATTCACTTTGTTATAAAGCAGAAACTAACACACCACTGTAAAGCAATTATACTCCAATAAAGATGTTTAAAAAAAGAGCGATAATGCATAATAAAATTTCCTATAATATAAAAAACAAGTAAATCAGTTTTACATTACATTTGAAAAATATACAGAAAAAAATGTAATAAGATGTTCGACTTAGAGCAAAACTATGAAAATTAAAACAATGCTTCATCTATCAACATATCAAAAATTTAAAAGAGACACTGCAGGAAAAATTGATACTATAAAATATTGTACATAAAATATGTAGTATAGGTAAAAGTATAGAATGGTACCTCTCTCAAGGGCAATCTGACATGTACAAAATTTTTAAGTGTGTAATTTTTTAATTTTACAATTCTATTCCTAATGATTTATCTTTAAAAAAACAAAACAGAACACTGTATCTACAACTATGGAAAATATCTAACATACACCAAAAAAGAACAAGTAAATAGGTTGGTCCATCAATACAATAAAATAATGTGTAACCATTAAAAAGGATAAGGTAAGGTGTGGAAGGATATTTGTGAAAAATTATTAGGTAAAAAGGCAGGTTAGGTTAGTTTTTGAAGAACTGAAACCTGCAGACATGTCAATATTTTCCAGTTTTGTAGGACAAGGTGAAAACTGCCCCTCCACTGACTTCACGGGGCCTCTTTGACTAACCTAAGACGACTCAACCTTGATCAGCTACAGCCACTGTGAGTAATAATTCAACGATCATGCTATCGCTTGTTATTTATGCCACTAGAAGTCACTCAACTAAATAAAGTTCAAAGATATTAAAAAAAAAAAAAAAAAAGATTAGCCTTGAAATTACCCAGAGGTTGTACCTAGCAAATAAAAAGGACTGTTTATTTACCTGGGTAAATCTTAAAGAATAGGGAACCATGTTTTGTTTTGTTTTGTTTTGTTTTTTTTACGGTATGCGGGCCTCTCACTGTTGTGGCTTCTCCCGTTGCGGAGCACAGGCTCGGGACGCGCAGGCTCAGCGGCCATGGCTCACGGGCCCAGCCGCTCCGCGGCATGTGGGATCTTCCTGGACCGGGGCACGAACCCACGTCCCCTGCATCGGCAGGCGGACTCTCAACCACTGCACCACCAGGGAAGCCCGGGAACCATGTTTTAAAAAAAAAAAAAAAGTAGGATGTACACTGACTGCTTTTTTCTTTTTTTTTAATCAATTTATTTATGGCTGTGTTGGGTCTTCGTTGCTGCACGCGGGCTTTCTCTAGTTGCGGTGAGCGGGGGCTACTCTTCTTTGCAGTGCGCAGGCTTCTCATTGCAGTGGCTTCTCTTGCTGCAGAGCATGGGCTCTAGGCGTGCGGGCTTCAGTAGTTGTGGTTCGTGGGCTCTAGAGCACGGAGTTCTGGTGCACGGGCTTAGCTGCCCCATGGCAGGTGGGATTTTCCTGGGCCAGGGCTCAAACCCCTGTCCCCTGCATTGGCAGGGGGATTCTAAACCACTGCACCACCAGGGAAGTCCCTCCTTTTTAAATTATGTACACATACATGAGAGGGGCAGGCACACCTGGGGTATGAGCATGGATGTGGATGCACTGTGCATCTAATTAGGGTACATGGGTCTGCACACCCACAGGAGCATTCCAGGAAAGGGGTTCAATCACTGAATCAGCACCATACTGGGTCTTATAGCAGGATGGAACTATTAAGATGCGATTCCAGCATCATGGAACTGGCAATGGCTCTGACACTACAGTCTAATCCTCTGAAATCACACCATGATTTCCTCCAGCAATACTCATAAAATTGTTAACTTGTCTTCTCAGGCTTCTGTGATGTTTACAATGTCTCTCATAACATCAGAGGATTTTCACCAATTCCTTCCTAACTAACAGTGATTGGCATATGAGTTAATATATATTACAGTCTGCCAAAACAGACTTCTTGGCTGACTGCATGAAGAAGCACTCAGAGGGAAGTACCTCTGCACCGTGGTGTAAAGAAAAATGTTTCAGACACAAACACTGTAACAATAAACAGGGTGATACGGGGAAGGATTAAGCAGGGTGTATATGACAGGGAATACCAATACCATTAAATGACTAACTTATCAGAAACAATAATCAACTGTCATGTTTCTTCAACTGAAAGCTGGCTTAATTACAGCTTGGTGGGGGGAAGGGGAGTAGTAAACAAATCCCCAGTACTTGCCAGCATATCAATTTTAAGTCACAACTCATTTGAGAAACATTAAAATATTTTACACACGTCCTGATTTCCTATCTAGCCAACAACAAAAAAAATAAATGATGCCCCAAATGAAAATTATCTGGATGTTAACATCGGCAAGTAGCTTCAGTTTAAAATATAATTCCAAAATGTTCAGGATTTATGGATTACCAGAATCAGCAATCTATATACAAACAGCTTCAAAATATTTTTATAATCAACAACTGGATATGCTTGAAAGCTAGGTTAATATTAAATCTGCTAACCAATTGTCCATATCCCCAAACTGCAAGATGGAGATGAGTGCACCACCGATTCTAGACCACACAATCTGGAACTGGGAACTGCATAAGAGCACTAAGGATAAACTCAGAAATAGTTGCTAAATAGTTCATCATTCAACTTGACTAGAAGCAGAAGTTAATGGTTAAGAGCATAGTAATGCGCTTAATTGCATACAGCTATTCCAAATAGGTCAGAGACCTAGGTGTACCACTTAGCCTCTTTACACTGTATAGTTTTCTCACCTGAAAGATGAAGAAGATGACACCTGTACACACTTCATGGGGTCATTGTGAAGATTAATATGAAAATGCATGTAAAGCTTAGTAACTGGCACAAAGACTTGGTAAACATTATTTATTACTGTTATCACTAGAAATTAATACATTTGTTAGAAGTTATGGAATCTCTTCCACAAATTTTGCCTGTGTATTTGGCCACTAAAACGGGACAAAGATCATGAAAATAGCCTCATAATTTGGAAATCATCTTCAGCTCTTCAGCTAAATCTTACTCTTCCTGGACCAGCCAGGCCGAACTTCAGTTCCTTGAAAGTGCCGCATTTTCACTGTTTCAAGAATTATGTATATGTTGCTCCCTTTGCAACATTTTCAACCGCACTTCCTACTCCCAGACTTGAACTGTTAACTTTCAGTCACCCTTCATGTCTCAGTGTAAACACTGCTTCCTCAGAAGCCCTTCCTAAATCCTTTTGTCCAGATTAGGTGTCCCTATCTTACGCTTATGTCCCTATCTTATTCAGAGTATTCTGAATCTCCCATATTTTACTCAATTAACTGTGAACAGTGTTATTTAATGTATGACTTGCCCAACATGCTGTAAGCTTTGAGAGGACAGAGACAGTATCTGTCTTATTCACTACTTTCTCCAGTGCTGGGTGCATGACAAGGAATAGAAGAAAGCTCTATATTTATTGAATTAAATGAATGCAGAAGGACCAGTCAGGTTGGTTAATTATAATCCAGTTCATGCTCACATATTACAGTTCCTGATTAGCTTACTGTTATTGTTCATTCACATTCTAGTAAGATGTTTCAAGTTTAAAATCTAAATACTACCATTTCAGACTCCCCATATGTTTTAGCTCTGCTGCTGAGTTAGGATCAAGCCTATCATGTTCTGTATTCTTAATACGTCTATTAAAATGGTATTCAGATGGAAGCCAAGCTACTGAAAGTATCTGTTGTGTTTACTGGTTTTCACCCAAAAACATGTTTTGAAGAACGCCACAGCTTAAAAAGAAAAACAAAGTATGAAAATAAAACATAATTTGTCAATTTAGAATCCTATGGGCCAGAAAAGTTAAGTGATTTGTTCAACATCATAAAGCTAGATAATGCTACAAACAGAATAAGGATCCAAGTTTCCTAGTTCTCTGTTTGTCTTTCCACTATGGAGCCTTTACAGTGCATTGAGAAGTTGAAGATACTGTAAGCAATAATTTTGAAATGCAACAAGCAATCATTCAATGCTACTGAATCATTTTTTACAAACTTTTTAAAACTATGGATGACCAGACCTCTACTTTTATTAGAAACTCAGGTGGTAAGGTCTGGGCCTCTGCATCCTGAAAAAGTTCCACGGACAAGTCTTATCCCAGCAAAGATTGAGAACCCCTAATTTAATCAATCAAGCATCATTTGCTAAATGTCTACTCTGTCCCTGGCAGTGTGTTCCTGCTCTCAAGGCTCTTAGGAGGAGACAAGATTTACTTATATAACTCAATTAGAGAAAAAAATAAGACTGTGTATAATGAAGTGCTGAATTAGCTAAATGAACACAAATTAAGTGCTAAATTCAGACAAAGTAGGACAGAAGCACAGGCTTGAGAGATCAGCTATTTGTGGAGATAGACTAAAGGACGGATAGGTTCCGTATGATAAATAAGGATAACTGTTTTCAAACAGTGCACCCAGCAGGAGTCCTAAGGATCCTGTGGAAGGGTCTTAAGGGCCACTGTGGAGAGTAGAGGGAGGATGCTTTCACTGCCCCTGTGCCCATCTCAATCAGAACAGCTCCACTCTTACCTTTTAACATTAAGCTTCTGCCTAAAATTCATTTTGAAAAGAATTCCAATGGCCTTTTGTTTGAAAACTCTCGTATTTACAAATGTAAAAGAAGAAGAAAAAAATAATCAGCGGTGAAGTAATTTGTCCCAGTCACCTGGGGGAACCCAGGTCTCCCAACTCCAAGTTCCACTTTCACTATACCACACCACATACCACGACATTCCAAGGGAGGGGACAGTGTGAGCGTGTGAGCAAAGGTTCTCACAGAGCATCCCAAACACCAGACTGACCAAAACAGTGGGCTTACTTTCAGGTCATATGACAGAACTGTGAAGTGGGAGAGGAGAGGAGAGCCCACGCTTCAGAATAAATATAGCCACCCTCCCAGAACAGCTCTTCAACACAAAGTTTTACGGCGATTTTTAAAAACTTAAAACCTGATAAAAGAAACTGTTTGTGGTGGGCCTATAAGGGGACTTCCTGGTGGAATTGTTGAGTCATGCTATTTAAGGAAGTAGTAAAAGATAAGAATGCATAGGCAGGGATGGGTGTGAGATAAGAAAATGCCCTGAAATCAAGGACAAGTTTATGTTTGCCACAATGCAATACCTCCATTGTGTAGTTTTCAAGAGTATTGGGGTGTACCTCCCTCTCCCCAGGTGCTGGCTGCACATGGAAATGTACAACCTGCAGTATGGTGTCCCACAGAATCAATCTAAAAGCTAAAGCTTCTCCCTCTCTACAGCAGCACAAGTAATAAAATTGCTGATTTTACTCTTGTACTCATGTAAGAAAAACTATTACAGTACTTTAAAAGTGCTTCTGCTATCAATTTGTTATTCCCCACAGCATCCCTGTAACAATGGTATTATCACCATCTTATTGTTGAAACAACTATTGAAGCCCGTGTCAAAGCCAAAATGAGATGCCTAGAATTTACAATGTTCAGACTCAATGCTCAGTCCACACTCAAAGTGGCATGAGCATAAATCTCAATCCTATTATTTGTATGTTTATCACACATTTAATTCAGTAAAACTTTCTTGATTTTCACAATAAACTTGCAACCTCATAAGAGCCACCCAATCATGTCTCAAACGACAGGTCTACAATTGAATTCATCGCCTATTCCCCCAAACGGTTCCGTCTTCCAACTCCCCTACTTCTGTTCATGGCACTGCTTTTGATAATCTAAGCTCAAAACCCTGCTATCCTCTTTGACTCTAAGTAGCTGCTAAACACTTTAAGGACTTTGATTATGGCTCCTTGGTCCAGAGCAAAAAACTTCAGTGATTCCTTACTGCCAAGCAAATGAAATCCAAACTCCTGCATCACCAACCCACAGCATTCAGAGCTCTCCAGAACAGAGTCCCAACCTGCCTTCCACCACTCTCCAATATGCAGCCTCAGTAATAGCTAACCTAGAAGTCTTGCTATTCCCCAAACACGTTCTGTGCTCATTAAGCACATAACCTCGGGAAAGTCACTTAATCTGGGCTTCATTTTACTCAAAAATAAAATGGGCATAATAATATTTCCTGAAAGGAGCAAATGAGTTAATGAAAATCAGAGTGCTGCTATAAATTTCAAGGGACTATAAAAATACACACAGTATCATTATGTCATGGTTACAGTAATTTTATTGTATTTATACCTGCCTTGCTCCAGAAAGGATATAACGTAGCCCACATAAAAGACAAAATAACAGGAGTTTAAAGATGGAAGCAATAAAATAAATGCAAAACAAAACATTAAGGACCTAAAATGGAACTGGGAATGAGGCTAAGAAAAATTATGGATACCATAATTGCCTATCTAAACTTTCAGATTAATAATTTGGTCTAAACACTGTAGTTTGATTTGAAAAGGAAATAAAGTCAATTTAGTTCAGTGTCCAGAAGACTAAAAACAAAACCATTGGTCAGAAATAAGAGAGTTCTTACTGTAAAGACTAGGCAAGAATTTCTCCCAAAGGTCCTTATTTTGTGTGATGTAACTGGACAACATTCTCAACATCCTTACTATGGATTATCTATTTTCATTACATCATTGTTAGAGTGAAAGCCTCTTTGGGTCCGGTAATTGTCTTATTATGTTTGTATCTCTATAGCTTAAAGCAATTAGTCAACAAACCACATACCTTAATTTTTATATACTGGTTTCCATGGATCCAATCTCTCCCTTCCTATTTCAAATCAACTTGCACACCACCATATTAATCCTAGAACACTGACCGCTTTTGTCATAGGATTCCTTACTTCAGAAACCTCCAATTGCCTCCCTGCACATAGAATACCTCATTTTTTACGTATACAGCACAATCTTGAACACAACCTCCCTGGCAATGTCTTCCCATTCCTCTAAATTCTTTTCACCCTTTTAAATTCAGCTTAAAAATCTCACCTTCTACTAAAAGTCTGCTCTGACTAGCAGCAATGTGGTAGAGGGAGAGATGGGGGCATGGGGAGGAGGAGACTAGAATGTCTTGTGTTCTCATCCATTACTCAATAGTGAAGAGACTGTGGGCAAGTCACTAAACCGCCTGAGAATAATGCCTCCTCATCTGTAAAGGTTTTAGGATAGATTGTATCTAAATTACCTTCCAGCTATAACAGTTCTAGGACGCTTTGGTTCCTACACACTTGGACACACTTTGACTTCTACTCTGATCATTATTATCTATTATATATTTTAATATGTAATTACAATTATCCCTTGGTAACCACAGGTGATTGGTTCCAGAATCTTCAAGGATACCAAAACCCAGGGATGCTCAAGTTCCTTATATAAGAGGGTGTTATATTTGCATATAACTTATGCCCATCCTCTTACATACTTTAAATCATCTCTAGATTAGTTATAATACTGAATACAATGTAAATGCTAAGTAAATAGTTGCCAGGTACAACAAATTCAAGCTTTGCTTTTTGGAGCTTTCTGGAATATTTCTTTCCAATATTTTCGATCTGCGGTTGGTTGAATTCACGGATACCAAACTCACCAATGTGGAGGGCCAACTGTATATACATTGCTTTAAAATTTTTCCCTGCTAAGTAAATGCCACAGCAGAGTCTTCCACAGCTAAGTCTTATATTCCCTTGTTAGCCCCAAAGACAACTGGCATAGGGACCACGTACAAAGCAGCAGATATTTTTTTGCAAGCTAAGAAATGTTTAAATAATTATTTTTAAAAGGCTGATTAAAATATACTTGCCTACTGCAGTATGAATCAGCAAAAAAAAAGCATTTTTTCACTAAGCAGACTATTAAAATAAGTATACTAAAACAAGAAAATAGCTAAGTCACTTTTCTCTAAAAAATATATTCACTCTGCAGATTAGAAAGCTAGTCAGTACAACTCCGTTTCTTGAGGAGATGACCACGTGTTAAAAACAATTGAGCTGTTTTGTTTTGTTTTTTGGCATGTGGGATCTTAGTTCCCTAACCAGGGATCAAACCCTCAGCTCCCTGCCTTGGAAGCTCAGAGTCTCAACCACTGTATGGCCAGGGAAGTCCCAAAAACAATTGAGCTGTTTAACATACACAACAAAATGTTCACTTCCTAGCCATTCCTGTTTATACCTTCTGTTGCAATGAGAAAGCTCACCAGTCCAAAGAAAAAAAGGCCTACCCATAATTTTTATTATTTTACCAACTTAATGATTTAACTTTATATAGTAAAGCCATGACTCCAACATAAAAAACCAATGAAGTTACACAGAGAATTATGAAATAAATCATGTGACAAATTAAACTGTACTTGCAAGGACTTTCAATATCACAGGCTGAGTAAATCTACTACCAACATTCACACTGAGCTAAGTTTGGTGCTTCACATTGTCATTTTAAAAATTAATATTATGTATCCCCTTCTGGATGAATATCTAGTTTCCTGGATAGTACTTTAAAAAAGAATCTGATAAATCTAGAGGCTTGCTGATTTGTCTTTTGCTCATTGCTAGGCCTATCTGCAAAATCTAGGCAACACTGAAAACTTGAGTATTTGCTTAACTGGGAAAAAAACAAAAACAAAGGCATTTTATCAGTCACTGAGTACAAATATCTTATCAATGCTCAATAAATTAATATCCTGCGGTAAAAACACAGAACTCTATAAACAGAGCTTCTTCACATCAGAGGTTCTGAAAGTCAAGACAATTCTCATATTCCAAATTCTAAATATACTGTACATGGATCAGTAAGTCAAGCACTGGCTCCACTCGTGCTATTTTTATTTCCATTGCTATTACCGCCGAAAGAGTTTATAAGGGCTCACTGCCAGTTTAGAACATAGTCAGAAATATTTCAGTACAAAATAAAACCAATTTATTCCTAAGAAGAAATATAAATCTATTAAGTTATTCAACTATCTTTATTTACAAAACGTCAACAATGTGCAAAAACATTCAGCAAAAGAAGATGGATAAGTAATCTGTGAACCATAATTATTACCTCTTTCAACCCTGATTTCACTCAAAAAGATATTTTTAAGCAACACAATCAGGATAAGAATTAAGCAAAATTCTAGCCCAAAGAGTTCCCTATAAAGAGGAAAAGGACAAAAGGATTCATTTAGGAGGGATACAGAAACTCAAATAAGGCAGATGTATAACAATCAAATCCACACTCTAATACCTAATATTAGATTTCCTTGAGAAATAAGTAATAAACATGTTTGCTCAGGCATTTACCATTAAAGGAGCCAAAACAAACAAGAACATGGGTGGCCAAAAAGAGACATGTTTTGTCTGTGACTTGTTCTGCAAACAATAATTATTTAAATAGTTCTAAATACAATCATTTCCATTAGGAAAACACATTCCTGCTTAAAATTAGGCTTCATAGTAAGTCTTTACTAATCACAAAAACTGTAACTGAACCAACACCTGTATAAAAGCAAATTAATGACAGTCATACACCAGTATTTTAAAAGAAAATTAATTTTAATAGTGCTTGAAAGAAGACTAAAGCTGTGGGCTTTCAACATTAAAAACAAAACAAAAATAACTGATAACATTAAGGCAATCACTACTACATTATATTATAGTCCTCCTAGTACAAAGGAACAGACATTCATGAAAGTGAGAGACCAATTTTAAAAACACAACTTAAACACACAAACCCACACACCTAAACTCAAGATCAAGCAATACAGATTCAAGAAATTTTAAATGTTTCATTTTTAATGGAAAATACTTATGAAAGGCAACATTCAAATTTCCAGTTCTGTCATTTTAGAACCACCTGCTTAAGATATTCAAGGCTCCTTTAAACATCTTTGGTGGCTTTATAAGAGCAATTTAACATTGAGTCCTAAACTTATTCCAAAATCCACCGACCAGATGAATAACAGATTAACAGTTACTTCAACCTATGCAGCAATGAAACACATTTTATTCCTTCTTCTTTATACT
This sequence comes from Phocoena sinus, assembly GCF_008692025.1. Classification (NCBI taxonomy): domain Eukaryota; kingdom Metazoa; phylum Chordata; class Mammalia; order Artiodactyla; family Phocoenidae; genus Phocoena; species Phocoena sinus. The sequence goes on along the minus strand of NC_045763.1, from coordinate 124,235,153 downwards.
GCCTATCGAAGCAGAGAATAGTGAATTTAAAATATGGCAGAATACGACACCATTTAAACCTGAATAATAGTCGCTATTTGTTTTTTCCTTGACTACTGGGATTTTTGACAATGACAAAATGGAAGGAATTAGAAATTAGTTTGGGGCCGAGGTTGAAAATTACTTGAACAGTAATGGCTTGGAAGAACGGTCCTTTTAGAAATTAAGAATATTTGGTCAGCTGTTACATAAATTTTCAAGACCTAAATTCATAAGTACCATTATAATTACTAGATGGGGCAAGTTAAGAAGGAAGTAACAATGGGTTTTCTGAAAACTCGTGGGAAGCCACCTGACAGATATAAAAGGAGACAGGCAGGTTATAAACTTATGAAGGCTCAAAAGTAACCTAAAATACTCTATCAAGCTTGGCTCACAAGTTAGAGTTAGGAATAAGTCACAGCAATTCTACCACATTCCCAGGACATTTTAATCATCACTTTAAGATAAACTAGTTAAAAATATGATGGAAAATGCCTGACAGGAAAATCTTATAGGTCAAAAATCATATGTGGAATCACTATCTCACAGTGGAACAATTTTAAAAATCACTAATCAATCAAAATAAAATGCACAACTTGTCTAGACTAAATTAAGACAATCCAAAAAGAATTCTGAATTATTTTTTTAAAAATCTGTTTGCAAAGCACATGCTTTACTGTAAGTATTCTACCTTATCTTAAACACTATAATTTCAACGTAACAGAATATACAGCCCTCATCCTCATCAAGTTCACTTTACTCATTGAAATAGCTACTAAGGCCAGTATGATCTCTCCTTTATCCCAGGCTATGCTCTGATTAAATCAAGAAACACAGCTTCTTACCGGAGTTTGGGGGATTATAAAGAACCTATCTAAAGCATGCTCATGGATCACTTCTGTGATTATACTTATTTAAAACCATAGTCTCCAAATGAGAATTTGAGGAAATGAATTTTTACAATAGCATGGAAAGCCAACCAAAATATAAGTCCAGTTAACAATAGTCATCCTTTCCTGTATCACAAAAACTGTAAGAAAAAAATTTTGTTTGTAAAAGGCAATGTACATTTTATCATCTTGGATAAAATATCTACAGCCTTGGTAGTGGTTAAATTGCAGCTATAAAGGAAACTGTCCTGAGATAAATGGTTTTCCTATGAGAAGGTTTCACTGCTACACTTCACCTCAGGACAATAAATCAAATTAGCTGCACCTTGTCCTCTGTTCAATGACATCATCAGTTTGACCACATCTTGGGAATCGGGTGCAAACACATATGCTATTGAAGGCATGAAATCATATTACTGTTTTTTGGTCTATCCAACCTCATGCTTCAGGTCTCTGAAGCAGTTATTCACCTGAACATTCTCATGAAAGCTACAGATTTTTTTTTTCCTGCTGCATTCAGGGCCAGCGTAGTGGAGGTAAAAGAATAGTAAGAACTGGTTATTTGAAATTGGCTTGCTTTTAGCCCATTAAATCTAGAATTTTGTTGTCAATTAAACTGAAGACTAATGTCTCACAAAATATGTATCTCGCAACTGACCATCAAGTGCCTTAACATAATTTCAAAGGTTAAACACATTGGTGTTAAACAACACTTCTCTGATACTTTACTAGCCAGGGTTAAAAATCCACCAATGAGAAGCAACACCATGTTTTTAAAAAACACATTAGAACTATACAAAATAAAAAAGAAAGAGAACTTTACCGAGGGAAAGCCCCCAAATCAAAATTACTATTTCTTTAAATAGCAAACGTTCATCTGCCTTTCACAGACCAAATGTCCTAAGTCTACATAAAACATAAAATCAATCCTGGCAACTTAAAGAATGAGGGGTCGGTGTGCTGGGAGGGGAGTAAGTTCCAAGATCAGGGTAGACACAGTGCCTGTGTTTATTCTTCTATTTTCACTCATTTAACCATGACACAAACACTCAAAAAAAAACATAACCCCATTTCTGTTTTCAGGAGTGCTACAATTAAAATAAGCAAGTCTATGACAGTGATAGCACAAAATTAATATCAGCCCATTTTAAATTAGAATGAAGAGGCTGAAAAGCGAAGGCAGCACTGAGGAATTTTGAAAGTGCTGTTAATTGGAATTTCTAAAATACCTACCTATTCTACAACTCCTAGAAAAAACGACTGGTTTCTACAAATCCTGCAGACCTTTACAAAGCCTGAAAGTGTTTAACTTGGGGGTAGGAGCCAAGGGGCAGGGGTGAACTAGCCCCAAAACAAAGTGATTTATTTGTATTAAACCAAAATAGGTTTCATTCGCCTCTGAAAATGAGAAGTCATGGATTTTTTTTTCTTAGGCCCAATATTACAGCAAACTCTAAGAAAGTCTTTTTAAGAGAAAACAAAACACGACAGAGCTGATGCTTAGCTCGGAGCTGTCTGAACGCTGCTAAGGCCCCAAGAGGGTTTGTTTTGCCCGCGGAGTAGGGGTATGTGTGTGGAAGTTGGTGGGGGGGCGAGAGTCATTTTGGTTATTAGTAAATAAATCAAGCGGCAGAGAACATGAGGCCTAGGCCACTGCTAGAGGAGCCAAGGCCTAGCTCTCCCCCTTCTCTTCCCAGCACAGCCTGGGTTTGATCTCAGAGCCCTGTGGATTGCCAAGGAAAAAAAAAAAAGAATCATATCGAACCACAAAAGCACATGGGGCGAATGTAAAATATAAACACGGCGTTGGGCTGTGAGTGGCTGTTATTAAAGGTCTGAATTACTAAACATGAGAGGCGGGGAAAGCCAGGCGGCCATTTCAATAATATAAACCTCCCCGAATTAGACATTATTCAAATTAGAGAGGTTCAGCTAACCAGAGAATCGAGAGGACCCAGCACCCAGCAAGAAAACAGGAGTACAGAACCAGGGAGGGGGATCCCCGCCCCTATCCAACTCCCAGCCGGAGAGGGGAAACCAAGAATATTATCAACTTGTCAGCCCAGCCGGCTCTGGGGCAGGGGCAGGAGGGCAGCGCTTTACATCAGAGGTCCTGGGAGGCCTGCGGGCGCTTCTGGGGCCTGGGAGCGAGAGGCGCTCGAGGGCCCCGGGCCCCGTCGGTCCGGGTCAAGCGCAGAGGCGGAGGGGGGGCGGGAAGGGGCAGGGGGAAACAGAGATCAGACCGCGCCAAGCACCTTCAGCCCAACTCCCTCAGGAATCCACGGCTGCCCGGGGACAGGGGGCTTTACCAGGACCCACTGAGACCCCTTACCGCTGGCCCGGAGCACATGGGGCGGCCCGGCAGGACCTGCCCCTCGGAGGGCAACTTTCCCCAAGGGCCGCTTTCAACCCAGTCCGCCCCCAAGGGGGAGAAGCGGACCCCTGCGCGGGCTCCCCACCCCCTCCGCCCCGAGGCCACCTCGCAGCGCCCGCGACCGCTCACCCCTACCCACCTACAGCGCAGGCCTGGCTCGGGTCAGGCCGCTACACTGGAGATAAGTGGGGCGCGGCCGAGGTGCCCGAGTCCGTGACCCCCGGGCTCAGCCCCGCTCGGGCCCCGGTGCGGCGGCGGGGCTCGGGCGCCGGCAGAGCGCTCTCCACAGGCGCACCCCCGGCCGCCCTCCGGGCCGCCCCCCGCGTGGGCAGCGCCCCCCCGCCCCGGCCCGCTCCCGGGGGGAGGACGCGTGCGGCTGTCCGGCCGCCGGGGTCCGCTCCGGCCCCGCCGCCTCCCCGGCATTGTGCTCGCCGCCACCTCCATTCCCCCTCCACGCCCCCCCCAACCCGCGCCCGCCCGGCCCGGGTCGCCCGCCCGCGCCCCGCCGCGCCCCGCCGCCCCAGCAGCTATGAATATGTAAAATGTCTTTATTGTCCTCTCCGTCTGCCCCGGCCCCGCGGCCCCGCCGCGGACCCGCTCGGGTTCGGGCTCGGCGGCGAGGAGGCGGCGGCGGCGGCGGCCGGCAGAGAAGGAGGGCCGGTGCCGGCGGGCGGGCGAGCCGGCAGCGGGGTGGGCTGGGGCAGGAGGAGCGCGGTGGATCGCAGCCCCCTTTGCCCCTTGTCTTCCCCCTCCGCCTGGCCTCTCCGAGCCTCTTTCCCCCCTCCGTTCGGCGCCCGGCAGGGGTTCCGTGCTCCCCGGCCCCCCATCTCCCCGCCGTTAATTATAATAATCCTGAGTACTAATAAATTATGCTAAGTCGCGGGGGGGGGGGGCAGCGGGAGCCGGGGTTGAGTATGAATATGAATATGTAAAATGCTGTAATGATTACCTGCTGCTGCTGCCGCCGCGGCTGAACTCTCATCTTGACTCGCTGCTCCTCCGTCCGCCATTTTGAATATTTTAACCAAAATCGCCCGGTCGATAAACCCTCCCTCGCTCCGGCTCCCCTCCCCCCTCCCGCCCTCCATGCCTCCTCCCTCCTCTCCGCCCCCTCCTGCTCCCTCCTCTCCCCGGGCGCGCGCCAGGGGGCGCGCGAGGCCGTCCCCTTGGAAGAGCCCCACCCCTTCGGGCGCTCTGCGCACGCGCCCCCTGGCCGCTGTGGTTCTTCAGTAGCTAAAGCGCCCTCAACCTGCCAGTCACCCCTTCGCTTCTTTTTTCCTTCTGGGCTCTGCACATGCGCGACTTTCTCCGCGCGCCTGAAAAGCAGTCCGCGCATGCGCTACTTCCCCGTGGCTGCCTCCCGTTGCGTAATCTGTGAAGGGTAGTACAGGGAGCAGTTGTGCCTTGTTACTATCATCCCTACTCCTACCGCGTCACTCCCCTCCCAGTTTTACTCCGGTTTCCCCCAGTGGCATTCTAAAAGAAGCGCAGGGGACACAGCGGCCAAGAGGGTGGAGAAGCGTGGAGTATCGGCGGGCGAACCAGCCCGCGTCTTCTACGCTGCGCACTTTTTAAGGCTTTCCGCGCTGTTGAAACACTGACAACAAAGGAGGGGCCGTTCCCCTCTAAGTAATTTCCGGCCCTGTGGGCAGGTAGGGGCGGAAACGCCTTCCGCGGGGAGCAGGGCTGGAGGCACCTGCTGGGCCAGGCGCGGGCATCCCGCTTTAAATTTGAATCCGAACTAGTCCCCGCCCCCAGCTCTGCGAATGCTGGAGACCCGGCCCCGCTAACGCAAGGGGGAGTGTCCTGTGGTGGTTTTAATTAGCCCCAAATCTGTTCTGCTCTATTTGTGTCTAACACCCGGCTAGCTTCCTCGCTAGCTGGGAGTTTTATTAAGTCGCTAATTCCCGCCCCTACCCTTGTTTCACGCGCCTCGATCGCCGCTCACCGGATCGTAAGAAATAGCCGACCCCCCAGCCTATAGATAGGCATTCTCCCTTTCCTTTCGCTTAGGAACATCTTTTAAAACCTAACAGTAAACTGGAAACCGACGACCTAGTAAATAAAAATGTCGAAATCAGCGGTAGCTTCATCATGAATTTTACTTTGCTGCTTCTCAGAGTAAATATGATAAGTAGGCGTTTTCCGTTGTAAATATCTTTCTTTGTAACTAGTCATAATGTTCTAAGATTTCTTTCTTTGTAACTAGTCATAATGTTCTAAGATTTCTTTATCTTTAATGGTAGATTTTCCTGGACAAGACCCTGGTCTAATTATTTTACGAATTTTTAAGCCCTATGATTTTCCCAGTTTTTTAAAAGAGAAGTGTACTGTATTTCATGGTTACCAAAGTAAAAAAAAAAAAAAAAAAACTAGATAGTCTGTCTTGAGAAAAATGACTGTAAAGTTTAAATTGGGTAGGATTACAGATTCTACACTGAGAAAAAAACTGATCTCTAGGAGATAGCCAGCAGTTATTTTAATGGCTAAAGTTTTAATCATGGGTCTTAGCCTGCTAATTGAATTTCTTACACTGTGCAAGTACAGTTAAAGCTATTGTCAATGACAGCCAATGGATTTCGGGTGGTATTGATTTATTCATGGCAATTAAGCCCTAGGGTGTATGCATGACTGTTTAAGCCAAATAATTGGGCTACCCTATAATCTAATTATTTCAAACTACACCAACCAACACACGGTTAAGGAAATGCAAAATTTAATCATGTTACAATTAATCTGTAAATATGGCCTGAGTTATATTCACCAGCATTACTATACGGAAAGTCTCAGAATCATCAACCTATTTGAAACAAGAGTTAAGTACATGGCCCTGGTCTGAGGGCAACAAATTTGAAATCATCTTAACTAAAAGAAACGAAGTCAAATACCCTTATTTAACTTCTTATCTTCTGTTTAAACTTTGTTTTGCTCTTTATTTCAAAAAGTAAATTAATATGACTTTCAGAAAGTAATTGAAGCCAGTGCATGTGCTATTCATTTTTTATTATTTTATTTCCATAAAAGGAAATTTTTATGGAATGAATTGTTATGTAAAGAATAATAGCTCTGTGAGAAAAAAAAAGCTTACATAGTCTGTATCAATGATTCATTTTCCTCTTGATGATAATATTTATGTTTCCAAATGTGTGCCCAGGGCCTAGCATAATACCTGAGCATAGTGGTTACTCATAAACATTTGTTGAATAGAAAATAATGAATAATACAGTTTTATATGTTAGGATTATTTTAAAAATTGATCAAGTCATTTATTGAACAAATATTTATGAACATCAGCATTCTGCCATAAACTTTACTAGGTGCTAAGGATATGAAAACATGTAAGATACTGCTTTGACCTCAGCAAACTCAGTGTATCAACTATTTTTAATCCTCACAACTCTGGGAAGTAGGAACTCTGTTTATCCCCATTTTCCAGGGTGGGGAAATTAAGACATAGACGTTATATAACTTGCTTGTATTAGGGTTCTCCAGAGAAACAAAACCAACAGGAGATATATATAACTTTATATATATGAAAGAGATCTCTAATAAAGAATTGGCTCATACAATTACAGAGGCTGAGAAGTCCCCAGATCTGCAGTCTGAAGGCCTGAGAACCAGTGGTGTAAGTTCCAGTCTAAGTCCAAAGGCCTGATTCAACTTTATGTTCTTTCTACCACGATCCTAATCCCCTAATATCCATTTCCATACATGTTCCCTAGATTTGTTTCTGTATAAATTAGAAGACTCAAGGAGTTCTTTTTTTTTTAATTTAATTAATTAATTTATTTACTTTGGGCTGTGTCGGGTCTTCGTTTCTGTGCGAGGGCTTTCTCCAGTTGCGGCGAGCGGGCGCCCCTCTTCATCGCGGCCTCTCTTGTTGTGGAGCACAGGCTCCAGATGCGCAGGCTCAGTAGTTGTCGCTCACGGGCCTAGTTGCCCCATGGCATGTGGGATCTTCCCAGACCAGGGCTCAAACCCGTGTCCCCTGCATTGGCAGGCAGATTCTCAACCACTGTGCCACCAGGGAAGCTCCTCAAGTTCTTTTGAAGTGCTGTGCACTCCCTCATAAATCAAATAATACCCAGTTCATGATGGGCAGCTCAGGTCTCATGGTAATTTGGTGGCCCATGGTTAAGCATTCAGTCTCTACTGAAGTCCAGTAGCAGGCCAAGAACTATTTCCCCAAATGAGAGTAGTTATCTATAGAAGATGGCAGGGCTTTGCTCTAAAATTATAATGGCCTGAGGTGCAGTTCAGTTGTTGGGGCCTGGCAGCATCCCTACCTACCACTGACACTTCAAGCACCTTTGGATCTGCTGGATCCTATGGCCCAAGTGGCAGAGCAGCTTGCACAGCTGTCTGGACCTGTTGCAGAGCTTTCTCTTATTCTGGGTCTCATTCAAAACGACCAGCTTTTTGAGTCACTTGGTAAGTGGGTTGGAGTAACACACCCCAAGGAGGGCTTTTTTGCACCCAAAATCCAAAGAAGCTCACTAGGCGTTGTGCCTCTTTTTCAGTTGTAGGATATCTTGACATGCCCCACACCAGTGGACCCCTAGAAATTTCACTGAGGTAGAAGCCCCCTGAATTTGTGTCAGACTTGTTTCCCACCCTCTGACACGCAAATGTCTTACCAGTAAGTCTGAAGTAGTTGCTACTTCTTGCTCGCTAGGTCCAACCAGCATGATGCCATCAGTGTAATGGACTAGTGTAATAGCTTGTGGAAGGGAAAGGAGAGCAAGATCCAGGGAACTAAATTATAATGCACAGCTGGAGAGTTGACATACCTCTGAGGTGGGACAGTGAAAGTTTATTTGCTGAAAGCAAACTGCTTCTTGTGGGTCTCATTAACAGGGATGGAGAAAAAGGCATTTGCCAGATTAATAGCTATATCTCAGTTTCCAGGGGATGTGTTAATTTGCCCAAGCACTGAAACCACATCTACAGCAGCTATAAGTGGAGTCACCACCCAGTTAAATTTACAGTAATCCACTGTCATTCTCCAAGATCCATCTGTCTTCTGTATAGGCCAAAGGGAGAGTTAAGTGGGGATGTGGTGGTAATAACCACCCCGACATCTTCCAAATCCTTGATGGTGGCAGTAATCTGTGCAATCTCTCCAGTAATGCAGTGTTCCTTTTGGTTTACTATTTTCCTAGATAGAGGTGGGTCTAGTGGCCTCCACTTGGCCTCTCCCATGTAATAGCCCTCATTCCACAGGTCAAGGAACCAATGTGCAGATTATGGAGCTGCTTCCATTTTCCAGGATGGGGAAAAGTGAGGCATAAAGGTGGTTAGTAACTTGCCCAATGTCTCACCACTATTAAACAGTAGAGCTGAGAATCAAACACAGGTCAGGGGGACTTCCCTGGTGGCGCAGTGGTTAAGAATCCGCCTGCCAATGCAGGGGACATGGGTTCGATCCCTGGTGCAGGAAGATCCCACATGCCACGGAGCAACTAAGCCCACGAGCCACAACTACTGAGCCCACGCACCATAACTACTGAAGCCTGCGCGCCTAGAGCCCGTGCTCCGCAACAAGAGAAGCCACCGCAATGAGAAGCCCGTGCATCGCAATGAAGAGTAGCTCCCCGCTCGCCACAACTAGAGAAAGCCGGTGTGCAGCAACAAAGACACAACACAGCCAAAATTAAATAAATAAATTAATTAGAACAAATAAATAAAATTCCATGATTAAGAGAAAAAAACACAGGTCAGGGGCTGTACGCTCATAACACTATGCCGCTTGCTTTGGATCAGGCAAAATCCTGGAGGTGCATATAGTTCATGTGGGAAGAGAACATATTAACACATAATGTCCTTGTATGTAATCTCATTATAATAAAAATATAGACATGGATGCAAACTTATGTTCACACAAAAACATATACACAAATAGCAACTCTATTATAATTACCAAAAACTAGAAACAATTCAAAGGTCCTTCAACAAGCGAATGGATAAACAAACTGTGGTACGTTCATAACGTGTAATACTATTCAGCTGTAAAAAAAAATCAAATTATTGACAGGTGCAACAACTTCAATGAATCTCAAAGGCATTACACTGAGGGAAAGCAGAAAAATCTCAAAAGGGATCATATTGCATGATTCCATTCATATGACATCCTTGAAATAACAAAACTGTCATGATAGATCAGTATTTGCCAGGAGGTAATGGTGGGAGAAGGCATAACTGTAAGGGTATATGGGAGGCTTTTTGTGGGTAGTGGAGTTGTTCTGTACCCTAACTGTGCTGGTGGTAACACAAATGTATGCATATGGTTTCATATATATATATATATATATATATATATATATATATATATATAAAATCACACATACACAAGGTATAGAAGTAATACAAGGTTATGATGAGTCTGCCTAGCCTGCCTAGAAGTTACTGTTACTAGATGTTCCTTAGGTAACTGTGGTAATGTGTGGCTGTGAATATATCAGTCTAACCTGCTGAAGGGTAACACATAAGCCTTTGCAGCCAGGTGTGGCCATGCAACTACATTTTGGCTTTTGAGTTTTAAGGAATTGTTGGGTGGGCTTTCTGGGAGAGCTCCTAAAGGAAGCAGTTCCTTTGTTCTTCCTTTTTCCCTTCATGCTGCCTGGAATGCAGATGTGAAGACTGAAATTCCTGCAGCTTTCTTGGGCAATGGAGTACCATTGTTCTCAAGAGAGCAGACCGTGTTAGGAGAAACAAGCAAATCAGATCTTCTCCACAGCTGAAGGGAAGCCTGGGACCGGGACTGGGCCTGGTACAGACTTCCTTGTACTGAAGTTAACTCTTGGTGCTGCTACATAGTTTTGTTAAAGACTGAGGAATCCAGGCTCTGGAAAATGTATTTTAATGATTGTAATTACCTTGGGTGAATAAATGAAAAATTATCATATTTTTATAGACATCTCCAACATTTTAGCTTTTCATAAAGATTATCATTCTAATATAGCAAATTAATTTCTTTAGTGACCTAGGGGTGTATTTCGTAGCTAATTAATCTCATAGCAGGGCTTTCAAGCCATGTTTCATAAGCCCTTAGGGCTGGCCTTAAGTTAGGCTGAAGACCAACCCCTCTACCTCCTCTTTAGGTGGGGTGTCTCTGCTTTATCTATATCAGAATTCAAGATAAGATTTCATTTTAAAACATGGTATCACTGCTTTAAAAAAAATTATATATATGTATATAGATATACATATATATATATATGAAATTTACTGTCCTGGAAGATTCAACCAATATGTTTCATTGCTTAAAGGTACATATGCTATGAATACTTCCTTGAAGTGGAGCAAGCTTGGCAGCCGTGACTCTAAAAAGCTTTCAAGATAAAAATGATCATGACCATTGTATAGGAAGCATTAGGACCTTGATCTCCTTTTTCTCCATTTCTTACAACATACCCAGAATTTTTTCCAAGGAAGATTTTGACCTTGCCTCAGATATTTCCATGGTCCTCTCCATGAGCATGTGGAGACGACCTCTATTAAATTAGTGAAAATATCCCAATCACATCTTAACTTTCATAAAAGGATGTCAAACCTACTTACTGTAGCTGTCTGCTGCAATTTATGTTTCTACTGTACCGTATGTGTACTTCTCAGAGAATGTACACTGAAATCTTTACAATTCAATGCTTATCAAAAAGCTCAGTATCATTGATGGAGAACTATCTGATGGATATACAGCCCATTGTTCCCTCTGGCTCAGGGTTAGCAAATTCATGGCACTACTCTTACAGCCGTCCCTTCCAAGCCCCTGGCCAACTTCTTTAATCTGTAACCCTTTGCTATGCTGACCCTTGACTGTTGTTCAAACATGATTCTTTCCAACCAGTGCTTCAGGCAGTCATTGCCATCTCATCGGTGTTGGTGTGCAGGATGAAATCCACTTCTAATTCCAGCTCTAGATACTCTTAAAAGCCAAACTGTCAGAGAGCTGTGCACTTGAAATACATCATTTTGTCCTCTTGTAAGATTCTTTCCTCGAATTATGCTTTGGACTTATGTCATCAGGCTACATTAAACTTATAAGGAGGAAAAAAACTGAGAAATGTATCATGTTTACTGTAGGAATGTTTTTGGAGGGTCTGTCTCCTTTCTGAGGATACTTTCTTAGTATCTGAAGGGCAGAGGCGAAGTAACTTGTCCAAGTTCATACAGCAAGGAACAGAGCTAAGAGTTGAACCAAAGACTGCCTGATCCCATACCCTCTCCTGGACCCCAGATCTGTTCTGTGCCTTGGCTGCCATCTGCCTCCCCAACCTGCCTCCTACTGTAACTAGACATTCAGCCCTTTGCTTTGTTTCCATGTGTTGTTGTCTACTTTTTCCCCTGCATTCATTGATTCCATTTCTGCCCTTCCTGTTTTTTCCTGCTTCTTCCCATCCTTCCTTGTAAGCCTTTTCTAAATAAACTCTTCCTGCATTTACTCATCAACTTCTTATAGTCTGACATCTGCTCCAATCATTTTCCTGAAATTACTTTATTAGAAGTCACTGATGACCACCCAACTGCCAAATCTGATAACACTTTCAGTCCTCATCTTGTCCCGTCTCTCAGCAATTAGACAACAGTGATGGTTCCTTCCTTCTTAAAACCATCTCTCTAACTCAGGTTTCAATGACAAATTGCTCTCCAGTGTTTCATCTTATCTCTCTAAATATGTCTTGGTTTTCTTCGCTGGATCCCCTTCTTCCTCCCTTTTAGTATAAGTACCCTCCAAGGATCTGCCCTTGTCACTCCCTCACTGCTGCAAGCCTGTTTGATGTCATTATCTATCCCCACAATTTCAATTTCTGTTATCTCTCTGAAGTCAACCCCCAAATCTACACTTTCAGTCCTGACCTCACCCCCAATGTCAGACTATGTTTGTAACATTTGTCTCTTTCACTAGACTATAAAGTATGCAAGGGCTGTGCTATATAGTCCTCATTATTTTTTCTTTTCTCTTTATGCTTAATGTTACAGCACAGGCCTAGATATAGTATATGCTTAGCAATTTTTTAAAAAACAATTTTTTTTGCATACTTCCCCCTATATTTTAGTGGCCATCCAATACATGTAAGAAGCCTTTATCCTCTCCCAAGCATTCATCGAGTACCTACCACGCACTTGGCATTACTCTAGGCAAAACATTTCCTTTTGTTTTTTGGAAACCTTGGGGTGAGTACACATTTGATTCAACTTTTTTATCTTCCAAGTCTAACTCTGTAACTCTATGTTTTATCTACTCTAAGATGCACTTTTTTTTCACATTTTAATATCTTTGAAATCAAGATGCATCTTACAAAGGATATGGTAACAAAGCGCTATATCGTAGTTTAATTGGCAGCATTTTTAATGGTATATAAAATAATGGTACATCTTACAATCAATGGCTTATTAAATCTATGAAATATGATATTTCATATAGAAAATTAAGGTTTAGAAACTTCACTCTAATGTTTAATCATCCAAGAAATATTTAATTATTCTGACTATACTAGACTTCCTAAGGCAGGAAAAGAAGTATTTTAAAAGAATTTTCAATAATAAGGGTTAAAACAAAAGGAAAGGGACTTCCCAGGTCACAGAAGTTTCACACATCCCAGCATTTCTCTACTCTAATTATACAGCAGTGATAGATAAACTACAAGGAGAAAAAAACAAAAAGAAGTGGACCCAAAATCAGTTATCATTTCCGTGAATCTGGAAGAGTACATAAGTGGCTCTGCCGCTGGGGGCCTCGTGGGCTGCAGGCTAGGTAGAAGGCAGTGGTGCCTAGGACTTTAGTGCCACAAAGAGAAAGAACCAGAACTAGGCTCATGACTTGAAACATCTTTGCCCTGCCCCCCAGTGCGCACACACGCGCACACACACACACACACACACACACACACATACACACACCCCTTTTGTAATTGGTGGGTTTTTGTTATAATTTTATCTTCCGTAAGTCATCTTACATAGATAGATCTGACATAAATCAAAAATCAAAACTACAGCATTTTATGGTACACGGAACTCTCATGTTTACTCCATTCCCCACTTCCCCTCCTCTTTAGGAAGCCATTTTTATTTATTTGTTGCTTATCCTTCCAACATCTCTTCTTGCAGCCACATAAATCCTTGTTTCTCTCCCTTTCTTACACAAAATATAGATCCCTTATATACTGTTCTGTACCTTGCTTTTTTCACTTAACTGTATATTCAGAAAAACAGGATTTGGAGATTTTACTCATCTTTTCGTGGCTGTGTGTACTTCATTGTGTGCACAAACCGTGATTTACTCAACCAATTCTCTCTTGCTGAATGCAGGCTATTTACAAACATGTCCTGTTACTCACAAGCAACCTTCTACCTGTGGCATTTCACACTCCCACACACTTTTATAGATGAAGGCTGAGTAAAATTGCTGCTTGACCACTGCCTGGGACTAAGGCTTTATAGGAAGTTGAGGAGTTAGCCAAGTAGGAAGACCAAGACACAGCCTTGCTACCAGGAAGTGAGTAGAATTGCTCCCTGGATTGTTCTAGCATTGCAGGAGCCTCTAAGCTCCATCAGAAGACCTAGTTATGGTCTAGAAGTTTGGGAGGTGGTGTGGAGGTAACTACAAAACTATTAAACAGCCAAAGGAAGAGACAGAGGGAGAGAGAGAGAGAGACTTCAAAACCAATACGTATATATGTATGCATATAAATATATATTGAATATATTTCAAAAACAAAACATATGTGTATATTAATATATATCACATATATTTAAAATTTTTTAAATTAATATTAATTAAATTTATATTAATTTATTTAAAACTTATATTTAACTTATATTAAAGCAGTTTATCCAATTTTTAAAATTGGGTCTATACCTCAAACCTAGACCAGGATCATTTCTCAATGGTTCGCCCCTTAAGGACAGCCTCCACCTCTCCATCCAGGTCCCCTCTCTGGGCCATGGGTAAATAAATGGCTCTATGGTCACAAATACTATTTTTCCTCTGCAGGGACTCATTCCATGGCTGCAGAATGAAAAAAAAAGAAGTCACAGGAAAATAAACACCATGTATATTAATATATGTAACTCCATGGTTATGGGGATGGGAGGTTTTTGAATAGCAGGGTCCAAAAGAAAGAGAGCAGGAGTGCTTTCCATTGAGACCTAGATAGGAGAGCTGAGGAAAAAAAAAAAAATCTCAATGGTTCAAAGATTTAAATGTAAAAAACAGAAAGAAAAGTTCTAGAAGAAAACATAAATGAATTCCTTTACAAGAAAGATACTTAGTAATATTATTATCAGAAAAATTGGAATTTAAGGCAAAAGGAATAAAAATACATGATAACAAAGGCTAATCCATCAAGAAGCTGTAACAACTATGAATTTGTATGCAACGAGCAGCATACCTTGACATGTATAAAGTGAAAACTGACTTAATTATAAGAAAGATTAGCAAAATCATAAGCACAGAAAAATTTAATACAGAAGTCTGTCCCTATTATTACTTATCCAGAAATGTAAACTATCATGATGCCCATTCATTCCCCTCTCATTACAATCAAGTAAGTCAGACCTCTCAGACTGAGCCCAAACTGTGTATATCATTAATGCTCAACTGTGTCTGGACATACCTAGTAGAGTGACATAGATCAGCAGATGTCTGTTTGCTTGAAGGTCTAAAGAAACTTCTGGGAGAAAAACTATCCTAAATGATCCTGGCACTTTTCAGCTTGACCATATATCCAAATCCATCTTGGTCTTTCAAGGGGATGAGCAACTATGATTTGAACATGGTAGCCATTACTCGGGTTAAATGTCTGGCTCAGATTCCCATGAACACTCATCTATGGATTCTTGTGGAGAGGAAGCTCTGGAAGCAGAGGTGATATTCAAAATATTTAACACCTAGTATGGTACAAGCATTGACCAACTAGAACAGACGACCAGCTCATCAGAGTAGATGCCAGCTATGCCCCATGCCTTACCTGATGAATTTCAGCCCTGTCTATAAAGACCATCTCATGCAACTTTCTCTAGGACATTGAGACATGAGGAACTTTGATACTCGTCTGACAGAGTTTAATGCACAAAACTGAGAGAGAACTCTGCCCCACTCAGAAAATCAAGGACTGCTGTGCTTTGGGAAAGGGACCAGCAACACCAGCCGAAAGCAATAGTAGTGCTTGGAGAGGGAAGCTTAAGTAAACAAAAGGGTATAAAATAGGGGATGCCTTGGGTAACTGATCAGATGTGTTTGAGGAGGGAATAGAATATGATGCTTAGGTGACTTCTGGCATCAGCTAGATCTGAGGTCAATCCCATTCTGCCTGTCACTCACCGTTTAACCTCAGGTAGGAGAAGTAAATGCCTTGTCTTCGGGGTCTCCTCTGTAAAATGGGGATCACAGTGCTCTCTCCATGCTCCCTGTTGTTGCACGTGGTGGGAGGATCATGGGACACACCCACAAAGTCCCACCAGAAATACCCACGGGGACTAGTCCTACATGGGTTGACAGGGCAAGAGCCAGCAACACAAGTCAGCATCTCGAGCACAGGCAGGAACAGGGAGAGAGCAAACTGGGATTTATTGAGCTACTGCTCTTCTCTTTTATTTCACTTCAGGTCCATAGATATTATTGCCAGAGATAAAAGGTACAATTCCTTTCCTCAAGAAAATTTTAGGTTAGTGAGCATTCACCAGTGTGGGTTAAGTGCACAGTATCAAGTCCACATAGATCAGGTGATCTCAAAGTAGACGCATCTGACACCTAACTGACGCATATGACACCTAACTCAGACGCGAATTAGGAGCCAGTGGGAGGAAGGAAAGCGAGGAGTCTTCGACAACCACTAGCTTCCCGGCTGGGAGGTTGGAAGGGCCCTATAAAGACAAGACACAGGGCTTCCCTGGTGACGCAGTGGTTGAGAGTCCGCCTGCCGATGCAGGGGACACAGGTTCGTGCCCCGGTCCGGGAAGATCCCACATGCCGCGGAGCGGCTGGGCCCGTGAGCCATGGCCGCTGAGCCTGCGCGTCCGGAGCCTGTGCTCCGCAACGGGAGAGGCCACAACAGTGAGAGGCCCGCGTACCGCAAAAAAAAAAAAAAAAAAAAAAAAAAAGATAAGACACACAAGAGGGGAGCTGGAGCTGGAGGTGAGGACTACAGTTTCCAAATAGAGGGCATGTAAGATGGAGGAAAGTGCTAAATATACATGATCTCATTTAAATAGTATGCCACCCTGGAGAACGAAGCAACATTTTCATTTCATCAGAGAAATTTAGTAACTTGCCCAAAGTCACCTAGGCAGAAAGAGTTGAACCCATGACCACCTTACATCTGCTTTTCTCACTAAGCCAGGCTGCCCCAACTCGAGAGTGAAAACCTAGCGTTTCTCATTGCCAGATAGTTCTGATTGCTATTTGCTTTCTCATCTATTTCATATTATGATAATGTTTTCCTGGAATTGGATGATATAATACTAGAAATTGAAGATGTTTATTCGCTACAAAGATTACATATGTAGGCTTCCTGTCATAATCAAGGGAAGTTGCTCACATCATTTATGATTTCCAGTCTTCTCTGCACATGATAATGCTTATTTTAGGAAATCTGTTTTTACTAAGCCTGCTGACCTTCAAAAGGAAAACAAGCAGAGGCGGGACAATGATATACCCCTTTGATATTTATCGCATCTGGAGTCTATCTAAAATTAGTTTGCTGGGAAGCATTGTGTGTGATGAATCGTATAGTATTTAAATGATGATGTGGATGTTCTCCCTTGTAGTAAAGCAAATTATTCGAACAAAACTATTTTGTTTCATTTCTTCATGCAAAATTCATGTTCGGATTTCATCTAGGCCCTAAAATTTTAAATTTCCATAACAAGTTTTATGCATTATTAAATTTTATACACCACTGCATTATGCTTTTGAAACTGATTGTACAATCTAATTAATTCAGAATATTAACTACAATTTCCATAAAATAAATAGAATGGTGATTGGGGTGAGATGGAAGGCTACAATCATCCCTTCCCCTCTCCTCAGTATCTCAATTACATGTACACTAAAAACCACTTCTCTGGAAGTTCTTCATCCAGTAACTTCAATTTGGGAGAACACAGCCAAGACCTAAAGTTCATTTAAACTGCCTCCAAATAAACAAACTAACTTCTTAAAGACTTGCACTTCATTTCTAGGCAAACCTTTCTGACCTTCTGTCAGAAGTTAGAATCCAATTTGCTTTTTGCTTTTTTTAGGCAGAATTTTCACAAGAGTCAGGTAACTTCTAGATCATCCAAAGCAGATTAAATATCAGACTAAAATGATGATGGGGGTAAAGAAGATTCCTAGAAACTGTCTCCCTGAGAGAAGCAAGAAGTGTCTATTGACAGCCTAATAACAGTGGAAGAGAGACAAACTACCAAAAGCGATACAAGAATTCAGAAAGCATGGCAGTCTAGGCACAATTTATTTTAGGAGAGTATAGCCCTACCTACATCAGGTTCTTACCATGCTATATACAAAAGTAATCAGTGCTCATCATGACTCGGAGATGTCAAGGAATGGTTAGACTCATCTTTGCTTCTGCTTAAGAAAGTGGCAAAGTATACAGTGCATTTTGGCAGGCTTCCCATCAGAAAGAGTAAAAGGTTATAAATGTTAAAGGGCTGTTTCAGTCATTTGGAAAATTGACTTACTTGGCATATCATGGTTTCCTAGCAATGTGAAATAAGTGAGCAATCTTATTATGTATTATAATTGAATCCCCTTTTGTTTGTTTTAGAAAAATAAACCACAGAGACCACGTTGATATCATATCAAGACATATCTAGATGTCTCAAGACCCAACTGGCCTATGGGTATAAACGAGGTCAAATTATCCACAATAATCCCCAAATTCCTATTCACAGCACCAATCCCCATCACTGTGAAACAGCACACGCCATTCGAAGTTGGCCTTTCACGTTCCTCTCTGTGCAGAGTCCCCCTGCCATTCATGCAGGAGCAGTCAGCCTCCCAGGGCTGTCACAACCCCAAGGCCATGGGCACACTGAACAGCTTCTGCACCCCCCCTGTGACCTTGAAGGCTGGTTGTTCAGCTGATGTGGAGACAGGGCATCTCACTGCACTGCTGTATTGAAATCTGTCAACCAGCCCAGAAACATCCCTGCTTGGGCCCCAGGTCACACCAAGTGACTTAAGAAAAGGGCTCCTTGGGCTTTGAATCATCCCTTCTCTCTTCTGAGGTCTGGCTGGGGAACAGGCACCATTCTTAATTCACTTTCCCCTGTCTTCTCTAGTATCTACCCCAAACCTCCTCCAATGCTTCTCCCCAACACACATAGTAATGAACACAGATTCCTGGGGCTGCCAGCTGATGGGTTCAACAGACACACTCTGGAAGGTGGCCTTGGGATTCATGCCCCATAATGTGTTTGAAATTTTTTAATTCTTTTTTTAAAAAGGCAATAAATGAAACAGTAAGATTTTTTTGAATCATTGAAACTTTCCCTGAAACCAAATCTTACTCAGAAACTCAGCTCCCTTCTCCCCTTTCCCCCTTTCCTGGGAGCTGCCATATTTCTTTGAGCCACACGGTAGCCTATTCAGGCTGAGGGCCCTGCTTTCGTAAAATCTGACCTTGCCTCCTCCCCCATTATTATTTCCTTCACCAAGTGGATTCTCAATTCATTCTTCATTATTTCACAGAAATATTTTAAATCACTATTTAGAAATAATGTTACATTCTTTCAAAGAGCACGCCTTTGGCCCCCAACCTTTCCCAACATCATTGGCAATCCCAATTTTGTCTCCACCCAACAGGACTCCGTGCTACTTCAGGAGTGCATGCAGCTCGGGAACGCAGAGCCTGGACATCATTTAGTGAGGGAAACTGCACACTCCATGTGCTCACTGGGCCTGGAAATCCCGTCTCTATATTTAGAGAATTCATCCAATGCAAGGATGTCTCTCTAAAAACCCCCGCACTGAGTTCTTTCATTATCAGGACTTGAAGCAGACAGCCAGATGGATTAATTGAGAGTAACAAAACTCTCATCATGGCATAAACTCTAGATAGTTTTCTAAATAACTTCTGCGTATTTATTTATACTGATTAAAAATAATGTTGAATTATTATAAAATGACTCCATTGTTAACTCTTCAAGACCTCCTCATTGATGTGACTGAAAGGAGAATCTTTATCCTGATTCTATCTGGATCCTCCTTATAGTCTGACAGACCCATGTTTGATCTCCTGGAAAACATGTATCAAAAGTAACCACGTAACCCATGACATAGAAGTTCGAGTAACTTTTAATATCTTTGTTGGCTATTTTGTGAAATGCCTTTTCAAGACTCTTGCTCATTTTACTGCTGTATTGTCTTATTGATCTGTAGGAAGGCATTGTATACGAACCTTTTGTTGGCTAGTTGTGTTGTAAATGTCTCCTCCCATCCTGGTGTTGGCATTTTCACTCCCTCAGTGATGTCTTTGATGAAGGGACGTTCTAAGTTTTGATGTAGTTCACTTTGTCAATCTTTTCCCTTATGGGTGATGAACCATCCCAGTTTGGCTGGAACTAAAGGGTTTGCCGGGACATGGGATGTCAACATTAAAACAAGAACAGTCCAGGATAAACCAGAATGGTTGGTCACCCTAGGCTAGGTGGTTCGTGTTGTTTGGTGGGGGGTGAGGGAGGGATCCTGTCAGGTCACAAATATATTTTCTAATGTTATCTTCCAGAAGCCTTATTGTCTTATCTTTCACATTTAAACCCAATGTCAATCTAGAATTGACTTTTTGTGTGTGGTGTGAGGTAGAGGTCAACATTCATTTTTTTCCCCAATGGATGCATATCAACGGACCCAGCACTATTTATGGAAAAGACCCACCTTTCTCCATTGTTGTGCAGTGATACCTTTGTCATAAGTCACATGTCATAAATCAGTTGTGTGGCTTTGTTTCTAGACCCTTTATTGTGTTCCATTCATCTATTTTCTCTCTCTGTGCCATTATTGTAGTAATTTATTTAGCTTTGTGATAAGTCATGGTATATGGTAGCATAAAGGTCTTCTGACTGTCTTCTTTTTCATTAAGATTGGTTTGGCTGTTCTTGGTCCTTTGCATTTTCATATACATTGAGCACCAGACTGTTGATTTCCTGAAAAAAATATGTGTTGGGATTTTGACTGACGTTACATTAAATCTCTAGATTACTTTTGGGAGATTTGACATCTTCACAAAACTCAGTATTTCAGTTAGTGAAAATATTATATACCTGTATATATTTAGGTCCTTTATTTCTCTCATCAGTGCTTGGTACCTTTCCTAAATAAGTTTTTAAATCAACACATTTGAGGCCCCCATTCCAAACCTAACGAATTAGCATCTCTAGGAATGAGTTGTGGTTATGATCATGAATAGTTTGACATGTATTCTCCAGACTTGATTCAATGTTTAAACAAATATAAATAATGGGTATCTATTCCTTTGAGATATAAATATAATTACCCTAAGACTCCTAACTCACATTTGGTGCTAACTGCAATGCCTGTCATTCTACTTCCCTCAGTATAGTATTGCAAATTCCTGGAAGCTTATGGTCTCATGGTCACTTCTGACACTGAGCCCTTCTCTCTTTGACCTCTGGATCTCACTTTTACCCCCACTGCCAGGGTCTCTTCTTCTCTTCTTCACAACCATCTAAACAAGCCATGGGCCCCATGGTAGAAGTTAACCCCTTTGCCTACTCACTTTCTTTATCATACATCTTGAGTAACCTCACTCTGTACCCTCTGCCTATCTCTGGCCCACCTTTACACATCCAAAGATACATTTAGATACTCTGATAAAACAAAAGCCATCCATTCTGTCTCACATTTTAGCAACAAAGAGTAGTGAGGATTTAAAATTTCTGTCTTTCTTGTACCACTCCTGTTTCCATAAGTCTCTCTGAGTAGAAGGGACTAATTGGAGTCAATTATTTCCCCATATATAAAAATTATTTTAGAATTATCCCAACTCTCAGAGGTAGATGGCTTCTTATATACATATTTACACAACACATACGTATAGATCAATGTGTTTATATTGGTGTGTATATGTGTATATATGTATATATGTATATACACATGTATATATATATATACACAATGTGTGTATATACACACATTTAAGTATATTTTTAAACTATTCTCCATATTGAATTCAGTTATGGTCGTTTTAAAAGTGATTCTCCTATGTTTTTCAGGTATACAATCATGTTATTTGCCCATAACAATAATTTAGAAGAGGCAACAATTAGGAGAAAAAACTATATGCTCTTAGAAAAGTGATGAGCACTTTGTGGCTTATGGCTACATGCCTTGCATTTTTATTTAATTTCATAGAAAGACTGAAAAAGGTCCCCACTTGGCTTGCTGCTTCTTTAATGGGTCTAAATATTCATATTTATTGACTAAAAACAGCCCTAATTTTTTTCTGAATTTATGCCATTTTTATGAGGAGAGAGAAAAAAAGACATTTTCAGGTAGAAAGAAATAAGAAAGTGGGGGCTGAACTTTTTATGTTTTTATAATGATTCTTCCATAAAACGATTGCTTACCACAGACTTAGAACTCAGGGATTAATTATATCCATTTGCATTTAAAAAAATGTATTTACTCGAGAAAGTGCTCAAGAATATTTTCCCTTAATCCTTAGGAAACCCCACAGATCGAACAGATACTTCTGGACCTTAAGACTCTTCATCAATGTTGATCCACAGAAGACCATTGCTTTTGGAGAAGATAAAAAGTTTTGCTCCCAAAATGGGCTATCACAAAAGCAAGATTTGTGAATCAAGCTACTCCAAACAGATTTCTAACTAAGTTATATATTATTAATATTAACCTGCTATATACAGCCTGTACCCTCAAGTTTCCTTCTAGGATAATTAAATGCCTTTGCATTCCAAACGTGAGGAAAAATATGTACTGACAATGAACTTGGCAGAGCGGAGGTGGAAGGAAGAGGAATAGTGGTGGAGGCAGAAGAAAGCTGCTGAGGTTACAGCTTCAAAAGAAATTCTAATCTTTGTGGTGGAAATAGCAGAAGTTCCTAGATTTTGAGCATTAGAAGCCTTCTTTTTGAGGTGCTTGGAACTCTGACACAGTTCACTCTGAAAAGTGTCACATATACATACCCAGAGGGTTTTGCATTATTCTCATCTACACTATCAAGCATTGTGCATACATAATATGACAGTTTCAAATCTTAGCAGAGAGTTAGCAGTATATTATTTTGAGTCATAGCATTCTTCTCTTATTGGATGTCATCCACACAGCATTAGCAGCTTTTGAGTTATCATTCCCTTGAAATTTTCTAATTGTTTTATATAAAAAGAAATTGCAACATCTCATTGGTAAAGGAGGCAACTCTTGAAGAGGGAGGGCTTGTACTCCAGCTCTTACGTTCATTTTGAAGGAAGATGGTGACCTAAGGAAATGCAGGTGTTTATCTCTTGCCCTAAAATAATACTGTTTCTGACTGAAAGTGTTTTCTGACTCTTAAAGCTTACCAAACTCTTTTTAAAATAGAAAGTGAGTCAAAAGTCCTAGAGTGCTCATTATAAACCAGTTTTCCAGCCTCAGGAACTAACGTTTGTAGAGCACAGCTTATGAATCATGGTTTTTGCTTTCTATTTTATACATGTTAACTCATTTAAATTTTCCAACAACCCTGAGAGGAAATGATAGCGCCCACTTTGTAGATGTGGAAACTGAGGCTCAGAGAGTTTCGGTGGCAATCCACTATTTACCGCTCAAATGGTGAAGCCAAGCTTCAAACCCAAGTCAAACCCCGGCAGTCCAAGGCGGTACTTGCTCTGCGTCTTAAAACTGCTTTCATTGTCTATGCTCACCTTAAAAATTCCAGGAGCATTTAGTGTATGCTGTTAGAATAACAGCTGTAGGCAGTGTTGGCAAGATACAAACCACCGTCAGCACCTCATATATCCTGAACAAAATCTGCACAGATTTTCTGTAACAGTAGTAATGCACAGTCATAACAATAATAGCACCCTAAATTTGTACAACATAGAAGAGTTTGCAAAACATTTTCACACGTTATCTCCATATATTGTAGATGGTCCAGACCTAGACTTTCACACAGATTTCAACTTAAGTGTCAATCCCAATGACTGCTAGCAGCTGCCTCGAATTTTGTGCTGAAAAAGATCCTGAGGACCATTCCAGGGTCAGTGGGAATCAGGGCCACGATTGATTAGCCACGTCTGCCATGTCTAAGCTGTTAGATTAATGGCACATTAGTCATATGTTTGCTGTCTCTTGTCTGATCTAGTCCACTCTTTTTACAAAGGAATAAATGACTTCTTTACGGTCACATAATAAGTGGCTGAGCTGAAGCCAAAGCTCAGGTTTCCTTCAATCTGTTGTCGTTACAATTATACCACCTTGTATGTGAAGACATGTAAATGGTCTGGAGTTTAGTATTCAAATGGACTGGAATTTATTATAAAGTTTTGAGCTCAGTAATGTTCAATCTAAAACAAAATCAATGATTTCTCGAGCAGAATACAACAAAAAAATTGATGTCACTTATGAATAGTCATGTAGGAGCGGCCTCAGGCGTGCAAGTACATACTACACAGGTGAGGCTAAAGACGTGCTGGGCTATTGTCAGCTGTGTGCTGTTACCTAAGTGATAATACCTGGAAGGTCCAAGAAACTCAAAACCCTATTTCAAAGGCCAAGGACCTTTTGATAGTGCCAGAGTGGCATCAATATGACCTTGGACGTCACGCCAAGTCTCCAAGCTGACACAGCAATAAGTGTGACCAATCTTTTAGTTAATTTAACATCTCCCTCTGGCCTATGGCAAAAGCACATCCAGCTTCTTGAAGAATTTTACTAATGCAGTGTTAAACACAATTTAGCATAAAAAAGGAAGAGAAGATTAGTAATTATACATATGCAAGCAGGAACACATAGGTGACCCTTGGGAATGAGAGCAAAATCTCCCAGGTTGTTGTGGCTTTTTCAGAGTAAAAGTGGCACAGGCTGTGAAACCATTGACTGCAATGAGACTCGTAAAGAACAGCTGTACAACAGAGAGACTGTACTGTCCCTAGCGTAGGTCACAGGTTCGGACACTGTGGCCGCACTCTCCTCTGTCAGCAGTGTTATCTCCGAATACAGAAGACAAGGAGGTACGTATTATGTAGTCAGCTGTGGCCATCAAAGGCCAAACAGCTTTTCCTTCCAGCTGGAGTAACCTGCCTGACTACCCAATACCCAAGACCCAGGGCAGTCGAGTGGCAGAATACCCCACCCCACTACTTAGCCACAGCCAGCTCTGAGAGAGCAGACAGGGATTTCTTATAGCTTTACACACTGCCTTTGTTGGCTGTTTCCAAGGTGACAAAGTGTTCTGTCCTTTGCTGTAAATAAAGACAGGGGCAAAGGGATCCAACCCATTCTTCCTCCTCTATTAGCTTCTGTCGAGTTCAGCAACATGCTTCTTAGGAGGGGGATGTGAAAGCCCAGAATCAGGCCTTCCCAGTTGTTGTTGTTGTGTTTGTTTGTTTTATGTGCCTGTGGAACTTTGCTGTCAGACATGAAGCCTTGCAGCTGGCATCCAAAGCCCTCTGATTCTCACTCCTACTTCATTCCCAAATTTCTCAGCAGGGGAGGAATACATCCAAATACTGTTGAAGATTGGTATTACATGTTCCCAATTAGTCCCTGAACCTCCCTGTGAGATGACATGTTCCCAAACCATTGACACAGGCTTGGCCAGTGACATTCTTTGGCCAGATGTACTCTCAGAGGAAGTGACATATGCTGTGTCTGAGTAAAGTTTTAAGACAAATCTCATAGCTCTGCCACTGCTCTTTTTTCCCTTCTGCTGTGAGAATGGTAATTAGGTACCCAGGTAAGGGCTGCTACTTCAGCCTAGATCCCAGAATGAAGGAGATACACAGAGTACTGCCACAACCAACCACAGCCGACGTGTAATAAGGGTGGGAAATAAAATTTTGTATTTGTGAGCCACTGAGATTTTGGGGAGTGCTTGCTACTACAGCATAACCTAACACAAGCTGACAAATTACACAGCGGTAAGCATGAAACAGAAGAAGTAAACGAGCAAGTGGGCCACATAGGGACTGCATCAAAGTGGAATGCTCACTCGGGTCTGAAGGGCATAGCAGTGATTCAGCTTCAAGTGATTATTGCCTTGTCAGGAACACAGGCCTATCAGACTTTCCAATTTTTAAGAGTGTATCAGGAATCGGGGGTGGGGGAGGGAAGGATTGGGAGTTTGGGATTAGCAGATGCAAACTGTTATATATATAGGTTGGATAAACGACAAGGTCCTACTGTATAGCACAAGGAACTATATTCAGTATCCTGTGATAAACCATAATGGAAAAGAATATGAAAAAGAATATACATCTGTATAACTGAGTCACTTTGCTGTACAGCAGAAATTAAACACAACATTGTAAATCAACTATACTTCAATAAAATTAAAAAAAAAGAGTATATCAGAAATCTAGATTTTAACGTGATTCTACCAGTTTTTCAATATTTAAACTAAATTCAGGCCAAATAATGCACATGCTATAGTGCAAAACTGGGCGTCAGGTTCCAGTTTGTAAATTCCGTTCCAAGCTAACCGTGCACCATGGCGTAACTGGTCTATTTACTGCTCTTCAACGCCACCCTATTCCCTCCTCCCTGCTGTTACCCCAGCTGTGTCCTCCCATTCTCCCACCCCTTTCTCACCCATCTCCTACATTCCCCTCTTTCAAGGCCTTTGTCAAGTTCTTCCTCCATTTCCCGAACCAGACAATCCATCCCTGAACTTACAGTCTATATCACAGTTAGCATTTTGCATGTTTCTCCAATGTTATTTATCTTCTTATACACATTCCATCCTTTGAGAGTCTATAAGCCCAGTGAAGACAGAGACCCCACAGCTTATACTTTTTGGCATCCTTAGTGCCTTAAAGACTTAATAGGTACAAAATTAATGGTTTTATACTGATAGCCTGTTGGTTCATATCAACTCCCACTGTCAATTATCTCCTTCTGAGGTTCTTGAACACAAAGGATGAAGCCTGGAAGGAGCCAGATTCTAGACACTTACATTCCTACTTTTCTCATACTAAAGGTTATAGCTCATTAACAAACAAACAGATAAACAGTAAGTCAGGTTTGAATGCTGCCCACACAAATCTTGTTAATACCTAGGCTTCTTTGTAGATTAAGTTCTCTCTGCTGTGATATATATAATTAGGGATAGAATATCAGTGTTAATCTGATTCACCTGAGATCAAGTTATGTTTTATGTTGACCATTCTTCTAAGACCTCTCTTATAACTTGTCTTATGCCAACAACCAAAATAAGTTATGGCATCCAGCTGAGTTCTTAAAGAAGGACATTAATTTTTCAACCTGCTGGGACATCCTATCAAGTACTTCCTGGGGGTCCTACTGCATGCCATAGCCACCACAATGTTTTTGGTAAGCCTTAATATGAGTTTGTTGAATGAAAAAATGAATTAATGAAATGCTTTAATACTGCAGGTGCTATTTCTCCAGCATAGAAAGATTAAGTTCCCACTACTATCCCCTATTCTTTCATAATCCAAATTGGTTTAACCCCTATAATTTTCACAGCTTTTGAGGTAATTCTATACTAATCATCCTCCTAATTTCACTGAGAACCTAATTTAAAGACTAGGAGAATCGAGTTCTTTAATTAGCAAGTACTTGTAACAAGTGTTTTCTTATATTTTAAAACTGAGTCGTTCATTGCATTGAAAAAGGGCAAAATAACACCCAAAGGTATTAAACCAATTATTAGAAGATAAACTACCAGATTTGTGCTAGGAAATTAATACCAGAACCAAAACTAATCACTCGGAAGTGAATCACTTCCCTTTGGCAACTGAAATTAATTTAAACAACTTCCTCCACTGCCATTCACCCCCCATTCCCCCACCATGGTTTTGCCTGACATTTCTTTCAAATGCTAGTGAACACCTCACTTTGTCAAATTAGATAAATCCAAGCTGCTGGTATTATGTGACTTTGAAGCTATATGGCCATATGTCTAGGATGTTCCAGGACACACTGATTTCATGTAATTTTAATCTTTTTAATAAAGACAATTTGTTAAATATGTAACTAAATATAGAGACATTTTACATAATTGTAAGACTTCATACAGTTAAATTCACAAGTAAGAAAATACGCTCTATTACCATTCAATTCAATTCAACAAATGTTTACTGACTATGCTATGCCAGTCCCTAAGTTAGGTCAAGGAGAACTAGAGGTTAATAAGACATAATCCATGCCCTCAAGGATCTTACAAAGAAAACAGTAAATTACAATTTGGTGATTTGTGTATAACAATCAAAAAATATTCCAATCACAAGGAAACATAGTCTGGAGGTGGGACAGTGGCAGGGAGGCTTCCCAGAAGAGGTGATTCTTTGGCTGGGTTTTGAAGGATAAATAAGAGTTCACTGGTATCTCAGGGGATAAGCCCTGGCATTCCAAGCAGAAGAATAGCCTGTATGTATCCTTGTTTAGGAAATTAGGATCATCCTGTAGTGATAACAGAACCAAGAGCCTAAAAGAGAGCTATTAGCCTAATGATATTTACCATACTTCAGAAATATCTCTGGAATTTTAATTTTGGCTTAAAATGTTCTCTAGTTAGCATCGGCTGGGAAGAAAATTTATTATTGGGTATATTATGTTTGTTTTAAAACTATGTAAAAACCACTTCTTGGATGTTTGTTTGCTGGCAATGAACAAGAAGGATCATTATTTTCTTATTCTCAAAAGAAACCAGTATCCTGGACAATAATCACTTTTAACCATTCAAAGGAGAAGACCTCTCTCAGGCATCTTCAGTTATTCATGTAGCATGCGTACACCGGGCACCCACCATGGACAAGACACTTGGGCATTGGGTCAAATGCTCCATTGTATGTGACTTTTTCTGTCCTCGAGGAACTTCTCGTCTAGGAGAAAGTAGTGGGGGATCCCCTGGGGGAGATGATCTGGATCTCTGCACTTGGGGTGAAGACCTTTCAGAGTTCACGAGATGAATAGAGAAACATTTGTAGGCAGCTTTTTTGAGATCACGGAAGATCTTGAAAAGCCTCTCAGATCTACTCCCACTGACATGATTGAGAGGGAAAGGTAGACCCAGCACTGACAGGTGCTCATTTACACTGTAAGGAGGACGATGAATCCCTGCCTTGCTGTGAAAGCCTCCTAAAAAGCTGCCCTAATGCAATGCTGGCTGCAAGGAACTCAAGAAAGAATAGCCAAATGATTGGCCGCATTTCCTTTACCTGCCCTTCCATCTTCTGGAGGCCCAAGTCTCCTCTCAGCCCATTTCACCCCCCGCTGCCCTTCTCTCCACTGCACCTCTTAGCTGGGATATTTTTAGAGCCTGAACACAAACCAAACATAGCCCGTTTTCATGCCACACAATGGATGCCATGAGTGGCCTCTGAGCTGAGCTGAAAACTACCTGCTGGTGGGGTCAAGACAAACCTAAAAGGGAGAGCTTTGTTGGTTGGAAATCACTAGTTTGTAAAATCACACAGCATGTTTTGTCTTAGAAGACAATTGATGCACCTGCTATTTGCTCTTAAACTTTTTCTCAAAAGGAAAGAATAATCTGCCCACAGCGTTAATGGTGGTGTTGTTGGGGGCAGGGGGAGAGGGAGTCATTAGAACACAATTTGGAGTTTGCAATAGCCCAATAGTCCACTACCTGGCCATGCTCTCAGATGCAAAGGAGAGTCTGAAAGTTTGGAGAAAGACAGTTTCTTCCAGGCTGGAAGCATGCAACAAGTCCTGCTGACCAAAAGGAGAGTCTTCTGCTGTACAAACCCAAAGTCACTAATAATTATAAGGATTTCTATGCAGTAAAAATGCACCAAAATAGTGCCTTCATGGAATAAGTCTTTGAGAACTGGAAAAGAAAAAATGAAGTATCTCTCACTGAAGAGGAAAATTAGGATTATCTTGTTATTTTAAACAGACTTCTTAGACTTTAATCTTATGTTTTCTCCCACTCCCACCCAGTGTATTCCTAAAAATCTGCCTGAAAAATAGACACGTATTAGAGAATAAATGGAGTTATGTGTATAATGAGAGTTATACACACATTTTCAGAGTGTTAAAAACATCCTAAAGACTATAATTTCACCCTCCCTTTTAGACAGAATCTTTAGTGATCTATTTCAAGCATTTTATTTTGCTGTTTTTTTCTTTTCCTTTATAATTCAATACAGTGAATTGGTTTTTGTTTACCTTGACTACATTAAATAAATCCAACTGACATCTGTTTTAGGCCAAAGACTGACCACTTCAGCATAATGATTTTCATCCTTGTCTCAAGTCTATTAAATTAATGAGAACTTTGCTTCCTATCACCAATAATGGCACTTTGATTCTGTTCTCCAGTAATTAAAAAAACTTTTTATGTATATTAAAGTAAAATATGCATGCATATATACTCAATAGTATTGTAACTTTTAGAATTTAAAAGTATAACCATTAGCCCCGTCTCTTCCCATTCCAATGCCTGCTCCTAGTGGCAACCATATAAAAAACCTTTTAGTTGTTTCTTCTGCTTTTTTTTCTTTCTAAATACGGTTATACTGCTAATTTTTTCAAAATTTTCTATTTCGGATATTATTTTTTTACTTCCAATGGTAGAAGATGAGGATTTAATTTCCTTATACCACCCCACCATCACCATACACATAGTTCCTCGATTTCTGTCTACAAATAGAACTATGTCACTATTATTTTTATTAAATCAACATTCAAAATTATACCAAAAAATATAAAAAACAGAATTGATATTTTTGTTGCTAGGTAGACTTAGGTCACAGTTGAAGCACTCAGTCTACTTTGATTATGTTTATTACCAGGCATTACTTTCTTGCCCCCTAAAGTAAATAATTGTTTTGTTTTTTGTTTATAGTACTTAGTTGTCCATGTAATTATTTCTAATTCATCCCTAAACTTTCTAAAAGGAATATGGTACTCTTCTCAGTATGATCAACATCAAGAAATTTATCAATTTTGTGAAGCTATCCTTCCGGGGCTTTCACCATCCTGTCTGACCTGCACTGGGTGCTCTTGAAGCCCACTTATCCTTGAATTTGTCTTTGCCTGCAGCCCAAGAATCCCCTTCACTCCCCTCCTGTGTTGTATCCCCTTCTTCCTTAAGACCACATTTTCTTCTTCCTTGGCTTATTCCCTCAATCTTTTGGAACAAAAAAGTAGCTTCCTGAGAAAGAGTACATTTGAAATACTTTTATTTTATGTTTTTGAGATCTCAACCGGTCTTAATTCCACCCTCTAACTTAATTAAATATTTAGCTGGGAATAGAAAGCCAGGTTGGAAATAATGCTCTCTCAGAATTTTAAAGGCATATTCCAATGTCTTCTAGCTTTCATCACTGCTTTTGAGAAGTCCAATTCCTAATTCTTTGAATCTTTCCCGCCCCCCCCCCCCGAAATCTTTCAATCTTTTCTTTCTCCCTATAGTAGAGGAAATTTTATTATTTTATTGATAATTTCCTCTCCTTTGTTCCTTCTTTCTCTTTCTGGATTTTTTTGTACATTGCAGATTAATCTAAATTCTTGTCTTTTTTTCTTCTATTTCCTATTTGTTTCTCTCTTTTGTTCCATTTCCTGAATATTTTCCCAACTTGATCTTTCAACCTTTCTACAGGACTTTTGATTTTTGATGTATCAGCTATTTTATTATTAAGAGATCTTTCCCATTTTCTAAATGTTCTTTTTCCATAACATCATATTCTTCCTTAATAGGTGCAGTATCTTTTTTTTTTTTTTTTTTTTTGCGGTACGCGGGTCTCTCACTGTTGTGGCCTCTCCCATTGCGGAGCACAGGCTCAGCGGCCATGGCTCACAGGCCCAGCTGCTCCGCGGCATGTGGGATCTTCCCGGACCGGGGCACGAACCCGTGTCCCCTGCATCGGCAGGTCACTCTCAAACACTGCGCCACCAGGGAGGCCCAATAGGTGCAATATCTTTTTCTTTGATGGAACATATTACTTACACCTTTTTTGGAATTTACTTCTGCTTTCTGCATTGTCTTTCTTCTTAGTTTTTTTCTGCCTTTTTTTTTTTGTCTTTCAAATTATAGGATTTCCTTGACTGTCTGTTAGTCAATTGGTATTTAAAATGAGGCACTAAAAATCTGATTGAAAGTTCTATGTGCCTGGGCAGAGATTGTTAATTAATGAGTTAACCATAGGAAACTACTATTCATCAGGAGATCCAAATGTTAGTATCTGTAGGTCTGTTTTTTGGGGATGGTCAGTTTCCCCTGAGGAGATTCCTCTAAACTTCTGGGAGTGGTGGGTAGGTCCAAGATGTATGTTTAGCTGACAACACTCTGGAATTCAAGCAAAGAATATGGGGGTTCTTACCATTCAGTAGTCTGACCTTCAGTTAATCCCTCTGTTTTCAATTTGGTGCCTTCCTCCCACCTTTATCAGTGCCAGGTGTCCCTAAGGTCAGAGCCTCTCTGCTTCTACCTGTAGGCACTTCTTTGCTGTTGGAGTTGGGGAGGGATGCCTCACAGCTACTTAGGCTGAAGGAAGAGACCTGGGGATCTAAGTGCTCTTAACAGAAACTTTTAACCAATACTCTAGCCGAGAGTTCTATCCCACATGTAAGCCTTTAGAATGACCCGTTGTCTTGAATTCCTTAATTCTATCACCGAATAAGTATACTTTTAAAATAGATTCTCTCCTCTGCTAAATCAGAAACCACTCATTCATTCATTGTCCCTCTTCCTAAAGTTTGTTGATATTGCTAAACTACCTTCTCTTCCATTTTCTTTCTCTTTGTTTATAACTTTTAATTTCTTTACTGTTATTTTAGTTGGGTTGTAGGAGGAAACAGAGATGAAAGGGATATTCAAACGCTCATGTTTAAGAAGTCTCTAATATTCTATTTTTTAGTAACAAAAAAGTTAAATAATTGCACAACACAAACAATTGTAGAACCGAAAATCCTGCTCTTGAAACTGAACAAATTGGCCGTCACCACGACTGTGTGAGAATTCAAAACATCCTCCTGTTAGTACAGAGTTTGAATTCCACATATGAAAGGCTGAATGTATAGTATATTAGCTGTGTGAAAGCCACCCGACATAGGGTCATAATGAGCAAATCATGCCAAAGAATTTGAGTTATTTCCATGACTGAGTGATGGGTCATAGAGACAAAGGACAATAACGATGGGAATTTTATTTTTTTCTTATAGTCAGACTAGGAAGATGTGGTCTATCCAAATCATACTCAATATTTTAATATGTAAAAACCCGTAAAAAGTTTCTTACTTTTGAAAAATTATATTCTTATATTTAAAGAACATCTACAGGGACTTCCCTGGTGGTCCAGTGGGTAAGACTCCACACTCCCAATGCAGGGGGCCTGGGTCCAATCCCTGATCGGGGGAACTAGATCCCGCTTGCATGCTGCAACTAAGAGTCCACATGCCACAACTAAGAAGGCTGCATGCCGCAACTAAAAGATCCTGCATGCCACAAGGAAGAGCCTGCATGCCACAACTAAGACCCGGCACAGCCAAAATAAATAAATAAATACATAAAATAAGTATAAAAAAAATCTACAAACATTAAAGAAGTAAAACAAAAAGCAATATTTCACTACCCAAAAATGTTTTACACATTTTTCATGTAAATAAGTACAAATATTTTAATAGCTGAAGGTTATACCATTGTATTATATACTATAATTTACTTAACTGAATTATAGCCAGGTTATTTCCAAGTCTGGGGATATTATGAACAAAATTGTAATGAATACCTTTGCTATATACACTATTGCTCAAGGATTTCTACAAAATAGCAAATGCAATTTAAGTTATCTATTGATTGAGAAAATATATAATGGCCAAAAATCCATAAGAATCTAATGACAATTTTAGATGAATTTGTGATTTATGACTCCTAATAGCTTTAAGACACATTTTAAAAATAGAAATACACATATGCATGAGACATTATATACAAATATCTACAAATAATGAGAGATATACAGAAACCTAGGTATAACTCCTAGCCCAGGTACCCTCCCCACACACAAAAAATTCATGGCACACATAGTTTGGAATTACTGGGGAGACTGTGTTAGACAGTATCCATTTGGTTTTAAGCCGTCAACGAAAGCATATAATTAAGGACTGTCCCACAGAACTTAATTCTAGGCGTCTAAGATCTTCATCAACAAGTTAGTTGATGGGGGGCTTCTCTGGTGGCACAGTGGTTGAGAATCCACCTGCCAATGCAGGGGACATGGGTTTGAGCCCTTGTCCGGGAAGATCCCACATGCCACGGAGCAACTAAGCCTGTGCGCCACAACTACTGAGCCTGTACTCTAGAGCTCGCGAGCCACAACTACTGAGCCCATGTGCCGCAACTACTGAAGCCTGCATGCCTAGAGCCCATGCTCCGCAACAAGAGAAGCCACTGCAATGAGAAGCCTGCGCACCGCAAGGAAGAGTAGCCCCCGCTCACTGCAACTACAGAAAGCCCACACACAGCAACAAAGGCCCAATGCAGCCAAAAATAAATAATAAATAAAATAAATAAATTTTTAAAAATTTAGATGATGGATTTTTAGTATGCTCATTATTTTTTCAGAGGATAAGTTGAATAGGGTTGTTTGTGAAAGTTTCAATATAAGGCAATATTATCTTCTAAAAATAAGGAGGGAAATCTATTTATCAAAGAAGCAAGCTCCCCCTTATAAAAAGCAAACATGGCCCAAGAAAAAGGCCTCGTGGTTTTAGTGGGCCATAAGCTGGAAAAGAGATATTCTTTTTTAGATAATCAGGGTAACAAGATATAGTAACAGGAGTAATACCTTCAAGGCCAAGGTGTAATCCATCCAGTATATTTCCAGTGGCCCAACAAGAGTTAGTGGCATGAATTTTTACCCGTATACCTGACTCTCCCAAACAAACACAGAGTCAAAATAAATTAAAACTAACTACTGTATGTACTTCTCTATGTACAATTCCTTCAGTGGTGTGTTTGATTGTAACAGGTTATATCAACTGAGTCTCACCCGCCCCCTCCCTACAAAGCATACAAATCTGTATTTTCGTCTAAATACTCTCTCTCTCTTTTGCTTATTTGTGTGGTTGGTTGCTTGGCTTGTCTCCTCCAGCCTAAGATAGCAACTAGGTCTGGATGTTACTTCTCCCTAACTCCCTGGAGGATGGCAGTGCCAACGTATGTGAAGATCCTTTAACCAAAGCACATAGGTGAGCGAGGCAGAAACAGTGCTGAGTTGCCAAACTGCCCCAGCCTACAGATTTTACCACAAATTTATGTTAAGCCAATGGGTATCCAAACTAGCAGGCCTCTATCAGCCTGCATTCTTTTTTTTAAATTTTTGGCCACACCCAAAATGTGGGATCTTAGCTCTCTGTAGCCCCTGCATTGGAAGGCGGAGTCTTAACCAGTAGATCACTGGGGAAGTCCCCCAGCCTACCTAGTTTTAGGGTAAGAGCTTCAATTAAATGTCAAATTCATTCTACCCTGGGGAAAATCAGTGTCTAGCCCTTACAGAGGCTGGGTGGATGCACACCACTGGTAACAGAAGCCATCTTAGCACAGCACAGCCTGACCTGGAGTAGCCAGAGGTGCCCTGGTAGCTCTGATGACTTTCTAGGGACTGGAGCAGCTGGTGCACCACTTACCCTGCCCTGTTCAGCCCAAGTTGAAAGGAGGGACTCTGACTACCAGACAAGGGAGGCTGGGGTGGAGTAGGGTGCAGGACTGCATCTTGTGAGGCTGGTCCTAGGCAATATGTAAATGAAGGAATTCATTCTAGCCCTTGTTTTTCAGGTAGTTCCCTCTGGGACCTTACTTATGCCACTCCACCTCTCTGAACCTCAATTTTACTTTCCGTCAATGCAAATGCAATACCCTTCTTGAGGATGAAATTAATAGTAATGATAGCTGACATCACTTGAGCGCTTATCACTGCATGTTTTCTGTGTCCTTCTCTAATTCTAACATCTGTATCCGTTCTGGATTGGGCCAGTCAGCTTCAATGGATTAATTCTTCTCCTCAGTCTGGATCACGTTTTCCTGCCTCTTTCCCTGCCTAGTAGTCTCTGGGTGCCAGGCGTTATGAATTATACATCGCGGGGTGTTAGATATTTGTGTATGACTATACATCACCTTGAGCTTTGTTCTGGGTTGCAGTTACTTACAAATACTAGCTTGATCCTTTTGGGTCTTGCTTTTATGATTTGTGAGGCGGATCCAGAGCCGTGCTCAGTCTAGTGCTAATAGTGCCCACTCCCGGGACGAGACCTTCCGGAGGACTCTACCCAATGTGCCATGAATTATAGATGTTTTCAGTCTGGCTGAAGAAACACATTTCAGGCACAATTCCTGGTCTTGGGTTAGCAGCAGGCACCGCTCCCTCTGAGTCTTTCCTATGGCCCCTTCCCTGTAACCAGTGTTCTGAGCTGCATCCTCCCTCCCTGCAGAGCCCTGGGATGCTCTTTCTGGGTAGCTCTCTCCTCTCTCATTTTCTGTCCTCTGCACTCTGGCTGCTTCGGTCTCCCCCGACTCTCAGTTCTGTTGCAGAATCACTGTCCTTTGTTACCTCATCTCCAGTGTCTTAAAACTCTTGTTTCGTATATTTGGTCTTTTTTGTTGTTGTTGTTTCAGACAGGAGGATGAAATCCAGTCTCTGTTACTCCATCTCAGCCAGAGGCTGAGGCAGAACTTCTTGTTTGAAGTCCTCTAAATCTGGGTTAAATTGCTGACTTCGTTCCTTAAGACTCATGTGACGTCCGTCAAGTCACTGCTTGAGCCTCAGTGTGTTTTCTGTTAAACGGGGGTAAACAAACTTCCTCCATTGGCTGCCACAAGGACAGAATGAGAAAAGTGTGTCTAGCACATCGTATGTGTTGGGAAAAGAGAGGCTGAGTAGCCAAGAGATGTGGAAGAAGACATCTTGGAGAGAGGCTGAGAAGTGAATAAGGAGAGATGAAGTGGAGGGAGCCGGGCAGGGACCCCTTGGGTAAAGCAGATGGGAGGAGACGGGGGAGGTAAGCAGCTAGCAGGGAGAAGGAGAATGGAGGCCTGCGGTGACATGACGGAGAAGTAGGGGAAAGGAAGGAATTCCGTAGCCACACAGGTTATGTGATTTGGGTGCTGCACAGAGGTGCCAGCCCAGGGGTGAGTGGGACTTGAAATCAAATCCGAGCTCAGCAATCCAGGTGTTTCCCCAGAGGATGCACCTCTGTCTTCCTCCAGAGGCTCCCCCTCCACCGAGATGTTCCCTGTGGGGTTGCATCTGCCCGGAAAAGTACGTTTTCCTAATTTGCACAAAGGTGCTATGTAAGCTGTGAGGTCCCGTCTACGAATGCTGGATAGTGTTGGGAGACTTGTCAGGGTGGAGTAAAACATCTCTCTCTCTTTTGGGAACTTTGGACAGTAAAGAGCTTAATGTCATTTATCCATTCATTTATTCACTTGTTCATTCATTCAACAAACATCGTGGCTAGGCCTAGGCCCACCTTGAGCTAAGCAGTGTGCTGGGGCCCGGGGATCAAATGATGAACAGGGCAGAGTCTCTGCCTTCTGGGGAGGGGGTGGCACAGGCTGCGTTGTGTGTGGCCTGTGGGCGGAGCCAGAGGAGAGGAACAGAGTCGAGGTGGGGATGAGACTACCTGTTGCAGAGCTGGCCCCAGGAGCTTGGCCAGCCAGCCAGGTTACAACATCCAAAGGGACAGGACAACCTCTGCCCTGTCTTCCCAATGACGCTCGTTCCTTCTCCCCAGCTGCCATACCTGGGGGAGAGGGATGCTGGCATTAAGTTAGGGCCAGCCTGGGGAGCCTGAGGAAGGTGTGCGCCCCCCAGTATTGGGAGCTTTCTTTAGAACGTAGGGTCCTCAGTGCTTGGCACCAACCTTAGGTTCCAGTCAACAACCTGGACCTTCTCCCCATGGGTACAGTGCAAAACTATCACAAAATCTGTCGAATAGATGAACTAATCGTGCGATATAACAGGCAGAGTCGTACTGGGATAGAGTGGAAAGGAAATCTCCCAGCTGCCCAGTTTTCTTGCCCAGAAGCTACTGTCATTATCTGCTCGGACGTGTTTCCGGAGATTCTCTGTGCATAGGAAGCAAACACGTACATATACACATGCTGATGCTTTTTAACGCAAATTCTGGGTATAAGGTTCCAGCCAGCTCATACACACACAATGTGAGAAAAAAGGAAGGTAGTAAGTGAAATTCCTGAAGTCCTGGGTCACTGTTTTTGACCCTTAGAAAGTCCTGTCTCCCCTGCCATCTCCCCAGCTTGTTTCTGCTGGCAGGTTCCTGCTCAAAACC
This sequence comes from Phocoena sinus, assembly GCF_008692025.1. NCBI lineage: Eukaryota > Metazoa > Chordata > Mammalia > Artiodactyla > Phocoenidae > Phocoena > Phocoena sinus. Next base: position 124,197,409 of record NC_045763.1, on the reverse strand, counting down.
TCTAGGTTTGACTTGGAGGCCTTGCTACCCACACTCCAGTTCTCAGTATCTCCTGAGCTTCCTGTCCACGCGCCAGCTCACCAACCTTCTGGGATGTGGAAGTTTACCCCAAGTGAGGCGAAGTCCTCCAAACTTTCAGCGCCCATTGCCCTTATGTATTTGTTGTAATGAAGGGAAACCTGACCACCTTTCAGGGCTGTGCTGAGAATGTAGAACTCCCTTTTTAACCACAGCCTGAAAATGCCAGTGAACTTTTCGTGGTCATGCTCTGAGGCTCATATGATCAGCGTGTGCTCCACTGTGGATTCGGCAGCATCATCTGAAAACACCCTGCTCCTGACACTGCAAACCTTCTAGGCTTCTGTACAAACCTCAGAAGACTGACTTAGGGCAGATTTATTTTTAAGCTTAATATCTATTCATACTTATTTAAAGTTTTATACCCTCTACACAAATTTTGTTCAAGGGAAAACTCAATCCATAATGTTGACCAACTAGACATTCTTAGACAACTATTAGAAGAAAACATTCACTTGAAAGTCAAGTTTTTACAAATTATAGAGTGGCTGCTTGATTTTTCACAATATAAATAGTAGGAATTGTTCTCAGAGATATTTAATATCCAACTTGTGTTAATTTAGCTTGTACTAACTAAACAGAGTTAGATAGAAATGCTTGCTTGAAAAGCCTCAAATTTTTTCTCTATTTCCATTTTTTCTGTTTATCCCTATCTCCTCCACTTATCTCCCTTCCTATCCTTCTTTAGTTATCTTAGAGAATTTTAGAAAAGAATTTGAGACCTTGGAAAAGATCTTACAAGGTTTTTTTGTGTTTTTTTTTTTGGTTGGTTTCTTAAATAACCTCCTGCTCATCAGGATGCTTTTTCAAAAACGGAGATTCCTTGGCCCTGCCTATCTCTGGAAAGTTCATTTCAGGTGGTCTAAGATGTGGAGTCTATACTTTTAAAGGCTTTCCAAGTAATTCCAAAGGCAATCCCAGCAGAGAATCGTAGCTCTCCAGCCTGTGACAGGGTTCAGCTCATTAAGCCCTGTGTGCACACATGTGTACAGATAACATGTGTGGGTCAGGCACTGTAATAGGTGCTTGGAATAAATCAGAAAACCAAGCAGACAGAACCCCTGTTCTTGTGGAGCTTATACTGTAACATTTACTAAAACAAAACAAACCCACCCAGACCTCTGCACTGTCTACCAACTCCGACTGCACACATAAATTCTGTCTACCCTCTTGCAAGTGTCTGTGCCCTGGTCATAAGGGAAGCCAGAGAAAACATGGAAAGATAAGACCATGAATCCTGTATACAAGAGCCATCAATCATTTCCTCCCACCTCATACTGTCTTGGAGAACTTGCCCTTAACCCCTTCTCAGAATTTCTGCTCCCACAGGTCCTGCTGAGTGATTCTGGAGCCACGTGACTCCTGCTGTAGCCAAGCTGCTTGGACCAGGGGCAGATATGTGATCACAGCTGGGTCAATCTAATTCTTCCTCTGACAGCTTAGAATGTACACTTAGAAAATTCAGTGGGGTTGCTAATGCAAAGGCCTGTAAGGGCCAAGCAGGTAACATAATGAGTGATGCTGGTCAGGTGTAAAGAAACCAACAGCACAATTTCTATGGTAGATAGCACATGTCCCATGATGTTGGGATCAGGTATCTTGCTATGGATTGAATGTTTGTGTCCCCCTAAACTTTATATGTTGAAACCCTAATCCCTAATGTGATGACATTTGGTGATGGAACTTTGGGAGGTAATTAGATCACAGGGGTGGAGATCCTATAAATGGGATTAGTGCCCTTATAAGAAGAGACAAGAGAAACCATTCTCTCCCTCTCTCTCTTCTTTATATGAGGAAACCAGGAAGAGGACTAACCAGAACTCACCCATGCTGGCACCCTGATCTTGGACTTTCGAGCCTCTACAACTGTGAGAAATGTGTTTGTGGTTGAAGCCACCCAGTCTATGGTGTTCTTGTTAGAGCAGCTCCAACTACTGGAGACAAATACAATAGGGAGACGTGAGAACTGGGACAGGTTGGAGAGCACATGCTCCATACAAAAGGATGGCTATCATTCAACTCCAGCCAACTGTTGCCACATGAAAACCCAGTTTGCTAGGTTGTCTGATGTTTACAGAAGGAGTCCAACTTTCAGATTTTTATATGAAATCTCACAATTTAAGAAAGTTGAAATTATTTTGCATTAAAAAAATTGTGTTATCCAAAGCACACCCATTTGCAGGATATATCTGCTATAGAACACCAGCTGGCAACCTCTGCCTCTTCTAGCAGACTGTTGGAAAGGAGGACAGAGAAGTGTGGTAGAGCAGGGGTCAAGGCTGCTATGTTCAGTCCACGTGTCCGGAGAAGCGGAGATAGCCAAGTGACAGGGAAAATAGGGTGGTAATGACAAAAACAGAGATTTTTTAAAAGAAATGTGGTAGAAAGATACCCTGGTTTCTGACAGTCTTCCAGTTTTTTATTCCAGTCCATTGCTTCTGAAGCTTGGGTTCTGTAAGACACCCTTGTTCCCTTATAATAAACTACAGTTTTTCTTAAGCTTCTGTTAAATTCATCAGTGATAAAGAGTGCCAGGGTGGACAGCAGTTGCTTAGCTATTTAAAAAGGATTTCAAGGAGATGCCAGCTTCCAAGTTATCTTATGTAATAGTGCAAAAGTTTTCCACCTTGCTCTCTCATCCTCTCTTGAGTTGGGGAGTAGGTTGAGAGGAGGAGACCCTGGAACCTCTTGGTTAAATCCCATGTGGGAATTACACTCACGCAGCCTGTAACTGGCTCCTCTAATTTCTTTCAATTACACAGGGCTAAGTAGTTGAACATTACTGCTGAAACAACCTTCTGTGCAGCTTCTTCATAAGGGGACCTAAGTGGCCAGATCTATGGGTGGACCCCTCAGATCTTGGGGCTAATAATAGTAAGGATACTTAGTAATTGCAGACCTCTCATTTAAAGCACTCAAAGTGCTTCATAAATGGTAAGAGCTTGATATGCTAATAAGATTTCCAGTACATAAATAAGCATGTGTTTTCTCATAAGCATACTTGGAGTCTATGAGTTCAGTCAAGGCAGGGTTCCTTCTTCAGATATGTTTATTTCTTTGAAGCTATTATTACGTAGTCAGGGAAGACCACCTCCCACCCCCATATTTCTCCTTGCTGCTTCATATTACTTTTGAAAGGAGAGAGTGAAATGGAAATATAAGCTAAGTGCACTCATGTATAGGAGGTTTCATAAGGAGCCTCAGCTCTGGGGCTTCAAATCAGGAAACTTTTGGTAAAAGATCTGTAGCTTTCAGTCTCAAACCAAGTGTTCTGGGAATCTACTGCTGTGTAAAAAATAACCCCCAAAGTTAAAACTAAAAACACATCTATTGAAGTACTGATAGATGCTACAACATGGGGGGAACCTCAAAAACATGTTAAGTGAAAGAAGCCAGACACAAAAGGTCATATATTGTATGATTCCATTTATATGAAATATCGAGAATAGGTAAATCCATAGAGAGAGAAAGCAGGTGAGTGATAAACAGGGGCTGGGAGCAGGGAGGAATGGGGCCTATGTGCTTAATACACATAGGGCTTCCTTTTGGGGTGACGAAAACGTTTTGGAACTCGATAAAGATGACGGTTGCACAATATTGTGTGTAATAAATGCCAGTGAATAATACACTTTAAAGTGGTTAATTTCATGTTATGTGAATTTCGCTTCATTTAAAAAAAAATAAGTAACACCATTTAATTATATCTCATGATTTTGTAGGCCAAGAATTCTAGGAGGGCTCAGGTGGGTTTCTGTTCCATGTGATTAAAAGAGGTCACCTGGTAGGATTCAGGTATCAGCTAGGCTGTTCTATAGGATCCAGGACAGCTTTGTCACTCCCCTGGCGGCTTGGTGGGGACTGTTGGGAGAGGGGGTTCGGCTAGGCCTCTCTTCCTCTCCACGTCCTCTCGGGACTCTCCACATGGTCTCTCCAGTAGGGTAATCAGACATGGCAGCTCAGGGCACTCGAAGACCACTGCAGAAGCTGTCAGTCCTGTGCCAGACCCAAACTGACATAGTGTCCCTTCCACCATACCTGTTGATCAAAGCAGCTAGGCCTTCCCTGATTCAAACGGCAGAGTAAATAAACCCCATTTCTCAACAGAAAGAGTGTAAAAAAATTTGCAGCCATCTCTAATCTGCCTCGCAAATTTCCTTTCATTGGTGAGGTCATTAAAATTGATTGCTGAGGGAAACTCAAAACTCAGGACCTAGACTCCTGATAATGCTGAACAGTTACATTTTCCAATATATTTTGTTTTGAAAATTGATGGCAATAGTTAACAGTCAATGAGCATTTATTGAGCATCCATGATAGACAGAGCTTTGTATTGTAACAGCAGTTACATAAATATTGTAATCACAACTGTAGAAATCACAGCCTTGGTTTTGTTAAATATGATTAGGCCATACTGAATGTGAATGTCTAGAAGATAAGGTCAAGGGCAATACTATGCTAAGATCTGAGACAGGAATTTACCTTGAACCAAGGTCTCTTTGGTGCTGTGAATCTGGTCCTTGGCCCCCTTGACTCCTGACTTCCTGATGTGACACAAGATAATTGCACTTACCATGGCCTTCAAGGCCATGAGTCCTGGTTCCACTCTTCTGTTTATCTTGTGTTTGATTTGCTGCTTTTTCCTTCTCTGAACCCTGAGTGCCCTGCCTTGCTGCTCCTAGACATTGTATGGGAGTCTGACTTGGTCTACTTTTAGCTCCCCAAGCTCTCACTCGAGGCTCTACTATCATTGCCCAACGGTTCTACACAGAGCCTAGCTAGCATTAGCACACCTTCCCAAAGCTTTGGCTTACGGGAAGAGACCTAAGAATCATCATGCCAGTGATCTCTAGGCTTCTTCATTCCACTGAGGAGTTTTTTGTTTTACATATCCATGGCTCTGCTGGAAGGGGTCCCTAAGCCCACTGAGGAAAATTGAGCAGGATTTGGCTGTGTTGTTGGTAGAGGCAAGAACTTTGAGAATCAGCAGCAGGAAAAAGCTCCTTGAGTTGGTGATGTGTTAGAGAGAGAGAGAGAGAGAGAGAGAGAGAGAGAGAGAGAGAGAGACAGTCTATGAGTCACCATGGTAGATGGCATTTCAGCTTGTTAAATATTTCAGTTCCCTCCCCATAGGAGGGCTATGTATCATCAAGCTTGGCCACAAGACTTACTTTGGCCAAAGAAATGTGAGTGAGGTAGCCGAGTGACCCCTAGTGATCCTCGCTCCTGGTATCCGTGCCCTCGTGTAATCCCCTTCTACACTGAGTCAGGGCCAGCCTTTGTGATCAATAGAATAAGCAGAAGTGATGATGTATGATTTCAAAGGCTAGGTTATATACAAGGCGTGGTTGCTTCTGCCTTCCTCTATGGGATCACTAGGTCTGTGAAAGTCATCCACTATACTGTGAGGATACTAAAGCAGTCCACGAAGAGATGGACGTGGAGAAGACTGAGGCCCAGACAACAGCCAGCACCAACTTGCCATCTTTGTGAGTGAGTCACCTTGGAAGTGGATCCTCCAGCCCCTGACAGGCCTTCAGATGATGCCGTGTCAGCTACAGTCTCATGAGAAACCTTGAGAAAACCATACAGCCTGAATTCCTGACCCACAGAAACGGTGAGAAAATAAATGATTATCGTTTCAAGCCACTATGTTTTGAAGTGATTTGTTATGCAGCAATAAGTAGCTAATACAATGAATGTAAGTAATGTGGGTTGTCTCCCACAATGTGGAAACATTAAGAGCCAGCTAGTGGTTGCCAAGTTCTCTCTTCTCTCTGTCATGACACCGGCTGTGTTCCAGATAAAGGCTGCTTCATCAATTTGGATCCTAGAGTAAAGGCAGCATAGAGCTCAACCACAGCTGATCCAAGATAGATGTGTTAATGCTTGAGCCAGAAATAAATCTTGGTGGTTATAAGCCCTTGAGGTTTTAGAGTTGTTTATTATCACAGCATAATCCAGCCTAACCTGGCGGGTACAGCTACAGATTGTCCATAGTCCAAGTTAAATTCAATCTGCTTTTAAAAAAAGATATAGATTAATGGAAGCTCCCTAGAGGTAGAAGAGAGATCTGCTGTATATTTGGGATAGTAAGTTCAGGAAAGAGAGAAAGAGAGATTCTATAGTCTTGTCCTCTCTCTCTACACCTGTCCCAGACTCTCTGATTGAGAATCACTGAGCATCCCAGCCCTGTCCCCACTTTCAGCAAGCCCCTGTATCTGAGAATGGCTGCCTGAGTGGTCTCATGAGAGTAGGTGGCTTGTGCCCAGTGGTTCTGCCTTTAAACTAGGGCCATAACTGGCTACCAACAGTCATCCTTCCTGGGCTGCTGAGATGAGAAAACGAAGGTGCCTGCCTAACTGTGAGTGTGCGTCGCTCAATAAGTGCTAGTAGCCATTCAGCATTGTTGGGTAACAGTTTATGGATGAGTTTGCAAAAACTCCAGATTTTATTGACTTCACTAATAATTATATCCTCTTAGGAAAGGAACCAGCTAGAGGAAGGGGGGAGAAAAGAGTTCAAACTCATTTGCAAAGTTGTACGAGTTTTCCCAGTTTAGGATTTACTACTTATGAATTCTCCTGAGACGCTAGCCTAGAACACCATATGTGTGTCAATTTCCTAATTAAGAGATACCAGACATGGAGAGGGGAACCTGTAATATGTGAGCATTACTGCAGTATTTGCCTCAAGCTGATTTGTGAGGTGCAATGGGCATTGCCAGGTTCAGCCTCCTAAAGTTCTGGTACCTTGAGAAAGGGCCAGAAAATATTGCTCTGAGGGTCAGAGAGAGAGAAGTGGGAAGCCATTCACCCACTGATATAATAACTTCTTGGGGAATTGTGGGAGGAGCTCTCTGGCCTCCTACAAAGAAGGATGTAGAATCAGCCAGTGCCTCCCTAGTCTTCCTATCCCCAGAGGTGACTCATTTTATCTTTCCCCATCCAGGGCACCCCATTCTGGAGACTTCCGTGACCATTTGGTGCTCATCCCTAAATCCTCTTCCCCACGGCTGACCTCTCCTGAATTCCAGGCCTGAATTTCTAACCTCCTCTGGATCTCTCCCTCTGTGTGAATGTCTCTCTTACACACACCTCAAACTTCTCCATCTACCAAGCCAACTTGCTCCTAATCTTTTGTTCTTCATTTCTCTTCACTCACATCACTCTTGTAGTGTAGTGACCCAGGCTAGAATCTTTGAAGTCCTTACTGAGAATTTCTGTGTAGGCTAAGCCTCAAAAAACCTCCCATGTCCACAGCCCTTCTCCAAAACAGTTCTTCTAAACTGGGTGCCCCGCTGGTACTATGTGACCTGGCCTCCTTGGCCACAGCTGATTAGATCAGAGGCCCCCCGGCAGCCAAGCCACGGAAGACACTGCCTCTCAGAGACGTGGATATAAGCTGAATTGCCGAGACCTCCCTCTCAAAGTTTGAACTAAAGATTCAGAGAGCAAGTCATTATTCAGTAGGGAGGAGAAGTTACAAGACACAAAGGAACGATCATAGGAGCTAACATGAAGGCATATGTGTCCCAAGGCTGTGAAAGCCAGGAGGAAGCACAAGCCGTGGGGAAAGAGAAGTCCTGAGCAGTGAGCTGCAGAGCAGTAGGAGACCAGTGATTGACTGCTGCTCACCAGTGTGGTGTTAGGAGGCAGGACCTCTGGGAGGCGATTAGGTTAGGAGGGTGGAGCCCTCATGAATGGGATCAGTGCCCCTATAAGAAGAGCTATGCGAAAGCTTGATCTTGTTCTCTGCTCTCTGCTACCTGAGGATACAAGAGAAGACAGCTGTCTGCAAACCAGACACGGAGTCTGCAAGCACCTTGATCCTGGACTTCCCAGCCTCCGGACTGTGAGAAATAAATGTCCGTTGTTTACACTACCAAGTCTGGTAATTTGCTATAGCAGCATGAACAGTTCCTACTGCGTTCCGTCAGAACTCCGTGACGTCCTGCACCGAATCGGGGATGCTCTTCCTGGGCCATTTCATCAGCTCTAAGGCGTCACCTTCCACCGTGTGCTGAAGACCTCAAACCTACATCACAGTGAAACCTCTCCTGAGGTCTAGGCCGTCAAGTGGTAAGACCCATAATAGCTTTCCTCACCTCGCCTGCCTACTGGTCTTAACCACTACATTAGTCATACCATTAGTCATAGCAGGAGGCACCCGGCCGGACAATTCAGTGCAGACTCTGGAGTTGACTGCTCAGGTCCACCACTGACTAGCTGGTATCCAGGGATAAGTTGTTAACTCCTCAGTGTGTCAGCTTCCTCATCTCAAACACAGAGTCTCATGATTGTACCTACCTCATGGGTTGATCTGAGGATTAGATGAGCTTAACAGATCTAAAGTACCTACAAGAGCCCGTGCCACATAATAAGCCTACAATATATCAGGAACCAGCTTATTCCGTGCTTGTCACTTTGTTAATTTCATTCTCAGAGTAGCTTTACGAGGTTTTGAGGGACTTATCCAACTCCAGAGCTTAAACCTTAAGTCAAGACATACCGCACCATTAGCCTTGAACAGCCCCTGGCAGAGCTGGGCGTTCGCTCCTCTGTGTTGTCACCGTACTCACACCAGGCTCAGCTCACCCCACTCACTGTCTCATAGCTGTGGGCTTGGGCGTCAGCTCTCCACTAGGTCACCAGCTTCTTCTTGCCTGTGAAGACGGAGCTTTATCTTGTTTCCCCCGTAGAATGCCTGGTTCAAATATACACGTGCTTAACGCTAAATAAATGAATCATGAACATGTTCATAGAAGTAGTTACTCTGCATTCTTTCTTCTTCCAAAGCAATTTGTATTAAATTACTTTTTAATTACAAAAGCATCATATGTTTATTATAGAAAACTCATGTTTACACCCAGAGAAAGAGAATAACGTGTATCTTTAATGTGATCCTTCCAAAGGTAATGTCCTCATCTTTGAGTCGATACTGTCAGTGATTCACACATTTTTTAACTGTTTAATTTTAGAATAGTTTTAGATTTACAGAAAAATTGCAAAGATAGTCCAGAGAGTTCCCACATACCGTACACCCAGTTTCCCCTGTTATTGACATCTTACTTGTTGTGTGGTACATTTGTCTCAAGCAACGAACCAATATTGCGATACATTGTTATTAACTGAAGTCCACGCTTGATTCAGATTTCCTCAAACGTCCTTTTCCTGTTCCAGGATTCCGCCCTGCGTTTAGTCCTCACGTGTCCTCAGGCTTCTCTTGGCTATGGCCGTTCCTCAGTCTTTTTAGATCTGGAAAATACCCAGTCGACTGTGTAGCTCAGGTCATCTTCCCCACCATGGCTCTTGTTGGGTGCACTTTCCCTGGAAGGGATTTTCAGATGAAGTCTTGGGGGACTAAGGGAGAGCCACAGAATTTGTTGGTGGAAGAGCCTGATGTCCAACCACTTGGAGAGAGTTAAGGGAAGCCAGGGTGAGGGAGGAGGGGGACACAGCACAGCTTAGAGTCCCCACACAGCAGTTGCTTATTAGCTGGTGGTCTAATTAGGCCAGTTTTCTGGTGGTTTCTTCCCCCAGTCATTACATGAGGCCTCCCTGCGCCAGGGACCTTATTCTCTCAGGTGAGGTCTACCCTGCTCTTGCCTGGTCGACTCTCAGTGGAGAGAAGCAGCTGACTTCCTGTGCTCCCCTGCCATCCATCCAGCCCCTGCCTCACAATCATGTATTTTCATGGCGGTCATAAATCTAGGGACATCAAAATTAATACCCCATCTTGCCCCTGGGTCAGCGTTAACCACATTAGCCACACTCAACGCCTCCCATACTCCCTTTTTAAAAGAATCTCTTTCTATATCTCGTTACTTCTTCTCTCGCTGCACTCCCCTCACCCAGCTGCTTTCCCAACTCTTGACGGGCCAGGCTGGGGGACGGTGGGGGATTGGAAGCAGACAAAAGAATGTCTAAGCTTGTCACCTCTGGTCTATTTCTTTTCAGTTCCTAAGCTAACTTCCAAGTGGGTAATTGCATTAGTCATCCCCAAATCCAGCCCTCCCTGGGGGGTCGACCCCCTGAGCACTCTCTCCCTTACTCTTTCATGGGGCTGGAACACAATTTGTACAAAGCCTCTGCCCCTAAATTTCCAATCTGTACCCTCTCTGGAACCTTGTCCCTTCCCAGAGACCAGTCATCTTAGTTTAACCTGAAGATGCAAAAGCTTCCAGAATATAACCTTTCTCCTTGTCACACCTTCCACCTTGCAGCCAATTAATGACACAGAAAGCTAGCGGCTGCTGCTGCTTGGAAGAAGATGAATTAGAAGACGGCTGGTGGGAGGCCCTGCTGAGAATGGGGCAGGGCCCCGGGCTAAGATGGGATGGAATGTGCAAAGGGATTTATGAAAGCTTGGGCTGGATGTGAAACTGTGTACAACCACACGGAGCTGCAGCGCTGGTGATTAAACACTAACAAAAAGGTCTGTCAATTTTCCCTACAAATTTGCCATTTTCTAAGAGTAGCTCTGACTGTCCTGTGGACAGGGCATGGATAATTTTCCTTGGATTGTTCACTGTATCTCCTTACCTGGCTCGGCACCCAAATACACACTGAGGTATTTGAAATAGCCACTACCTGCCCCTGAGGCGTTTCTGTCTCTCTCAACAAATGCACTGACACCTCCACTTTACATTCATGCCATGTACCGATGGGTACTCCACCATGCACAATCCCTTTTTTTGAGAAGAGACGTTTTTTCTGTGAGGCTAGTGGTCAGAAATGAGAAATTTACTTGGTATGGGTAACTTTTGTTTTAAAGTGAAGTTACAGGAAATTCACTCTCTGTCATTAGTTATTCATTCTGGGCTGAGGGCTCTCAAAAATTAATTTTCATGACCCATTTGCTGTGCCAACATTCACTGAGTGCCTTCTGTGTGCCAGGCATGATGCTAGGTGGTGGGGATACAGAGAGGGGCAGCACACAGGCCTGCTCTCGGGCACCTGGATGGGAGGGGGAAGCAGACATCTTAACAGAAAAATTACGTGTGTGCAAAAGGAGGGTGTGTGCCATGATAGAGGCCTCAGCAGATCGCCCTGAAAGGACAGAGACAGAGCATCTAACTTGGGGGAGGGAAGTCAAGGAAGCTTTCACCAAAAAGTTGACATTTCTGCTACGTTGAATATGTAGCGTATTCTGATACCCAGTGGTGTCCTGCAATTCGGTTACACTGCAGTTAGCACAGACCCCACAGATCAGGGGCACAGTCACTTACAAGACTGCCCGTACTTCAGGCACCAGTCACAAATTTAAGGGGTCCCCAGGCCATGTGCACTTCTACCTGATTGGCTGTAAACGCAGCGGTTCTCATGACTCCTTCAGGTTCCATAATTTGCTAGAACAACTGACAGAACTCAGGAAAGTGCTGTATTACAAGTACAGTTTTACTGTAAAGGATACAGATCAGGAACAGCCAAATGAAGAGACACACAGGCCGAGGTCTGGGAAGATCCCGTGTCCTCTGCTCATGGAAAGAGGGCACAACACCCTTTCTGCACATCAAAGTGTTCACCGACCAGGAAGCTCCCCTCAGCTTTGGTGTCCAGAGTTCTATTATACAGGCATAGTTGGTTAAATCACTGGTTCCATAATTAAACTCAATCTCCTGTCCCCCTTGCCTCCCTGGAGGTTAAGTTGGCTCAAAGACATAACCCTATGATCACACAGTTAATCTTCCCAGTGACCAGCTCCCATTCAGAAGCTATCTAAGGGCCACGATGAGTCACCTCATTAACATAATGATAGCACAGTGATCCAAGGGGCTCATGAATAACAAAGACACTTCTATCACTCTGGAAATCCCAAGTGTGTTAGAAGCTGCATGCCAGGAACCTGGGGAAAAAAGTCAGACGAATCCTTTATAAAATGAATTCTTTATACCAACATATGGTATGCTGGGGAGAAATTCCATCAAGCGATTAAAGGTTGCTGCAAGTGTAGACTTGAAGATCATTGGCCTAAACTGACCAAAAACTAAGCTGAAGATATCCCTTAGCACCTGTAGATGGGGTAGCAGGTGAGCTTAGCATGTACTGAGGATAGCATGAGTTATCTTCATTTCTCTTCTCCCTCTTCCTCAGTTTTGCATCTCTCTCCACTTCTTTCTCCTGCAGTTTCTTTTCATCAGTTTCTCCAACCTTTCTTGTCTGAATTGCTTAAAGTTGTGGTACAAAGCCCCAAAGCCCACTGGAACCACCATTACCTCCGATAGCCCTCCTTTCTAACTGCCCCACTCCCCAAGGCTGCGAGGCAAATGTAAACCCAGGGAGCCCCACTGCTGTGTCTCATACCAGTAGCCAGAGGTGAAATCCTGTGGAAGTCATATCATCTCAGATTTTATATTCTTTAAAGCGCTCACACCTCCGAAACAAAAATCTGGAGTTTTTACAGAGAAAGAAGAGAGGAAATAACATCCCTTAGGATCTCTGTGATGTGAGCTCTGCCTCACATCATGCTCTTACCTTTGTCACTGGATTCTTCCTCATCCTCTTTGGGGAGGTAGGAAGGAAATAATCATTGTCCTTGCTTTGCAGACTTAAGGTTTGTCCCAAAAGGGTGGCCATGAAAGAAAGAAGGATTCCTTGACAACACACTCTCTCTCTCTCTTTGTAGGGGTTGGGGTGCTGGTAGGAAAAAATTATGAAAAAGACGGTAAGGATCAAACTCTAAGCAAATAAAACAACTTCGCTCCAGGAGATAAAGATTTTAAATCAGAATTCTCATTCTTCTCAGGGACACTAAGATTGGGTGAAGAAGGACGAAGATTTTTTAATTTTCTTAAGGAGTCCCTAGATAGCCCCCACCTCATTCATTCATTCAACAAATATTTATTGAACATAAACTATGTGTCAGATACTGTTCTGGATGCTTGGAATATATCAATAGCAAGGAGTGAAACTGAAAAAAGTCCCTATGCAAATAGTCTCTTCAATAAATGGTGTTAAGAAAACTGGACAGCCACACGCAAAAGAATGCAACTGAACCACTATCTTACCCTATACATGAAAATTAACTCAAAATGGATTAAAACTTGAATGTAAGACCTGAAACCATAAAACACCTAGAAGAAAACATAGGCATTAAGCTCTATGTCGTCAGTCTTGGCAATGATGTTTTGAATCTGACACCACAAGCAAAAATAAATAAGTGGGACTACAACAAACTAAAAGGCTTCTGCACAGCAAAGAAAATCTTAGCAAAATGAAAAGACAACCAACTGAATGGGAGAAAACATTTGCAAATCAGATAAGGGGTTAATATCCAAAATATAGGAAGAACTTAGACAAGTCAATAGCAAAAAAAACCAAACACTCCAATTAAAAAATGGGCAGAAGATCTGAATGGACATTTTTCCAAAGAAGACGTACAGACGGTCAACAGGTACATGAAAAGTGCTCAACATCACTAATTATCAGGGAAATGCAAATCAAAACCACAGTGAGATATCACCTCACTTCTGTTAGAATGGCTATTATCAAAAAGACAAAAAATAACAAGTGTTGGCAGGGACGTGGAGAAAAGGGAACCTTTGTGCACTCTTGGTGGGAATGTAAGTTGGTGTAGCCACTATGGAAAACAGTATGGAGGTTCTTCAAAAAATTAAAAATAGAACTACCATGGGCTTCCCTGGTGGCGCAGTGGTTGAGAGTCCTCCTGCCGATGCAGGGGACACAGGTTCATGCCCCGGTCCGGGAGGATCCCACATGCCACGGAGCGGCTGGGCCCGTGAGCCATGGCCTCTGGGCCTGCGTGTCCGGAGCCTGTGCTCCGCAACGGGAGAGGCCACAACAGTGAGAGGCCCGTGTACCACCAAAAAAAAAAATAGAACTACCATATAATCCAGTAATTCTACTCCTGGATATTTATCCAAAGAAAATAAAAACACTAACTCAAAAAAAAAAAAAATCTGCATCCCCATGTTTATTGTAGCATTATTTACAATAGCCAAGATATGGAAAAAACTGTGTCCCTAGGTGGATGAATGGATAAAGAAAATGTGGAATATATATACAATAAAATGTTATGCAGCCCGTGAAAAGAAGGGAACCTTGCCATTTGCAACAACATGGATGGACCTTGAGGGCATTGTGCTAAATGAAATCAGTCAGACAGAGAAAGACAGATACTGTATGATCTCACTTACATGTGGAATCTTAAAAAACAAAAAAAAACCAAAAAAAAACTGAACTCATCGGAGCTGCAGAGAATAGATTGGTGGTGGCCAGAGGCAGGGTGTAATGGGGTGGGCAAAATGGATGAAGGGGGTCAAAGGTACAAACTTCCAGTTATGAAATAAATAAGTCATGAGAATGTAATGTACAGCATGGTGACTATAGTTAATAATACTATAGAAAGTATATTTGAAAGTCGCTAAGAGAGTAAAAGTTTCACCACAAGAAAAACATTTTTTGTAACTATGTGTGGTAAGGGATGTGAACTAGACTTTGTGGTGATCATTTCACAATGTATATAATATTGAATCATTATGCTGTACACGTGAAACTAATATAATGTTGTATGTCAATTATACCACAAGAAAAAAAAAAAGCAGGCAGTATACTTTAATAATTTCCAAGATGTTATATGAATGCCCTAGACAGAACTGAGATAATCACTGACAAGTTAACAAAAAATAAGACAAAGAGTTTCAGATGTTTCTGTTAGTTAAGTGAAATAATCTTACAAAAAATGTTGTTTCTCACAAGATGTTGCTCTTACTTTGCAGTAATTAGTTTTGGAAATGCGTAAGCTTCCTTTTTTTGAAGTTGAAATAAAAATTGATAGCAATTTTTAAAAAAGAAGAAGAAAAGAAAAAGTCCTTGTGCTGGTGAAGTTTACAGTCCTTTTGAGGGAAGGAAAACAAACCAATAAATATATAATATGGCAGATGGTAATAATTGCTGTGAAGAAAAATAGAACCGGTTAAGCAATTAGAGAGTGATGTAAGGGAGGGGATTTTACATAAGGACATCAAGGACGAATCACTGCAAGGTGACATTTGAAGTGAAATGAGAAAGTGAGAACACTGAGGAGAGAGTTTTCGGTAGAGGCAACAAGTACAAAGACCTTTAGGAACAGTCTTTAATTCTCACAACAACCCTAGAAGTCAGTACTATTGTTATCCCTTCTTTTAACTCTGCTTTTCCAATTTCCTCTTACTCCTCCCCTTTCTCCAATCTCTCCTCCAACTTTGCCTCCTTCCTTTCCGTCCCTGAGTTTCTCCCTCTTGACAGCCTTATCTAGCACTACCTTGGAGTAAGCCCAATCTTGTCCAGAAAATGCTAAATTATTTTTTTAAAGTGGGGGAGAAGGGTAGAAAGAGAAAGTCTGTCTCAGTGAGTGACACTCAGTCTACATGTAGCTGCCATGTGACCAGGGCACACTGCTGAGAAAGGCCTTCACTGGTTCGGGGCCACCTGTGGAGCAAACCTCAGCTCTTCAAACCCTGGGGTGAAGACGTTCTGTCAGTATCTACTGCCAGTTCTGAGGAATATGGACAGCAGGACAGGGGATGGAGAGGAAGGGACTGCAGAAAACACATTTCTCTATTTGTCAGCAGCCAAATCGAAAACTCATCAGGATTTGCCAGGAAAGATGTCCTGTTTCATGAATTAAAATCAGAATGCTGGGCTTCCCTGGTGGCGCAGTGGTTGAGAGTCCGCCTGCCGATGCAGGGGATACAGGTTCGTGCCCCGGTCCGGGAAGATCCCACATGCCGCGGAGCGGCTGGGCCCGTGAGCCATGGCCGCCACTTCTGCAATAGAGGAAATAGAAGCTGTTCAGCTTGTATAAATTTTCAGAACATGCATTATGTTTTTTAAAACAAAGTGAAAAATCTCTTTTAACAATGACATGATTTCCACAAACTCTTCTCTTTAACCTTATACCAAAAGATATGCAATGACTAAATCTCTTGACCTCTGAAGAAAATTCCCATTCATATGTGCCAAGATCAACATTGCCACATATATGAAGTTTAGGATGTCTTTCAAGACTCTTAAGGAGAGAACTGCCTGGTGCAGGTAGTGTCTGCCTCAGACAGAGACTCAAGATGGATTGAGAAACAGTCTCTCTCTAATTTGTGTCCTCTTTTCTGTTCTCATATTCCTAAGTTCCTCTCCTCTCTCTTGTCTCCACTGTACAAAACCTACACTGAGGAATGTAAATTGGTGCAGCCAATATGGAAAACAGTATGGGAGTGCCTCAAAAAACTAAAAATAGAGTTGCCATATGATCCTGCAATCCCACTCCTGGGCTTATATCCAGAGAAAATGGTAATTCAAAAAGACACATGCACCCCAATGTTCACTGCACTATTTACAATAGCCAAGACATGGAAGCAACCTAAATGTCCATCAACAAATGAATGGATTAAAGAAGATGTGGTACATATATATAATGGAATACTACTCAGCCATAAAAAAGAATGAGATAATGCCGTTTGCAGCAACACAGATGGACCTAGGGATTATCATACTAAGCGAAGTAAGTGAGACAGAGAAAAACAGATACCATATGATATCACTTATATGTGGAATCTAAAATATGACACAAGTGAACTTATCTACAAAACAGAAACAGACTCACTGACATAGAGAACAGACTTGTGGTTGGCAAGGGTGGTGGCAGGGGAAGGATGGATTGGGAGTTTGGGATTAACAGATGCAAACTATTATATATAGAATGGATAAACAACAAGGTCCTACTGTATAGCACAGGAAACAGTATTCAATGTCCTGTGATAAACCATAATGGAAAAGAATATGAAAAAAGATGTATATATATATATGTGTGTGTGTGTGTGTGTGTGTGTGTGTGTGTGTGTAACTGAATCACTTTGCTGTACAGCAGAAATTAACACAACATTGAAAATCAACTATACTCCAATAAAATAAATTGTAAAAAACCCCACATGCCATTCTTGCTTACAATCTCTCTACTACCTCCTCTGTACCATCTGCACTTTATGTCTCTGCTGTAGTTCTCGCCATGTTGTAGGGTGACAGTTCATTTCCACATGGCCTCCCCTATGAGCCTGCAGACCCCCCTCTGGCAGCCTTCTGGTCTCATTCATCTCTGCATGGTCCAGGCCACTTTGCAGGTACAGGAATATCGTACGAACGGCTGAGCAAGCGAGTGAGCGGGGGCTAATTTCTGAAGAGGATTTGTAGCCCTGCCTGGGTTTTACTCTGACATTGATATTGGAGCCATTGCAACGGCTTTTCTTGAGACTCTTCTGAACCTTGAAGACTACACTTGGTGCTCATGGTCATTCACCTCCTGGCTACATCATGATCCTGTCCTCATCTTTGTGTTTTGTCTGCTTTAGATTAAGAGGTCACTGGTTTGATGCATTTCAAATGGCAAAACCCAACTCTGAGTGTATGTAGTCAGTGGCAAGCTGTTAACTCCCAGCATGTACCAGAATCATCTGCCCAAGTTGGAATGATGCCCTGAGAGTCTTAGATTATTTGTATATCATAGATAAAAAGGGGGGGAGGAGTGCGGAGAGGGAGGTAGACAGGGACGAAGGAAGAAATGAAAAAAGAATGGAGACTGTTTAGAAAGGAAAGAGCTGGAAAATGACTTCATTTATTCATTCATGTATTGAATAAGAACATTTATTGAATAAATGTGTGAACTATTAATTGAGCCCCCATTATTCCAGGCAGTCCTGGCTATAAAAAATACGAGCGTGAACATGGTATATGTGGTTGTAGGCCTCATTGTGTTTATGGTTTAGCACTCCTGAGGAGCCTGGGGAAATGCATGGCCCAGCTCATAGCCGGGAATACCTAGCAGCTTCCCCCACTTGCCATGGAGACCCCAGAGAGAAGAGGAAGGAAGTGCCCTCTAGTATCATCCAGCAGCTTCCAATGTTCTTTCTTCTCGGCCTGAGCCGTGGCCCTTTCTCTAGCCGCAAACACCACCTACACTGGGCCTGGGGGAGAGGGAAAAGGAGAAGCTGACCTCTGGTGGCTTCAGGCTACAGGTGATATACACCATGGAGGAGGAAGAACTTGGGTCTGTCTCAAGGCTGGCCAAGCAGAGCTGCCATGAAGAAAATTATGAGGTGAACTAAACTTTAATTTGATTTTTATTTGGTTTCAGCAACCAATAATACGACAGCAATTTTCCAAGTTCTGTCGCTGGCTGGAGGAATGCTCTGAGAACATCTGTTTTACTAACAGCAGCGACAACGAAAAGCCAATCCTATATTTGTCGAGGGGCTGCCTTCTAAGCACTTTCACTGATCTTATCTGCTCTCCCTTCCCGCAGCAGTGCCGGAGAAATGGTGTTGACTGGTAATTAAGCTTCACTGCTGGCCTCTTCTGTAGCTCTCCCCGCTGCTGCCTACTCGGCCACCTGCACTGTCGAGAGGAAGACCAGCATGGCTAAGGTAGGAGTGGGGCGGGCGAGCAGAGGGAAAAAGCAGGGGGATAGCATTCATTCATTCATCGTCTTTTGTTCGGCACTGGCTGGGAACTCAGCACCCAGCTGGCTTAGCACCATGTGCTCTGAGCTTTCAGGGCTTAGGAAAGTATAGAGAGAAGTGTGAGCAACAGGAAAAAAAGGGGAAAGCATTTCTGGTTGACAGAGAATTCCATTTTTCTGAAAAAGTAGAAAAATACAGAAATTTCCTATTTTTCCCCAAACCTTTTCCCTCCTTTTTCCCCTTCCTCTTGCTGAGATGCTTAAATTGTTTAAAAAACAGACAATTTGTTCTAATTACTCGACAGAAAGTATACAATAAAACAAGGTCCAAATTGACTGTATTTTAGGCACTAGAAGTGATGCACTTTAAATTCTAGAGGTCAAATGGAGAAATAAAATACTGAATATCCATGTAATGGAATATTATTCGGCCAGTGAAAGGAATAAAATACTGATACATGCTTTATTACGGGTGAACCTTGAAAACATTATGCTAAGTGAAAAAAGCCAGTCACAAATGACAACACATTATATGATTTCACTTACATGAAATGTCCAGAATAAGCAAATTCATAGAGACAGAGAGTAGATTAGTGGTTGCCAAGGTCTGGGGGGAGAGAGGAATAGAGAATAACTGCTAACGGATATGGGGTTTCTTTCTATTGAAATTTTTATTGGCGTATAGTTGATTTACGATGTTGCGTTAGTTTCAGGTGTACAGAAAAGTGAATCAGTTATACATATACATATATCTACTCTTTTTTAGATTCTTTTCCCATATAGGCCATTACAGAGTATTGAGCTCCCTGTGCTATACAGTAGGCCTGGGGTTTCTTTTTGGAGTGATGAAGGTGTTCTGGAATTAGATAGAGGTGATAGTTGCACAACTTTGTGAATATTCTAAAACCACTCAATTGTGCTTTTTTTTTTTTTGCTTTTTTTTTTTTTTGCGGTTCGTGGGCCTCTCACTGTTGTGGCCTCTCCCGTTGCGGAGCACAGGTTCCGGACACGCAGGCTCCGGACGCGCAGGCTCAGCGGCCATGGCTCACGGGCCCAGCCGCTCCGCGGTATGTGGGATCCTCCCGGACCGGGGCACGAACCCGTGTCCCCTGCATTGGAAGGCGGACTCTCAACCACCGCGCCACCAGGGAAGCCTAACTGTGCATTTTAAATAGGGGAATTTTGTACTATGGGAAATATATCTCAATAAAGCTATAAAAATTTTTTTACAGCCCTGGTAACTGAGTGTGATCTCAGGGTCTGGGTCACCTCACAATTAAATTCCTGACCTTTCACAGTCTATGTAGGTGATTTGAGATACCTAACTGTCCTCTGAGATAGGAAACAAGAAGTGTTTAATAGAGGCGGTAGGGGAGGGAAGGATTGGGAGGTTGGGATTAGCAGATACAAACTATTATGTATAGAATGGATAAACAACAACGTCCTACAGTATAGCACAGGGAATTATATTCAATATCCTGTGATAAACCACAATGGAAAAGAATATGAAAAAAGAATGTGTACATGTATAACTGAATCACTTTGCTGTACAGCAGAAACTAACAACATTGCAAATCAACTATACTTCAATAAAATAAATTTTTTAAAAAAGTGTTTAATAATGGGATAAATAATGGGGTACATCTTTAAAACACTGCATTGGGAGGACTTCCTTGGTGGTCCAGTGATAAAGAGTCCAATGCAAGGGACGCGGGTTCGATCCCTGGTTGGGGAACAAAGATCCCACATACCATGGGGCAACTAAGGCCGTGCACCACAACTAGAGAGAGAAAAAACCTGCACACCACAGCTAGAGAGAAGCCCGTGAGCCACAACTAAGACCCAATGCAGCCAAAAATAATAGTAAATAAAAATTTTTAAATACTTTATAAAAAAATAAATAAAAAACTGTATTGGATGAGAAAAGTAAAAGACTGCATGGCATAGAACAGCACTTTGCAAATGGAAGCACATTACACACGCATTAGCACTGTGTATGCAGTGTGTGGGCATACATACATATTCCCAGACATGTGGCGAATATGGGTACCTGGAAGCTGGGCTGGAATGATCATCAGGTATAAGGAGATGGGTCTTAAATGGGTTGATGATGATAATAATGTACCAAAATCGAAGGGTTTGATGACTTTCTGCAGTTATTCAAATATTGCAGAAAAGATACTTATAAAAGAAGCTGGGGAGATACATCACCTAAAGAACAATGTAAGGCAAAAACATAACAGAGTAATGTGTTGCTCAAGTTATAAGTCAATTGGGAAATTCATTCCCTTTTAAAAATAAAACAAAATTATCTTCTCCATTAAAGAATATTATATAAATAAAAACTATGAATAGATGTATTTATTTCTATTGTTTTTAGCTAGCCTTTTGGGGGTTATATTTGAAGTTATTCTCACACCGTAACCCAATATCGTAACCCACTTTTTTCAGTTCATGTCATCAGAAGTATTTATTCATATCATTATAAGTTCTTAATTAACATCTTGTAGGTCAGACAACTCTCTGCCTATGTATGTTGTTAGAAGAGAACAGATTCAAAATGACTAACAATCCAAAGGGGAAGCGGGCGGGGGGAAGGATACCTTAGGAGTTTTGGGGATCAAAATATACATACCACTATATATAAAATAGGTAACCAACAACGACCTATAGCACAGGGAACTATACTCAATATCTTGTAATAACCTAATGGAAAAGAACCTAAAAAAGAATATGTGTGTGTGTGTGTGTGTGTGTGTGTGTGTGTGTGTGTGTGTGTGTATAATGGAATCACTTTGCTGTACACCTGAAACTAACACAACGTTGTACTGAATAAATCACTATATTTCAATAAAAATTTTTAAAAATGACTAACAAAAAATCACCTACACAAAAAGCTAGGCAAATTTTGATTAATCTGAATACTTAGAGAATGAATTCTCATTTATAGAGTCTTTACCTTAAAAACCATGCAATGTTCTAATGAGGAAAACAGGAAATACAGTTGAAAAGCTCAACAGCCCAAGTTAGAAAGATTAGCTTTTCCCCAGTAGTCTCTTAGCAATGATTTTTTAAAAACTATTCTCAGGATGAGGGCAGATACAGGATGGAATTAAGAGGTCAATTGGATGGTTGAATGGGGTTGTTTTAAACTCATAGCTGAAACAATCGTCTTGAAAAACTAGGTACCAGAAAGTGGAAAGGTTTTTTAAATTACAGAAGCTGACTTTGAACATCAAAAGCCAACTCCAGAAGGAAGCTGGGCATAACATTTATCCACAAACCACAGAATAGGGAGGAATGCACCCAAATAAACTACCTCCTGAGAACCGTTTATTACTGAGATAAGGAGCTCATAACAGAATGTGAATCACCTTTATTACTGTGAACACTGTTTAGTTCAGTTGGCACTTTTGTTTTGGGTAGCCAGCCTTTCTTGATGAAGGAAGCAACATGTTGATTTATGTGCTGGCACAATGTCCTTCTCTTGTTGCAAACCAGTGCTCTGAAAAGCCCTGACAAAAAAGATGGTTTTCTATCCCGAAGGACGAGGGAAGAGAGAATTGGGAAAGGAGAGCAAGAGAGGGCAACACTGTTGAGCTCCCTTGTGAGAAGATTTAGAGCCCTGACCACTACCCCTACTCCCTTCTCCTTGGGTTTAATTCCAGCAGCTGAGTGTAGGACAAGATTGACAGAAACCTCAAATAGTTGAAGCAGGGAATGGGGCCGGAGATAAGCAGGCCCTTATGCCTTGCTCCCCAAGGTGTAGCCTGGGGGAATGGCATGACTCTTAAAGAGAGAACCCTCCCACCCCCAAAATGTGGCATGGTGCCAGCAATGGTCACTGTAGATGAATGAATTACTTGGGGACTACTTCACAGCATCTTAAAGGTCTTCAGGTCCAAATATCTGTGTGGAGGGAGAAGAAATGTTGCGAGATGGCTAGTAGGCCACAGAGGCCTTGGTTGGGATGAGTGGGCAAAGTGGTCTATCTGGTGTTCAGAGGTCATGGCAGTACTGGACATCTACTGCAAAGGCCAAGAGGAAAGTCACATGGCCGTGATAGCCTGCAGAGGAGAAGACAGCCTTAGGACAAACGTCCCATCCTGTACCTCTTGCTGTAGGGCCCTTAGCTACACCTCTTACTCTCTGCATTCCGCAAAACTTAGATGTACTCCTTCCAGCCCCCACTGGACAAGGAAGACAAGGGGCAGACCTAGAGCTGACCAAGTATTCCTTCCTTAAAACGTGGCTGAGAGACTTCCCTGGTGGTCCAGTAGTTAAGACTTTGCCTTCCAATGCAGGGGGTGTGGGTTCAATCACTGGTTGGGGAGCTAAGATCCCACATGCCCTGCGGCCAAAAAAAACCCAAACCAAAGCATAAAACAAAAGCAATATTGTAACAAATTCAATAAAGACTTTTAAAATGGTCCACATCAACAGATTAATCTTTTAAAAAAATGGCTGAGCATTCAATTGAAAAGTGGATTGAATGGGCAAGACCAGACTTTTTTTTTTTTTTAAGAGATTTTTTTTACATTGGTAGAAGTGCAGGCTTGGTAAGTTCAGTTAAAGGGAAATAAAGCTATATTTTGTATCTCTAGGTTGTGAGTGTATCAGTCAGGGTAAGCTAGATTACGCTGTAACATCAAATAACCTCCAAATTTCAGGCACACAACACGTCTACCTTGGGTCAGCTGGGTCCTCACATCAGGACCTGTGCTAATGGAGCTGGAGCGTGGCCATTCACGGAAGGGAAGAGAGCCGTGGGGTCTCCCGTCAGTGATTAAAATGCCCTCGTGCACACACATCGCTTCTATGAGTCGCTCTCACAACTCACTGGCCTGAGTCAGTCACAGCGCCCCACCCAACCAGGAGCACCCAGGAAGTATTTTCCTTTTCTGTGTCCCAAAAGTGGGGACCTGAAAATATTTGGTGAACAGCACTAATGACTCCCTTAGCAGGTGTAAAATTCTTACCTACAACATGATTTGGGACTTAAAAAAAACCCAAAGGTGAAAAAAACAACAAAAAACAAGATAAATACAACATAGCAGATTAGATCATAGAACCTGGGGTTGAATTTTGATTCTGCCACTTGAAAACAGTGGTGTGATCTTGGCTAGGCTACTTAACCTCTTTAACACCTAGGTTTCCCTAGGGTTGGTGTACATATTATAGAAAATAACTTCCTGGCACATGGAAGTGACACAATAAATAGCTATAATTTTACTCTTTTAAAAAAATCATTTTGCTTCTTTCTTTTCTGTATAGTCGACAATCCTAACTAAGTAAGAGTTCTAGTTAGTTGGATTCCAACTAACTGAAGCGTTTTATTTTAAGTTCATTTGTTTTTAAAAAATATAGTCAAGGGGGGCTGGATAAATTAGGAGTTTAGGATTAGCAGATATGAACTACTATATATAAAATAGTTAAACAACAAGGTCCTACTGGGTAGCACAGGGAACTATATTCAGTATCTTGTAATGGAATATATATATATACATATATATATATAACTGAATCACTTTGCTGTACACCAGAAACTAACACGACATTGTAAATCAACTATACTTCAATTAAAAAAAAAAGATAAAAGAATATAGTTGGCACTCACATATATACTCACATATATTTACAGTGGCGACTTTCCGGGGGTTACTTTGAATGATGGGTATCTTGACCCCCATTCTGAAATGGCCATAGATTGTTGGGTAGAAGCAGTGCTCCATGACTGACGTGGTCTGCATTCAGTTTTGTGTGCTTATGGTTGGTAGCGATTGGAAACGACTGCTTTCCCACCTCTCCCCCACCTCCACCATGACTGACAAATGTGAAATTAAGAAGATAACAATGGGAGACAGATGTGAGGGAAACAGAGCAAGACAGCAGGCACACACCCATCTCCAGTGTGTGCACCTCAAGCCAGCATCAACGTGATTCACATTTGACCCTGTCAGATTAACATGAGTAAATGGTCCTACCATTTCTTTAGAATGAACCCAGAGCATAGGGTCTTATATTCTATGTTTTGGTTTCAGCATGGAAATGCCCCCAACAGAAACCTGGAAATAGCAGACCTCTCTGTTTCCTCTTCCTACCTCTCTAAGGAATTTTAGCATCTGCTCTCTACAGAGTAGAGAGAGAGTGAAGTGCTTCTCCCACAGCAGGTGTTTCCATTGCTGTCTCCTCTCCTCTGACTGCTTCCTTCTCCCATCCAACTCCAGACCCCCTCCAGAGAGGTGGAGGAAACACAGGTACCACTCAGAGATGTGTTCACACATCACTATATACCCTCCCTACTTTTGTCTTTCTCTTCTCAAGGGAGAGGTTCAGGTTTGGGCAGCAATAAAAGGAACACTTTCAGAAGGCACACTTCTCCCAGAGTGTGTGTGTGTGTGTGTGTGTGTGTGTGTGTGTGTATGTTCTTTTTAATCACTGGGGGACCAAGTACTGCAGTTGAGAGCAAGATGCTAGAGGGACCAGCCAGGTAAATAGGCCTGGCCTGAGGGAGAAGGATTTTTTTTGTAGCTATGGTTCTTAGCATTTCAGAATATCCACTGTGCACCCTGATTATGTGGTAAAATTAAGCTCAGAGAGTGAGGACTCCCTTCGCTTAGTTGTGTTGCCAGGTCACCTATCCCCCAAACAACCCAGGGAATAAAACAAAACAAAGGCCCTGAAATAATTTTTTTCTGTAGACCAAACAATCCCCAGTGCACATTTTGCAGAGGGAATAAAAAAATGTCCTTCAAGGAAGGACAGCCTCAGAAATTGTGCTCCCTTTTAAAATTAATATTAAAACCCAGTGGCAAGGATGCGGAGAAAATCCCTTAGCATTACCTTACAAAACACAGGATAAGGTCAACCATAAATAGCAGAGTCCCTCTCTTAACTTGGTTTGAAGGAAGGGTGAGACTGAGAGAAAGACACATGGAATAAAGGAACGCTTTCACAAGAAAGGGAAAACAGAATGCTGAAATAGATTAGAGGTACCTGCAGAATGAGAATTCAGACTTCCCATAGGACACAGATGTCCTCCGTGAATCCTGTCTGGAAATGATGGTGGAAAGCTGAGATTCCAGGCTGCAGCAGAGCAGAACCAGGGAAAATTCTTTAATTTACAAGGCGAAGCCTGGAGTGAGCAACTTTTAATCAGGAAATCAGCACCAAGGTTGACCAGCAGCCTTGGAAATCGCCTGGATGGAGAGCAAAATGTGTGTACGTGTGTATGCTGTGTGTATGCACACCTGATCATTTGTAGATACATAATGAGGGAGGGAATGGTTGAAAAATCATTGATCCCAGAAATACAACCTGGGCAGTCCTGGGCAGGACTAATCCCACTGAGGTCCCATTCTGAAGGTGCGGGAAAAGGGACAGAAGTGTGGGAAGCTTTACCTGGCCTGGATGGAATGGATGCAACAATTAGGTGGGTCCAGTTAGATATGGTGTCTTTCTATACCACCTGAAGGGTTTGTTCCCCTGTGACTTTACAGAGACAGCAAAACGATTCACTGAGAGTGACAGTACCCACATTATTGGGACCTCTGATGGCAGTTTGTATCCATGACTGTCATCAGCAAACTAAGGAAGCGAATGGATTATTTTATTGCAATGATGGTTTGAAATGTTATCTTTTTAAAAAATGATTATAGGGAATTCCCTGGCGGTCCAGTGGTTAGGACTCTGCACTTTTTTTTATTTTTATTTTTTTTTGCGGTACGCGGGCCTCTCACTGTTGTGGCCTCTCCCGTCGCGGAGCACAGGCTCCGGACGCAGAGGCTCAGCGGCCATGGCTCACGGGCCCAGCCGCTCCGCGGCACGTGGGATCCTCCCGGACAGGGGCACGAACCCGTGTCCCCTGCATCGGCAGGCGTACTCCCAACCACTGCGCCACCAGGGAAGCCCAGGACTCTGCACTTTGACCGCTGTGGCCCGGGCTCCATCCCTGGTCTGGGAACTAAGATCCTGCAAGCCGTGCAGTGCGACCAAGAAAAAAAAAAATGATTACAAAAGTGACCTGTGTTCTTCCATGTGGTTTTGATGGTAATTCTTACTTTCATCTCCCTCCAGATTGGGCAGGACAGGCCCCATCTCTACCCTGTTGCCAACATTCCACGCCCCCCCCCTTCTTTGGTTGGGTGATTCTGCATCACTTCCTGATTCTCTGCTGCACGTGAGTTTGTTTACATTCCAGTTCTGCGTAGCAATGGTCACTCCCTTTTCTAGGTGGGCCTAGGATGGGACTTAACTGGGCCTTATCTCTGTGGACTGTTGTGACAACTCTGGAAACAAGAGGCAAGACTGCAGGGTCCTGTGTCCACTGTGACACAGAGGAGAAGAGAGAGATACTCGTCGCCCACCCTTCAGTGCAGAAGGTGTCAAGATGAGGATAGCAGCAAGTTAAGGCCAGCTTCATCACCGGGAGGACCCGGAGTATTCCCACAGCCCTGGCTCCAGATGGGGAAGCAGAAGGAAGAGGCCCAGCAGCAGAAGGCTGCCTTTCAGGGCCGGCGCTGGCCCTGGGCATCACAGGAAAGTACCGGGGCCGCAGATGTAATTGACGGGAGCAGAGCAGAGCGGGGCAATGGCAGAGATAGCTCAGAGGGCCTCTTCATCAGCACACAAGGACCCCTTGGGAGCCCCCCTAAATAACTGGTGGGGCTGTGGGAGGTGCGGGGGGTGAAGCATGGAGAGATGCAAGGCCCACAGTGGTAGGTTGAAGCTAGATCCAGAGAAATGCTGTTCATTTCTGTTAACCTGACCCTGTCTTTGACTCCAGGCTGACGGGACTTTGGATACACAGGCTATCACTTCAGGGTTTTTATATAAAATATATAATAAAAATATTTTCTCCTGTCTACAATGATTTTAAGTCTACTCTTAAAATGTAGAGTCTTCCTGAACTATGTTTTAAAGATTACAGAAACATAAAATAAACCTGCAGAGCCAACTGGATGAATTCAGAATAGACCTGGCCATTACTCACAGACATTGTGAAAAATTAATCTTGCCAAGGTCCTGGGAGTGATCAGACTCTGTGGCGTTGACCCCCACTTACAAAGCTCATAAAATACAAATGTAAAAACAAAGATGCCCATTTATTAATGCACATTTAGATTTATATCCACCAAGGTGACTAGGTGTTCCTGACCCTTGGCCTACAGATTCTCTCTCTGAAGAAAAACTACTGTGGATGCTCATTTATAATCAGAAACATTCCAGGTGAGCGTGGAATCAGGAAGAATTGGTTATGTGATTCAGCGGATCCTGGCAGCAGGCTGAGCTAGCCTGAGGCGTCTGTCTCCACAGTGGGGATATATGTGCAGGCCAGAATGGAGAATGGGACATGATCATTAGTGGGCCCTCCCCACACTTGCTTTTGTCACTCTTTTGTTTCCAACTCCCCTTCTGCCTATCACATCAGGTTTTGAGGGAAGCAAACCAATTTTCCAAAAGGCAATATTTCTGTTTACTCAAAAGAAACGTTCTAGGTCATCAATATGTCAAATGACCAACTGACCAAATTCTTGTTTCATCAAAGCCCTGCTTTTATTAACTACTTATGGAGCTTATAACAGATTTATTGTATGATCCTGCTTCAATAGTCTTTAAAAAATTTTTTTTATTGGAGTATAGTTGATTTACAATGTTGTGTTAGTTTCAGGTGTACAGCAAACTGAATCAGTTATACATATACATTTATCCACTCTTTTTTAGATTCTTTTCCCATTTAGGTCATTACAGAGTATTGAGTAGAGTTCCCTGTGCTATACAGTAGGTCCTTGTTAATTATCTAGTTCATATACTGTAGTGTGTATATGTCAATCCCAATCTCCCAATTTATCCCTCCCTCCTTTCCCTCCTGGTAACCGTAGTTTGTTTTCTACATCTGTGACTCTATTTCTGCTTTGTAAATAAGTTCATCTGTACCATTTTTTTAGATTCCACATATTCATATGATATTGCTTATATGTTGAAACTTCAGTACTCTTTGAAGATTTATTTTTGGTTTTGTTTGGTGCAACTCATGGGAACTGCTTCACCACAGCTCTTTCACTGAGAATTTGTCAGGCTAGCTCGGTTGAATTCCTGTTTTATGTTTTTCACCTTTTAGATCCTGTACTTCTCTAACATACAACATTTTATATGTTAATGGGTGAGCTCACCTTTCAAACAGATTATTGCCTTCTCTAGTTTTGAGTCCTTATGCCTAACTTGGATTTTATAAGCCACATGCCTACATTTATACATAGACCTCATTTCATGCAAATAATTTTGCCAGATTCCACATTTGTTGTGGATATGTAAAACTAACAAGCAGGTAAAACTCTTTGTTCAAAAGACTGGTAAAGTCAGCAAAAATAGGGAAGGGCAAATTGGTATAAAATTGTGTTTAAAGGGCAAACGCTTCTTTCATGTATATGACATTAAAGTGAAAGAGTCTGAAGTCTGAAACATGCACAAAATATTTATTTGATTGAACTTATTCATAAGGCTGTGATTAAGAGTAGTAGGAAAGGAAGTGGGCTAAATGTATTTGCAGAGAAAAACCTACCTTATTATTTATAAAACCCTCGACACTGGATTTGTGCGCAATGTGTGAAATTTGAAATACACAAGATCCTCTCATTACTTAATCACAGAGACCCAGAGTGCCAAATACCCTAGAAACTAGCCAGCCTCAGTCACATGACTATAGCAAACCAGCTTGTGGTGGGATCCATACAGTAAACCGTTCTAGACCTGTTTTAAGGTACCAGACTTGGCAGTTTTGGGTGAATTAATTATTCAGCAAATTAATTTTCAACACACTGGCTTTTGGTGAAATGGTCAGTTAGGGACCTGACCTTTGGCAAATTCATCTTTGACCAATTGATTTTCATCAAATTTACCTAAGGTTCTTTGGATCTATTACCACCATCAGTTAGCTTAGCATTAAATCTCCAGTTGTAGGCATTCCCAGCTCGCTAAGATGATTTAGTAAATCCCCAGTTGAACCCTAGTGTGTTGATTTTATAGTTTACTCTGAAGGCAAGCATATTTTTAACTTCTTGGAAAACATGTTAGTAACCTATGTCCATGTTTTGATCAGTATTTAGCTCTCACTTTCTATTATGCTACTGAAATATTCATGCCATACACAGAGTTAGGGTGTGTGATGGTCCTGCAAGTCATTTCCTGGGGGTATCCCCAGACATTGATTCTCAGTGAGGGTAATACCATTGGAAGTATTTTGGAAATTTATAGGGTCAGTTTTGTTTGTCACAATGATTGGAAGGTACAGCTGACTAGGGATGCTATACTTCCTGAAATGCACAAAGTAATTCCCCATAACAGTAGCTGTCTTGGGGTCTCATATGACTTTGGAAAGTTACACTCAACATTTATGTAGTTGAAAATCCTACAGATAATTATCTGAGCCTAGAGTGTAACTGCGTGAATCAAGGGAAGATACTATTTTGTTTTTACCAAAAGTTGTTCACAATTTCAGAAATGCATGTTTCTGACAACAATACTTCACATGATATTGAATCACCAATTTAACCCCAACTATATTAATCTGTATTTGTAGCTGTTGCATTCACAATGATTTTAAGTAAAGGTGCAAGCATCTGGCTCTTTGCTATGTCTTCTAGTGTAACTGTGTATTAGTATTTACATATTTAAATTATTTTACCTTATTATGTATTTTTTTATTTTTTCTTTATATTATAGGTAGGACATTATATTGATTTTAAAAATTATATGTGTAAATTGGTTATATTATCTAAAATTTTCATTTCTAGGCAGTAAAGGGATATTACTAAATATTTCTTATAAAAGGGAAGTACTGTGTCTGCGAGGGCTGTCTGAGACTTTCTTTCTCCCTGCCCTGCTCCATTTTCAGATCCTGGCGCTCTTCCTTCTGTCTCTCTAATTGTGCTCTGGGAGTGGAAGATGCTCTGTAGTCAGCCTTGGCTTTTAGGCGGTAAAGAACAGCCTTCAAGATGAATTGACCTCAGAGTCCTCAGGGGCTCCGAGGTCATCAACTTCCTGAGACTTCCTGTGTTGCAGCATGAAACATCTTCCTCCACCCCCCCCAAACCTCCCCATCACAACCTGGCAGCCAGAGGTTCCACTGTGAAAACAGTTCTCACTCACTGACAAGACAGCAAAGTAGGAATGGTATGTTTTAAGAGAACACCAAAAGCCTGCACGAGGTTAATGTAACTCTACTTTGGACTTTTAGCTAAAATCTACAGCATCTCTCAAAAATTCCTGTCCACTTAGAAACATGTCACCTGCCAGGAGTAGCCTACTATAGCTTCAGTGCATATTACCCGAGATTAGGTTAGCCAGATATTATGCAAGAGAGGGCAGGTCTCTGCAGAAACAGGACCCTGGTGTGGGAAGGGAGAGAGAGTCAGGTCTCTGGTCTGGTTAGCAGCTGGCACGGGCCCTGCAGGTGAAACTGCACACCTCAGATGGGACTTGAACCCATGGGCTGGGACTTGAACCCAGACAAAACTCAGACTGGGACTTGAACCCACTGTCTTTTATTTGAAATCACACACCTGGTCTCAGGACTTAATGAAGCTCAGGTTCTTTATGTCTTGTCACAGAAAGAATTCAGTGAGAGACAAAGTGATAGGTAAGAAGTAGATTTATTGAGAGAAGTACACATTCCATAGACAGAGCATGGGCATTCCCAGAATGTGAGAGGCCCTGAAACATGGGTGGTTAGTTTTTACAGGCTGGTTAATTTCATAGGCTGACGAGTGGAGGATTATTCCAACTATTTTGGAGCAGAGGCAGAGATTTCCAGGATATGGGCCACCACCCATTTTTTGGCCTTTTATGGTCAGCCTTGGAACTGTCATAGCACCTGTGGGTGTCATTTAGCATATGCTAATATATTACAATGAACGTATAATGAGGCTCAAGGTCCCCTGGAAGTTGAATCTTCTGCCATCTTGGACCTAACTTGTTCTAACCAGTCTTTGTCGTAACCTCAAGAGCTATGTCATTCTTTTAGAGGTGGTGTCCTGCCCCCTTCCCTCCTGTTTCACAGGGGTTCCCTGGAGATGGCAAGGGCACAGATTCTACCAAGGGATTTTCAAAGGCTAGTCTCAAGATATGCCACTGACAGGGAGGAAGAGAGACCGTTTCCCAGGAATATGCCTGGAAAGCCAACATTACTGCTACATAAAGGTGAGGTTTACAATAAGGGTAGCAGGTAGGAAGTAAAACAAATAGTTATCTGTGTGGCTAAAGTCACAGGCGATTTTGAATCTCTTCCTTTTCCGTTTCTATGTTTCATAGAAAACAGTGAATAATAGTACCCTGGCTGGAGTCTGGCTCCTCAGTCACACTGGGTGTGACTCCCAGAGCTACCACTTAGGAACTGTGATCTGGGCAAATGAATTAACCTGCATAAGTTTGTTTCCTCAAATGCAAAATGGGCACAATGGTAGAACTGACTTCATAGAGTAGGTCAGGGTATTAATTAGCTAACACACACAGAGAACTGTGGTACTCAGTAGCTAAAATAACTATCCTGACCAATGCTTTGGAAGAGTGGGCTTCTCTGGGGTTGGTCTGGACCAGCCATGAGTAGAGCCTCTGAGACGGTCACTGCCTGGGTCACCTTGGGTCTGACTCTCCCGCGTGAGGGAGCCACGGGCATTTGGTGCCATGGACAACCTGGTCAAGTCCCCTCCTGCCCTGAATAAACATATTAAGAGGGACCAGACCCTCACTAAGAGAGTCCAGGAGGTGGGGACAGAAACAAAGCAGGACAGAATGAAACCTGGCCTGGAGAGGGGTCATCCCGGAGAGAAATGACAACTGTGGTCAAACCATGGCTTGGACAAACTTGTGACTCAGGGATATTGGTCATCCGTGTGCTCTCACTTCCCTTTCAACCCCACCTCCCTCCTTGTTTCTTTCAAAGTGATGATATCACGGGCCAGAGCAACAGAATATCTTTACATGGGATTTTCCCTTACCTTCCATCAACTACCAACACAAATTCCAACTATAAATTGCCTACATTTATTTTAAAATACATTTCCTCAACCTTTTCAACCACGCTTGGAAATTCCAGCCACTTTCACTTTGGTGATTCTTTTTTTTGTCCTCCGTTAATCAACCAATATTTACCAAGCATGGGTTATGCATGCTAGACAACAGTCAAGTCCTAGAACTGACCAGTATGGGCTCTCAGGGTTACTTTAGGCACAACAAAGGCTCGTTTTGGGTGGCAGGATAGGAAACTTGCTTCCCATTGGGAAAGTCATTGGTGGCTGTGTTACCCCAAAACTGGGTTTGCCTCTTGGTTGGTGTCAAGTCAAAAGACACAACCAAGGGCTTCCCTGGTGGCGCAGTGGTTGAGAGTCCGCCTGCCGGTGCAGGGTACACGGGTTCATGCCCCGGTCCGGGAGGATCCCACATGCCACGGAGCGGCTGGGCCCGTGAGCCATGGCCGCTGAGCCTGCGCGTCCGGAGCCTGTGCTCCGCGACGGGAGAGGCCACAACAGTGAGGGGCCCACATACCGCAAAAAAAAAAAAAAAAAAAGACACAACCAAATCAAAGATAAGGAGAAGGAAGGATTTATGACTACTTGCGCCAAGTAAGGAAAACACTGGAAATCTTTCCCAAATCAGTGTCCCACTGAACAGCAAAATTGGGGAAGTTTTAAGCTAAGGATACATGCATATTCATGAAGGGGCTTGGGCAGAGGAGAATTCAGCATAGAATTGGGGCAAAGGTCGACAGAATCCAAGCTTTAGTTGACTGAAGTCTGGAGGGTCGACATCATCATTCCCTCCTCCACCTGGGTGGGGGTCCTTAGTTCCTGCAGAACTCTAAGTATCAGATTGTTATGTACATTCCTTGAGGAGGAACTAGGGCTCCGTTATATTGCTGAACTATTATTTCTTGACTGCTTTTCCTTTTTTCCAGCATTCCCTCATTTCCCCTAAGATCATTAATTACTGAGACCCATCCAAGGGCAAGCATTGTGGCCAGGCTTAGATCACAAAATGGCTTAGGCCAAAATGGATTCTCTTCTATCAAGCAAGCCATTCCTGTTTCTCTTTCTCCAGGGACCACTTACCTTATCTGCTTACAGCTGCGTTACCAACTTCTGAAACTAGGGACCGTGAATGAATTCATGGAACCTAAGGGATGATGATGTTGACCTTATCTGACCCTCATGACTTCAATCAACTAAAGCTTGAACTCTGTTGACCTCCCAAGCCCCTTCATGAATATGCATGTACACTTAGCTCAGAACTTCCCCAATTTTGCTATTCGGAGAGCCTCTGCTTTGGGAATGATCCCCGATGTTCTCCTTACTTACTGCAAGTAATAAATCCTTCCTCCTCCCACTCTTTGGCTTGGTTGTATCTTTCCGTTCAACACCCACCGAGAGGAGAACCTGGTATTCAGGTAACATTGTCTCATATTTATTCCATGCACCACAGGATCCAGAAATTCAACTTTGTAGTTCACTGGAAACCCAGAGGTCTCTGGGAGTTTGTTTCCTACTAACCAAACTTACAGGAGATTGGTGTGTAAATCTGTATCACCAATTTTCCTTTGCAAAGGGAAATACACCTAACCAGGGACATCCCGCCTATCACATAGGGTGTTAGGAATTGTTCCACTGTTAGCAACAGAGCTCTGGAATAGCAGTGACTTAAAAAAGATAGAGGTTTATTTTTCTCTCGTGTAAATGAAGTTTGGAGGTGGGTAATTCAGGGATGATCTGCTGGCTCTGTCTAGTCATCAATAATCCTGACTCCTAGAAGCCAAACTTGTGTGGTTACCATTCACAGGTCACTTTAAGGTCACAAGTTGCACATTGCACGTCCAGCCATTGAATCCACAGTTCAGGCAGGAAGGAAAGGAAGGGGAAGGCCAACGGGGACTCCCGACTGATTCAACAGTCCTTTTTAAGGGGCTTTTCCCAAAAGCCCAATGTGTTAGAAGCTAGAGCTTAGTCATAGAGTTACTTAATCTCTGTAAGAGAAGCTGGGAAATTCAGGTTTTTGGCTGGGCATTTCATCACTCCCCCTCCTCCCCAAATCAGAACTATGTTATAAAGAAAAAGAGGAGAGAACGAATATTGGGCAGACAGCTAGCAATCTCTGCCATTATTGAGGAAACAAGATTGGACTATATCACAGCAGCTACAGAATCAAAGATTAGCCAATTAGGTAATTTCGAGTGATATTTCATCTGGGCTATGGAAAAGATGCATGAGCATCTCAGCCCCACCCAGGGTTACTCGTTCCTGGAATGCACTGTCCATTTCTCTTTTGTGGGATTGAATAAACACAGATAGAGTCTTAATAACATTCTTCTCCTCATACTGTCCATGCAGACCACACTGCAGTAGCGTGGCAGGAAAGAAAGTGGGGCACAAGAGGATGGTCACGTCCCAGGGACTCACCTGAGCCTTGGTGAGTCCCTGGGATGGCCGCCAAGTGTGGGTTCTTGGCTTTGTGCAGGAAAGAATTCAAGAGCAAGCCGTAGTAAAGCGAAAGAAGGTTTATTCAGGGAGATACACACTCCATAGAAAGAGTGTGGGCCATCTCAGAAGGCGAGAGGCACCAGGGTACGGGGTTGTCAGTGTTTATAAGGGTGTGTAATTTCACAGGCTAATGAATACAAGGATTATTCCAACTATTTTAGGGAGGGGTGGGATTTCCAGGAATTGGGTCACTGCCCATTTTTTGGTCGTTTGTGGTCAGCCTCAGAACTGTCGTGGCTCCTGTGGCTGTGTCATTTAGCTTGCTAATATATTACAACGAGCATACACTGAGGCTCAAGATCTAGTGGAAGTCAATGGTCCACCATCTTGGACCTAGTTGGGTCTAACCAGTTTATGTCGTGTCCTCAAAGGCTGTCATTCTTTTAAAGGTTGTGCTCTGTCCCCTTCCTGTCTCAGTAGGACTGTTCAGCTTACACTGGCATCGCTGCTCAAACATTTCCACTGAAGTACTCGTGATGATTATGAGTAGAATGTTGAATTTTTTCCTCTCTAGCTAATCATTTCATTCTAGGAAAGGGGAGGAAAAAATCAGAGGCTTGTGACTCTCTGAGGAAGTTTTATTCTCTCTTCTCTCTACACCATTTAACTCAGAGACAAGAAGAAAATGGAAGAAAAAAAGACCAAGAAGAAGGGAAGGTGCTGGAGAATTCTGGCTTCCTGGGATCAGCTAACAGAAGGAACACTCTCTGTGGTCCTTCGAGATGGAAATTGGGAAGATGTTCAGAGCTTTTGTCCCTTCACTTGAGGTGGGTGTGATATAATTGACAGCTATAGGTCCCAGCAGTTTGACCCTGCACTCAGGATGGGGTCCTATCATTCCTGCCTGTCCTGTGGAGGTTCTCTACCTGCCCTTTCAGTACTCTGAACTCTGCCTTGACATGAAGTTTTTATTTAGTATTAGATCGAATTTTCTTTGGCTTCTATCCAGATTGCCAGTTTCTGCTTCAACTGCAGAATGTTTTAAGTTTCATGCTTTCTGGGCCAACCTCTTAGGTATTGAACAGAGAGGAATCGAGTACTTCACACATCCACATAAACACACACTGATAATTATTACAAAGAACATCCTGCTTTTGTACCACAATTCTGCAGCGACTTGCCAAGGCAGTGTGAGTAAAGGAATCCTCCTAGGGGTCTAGGGTGCAGCTTAATTAAACTACTACAATCGAGGATAAAGTTGTCTCGAAATTTGTTTTATCTTAGAAATGCATACAAATTCTACATTTTACTCCTCGGCATCGCTGTATTTACATTTACTATTTTATTACATTTACAGTTAATTACATTTTATTACATTTACATTTAATATTACATTTAACATGTATTTACATTTAATATTTTTAACTTAATAGTCATCGTGTAATATTGATATTCCAGAAAGTTGGCAAGTGTGACTTTTCATATTATTTGTGTACTTCCAGGGTATCCATGATCCAATCTGAGCTTTCTTTGGTTACGTTTTAGTATGGAATAATTGTTGCCTGAATTGGATTGAGATGCTTCTCAAGATTTCCTGCAGCAACATACTCACTTCTGTGCTAGTCGATGCTTTCATTGTGTTTTATTTATTAAATTATTTCGTATAGCTGTAATTTACATTCACTTAGAAACAAAAATGTTTTAGTTAAAAGCTACCTTGTTAGTGTTTATACTATACATACTCAGTTACTCTGTAGAGATTGGCAAGCTTTTTCTGTGAAGGGCCAAATAGAAAACATTTTTGGCTTCACAGGACATTCAGTCTGTATCAAAACTAGTCAACTCTGCAGTTGTAGCATGAAAGCAGCTCTAAACAATGAATAAATGGGATGGGTATGGATATATTTTCAATAATATTTTATTTAAAAAACAGGTAGTGGGTAGGATTTGGCTCTAGTTTGCTGATCCCTACTTCTAACCTATAGACATTGACTGTTTACAAAAACTTGCCCACATATTCAGGCACAAAAAATTAACAAAAAAAATGAACACCCAAACAATTGGGAATTTTAAAATACTCTCTTAAGTAATTCCTGGGTCAAAGAGGAAATCAAAATTACAATGCAAAATATTTAGAAAATCATGGTAGTAAGAATAGTAAATGGCAAAACCTATGAGAGGTAGCCAAAGCCGTACTCAGAGTAAAGTTTTGAACTTGAAGTTTATCCTGAAATAAATAGAAACATAAACTAAATGTACTAAGTGTTCTCCTGAAGATGTTAGCAAATGAACAATAGAACAAACCCAAGGAAAGTAGGAATTAATAAAGATAAAAGCAGACATTTATTAATTAGAAAATAAATGGTAAAGACGTAGTTGTTACTTTTGACAAAATGCAAGAGAGTAGAAAATCTACTAATTGAAAACAAAAATGAATAAACAAATATAAAACATTAGGAATGAGAAAGAAAGTCTAGCCACAAATATAGAAGAAATGTTAAGATTTACGAAAATATGCTTCATACAATAAACTTGAAAATTTGCATTACCTAATTTTCTAAGAAAATAGAAACAATTAAAATTACCTCAGAAAAAGGTAAAAAGTAACAAGCCAAGACTCATGGAAGTTTCAATACTACACAGACTATCTATAGGCAGGAGATCACCGAGGAAACAGAAAACTTGAACAACACTATAAGCCCATTAGACCTAATGGACAGCTATAGAGCACTATACCGAACAAAAGCAGAATACACATTCTTTTCAAGGGCACATAGGATATCTCCTGGATAGACCACATGCTAAGTCATAAAACAAGACTCAGTAAATTCAAAAAGATCAAAGTCATACAAAATATGTTCTCTGACCAAAGTGGTATTGAATTGGAAATCAATAACAGATGGACAGAGGAAGAAATTAAATGACACATTCTTAAGAAAATAATCCACAGGTCAAAGAAGAAATCACAAGGGAAATTAGAAAACACTTTAAGATGGATGAAATGAAAACACAACATGCCAAAACATAGGATGCAGCTAAAGTAGTACTTAGAGGGAAATTTATAACTGTAAACACCTATATTAAAAAAGAATAACTTCAAATCAATAACCTAACCTTCCACTTTAAGAAACTAAAAATTTTAAAAGTTGAAGAAAGGAAAAAATAAATATCAGAGTAGAAATAAATGAAATACATAAACAAATGAGACGTAATTAAACTTAAAACCTTTTGCACAACAAAGGAAACCATAAACAAAACCAAAAGACAACCCACAGAATGGGAGAAAATACTTGCAAATGATGTGACCGACAAGGGATTAATCTCCAAAATATACAAAAAGCTCATGCAGCTCAATATAAAAAAAAAAAAAAACCCAATTAAAAACTGGGCAGAAGGGGCTTCCCCGGTGGTGCAGTGATTGAGAATCCGTCTGCCAATGCAGGGGACATGGGTTTGATCCCTGGTCCTGGAAGATCCCACATGCCACGGAATAACTAAGCCCGTGGGCCACAACTACTGAACCTGTGCTCTAGAGCCCGTGAGCCACAACTACTGAGCCCACGTGCCACCACTACTGAAGCCCACATGCCGAGAGCCCCTGCTCCGCAATGAGAAGCCCGTGCACTGCAACGAAGAGTAGCCCCCGCTCGCTGCAACTAGAGAAAGCCTGTGTACAGCAGCGAAGACCCAAAACAGCCAAAAAATAAATAAATAAATAAAATGAATAAATTAAAAAAAAAAACTGGGCAGAAGATCTAAATAGACATTTCTCCAAAGGAGACATACAGATGGCCAAAAAGCACATGAAAAATTCTCAACATCGCTAACTATTAGAGAAATGTAAATCAAAACTACAATGAGGTATCACCTTACACTGGTCAGATGGCCATCATCAAAAAGTCTACAAACAATAAAGGAGAGGGTGTGGAGAAAAGGGAACCCTCCTACACTGTTGATGGGAATGTAAATTTGTACAGCCATTATGGAGAAGAGTATGGAGGTTCCTTAAAAAACTAAAAACAGAGTTACTATTTGATCCAGCAATCCCACTCCTGGGCATATATTTGAAGAAAACCATAATTTGAAAAGATACATGCACCTCAATGTTCATTGCAGCACTATTTACAATAGCCAAGACATGGAAGCAACCTAAATGTCCATAGACAGAAGAACGGATAAAGAAGACATGGTACATATATACAATGGAATATTACTCAGCAATAAAAAAAGAATGAAATAATACCATTTGCAGCAACATGGATGGACATAGAGGTTATCATACTAAGTGAAATAAGTCAGAGAAAGACAAATATCATGTGATATCACTTATATGTGGAATCTAAAAAAATGCTGCAAGTGAACTTATTTACAGAACAGAAACCGCCTCGCAGGCTTAGGGGGCAGACTTGTAGATGCCAAGGGGGAAAGGTGGCAGGGGGGGATGAATTGGGAGGTTGGGATTGACGTATATGTAAAACAGATAATCAACAACCACCTACTGTACAGCACAGGGAACTATACTCAATGCTCTGTAATAGCCTATGTGGGAAAAGAATCTAAAAAAGAAAAAATATATGAATATGTATAACTAAATCACTTTGCTGTACACCTGAAACTAACACAATATTGTGACTCAACTATACTCCAATATAAAATTTAAAAATTTTTAAAAAGAAATAAATGAAATAGAAAAACAATAGAGAAAATCAATAAAAAGTTGGTTCTTTGAAGAAAACCAACACAAGTGACAAATCTTTAGCCAGACTGAGCAAGAAAGACAGAAATTACTAAAGTCAAGAATGAATAAGGGGACATCATTACCAACCTTCCAAAAATACAGAGGGTTGTGAGGGACTACTATGAAAAACTGTATGTATAAATATAAATGGGTATATATGAACTATTGAATAAGAAAGACTTTTCAAAGCAGAAACTATAAAGAAAAACTGAAAAATGTGTATGAAAACATAAAACTTCTATATATCTGGAAAATAGCATTAATAAAACTATAACAAAGGAAATGATTTACAAGACATACGAGTCGAAGTGCATAATAACTAAAGAGTTTATATAAATTAGTCAAAAGATAAACATCCCAAAATAAAAAGATGAGTGATGCAATTTATAAACTATGACAATACCAACAGTTGGTAAAAACATACCGAAAAAAAGTGAAATTCAGCAGTAATAATACAAATAAAGCAAAACAATGAGATAACATTTTATTATGTGATTTTGGGTAAGTTACTGATACTTTCTATACTTTATTCTTTGAAATTTAACTTTTATTTTTTATCAGACTAATGCATGTGTGTTGTTTTACATGTATGTCATTTTTCAAGTTAAATAAAACAATAAAGATAATAACAAAAATCAGCAGCCACCTGCCTTTGCTCTCCTCACTGTGGATTTCTGCCTTCTCTGGGCAACCACCCTCAGCTGTTTCTTCTAGCAAATAGGACATGAGGCCCTGAGGTACGTGATGAGTAAAGGAATAAATAGTCACTGCTTGAGAGGGCTGCCACTGAAGCCGTGTCCTGAATGAAGGTTTCTTTTAAGGCTAGGCAAGGATGGGAGCACCCAGAGAAGAGGGTGGATCTGTAAGGGTGTGTGAGCTGTAAGCTGTTCCTGCAGAAGGAGGGTGTGCAGGTGTAGCCAGGAAGTACAGAGCATCCTGGGGATAATGCACAGAGAACCGGTGGCCAGAGTGGCTGACTCCTGAGCGTTATCAGATGAAAGAGGGAATCGAAGGTGTTGGGGTTTTAGTTTCCATTCTCTCTTTTTTTTTTTTTTTTTTTTTTTTTTGCGGTACGCGGGCCTCTCACTGTTTTGGTCTCTCCCGTTGCGGAGCACAGGCTCCGGACGCACAGGCTCAGCGGCCATGGCTCACGGGCCCAGCCGCTCCGCGGCATGTGGAATCTTCCCGGACCGGGGCACGAACCTGTGTCCCCTGCATTGGCAGGCAAACTCCCAACCGCTGCGCCACCAGGAAAGCCCCTGCAGTCTCTTTGAGAGCAGTGGATAAAGCATAGCCTGGGACTAGAAGGTTGGTCTCACTTGGTTGGGCTGATGGAGGACCTAAACATGGCAGACTCACACGAGCTCTTAGTAAGGCATTAGCCCAGCACATGGCAGCAGGAAGCATTTGTTAATGTTAGCTATAATTAGCGTTCAAATTATTTTATTGGCAAAAGTGCGTGTATTTGATAATACCAAGCATAGGTGGGAATGTGAGAGCTAGGTACTGTTGCTGATACTGAATTAAAACAAATTTTC
Organism: Phocoena sinus; assembly: GCF_008692025.1. Taxonomy (NCBI): domain Eukaryota; kingdom Metazoa; phylum Chordata; class Mammalia; order Artiodactyla; family Phocoenidae; genus Phocoena; species Phocoena sinus. The sequence continues at coordinate 124,156,142 of NC_045763.1, read as the reverse complement.
TAGAAGGCAACTTGGCAATATATTACAAAGAGGTTTTGGGTTTTGCTTTTTAGGTATGTATGCATTGAGGTAGTAACTTCATAGGAATTTATTCTAAAGAAACAACTAGATAGATACACAACCAGGTGTGTATAAGGTGATTCATTTCAATGTCGTTTATAATAGGAAAAGCCAGAAAACATAACTAACTAATCAACGATAGAAATTGGTAAAATGAGTCCCAGACCAAAGATAGAAATACTATAAAGTTATTAGAAATGTCTTATATGGGAAAACTATTAAGTTTAAAAGTAGTCTGTATAATGTGATCTCAAATATATAAAGTACATATTCATACATGTATAGAAAAATATCAAAACAGTGATTATCTCCAGGTGGTATGATTTTTTATGTATGTTTTTCTGTATGTTACAGATTTGCTTCACTGAAATTTTCTTTTCTATTTTTTCCTTTTTTGGTTATGGAGGGAAAAAACCTCAATAATGTTGTTGAAAAAAGTATAAAGGTCTGTGTCACTCAAGTTTACGCTTCATTATCTACTCTTTTAATTCTTTAATTTATTCTCTAATCGATCAATGAGTATAGTTTTGTCTTTTCCAATCTGGAAACTGTCTTACAGAAAACACTTTTGACATGGAGGAGTTTCCTATTATTCTCAATGTTTCTTTCAGACCAGAGCAATTAACCCCCCTTTAAACAGTGCCTCTACTCTAGTGACAGCAGAAGTCTGCCAAAGTCACTAAACTCACCAATGTCCTGTAGCCCCCCATAATTCCATAGCGGAAATACTGATTGTCTGTAATAGATGCAGATCTCTTTTATTGGCACTGTGAAGAGGGTATTTCTGCTTCAGAACGGCATTAACAGGGGCTCCATTTCTCTTCTGTCTTTTTCAGAGTATCTAGAACATAACGTATCAGCAACTTGATTAAGAAAGCTGATAGCGGCATTACTAACAAAGGCCATTCTCACTTTACCCAAATAGTCTCAAGCAGTAGGTATTAATAATGTTTGTGGTGTGAACCAACAAATCTGAGGAAGCACATCGGATACCTACAGCAAGCTCAAAGCCAAATGAGAAAATTGTTCCAGAAAATAACAGATACTCTCAGATCAAATATATCTCCCCAGAGGAAAAAGGAACAAACATAGAAAATAACTCCAGACATGATCAGGACATCCAACTGAGGAAACATCAATATATAGACCATTCAATTAAAAATTATCTGCCCAGGGTTTGTTATGATATCCGTCTTTGATTTGGAGATCTGGGAATGATAGATAAAATAAATTAGGAGAATCAGAACAGCCTTTGGGCTTCCAAAATCCTATGCTATACCTGTTAGAGCATTAATTGGGAGGTCAAGTAAAGTGTGGGAGACAGTGTTGGCTTAAGAGTCAAGCAGAAATGTGTTTTAAGGCCAGTTTTGGCAATCTAGATGTGTGAGCTTAGGCAAGTAACTGAATTTCTCTAAATCTACTTTATCTGTAAACTGGGTGTAGATTATCTACCTCATAGGATTGATGTGAATATGAGTAAAAGAATTTATAAAAAATGTCTGGTATAGGTCCTGTAGACACTCCACCAATGGTGGCACTGAACATTACTGGTAACATTCCGAGACCAATGCACAACACCATATAGAGAAGCAAAACAGACTTCGATAAACAGAAATGATCAAGTGGCTTAAAGAGGCATCCAGTTCCTTATTGGAGAAAATAACAGAACGCTTTAGTTTAAGACTAATCATGGGGCTAGCCCACTGAGTGACCATGTGTTGTAGCAATATCTAATCAAATGGACATTTACATGTTTATGGGAATCTTGAGTTAAACTCTTCCATATTAAAGTACACACTCAGAATGTGGCCAAAAGATATCACCACCCCAGAAAAAGGCTTGGGGGAAAAAAAGTATTGTCTAGAAATTTTAAAGATACTCTTGAGGAAAACCAGAATTTCATCTAATGAGGAAATTTAAAAAATCACCCCAAGGAAATTGATAATTTTCTAGAAAGTTCCTAGTGGCTAGAGAGTTGGTATGGAAGTGAAAAAATGTGGAAGGTCATATTGCTGACACCTAACGGTAAAAAAAGTCTACGATGTTGTAATAGACACATTTTATTATTACTTTTTATCAAAAATTTGAAATGCCTTCACATCTTGCTTTGGGTCTAGAACAAAAATCTATCAAGGTGGCACAGGAGAGAAATCATGGGATCCAGGGTTAGGGTTATAAGATAGGTCCCCTACTCTGTCTTTCCTAGTTGACTGACCTTGAGGGATTTATTTAACTCCTACAGCTGTTTTTCCATCTGTAAAATGGTGATTAAAATGCCTATCTTTGGCTGTTGCTTCATCACTGAGCGTCTGTGGAGTCACAAAAGCTGAGATATACTGGCTGTAGTTTACATAAAGTTCTCAGTGAGTCCTGAAAACCTGGATGGAGTCATCTCAAAGATGAGTTGGGAGATTTTGTGGTAATATGGGGGGAGAGTTTGGGGTACAACCAATACAGCTAAGTCCTTGGGGAAGTCTAGGAGGAAATTTCTGAAAATTGACTTAAAACTTCAGACTTGGGGAAACATAATTTTATTTAACAACAAAAAAGATAAAAGTGTAATGTCTGATGCCACTTTTATTCTAAAATTTTCTTGATCGTTTCTTAACTTCATCATAATGAAATAAACACAGTGCGACAGATATCTTACGTAGATAGATGCACAAGTTAATGAAATGGCATTTTCTGGGCGGAAGGGAAGGATATTTTGAATGTTTCCATGGAATTAAATTGATCTGTTCACATGTTTCCATGGTAAGAACTGCTGGCCTTGCCAGGCATGTTGGACACACTTGGGGGTATTGTGGGAATCTGGTGGCCAACCCAGTCACAGTCATATGGCATTCATCTGGACAAAACTCAGCTTTTTTTGTATAGTTAATTTACAATGTTGTGTTGGTTTCAAGTGTACAGGAAAGTTGGACAGAACTCAGTCTTAAAGCTGAGATTTCGAACCCTCCTACACTATTGGTGGGAATGTAAATTGGTACAGCCACTATGGAGAACAGTATGGAGGTTCCTTAAAAAACTAAAAATAGAACTACCGTATGACCCAGCAATCCCACTCCTGGGCATATATCCAGAGAAAACCATAATTCGAAAACATACATGTACTCCAGCGTTCACTGCAGCACTAGTTACAATAGCCAGGACATGGAAGCACTCTAAATGTCCATCAACAGAGGAATGGATAAAGAGGACATGGTACATATATATACTATGGAATATTACTCAGGCATAAAAAAGAACAAAATAATGCCATTTGCAGCAACATGGATGGGCCTAGAGATTGTCATACTGAATGAAGTAAGTCAGACACAGAAATACAAATATCATATGATATCACTTATATGTGGAATCTAAAAAGAAAAAGGGTACAAATGAACTTATTTACAAAAGTGGAGTCACAGATGTAGAAAACAAACTATGATTACCAAGGGATAAGGGGGGGAGGGATAAACTGGGAGATTGGGATTGACATATACACACTACTATATATAAAATAGATAATTATAATTAAGGCTTCCCTGATGGTGCAGTGGTTGAGAGTCCTCCTGCCGATGCAGGGGACGCGGGTTCGTGCCCTGGTCCGGGAAGATCCCACATGCCGCGGAGTGGCTGGGCCCGTGAGCCGTGGCCGCTGAGCCTGCGCATCCGGAACCTGTGCTCCACAACAGTGAGAGGCCCACGTACCGAAAAAAAAAAAGATAATTAATAAGGACCTGCTGTATAGCACAGGGAACTCTACTCAATACTCTATGATGGCCTAAATGGGAAAAGAATCTAAAAAAAAAAAAGAGTGGATATATGTATATGTATAACTGATTCACTTTGCTGTACACCTGAAACTAACACAGCATTGTAAATCAAATATACCCCAATAAAAAAGAGACTGTAGACTCTTAAAAAAAAAAAAGCTGAGATTTCATTGAGGGTCAGGCCTACAAGGCCAGGTTTACAGTGCCTAGTTTATATTGTTTACTGATATGGGGCGGTGAAAATATTTTATAATAGTAAACCCAATTTAAAAAATCATCCAGTTTGCAATCATATTGGAAAAAATATTTTTGTGTCCAGGAAACATTATGACCTAAAATTCCACAATTTTCATCGTCAAATAAAAAGCCTTGATCGGCTTGGCTGAACTGCTGACACACACAGACTTTAAAAAAAGGAAAATGTTTTTGTAGTGGCGTGCCAGTAGGTCGAAAGTGAGCTGTGCTCCATCTTGTAATTCACTGCAGCGTGTGCAGAGATGTGTGTATCTTAAGAGGCGTAAAACAACAGAGAAGAAAGGCAGAAAGGAGGTCCTCTTCTTGATTTGCAAAAGGCCTCATGTTGCCCTTGTTTTTCTACTGACACAATTTATAGGCTCCTGGACCTTTTGATATTCCTCCATCAAAACTTTCTTAGTGTCTGTCTCACTTCAAAAGGACACTAGCTAGTCCCTGCCACTGAGTTACCCCTAATTCACAGACATTTTAACTGTAGCTGGTGCTTTAACTCAAAGGAAAGAGTCTAATGCTGGGATTTCAAGCCAAAGTAGCCTCTGGGCTCTAAGTGCCTTTTGTTAAACAATCTGCTAGACTGTATTCAAAGTCTTCAGAGAAAGACATCGTGTTTCATGCATCTTTGCATTTCCAGCACCCAGAACAATTCTTGTCCCCTAGTAAGAACTCCATATATGCTTGTTGAATGAAAGACGGAATGAATGAATGAAACCAACAAGGGAGATCTTTTATAGCAGGTCCCAATTATTGTTGATTAATAAATATAATGTTTGTCTACTGAATAGGTCTAGTATTAAACCTCTTTGGCTGAATTTTGGTCATATTGTTGATCCAAGTTTGGGTGCCTCACGCACAGTGAGGCCAAACAAACTGAAACATCGGAGTTTGGAGCAGAGGAAGATTTATTGCAAGGGTCAAGCAAGAAGAATGGGCAGCTCTTGCTCAAAAAGCCCAAAATCCCTGATGGTTTTCAGGGAAGAGTTTTTATAGGCAACATCTGGGGGAGAAAGACTGCAGGGTGTGTGACCTTCCTCTGATTGGTTGGTGGTGAGGTAACAGGGTCAAATCTCAATCATCAGTCATCTGACTCCAACCAGTCTGGGGGTCCAAGTTCTTGTGCTCAGCCTGAAGTTACCATCCTCCACCTGGGTGGGTAGCCTTAGTTCCAGTAGAAGAACTCAGAGATACATTGTTACGTATACCCCTTCAGGAGGAACCAGGACCCTGCTCTGTGCTGCACTGTTGTTTCCTGAATGCTCCTTTGTTTCTGCATTCCCTCCCTTTCCTAATTAGTAACTGTCTGAATCTGCCCTTTGGAGTTCAGAGAAGGTCTAGGAGGCTGAAGACTTTTTCCTGCAAACAAGAAACCTGGGACACGGAAAGGCTTTCGTATCCTCAGGGTCCGGCTCAGTTTCAATCCTCCCTTTTCTGGTAATCTTTGATCTGGAGGGGAACAGGTGTTGGAATCATAAACTCAGCAGAGGAACTTGGTTTTAGGGGAACTCAGTTTCAATAACTGAAATCCTCATTCATCTTGACTCCACTGCTATCAAAGAGGGAGCATGTTTCTTCTGTTTGAGGGACCGTGAGGATGAGTGATTTGCCTAATATCTCTGTCTCTGTTTCTCTGCCTCTGTCTCTCTTTCCCTCTGTCTCTGCCTCCCTCTCACACACACACACTCCAGCTCTCTGCCATCTCCCTCAGCAGCCTTTGTAATAAATCGAGAGCTCCACAACTGTCTGTGCTGTGCAGCTTTAAAAAGAGAAAGCTGTCTGAAAGACGCACAGATATTGTGACTCCCTGGAATGAAAGCTTCTCTCCCAGGAGTCAGAAGAGAGTGCGTGTGGAAATCTCAGCCTCTTTGAACATCCCATCCTTTAAGTAAAGCTCCTATTTAAGAGTGGTCCCTGGGGGTTCCGGGCTTGTCATCTTCCTGGCACTCTTTCGCACTGGACTGATTATTAGTGAGACAGCTAACACGCAGGATGGAGGAAGGCCAGCCCGAGCATGGGCTTTGTTCAGGGACTGCATCTTCTGGATGGCCAATCTGTCAGCAGCCTGCAGTCAGATTTCTCTGCAATTGCGGGTTTAATCCCTCCCTGGGCATAGATCTTTTTAAAAGCAAAATGGTGTGGTAGAAAAAAGTAGCTTTAAGATCAGACATATGTAGGTTCAAATCCCTGCTTCCCTACTTACATTGTGATTCTGAGCACATCACTTAATCCCTCTCAGTCTGACTTTTCGTATCTGTAAAATGGGGATACTAACACTGGCTTTGCAGAATTGTTACATCTGCCAGCAGGCTAAATGGAATGTGGCTGAGAGGTGGTCAGCAGGCTTTCCAAATGGGATTCCGTAAGGAAGAGCAACAGAACTCTGGGGCCTCTCTTGGTCTGTGCTCTCCGGGACCACTGGAGTGGGAGCAGGAAGCCATTGCGTTGCTTCCTGTTGGAGTGCTTGTTTGCATGGTCTTCTAGTTTGAGAAATGCTAATAAGGCAATGAACCGTCTAAGCCACAGGGTCTCAACGCCCAGCAAATGGCAGTGAGTCATGCCTGCTGTCTGCCCTTTGGCCTGGTACAGGGGCCTTCCTTGTTCTGTGTTCCTTTGAGGAATGCCTGCTTCTCCCCAAACAGCTCTTAGCAGCCCCATGTGAACGGGGACAGAGCAGGCTGGTGGCAGCTGGCACAGAGCGGAGGCCAGGAGCAGTTATTACTCTGATGGCTTTCCTTTCCCCTCCCAGCCCCTCCTCCCCAGTAGACCCTGCTCTGCCTTGGAAAGCACGGACATTTGTCAAGACTGGGCTCCGCTGAAGTACCTGCAGAGTTACTGCGGCTTGGAGAGAAATGCTTCCAGCAACTCCGGTCCAGCAGTCAATGTTGGTGAAGAGGGGTTGCTCTCCCAAGCAGCTGGCTGAACTGCTGTGCCTCCCACAGACACCTGGAATTCCCTCCAACCCTCAGTATCCTGTGACATTCTCTCTCCCATCACCCGCTAAGCATCTTGCCCACTCATTAGAGGGGAAAAAAAGAGGAAAGAAAAAGGAAAAGTATCAGTAAACAGAAACAAACTGACTCTCTGGGTCCCAAAAATGATCCATGCTGAGTCATTAATTCACTAGCCAATCAATAATTCCATGCTTTTAAAACAAAATTGATTTCAAGACTGACAAGCCAGTAGAAGATGTAAAAGATGTTTATTGAGCAACTATTATGCACTAGGCACTGTCCTGAATACTTTGCAGATGTCACCCACCCTTCAAGGTGTGTGGGCTCTGAAATCAGACTGTCTTCATTTGAATTTTGTCTTTGGCATAGAGTAACCATGTGGCCTTGGCTAATTTATTATTTCACCTCTCTAAGCCTCAGTGTCCCTAACAGTTTCTTTGAAACATCAGAGGGATGTTTCCCTAATCACCCCATCTGAAGTAACACCCCGCTCCCCACCTCCATCTTTCAGAGCACTATTGTTTTTAGCCACAATAAATGTTTGTTGAGAGTCCCCTTTCTCCTAGGCTTGGCTTCTAGTTCTGGGGATACAACAGGGAACAGCTACCCCATGGAGCTTACACTCTAGTAGGGAGAGACTGACATATAAGCAAAATAAATATATAAGTAATATTCTAAATATTCTAAATTCCTTTTTTTACCATCTATCTCCCGCAATAAAATTATTAGCTCCTTGAGGGCAAATTCTCATCTGTCTTGACTTCTGCTGAATTCCCAGTGGCTAGCATAGTGTTTAGCACATCATACGTTTAAAATAATGAAGTAAAATAAGGTTAAAAACGTGAAGAAAATAAAGTAGATAATCTATGTCTGAATCTCTTAGCATAGCGCCTGGAATATGGTAAAAATTTAATAAGTTGGTTATTTTTCAATTAGATTCCAAAGCTCTGTTCTTAAGCACTCTACCACATTGTGTCTGTTATAATAATAACTATAACAATAATAACGTGTTATTGTAGACTTACGTATATCAAATTACAATTTACTTATTAAATTCTACTGGATGCCGTGAACTGCCTAGGCATATTAAAATAATATGTAATTATAGCTCCACAATAATCCTAAAAGGTAGACATTCTTTTTTTTTTTTTTTTTGGTGCGGTACGCGGGCCTCTCACTGACGCAGCCTCTCCCATTGCGGAGCACAGGCTCCGGACGCGCAGGCTCAGCGGCCATGGCTCATGGGCCCAGCCACTCCGTGGCATGTAGGATCTTCCTGGACCGGGGCACGAGCCCGTGTCCCCTGCATCGGCAGGCGGACTCCCAACCACTGCGCCACCAGGGGAAGCCCTGACGTTCTTAACCCTATGTACCAAATTCCTATAATAAAAGGCAGACTGTGGTAAGTGCCAAAGACAGTTGCAAACAAAATGCTGTGTGATTACAGAGGAGGAAGAAACTCATGCGTCCAGGGTGGCTAAAAGAGGTTTGATAGAGGAGAACCTCGGAGGGTGGGTTGTCTAAGCATGGAGAGGGCAGTGGGGGAGCCCAAGGCAGAGGGGAAAGCCTGAGAAAGGCACAGAGGAATGTACGAAATGGAATGCTCTTCCCACAGAGGTGGAAGGTGTGGTACATGAAGGGAATGATGGATAGGGCTAGAAGTGGAGCGGAAGGCGGCCCTTGAATACCAAGGGAAGAAATTTTAGCTTCATTTCATAGGCAATAGGGAGCCATTAAGATTTTTAAGTAGAAGAATATGAAGAACCAGAACTGTGAACCTGAAGATTAATTGGGTTCTAGACTAGATGGAGAGGAAATGAGGCTGCAATCGCCAGGTGCTGAATAAGAGTCCCGGTTTGGAAAGGTGGTGGTGATAACGGAATGAAGAAAGCAAATGCAAAAAGCAGAATCACCTGGCTCAGGTGAGGGACGAGGGAAAGGAGGTGTCAAAGCTGGCTGTGAGCTTTCAAGATTCAGTGGTTGGTGTTCTTCCGATATACCTGGCTGGCTACTAAGCTTGGACCCAGGTGCCTTGATAGTTGTCTAACCTGGGCAATTTTTCAAAAATACTTTCTCATGAGGGACTTAGGACTCTCTCTTACTTGAGATTGTCTCTATCTTCCATTACTTCAGGTAGCACGCTCTCAATAGCACAGTGTCCTGGAGCAGTGTTGGTATAAGACTGGCATTCAAGAAATGTTTATCAAACTGAGCTAAATTGAATTGAATTATTGGTTGTGGCCACTTGTCAGAGTTGCCACCAAAGCTGAATCCAGCTTCTGCCTCCAGGAACTTAAAGACACGTGAAGCTGAACCAAGTGGATCTGCCACCCGCTCTGAGACGCCATATCCACCCACGATCCAGGTGACTGAATGGCTGGCGGTGGGGAGGCTCAGCTGCTGCAGCGGCTGACCTGCGTGCACAGATGCTCACAGATGCTAGCTGGGGCCACGATGTCCAAAAATGACAGTGGTGGTGTTTGGAAGCTATAAAAATAAAACTGATTACCTTCACACGCACGTGGACGTATTTATACTAATTTGGCAGGTATTTGGGCGGGATGGTGTGACTTAAAATACAGATTTTACATGAAATTTCCTCGTGAGTGTGTGTGTGGCGGGGATGGGGAGTTGATTTCTGGTTGGCACGTGAAAGAGATGGCAGGCATCCTGCATAGCGGCAGGAGCTGACACAGAAAATAGTGCTTTAAAACATGAGCCCTGAACCAAAGCTCATAGGAGTAGATGATCCTAAGAGTAGGTAGAAATGTGTATTCAAGATTCTTCTCACAAAGGCAACTCTGTTTGGAATGTTTTAGGCAGGCTGTGGCAAGAAGTTATTTCACTGTCATTGGTTAATAACACCAGGGATAAAGGTTTCAGGGAGTCCAGAGAAATTCATATGCCCTCTTCTGGTAATATTCCAATCACTAAAAGCAATATACCACAGGATAACTGGTGCACTGGCTTGAAATTTTGCCCCTGTTATTGGGTATCTTCTGTCTGCCATGCCAGATCCATGGTCCATCCTTCCCCACCCTCCTCTGTGCCCCAGGAGGCTGACCTACATGGATTGCAGGCACCAGCTCCCTTCCCTCTGGGTTGTTTTTGGGGACGGCCGGGTGGCGGCAGGGGCCTGGAGGCTGAAGTTCTCTGGCTCCTTTCCTATGGGGTCCTGTCAACATGGCTCCCTAGACCAAAGGTCTCAGCTTTTGTGAGACTGACCCCTCTGCACAGGCCCCTCTGTCTCTAGGGGTCTAGTAACAGCTCTTGCCTCTTTAGGCCCAGGGATCTAACCCCTAACCCTGGGGTGCACACTATACCTCTCCATCCTGCCCACACCTCTGTAAATGGCTCCTTTACGAGATTCCTTTTTGAATTACCTAATCTGGGTGTGTCTCCTGCTTCCTGCTGGGGTGCTTCGGATCCACCTTATTTTTTTTTCACGGACTCCATGACTTCATTTCCCCTCTAGGGCCTCACCTTGGAGGTTAAAAAAAATGTGTTCTCTCTCTCTTACTACCAACCTCCGCATCCTATGCAGGATTTCCACTCTTGTGGGGCCCCTTTCTGTACACAATTCTACCCCTATCCTGGAAGTCTCTAAGTGAGCTTTTTATATAACTCAGAGGTAGATGAAGGCCATTGATTCAGATCTGTCTCCTCTTTTTCTTTCCTGTAAAACAAAATCACTGACTCTATTAGTTGGTTTTGCATAGCTAAAACCACATTCCAGTGGTTAACTAATTCTTAAGAGTGGATCTTGTGTTCAGTGCACATTGTTCCCAGTCATTTAAAACATCATTGGAAAGGCTCTACTGAGATGGCCTTTCCATTTAAATGTATTAACCTCTGTGCTGGTAATTCTCTCTTTGCCCCTCCCAATCCACTTTTTGTTCTCCAGACTACTGGGCTCTCCCACCCGCTGGATTCCAGTTAGGTTTGGCCAATGAAAGTTATTAGCGTGGACCCCATAGGAAAGGAGGAGAGAGAGGTCGTGGTATTCATTCTCCTCACTCCCCTGCCAGGTTGCCAGGTGGCCCTCCTCCCATGGTTATGGCTCTTGCTGGGCTCTGCAAACAGCTCCGTCACTTTGCCCCCTCAGTCCTAGAGTGGTATCAATATCTCACTATTCTAGTACCTGGGTGCTTTGCTATTCCTTTTTGATCCCTTAACCCTGCCCATGCCTCTGTAAATAGTTCCTCCATTGAACTCTTGTCAGTTACCACTTTGTGTATCATCTACTGAGATCTTTACTGACACAATGCCTACCTTTTAATGTCATTCAGAGACTAGAAGGCTGAAGTGCAACCTATCATCCTAGGTTAGGTCTAATTCAGAAGTCATAGCTGGGATCTTAATACTTCAAATCCCAGCTATTCCTTCAAGCTCATTATAACTCATATAAAATTTCCACTGATGTGGTTTACCAAGATATAGTCTGGACTCCAGGAATAAGCTGAATTCAGAATCCTGAACTCTCAGGCAGACACCTCCCTGAGCACAGGATCCCGAAGGAGCTATCCTTGGAGACACAGTAAGCAAAAGCCTTTCTCTAGGTCTTCACCCTGGCCCCTCTTGGGTTTCCTTCTTTGAGCTAGTCCACATATGGACCATGTGGACCAAGTGTTGCCCTTCTAGCCTATGAGCTCAAGTAAAAGCAGCCTAGGTGGTCTCCTTGGTCTGTTTCCACCAGGCTCAAATTCAGGTCTGGAGAACAACAGGGTGACTCTTTAAACCAAGATGCTTCACATGTTGGTTCAACTTCCATTCAGTGGGCTATTAGTTAGGATTGACTAGGAATTTTAAAAAAATTTCTTGACATGATTGAGGTCAATTTATTTATTTTCCAGTTAGGTTAGAAAAAAAGACATGTGTAGAGAGCTGCGTTAATTGGATCCTTATGTATGGGCACTGGGGGCAGCTGCTCAGCTGACCTGTCAGTTAATTTGGTCCCTGAACTTGGCTCTCTAAATATTGATGGTCAAATTGCAAGATAATTCAAGGTAGGAAAATCAGGAAAAGAAAAAGAGAGCTGTTGTCCCAGGGATATTCTCAATCCTCTCTCCAGAAGATCAGCCTTCTAGAATAGACGCTCAAGTGATTGTCTGTGCCTGTATCAGAAACTTCCCTGTAGGGATGAAATGAGAGAGGAAGACTTGAGCTCACCCAGAAGATAAAACGGGCCACAACCAGCCTTTTTGCAGTGGGCCTACGAGGATAGCGCCATCCTGAACGATGAGAATGGCTTGTTGAGCGTGGAAGCTAGGGACTAAGGCTGACTAAAGTAAAATGAGCAAAGGAAGAAGCAAAGGGGCAAATGGGACAAAGGCTGAGCAGTGTTTTTTTTAAGGCCTCATTCTCCCTCAGCCAGTGCAGGGGAGATGAGTTCCATCAGCAACTGAACTTCAGGCTGAAGTGTTAGAGGGAAGGTGAGCAAATTAATTCAGTTACTTGGACAGCAGCTAATGTTCAGGTCTGGGTTTGAGCTCAAGTCTTCTCCTTTTGTCTTGGTATCTTTGTGCTCATTGCAATGTGTAATGTTAACTAATCCACATAGAAAGGATGCATCATCTCCATGTCCCATGAAACTAAGGTTTTAGTGATCACATACAATTCATCCCATTGGTGGATTCCTCCTTATCTCCTGCCCTTCCAACTTTGTCTCATGAATTAGATTTTTTTGACTGATCAAGACATCTTGGACCCCTGCATGGCATGTGCCTGTTTTCGAATCCTGCAAGATGCTGCAGCTTGAAAGGAAATATAGAAATGAGTCCATCAGTGTTTGAGGTAGGTGCCCAAAATATGCCTCTTGCTTCGGCAATTCAACCTGTGTTTGGAGGGGTGGAAACCCTTGAGAACGAAAGGTAAGGAAATCTCACCAACTTAGCCCATCCAGAGTGCAGGGAAGGATCAAGTTGACTGCCCACTGCATTGTCCAATGATCCTCCAAGGAATGAAGAGCAAGGATGACCACAAGATTTCATAAAGATACATCTCCGTCTCCCTGTACTGGGCTTCTTTTCTTGTCTCCCTCATGGTTTGCTTTTTTTCCCTGCAATTCCAGAGGGACTCTCTACCTTTAGCTTGCCACTCTCACCTGTTTCCTCTTTCTCGAGTTCCCTCTGTTACTCTCAAGGGTCCCCCTAGTGTCTTCCCACTGCACTGTATCCTAAACTAAATACTTGGTTATTATTTTTCATAAAAAGGTGATAACGTTATTTTCTGGAGACACAGCTTTTGCAGCACAAGGTGAGGCTGGCTCGTGGTAACACATCTGTCTCTTAAATTGGGATTCTGCTAATATCCAAAGAGCTAAAAGTGACCAGAATGAAGAAGAAATATTTGACAACATATCAATTTAATGGAGATCCAAAACATTCAAAAGAAACAACCGGAACTCAGCATTGCTGGGAGAGGTGAGACATGCCACAGGATAGGTTTCCTGGGCCTCATAATAGAACCTCTACATATAGAACGATGTTGTGTATTCACAGCCTTCTTGGATGTAAGCTGGAGTCTCCAACAAACTATAGTGCCTCTGCAAGCCTATCTTTCTAGTCTGTGATGAACAAAATCAAATATACAAGTAAAGCACCAAAGCTTAGAGGACACTGGGCAACAGAAATGGTGTCAGCTTGCCCCTCATTGGGACCTTACATTTATGTCTCTTCTCCTCCTCCTCTGCTTCCTCCCTACACCACATCCAGTGCCCTTCTGCCTGGTACCTCTCATTTCACTTCTGCCCCTCCATATGATCCTCTCCACAACCTTGTCCCTTGATGGGCTGTGGCAATGTATGCCCTGAGCCCTGTGCTAAGCCGTATGGCCTCTCCCTGTGTTCTCAGTGTCTCCCAGATCCACTTTGCCCAGCTTAATCCTCCCTCCTTCTCTGCAGCTTAGTCCTGGTTTCTTCTTGCCGGCGTCTCCAGGCAGCAATGATGGCTTCATCGTCCATTTCTTCCTCCTCCTCCCTGTCAGTGCTTCTCCGATACTGGGACCGCCGCCCTGAAGCAAACCTCCCTTCCTCTCTCTTTTCCGTCCTCTCCTTCTCTCCCTCCTCTTCAGACCTCATGAAGCTCTGGGTGAATTTCCTCTTGGCTCCAAATTCAGAAAAATCTGACTTGGATGACTCTTCCACATCTTCCCAGTCCCTGGGTCTGGCCCAATTCGGACGCCGTGGTTCTGGGGACTCTTCCCCTTCAGAGGGCTCAGGGGTCCGGCGGAAAAAGTAGGGCTCTGGGCTTTCCTCTCGGGAGCTTGAGGTCTCACTGAACATGGACCTGGAGAACGTGTGCATCTCTCTGCCCTCCCTGGTGGAGGAAGCAGAGAACCGTGAAGTGCTTCTTACAGAGTTGCCATTGGCCTCATGGTAGGAGGAGGTGTCCTGCTCCTCTGACCGGGATTTGGAGAACTTGTAACTGGAAGACTTAGACTCCGTCTCCCAGAGCAGGGAAGATCTGGTGCACTTCCCCCTGGAGCTTCCAGACCAATCACTTTGGGGAGGAGATTTTTCCTCTGTCCTGAGGCCACTGAGCCACTTATTAATACTGCTCTCCATCTCTTTGCCAGCTCTGCTGCCACTTCCATAACTATCAGAGATAGCCAGGGAAGAGGAGGTGTCTGTTTCGGGTTTCTGGGAATTACTGCGGGAAGAATACCGGAAGCTCCCTATGGCACTGTCAGTGTCCTCATCCCTATTACCCACGTCATCATCCTCATCTTCCTTGACCTTCTTCTTCTTGAAAAGGGAGCTGCGTTTGTTGTCAGAGGCCAGCTTCTCCATTTTGTACTCAGACATCTTCTCCCTCAGCTCTGTTTGCATCTCCTTCTCCTTCCGGCCAAGCTCCTTTAGGTCAACACTGTCAGCAAAGAGGCTACAGATGGGCTTGCTGGTCCCCCTCACTTTGCTCCCAGTACCCTCAGCTCTCGAGCTCCGTGTGACGTGGGTGGACAGCATGGACTGCGTGTCGGAGCTGGGTCTTGCCTGGCTTTGAGGGAGCAGGCAGCCGCCCAGGGAGGAGTTGCTCTGGCCACTAAGCATGGAGACTTGGTCATCCCCCAGGCAGCTGGCTGCTGGTGCCACCTTCATGCTTGCAACAGATGGTGAGTGGGACAACAGCAGCCCTTCATTTTGCTTCTGGGTGAGAGTTTCGCTGACTACGTTGACAATCCAGTTCTGAATGCTGGCAATGGAAATGGTGTCTCCGGGCCCCACTGGCAGGTTAGGTAGAGGTGTGGTGAGGGCGGAGGCTGAGCATCCCCCTGCATTGCTTAGGGCCTGAGAGGGATGGGAGTTGTGGCTTTGGGCACTGAGCACCGACACTGTGTCCCCACCAGCACTGACTGAGGGGGCTGCGGACCAGAATGCAGACAGGGGGATGCTCCCACTGGCAGCTGAGCTGTCTGCCTCCCAGCTTCCCATGGACTGGCTCTCCTCCAGTGTCTGCCTGCTCCTCTCCAGCAGCTCCAGCCTCCGTTGCCTCTTCTTGGCCAAGGCCGAGTCTTCTCCCTTGCTGAGCTCCAGCACCTCCTCCTTGTTCTCACTGCCCACCTTCTGGTGCTTCAGCTTCCAGGCCTGGTAGGCGGACAGGTTGACGTCAGAGAGGTTCTTCTTCTCCCCCTCGGCCTCCTCTGCACGTTGCTCACTGCTGCCGTCTCCTGCCTCCGAGTCTTTCTTGTGAAATCCAAATTGGATTCTCTTGATCTTCCACCTTTCCAGGGCAGTGAGCTTGTCCTTGTTCCTGCGGCAGAAGTTATAGAAGGAGCTGGCCTCAGAGGACACACTCTCCTCGTCATCCTCCCGCGTCCCGTTCCCCACCTCCGAGCTGGCGTCTCCTTCCTCCCTCTTGCTCCTGGAGTGGTACCTCCGCGAAGCCTCCTTCTCAATCTCCAGTAGCCTCTGGTTCCACGTGTCCCAGGTGCTCTCCGTGGACACCGAGTCAGAGCGGCGTCTCCCGCCTCGGTTCAGGTCCAGCTGCTGCTTCAGGACCCGGATGTCGCGGCTGCTCACACTGTCAGAGGTGCTGCTCTCACTCATCGCGTGCCCCCGTCTTCTGCTCACAAAGGAGCCGTCGTCACCCTCCTCCTCCTCTTCCTCCTCCCTACTCCACTTCCGGTGCCCCTCTGCCTGGTACCTCTCATTTCGGCTCTGCCACTCCCGGACGATTCTCTCCACATCCTCATTCTCGGGCTCCTGCTCACTCTGGCCGGAGGAGGCTGAGCTCCTGTCGTCCCCGCCCCGGGGGACCTTGCCCGTGGGGAGACCCTGCCCCTTCTTCCATGCCTCGTAGAGTTTCTCCTCCTCTTCTTCATCGATGAGGGTGAGGGGCTTGGAGGCTTGGCTGGCCTCCCCCAAGGAGGAGCTACTCAGGTGACTGGTGGCGTCATCCTCCTCTTCCACAGTGAGGGCGTGCACTTTGGCCCCAACCGTGCTCCCTGCGTCCTCGCCCTCCTCCGCTTCCTCTTCTCCGCCCTCCCTGCCAAAGTCCTCTTCTCTCTCCTCCATCAGCTTCTCGTTGAGCTCCCGGAGCTGCTTCAGGAAGCCGTCGTTGGGGTAGATGGCCCGCTTCTTGCGCACGGTCATCAAGGCCTCCAGGATGGTCATATTGTGGAAGATCATCAGGTAGGCGACCACCAGCACTGCTGAGCGGCTGATGCCCATTTCACTGCTGACCAGGACTTTCCCTGAGAAGAAAACACAAGAGGTAGTGATGTAACGGCACTTGTATATTTTTTTTAAGAGCTGTTTTGATGTGCTGGATTTAATACGTTTCCTTGGCATCTCACATTCATCCACGCTTAAGTCCCATGGGGCACAAGAATCATTGCCCCCATATTCCAGATGTCACACAGAGCACTGACACTGCCCTGTGCTCGAGGGAGCATCTTCCGCATTTTCTGAACACAGCAGGGAGTGGGGAGTGGGTGGGGAAGAAAGGAACTAACCACTGTCCCCATTTTTGAAACACTGGAGTGCACTTTCTCTCCACCAGACTGAGCATCAGAAGGAGGAAAAATAAAAGAATAGAGAAGAAAAGGAATGAGGCTGAGATGAATGAATCACAGAGAAGTGGAATCTCAGTGTTGGAAAGGACCACAAGTCCCTTGAGAGTTCCTTTTACAACTTCCTTGATGCTGGATAATCCATCATCCAGACTCTGCCAGATGCTTCCGGTGACAGAGAGCTCAGTATCTTAGACAGATAGACAGACAGACAGACACACACACACACACACACACACACACCCCTCTCATTCCATATTTATGTCATTCTCATTTTTTGAAAATTCTTTCACATGTTAGGGCAAAGGATAACTTTCTGTAACAGGCACCTAATGTTCCTGCTTTGACGTACAAAGGTAAATAATACATATATCTGTATGGATCAGATCTTTAATACAAAAATCTTTTTTTTTTTTGTGGTACGCGGGCCTCTCACTGCTGTGGCCTCTCCCGTTGCAGAGGACAGGCTCCGGACGCGCAGGCTCAGTGGCCATGGCTCACGGGCCCAGCCGCTCCGCGGCACGTGGGATCTTCCCGGACCGGGGCACGAACCCGTGTCCCCAGCATTGGCAGGCGGACTCTCAACCACTGCGCCACCAGGGAAGCCCGATACAAAAATCTTTAAGAAAATCACGATCATGTTCTTCACTAGAGTTTTTTTTTTCCTTTTTCTTTTTTCTTTTCCTCGCTATTCTAGGTCTTTCAATCATTAGTCAAACATTTTTTCATGTTCCATTAACTATACTTGCCACTCTTTTTAGGTCAAACTTGAATTTATCGGTTTTATTCCTAAGGAAGTTGTGTCAGTACGGAGCAAGATATTTCAGGTTTGGACTGACCCATACAGAGTAGAGTGGGCCCCTCGCCACTCTTTTTCTGGGCACTGGGTCTTCACTGATGCCATCTGAGCTTGCAATGTGGGTGGATACATCACACAGTGAACTCAAATTATCTTTTTTATCAATTGAAACCTATAAAGCCTTCTAAAAAAAACTGCTATCAAGCCACGTCTCTCTTATCTTGCAGCATTCTTAAAACATAAAGATAACTCTACAAATTCCTATTGATGTTTTTGGTAGTTATAGCCTGTTCTTATAGGCTAACAGAAGCTTTTGCAAGTCTCAATTCTACCATTCAATAGATCAGTTATTCCCCAGCTTCCCCCTCTGCTTTGCATCCTTCATAAACATGACAAACATGCCTTCATTCTATGACTGTTTAAAATGCACTCTGGGACCACTAGAGATCTCCCTCCAGGCTGTCATCAATCTATTTGTCAACAGTCTTCGGGGATATTTGTTAAATCAGTTAAGAGTCCTATTTTACAATATGGGCTGGGGGTGACTTCTATTATTATATCTTAGTACCAGTTAAGACCATGTCTTTGTCACATAGAAGGCCAGAGACCAAGGCAAGACTTGAGGGCCCTGAGGTCCAATAATGCTGAAAGGCCTTCATGCCAAGGGCCAGCAGCCACTAGGGGGAGGTAAGCAAGCAGAATCAAAGCCACTAAAAGAGCATCTACAGATTCAATGTCTTATCCCCTCCCTCCTCCAGCTCAGGGCTCAGCTGTCCCTCAGCAAGGATCCCCTTTTAACTGGCCGACCAGGTCACAATTTACTACAATTAGTACCAAGGTCTCATTCACTTCTTCTGGAGGTGGTTACTAGGCCAGCTCACTTCAGGACACTTCAGGACACAGGCAGCTAGGCTTGCTCATAAGGGCATCAAATACAATCAGACTCAGTCTGGTGGAGGCCAGGCTGGGGTGCCATTCTTTTCCGTGCTATGTTCCTTACACCTGGGATTCCTCTGAAGAATGTCAGGGGCAGCCTGAGGGACAGGGGAGAGCTGGGTAGGTCAGACTTGGGGCCCCACCCAATTCACCCAGAGCAACGAAAGGATTTTTTATTTCCTCTGTTAGGCACAAGGCCACACTAATGTACAGCTTATGCTTGACACAACTCGAGGGGACGCCTTTAACTTTGAAGTCAAAGTTGATTTGTTTGGTTATGATGAAAACTCTCCAGCAGTAAAAAGGCTTGAGGAAGGTGGTCTTTTTTCTAATTTGCAGTTGCCGTCTTGATTAGCAGCAGGGCTGATGGCAGGGGGACGTGGGGCAGGGTGGTCTGTCTAGATGTGCTTAAAGATTTGAAGAGTACAGCTAGTGGAGAGAGCCCTGGACTTGAGTAAGGCTGGGTTCCAGTTCTCTCACACTCTCAGTATGCCTTTATATGGCAGGCATTTGTTTTGTATCCTCCCAATTCATAATTCTGCTTTTCCTCAGAACTTTCCCCCTCTCTGCACCCCAGGAAAATGAGAAGTACTTGCCCAGAAGCCACCCCCCTTGCCACTGTGGATAGAATTTAGGGTAGACAAAGGACCAGAGTCTGACAAACGAATTTTCTCTCCAGGGAACGTGGAAATGGAACTGAGGCAGGAAGTTAGCGGTTATTGTCAGGCCTGTGGTGGGCCATGCTCTCTTAAGTAGAAAGCGGTGATGGAACCAAGAGTCCTGAGGCTGTCCAGTGCTTGTTCCAGACCATCCTGGGGCCACCTTCCTGTCTTTGGATTTCTCCTTGTATTGCTGTAATTAATGCTTTTGTTGCATTTTGTTAAGTAGTTTCAGATGCTTTCTACTTACTGGCAATCAAAGGAATCTTAATTGTTTCACGGTGGCCATCACTTAACCTGATGAGCGGGATTTCCCAATTTGCAAAATGTAAATACCTTCTCAAGGGGTCATTGTGATTATTATGTAAAATGTTCAGAGCCAGGGGTATGTTTTGCCTTCCTCCTTGTTAAGAACTGACTCGGAAGCATCCGAGAGTGGAGAAAAACCACAGAAACTAAGGCTCAGGAGGTTAATTCCAGGGATGGTGACAGCTGTCTGCCCCCGGGGTAGGAAGTGCCCACAAAGGCTACAACCACTGTAAAGGATATACCGTCCTTTCCCTGCCTCGCGGGGGTGCGGAGACTAGGGAGGGTGAGCCTGAAGGCAGCTGATAGCAGCAAGGGGAGAGGAGATGGTCTGCAGGACGCACAGGCCGGGCAGGTGATGGGGACCAACCGATCGACCCGGCAGAGCTGCTGCGCTCGCCCGCAGGCCCTGCGGCACCGCTTTGGGTCGTGGGGAGAACCTGCCCTGGAGGGAGTGCTGCCGTCTCCCTCTCCCCGAGACAGGACACTTGCCTGCTCCGGCCTCGCAGCTCTTGGACGCCCAGCCCGCCGCCTCCCTGCCACGCCGCCACCCTCCGGGCAGCTTCACCCGCTTCTGGGGATGCGTTTCGGCTCTGCGAGCCGCCTCACTCGCCCGGGATGCTGCTCGAGCCCCGCCGGCCGGTTGCCGCGGCTATGGCTTCCCTCGTTCGGCCGAGAAGTGGCCGTCAGCACCCGGCAAAGCAGCGGAAGAAATCCCATCTCCCACAGACCCTTGGCAGACAAGTCCACTTTTGTCAGAAGAAATACGTTCTTAAAAGTAGGTTTTTTAAGCATTGAAAAGGGGAGAAAATCATTTTATATAGTTATATAATTATTATATACATAACATTTATAAATTATAATTTAATAAAAATGTATACATATATAAAAATATTTCCCCTCTCTGTCTCTCTCTCTCCCTCTTTTTTTTTTCCTCTCTCTCTCTATATATATATATGTATCCATTAAAAATTACCCTTCTTGGCCATTGGTGATGATAGGAAATGTCCTTCCCAGGAATAGTTAATAACATTCATTATAGTAATGGCTGCAACTTTTTTTTTTGCGGTACGCGGGCCTCTCACTGTTCTGGCCTCTCCCATTGCGGAGCACAGGCTCCGGACGCGCAGGCTCAGCGGCCATGGCTCACGGGCCCAGCCGCTCCACGGCATGTGGGATCCTCCCGGACCGGCGCACGAACCCGTGTCCCCTGCATCGGCAGGCGGACTCTCAACCACTGTGCCACCAGGGAAGCCCTGTAACGTTTTAAACATTTATTATTTACCCAGTTCTATGCGAAGTAAGCCCTTATATGCATTTTTACAATTTTAATCCTCACAGCAATTTTAGGAAAATTAGATCTATTTGTTCTATAGATAAGGAAACGGCGGTTCCTTGTATAGAGAGAATATAGCAAATCCTGGACTGAAGCATGGGTTTTTGGGCACCAGATCCTGAACTCCCACCTGCTCTCACTGCATTGGTTTCAGCCTCTCCTCATTGAGATCCTCATTGAGATGGATGTCCCATCAACTCTCTAGATAGTCTCCTATCATCCCACTTAGACTACAGTGACAGCCTCAGCACTGCTTTCCTCACTCCCACTCTCCCCTCCCCTCCCACCCGGTCTTGCCTTCAAAGCCCAGGGAGTGAGTTTTCCATAATGCAGATCAGATCAAGGTGCCTTTCAACTCCCTTACCTTGGTCCTCAACTTCTTGCACGATGGACCCCTGCCACCCTTATCTACCAGGCTAACCCACACTCGCCTTGTGATTCCTGAATACACCAAGCTTATTCCACCTTAGGAATTTTGCACTGGCACGTCCCTTGGCCAGGAATGTTCTTCTTCCAATTTTTCCATGGCTAGTTCCTTCTTATCACTCAGCTTAAACGCCCCCTTCTCCGAGAGGCCTTCTCAACCACTCTTTTTTTTTTCTTCTGTTTATTTATTTATTTACATCTTTATTGGAGTATAATTGCTTTACAATGGTGTGTTAGTTTCTGCTGTATAACAAAGTGAATCAGTTATACATATGCATGTGTTCCCATATCTCCTCCCTCTTGCATCTCCCTCCCTCCCACCCTCCCTATCCCACCCCTCCAGGCGGTCACAAAGCCCCGAGCTGATCTCCCTGTGCTATGCGGCTGCTTCCCGCTAGCTATCTACCTGAGGGAGCTAGCCAGACACTCCCACATATCATTCCAGTTCTCATCTCTGCCTCACACTGATCAGTATCTGACATTTTTCTTTTTCTTTCTCTTTTCTTTCTAATTTTTTCTGCCTTCACTACAAGGTAAGTATCAAAGGCCAGAAGCTTTATCTGTATCTTTCACCACAATGCCAAGAATAGCACCTGGCACGTGTTGGGCCCTTAATAATTACTTATTGGATGAATGATGGTCCATTCCTTTCCCCTTGTCCTAGAATGAGACAACAACTGTCTTAAGACAGATGACCTCCAGACAGCAGATAACCTGCAGGTTTTCATAACATTCCTTTTGTCCTTCCTCCCCCTGTGGAATTCCAGCAGCCTGGAGCAGACAGACCGCCTCACCTCTATAGGTCAGCAGGGCTTCATCCAGGAACTCAGCTGCCTTCCGGAAATGCTGGGAGATGTTCACCTCAGGGAAGTCATCGACCTCCACACCCAGGTACTGGATCTCCAGGCCAGTGTAGAATTCAGGCCCAGTGTAGACGCCGGTGCCATGAGCAGCATTCAGGATGTGGGTAATTCCCAGCCGCTTCAGCCTCCCCTTGTTCACAGCCACGCTCCTGAAGGGAAAGAGGCAGAGGCATTTTTTGCCATAGTCAGAACTAGAAAGGTGCCTTACCACTGAGATTGGAAGCCCGCTTCAGCCAGGTCAGGAGGGCCACAGCTGGGTGAATACCTCCTTCTCTGCTCACCCATGTGTCTGGGGCTCACTGGAAATACTGTTTTAAAAAGGCACCGGTGACTTAGATCTGGCGAGAGAGAGAAGGGACGGGGTGCTGGGCAAGGGAGGACAGGAGAAAGAAGAGAACAAGACTGACGTGTAAGGAAAGCTTTGATTGGCCCAGAGACCTCTAGGCTAAAATTCCATGCCTTTGGGATGCACAGTTATCAAGACACAGAAGTGGCAGGCAAAAATAATAATAAAATGTGTGCTTCACATTGATATGGCATGCTATATTTTTCAAAGTGCTTTCATATGCATTAGTTTATTTTCTCCTAATAATAAACTTAAGAGGTAGACAGGACAACTATTCTTTTTGTTTTATAGGTATTATTATTGTTTCCCCCCCATTTTTATAAATTGGGGTATAGTTGCTTAACAATGTTGTGTTAGTTTCTGCTGTACAATGAAGTGAATCAGCTATATGTATACATATATCCCCTTCCCGTTTGAAGACTGTAAAATTGAATCAGATAGCTTTTATGACTTGTTCAAAGAAAAAGACTCTGAATAAGAACTGGGGTTCAGGGTTTCTAGTTCAGAGCTCTTTTTTTTTTTTTTTTTTTTCCGGTACGCGGGCCTCTCACTGTTGTGGCCTCTCCCGTTGCGGAGCACAGGCTCCGGACGCGCAGGCTCAGCAGCCATGGCTCACGGGCCCAGCCGCTCCACAGCATGTGGGTTCTTCCCGGACCGGGGCACGAACCCGCGTCCCCTGCATCGGCAGGCGGACTCTCAACCACTGCGCCACCAGGGAAGCCCCCAGAGCTCTTTTTATTGCAGCGGAATAAATAGAGCTTAGTTTAAAGAGGCCCTGACGACAGTTGCCCAATAAGGAGCAGAAGCCTTTAGCTGGTGATATCTGGAGATGCCCAGGGTCCCTGTTGATCACAATGTGAATGTTTCTGGGTCTACAGAGCTAATTAGGGATCACTCAGGACTTGGTGCTCAGCTCTGGGAATCAGGTCCCGGGCAACCAATTACACCACAGTGGAGTACAAGACCCACTGTCCAAAGCTATTTTCCCTACTGCCTGCCCTGGGGACCCCAGATTCCCTCCCTTGCATCTAGATATATGGGTAATTACATTGGGAAAAGATCTTATTAAGTAGCCGATAGATCAGCAAAACGAATTTCACAAACCAGCCTATTGCTACCAATTATGCACCGGCAAGACCACAACTAAAGCACCAGGATGTGAGTGAGCTGTTTCGGGTTTTGTTCTGGAAACCACTGATAAACTTTTGAAGAATAACATTTTTTTCTTATTATAAAAATAACACATGTTTACTGTAGGAAATCTGTACAATTCAAAAGAAACCTAAAGAAGAAAATGGAAATCACTTACAGAACCACCTCCTAGAGAGAAGTACTATAAACTTTTTATCACATTTGTTTCCAATTTGTTGTCTATGTAAAAGCACATACACACACAGACATACACACATACTCTATATATTACTCAGTTAGCATCATATTATATATATTTGTTTTATAACCTCTTTATCCTCTCAATATATTGTGGACACTTTCATAAGTTGGTAAATATATATAAAATCAATATTGTCAATGGCTCCAAATGTCCCATTATGTGGTTGTTATGGATGTCATGGGATGATGGTGATAGTGAGGCGTGTGTTGGCAAGGCTCTGGGCAGGAAGGGAGGCCCAGAAAAGGCACCTGGAGGGGCCAGGCTATGATAGAGAGCCCTGGCAGAGAGTTGGAGGATAAGCAGTCATGCCAGCATTTTTGCCCGGGGATCTCCGTGTGCAGGTGGGTGGGTGGGGCCGTTCTCCAAGTTCAGGGCTGGGAAAGTAGTCAGCCAACAACAGTTTGCTGGAGGGAGCTATTGAGCCTTTGGTCAAAGTTGGGGGACTTTCATCTCAGGCACTACCCAGAGTGGTAGGACAAAGGATCATGGTTCCCCCCCACCAGACATCAGACTCACTTCTCTGCTATAAAGACGTTGGGCCAGACCTCATCCACCTCATTCCAGGGAGCCTCTTGGCGGTCTTGGGCCAAGGCCCGCTGTAGGTCCAGGATGCAGGGAGTGTTGTACAGGCTGGTGTCATCCATCTTTTCCCTGACACGGTTGTACAGGTCCTCCACAAGCAGCTGCTCGGCAGACTCCAGCATGCCTGGACACTTTGCCTCAGCTTTGAGCCCCCGCGGCTTGAGTTCTAGGGGGACAAGGAAGCGTTCTCATCAAAGAGGAGGGCCTTACCTGCTCCTTGGGAGAACCCACTCTTGGCCCATTTGCTGCCAGGACTCTGCGTATGGGCTGAATTCATTTAGATCCAGCAGGATCTGATCTGCCAGGAAGGACTTAATGGGGACCAGGAGGAGCCTGCATTGGCCTGGACACTTGTAGTCAGGGTCAGCAGCATAGGTGTACTGGGGTGGGAGAAGAGACATCAGTTTCCCTCATTTCCTCCCGTATTTGTCTAAAGCTGGCTGATAATTTCTTAGACCGAGGTCCTTAAGTAGCTGGTGTATGGCCAATTTATACTTGTAAATCCCACAGTGACCCACACAAATTAGATGCTTAGAAGCATTTACCAGATGAATACATGGCATTCTTTAGTAACATAATTCATTCTATTAGTTTGACTCCTTTACACATGGAAGGCAAATAACTGGGAAAAGTGAAACTTTCAGCAGTCACTTATGCTAGGTCACCTTCTAATACACCTTTAATTTACTTATTTAATTTATTGTCTGTTTCCCCCACTAGAGTGTGGGTGCCTGTGGTCCTCAGCCTCCCAGCTCTCTGACAGGTGGCAAACGTTTCCTATGAGCTCTGATGCCAGTCACAAAACATCACTCGGGGCCTTTCTGACAACAGCCCAGAAAAGCTCAAATTTCGAATGAATTCAAATTCTATTCACCTGCCTCTCGAGTGAAACTTTATCTTCTCCTCCTAATGTATTTGCTCCCAAATTATCAAATTTGGAGGAAGGTAAGATCTTTCCTTTCTCTAAGAAGGTATACAAGAGAGCAAAACCTTTCCTTTCACTTTGTAGCCCAAAAATACTGAGGAGAGAGAGGGAAAAAGAAGGTAAGTAGGAAAGGAGTGTCCTCTGTGTCGGCCATACCCTCTTGCTGGCACCACCTCTTTCCCTCGTGGGTGAAGAGTGCAGCCACGTTTGGCAATAGACGTGGCCCCGCCCTTCACAGAATGAGCAGGTGTCTGTAAGCCGGGCTGCTCAAGTCTGCGGATCCAGGAGTCCTGGGTTCTGCCCAGGGCTGGCAACTTCATTTCCCTAAAGCTTCCGTCTCCTCTCCACCCTCATCTAAACCACCTGATGTGCACCCACATCCCTGCACAGGTCTCAGCTCTAAATGTTCTTTGATATCCGTTTCAAAAGCAGGAAGAAGAAAACCTCTGCAATCCCAGTGCTCTATTTTGCTTAAAAATAGATGAAGCGTTCCTATTTTCTCCACCACTCTTGGCTCTCCTGCGGTCTTACATGGCAAATGTAAAAGCTCCTCTCTTTCCCTCCCCTACTTAGATATCTTTCCTCTACTACATGGAAAAACAAAACAAAACAAAACAACTCCCCACTGCCTCATTAAAATATACAGCAATGTCTTCCTCGGCTATTTATATAGCAGGTTATTGTTTTGATTTCTTCCCCTTCCAATTTAAAAACAAATGTCCCAGCCCCTTATCCCCACTGGGAGCTCCTACTTTCCCTAGGTCTCTGCTCCACGCTTCAGCCGCATCAATCCCTCCCGTTTATTTCTATTCGCTGAGGCTTCTTCAGAAGAGAGTAAAGCCCAGACATTTCTCCTTTGCACTCTGTCAGATGTGTGGCGTATGCAGACTTTCCTGAAACTGGAGGGTTCTTCGACATCCATTTTTACCCCTCTAATCACTACTGAGTAGGGCAATGTTTTGAAGTATCACTCGGTACATTTTCCTTTTTTCTGTAATTTATTCTTTTTTTCTTCCCCCACCATCCTTCAGCCACTTGGACTAATGAAACGTAGGCTTAATGCCTAGAAAGGCTTAGGGTAAAAAAAAGGGCATTGCTCAGCTTCAGGTCACAGTATAAATGCTGAAAGTCCCTAGCATCCCATAGACCTGAAAGTGAAGCTTTCAGAGAGAGGACATGGTTTTCTCACAACCCTTAAACCTGGACTTTTACTTATCAAGAGCCAAAGCCTGGAGAGTTGTCCAGAGAGTGAAGCGCAACGCAAGGGTGTTGCAAGATGGAAGGTTAGGGAAATTCCCAACCACACAGGAGGGAAAAAGAACTTCCAGAGTTAGGGTGGTGCTGGAAGCAATTTAGAAAGAACTAGACTGGGATCAAGACACCTTGGCCTGACTTGGAGCAAGGTAACAGTGACCCCAGGTAGGGTGATAAAAGAAAACAGAAAAAAGTAAGTTACTTGAGAAGATGGGGCCTCCTAGGGTTCCCAGATCAACAAGCGACATCTGTAAAATATCTCACTGCTCAGGAGATCCAGATGTCCTCAGGGACCCTGGTGGGGACACAAAGGGCCTAGGGACTAAGCAAGACCTGGGGCTACATGGAGGAGTAGCGTGTTTGGTTCTCATCACTAGGGAAGTGATCACGGCCACCAGCTGTGGATGCCAGATTAAGGCCAAAGGCCAGGTGGGCCCTGTGTAATTAACAGGACTGCCTTATCTCACCCCACCCATCCGGAGTGAGAGAGACACCAAGTGCAAAGGGAGGAGGAGAAAGGAGAGGAACGAAACTGTGAAGGATTATTTGCCCAAAATTGATTAGGAAAAGAAAAAATCCATCCAATTGGAATGAGTATCCTTGAATGAAATGTAGTACGTTTTCTGCTCTAAATATTTTTGTGTAAATATTAACATCTTTTGCCACCCCACCTTTCCTTACCTCCTCCCCATTCATGTTTCAGTTTAAAAACCATCTTTAAGAACTAGTGGAAATGCAGATTTAAATCTAGACATCCCTTTGAACAGAACTCTCTGGATGCTATTTCTTAGGCTCTCAGGTCTGCATCTCTGGCATAAGCCATCGCAGGGCCCCTGAGGTTAACTGAAAAACCGAATGAGGGGCCCTGGGGGCAGATTGGAGCTGCCTCCCAGTCTGTTGCCTAGAGAACTGTGCACACTGAGGCATAATAATTTCCACCTCTGTCCCATGAATGTTGATGAGGAGGGCTTGGAGGAACTGCCTTCTTTGGATCCGCTCCTCTTAATGTGATGGGAAGCGTGTGAGAAGCACATTGACACCTTCCAGTGGCCCCCCTCCGAGAGTCTCCAGATGACCCTTGGACTCTCCCTCCTCCCACCCAGCTGATGGCATCACCTTCATTGATGATCTGTTTAGCTGCAACAGCTGAGGAGAGGTGAATGGGCTCCATGAAAATGCTTTCTGTTTCTGCATCTGAGACCATCGAGTACCTAAAAGAGGAGGACATTCACGTGAGATGACTCTGGGCAGCATCTGAATGGGAGGCAATCTTTTCAGATAAGAAACCTAGGTCTGATAATAGCCACAAGTGGAAAACAATGAGATAAAGGGAATGCCTTCCTAAGTTTAGGGAACCCAAGAATGCAGAATGCTGGGTATGCTATGGCTTACTTGCCTATTTATTTTTAGAACAGAGATGTCACCTTGATGTTTAATGACGTGGTAGCCTGGGTTGTGGAGGGAAGAGATCGGGGAGAACTCACGCTGACGTGGCTTCACTTTCTTTGTGCGTTCCTACCCTTGGATGTACTGCTGCTCCTTTTTCTTTTCTTGTCCCTGCTCCTCTGTTATCAATACTGTAGGATGTCCCTAACTGGGCTTCCAGCAGGGTCCTGCTGGATTGGTGGACTGGGTAGGCTGCCACCAGTCCTTCCATGCCCCGTATCTTCTCCCTGCTTAAAGGGCATGGGCTGATGATGATGAAGGGCTGACACAGCACCGAGGGAAACATAGAGATGGGCTCAACTGCACAGTCCTGATTTTGAACACAAGAAATCCAGGATCAGCCTAAGCCCAGGGATGCAATAGAGTAATTTAGGTAAATGTCAATTTCCCGGAAAGAATTCAGCAGAGGTGTCCAAAGGGATCTTTGAGGATCATGGTGAATCAAGGGCAAAACCAAGGGTTAGGACCATACTACAGTGGTGGGTGCCCTCCTCCCCAGTGGGTTCTCCTCTTTTCCAGGTGTTGTGGTGAGCTTTGGGTCTTCTTTACTTAGTCTTCCCTTTATGTCCAGAGAGGATTAAAAAAAGGCGAGAGGACTTAATGGATACTTTTTTTTTTTCCAAACAATTCCATCATGCCCCATTCGTTTTATAGTCAAAACTTCCCTGCACCTCATCCCCTAGCAA
Source organism: Phocoena sinus (assembly GCF_008692025.1). Classification (NCBI taxonomy): domain Eukaryota; kingdom Metazoa; phylum Chordata; class Mammalia; order Artiodactyla; family Phocoenidae; genus Phocoena; species Phocoena sinus. The sequence goes on along the minus strand of NC_045763.1, from coordinate 124,127,159 downwards.
TCACTGCTCTGTTTTCTTTCCCTATAGTATGGCCTTTTCCAGAAGGTTAAATAAATGACGTAATACAGTAGTCTTTTGGATCTGGCTTATTTCACTTAGCAAAATGCATCTAAGAGTCATCTCTTCTATTGCATGTTCTTATTGCTGAATAATATTTCATAATTATAAAATATAAAATTATAAATATGATAATTTTATAAATTTATAATAATTTTATCAATAGATTATTATTTAATAAATTAAATAATAATTTTATATTTTATAATAATAAAATATAAAATTATACAATAATAATCTGTTCCTTCTTATTGCTGAATATTTCATAATTATAAAATAATAAAATATAAAATTATAAATATGATAATTTTATAAATTTATAATAATTTTATCAATAGATTATTATTTAATAAATTAAATAATCATTTTATATTTTATAATAATAAAATATAAAATTATACAATAATAATTTGTTCCTTCTTATTGCTGAATAATATTTCATTTCTTAGGCACCTCACGCTATTGCTGCCATCATTGTCACGTTGCCTTGAGTCAAGATTGTGTATTCCAGAGGAAAACATGACACACACACTGCTGATTTGGTAGTAGTTTGGATTCTGGTTTTCTTCCTCAATCTGCCTGAAACTATTTACTTTTCAGAGTCCTCAAACAGCTGCTGTAGCCTTCTGTCCAGATTTTATAAGGGCAATCCATGCGAGAGTCAAGATGGAGGGTGTGTTTGCCATCTTACCCAGAACTAGAAACTTGTCCATTATCGTTTTGCTTTTAAAAGTCGTAAGTCAATGTGTTTCCTGACCCTTGTAATTGACCTATTTTATCTCTGTGGAAACCTGTAGGATCTTCTTTGGTTTGCAGTGTTTAGAAATTTCCCAGTGATGTTCCTTGGTCTGTGTTCTTCCACTGTGCTGGGTATGGATACCATTTTTTTTTCTTATAAATTTATTTATTTTTGGCTGCGTTGGATCTTCGTTGCCGTGCGCGGGCTTTCTCCAGTTGCGGCGAGCAGAGGCTGCTCTCCGTTGTGGTGCGCGGGCTTCTCATTGCGGTGGCTTCTCTTGTTGCAGAGCACGGGCTCTAGGCGCACGGGCTTCAGTAGTTGTGGCTCACGGGCTTAGCTGCTCCGCGGCATGTGGGATCTTCCCGGACCAGGGCTCAAATCCATGTCCCCTGCATTGACAAGTGGATGCTTAACCACTGTGCCACCAGGGAAGTCCAGGATACCATTTTTTTAAAAGATTTTTTTTTTATGTGGACCATTTTTAAAGTCTTTATTGAATTTGTTACAATATTACTTCTGTGTTATGTTCTGGTTTTTTGGCCACAAGGCATGTGGGGTCTTAGCACCCCGACTACGGATTGAACCCACATCCCCTGCATTGCAAGGCAAAGTCTTAACCACTGGACCGCCAGGGAAATCCCTGGATACCATTTTTGAGTGCCTTTTATAAATTTAATCCTGACAAAACTCCCATAAAGTAGGTATTATTATTCCTGCTTTAAGGTGAGGAAACTGTGGCTCAGAGAGGTTAACAAAATTGCCCGAGGCAGTAAATAAGTGGCAGGGCTAAGTTGCAAAAATAGAGCAGTGCCGTCTGAGTCCAGTCTTCTCTCCACACAGTACCTGATACCATTTCGATTGGAAAGGGGAGGTGAGTTGGTTGGTGGAAGAAACCCCAGCTGGATCCCCAGGCCCAACATAGACTTTGACAGAAAAGTACTTAAAGAATACTTGTTGGAAGCATAGATGGATGGATGGATGGATTGGGTTGAGTTGAGTTGAGTCCAGCTGAACTGAATGGAGCTAACTTGGAATTCGATAAGTTTAGTTGAATTGATTAGCAGAATAATTCCCTTGCAGTAAGCATCCACATCAGATTTCCCCCTTGGGAAAATGATGTGATCAGAGCCAGCAAGGCTATGAAAAAAGAAATGTCTTTGACAGAAAAAAGGAGTAGCCTATGACTCTAACCAGGACGTGGCTAGACCTGCCCATGCAGGTCAGCACAATGTTGTATCATCATTGGTAGTTCCTGAGGGATTTCCAAGAGCTGTTGTGTCAGATCATTCCCGATCTAGCCCAAGTACTCCTTGTGACCAGAAGATGCATTTTCAAAAGCATGACCGGGGAGTGAGGGTGAATTAAGGGTGAGGTTTGTGAGATAATATCCTTGGATACTAAAACTAGAGAGCTTTTTAGAGGTCTGGTTGCTTGGTAAAGGTAATAAAGAATAGAACACCTGGTTGGGGTATACACAAGTTCTATAAAGGTCCAGCTTAGGTAGTCTTGTTTATCCCTGTACCTCCAGCATATGGAAGGTGAGTAACCAGGCAGGTTTTGATGACTGAGTGAAATGTGAGTGGACAGATGGGTATATGGATGAACAGATAGGTGGCTGGATGCATGGACAGAATTCTAGGTACCAGGCAAGGTGTCCACATATCACCTTGGGAATCAAACTTGATGGTCTCCAAGGCCCTGCAGTCTCTGGCCCCTTTCTACTCTCCAGCCTCAGCTTGCACTGGCTTCCCTCAGGCTCACTCCTTTCCAGTATACTGGTCTTCTTTGGCTTCCCATCCCCACCAAGTTTCCTTTTGCCCAGGCACTTTGCAGAAGTCCATTTCCGCTGCCTGGATGGTCAGTCCTCTTCTGCCTCACCGATCATTCAGATCTTAGTTCAATCATCATTTCTTTAGGGAAGTCTTCCCTGATCTCCACCTCTCATTGCACCATACACCTTTCCTTTTTTTTTTTTTTTTTTTTTTTTTTTGTGGTACGCGGGCCTCTCACTGCTGTGGCCTCTCCTGTTGCACAGCACAGGCTCCAGACGCGCAGGCTCAGCGTCCATGGCTCACGGGCCCAGCCGCTCCACAGCATGTGGGATCTTCCTGGACCGGGGCACGAACCCGCGTTCCCTGCATCGGCAGGCGGACTCTCAACCACTGCGCCACCAGGGAAGCCCCATACACCTTTCCTTTATGGCACTTCTATTCGATGTAACTTTACATTTGTTTATGAAATAATTTGATAAATTCTGTTTCCTATGCAAGACTATACCCTCTATGAGGCAGAGACCACACCTTCTTTATTAGACTCATTAAACCACATCTGTGGCAAAATAGTCTTAGGACTTTTAGGGTATTTTGTGAGCTGTTGGGTTCCCAGAACCTAGCTTAATGTCTGCTTAATAGATATTTTCTGATTCACTGACTGAATTTGTCCTCAGTACAGTACCACATTTAAGGGAATGTGGCAGGTACACTAATTACAACACAACGGTATTTATCAAGTATTTGCTACTGGCTCATCATCTTACCGGGCTGCTAGTAGCAAACCCAGGAGCAAATCCAGGGTCCTGGCTATGTTCTGTCCGTGCTCACTCTCTGCCCTCCTGAGGCAAAGATGTATACAATCTCGGAGGCCTATATTGGCAATTAGGAATTTTTTCCTATGGTAGCCCCACATCTTTGACACTCCTCGAATAGTAGTCTATGTCCATTTCCCTTGAATCTGAGTGGTCTCTGTGACTGCTCTCACACAACAGAATATGATGGGAGTGACACAGCCAGTGTCTGAACCTGAGCCTTAAGGGCAGCTCCCTGCTTCTGGCTCTCAGTGCTCTCTCTTCGGAAGCCCTAAGTTGCCATATTAGAAGTCAGACGACACCAACCACCCCAAGGCCACCAAGCTGGAAAGGCTGTTGGTCAACACTCCCTGCCAAGCTCCCAGCCAACAGTCAGCCATGGGGGTGAGCCTCTTAGAGTGTCATCCTTCACCCCTTGGGCCACTCCAGCTGACACCACGTGAAACACAGACAAGCTGCCCCGTCCTGTCCAAATTCCTACCTATAAAAAGGGGAGCAAAATAAAATTATAGTCTTAAGTCATTACGTTTTGGGGTAATTTGTTATGCAGCAGTAGATGACAGCAGCAACGCTATTCCAAGTGAATTCTGAGCAAATGCTAAGGCACTCTTCTCCCTGATAGTAATACAGAACCTAGTAAATAATCAGTGACAGACCTCAATTTGTTGCAATTGGTAGGTAACAACAAAATAATACCAATATGAATGTAAGTCCCAACAATAGTGTCGGGATAGTGTCAGACCCTGGGGATATTCTGGGCCCAGGATTCAGGGCAGTCTCGGCTTTAAAATATCAACATTTCATAACACTAGAGTCAGAGCCTGAAATTTTATATAAATGTGAGCCACATTTCCATTTCAACAATATTTATTAAGGGAGTTTTATTCTTTGATTTATTAATAATTAATATTATTTATACTATCTTTAATAAAAATAATTATTTTGTTTCTTAAGGGTCATTTAAAAATGAGGTTTGGCAGGGGGAATCAAAACAAAACCCTGAAAGGGTAATTAACCAAGAACTCTCATGTAACTATGGGGATGATAAGGGCTTCCTCCGGGCATGGCCCCTCACTTCTCGCAGAGGTCAGTTTTCTTTGTTCCTCTGCAGGCCTCCAGGGCTCTCCCCTGGAGGAAGTTACAGGCACAGACTGAAGAGAGATACAGAAGTCCTCACCTGTCAGGTGTACAGAAAGACCCGAGCCAGAAGTCAGCAGATGGTGTCCCCTGGGGTCCCCACCTGGTTCTGTCTTTCTGCGAGCCTTTGATCCTGCCATTTTCCCCAAACAGCATCGACTTCAGATTGTGTGGATTTGGTTTCACATGACAAATACCGGGAACTGATAACCTGTCCTGAATATACCTAAACTCTGAGGCTGTAAGTTTGATAGGGGAGAATATGAAATTAAAATCTGAAAATAAAAACGGTGGGGAAACATCCTTCCTCCTTGTTGGTGGTAAAGACTGAACACCAGCTCATGGGTCAGTGAATCTGAGAAATCACATTTGAAGACCACCCAGTACACTCTTGAGAAGTTGGAGGTTTTCATTCTTTTTTTTTTTGCTGTACGCGGGCCTCTCACTGTTGTGGTCTCTCCCGTTGCGGAGCACAGGCTCCGGACGCGCAGGCTCAGCGGCCATGGCTCACGGGCCCAGCCGCTCCGCGGCACGTGGGATCTTCCCGGACCGGGGCATGAACCCGTGTCCCCTGCATCGGCAGGCGGACTCCCAACCACTGTGCCACCAGGGAAGCCCGAGAAGTTGGAGGTTTTAAGATTGAGCAAAGAGGGTGGGTTAAGATCAGATGCCCTCCCCAATCCCACACTGCATCTGTTTTGGCTGCTGATGCAAAAATGTGAGCAACAGTAAACTCAGCTCGGCATCCTCCAGTGTTGAAGGTAGGATGTAAATTCTGAGCGCTTTTATGAGTTAACCTGTTATGAGAGGAGGAGATGTAAACCTGAGAGTCCTAAGACTGTTTTGCCAGAGACATGGTTTACTGAGTCTAATATAGAAGGTGTGGGGATAGGACCTGAAAGGACCTGAGTGGACAGCAATGTCCCAGCGGCATTGAGAAACTGCTGTTGTTTTCCACCGAGAAGCAGGATTGCAGAGAAAGAGAGGAGGCAGGAGGGTAAGATGTGGACAAGTGGGCCTGTTTATATTTGCAAGGTCAGTGAGACAGTGGCCCTAGAGGTTTTGATTTATGACCGTGTCTGTGCTTCCACCCGCATGCCTGAGATGGCGTGTGATGACACACCATGATTGGAAAGCAGAAAGGACTGGCTGTTCAAAAAGACCAGCAGGGAAAGAAAGGCTCTAGGATCGATATATACCTCATCATAGGATCATGAAGCAGCAGCTAAAAAGCCTTGGGGGTGAATTGAAGAGAAACAATAAAGCAGAGTTTGATGGACTTCCTAACCAGGAGCAGAGACAGGGGCAGCTTTCTTTAAACCTGTGTTTTTCAAAATTGCAGACTGTGACCCATTAGCGTATCATAAAATCAATGGGTCACGCCTAGCATCTGGCAAAAAAAAAAAAAAAAAAAAACGAAAAAAAATAGAATAGGGAATAGCACCATCCATTGTAAAGAGAGGTATAATTTTGTGAAACATTTTAAAAATTTACACATACCTATATGCGTATGCTCTGAGTAAATGGTATGTCCCACTGTGAACTACCGTTGGCAAAGTTTGAAATCCAGTTCTTTAAACCAGTTGCCAGGTGGTCAAGACCCAGAATGGAGTGGAATTGGGGTCCTTCAACCCAGCCCCCCTGACAGCCAATCACTTCCTTTCAATGAGTCCCTTGGAAATAAAATGGAGGCGGAGGCCCAGGAGGGGGTGTCTTTCTTGATTTGGCTTTTGCAAAAAAGGAACAGGTTTCTGAGCTTCGGTAAAAGTGACCACACAGGCAAAGTTCAGCCTCCAAGGAAGGAGAGAAGTCAGTTAAGCAAATCGATTTTTAGCAAGCTGCTTCCAGCAGGCTCCATGAAAGAGCTAAGGCAGAAAAATTTTCACGGAAAAAGAAATATAAAAGAGAAAGGGTGTGTGGGAGGAGCCATTTTCCAAGGACATACAGTGAGGACACACAGACCTGACACTACATGCCCCCATCTCCTGCCCCACTGCCACCATCAGGCACGCAGACCTCGTGAGAAGAAAGGCAAGCAGAGCACAGCTAAGGATCTTTGCTAAAGGTGGAAGGGAAAATGCTATCAAGAGAGGTGGCCTCCCCAGATCACCAAGGCGTTCTGAAACACTGCAGAGGCTTGAAAAGTTCAGATCTGAAGCCAGAGCAAGAAATGGAGTTTTGACTTGGAAAAAATTAAAGGAAAACAGAAAAACATTCTTCACAACAGAAAAAGAGAAGATAAAGAAGTCTGATCCTTTATTTGGAGAGGAAGAGAAAACCGGTCATAGCTGAGGAGGAAGAGAAGAGGCAGAGGTAGGTTTCAGACCAGCTGCACGGGAGGGCTTGGGGGGCAGAGGCTTCCTATCAGGGAGGGAGGCCTGTCTGGAGGCTGGTTTGCATCACAAGCACACTGACACTTTAAACTGTGCTCATCTGGGTTACTGGGGAGGTCTGATGGAGGTTAAGTTGCCCCACTGGATAGGGGGTTTAACACTTTAATGTTAACTCATGAATTGCCTCGGGAAATTTGCCTCCTTGGGAGATGGATGAATCTCTAGCTGCAGGTGTTCCTCCAGAGAGAGTGACTCACAGCAGCTAGGTTTGAATTTAAGGTGTTTGAGGTCAGTGCCTAAGTCAGGCAAAAATGAAGACTTGACACCGCTATCCACTGTCTACACCCCTTTCTCAGGTCCTTAATTCACCCTAGGATGAGATTTACAGATGACGCTGGAAATGTTAAGACTCCCTGCCAGGACAGCAAACACACTTCATCCCCTGACTAACTCTGGTTGATTGGCAGTGGCTGTTTGTAGCACTGGGTGGACTTTTGCAAGGCCCTATCCTGGTTCCACAGAAAAGAATACGGTTATATTGCCCCAGGGCTGGGTCTAAAGTTATAGTGAGTTGAATGGTGGCCCTGCCAAAGATATGTCTCCCAGAACCTGTGAATGCAAGCTTATTTGGAATAAGGATATTTCCAGATGTAATTAAGTCAAGGACATTGAGAAGAGATAATCGTGGATAGACCATAAATCCAGTGCCAAATGTGACTTCAGGAAGACACAAGAGGGAGGGAGACACAAGAGGGAGGAGACAGGGGAACGTATGTATGTGTATGGCTGGTTCACTTTGTTATAAAGCAGAAGCTAACACACCATTGTAAAGCAACTATACTCCAATAAAGATGTTAAAAAAAAAAAAAAAAGACACGAGGAAAGAGAGAAGAGATGGCCACATGAAGACAGAGGCAGAGGTTGGTGTTACGCCGTCACAAGCCAAGAAACTCCCAGAGCCAATAGAAGCTGAGACACAAGGACAGAGTCTTCCCTGGAGCCTTTGGAGGGAGGGCGTCCCTGCCAACACCTGGATCTCAGACTTCTGGCCTCCAAAACTGCGAGAGAATATATGTCTATTGTTTTTAAGCCACTCAATTTGTGCTAATTTGCTACCGTAGCCCTAAGAAGCTAGCACTGAGAGTCTGCTGGTGGGATATTTGCTGACTCAGTACATAATTCAATCTTTAAAAGGCTCAAGCCTTTCGCTAAAGAGATAAAACAAGAAGGATGGAATTTCCTGTATTCCTCCCTGTATTAAGTACAGGGAGGACTGTTCAGACTTGGGTAATGATCAGTTGCTCAGAATACAGTATTTGCTTGTGGCAGAATTAGAGAAACATGATGTGTGAACTACAGTGTGTGGGACTCTGGTGAAATAAAAATTTCTGGATGAATTACCGAAAAAAAATCGTTGTCAAATATCTTTCTCTGGAAGGAAAAGGGGAGAGAGTCACCGTTTATTAAATACCTACTATGCCTATATATATGTTATATTATAATAATGTATGTTATATTTTTATGTAATATATATTATAAATAATATATGTTATCTTATATTGTTTTATTTCTACTACTGGGTAAAACTGGTATTCCAATTTTATGACCAGCTTATGTAAGCTCTCATGGCTAGTAAGTGGGAGAGCAGAGCTGACCTTAATTTTGGCCTCAATTACACCATTTACATTCTTCCCACGTCACATCACCATACTGCCTCCTAGAAGAGAGTTTTATTTCTCTTTTCATACCTTTAAAAAACCCCACAGCTTTATTTGAGGTATAATTGTTATACATGCAGCACATGTTTAAAATATGCAGATTGGTAAGGTTTGACGTAAGTATCCACCTGCGAAACCATCACCACAATCAAGATTGTGATAGCCATCATCCCCCCAGAGTTGCCTCATGTCCCTTTGTGAGACCTCCCTCTACCCACTCCCTGCCCTGTACTCCTTAGTACAACCGCTGATCTGCTTTCTGTCACTACAGAGATTCATTTGCATTTTCTAGAATTTTCTGTAAATTGAATCATATGTACTCTTTTCTGTCTGACTGCTTTCAGTGAGTGTAATTATTCTGAGATTCATCCATGTTGTTGTATGAATCAATAATTCATCCCTTTTCACTGCTGAATAATATTCCAGTGAGTAAACACACCACAGTGTATTTATCCATTCACTTGTTGATGGACATTTGGGTTGTTTCAGGCTACTACAAATAAAGCTGCTATGAACATTCATGTACAAGTCTTTATATGGACATAGGCTTTAATTTCTCTTGGGTAAATACCTAGGAGTAGAATGACTGAATCATATAGGTGTGTGTTTAGGGAGCTGTATGTTTAACTATTAAAGAAACTAACAGTTTATAAAATGGTTGTACGATTTTACATTCCCACCAGCAGTGGGATTGTTCCAAGTACTCCACAATCTCACTAATGTTTGATATGGTCGGTCTTTTTAATTTTACATATTCTAATAAGTATGTATGTAATGGTACCTCAAGGTGGTTTTCATTTGCATTTCCCTAATGACAAAGACTTTTGAGCATCTTTTCATGTGTTTATTTGCCTTCCATGTATCTTCTTTGGTGAAGTATCTGTTCAAATCTTTTGTCCATTTTTTTTTTTTTTTTTTTTTTTTGCAGTACGCAGGCCTCCCACTGCTGTGGCCTCTCCCATTGCGGAGCACAGGCTCCGGACGTGCAGGCTCAGCGGCCATGGCTCACGGGCACAGCCGCTCCGCGGCGTGTGGGATCCTCCCGGACCGGGGCACGAACCCACGTCCCCTGCATCGGCAGGCGGACTCTCAACCACTGCGCCACCAGGGAAACCCTGAGATTTTTTTTTTAAATGTATATTTTGGATACGAATTCTTTATCAGATATGTGATTTGCGATTTTTTTTCTCCCAGCCTGTGCGTTATCTTTTCATTTTTAAAGATACTGTAGACTCAATCATCTGGGCTGGCTTAAGCCTGGTTCTGTGTAATGCAGTGGGATTGATTGGATGATGACTCAAAAGTCAATGCAACTGTTTATACCTCAGATTTTATGATGATAATTGCAGGAAGGGATAGTCCATGAAGTGTTACTGTGTGTTTGCCTTCCTTAAAAATTTCTGAAAAGGACTAGCCGATTTGGGATCAGCTTCTAAAAACAAGTTGCTAAGGAGTATACTGTACACAAACCGAGAAGGACATGAAAACCGATAGGATTCAGGAAGAGTCACTGGGAACCCAGAGAAAATTTGATCTGTATGTGGGACCATGCTTTTAGGGAGCTCAGCATGTAAGTGGGGCTTTCAGGTTGAGCCTGTTTTTGTCTAGGAAGGGGACTGGCAGCGGGAAGGGCTAAGGACTGAATGCTGTTAGAAAGTCTCTATTAATAAATGCTTTCATTCTTTGGCAGGCTCACTTTACATGCAACTCTGACACCAGCAGAATTGGTCTTCCCTGCAGTGACCCGCCTTCCACCTTCACAGCCAGCTCTCACTCACTGAGTGCCCTCCCCAACCAATAATCTGAGCAGCTCAATCACATCGAAGTGATAGGCACTTAATAAAATGCCTATTCCCTAGGGCAGTATTCAAATCATATACCAGACTTTATTTATCTAGCCTACTGTTAATTGGACAGTTTATCATGTTGTTTAAACATTCTATATTCTTTTTTTTTTTTTAAGAGGGGGCAAAGTGTCATCTGCTGTAGAAGCAAAAGACAAGACAAAGGCATACAGACCCCAGGGAAATGCCCAGTTTCCACACTACTATGGGAGAGATCATCCAGCACAGGTCCTGGCCCTAGGTTCTTTGTTCTAGCCACCCCCTATTTCTCTGGTATTGTCAGAAGACAAGATTCAGTTCCCGGGTGCTGGTAGAAGAGAGAGAGAGGTTCCAGAGCTTCCTGTAAGTACTGAGTGAACAATCTGAGCTTAAAACTTTCCCTTTTTAAAATATTTAAAAATAAATCCAACTCCATCCTGTGCTGTACACAGCCCTTTTGACTCCCTGACATTGATTTGAGGAAAGAGAAGGGGTGTCAGCGCTGGAAGGGCCTCGTCACTTTCTCCCGCCATTTCGGTTTGGCTTCTCCCTTGGGTACTGTGCTGTTGGGCTTGGAGGCTGCAGTGGCCCCAGGGCCCGGCTGAGGAGCTGCAAAGAAGTTCCCTTTGGACATCTGGCCTGGGGATACTTGAAAGATCCAGCTCAAGAAATCCTGAAGGTCAGGGGGAGGGGCATCTGGGGTAGCTCCCTGCCTCCCACTGGTGCCTGGCATCCGTGAACCAAATGAGATGCGAGAGGGGACTCTGCGGGTATCTGGGGAGATTCCCACACGCTGGCATACAGCCCACTCTGTGATGTCATACACGTTTCCATCCATCAGCGCAAAGTAGGTGATCTTGAGGCCCAACATGCCCAAAAGCCTCCTTCCTCAGCGGGATGCAGCCTGTTACACTCAGCACAGTATCTGGCACGCTCAGGTTCCTGGTCCATTTCAAACTCCTATGCTTTCCCTGGCAACGGCTGCACATCACAGTATTTATTGCTTCTTTGAGGTCATCCTGCAGCTTGGACAGAAACTCATTCACTGACCGGCTCAGCTCATTCTCTGCCATTCGCCTCATCTCATATTCCTTCCGTCTTTCAGGGTTGCTGACAATGTCCCAAGCTGCCCGCAAAACCTTGACGGCCTCCTCAGCCCGGGGATGATTATTTTTGTCAGGATGAACCGTCACCGCCGGCTGCCTATAGGCCTTCTTCAGTTCAACATCTGATGCTGTGGCTTCAACCCCCGACACGTGAAAAGGGTTTAGCTCATCCTCAGGAAGCCCAGCCATGGTCAACAGTCGAGCCACTTCCTCTTCAGGCTGGCAGTAGTGACCACTAGCTACAGGTGAATTCTCCTGCCTGTTGGTCCTCTGCTTGACCCAAGGCAACTCCAGCCAACCCCACTGAACTATACTTACCAGCTGCTGTCACGGCCTGCTCTCTCTCAGCAGAATCAGGCTCCACTGCCAGGTGGGAGAAGCCAGCCAAGAGAAGAGGCTTTACCCCTCCAGCCTAACTGGTCACTCGGTCCTACCAGAAACCGCCAGCCCAACTGTAGACAGCCCAACAAAAGGGCCAAAGCACCCAGTAGCCTAAGAAAATGGGAATAGCGCTGCCCCATAGGAAAACCCTTGGCTCAGAAACTGGAACATCACCTGGGCCCCACCCCCCAACCGCCCTGCCCAGACTCCCACCCAGACCCAAAATAGGTCCAGATCACTGCCTTTCAGCTGCCTGCATGCATAGATGAGATGGCCACAAGTTCCCACATACTCCCCGACTAATACCAGCAGTTCAATCAGCCACCAGAAGCCTGCCTGTCCAAGCTGACGCAGTTCCTCTGCCCCCCACAATTCCAGTCCTCTGCGCTTATCTGTCCGACTCCGTTTCCGACCCAGCCGATGTCGACCAGGGGATCTGGGATCTCTGCGTCCACCCTCCCGAGTATCCTCCTTGGCTGGAACGCGGTGCCATTGTCTCCGGGCTGCAGATTTCTTTCCACTGGGCACACGTGAAAAATCACTTGGAAACTTAAGAGGTTCCTCTTCCAACTCTTCGTCTTCCCCCAAAGCTGGAGAGGTACAATGCTGGCAAAAGTTGCTAGAAGAGCTATCTCCTCCCTCAGGGTAAGGCCCTTCAGGGATTCCAGGGGTTCCCTGGCAGTTACAAGCAGGTGGAATGGAAAGAAAAGAAGGGTTCCCATCCTCCTGGTACCCAGCCTCATTCTTTCTTGAGAGTTCCTGGTCCACTTCTGACTCTTCTGAAGATGCCTCACTCTGATCAGGGTCCTCTCCATCCCTAGGGGGTCCTGGACCCCTTGGAGGGCCATGGCTTGGATCTGACCAGTGGGCTGGATTTGGGAGCTGTGTGTACTTAGGACTAGAGTGTGCTGTGAGGCAGCGGGTACCATTAGGGGCAGGCCCAGCCGAGTCCCTGAGTCCTGAGAATGAAAAGTATTTCAGGGTCCACAGAGGGTCCTAAAGTCCTAAGGGAGGCACCACCACCATGGTGGGCTCCACACAACCCTCCTTCTCCGGGGTGCTTCTGGGCCACGACCCCAGGGCTTCCTGAGGATTTTAGGTCACAGCTATCATGGTAAGTTCTGATGCCGGAGAGTGGCGGTAACTCCTCTCCCCTCAAGCAGCTGGGCCAAGGGCTGGGGCGGGGGCTACAAGAGCAGCTCCCCCGGCTCCGCCTCCCGTTCACTCTCTCTAAACATTCTATATTCTTAATGACTGTTAGCTGCTAAAACATTCTAGTATTAGTACTTCTCTTCTGGTGCACATATGTACTTACTTCTGTTAGGTATGTATCAGGAGTGAGCCTGCTGGGTCATAGGACAAGCATGTGTTTAGATACTATGAAATAGTTTTCCAAATGGTTATACTAATTTACACTCTTACCACCAATGAACAGGAGAGTCCTGATTGTTTCACATCCTCATTAATGTTTGCTCTTGTTGGTCTTTAAATTTTAGGCAGTCTGACGAGTATGGAGTAGTATTGAACTGTGGTAAATAGTCTTAGTGTCAAATAATAGTATAGTATCAAATTAAATAGTATTTAATTTGAATTTCTGCTATCCATATATTTCAATATATCCCATCCAACTTGCTCTCTTTAGAGGTCACCTTGATACTTCTCCAATAGAGTGGTGGAGCAGCTTGTGCTGCTTCCTTTTGAACTTCCGTGGTCCTTCATGTGACTTCTAAAGCCAGGTCATGAAAATCAATGCACTTCCGTCCTGCTCTCTTGGATGCAAACTCTTGGAATTTCTATTGTATATTTTTGTTTTTAGTGATTTCTAGCTTAATTCTGCAAAGGTCAGAAAACACTTTTTGTATGATTTCAAGCATTAAAAATTTGTTGATATATGTATGGCCCAGCGCATGATCTTTTTGGTAAAAATTCCAAGTACACGTGATAAGAATCTATATCCTGCAGTTGCTGGGTACACGTTCTATAAATGCCAATTACGTTAATTTTGTTCATTGTTTTGTTCACATATCTTATATTCTTGATGATTTTTTTTTTTGCCTCATTTTATCAGTTGCTGAGGTTATGTTTTTAAAAATGTACATTTGGGCTTCCCTGGTGGCGCAGTCGTTGAGAGTCCGCTGCCGATGCAGGGGACATGGGTTCGTGCCCCGGTCCGGGAAGATCCCACATGCCGCGGAGTGGCTGGGCCCGTGAGCCATGGCCGCTGAGCCTGCGCGTCAGGAGCCTGTGCTCCTCAACGGGAGAGGCCACAACAGTGAGAGGCCCGCGTACCGCAAAAAAATAAATAAATAAATGTACATTTGACTAAGATTGTGAATTCTAATTTTTTCTTCAGTTCTGTCAATTTTCTCCTTTACGTATTTTGAGGCTACTTTATCAGATCATAGAAAGTTAAAATGAATATATCTATTATATGGTGAATTGAACCTTAAGTTATTAGGAAACATCCCTCTTTGTCCCCAGTAATGCCTACCCTAAAGTTTTCTTTGTCTTATATCAATAAATCACTTCACTGGCTTGCTTTCCTTTAGTGTTTGAGATTATGGCAGCTGATACTTTCCAAAGTTGGCCACAATGTATCCCATCCCACGTGCTCTCTTTACTCTGTGACCTTGATACTCCTTCAGTGGAATGGTGGAGACTATGTTGCCTCCTTTTGAACCTTTGTGGTCCTTCTGTGACTTCTGAGGCTGGATCATGAAAATCAATGCACTTCTGTCCTGTTTTCTTGGAATTTAGCTCCCAGGCTCTGAGAAAGCCCACACTGGCCCACACGGAGAGATCATATGGAAAGACAATGTTACCTGTTCAGGGCAATTCCCTAGCTGAGGTCCTGACACGAAGTGCCAAATATATGAGGATACCTCTATGACACCAGTCCCCAGCTGCTGAGTCACCCCCAGTCTCCAAGTCTTTCCAGCTGAGGCCCCAAACATCTTGAAGCAAACAAGCCACAGTACTGTACCTTGTCCAGGTTCCAGATTGTGAACATAATACAATGGTTGTTTTATGCCACTAAGTTTTGAAGTTATGAGTAATAGTAACCAGAACAGTGTAGTATAAGTTTTCTATCCTTTGTTAACCTTTGTACATCTTTATTTTTAAGGTGTATCTCTTGCAAAAAGTGTGTAGGCTTGTAAAAAAAATTGTCTGACAATTTTTTTCTTTTAATTGCAATATTAAGTCTATTTATGCTTAATGTAATTACTTATATATTTGGGTTTAAATCTTCCAACCTTCTATTTTCTTATTATTTGTTATTCTTTTTCTATATTATTTTTTTCTCTCCTCTCTTGACTTCTTTTGGATTGATTATATATTGTATTATTGCATCCTCCCCTCACTAGCTGGTTGGCTGTACATTCTAAATAACTTTTAACAATTATACTAGAAATTACAAATGCATCCTGAACTTCCCTCTCTAATGTAAAGTTTCAGATAATCTCTCAAGATAGCTGTCATTAAGCTGAGAGTGAAACATGTAGACAAGAAAGCAAAGAAATAAATTAGGATTGAAGATTATATCTATGGGAAAGAACTATGGGTGTGGTTTCTGGCACATGGAGTTGTCTGGTCTCTGTAGATCAGAAACCAATTAAGTTTTTGAAGAGATCACATTTTCCAAGAAACCATGAGACTTAAAAAGCCTTTAAAAAAAAAAAAAAGGCCTTTGGTGGTATAAACCTTAAAACAGCCCTTGGACCCCCAAGTTTCCATAAGCAGGACAAGTCTGTAAAAGCTATACAGCCTTTAAGGAAGACACCCTCTCCAAGGAAGACACCCTCTCCAACCTCGCTTCAGATGTGGCTGTGGAGAATAACAGACAAGGAAAAAGCCTCAGGGGATGAAGCTGGAAGCCCCAGAGAACAGCAGACAAAGGTATTCCACCCCAAGGGCCACATCAAAGTCACAGCTAGGAGGTCTCCCCACTTCTGGGGCAAAGACGCTCAACAGCCTCATTAATTATTTGGGCCGATGGCTGCTGTATCTCCCACTCCTCCTTTGATCCTATGGGAGTTTTGTTTTTGTTTTTGTTTGTTTCTTTGCAGTCATCCTGGTCAGACCAAGAGGAGCTGCATTCAGCCCTGTGAGGGAGGAGGCATACCCTCCAGAGAACCTAGCCTTTGAACTTTGCAGAAGTTGGTAAATGGGATTTGGGGCTGTCTCCCTGGGGAGGCAATAAGCGTGCTCTATGAGTGGGATTAAAGGAAACGCGAATATTAACTGCCTAAAGGGGTTACTGCGGCTGCGACTGCTGTGTGTTAACAAACCCACTTCTTTTCCCTGGGCTCAGGGACCTCATTTCCCGTCCTCCCTTACAAGAAAGCATGGCCTTGCTGAGGTCCAGCCAATGGAATACGAGCGGAAGCAAAATGGCCGTTTTCAGGCCTGGCCCATAAAATCCTCCCGAGAGATTCTTCGTGCACTTCCCCATTTTGTCTCGGTGCTGACGAACACAGTGACTTTAGAAGTCGGGCCTTAAAATGGAGGATCTACAAGCTAGAAGGAGCCTCAGTTCCTGAATCACTGCTCAGGTACCTGTTCTGAAATGTATTTGAGTGAGAAAGAAATGTCCATTTGCTATTACAGCTGGCGTTACCCTAACTACTACACGAAGCCATTGCCTACCCTGACTGACCACACACTACCTCTGCCTTGTCTGGGAGTGTAGAGAGGGAAGGGCTACGTTTTAAATTTCTCAATCCAGGGCTTCCCTGGTGGCGCAGTGGTTGAGAGTCCGCCTGCCGAGCCAGGGGACACGGGTTCGAGCCCTGGTCCGGGAGGATCCCACATGCCGCGGAGCGGCTGAGCCTGTGCATCCGGAGCCTATGCTCCACAACGGGAGAGGCCACAACAGTGAGAGACCCGCGTACCAAAAGGAAAAGGAAAAAAAAAAGATTTAAATCTCTCAATCCTAACAGTTTTTCTAAGTAGAACATAAGGCTCAATTTTAAAGTAAAAGTCCCCAAACTTCATTTGGACAAAGTGCCTTGGCCTCTGGGTGATGAGCAGCCTTTGCTCCCATTTCACTCCAAAGGAGAAGCCTGTTTGAGTCCTGAGAAACAGGAGCCAGCAAGACCCCAGGAGACATGAGGAAAAGGAAAGTCAAGCAGAATCAGAGCTACTCTGATGTAACCTTACCTTGAGATATTCTGAGTCTTTGCTTCTCTTTTTCTATGTAAGGAGGCATAGACTCAAGAATTAAAGTGGTTCTTCACATAAATTTGGTGACAGAGCTAAGATTAGAAGTCAGATCCCCTACTATTATTTATGGCAGAAGAAAAAGCATAGGCACATACACTACTGCTTTAGCAGGCAATGAAGCATGTCTTTGATGCCTTAGGATTTTTCTTAAAATTTTACACAAATTTTTCATTCTACGTCATCATATATCCTCAATGATTTTATGTAAAAGAAACTTTAAAATTACTTGTCACAGAATTAAAAAAGACCCTCCAGGAAGATGCATGTGGTCATCTACCCCTGGGCACACTGCCACTTACCCCCAGGCACGCACAAATCCCAGTTTGAAAGACACAGCTTGATCACAGATACAAAATTATCTTAGTACTACGATCTGAGGTCCTAAGGTCCTCTTCCTGTCCTGATGCGTTCTCTTATCTGTGATCTATGGTCTACCCTTCCCTGGTGGTCCAGTGGTTAAGACTCCGTGCATGGGTTCGATCCCTGGTTGGGGAACTAAGGACCCACATGCCGCAAACAAACAAACAAACAAAAAACAGAAAAAATAAAGTAACTATGATCTGTGGTCTACCATCCCCATTTCCAACCTCAGTCCTAGGAACTCAAGCACTATCATCCAGGGAGAACTGCCAGACTCCTACTCATCCTTTGAGGTTCAAGTCCAGCATCACCTCCTCCAGGAAGCCTCCTATGACAATTCCAAGCCCGGGTGCTCCTTTCCCTGCCCGCCCCCACTCACCCCCACCCCACCACTAGACCCTAGGCATGCTAATCCTAGCACTTACCATGCCATGTTACAGTGTGTTTGTGTGCGTGTTTGCTTCCTCCAGAAAGTATGACACATAAAAAGTACTCAACAATGTTTGCTGAATGAGTGAATTTAAGGTGGTGGCTGCAGGCTCCCTGGGGCCCACTTGTCATCACGCTCCCTAGCCCACTCCCGCCATGGTTGGAGGGCTGCAGAACTCAGCAAGTGCACACTTACTGGCTGGGGGAGGGGCTCCGGAGGTACCGAGCCTGCACGGCTCTCATATTGGCTTCATCCTCTTCACTTGGGACTACCTGCTCCTCTTCTGGGTCCCCACTTGTTGCCATGACAGCCTGTCAGCCCCTGTAGGTTTGGCATGAAAAGGGCAGTTAGAAAACCTGATTCTGGAGGTTTTGTTGGGGGAAAGGGTGTGTCAGTGATGTCACCTCAGTGGAACTAGGAATGGGAAAGTCACCACATGTTAATAGCCTGGTGGGGAGATCACCCATGAGGAAAACCCAGTCAGACTTGATCCAGCTACTGTTATCAGGACACCCAGATGCACACCCCGGCCGTGTAAACAGCCCACCTTGGAGTCGCAAGGTTTAAGAAGTGACAACTTGGCTCCTCCCACAGATGCCAGCGAGAAAGCAGTGAGGGGAACCAGAAATTTGCCCCTCTCTCTCTCTCTCTCTCTCTCTCTCTCTCTCTCTCTCTCATACACACATACACACACACACACATACACACACACACACACACACACACACACACACATCTTTTGTCTTTACCGGGAAGATGCCTTCTTCAGCGTCTCTAACCAAGGCCACAGGAGCCACTACCTTTGGCTCAGGCGCCATCCCACAGCCTGTTAAGGAATACGAGATCCCCCAGGACCTGGTCCCAGACATGGCTGGGCCCTGACACTCAGGGCAGAGCTGCTGCCCCTTTGTTTGTAAGTCCTGGGCTCATAGGACAAAATGAAGGGAGAAGCACACTCACCGCTGATCTGCCTGTATCTCCACACCAAGGGGCAGCCACCCAAGGGCTGAGAGACCCAGACGAAATGGCCAGAAGCTCCGACCAGTGAGAGGGACCGACCTCCCCTCTCCCGTGTTCCTTCTCTGAGGGGCAGGACAGCTGTTCACAGGAAACCCTAGCCAGCTTCTAAATTTAGCTTCTGGTCCCACAGCCTGGCAGATCTCTGGGAGGAAGGAATGCAGGCTCAGGACCCAGACCCGAAAGCAGGCCCCACTTAACTCTTTCCCTCCTGCCTGATTTTCTGGACACTGACATGAGCAGCAGAGTTGGGAGAGGTTCATTCTTCGTAGACAGAGAGGCCTAGAGAAAAAGTTTGATTTGGGCTCTCTCTCCATGCCTTCCAGCCTGGGGCTGCTATTCAAAGTGCTTCCTGAAGATAATCTAAAGCCAAAGATCTAGGAGAATACATTAAATTGTACTTTAACCCCATGTCAGCACAGAAGGGGTTGGAAAAAAAAATACCAGATATATGGAACGGGGAGGGTCCTCTGATAGACGTTGGGAGAGCAGCGTGGTGAGACTAAAGGGTAGTCATTTCTTGTGACCAGGGCTCCATTTCTTTGGACAGAGATGACTCTGGATACTGAACCGGACAGCTGTGCTCCCCTTCCACAACCCCTGCCCCACATTCACCTCCCATGGTGATGGTCAATTGGCAACCCCGGGTGATATAAACTTTCCATGAGCTTCTTAAACTTCAAATGTGCTCATAACCCACCCTACTCCACTACACCAATTCCCACCATCATTACGATCAAAGCAAAGTCCAATAACCCAATAGTTCACTCCCTCAATGAGCTCACAGTTTATTAGGAGGGATGAGACGCAGACCAAAAATAACTCAGGCAGAAGGCAGAATGTAGTTAGTTAGTATCCCGAGAGAGATCCAGGGTGCTGTGTGAGTTCAAAGGAGGGAGAGAGCCCTTCTGGCTGAAGAAGTCAGGAAAGGCTTCATGAAAGAACAGATAATATATGAGCTGGCTTTTAAAGCACATGTTGGACTACAACAGCAGATACGGTGGGGGGAAGGAATTCCAGAGCGGTTGGCATGGAAAAAGTTTTGGGGTAGCAAAAATTCGTTTCATATAGTGGTTAGAGCTTTGAAGAAAGAAAACAGGGTTGTATGCAGAAACTTGGCAAAGCTGGGATGGGGGCTCCTTTGGGTAGAGTGGTCCAGGAAGGCATCTCTGAGGAGGCACGTGGCATCACCAATGGCCAAACCCCTGTCTCCTGGGTGTCAAATAGGGCCTCAGTGAGTGTCTGTTGAAGAGTGGAAGAATGACCACAACTGAGTAACCATGGGAGTTCAATTCACCTCCAGCCTTCAAGGTTCCATGAAGATGAAAGGTGGTATGAGAAAGAGGTGAGATGAAGGAGGGAGGGATGGAGAGTGGATGGGAATGGGGCAGAGGACTGAAGGGTGGCATCAGTCAGGGCGAGGCTTAAGATGACAGACCCTCAGGATAGGGAAGAAGAAGGTGGGTGGGAGGTGGGGGAAAGATGGAGAGCCAGCACACCTAAGAGAGGCAGCAGATAAAGAGGGGACCACATAGGAGGAGAGAGGAAAGAGGGCTTCTGTCTTCTTTATACCCTTTAAACCCTTACTCACCACCCCGGAACTCATAGAGGGTGACATCTGGATCCCTAGCCTGGTGGACTAGAAATCAGAAAACCGCTTCTTAGCTGTGTGACCTTGGAGAACCCATTTAACTTCTTTGAGACTTAGAAGCCTGTTTGTAAAATAGAGAATCATAATACTCATTTTGTTCTGATCACCCAGGTCTAAGGTGGAACCCCTTCCACTGCCTCAATTTCATTATCTATGTCATTTCCCAGGTCATGCTCCCCATAGCACTGGCACTCTTTTTTTTTTTTTTTTTGTGGTACGTGGGCCTCTCACTGTTGTGGCCTCTCCCGTTGAGGAGCACAGGCTCCGGACGCGCAGGCTCAGCGGCCATGGCTCACAGGCCCAGCCGCTCCGCGGCATGTGGGATCTTCCCGGACCGGGGCACGAACCCATGTCCCCTGCATCGGCAGCGGACTCTCAACCACTGCACCACCAGGGAAGCCCCTGGCACTCTTTAAGTAGGGTGACCAGCCATCCCAGTTTGCCTGGGATGGAGACATTCCTGGGACATAGGACCTTCTGTTTTAAAATTGGGAGAGTTCCAAGCAAACTGAGACAAACTGGTCACTGTATTTCTGACTATCTTGGTTGCTTGTATACTATCTTCCTCCCTGACCAGATTAATAGTTCTCTGGGGGTAGAGATTTCCAGTCTTCCTCATGACTGTGTCTCTAGCGTGGTGGTGAGGTAGACCGGAAAGGAAGTAGATTAACAGATCGTATTATGCCTTGAAGTATTTCAGCAATTGTGACTAACACCCTTTTTTTTAATTGGCTTTGAAACCCTTCCTCTGAGATCATTTCCCTTCATATTACGAGGCGGCAACTTCCTGTCCCTTATAGGTGAAGCCCACGTGATAGTGAGAAGCTCAGGACTTTGCCCACCTGCTAGGTGGAGAGAAGGCAGGGGAGGTAACTGAGAAGGTGGAGACCGTTCCTTTTGGGGCCTTTGGTGAAGTGGGTGGAGCAGTCCAGTCCCACAGGTGAGCTCACCTGTCAGTCAAGCCGAGGGGTGGGCCATGGGGGCCAGGCTGGGCAAAGGTAGACAGAAAGGGAGAAACCACAGGGATTGAAGTCTTGACTGGGCCAGAGGCTGTCATAGCTTTAACCAGTCAGCCCAGACTGGTTAAAGTCAGGGGCCCACCAGTGCCAGGCTGGACTCGGGGCAGAGAGGACGCAAGACCATGGAGGGGAAGATGCAGCCCGTGCTGTGGATGCTCTGTGCAGGTGAGTAGTGCCCAGGGGTGGATGAGACAGGGGCTGAATGCTGAGGGTCCCCCAGAGTTCCCCCAGGGAGGGCCTCCAATGACACAGTTGTATTCCTGCTGGGCAGAATGACACGTCTGTTGTTCAAAAAGCAGGTTCCAGGCCAGTGCCCAGAATCAGAATGTTTTTTATTCTCATATTAGTAAATAAAATTTCAGCCCATTTCTGGAATTCATAATACTCTCAGAACGATATTTTCTGATGCCAGATCAGATCATCAGATCAGACATAAGATCTGACAATTGGGACAAAAATATTTAAAATCAGGGTTGTCCCAGAAAAGCCAGGATGTGTGGATCCAGGATTTGTGTTCACTACCTGAGATTTTTTTTTTTTTTTTTGGTGGTACACGGGCCTCTCACTGTTGCGGCCTCTCCCGTTGTGGAGCACAGGTGCTCTGGACGTGCAGGCTCAGCGGCCATGGCTCACAGGCCCAGTCGCTCCACAGCATGTGGGATCCTCCCGGACCGGGGCACGAACCCGCGTCCCCTGCATCGGCAGGCGGACTCTCAACCACTGTGCCACCAGGGAAGCCCACTACCTGAGATTTTAATCATTGCCTTAAAACCAGAGAAAGAGGCAATGGTAAGAGTGATAACATCTGTTATCACATATAGGAAAACTGAGGCAGAAAAAGGCTGCAACTTACCCAGTATCATCTACAGAGCAAGAGAAGACTCAAACCCTTCGAAAAACAGCCAGTTAGAAATAGAACGACCCTTTCCAAAGGCCAAAGCCCTTTAGTTCTCTTGATACTCTGGTCATTGCAAACTCAAAACATGGGGAAACCTCATGGAAACCCCACAAAATAAAAACCAGACATTCGCTGATATAATGGTAGACTCCAAATCAAGTGCTAAATAGCAGAGTCATTGTGTGAGGACCCACAGAGTGCTAAGGGTTAGGATGGAGGTCTTGGCGTTAGAGTCCTGGGCACCGACAGGAAGTAGAATGAGCAGGAAGTTGAGAGATGGGGGTTGGGGGGATTTTAGGACTATCTTTTTTTTGTTGTTGTTGTTTGCGGTACGCAGGCCTCTCACTGTTGTGGCCTCTCCCGTTGAGGAGCACAGGCTCCGGACGCGCAGGCTCAGCGGCCATGGCTCACGGGCCCAGCCGCTCCGCGGCATGTGGGATCTTCCCGGACCGGGGCACGAACCCGTGTCCCCTGCATCGGCAGGCGGACTCTCAACCACTGCGCCACCAGGGAAGCCCAGGACTGTTTTTAATTCAGTGTATTTGAACATGCTGAGAATCTCATCAGCTTGCAATTTATTTATTTATTTTAAAATTCAGCCACATTTTAAATCTAAACATATTATTTCTCATTGAATGAAAGATTCTTTAAATTCTGTAGTGCGGGCTTCCCTGGTGGCGCAGTTGGTGAGAGTCCGCCTGCCAATGCAGGGGACGTGGGTTCGTGCCCCGGTCCGGGAAGATCCCACATGCCGTGGAGCGGCTGGGCCCGTGAGCCATGGCTGCTGAGCCTGCGCGTCCGGAGCCTGTGCTCCGCAACGGGAGAGGCCACAACAGTGAGAGGCCCACGTACCACAAAAAAAAAAATTCTGTAGTGCTTTACAACTGGTAAACTTTCACACACACGATTTCATATAATCCCATAATAATCCTTTTTTTTTCTCCTACTCCAACCTTGCCCCTCTCCTCTTCCTTCTCCCCACTGGTAACCACTAGTTTGTCCTCTATGTCTGTGCGTCTGCTTCGTTTTTGTTTTATTCACTAGTTTGTTGTATTTTTTAGATTCCACATGTAAGTGATATTTTACAGTACTTGTCTTTCTCTGTGTCAGCTTGCAATTAGAAATTGTGGGCTTCAGGGATCTGGCAAAACTGGGGCATATCGAATCCAAGTTCGTGTGCCCCATGCACAGTGAGGCCAAACAAACCGAAATGTCGGGGTTTGGAGCAGAGAAAGTTTTATTGCAAGGGCAATGCAAAGAGAACAGATGGCTTATGCTCAAAAGAACCAAACTCCCCAATAGGTTTCAGGGAAGCATTTTTAAAGGCAAGGTGAGGGAGGGGAGTCACAGGGTATGTGAACAGCGGGTGCACATTTCTCTGATTGGTTGATGGTGAGGTAACAGGATGGTGTCACAGGGGTTAACATCACCAATCCTCAGGCTCCAATAGGTCTGGGAGCTGCATACTCATGGTCATCCAGTACGTAACTTCTTCCATCTTCTGGGGGTTTTAGCAAATGTAAAACAACTCAGGAAATGTGCCTCAGATACTGCTATCTAGGTATTTCAGGGAGGAACTAAACATTCTGTGACTGCAGTATGGCTGATTTACTATTTAAATTCTTACCAGTT
This sequence comes from Phocoena sinus, assembly GCF_008692025.1. NCBI lineage: Eukaryota > Metazoa > Chordata > Mammalia > Artiodactyla > Phocoenidae > Phocoena > Phocoena sinus. Next base: position 124,103,051 of record NC_045763.1, on the reverse strand, counting down.
CTCCTGGCCCAACTGCTATTTTTGCATTAATTCCTGATCCAGACTTTTGTGACTCAGGGGAGGTGTGGGAGATGAAAGCTTTTCTACAAACAAGAGACAGGCAGAGGACATGGGGAGAGGAGTCTGTCCTGGGAAGTCCCCATGGAATCCTGCTTGGTTACAGGAAGAGGTGAAGAGTTCTACCAGGAAACTTGGGAGCCCCAAGGCCTGGGAAGCAGAATGGAGGAGGGTCTGAGTTAGAGCTCACTTTTCAGCTCCTACAGGCAAGGCCCAGGCCAGCTGGCCTGCCAGCCCAGGGTGGTTCTCCTAAACCCCCAGGCTCCCCCTCCTGCCCCATCTCTCAAAACATGACCTTGGAGCTCTTGGCTGGAGAATAGCCCAGTGCTGGGGAAGGGTTGGGTCAAACTCAAAGGCCCTGTCAGGAGGCCCATCCAACTGGGGCAGAGGGGCCCTCGTCATCAGGTTAGAGGGCATACTTGGTTCATTCCTTCATTCAGACAGCTCTTTACTGAGCACATAGTTCGTGTAGGCACCACAGGAGTGAGGGGTCTGGAATGATTGCAGTCATGAGGGACCTGTCTCAGCCATCAGATTCAGACTGCAAGGATGTGCTTCGAGCCCAGAGGGTAGGAGGCTGAAAGGAAATGACCACCCTTTCTGGGCTGGGCCAGTGACCTCTGATCCTCTTTTATAGGGCATAGAAGTCTCCCCCCTGCCCAGCCATCTGTAGTCTGGCTGCAACCCAAAACCCATGCATGAATCAAAAGAGGGGATTTGGGCTTGGGAAAAAAACAAAGCAGAACAAAACAAAACGTGCACCCAGCTTAGATTGAAATGTGGACTTAACTGTGAACTTCCTGGAGCAGTACATTTCACCTCTTCCTGTGAGAAGGCATGTGACCCCTGGGTGAACTCATCCAGCTCAACCAGCTCTTGGGTTTGTGTTCAGACACACTGATAAAGTGTGTCTTCTGCCTCCACCCCCTTCCCTCCACCCTCCCAGCCTGCCCTGCCTCACACCAGGGGCTCATCACCTTTGCCTCCATACTTTACACTAAGGGGAAGGGGCTGGAGCAGTGGGGCCGGGGAAGCTGGGCTTGGTGGCTAGCTCCGGGCATGTGTTTGCCAAGTGGAAATGTTTGGGGTGAAATAGTCATTGCTATGTACAAGTGAGCAATGAAGGCCTTCAAAGGTCAGATGTAAAAGCAGCTGGGTGGCCCTCCCCACACCATGGCTCAGGAGAGGATGCCAGAGGAAGAGCAGGGAAATTAGGGAGGGCTTCCTGGGGGAGGTGGAGTTTAAGTTTAAGTTGGGTTCCAGAAGTCATACTGGCTTTCCCCCTACTTCCGTTCTTCATCTGAACTTGCCCAGTAACAACTTAAATTTTGCTGATGTCCCGGGCAGAGTAACATAACAAAGCTGATGAAAATAGACCCCAGGGCTCATCGGATTTTGGGGAGTCAGAATCAAATCACAAAGACCCTGGAACAGTGCCTGCCACATAATAAGCATTCAGTAAATGCCAGTTATTTTTTATTATTGTTATTAGTATGGGCAAGTGTAAATTATAGGAAAGTAACTAGACTTTGGTGATCAATTGTCTCATCACTCTGATCTGGCAGACACCTGCCAAGAGAATGAGAGTCACTGAGGATGAGGGATTCTGTCACCCCTCCCACAGGCTGCTAGAGAAAACACCCCAGCTTGTGTACAGGACCAAGGCTCTTCCACTCTGGGAATTTTTTCAGCCACCAGAGTCCATGAAAGATTTGATGTGATGGAAGGTACAGCTGCAGGAAAAGAGATACATAAAGAGGATCCCACCAGGGGGAAAGAGTCTCTGAGAAGCTCTGCCCAGAGTCACTAAAATCTTTGAAGACTTGATAAAAAGTACAGACAAACAACAGCAACAAAAAAGCCCCATCTTCCTACAGCTAGAGGAAACCTCGAAGCTTAAATTTGAAAAACTTAGGAAAGTACTGCTTTTCACTGAGAAATAAGGGAATCCATCATCCCAAAATATTCCAGATGAGAAAAAAAATTTTTTTTCTCCCCCATCTAAAAGTTTCAGTAAGCTCACGGTTGCTTCATCCATGGTGGGGTTTTGATGGGAACTAAGTTTCCAAGCTCTTGTCCTTTTGAGGTTGGTCATGCCATTTTAGAATCCCTCCCCTGGGGCCTTTGTTAGAGCCACAGTCCCCAGCAGGATAATTTTCCTTACATTCCTTAGACTTGTCCACTCTGAAGTGCCATGATCCTGTTTGTCACACAGGCTCGGGGAGCTCCCTGGTATCTTCCCTGTCAGAGTGTGACCCAGTGTCACTTGCACGTCTAAGTCCACGCAGTGACCTGGCCCAGGCTGTGAGGGTTACAGGGCTCAGCCTCAGACATGTACCTCTGATGAGAATCAGATTAGAGAGTGGCCTTGTGCCCAGTTCATCTTGACCCCGAGAGGGTGGTATTCAGGCCAGAGCCAGAGTGGTATCAGCCATTAAGTGCACTACAAGATGGGCAGCCTGGCCTTTCATCTGCTCCATGGTTGTGAGCCCCGTTGCCACACCAGTCCCCAGGACCTGGCTCCCACCTGGAGCCTGGGCATGACCCGCTGGTACCTGAGCACGACTCAGAAGCCAGTGCTCACAGGAGGGCTCATGTGCCTGTGGAATCACACTGTCTTCCTGTCAGAGCTGAAATCAGGATTAAAATGCTCCAGTTCCAGCTCCAGCCTTGAAGTGGGAAGGACGTAATGCATGGTCAGCTTAAGAGGGGTATGTGTGCAAAGGGGGAGGAGTGATGGTTTAGGGCATGGCTGGCAACCCAGACTGCCCATCACAGTCACCTGGGGAGTAAAAGTACAAATGCCCAGCTTCCCCCAGACCTTCTGAATCAGAATATAGAGGGGCAGAATCTGGGCATCTCTCTGATTCTGAAAAGTTACCCAGGTGACTCTGATGTGGAAGTCTAGGTTCAGAGTTGCCTATTGGACCTTGAGGAAAAATAGGCTTAATGAACAGCCATCTCTGTGACTAGGGCTGATTCTCTGCATGCGACTTGCAGCTCAGTTTTGCACCATCTCACTGCTTCCCTGAGTTAATGCCCAGCCTCTACATTGGTGTGTTAACTTCTCACATTTTCGTGGGCATAGAAGTCATCTGGGGATCTTGTCAAAATACAGACTGACTCAGTAGGTCCCGAGATTACGCATTTCTAACAAGCTCCCAAGTGATGCTGCTCCAGGGACTACAGTTTGAGAGACAAGGCTCCGGGAAAGAGCTGGTTCATGGGCATGGCTGTGATCCTCATCTGGCCTTTTTGCCCTCCAGAGTCCCATCGCAGGGCTTCTTGGTGACCCAGCGACGCTGTTTACTGTGATGCTGGTCAGCAGGAAGGAAGCCTGGGGGAAAATGCGCCTGGCTCAGCAGGTGCTTGTACCCCTGGCAGTTCCTCACCCTGCTAATCCCTCCTTCTTTCCCGAAACACTCTATTCTGTCAGTTCCCATGATTCACCCTCTCCTGGTTCTCTCCCGACATTCCTGGCCCAACCCTTTCATGTCTTCTTTGCAGCTTCATGCTCCTCAGCCCACCATGAAATGGCAGAGCTCCCTGCACTCAGACCCCCTTCTACATCCACATCCACATCTCTAGCTGACACCCATTTCAATTGACTCACAAATTTCTGTCTTCAAACCCAACCTCTGTCTTGAGCCATAGAACCATAAATCCAACAGTCCGCATGACTTCTCGACTTAGACATCTCAGAATCAGTTCAAACTCACAAGCTGAAAACCAAACTCGTGGTCTTTGACCCCATATCTGGGTCTTTGTCAGTGACCTCTACATCAATAGATGACACCCCATCCATCCAGGAATGAAAGCCACAAACCCAACAGTCATCCATTACAGTTTTCTATTCCTCTGTAATAAACTACCCCTTAACTTAGTGGTAACTTAGTAACTTAAGACAATAATAAAAAACATTTATTTTGTTCACAAATCTGCAACTTGGATGGGGCTTGGCAGGGACAGCTTGTCCCTGTTCCCTGCAGTATCAACTGGACTGACTTGACTGGGGTTGTGGGACCCACTTCCAAAATGCCGGCTCACTGGCTGGCAAGTTGGGGGTAACTCCAGTTCCTCTCTTTGTGGACTTCTCCACGGGGAAGTTTGGGCTTCCTCACAGCATGGTGGCTAGATTATAAGAGCAAACATCTAGAGAGACAGAAGGTGGAAGCTGCCAGTATCTCAAAGTCTGGGCCCAGATACTGATCCAGCATCTATTACCATACTTCCACCACATTCTATCGATCAAGCAATCACAGAACCCAGACTCAAGGGAGTGGATATGAGTCCTATTTATTAATGTATTTATTTATTTTTAAATTTTTATTGGGGTATAGTTGATTTACAATGTTGTGTTAGTTTCAGCTGTACAGCAAAGTGAATCTGTTATACATATACATTTATCCATTTTTTTAGATTCTTTTCCCATATAGGCCATTACAGAGTATTGAGAAGAGTCCCCTGTGCTGTACAGTAGGTCCTTATTATCCATTTTGTACATAGTAGTGTGTATATGTCAATCCCAATCTTCCAATTTATCCCTCCCCCCACCCTTACCCCCTGGTAACCAGAGGAATTTCAAAGTATTTTGGGACCATATTTTGATGCCACCATATCACCCTTAACAGCTCCTTCTCCTTCAGCTACAAATTCAAGTCATCAGTATGTCCTGATGATTTTAGCCCTCCAACATCTCTTGAGTCTGTTCACCTTTCTCTGTTTCCTCTGCCACCTCACCGATGTAAGCTGCCTCTCCTAAGCTACTTCCATAGCCTCCAACTGGCTTTGGGAGCCTGTTTTATCCCTTCTCCTATCTGCTGTCCACCCTGAAGCCAAACTGATCTTTTCAAATGAAATTATGACCATGTCACTACCCCTACTTAAAGCTTTTCATTGATTTCCCATTACTATTAGGATAAGACTTATGTGGCGAGGCTAGATTCTCCTAAGTCACGTTTAGGCTTTATAAACCACTGAAATGTTCCCCCAAATCCCAATATTTCAGCACCTAGACTGCCTCCTATACCTTTACACCTTGAACATTACAAAAATGTTTGTCATATCACATCCTGAACTTCTTGGTCTGGAAAAATATTATCATCAGACCTACCTGTCGTGTCAACACCTTCCTTTCTGTCTAACCTTAAAAAATCACAAGTCCTTTCTCTCCATATAGCCTTCCTAGGTAACTTTGGGCCCCAGTGATTTCTTCCTGATTTGAATTTGAAGTCTCAACCACTTTTTTGACCCTCTGTTATACTGCCATTTAAGCTTTCACCCACTTTGGGACTTGTTTTCCTAAGCAGCTTGGGGATAAGAACTACTGCTTATGCTTTTTTTTTTTTTTTTTTTCCCTTGGTATCATAGTTTCCAGAACAAGGGCTCGCAGTATATGTTTGGTTTTCTACTATCAAGTTACAACTTTCCGGTCCTCTTTTCCTCTCCAACTCTTTTCATTGAGTTCTCTCCTCAAATCTAAAACTCCCTTTAATCCAACTAGGGCATCCATCTTACCAAACATTCTCAGATACTACTATTGACCTTTAAATTGTGAGACTCTACAACGTATGCTAAACATAAACAACTAGATTCTTGTCCTTGGTGATTGGTTTTTGGGGGCTGTTCTGCCCAGTTCTCTCCTTTATAATTTTCCTTTCTCTCCCCTCCAAATCTAAGTTAACTTTCTATCTGGACAACTTCCCCAAATAAGGCTTCTTTCCAACCAACACCTGGCCTCTAACCAACCCCACTGCCTCCCCCAGTGCCCATTTCTAAGCCCTGGTTCTCTTTTCTAAAACGGCCTCCAAAAAGCCCAGGGAAGGCAGCCCAAGTCTCACTCCCGCAAGGTCACTGGCATTCTGGGGTCCAGAGGAGGATGGACTAAAAGAGGATGGGCCCCGCGGAGAGGGGCACTGAGGAGTGGGAAGGGCTGGAGAAGGGGGCCCATGGAGGGTGGCGACCACGATGACCACAGCCGAGCCCCCAGCCCCACGCTGTGACCAGAACCGAGACTGCCGGGCACAGGAAGTGGGGACCCTGCCCCCAACATCAGGGACCGGAAGTGAGCGTTGCTGGGACACGGCTGTGGGGCGAAGGCTACTGGGGAGGGATCCGTGTTTGGAGCGTGCCCTTGGATTCGCCTCCTTCATTTCCAAATTGGAAGAAACTGACAAATTGTGCTGATGTTGCAAATTGGCTACCTGTCCCTTTCACCATATTCCTTGGGCTGAAATCAATCATCATACTCAAATTGTGACGACAAAAGTTGTATTGAGCAGGATGTTGTCAACCAAACCAGGAAACTTAGACAAGAGACTGGCTGAGAGCACTTGGCAGTGCCCTCCTTGAGATGAAGACTGGGATAAAGATTTGTGGAAACAGACCAGCACTCCATTTCTCTGGGGCACAGCCATCTAGTATAGTAACAATAGCCCTGCAAGCAACATAGTTATGGAATGTAAGCCTAATCTGGCTTCAGGTACCTCCGTTCCCAAGTCTCTGCCGTATGTTCTGCCTGGGGAAAAACAGTGGAAATCCACAGCAACTGAATATCTAGCTCACCAAATGCCAGACTCTAGAGGACTCTTGTTTCTTCCCGCTACCAGTGGGTTCTTCATTTTTCTCCTAATTTAATTATGGAAAGATAGACATCAGTGATTTTCTAACTGACAAGTACCTTTTGTCTCTCCCTCCTTTGAGTGTTCGCTCATTTGATGCAAGAACTCTCCGTATATGTAAAGCTGATTCACTTTGTTATAAAGCAGGAACTAAAACACCATTGTAAAGCAATTATACTCCAATAAAGATGTTAAAAAATAAAGTGTATCCCTTATAGAAAGTCCAAAAAAAAGAACTCTCGTACTCAAAAGAACTGCTTGAAATAAATCATAAATGGTAGATAGCAAAAAAAAAGAAAGACTCCAATTGCTGTCATGGCCTCGCAGACTTGGGCCCATCCCATATTTCTGGCTGCACTGGGAGCGGTATAACTTCGGAATTGCTTTGTAGGAGAAGCTTGAGGGGTGAAGTTTGGCAGATAGTGAAGTTTGTCCTAAACTTCCCCGATGGCACAAGTATGATGTTTGTACTTGGCCTCTGTGTTTATTTGGAGTCATCATGGGAGGCTAAAGGATATCACACAGGGGGAATCACAACCCCCCAAACCACCCCTTTGGTTCCATCTCTACTCACTGGCTTGTTTTAGTTTCTGGAACGTGGCCCACCTTCTCCTGTGCCCTGATCTCTGCGCAGTGCAGTTCTCTCCCCCACTCACCTCTTCCCCCATTTTCTTTTTTCTTTTTTAACATCTTTATTGGAGTATAATTGCTTTACAATGGTGTGTTAGTTTCTGCTTTATAACAACGTGAATCAGTTATACATATACACATGTTCCCATATCTCTTCCCTCCTGCATCTCCCTCCCTCCCATCCTCCCTATCCCACCCCTCCAGGAGGTCACAACCCTCGTTTTCTTGTGGTTCCCTCCTGTTCATTCTCCAATGTCAACTCAAAAGGCCCTTCCTAAGGACAACCTCTCCTCATGCCCAAATACTCTGTTATATCCTGTCATTGAATGTATACCACTTGTTACCATGGTGGTTTTACATTTGCCTCTGTGATTATGTATTTATTATCATTTGACTCACACAGAGGATCAGACACCATGAACGCAGGAACTGTGTCTGTCTCTGCTTGCCATTTTGTCCGCAGAGTCTGTCAGGGTCCCTGGAACAGCCATTTGCTGGGTGGGTGTTAATGAATGAGTGCCTACCCTTCTGATCCTCACCAGGCAGCAAAGCTGGTTTACTCTCAGCATCTCTTATCCCGTCTCTCTTCCCTTCCTTCTTACTCTGTCCTGCTTTTCTCCAAGCCTCAATTTCCTAATTGCATTTGTTTCTATCAACATTACCCATCGTTTCTAGGGATGGATGGATGAGAGGGGCTAATTAAGGAAATGGATTTGCCCTGCGTGTTAAAGGAAGAGAGTCACTTCACCATGTCTTCCCTCCCTCCCAGAGGGCACTTGTGTTTTAGCAGGGGCTTCAGCGCCTTCACTCAGCAGTGGGCATTTCAGTACTGAGACAGCCAGTGGAGGACATATTTGACTTGGAGGTAAAGTTTAGTTGTTCCTCAAACTACCCCACCTTGGCAGCACTCCGGTTTGTTTTCTTTTTCTTTTTTTTTTGTGGTACGCGTGCCCCTCACTTTGTGGCCTCTCCCGTTGCGGAGCACAGGCTCCGGACGCGCAGGCTCAGCGGCCATGGCTCCCGGGCCCAGCCGCTCCGCGGCATGTGGGATCCTCCCAGACCGGGGCACGAACCCGCGTTCCCTGCAACGGCAGGCGGACGCTCAACCACTGCGCCACCAGGGAAGCCCAGCACTCAGGTTTTGTGTCCATGTCCTCCCTGCCTGCCGGGCTTGTCTCTGCTCCTAGATCATTCTGTCCCTGGAGCAGCCCTCTCTGCCCAGGGCACCAACTCCTTATCATTTGCACTTAACACTTAACACCACCTCCTTCCTGAGGTACCTTCCTCCCCTGCCACCAAGGGACCTTTGGGCTGCTTCCTCGTTCTCTGCCCTGGTGAGTCAGGGATGCCATAAACACCTGGCATGGGCAGAACATGGTGACAGACAGACGCTCCCACTTAGGACTGTCACAGAGTTCCTGGGAGAGAGGCATAAATTGTGGAGGACAGGGCCCGCCGTCAGAACTCACTGCTCCACACCTGCCCACCGACTTCTCTATCTCTGTACACAAGGGAACAGGTGACTCTTGCTGTGGGCAAGGCTAGTCCTCCACCTATGCCCTCCCCCACCCAGCCAGAGGTCTTGCTCCATCTGGCTTCTCCTCTATTTTCAGTCTCTTCCTTTCTGGGAGTTCCATCCCTATAACCTAGGAGCCTGCTTAAGTCTCTCCATCTTCCATCCCAGAGGGGACAAAAGAAACCTTCTCAAGACCTTTCATGGCCCTCTGGCTCCAGCTTTCCCATCTCCCTGTGTTACGTGAGCTCCTTGACAAAATGGGCTGCCCTCACCTCTCTACTTCTTCACTTCCTGCTTGACATACAAAATTGTAACACGGCTTTATGGTTACAAGAGTACCGCATGTCTGCTGCAGAACATCTGGAAAATAAAAATACACAAAGAAGAAACCCATCATCCCAGAATCCAGAGATCACTGGTATTAATCCTGTATCCGGTATATTTTCTTCTAAGAATTTGCTTCCCCTCTGTGACTTTGTAGAAGTAGGATACTGTTGCATGTACAGTTTTGCATCCTGCTTTACTCTCTTCTATGCACAAGTTCAACATAGTGAATTGAATCCCTTGGGGGCTATTTCAAGTCCCACCTCCTCAATAAGGCTTTCCATTAAAATCCTTCTTCCAGGCCCCTCCCCTCTCCACCCCTCCCCACAACCCCTACACTTCACTCCTTATCATTTGCACTTAACACTTAATTAGGTTCTATTAGGATGCCGGCTGACAGTGATGCTGGCTAACTGCTTCCTAGGCAGGGACTGTGTCATGAACCACTCAATCAGTAAAGTCTTATTAGCACCCAGCTCTGTGTACATACCTTGGGGTGGGAACTAGCAAGCGATGGGTATAAGAGAAGTCTGAGACACAGACCCTGCTGGAAGGAGCTGCCCTATGATGAGGAGAGACGGCTCACACACATAGACCCACACTGACATGAGAATGACGTGGGCGTGGGGTGCACGCTCCCTGAAGCGCTTCAGCGAAGCCAGTAAGGGCTGGGATGGTCCAGGTGGATTCCTGGAGGAGGTGGGGCATGAAGATGCCTCTGATCATTTTTCCAGGGCCTTGCACTAAACTAGGGCCTTAGGAAAAATTCATTAAATTGACCAGAATTCATAGATTCCTAAAGATCCATGTTGAACAAAGAGTTCCTCAAACATCCATGGAGTTCTAACGCCCCTCCCCACCTCTCCATCCCTCCTCCCCCATCTGCCAGTCTGAGAGCCTCCAGGAGTCATTCCCACCTTGTGGGGGGGGGCAGGACAAACCAACATGCACGTGCGTGTGTGAGCTGCACCCCTTTCCCTAGAGACCAGCTCTTTCTCAATGTCAGAGCATATATCTAGTCCTGGGGTGCGATGGGCCCCTTCTGGCCTCGGGCACCTCCTCCCTAACTAAGAATGTGGTTTCTCTGAGCAAATGGATTTTGCTAAATGGAGGCATTCCTGCCAGTTTCCCAAGGGTTCCCATGATGTGCTGTGTACGCCTAAAGTCTCCAGTCCATCGAGCATTTTATTATTCTCCTTGGATGTATTGCTTTCTGGTTAGCTCTCAAGAGACAGTTTATTATCTTCTTAACAAGCCTTAATTATTTACAAGCAATCCTGGAGGCTTCAAGCTGTCTGTTCACACCCCGCCCACTTAGGGAGCTTAAATGACCTTTCCCATTTCCATCTGGGGCCACTTGCCGACTTGGCATCCCCTCTCCGGGCTCCTTTTGTTCTTAATTTAAATTTTTTTTTTTTGACATTTTCTAGCAATGTGTAAGGTAAGTTCTTCAACCAAGTTTCTCTGGTTGCAAATCCTACCCATCTTTTAAACTTAAGTTCTCTAGAACTCATTCAGTTTGCTGTCCAAGAGCACTTATTTGAGCATCTCCTAAGTGTTAGGCAGTTTTCTGAGCCCTGAGGATATGAAAAGGAAGGAAAAACAGTGTGGCAGAGGAGAAGGATGTGACAGTATGGAATGCTGGCATAGTTCTTGCTTATGTGCCAGGATGAAGGTCATGCATGCTAAATATGTTTTCATCCAACCCTCACAACAACGCTGGAGTTAGATAATATTATTATCCTCATTTTATAGTCGAGGAAACTGAGGCACAGAGAAGTTAATTAAGTTGTGCAAGGTTACACAGCTAGGAAAACTAAGAATGAGGATGACAGCCTGGGCAGTTTGGCTCCAGCGTTTGTGCTCTTGGCCACTCTGCCATATGTAGTAAACTCTCATGAGATAGTGCTAGGATGAAGGTACTCGTGGGTGGTACCCATGGCACAAAGGACAGAGTCATCTACTCTGCTTGAGAGCCTTTGGGCATTTTCTCTAGGACAATGTATGTGGTTAAAATTTCTTCCTCAGCAAACCCCTATTGTGCTGTGAGATTTTGATTCCTTCCTTGCAGGTGAGAGCACCTGCTCCTCCAATTTGTATACCCTTGGGAAGGTTAACACGAGGGCCGCAGAGCTAATAAACAATAAGCCTATAGAAAGAGGTGAAAGGAACTGGGTTTATTACAGAACTGCGGGTGAGAAAGTTGGTGATTGCAAACGTCAGAATCCTCTGAGTTCATGATGGGAAATTATTGAGAAGTTAAGCCAGATGTCTTTGCTGCCAGTGATGTCAGAAAAAGAGGATGCTAACTGAATCAGTGAGAAGGATTTGATTAGCTGTGGAGGATTTCCAGTGATGGCTGTTGGCGTGAAGGTCTTAAACACAGGATAAATTCTCATCTAGGATTATGGAAAATGTAAGTGTGCCTCAGGGCACCAGATCAGCCTTTAAAGATCCTTCTCAGGTTTACAAATAGCATTTAAATAGTGCTCTATACTTGTTCAAGATTTTTTCCTTTTCTTTATGAGCTCTTTCTCATCCGTTCATTTCAATCTCTTCCCTCACAAATTAACATAAAATGACTTTTACTCGCTTTTGTAGTGGTCTCTAAAATTGATCTATTCTTTAGTTATAATCATTAGTAATTATTATTCCTTTACGATAGTTCACCCATGGTGGTGGTAGGTGGTTATCTCTCGTGATTAACTTCTAACTAAGGTTGTGCCTCAACAAAAGACTATGGGATGAGAAGTGGAAGTAATTCGATATGAATATATATAGAGAGAATATACTGAACACACATATACATAATGTAACTGTCATATGTTGAGCACTGATTATGGGTCAGGAGTCATTCTAAACAAAGTACACATTTCATGTTACTTAATCTCCAAACAACCCATTTTTCAAGTGAGGACCCTGGCACAGAGAGCTTACGTAAACTGCTCAAGGTTATACATTTAGTAGATAAAGGAACTGGAATTCCAATGGGCGCATTCTAGCTCTGGAGCCTGTGCATTTAGACTCAATGCTATGCTACTTCCTGAAATGGCCATAGAGAAGTTGTGGACATTAAATATGGACTGGTACAGGAGTGGCCCAAGATGGCTGCATAGAAAGACGCTGAGCTCACCTCCTCCCACAGACACACCGAATCTATACCTACATATAGAGCAATTCCTCCTGAGGAAGATCTGAGGGCTGATTAAACAGCTACTGCACATAGAAGGACAACATAGAAATGGGTAGGAAAGACAGAGATGTTGTATCCATGGGAACCCAATCCCCAACACAGCAACCTGCAGTGAGGAGGGATACTGCTGACGGGCCTGAGTATGAAATTGCCCACCCTGGGAAACAGCATAAAAATCAGTACTTTAAAGGGTATCCAGCCTATATAAGAAGGAAATCCATTTACTAGAGCTTCTGCCTAATGGGCGTCACTCACACTGTAGTCATAGGTCCACCCAGATTCAAGGGATGGACCTCTTGATGGAGGAGGGTCAAAGTCACATGGCAAGAAGAATGTATGTGATGAGAGATACTGATGTGGCCACACTCTTTTTCTCATCTTTTTTCTGATAAACTTATACAGAATAAATTCCCCTGGGAGAACCCTCTCTCTCTTTACCTTGACTTAATCTTACTCATCAACTTTCTTACCATATTTAAGCACTCCATAAATATTTGCTAAATAAATGAATAAATCATCATCACAACAAAAAGACAGTGGGAAATATTTATTGAGAGCGTTCTATGTGCCAGGCATTAAGCAGAGCATTTATACACGTTATCTTGTTTAATTCTCCCAAGAGCTCTGAGAATACTAGTGTCCCTTTTTATGGATGAGAACTGAGGCTGACAAAAGTTTACACAGTGTGTAAGAGGTGGGGCTGAGGCGCAGAGCCAGGCTTTTACCCATCACACAACGCAATTAACTTTGTTGAGATGCCGTGGGATGGGGACAGGGTGAACCAAGGTACACGTGTTTGTCTTCACCCCGGGCCTGGTGGAGAACAGCTGGTGTGCCACGGCCGAGATCTCAGTTGTAGTGTGTCTAGCTGTGGCTGGAAGAGCGTCACTGGCCATTCCCTCAGAGATCCGGTGGAGAATGAGTATGAATGCCCATGTCAGTTACTTCCCACTTTTTTTCCAGTCTGGGTGACTGTCCACGCCATCTCTGTGGAAACCCCAAAGGATGTTCTTCGGGCTGCTCGGGGAAAGAGCGTTACCCTTCCATGCACCTACAAAACTTCCTCCCTCAACCGAGATGGATTTATCCAATGGGACAAGCTTCTAAGGAGTCATACGGTAAGGATCTTTAAAAAGTTGGGAGTGTCATGAGTACCACCTGACCATGACCTCTTGGAGGCTAAGCCCTACAAAGCCATTCAATAAATGTTAGGCAGAATAAACCTACTTAGCGCCCAGGCTGGGATGGGTGGGGAGGGAGCAGTGAATGTTGGACCCAGGGAGGGCCATATTATGCCACCTCTAGTGTGAAAGAGTCACCTTCCCCAAAACATCTTTCTGTTGGTCAGTCTCAAATGACCTAAACTGTATCATTCCTTTTGATTAGCATAGCGCTCTCGCTCGAGGCCAAATTTTATTATAGTTTTTTCCTGTTTGGGTTCTTTTGGGGACTATGGGAAGATTTTATTTTCTATTTTGGAATAGATAGTAATCCCATGGCTCAAAAATTAAAACATCCTGATAGTGTACATGGAGAAGTCTCATTCCTATCCCTGCCCCTCTTGTCCTATCTACCCAGTTTCCACACCCTAATCCTTCTATCTCTCCGTCCTCCCCAGTAAGGCTAATTTTCACTGGTACTGGTTCTTTGGGGCCAGCATTTAATCTGATTGATTGGTATCTCTGCTACAATCATTCAGTATTGTGAATATCACTTTTGGCTAAGATTTAGCTTCTTGTGTATCCTTCCAATGATTCTTTACGCCAATTCAAGAAAATGTGAATGTATATATTCACACGCATGAAAATACACCTACTTCTGACCCTAGAATCCCAGTCCCCTATTCCCCGCACCAAAGGCAACCACTATTACCAGATTTGGGGATGGACTTCTATAGATGCTCCACATGTATACCATGCACACACAAACATAGACATATATTTACATATACGTATATGAATATGTATGTTTATATAAACTACATGCATACTGTCCTCCACTTGGCTTTTCTTCCTCTTAATATACCTTGGAACTCTTTCCATATGTCAGTACATTTATATCTATCTCATTCTTTTTAAAATATTTTCATTAAGTATCACATTTTATGAATGCTCTATACGTACCGATGATGGACATTTGGTTTGTTTCCTATATTTTGCTGCTACAAATAATGCTGCAATAAACATCCTTATATATATGTCTCTAGGTATATTTTAAATATTATTGTCATTATTTATAAATATATATTTATATATAAGATAAATTATTAAAAATGAACTTCTGCGTCAAAGGCTACGTGAATTTAAAATTCGGATACATAATGTCAAATTGCTTTCATTGGATGTCAGACCAACCTTCATGTTCACCAACAACAGTGTAGGCACCTATTTCTCTAACAGAGTAGTCTCAAACTATTTGATATTCGCCAACTTGATGAGTGAAAAAGTATCTCATTATTGATTAAATCCACATTTCTTTAACTGTAAGAAGGGGAACATCTATTCATAATATGTATATATATATTTTTTGGACCACGTGTGCAGCATGTGAGATCTTAGTTCCCCCCAGTGGGATGGAACCCATGCCCCATGCAGTGGAAGCATGGAGTCTTAGCCACTGGACTGCCAGGGAGGTCCCTATTCGTAAGTTTGAAACTGAGTTCTACTTTTAAAATGCACACATGCCTGGCATTAGATCCCCAACTACTCAGAGTGGAAGCATTTAGCTTTTTCCCTGACAGAAAAGAAACCAGGACACCCAAGTCCTAGAGCAGCAGGGCCGATGAGAAAGGAGAGCAGATCTTGGCCTGAGGCACCTTACTGTCTGTTGCCCAAGGCACCCTGATGGGACAGAGCACATGTCCTATCTGTTTCCAGAACCCCAGGAAAAAACCTAGAGAGGGCAGCTGCTGCCTTTAGCTTGTAGAAACTGAAGACACGTTCTTTCACCGTCACATGTATTCAGCAAACAGGACGTTAGGTCTCTGGTAGGCACGCTTCTGAGTGCTGAGATAAACACTAGAGATCTTTTGTTGACTGATGGATCCCTTACTTTCTAAAGGATTTGAGGCAATCCCCTTGAGAGCAAGCAAGGCTGCAGAGCAAGGGATTTAACCTGTGCCCTCAAGGAGATTATTGTGACAGGTCCTAGCAAGGGTTGGGGGGTGACTTGGGGGAGATCCCAGGAGGGGGAAGCCTTAGGATCGCTGTGATTGGGAGGAGGGTTGGGGCATGAAGAGTCCTTGGCAGAGCCAGTAGGTCAGAAAAGAAGTGAGCTGGGAAAGACCAGCATCCACAGACGGGTCCACAGCCCAAGACAGGTCCTCATCTCCCACCTTGTTGCTCCTCCCCTTCTCAGCCAAGCTTCCTGAGTTATCTGCCCCTACCAGGGCTGTTGTATGTGGCTGGGCAGATTATGCACTTGGGGACCCAGCCCAGGGCGCCTGACCGCCATTAGCTTGGCAAAGGTGTGTCTGTCCAACAACTAGAGCACCTTTTCCTGATTTGCGTAAAGAGCATGCCCAGGCGTCCGACCTGACACTATGTCTCCACACTCTCTTCCCTACCCGGCATGGTCAGCCTTCCTCCCCTAATGCTCCACCGAAATCACCAGCGGCTTCTCTTTTGTTAAATTCAGCGTGCTGATTCAGTCCTCATCTTATTTCATTTCTCCCTAGCTTTTCCAGCTATCAACCACTTTCCTATCTTGGAATCTCCCTCCCTTGGCTTTCTGGTAGCCTCGTCTTGACTTCTGCTCGTATCTCTCTGACCTCTCTCTGACCTTTCCAAATGAAGTAACTTGGGGACTTGCCATTTCTCTACTCATTTACCGGAGGTGGCTTCAGCAAGCCCATGGCATGATGCCATCCGCTTTGCATATATTATCTACTTTAACTCTCACAAAAATCCTATGATACAAGTGTTATTATCATTATCTCCACTTTGTAGATGAAGAAACGGAGTCATAGAGAGGTCAGCATTTTGCTCAAGGTCATAGAACTAGTAAGTGGCAGAACTGTGATTTGACCTGAGGCAGTCTGGTTCAAAAGTAATGATCTTAGCTAGTACTATGTTCTGTTTGATAAATGGTAAGTATATCAATGAATAAACAAATTCCAAAGGCGAGAGTCAAATAAATAAAGGGGGCTTGGAAGCCAAGGATGGCTACCTAGCACAATGCCTGCACGTAGTAGGTGTTCAATAAATATTGGTTGACTGAATGTCTGAGAACAGACAATGAACTAAAATGGAACGGGTAAGAGGTGCCAGAGGTTACAAGAGGTGAAAGCCTCACTTACTCACACGTGCTCCTCTGGTATGAACTGCCTACCTGCCCTGGGCTTTCAATATCTTCACTAAAAACATATAAATACATCATAAGAGGAATCCACAAATGGACACCACGTATAGAGCTCTTTGTTCTGCAGGGTTGGTGTGTCAGTACACCTGGGCCTGGGAATGGTGGATGAGGGTAGTCAGGGCAGGCTGGGGCATCATGCCAGGGCCTTAGGCTGAAGACCAAGTGGTATTTCTTCTTCCTCACAGGAAACGGTGCTCATCTGGACATTTTCGACCCAAACCTACATCTACGGTGAACTTTATCAGAACCGCGCCAATGTATCAGGCAACGTCCAGCAGTCAGATGCCTCCATCACCATTGACCGGTTGACCATGGATGACAACGGCACATACGAGTGCTCTGTCTCACTGATGAAGGACCTGGGTGGTGTCTCCAAGTCACGCGTCCGCCTCTTGGTGCTGGGTGAGTGTCTCCTTCTCCCTCCTGGGGTGGTAGGAAGAGGGGCGGTGAGAGGAGTGGGGTACCCTGCCGGTAAGGTAAAGCCAGGGAGCAATGCCTGACCAGGAGCTAAGACTCCTCCCCTCGCCCCGTCTGTCTCAGGGGTTGGGGTGCTTCTCCTACCCCTGGAACCAAATACTCTTCTGTCTGGGCAGACAGCTCCCCAGGCCCAAGGTCAGGGCTGATTTGGAGTGGCCCCTGGGGGTCAGCCTTGGAGATTCTGTACCTGCTCTGTCCACTGCTCTTTCCCTCACACCAGCTCCTCTCTTTTTCATGCCAAACTTACTAAACAGAAGAAAAGGGGAAATCCTAGATCCTACTGTAAAGACTCTTACTGCCCTGCTTTGATGTTGGGGGCCAAATAATGACTCTCTTACAGGTCAGGCATCTTTCCCAGCCCTAAATTCAGCTAATCAGTAGAAGCCCTTCACACCACCATCTCCCCACCCCTCGGCTCCAACACACCATTGATCAGGTTCTACTGCTTCTGACATATGTCCCATGATAACATTCTTTCTACACAAATAGCTTATTATTGGAGTTTATAGCTTTGGAATAATTGAACAATCACCTACTCTTAGTATCTCCATTTTGCAGATGAGGCCAAGAGAAAGTAGACGCCTGACTCAACATCAACCAGTTATTGGAAAAACTTTAGGGAGCACCCAGCCTGTGTCCACTCTAAGAAATGGCCCCCACCGTGGAGGTAGCCATACTTTAAACCAGAGCAATGGACCATGTTTCCTTCATTTTGTCCCCTTTACACTACATAGTGGGATTTTATTTTTAATTACATAAGGTGGCTGCCCGGGTTTTTGAATCGTTGCAGTGAGTCACACCATAAAGCCCTGAATAAAGAATAACCATCTCCTCCTTGCACCCTCCTACTAACAAGGTGGCCAAGGCTAGTACTTGTGTGTTTTCTTCCACACTCTTCTCCATGTCCTTTCAACACACACACACACACTTTCTTTCTGTTTCTTTACTTTTCTTAAAAAAAAAGAGATCATATTATAAAGATTATTCTGTAACTTTTTCTTAATGTTTCATGAACATTTCTCCACATCAGTGTATACAAATCTACCTATTAATAGAATACATTCCCGTGCATGGATTTACCATGATGATTAGGCATCAAGGAAATACAAATTTAAAAAAGGAGAATTTCTACGTCAAGGACTATGCCTTCATTAAACGTTACTCCATACCGGCAAATTACTTTTCCCCAAAGCAACTACTACTGCCATGAGCATTATGTGATCATGTCTGTTTTCCTATATTCTTACCAGGACTGAATATTATCAATCTTTTTCAGTTTTGTAAATTTTGTTAATTTGCTAGGTGAAAAAAAAGCCAGTTCAGTCCAAGTCAGTATTTTAATTTAACATCCAATAAGCTTCACACCTTTCCTTAACTTTGTGCTGACCCCCTAAATCTTGGGGACCAGCAGTGGAATAAGGGCTGGGTCTGTTTTATTACTCTCCTTGGTCCACCTCCTCCCACCCCCACTTCTGGCTCCTCTGAGGTCATGGCCAAGGGAGGGAGTGTTAAAGGGAAAAAGGCAAGGCCATGTTCACCTAGCCAGGCCACTTACCATTTTCTCTTGGCTAACCCCAATCATAGCAGACATCCCACTACCGCTTCTTTTGTGGGGTGCATTAGTGGGTTCTTCAGTATCCCCCAGGGATCCACCTGACACAGGTAGTGTGTGCACCCACTGGCCAGACTCTCACATCCACCACCCTTTTCCGCCCTCCCCTGCTTATGGCAACTCACTCCTGCTCTCTGCTGTCCACTCTGGGCTCACGTTGATCCAGCAAGCAGCTGTCTGGGACTGAGTCCCTTCAGTATGACAAGAATCAGCCTCCATCATTACTCTCCTAAACACACCATCGCAGTCTGCTCCAGCCAGCTTCTCTGGGCAAGGGGCACGCACCATAGTCTGACCTCAGATGGGTCCTCAGTTACCCAGGGACATCTATAAAGCCCTTCCATCTTCATGCTCCAGGAGTAGCACTGCAGGGACTTACTGATTTCTGTCCCTCAGCAAACCTCAGCCAGGAGTGAGGGATGCCAGCTCTCGACAGTAGACAACCCCATTCTCCATGCGGGCTTCTATTGGTTCCTCCCTGGCTGGGCCTGAGTTGAGGGGAAATACCTCCTTCCCTTCACCTAAGAGAAGGGGGGAGATGCTCATGGATCCCTATTCCTGAGAATCCTCTTTAAAGAAATCTCCTCCCGGGCTTCCCTGGTGGCGCAGTGGTTGAGAGTCCGCCTGCCGATGCAGGGGACACGGGTTCGTGCCCCGGTCCGGGAGGATCCCACATGCCGCGGAGCGGCTGGGCCCGTGAGCCATGGCCGCTGAGCCTGCGCGTCCGGAGCCTGTGCTCTGCAACGGGAGGCCACAACAGTGAGAGGCTCGCGTACCGCAAAAAAAAAAAAGAAAAAAAGAAATCTCCTCTCAGATGAATCTCTAGCCTTCTGGGTGAGGGTAACTGTTAATCATAGGATTTGCTCTTGGGAAGGTCACTGGGATGTTTCTCATGCCTCTCCTCAGTACTGAGGACACTTACCATTCAGAGCCTCAACCTGAAGGTTTTAGTGGAAATTCTGAGACACAGGAGAAGTCCCCTCTGTATCCTGCTGATGCTTTCTGTTATGGATTTAGGGTCTCTTGTCTTGCACAAGGTCTCCCACTACCACCTTTGAGGTCATAAAAATGAACTTAATGTTTTTTCTTATGTCTGTAAGTCTTATTTTTTATCCTTAGATTTTGTTTTGTCTGGAATTTATTTTTGAACATAGGATTCTAAGGGTCTTTGTTTTCTTCCAAATGGATAGCCAATTACATCAGCATCGTTTATTATATCAAAGAAACAACTATTTTCCCACTGGAATCCCAGCTTTGTCACATATTAAGTTCTTACACAATACATGGCTGTTTTTTACTCCTTATTTTATTCATTTATCTTTTGATTATTCCTATGCCAATATCATTTGCTTTTGATTACAGTATGTCTGTTGTCTGTAGTCAGTGTTGAGACACACAGACATACAGACGCACGGACACACAGACACATACACATTTAGAGTTATCAGTATTTGTGTAGTTGGCTTTTAAGGTCTGGCGCTGGGTAATATCTTCTCTTACTAAACTTTTCCAAAAATTTTTGTCAGTTTTTACACTTTTATTCTTTCATATTAATTTTAAAATCACTTTGCTTAGTTAAAAAAAGTTGGTTGGAATTATATTCAATTTGCATTTTAATTTGCAAAGGAATGACATTTTAATGATATTAAGGAAGATGGTATATCAGATTTTCTGACCTTCAAAATTGGTGAATCTCTAATGATAGAATTCCAGACTTTCTGTGGCCAAATGAGGATTAAGGTGTTTACTTAGTTGTATAGGAGGAGGGCAGGAAACTGCACCCATTCCATGTAACCAAATACCCAATCTCTCTGTGTCTTCCTGCTCTGAAAACCAGAGGGATCCCTCTTAAATGGAGGGAAAACTACCATCAACTTCCAATGACCTTTGCCTGTATAGAGTTGTTATAGACAACACAAATTCACAATCATAACAGTTATCATTTATTGAGGGCCTGCTATGTGCCAGGCATCTCACTAAGTGCTTTATGGATATGATCTCATTTAACCTTTGCAATACATCTGTGAAAGTGGGTATTAACACTCATATTTAATAGAAGGGAACACTGAGACTTGAGAGGTTAAATGACCACTAGAAGGTGTCCAAGCTTTGATGGAAATTAAATCCAAAGCCCTTCACCATTCCACCCTGTAAGTTTGCCATTCCCAACCAGCAGCCCTTCCAATTCTGGATGAGTCCCAAACTCTTCTAGGCTTACTTATCGGTATACTCTCTCTTTCACTCTATGGCAGATGTAGACTTGCCAATATGTTTTATCATGTCACGGCATTAACTTGTATTTTTCCTTTCTTGAGCCCATGCCAGTGAAAGAAGGTTGAAGGGGCAGAGCAATGCCAGCCCTGGATGTGCCCATTGCCTTCATCTGTCCACAGGACATACCCATCTTGGAAACATCACTCATTGAAAACTGAGATTCTGTAATTGCTCTTCCACACTGAAGGTCTCGGCTTAGGGTCTGGGACACTGAAGCCCTGCCACCCTGTGAGTGCATGGATGTTTATTTCAGGGTTTTCATGGGGAGCTCTGATGCTTTTAGAGCTTTAGGAACATCCTCCCCTAATCTCATGGACAAGGCTGACACCACCACATTTTATCATCTTATAGCATTTTTACAGCTGTGTTTTAGTTGCCCCAGACTAGGTGGAGTGCCATGATGTGTTTTTCTACCGGCTCCATTGAATCAGGGGATTCTACCTATTTGTGGAGGGCTCCTTATGTCAAACTATCTAATGCACAGAAGGTTGTTAGAAAGAAGCCTGTTTCTGCTCTGCTGTCCTGTTCTTATTCCCCGGCTACAACAACCTTAGTCCAAACACGAATAAACAAATAGCTGTGTTTGGTGATCCCTTGCCTCTTTAAAAAACTAATTTAAAAAAAGAGGAAGAAACAAGAAAAGAAAGACATTCACCTATATCACTGGGTTTTATATTTCTCCATGTTTTCTTCCAGATCCTATCCACATGCTTATTTATGTACGTAACTGAATTTGTAGCTTAACGACTGGCACTTTTCTCTTTTCATTCCACATCACCTAACACTTCTTGCTATCTTAGCACTTACTGTTCTTTAAGCTTCATGCCACTCCAGCAAGCGGATGCAGAGTCCCTCTGTCCCTGGACTGGACACTCAGGCTGTTTCCAATTTAAGCTATTGTAATTAATGTTGCATCAAACCGTTTTGCGTGCATAGCGGTTAATTTTATTTGCATTGGCTCCTGGGGGAGATACTACCCAGCCAAGAAAATGAGGAATTTTCTCCTGTTTCTCTTCTGTATTCTGCACTGTCCCGTCACCCACCCCACTCCCATCCCTCCCCTTGCCCTGATTCACCCGCAGCTGAGTCCCTCACTTTGACCCACCTGGTCCTTCTCGGGCTAATTCTGTCTCTTTCTGGCTTGCCTTAAATAGCTCCTACTTTCTTCTGGTAGCTAGCTGGTTTCGGGGAAGGCAGCGGGAACCCACTCAGGTGCGAATATCCCGATTTCCCCTCCCCTCTCAGGGCCAGCTGCATTTTAAGAGAGGAATTAGTTAACTCGAAGGGCAAAGGCTACAAATTTAATCTGAAATTATGCAACTCGGTGAAAAGAATGTTTTGCTTTAAAAAAAGATAATTTGGTACTATATGTTAAGAAACCCAGTAAAAATCCTTTTTTTTTTAAAGTTTTCTTTCCGAATGGCTTTGCTGCGGGGCTAATTTTAGGGAGAAGGGCTTTAATTATGTGGGTCCACCCACTCGTGCTGCGTGACCTCACAGTAAACTGGCGCGAACACGGAGCTTCCGGACCGAGGCGGGGCGCGCGCCCTCTTGGTCACCGCGGGGAAACCACCTGGCCCGGGTATCGGCGACCTGGCGCCGCCGGGCAGGATAGGTCGTCTCCCCGGCCTCTGGCGCCCCCTGACGTCTGCGGCGGGAGTCGCAGGCTTTGGAGAGGCCTGGGAACCTACAGGGTCCCCGATCCCTCCCTTCACTCCGCCCTCTATAAGTATTCAGGTGGTATCTGCATTCGGTTTTGGGAGATAGGACGCACCAACTGAGAATCCGAGATCCACAAGAGTTCTCGCGGGTCTCACACACCCCCCGCAGCGGGTAGAAGGGCAGTCTGAACTATATCTGTCTGATTCAAGGTCCTAGCTCTTCTTGACGGTGGGAACTGAGAAGGGGAGCTTCAGGGAGGGGTCTGAACTGAGCGAGGGCTGGGGGTGCCTAGGATGAGGTGAGCCGGGAAGGCAGTTTGGGGGCCGAGATTAAGGGCCCTGGGAAAGAACCCTGATACATTCCTCCATAAGGTGGGTCTCTTAGGGGATGGTTGGTCCTTGTTTGCCATTATCTCTACTGCTGCCTCAGAGTGGATTAAGGGTTTGCTTTTAATAATTTTCCCTCAGCAAATGGTGGTATAAGAAAGCTAGTCTTGGGACTTCCCTGGTGGTCCAGTGGCTAAGACTCCGTGCTCCCGATGCAGAGGGCCAGGGTTTGATCCCTGGTCAGGGAACAAGATCCCACAGGCCACAACCAAGTTTGCATGCCATGCCGGCAACTGGCATGCCGCAACTGAGACCCCGTTCAGCCAAATAAATAAATAAATATTAAAAACAAAACAAAACAAAAAAACCACTGCCTACTGGCAAAGGACGGCTATTGGCATTAAAAAAAGAAAGCTAGGCTTCGGATATGTTCAGCATGGTTTTCTGTGTTTCTCTAGGTGCTCATTTGCCCCAGTCCCTTCTCTCTCCTTTTTGGCTTGTATTACAAAGAAACCCGGTTGTGGAAAGGCTTGGCTACCAGGCATGCACATTTAGCATGACTCTGAGTCAATGTGAGACTTTGAAGGTGGTATTATATTTGTGGCCAGCTCTCTTTTTGTGGAATAAAGGCTTAGCTTCCTGGTAAAAGCGTACCTGGAAACAAAGGTGACAGTTTTGATCGGTGGGGAGGGATATTCCTGTCCCTCTGGAGAGCTCAAGAAATAAAGCTTGGCTTAGCAACCCTGACCTGGTTCGGGTCTCCTCGGAAGTGATGCTCGCTTTCTCTGTCCACCAGGTGCCTGCTTGCTGGGTCAGCAGGGAGGACGGGAGGGCAGCTTGTGAGAGTGGCCTGCAGGTAGCAGCCTCTCCCTTCCCAGGCTGCTTCAGTCCTGTGGGTCTGGGCCTGGATACCTGAGTCCTGTCCTTGAACCTGGGGCCTTTTAGGTTCGGGGACTGTCCGATTGGGGGTGGCAGTAGGAAATGCCTCTGATTTGCCCCATACTCACCCCATGCCTGGCTGGCCCTCACTAAGATAGCAGGAGACGTGGGGCACACCCAGCCACCACCGCCAGTGTCAGAGAGGAAATATCATGGGCTGTAGCGCTAGAGGGGAGACATGTGTCCTGGGTAGCTTCTCCTGGCAACTCTGGGCCAAACAGAGATTGGAATTCACCCGCCATGCCCAGTGACCATGCACATGTGCAGTCTAGATTGTAGAAAGGGCAGTGCTATTTACTGGGGCAAGCAAGCCATCCAAGGGGGCACATAAAGAAAGAAGCAGAGGGGACAAGCCTACCACTGGGGAATTCCAGTAATAGTCCTCTCTACCGGGTGTCGTCTTCTTCCCACCCTCAAGGACATGACCTGAAGTCCCAGGCATACTCGATGCTTCTTTGCACAGGCTGCTCCCTTTGCCTGGAGTGCCCTCCCCTCTCTTTCTCTGCCCGCTCCCCTCCACCAATCACGTCTACTATTGGCTTTGTGATTGGGTCAGTGTCCCTTGTTGTGCCTGTCCTGTCTCAGCATCCTTGCCTCCTGCCTGGTCCTTGTTTGATTACTTGTCTATTGCCCCCACTGGACTCCTTGAACATGAAAACAGTGCTCACTATGTCATCCCCACGCCCAGCAATGACAGGCAGACTGTAGGTGCCTGATAGGTTTTGTAGAACAAACCACTCTACACAGCGGTATGTTAACTAACAGTGCTGAGTGAAAGACCCTGGCTTAAGGTCTTCAGGAATTCTGGGAGATCAGGTTAGGCTTGTGAGTTGAGGGTGGTCAGTTGGTTTTGGTAACCTCCTTTCTTTCTTTTTTTGTTAATAAATTTTATTTTATTTGTTTATGATTTTTGGCTGTGTTGGGTCTTCGTTGCTGTACGTAGGCTTTCTCTAGTTGCGGTGAGCGGGGGCTACTCTTCGTTGGGGTGCGTGGGCTTCTCATTGAGGTATCTTCTCTTGTTGTGGAGCCTGGGTTCCAGGCGGGTGGGCTTCAGTAGTTGTGGCTCACATTCTCTAGGGCGTGGGCTCAGTAGTTGTGGTGCACGGGCTTGGTTGCTCCGTGGCATGTGGGATCTTCCCGGACCAGGGCTTGAACCTGAGTTCCCTGCATTGGCAGGCGGATTCTTAACCACTGCGCCACCAGGGCAGTCCCGTAACCTTCTTTCTGTGGGCTTTCCTTTTCTTGTGTCTGCTCCTTCCGGCCCCTCCATCCCCTCAACCCTCATTCTCCACCCTGCACGTAACCCTGCTGCCACCAGGGGTCTCTCCTATCACCCAGTCACTTGTGGCAACTGCATTTAACCAGCAAAGCACGGGAAGACGGTAATGCTTAAGTGAAGGGAACATTCCTAAGAAGTTAGCATTGAAGGGCTTCAGAGAGAGAGGCTTTCATTGAAACCAAGGATAGGCAAACTACAGCCAGATCCAGGCTTCAGACTGTTTTATATGGCCTGTGAGCTAAGAATGGTCTCCACATTTCTCTGCCTGTAAACAAACAAGGCAGTATTTTCGTTTGTGTGTGTGTTTGGGATGGGGGGGTTGCTATCACCAAGCGCCAACTAATTCATGGCTTCTCTTTGGCCCCTCCCCTACACAGTGCCACCCTCCAAGCCAGACTGCAGCATTGAGGGAGAGACTGTGATTGGGAGCAACATCCAGCTGACCTGCCAATCCAAGGAGGGCTCCCCAGCCCCTCAGTACAGCTGGAAAAGTTATGATGTCCTGCACCAGGAGCGTCAAGTCGCACCAGGTAACGGGGTCAGCAAGGAAGGCCAGCCACCCCACCAACCCCGAAGGCTGCCCCTTTCCCTCCACCCTGCATTTGGCACTGCAATATCTTGGACCATCTCTCTAAGCAGCATTTTCTCTTAATAGCACCTATCTCATAGGTTGTTTTGAGAAATAATAACGTAGTAAATGTTAACTTGTTTTCTTTATTCCCCATAACTGAATTCTCTTGAGTAAGCAAGTATCAATAACCAGTCGGTGCAAAAGCACTAGGTAGGATTTTAGTGTTGATTATGATTATGTCCTAAAGTATACATTTAAGGCCTCAAGTCTAATTCTATGGCTCCACTTAAGGGTGGGGAATTTCCTATTCCCATCCCCTAGCCAGGCAGGTCCATCTCAGACTCCCCTGAGGATCCCCATCCCCCAAACTCACCCCCACATTCTGCTGTAAGGATCCCACATTCTCAGGGAAGGAAATGGTAGGTTCTGCTATGGTTGGCAGGGGACTGGTTTTGTACAGGGCAGCTTGGTATTTGACCTTTTGGTCAGGAAACAAACTGAAAAAAAAAAAAGAAAGAAAGGGGAAAAAAAAGAGCTGTATAAACATCCCACTGTCATTACCTTGGAGCCAAGTGATGTGGGAAAACCCCGGTGGAATCCCTGGGCCCCTGTGCACACTGGCTGCCTGGCCAGCTGCACTCACCACTCCTGAAGATCAAGAAAGACAAGGCCTGGAAGGTCCCATTGGATTAACTTCTGGGAGGACTTTCTGTCCAGTGTG
Organism: Phocoena sinus; assembly: GCF_008692025.1. Classification (NCBI taxonomy): domain Eukaryota; kingdom Metazoa; phylum Chordata; class Mammalia; order Artiodactyla; family Phocoenidae; genus Phocoena; species Phocoena sinus. The sequence continues at coordinate 124,076,491 of NC_045763.1, read as the reverse complement.
GGTGGAAAGGAAGTGGGAGGCAGAGCAGTGGATGTAGACAATGGTTCTGAGGAGATGGGACAGGAGAGCGAGCCTTGCTGGGTGAATGCACAGACAGGGGCTCCGGTCAAACCAGGGTGAACGTCACCACTCTACTGTTCATTTGTCTGGGGGCAAAACAAGAACTTCTTAAAAGTAAAAAAGGAATTAGTAGAACCCACTCTATTCAATGTAAAGTAGAAGATGTATTGTGGATTTCAACAAGCTTCTGGTTTTGTTTACATATTTCTGGTCGGCAAGTTTTATTGAATGTGTCAAAACCACGTGGCAGCTCTCCTCTGGCCTGTGAACAGCCCAGGGACTCCAGCAATGGTCGCAGAAGGTCAGCCATGGACACTGGTTGGTCTGACCTTCCAGCAAAGTGTGTACAGGTGGGCCCCAAGCTGAGGGTTACAAGGTGGTAAATGCTGCAATAGTTTGTATCCAGTGGTGCTGGAACCCAGCGTATGCATAAAGGGGTCAAAGAAGGTTTCTTCAAGGTGGGGGCACTTGAAGTGGCAGGAGATCATGTTGGTTAGGAGCACGGCGTGGGCTTGAATCCTGGCTCTGCCACTTGTTAGCTGTGTGACCTTGGCAAGTTACTTAGCCTCTCTGTGCCTTCCTTTGTACATCTATAAAAGGGGCATGAAACTAGTATTTACTTCATAGGGATGTTGTGAAGATTAAATAAAAGTACATATAAAGTACTGAGGCCAGGGCCTGGTAGAATTATTAGCTGTTATCTGGACTGGGTCCTCAAGGATGAGTAGGCCAAGCTTGGAGAACAGTACAGGAACCACACATGTGGGAATGATGGAAGGTACTGCCGTAAGAAAAGCGGCGAAGAGAGATGGCGCAGGGCCTGTGCATCAGGCTAGGGAGGCTGGCCTCTGCCCTGTAGGAAACGGGCACCCCACTCACAGCTCTCCTGCCTCCATCAGGAAAGACTCTCTGCTTGTTAGAAACCAAAGCTTAGTTTTTCAGTGATCCAAAAGAGGAGAAACCTGAGGGCATGAAAGTAGGTTAAAGGGAGATGCACTTAGTTACTTTGGAAAAGATTTATCTTGCCTCTAGATAAGATTTACTCAGAGTCAGAACTGGGACCTGGGAGTGACCCAGAAAAGCATGGTTAATGGTAATAACAACACAAGCTTGCATCTGGATGGTGCTGTGAGGTGGGCGTGGTTCTCAAAGCCTTTGGCTCCACCTACCTCACCGGGCCCTAGAGCATCTGTTGTGTCTTCTTCCTCTGTGGGTCAGTCCAAACCCCTTTCTGACCTTTAAGACATTTTAAAAGTCCACAGTGGGCAATTTGGGGAGCAGAGTTCCTCAACCCTCCTACATCTAAAGACAGAATTCTCAACATTAGATATTGCTTCCTTTGACTTGGATCAGTGGAGGCAAGCCAGCAGAAAAAAGAACAGGAAATCTGGAATCAGCACACAAGGATTTGAGTCCCGAATTCTCCACTTTGTAGCTTAAGTCACTCACAACCTCTCTGACCCTTAATATCTTCATGTGAAAACCTGGGACTATCATTATACTGCCTTCCCGAAAGGCTACGAAAAGAGTAAGAGGAGATCACATATGTGATAGCTCTGAACTGTCCCAGTCAGCTGAGATTCATGTACTGAAGGAGTAGTAATCTGGATGTCAAGGAAGGAGGGTGGGGGGTAGGAAAGTTAAGTCTTGTCAATTTGACATCAGTGTCTCTGGCAGACCAGGGCTTCTCTGGAGGTAAACTTCTCCCCAGCTGGAGCAGAAGGAATGTGGGAGCCCTATTGTCCTGTGCATGTCCCGTCTTGACCACAAGGTGTCGCCACCGCAGCGGAAACATTCATTGTAGCCAGATTTCAGGAACTATTGGGTCCTTTCCAAAAAGAAAAGGGGCTTGAGAGCCCCAGATCAGAATCAAAGCAGGTCTTGTGGCAATGTGTGTGCAGTGGTTAATCCAAAAATAGCTTCTAATGTCCATTGTTTGTTTTGAGAAACTGGGGCAGGATCGTGCTGACTCTGGCCTAGGATGCCATATGTTCCAACACCCTAAACAAGGCCAGGAGCTCCAAGCTGGGCTCTGATAATTGGGAAGGTCCTGGAGGAGTCTGAGGTCTTCTGCCTTCTATCTGTCTGCAGTGTGCTGTGTACATTTAACACATAGACTGAGTTTCACGTGCTAAAATAGTGGGACTCTGATAAGAGCTATACACCCCTGAAACATTGCCCAGGGTCATAGAGCATTTCCCAGAATGCTCTTGTGTTCCTTCAAGATGCCTCTTAAAAATATAAAAATCCAATTGGTTTAGAAAATGAGACCATTAATATCGAAACCCCCTGTTAGAGATGCCCAGTGCTCATTAGCACATCAGAAGCTCTAACTCAATGATTTCTAAACTTGCTTTGGTCGTAGACCACTTTCTCGGTAACATATATTAACATCACATGTAAGCAGTATTCCAGAAAATGCACCAAGGTATGGAATTCTAGGATAGAAGGAGTAGCATTTTATAGAAAATGAGTATCCAGAGAATAGCATGCTGGGTTTCAAGGGAAGAATCTGAAGAAAGTGTATGTGAAGAAGATTGGAAGAAAATAACTTCAAATCAAAGGGCTGTTATTTACAGCTGGTGATATTACAGATGACTTTTATTTTATTCTCTGCTCTTCGTAGAAGCTTTCCCTGACCCTTCAAGTGAGATTTAGATCAAATTGCACTTCCATTTTGAACTCTATAAAACACCCTGTAATCACCATTGTTTCATGTCTGTCTTCTTTTATATACTGGAAACGCCAAGAGGACAAGGACGCTCATCATCTTGTTTTGAGCTGATGTGATGAGAATATAAACATTGGACTGAATTGAAGTAATAGTTTTATGTCATAAATTCTTGTATAATATGTATATATTTTTGTAATGAGTGTAATGTAATACATGTATAAATTCTTGTAATGAGCATCCAGTACTTTTATAATTTTTTTCTTTCCTTTTTTAAAATTTTTATTTTCTATTATAGTTGATTTACAATATTGTGTTAGTTTCAGGTGTACAGCAAAGTGATTCAGTTTTACATATACATATATTTATTCTTTTTCAGATTCTTTTCCCATTTAGGTTATTATAAAATATTGAGTAGAGTTCCCTGTGCTATACAGTAGGTCCTTGTTGATTATCATTTTTATGTATAGTAGTGTGTATATGTTAATCCCAAACTCCTAATTTATCCCTCCCCCCCCCCAACCTTTCCCCTTTGGTAACCATAAGTTTTTCTGTCTGTGAGTCTGTTTCTGTTTTGTAAATACGTTCATTTGTATCATTTTTTTAGATTCCACTTATAAGTGATATCACATACTATTTGTCTTTGTCTGACTTACTTCACCTAGTATGATAATCTCTAGGTTCATCCATGTTACTACAAATGGCATTATTTCATTCTTTTTTATGGCTGAGTAATATTCCATTGTATATATGTACTACATCTTCTTTATCCATTCATCTGTTGATGGACATTTAGGTTGCTTCCATGTATTGACTGTTGTAAATAGTGCTGCAATGGACACTGGGGTGCATGTAACTTCTCAAAGTATGTTTTTCTTCGGATATATGCCCAGGAGTGGTATTGCTGGATCATATGGTAGCTCTATTTTCAGGTTTTTAAGGAACCTCCATACTGTTCTCCCTAGTAGCTGTACCAATTTACATTCCCACAAACAGTGTAGGAGGGTTCCCTTTTCTCCACACCCTCTCCAGCATTTATGGTTTGTAGATTTTTTGATGACGGCCATTCTGACTGGAGTGAGGTGATACCTCATTGTAGCTATGATTTGCACTTCTTTGATAATTAGTGACATGGAGCATCTTTTCATGTGCTTTTTGGCCATCTGTATGTCTTCTTTGGAGAAATGTCTATTTAGATCTTCTGCCAATTTTTTTGATTGGGTTGTTTGTTTTTTTACATAGAGCGGCATGAGCTGTTTGTATATTTTGGAGATTAATCCATCAGTTGCTTCTTTTGCAAATATTTTCTCCCACTCTGTGGGTTGTCTCTTCATTTTGTTTATGGTTCTCTTTGCTGTGCAAAATCTTTTAAGTTTAATTAGGTCCCATTTGTTTATTTTTGGTTTTATTTTCATTACTCTAGGAAGTGGATCCAAAAAGATATTTCTGTGATCTATGTCGAACACAGTTCTGCCTATATTTTCCTCTAAGAGTTTTATAGTGTCCAGTCTTACATTGAGGTCTTTAATCCATTCTGGGTTTATTTTTGTGTATGGTGTTAGAGAATGTTATGATTTCATTCTTTTACATGTGGCTGTCCAGTTTTCCCAGAACCACTTATTGAAGAGATTGTCTTTTCTCCATTGTATATTCTTGCCTCCTTTGTCATAGATTAATTGACCATAGATGAGTGGGTTTATTTCTGGGCTTTGTGTCCTGTTCCATCGATCTAAAAGTCTGTCTTTGTGCCAGTACCATACTATTTTGATTACTGTAGCTTTGTAGTCTAAAGTCAGGGAGCCTGATTCCTCCAGCTCTGTTTTTCATTCTGAGGATTGCTTTGGTTATTTGGGGTCTTTTGTGTTTCCATACAAACTTTAAGATTTTTTGTGCTAGATCTGCAAAAAATGCTATTGGTAATTTGATAGGCTTTACATTGAATCTGTAGATTGCCTTGGGGAGTATAGTTATTTTGACAATACTGATTCTTCCAGTCCAGGAACATGGTATATCTTTCCATCTGTTTGTGTCATCTTCAATTTTTTTATCAGTGTCTTATTATTTTCAGAATGCAGGTCTTTTGCTTCCTGAGGTAGGTTTATTCCTAGGTATTTTATTCTTTTTGATGCAATGGTAAATGGTACTGTTCCTTAATTTCTCTTTTCGATCTTTCATTGTTAGTGTATAGGAATGCAAGAGATTCCTCTGTGTTAATTTTGTATCCTGCAACTTTTGAATTCATTGATGAGCTCTAGTAATTTTCTGGTAGCATCTTTAGGATTTTCTTTCTTTCTTTTTTAGCAGCATCTCAAAATTCAAAAGGTTTATTACTCATCTATTAATTCTATTACATTTATTTATTCAGTTTTATTGTTTTAAAATATATCAAAATAAATAGAGAAATTTATACCTATCTTATCTATATATGGAAGAACAGCTGGTACCCAAGGTGGCACCAACAATCCTAGCAGCTCTTACTTTACATATCCGGAGTAGTCAGCAATTTCCATTTCTTTTTCCGTCTCAATGAAAAATTACAGTTTCTCCAAAGAGGTGTATTTGGCAGCATTCTCACGCTCTTGTTGAGCCCGCCTCTTCACGGCCTCCTGCCCTGGCCTCTGCTCTTGTTCAATGGGCTTTTTTTTTTTTTTTTAACATCTTTATTGGGGTATAATTGCTTTACAATGGTGTTTTAGTTTTCTGCTTTATAACAAAGTGAATCAGTTATACATATACATATGTTCCCATATCTCTTCCCTCTTGCGTCTCCCTCCCACCCACCCTCCCTATCCCACCCCTCTCGGTGGTCACAAACCACGGAGCTGATCTCCCTGTGCTATGTGGCTGCTTCCCCCTAGTTATCTATTTTACATTTGGTAGTGTATATATGTCCATGCCACGCTCTCACTTTGTCACAGCTTACCCTTCTGCCTCTCCATATCCTCAAGTCCATTTTCTAGTAGGTCTGTGTCTTTATTCCCATCTTACCCCTAGGTCCTTCATGACCTTTTTTTTTTTTCTTAGATTCCATATATATGTGTTAGCATACGGTATTTGTTTTTCTCTTTCTGACTTACTTCACTCTGTATGACAGACCCTAGGTCCACCCACCTCACTACAAATAACTCAATTTCCTTTCTTTTTATGGCTGAGTAATATTCCATTGTATATATGTGCCACATCTTCTTTATCCATTCATCTGATGATGGACACTTAGGTTGCTTCCATCTCCTGGCTATTGTAAATAGAGCTGCAATGAACATTTTGGTACATGACCCTTTTTGAATTATGGTTTTCTCAGGGTATATGCCCAGTAGTGGGATTGCTGGGTTGTATGGTATTTCTATTTGTAGTTTTTTAAGGAACCTGCATACTGTTCTCCATAGTGGCTGTATCAATTGACATTCCCACCAGCAGTACAAGAGTGTTCCCTTTTCTCCACACCCTCTCCAGCATTTATTGTTCCTAGATTTTTTTTTTTTTTTTTTTGCAGTACACGGGCCTCTCACTGCTGTGGCCTCTCCCGCTGCAGAGCACAGGCTCCAGATGCACAGGCTCAGCAGTCATGGCTCACGGGCCCAGCTGCTCCACGGCATGTGGGATCTTCCTGGACTGGGGCACAAACCCGTGTCCCCTGCATCGGCAGGCGGACTCTCAACCACTGCGCCACCAGGGAAGCCCTCATTGTAGTTTTGATTTGCATTTCTCTAATGATTAATGATGTTGAGCATTCTTTCATGTGTTTGTGGGCAATCTGTATATCTTCTTTGGAGAAATGTCTATTTAGGTCTTCTGCCCATTTCTGGATTGGGTTGTTTGTTTTTTTGTTGTTATTGAGCTGCATGAGCTGCTTTTTTGAAGATTAATCCTTTGTCAGTTGCTTCATTTGCAAATATTTTCTCCCATTCTGAGGGTTGTCTTTTGGTCTTGGTTATGGTTTCCTTTGCTGTGCAAAAGCTTTGAAGTTTCATTAGGTCCCATTTGTTTATTTTTATTTCCATTTCTCTGGGAGGTGGGTCAAAAAAGATCTTGCTGTGATTTATGTCATAGAGTGTTCTGCCTATGTTTTCCTCTAAGAGTTTGATAGTTTCTGGCCTTACATTTAGGTCTTTAATCCATTTTGAGCTTATTTTTGTGTATGGTGTTAGGGAGTGTTCTAATCTCATACTTTTACATGTACCTGTCCAGTTTTCCCAGCACCACTTATTGAAGAGGCTGTCTTTTCTCCACTGTATATTCTTGCCTCCTTTATCAAAGATAAGGTGTCCATATGTGCGTGGGTTTATCTCTGGGTTTTCTATCCTGTTCCATTGATCTATCGTTCTGTTTTTGTGCCAGTACCATACTGTCTTGATTACTGTAGCTTTGTAGTATAGTCTGAAGTCAGGGAGCCTGATTCCTCCAGCTCCTTTTTTCGTTCTCAAGATTGCTTTGACTATTCGCGGTCTTTTGTGTTTCCATACAAATTGTGAAATTTTTTGTTCTAGTTCTGTGAAAAATGCCAGTGGTAGTTTGATAGAGATTGCATTTAATCTGTAGATCGCTTTGGGTAGTATAGTCATTTTCACAATGTTGATTCTTCCAATCCAAGAGCATGGTATATCTCTCCATCTATTTGTGTCATCTTTAATTTCTTTCATCAGTGTCATAATTTTCTGCATACAGGTCTTTTGTCTCCTTAGGTAGGTTTATTCCTAGATATTTTATTCTTTTTGTTGCAGTGGTAAATGGGAGTGTTTTCTTAATTTCATTTTCAGATTTTTCATCATTAGTGTATAGGAATGCCAGAGATTTCTGTGCATTAATTTTGTATCCTGCTACTTTACCAAATTCATTGATTAGCTCTAGTAGTTTTCTGGTAGCATCTTTAGGATTTTCTATGTATAGTATCATGTCATCTGCAAACAGTGACAGTTTTACTTCTTCTTTTCCAATTTGGATTCTTTTTCTTCTCTGATTACCGTGGCTTCCAAAACTATGTTGAATAAAAGTGGCAAGAGCAGACATCCGTGTCTTGTTCTTGATCTTAGAGGAAATGATTTCAGCTCTTCACCGTTCAGTATGATGTCAGCTGTGGGTTTATTATATATGGTCTTTATTATGTTGAGGTATGTTTCCTCTATGCCTACTTTCTCGAATTTTTATCCTAAATAGGTGTTGAATATTGTCAAAACTTTTTCTGCATCTATTGGGATGATCATATAGTTTTTATTTTTCAATTTGTCAATGTGGTGTATCACACTGACTGATTTGTGGATACTGAAAAATCCTTGCATCCCTGGGATAAATCCCACTTGATCATGGTGTATGATCCTTTTAATGTATTATTGGATTTGGTTTGCTAGTATTTTCTTTAGGATTTTTGCACCTATGATCATCAGTGATATTGGCCTGTAATTTTCTTTTTCTGTGGTATCTTTGACTGGTTTTGGTATCAGGGTGATGGTAACCTCATAGAATGAGTTTGGGAGTATTCCTTCCTCTGCCATTTTTGGGAAGAGTTTCAGAAGGATAGGTGTTAACTCTTCTCTAAATGTTTGATAGAATTCACCTATGAAGCCCTCTGGTACTGGAATTTTGTTTGTTGAGAGTGTTTTAATCATAGTTTCAATTTCAGTCTTGTGATTGGTCTGTTCATATTTTCTATTTCTTCCTGGTTCAGTCTCGGGAGGTTGTGCTTTTCTAAGAATTTGTCCATTTCTTCTAGGTTGTCCATTTTATTGGCATATAGCTGCTTGTAGTAATTTCTCATGATCCTTTGTATTTCTGCAGTGTCAGCTGTTACTTCTTTTTCATTTCTAATTTTATTGATTTGAGACCTCTCCCTTTTTTTTCTTGATGAGTCTGGCTAAAGGTTTATCAATTTTTAAAAATCTTTTCAAAGAACCAGCTTTTAGTTTCACTGTTCTTTTCTATTGTTTTCTTCATCTCTATTTCATTTATTTCTGCTCTAATCTTTATGATTTCTTTCCTTCTACTAAGTTTAGGTTTTTTTCATTCTTCTTTCTCTAGTTGTTTTAGGTGTAAGGTTAGGTGGTTTATCTGAGATTTTTCTTGTTTCCTGAGGTAAGATTGTATTGCGATAAACTTCTCTCTTAGAACTGCTTTTGCTGTGTCCCATAGGTTTTGAAACATCATGTTTTTGTTTTCACTTGTCTCTAGGTATTTTTGATTTCCTCAGTGATCCATTGGCTGTTTAGTAGCATATTGTTTAGCCTCTATGTGTTTTTGTTCTTTACAGTTTTTTTCTTGTAGTTGATTTCTAATCTCGTAGTGTTGTGGTCAGAAAAGATGCTTGATATGATTTCAATTTTCTTAAATTTACCAAGGCTGTCTTTGTGGCCCAGCATGTGATCTATCCTGGAGAATGTTCCATGTGCACTTGAGAAGAAGGTGTATTCTGTTGCTTTTGGATGGAATGCTCTATAAATATCAATTAAGCATATCTGGTCTGATGTGACATTTGAGGCCTGTGTTTCGTTATTGATTTTCTGTCTGGATGATCTGTCCATTAATGTAAGTATGATGTTAAAGTCCCCTACTATTACTGTGTTACTGCTGATTTCTCCTTTTATGGCTGTTAACATTTGCCTTATGTATTGAGGTGCTCCTATGTTGGGTGGATATATATTTACAATTGTTATAGCTCCTTCTTGGATTGATCCCTTGATCATTATGTAGTGTCCTTTGTCCCTTGTAACAGTCTTTATTTTGAAGTCTATGTTGTCTGATATGAGTATTGCTACTCCAGCTCTCTTTTGATTTCCATTTGCATGGAATATCTTTTTCCATCCCCTCACTTTCAGTCTGTATGTGTCTCTAGATCTGAAGTGTGTCTTTTGTAGACAGCATATATACAGGTCTTGTTTCTGTATCCATTCAGCCAGTCTATGTCTTTTGCTTGGAGCATTTAATCCATATATGTTGAAGGTATTTATTGATATGTATGTTCTCATTGCCATTTTGTTAATTGTTTGGATTTGTTTTTGTAGGTCTTTTCTTCCTCCTTAGTCTTTTGTTCACTTCTCTTGTGATTTGATAACTCACTTTAGTGTTCTGTTTGGATTCCTTTTTCTCTTTTGTGTGTGTATCTATTGTAGATTTTCAATACATTGCGGTTATCAGGAGGTTATTTTTGTTTTTAAAGATTTTTTTTTTGATGTGGACCATTTCTAAAGCCTTCATTGAATATGTCTCAACACTGTGTCCATTCTATGCCTTGGCCCTTTGGCTGTGAGGCATGTGCGATCCCAGTTCTCCCACTAGGGACCAAACCCACACCCCCTGCATTGGAAGGCAAAGTCCCAACCACGGGACCACCAGGGAAGTTCCTATCATGAGGTTTTGATATAGCAGACTATACATATACAAGATTGTTTTAAGTTGCTGGTCTTTTGATTTCAAATGTATTTCCAATATCCTGCATTTGTACTCTTCTCTTCTCATGATTAGTGATTTTGATATCATATTTGTGTATGGATGATTTCCTGCCTTTAATCTATGTTTACCTTTACTGGTGAGTTTTTCCATTTGTAATTTTCTTGTTTCTAGTTATGGTCTTTTCTTTTCTGCCCAGAGAAGTTCCTTTAGCTTTGTTGTAAACCTGGTTTGGTGGTGCTGAATTCTCTTAGCTTTTGCTTGTCTGCAAGGCTTTTGATTTCTCTGTCAAATCTGAACAAGAGCCTTGCTGGGTAGAGTATTCTAGTTTGTAGGTGTTCCCTTTTCATCACTTTAAATATATTATGCCACTCCCTTCTGGCCTGCGGAGTTTTGGCTAAAAAATCAGCTGAAAACCTTATGGAGATTCCCTTGTATGTTACCTGTTGCTCTTCCCTTGTTGCTTTTAATATTTTCTCTTTGTCTTTAATTTTTGTCAGTTTGATTAATATGTGTCTTGACATGTTCTTTCTTGGGTTTATCCTGTATGGGACTCTCTGCACTTCCTGGACTTGGTTAACTGTTTCCTTTCCCATTTTAGGGTAGTTTTCAGCTATTATCTCTTCAAATGGTTTTTATGGCCCTTTCTCTCTCTCTTCTCCTTCTGGGACCCCTCTAATGCCAATGTTGGTGTTTCTAATGTTGTCCCAGAGGTCTCTTAAACTGTCCTCATTTATTTTCATTCTTTTTTCTTTATTCTGTTCCATGGCAGAAATTTCCGCCATTCTGTCTTCCAGCTCACTTATCTATTCTCTGCCTCAATTATTCTGTTATTAATCCCTTCTAGTGTATTTTTCATTTCAGTTATTGCACTATTCATGTCTGTTTGTTTGTTCTGTATATCTTCTAGCTCTTTGTTAATCATTTCTTGTATCTTCTTGGTCTGTGCCTCCATTCTTTTTCTGAGATCTTGGATTGTCTTCACTCTCATTATTCTAAGCTCTTTTTCAGGTAGACCTCCTATTTCTACTTTACTTAGTTGTTCTTCTGGGGTTTTATCTTGTTCCTTCATCTGAAACATATTCCTTTGCCATTTCCATTCCCTAGGCTGCGTGGTTGTAGTTCCTTTTGCTTCCACTGTCTGCCCCCTGGTGGGTGAGGATGTTCTAGAGGTTTGTGCAGGCTTCCTGGTGGGAGGGACTGGTTCCTGCCCACTGGTGAGTGGAACTGTGTCTTGTCCCTCTGGTGAGCAAGGCTGTGTCAAGGGGTGTGTTTAGAGGTTGCTGTGGGCTCAGGAAAATTTTAGGAAGCCTGTGTGCTGATGGGTGGAGCTGTGTGCCTGCCCTCTTGGTTGTTTGGCCTGAGGCATCCCAGCACTGGAGCCTACATGCTGTTGGGTGGGGCTGGGTCTTGGTGGCAAAATGGCGACCTCCAGGAGAGCTCATACCAATGAGAACTCCCCAGTACCTCTGCCACCAGTGCTTGTCCCCACAGTGAGCCAGTTCCACCCCCCACCTTCCCAGGAGATGCCCCCCCACCACCAAGACCAGCAGGTATGTCTGGTCCAGGCTTCTGTGAAATCATTGCTTTTTCCCTGGGTCCCAGTTCACACGAGACCTGTGCACACCCTCCAAGAGTGGCATTTCTATCTCCCCCAGTCCTATGGAGTTCCTGCAATCAAACCCCACTGGCCTTCAAAGCCAAGTGCTCTGGGGCCTCCTCCTCCTGATGCCAGACCCCCAGGCTGGGAAGCATGATGTGGGGCTCAGAACTCACTCCTGTGGGAGAACCTCATCTTGTTGTGGCTTCTTCTTTGTCTCTGGTTGTAGAATATCTTTTTTGGTAAGTTCCAGTCTTTTTTGTTGATGGTTATTCAGCAGTTAGTTGTGATTTTGGTGTTTTTGTGAGAGAAGTTGAGCTCAAGTCTGTCTACTCTGCCATCTTGTCTCCAACCAGAAGCCCAATTTCGTTCATACTATAGATGTGGATATGTGGATAAGCACACCTTTGGGTGTGTCTTCTCAGACCAATTCCCATAAAATGTGAGTCTGTACTTGGCAGTTCCACAGGCTCATCAGTGTAAGATAGGTTTGTTGGTCGCCCCATCAAATATGGAATTTTGTTCACAAAGTTTCTTGGTTAGGGAGCCCTCATCTTGAAAATAAATGATGTGTTTCTGTACGATGCTAGCCTTTAAAATCACACAGCCTGTTCCTGCAGGTAGTGCTGCAGGGCACCTGGATCCACATCCTCTTCTGTGGTGTGCTTTTGGTGACCACAACAGGGCACTTACTCATGAACTGTGTTTCTTCTTCATCTATGATCTGGAAGGTCCTGGAATGTTCTTCTCCTTATCACCCTCTCTGTTCTCTTTCCTATAATGTTTTTAAAGTAAGTTGTCAACTTCTCCAGGGAGTTCTAGACCTCAAATGGAATTTTTGTTACTGTTTTGTCATTTCTTAATTTTGTGACCTTGGGCAAGTCACTTGACTTTTCTAAGCCTCTCCAGTTACCACTATGATATTGGAGATAGAAATATTTGTTCCATCTACCATACAAGATTGTTGGAAGAATCAGAGGACATTGTATTTGAGGAAGCACATCCAGACAAGAAAAATCCACACTGAGATACAATCTTGCAACCGAGTGGAATTGGGCAGGGAAAGGATTGGACACCAGGCGAACTGGCAAGAGGTTAAGCTGGAGTGATTTCCAGGGCCAGATCTGTAATGTCACATCCATATTAAGAAGCCTGGACTTGTTATTGAAGACGATGGGCTGCCTCTGAAATGTCTGAACAGGGCAGTGGCTGGATCCTATTTTCAGTTTAGAACAGCTCCGCTGGATAAAGTGTAACCACCTGTTGGTAGTGGGGTAGGCAGGCTCTGCAGCAAATTAGAGGACAAAGGTCTCTAACTCTTCTCTCCAAACAGCAGTTATGACAGAGCATCTTTGAGGACAGGACATAAAAATTTGTCTAAGCATAAAGCTCTCCATTTCAAGGTGAAGAAATCCATAGGATCATAGATTTAGCAGGAAGGTTTCTCATGAAGACATCTGGACCATTGCCCTGAATTCAGGAGAATCAGGTGCTTTCCCTCCCACTTCCAGATGAGGCAGCTATGGCTCACAGAAGTTAAATGGCTTCCTTAAATGGTGGAAGAGGAAGAGGAAGAGTCTAGACCGACAGCCTGCCTTCTCCCTGCCTCACCACACACACACACACACACCCCCATACAAATACCACATACACTCACACACAGAAATCCAGAGGTCAGAGTTCTTGAAATTCTAAAGCCTTCTTTCACATGAGTCCAAGCTAAGGAATTCTGTTTCTGAAGATTATAAAAGTGGTTATAATTATATGGTCTAATTAGAAAGCATTTGTACGCAATGTATAATGTATATTATGTTTCCTGAAGACTCACTATACATCAGCCATTTGGTTGTGGGTTTGTATTTGTTAGTACTTCATTTTATGTTCACAATTACTGTGTGATGCAGGCACTATTATTATTTTATTTATAAATAAAGAAACAGGTTCAATGAAGCTAAGTTCCTTGCCCAAAGTCAGTAAGTGGCAGAACCAGGCTTCAAACCCAGGATGCCTGCCTGAATTCTAAGCACTTTAGAATTGTGCAGCCCGCCTGGTTTAATCTTCCTGCAGCCCTAGAGGTAGGTATTTTCTCCATATTACAGATGAGGCTTGGACGTGTTCAGTGGCGGTGCTTGTATCTGCCTAGGATTTCCCTAGCCGTTTCGCTCTACTCCGGTGGCCCGTCTCCTCAGCCTGACTCTTCTCCCTTCCCAGTCACAGGACAGATCTTCTCTCTGAAGAACATCTCCACAGAAATGTCGGGCTACTACATCTGCACCTCCAGCAATGATGTAGGGATGGAGTCCTGCAACATCACTGTGGCTGTCAGACCTCGTAAGAGCAGTCTGGGGGGGAAGGGAGGACGAATGCCAGAGGTGACAGGCTGGTGGTCCAGAGTCAGCTGACAGGGACCAACATGGAGGTGAACTGGGCAGCCTCTTTGGGGGTCTCCCATTGGCAGGGTGGCTGAGGTGATGGCCAGATGATCCTGTCCCAGGCTCCCCTCATCTGGAGGCCAGTCCATTTCCCTGGGTTCTTTGGAAATAGTGCCTTAGGCTGGCTTCTGGAGACCTGCTCGGTCCTGCCTGCCCTTAGGGTCGCTCAGGGGGCAAGGGGGAAGTGCCCAGACTGGGCTGCCACAGAGTCAGGACCCCATCCTTTTGGGGTGGGATACCCTGATGATCTTGGGGATGAACTAGAGTAGGAGCTGGCATGACTGACACCCGAGGACTTTTTTGGAGCCTGTTGGCTCCAAATCTGTTGGCCATCTGTCCTTGTCAACGCTTCCATCCTGAAGAGTGTCCCCCTTGTCTGGTCACATTCCCACGAGGCTGTGACTTTCATGGAACGCTACCAGAAGCAGGCAGCGTGGCCACCTGGGCTGGGAGGGTGACTGGGGCCGCTCAGAGCCTGGGAGGGACCACCTCCCGCCTCCCAGACGCCTGCTGCTGTGGTTCCTCACCCCCGGCGTGCTCACCACCCGGAGCCTCGGCTCGTGTTGGGGGCTCGCGTTGGGGACTGGGGTTGGGGTTCAGGACGTGCGGCTCTGTTTCTCGCAGCCTCCATGAATGTGGCCCTGTACGCGGGCATCGCGGGGGGCGTGGTCGCGGCACTCATCGTCATCGGCATCATCGTCTACTGCTGCTGCTGCCGGGAGACTGGCAAGGCTGAGGATGCGGACGTCACGCGGCCGTGAGTGTCGGGGGTGGGCAGCCCGTTGGCAAGGGTCTCAGCACATTGGGAAGATGCACCCCAGCTCTTCACAGCCTCTTCCACTCATAACACCCCAGGGGGCAGCTGGTAACAGTAAAAAATAACTTTTATCAGCCCCGTTTTATAGCTGAGAAAAGAGTAAATGATTCACCCAAATCCTAAAGTGGCACTGCAGTCTGGAACTTGACTCCAAGGCCTGTAGTTCTCCAGTCTCTGATCTCAGGGTGGGGCTTCCGGTGGGTGCCCAGGGCAGGGGTAGGGGGGTGCAGAGGTTCTGTAACAGGCCGCTCCCTCCTCCCCTCGCAGAGCCAGCCTGTTCCCATAATGCCCTCAGCTCAAGTCCGTGCCACCCTGCTTCCACTCTGAGCCCAGCCCTTCAGCCCAGCGTCCCTTTGCCGCTGGACGGGTGGGGATGGGGGATCTGATGGCTGTCCCGTGGGGAGCACTAAGCCCAGCTCCCTCAGGTCTGAGTGAGTGAGGGCAAACCCTTCCCCTCTGTCCTCACTGCCTGCAGGAATCGGGCGGGCTACCAGGAGCCACCAGAGCAGCTGACAGAGCTTTCCAGAAGACAGGAAGAGGAGTGCGAGGCTGACTACAGGAATGAAGACCAGAGGGGCCCCAGCCGAGAGTCCCTTGACCAGGCTGGCCGATGACTAGGGCCTGCTGCAGGAGGGGGTCAGGGGGAGCATTAGGGGGTCATCCTCCTGCCTCCATGTCTCCCCTGTCCTTTCCAAGCCCCACTTTTTTGACCCTTGGTCCCAGTCATTGATGGGATGCTTCTTCCCCCATGTCAGCTGCTGGAGGACTTGGCTTGGCCTGGCCAAGGAGATCTCACTTGTGACAGCTTGTCAAGGGCGCTCACCTTCGAAGCTGCCCTCTGATTGCTGCGCCCGGCTCAGGGCCCCAACCTCACCCTGGACTAGGCAGCGGCCTCCGCCTCCCCATGGCGTTCCTGTCCCGCTCCGTGGGAGTGATGCCAGCCTCCGGAGGGCCAGAGTTGCCCTCTCCACCTGAGCGCCTAGCACCCAGGGGAACGACTCCTGGCAGAGGTTTTGTGCACAATACATTTTTGTTGAATGAATGAAAGAATAAACAAGTATGTAAAGGAGTCCCTTCATTTGTGCAACTTTGGTGCTTTGGACCCATGTTGGCCTCAAGCTCCCTTTCCAGCCGCATCTCCCGCAACTTTCCTGAACATTCCAGATGCTCCCTGCGAGGGCCACCCCAGCTCCCACTGCACACTCCTTCATGGGGCTTTGCTTTCTCTGTTTGGCTGGGAATGCCTACGCAGCTCCCATCTCTGCCTATCAAATCCTACCTGTCCCTCCAGGCCCATCTCAGATCCCAGCAAATTCTATAACCCCATCCTAATCTCCCACACAGATGGAGACAATCTTGTTACTTTGTCCCACGCCCATCACGGGCCACATGACACAGTTGTCTGAGCATGTCTCTCCCCCTGTGTTACAGGGTGAGCTCCAGGGGACAGGACATGGGCCTCGCTCCCTCTGCTTTCCCCGGAGTCCTCGCAGCCGGCAGCCCTCCTAGCACTCCTAGCGGGTGCTCAATCCAGCTTAATTGGGGAAACTGCTTTGGTAGGTTGGGCCTTCCGCTCTCTGGTCTCCCTGATGGGATTGTGGACACAAAGATGACTCCCACCCAAACCCACTTGCTAGTTTCATGATTTAAGTGGGAGTTAATTTAAATGAACACACCCCCATGTGAGCACACACAGAGGAGCTAGTTTGCAGCTGGTCCTGGCTTCTCAGATCATAGTGATTCCTCTCAAGACCAGAGTAACTGACGTGTCCACCTCTGTTTCCTGATACCAAACCCCTGCCCTGACATTGCCCGTTCCTGACTTGGCTGGGCTGCCGCCTCTGCTTTGCTGGCTGGGCTGTCCTGCTGCCCCTTCCACAGCCTCTCCCCTGTTGGTCGATTATTTCTTCTGCTCGTAAGAGCTCAGGCAGTGTCCTGGCTGCTTGGGTCTTGTGACCCAGTGGCTGGTCTTACCCAAATGCAATTTACTAGTAAGTAAACACTGTCATTTTTTTCCTGGATGATTATAAAAACAATTCTGTAAATCTGTTGTCTATCTGTGATTTTTTAAAATATAATTTTTATATATTTTGTTAAATTCTTTGCTTCAGTAAAAAATGCCATCAGTAGTAATAAAACTGTCAGTGGAGATTCTTATTTCTTTTTAAAGGTGGGTTTTATTTTTTATTTTTTTAACATCTTTATTGGAGTATAATTGCTTTACAATGGTGTGTTAGTTTCTGCTTTATACCAAAGTGAATCAGTTATATATATACATATGTCCCCGTATCTCTTCCCTCTTGCGTCTCCCTCCCTCCCACCCTCCCTAACCCCCCCCTCTAGGTGGTCACAAAGCACCGAGCTGATCTCCCTGTGCTATGCCGCTGCCTCCCACTAGCTATCTATTTTACGTTTGGTAGTGTATATATGTCCATGCCACTCTCTCACTTTGTCCCAGCTTACCCTCCCCCCTCCCTGTGTCCTCAAGTCCATTAAGGTGGGCTTTATTCATACCAAGGTAGAGCTTATGTCTCGTGGGCTTATGTCGACCAACCGTGGGCCTCTTGGGCTTCCTAGGAGAGGTGAGGTGAGGTGACAGAGCCGAGCGAGAGGAATAGAGGGTCAGATCCTGTGGGTCCCATCGACTGTGGCCACTATAGGGTCAGGCAGTGTCGCTAGTGGTTGCCGGGGGCGAGACAGAGCCTGTCTGTTTGTGGAAGAACATTCCGAGTGCCTGGGAGTCAGGCATATGCTTCAAGGAAGATGCTGGGGAGGCCCCTGCCAGTTACACCCCAAATAGCGCCCCTCCTGAGAGAGGGGAGGAAGCAGCGCCACCTCCATCCCGCTCCAGCTGTCAGAGACCTGGTGACTCCTCCCCAAGCAGCTTGCCCCACAGTCGGCGCTCAGCTCTGCCACCCTCTCCTGCCATATGTTCAAGGTCCTCTCCTCCATGTTCTTCCCGTGGTGCCCTGTGCTCCCCCCATCCCAGCACCTGTCCCACGGTACTGTCATAACCACAGTCTGTGTCTGCCTAAGCCTGTGAGATTCATGAGAATAGGAACTGAATCTTACTCATGGCCTGGCACGTTGACACAAAACTTGATACCTGTTTGTTGAGTGAATAAAGTTTCGTATCCTGCCCAAGGCCATCTCCTCGTCCTCTAGATACTTTGGGTGCCTTCCAGCCCTCCTGGTGCAAGGTTCTACACACATATTCTTGAGGTAGCTGTGGAAGGGAGGCACCCACCTCCCCCCATCCTGGCCTGGCTCACCTCTCTGCCTCTGGAAGGGCTCTGAAGGTTCACCCACCTTAGCTCCAGGCTTAGGCACGAAAACGAGGGAAATCGGGACCAACTGCATTCATTCAGCTACAAATATTTTGTGAGCACCTACTACGTGCCAAGCACAGTGCTGGCTGCTGGGGATATAAAGGTCACTATGACGTCACTACTCGGAAGGAGCTACATTCCAATGGAGGTGACAGACGGGAACATGAGCATGTGAAATGGAGAAGATGCCACAAGAACGCAGTGGCGGGAGGCTGGACTAACTCAGCCGGAGGGGTTCAGGAAAGCTTCAAAGAGGAGGTGATGTGTGGGCTGCATCTTGAAGGAAAACGAGGAGTTTCACAAGTGGAATGGGGGTGGCGCTGACCCTTCTGTCCTCCATTTCAGGTCTCTCTTACTTGGGTCCAAATCACATTATCAGTTGGTGACACTACACTCTCCTGCTGAATTTATTTCAATCTAGAAGCTCAGTGAGAATCAGATTATTGTAGGTTCTCTTACAGTCAACATTAGCCCAACAGTACAGCCTCCTTCCCAATACAGGGTTTCCAGCTGACAGTTCAAAGTCTTAACGGTGTTTGAGAAGAGAGTCCAAGGCTGCCATTGTCTGAGGGAAGATTGTTTACTAGACACTTGTTAAGCACTTGAGACAGTTTTTCATGCAATCCTCACTTGTACTTTCAAATATTAAGGCATATGGCAAGGTCAGGCATGCATATCATTACCCAAAGAAGGACTCTAGCTGCCCAGAGAGTTCCCTGCCAGGCAACATGTACCTTGGTAAATTCGCCGCAGTTCAGGGTCTTGTTCTTAAGTTGCTTTTGTGCACTCTGACAGGGCATTGGCTTTCAAAGGCAGAGTCACATTAACCAGACTCACAGAGCCTGATGTACAATACTAATAGCAAGCACTTAGATAGCAGGTGCTCTGAGCCAGCCACTGTTTCAAGCACTTTCCATAGAACATCTCATAATCCTCACCGCAACTCTATGAGATAAATCCTATTATTGTGCCCATATTACAAATGAGGAAGCTGAGGTTCAATGAATTTTAGCATTTGGGATAAACACAGAGTGTCAATTTGCTATTTACAGTTGTCAAGTAGAATGGACTTCTGTCCACCTGACCCAGGCATTCTCACTCTATGGGCACCATGTCCTCAGTTGCTTACTGGGCATGGAATCATAACAAGGGAAGTTGGTTGTCTTCAAGGAGCCCTCCCCCACTGTAGCAGTGTGTACACCCAATCATGTCATCTGTGGCGACTCTGAAACCTTCTCTGGCCTTGACCCTATTCCTGGAGGTTCTGGTTTAGGGCCCTGGGCATCTGCAGAGGTGATGCCTGGTCCCTACTGGAAAGTGCAGGTCCCAGGAAAGGCCTCTTCATGGACACTTGGCTATTGGCTATTGAGTTTGCTCACCGAGATTACCTCTCCTGTGGCCAGTTTCCAGAAAAGCTTGTCTACTGTCTTTATTTTATGGATGAGGAAACTGAGGCTCAGGGAGATAATGTCATCTGAGTTAACATAGCACGTCAGTATCAGAGTAAGGATTAGATTCAGCTCTGTCTGATTCTGAAGACCACACTCTTCCCATTGACCATATTTCCTCTTGACCCCATGTGTATGTACAGGATGACTGAATGGGGAAAAAGTGGGAGTGGAGACGGAGTTAGGGGGTTTTGTTAGTTTGTTTTAAAATTGGCAGTTACCTACTATAATACAGGTATTTCAGATATAACGTTATATGTGCATTTCTAAAAAACCTTGCATTCTGCAAAATCACAAGCTAAAAATAATAGGGCTTAAAAGAAAATTAGTATTAGAAGCACACCAATAAAGCTTTGTAACCTGATCACTCTTATTTTATTTTTTTAAATTAATTATTTAATTAATTTTATTTATTTGGCTGCGCTGGGTCTTAGTTGCGGCATGAGGGATCTTCGTTGCTGCATGCGGGATCTTTAGTAGCGGCTTGCGGGATCTTTAGAGGCAGCATGCAAACTCTTAGTTGTGGCATGTGGGATCTAGTTCCCTGACCAGGGATCAAACCTGGGCCCCCTGCGTTGGGAGCGCAGCATCTTAGCAACTGGACCACCCAGGAAGTCCCCTGATCACTTTTAAACATTAACAATCCTGGTGAAAATACAAGTGGTGTTAAGTCCATGCTGTTAGTACTAAGTTTCATAGTTATCAACCTCAAACCCTCAGGCCCCATGGGTATCCATTTCTGTAGAGACCTACTCATCAAAATTTAAAAATGATCCAGGCAGCCTCACCGTAGTGTTGCTGGTGGTGGTGGGGGGGGGGTCTCTCTATTAAAAATTTGATTTTTATCACGTGTTGGTTTTAGGCTATGTGCATCTCTCTGTACCTGAGCTTTCTTGTTAGTACAGTTGAACCTTGAACAACACGGGTTTGAACTGCACAGGTCCACTTGTATGCAGTTTGTTTTCAATAAGTGTATTGGAAAAAGTTTTGGAGATCTGCAACAATTTGAAAAACTCGCAGACAAACCGCATAGCCTAGAAATATCAAAAAAATTAAGAAAAAGGTATATCGTGAATGCAGAAAGTATATGTAGGTACTAATCTATTTTATCATTCACTATCATAAAATATACACAAATATGTTATAAAAAAAGATAAAATGTATCAAAACTTATGCTCACAAACACAAACCATACATGGTGCCATACCCAGTAGAGGGAAATTTAAACAAGTGTAAAGATACAGTATTAAATCATAATGGCATAAAATTAACTATGGTACATACTGTACTAACGTATATAATCTCATAGCCACCTCCTGCTGCTATTATGATGAGCGAGTGTCCACCACGCTGTGGGATGCTAATCAATCATGATGTGAGCAGTTTATCTCTCCAGGAAATTGCATGTCACAGCAAATGTGATCTCAAGGTTCTTGTGTATTTTCCATCGTGTTTAGTGCAATACCATAGACCTTGAATAACACCACGGGACCCATACAAAGTGTCACTAATGATGCTGGAAGTGCTCCCAAGAAGCAGAGAAAAGTCATGACATTACAAGAAAGTGTTAAATGGCTTGATAGGTACCATAGATTGAGGTCTGCAGCTGCGGTTGCCCACCATTTCAAAATAATAAATCCAGCATAAGGACCACTGTAGAAAAAGAAAAGGAAATTCGTGACGTCATTGCTGCAGCTACTCCAGCAGGCTCGAAAACTTTGCACTTTTTGCAAAACAACTTTTAATCTAGTATTGAAAGTGCAGCTTTTATGTGTGTTCAGGATTGCTATCAGAAAGGCAATACCTGTAGACTCTAATGTGATTCGACAAAAAGTGAAGTCATTATATGACAACTTAAAGCAAAAGGAAAGTGAAGGATCGAAAGCTGGAGAATTTAATACCAGCAAAGGATGGTTTCTAATTTTAGAAAGAGGCGTGGCTTAAAAAATATCAAGATAAGAGGAGAAGCAGCTTCTGCTGACCAAGAGGCAGCAGACGAGTTCCCAGATGCCATGAAGAAAATCACTGAGGAGAGAGGAAATCTGCCTGAACAGGTTTTTAATGCAGATGGAAGTGCCCTGTTCTGGAAGAAAAATTCCACAAAGGACATTTATTAGAAGGAAGAAAAACAAGCACCAGGATTTAAAGCAGAAAGGGATAGGCTAACTCTACTATTTTGTGCAAATGTAGTGGGATTTATGATCAGGACTGCCCTTATCTATAAAGCTGCTAACCCCCCAGCCTTGACAGGAAAATATAAACACCAGCTGCCAGTCTCTTGGCTGTACAAGTAGAAGACCTGGACAATAAGGACACTTTTTCTGGATTGGTTCCTTCAATGCTTTGTCCCTGAAATCATGAAGTTCCTTGCCAGTAAGGGACTGCTTTTTAAAGTTCTTTGGATATTGGACAATGCCCCTGGTCACCCAGAACCTCATGACTGCAACACAAGGCATCGACGTGCTCTATGGAAATGATTGCCAATGCTATGGAAGAGAACCCCAGTAGGGAGAACATCATGAAATTCTGGGAGGTTTACACCATTCAAGATGCCATTGTTGTTACAGAAAAAGCCATGAAAGCCATGGAGCCTGAAACAATAAATCCCTGCTGGAGAAGACTGTGTCCAGATGTTGCGCGTGACTTCACAGGATTTACAACAGATTCTATCAAGGATGTCATGAAAAAACTGTGGATATGGAAAAAAAAAAGTTGGGGAGTGAAGGTTTTCAAGATTAAGATCTTGGAGAAATTCAAAAGCTAACAGACTTCACACCAGAGGAATTAAAAGGATTGGCATACCATATAGAAACATTTTTAGAGAAATGAAAAAGCAGAAAAGTCAGACAGAAATTACAGTGTATTTCCATAAAGTTACACCAAATGTGCCTGTCACTCCAGCCTCCGCTTCTATCTCCTCCACCTCTTCCGCCTCTGTCCCCTCAGCCCACTCAATGTGAAGACGATGAGGAGACCTTTATGATGACCCACCTCCCCTTGATGAACAGTAAATAATCATCATGCCCTACTGTCAATAGATTTATCTGTTGTGTTTGTGTGTGTGTCTTCGTGTGAAAATCTAAAAACTGCACGGCAAGAACTGTATGAGAAGTTTTTGTGTCATCATCGTCATCATTGCTTAAGTATTCATCGTGTAGAACATCATGTGTTAGACTTGTACTGAAGTGGGTAGCCCATCCTTACATAGGCATAAGGTGAGTGATATTTACAGTAATATGAAATTAATAATGTTTCAGTTTTCTTACTTTGTATTCAAAGAATTACATTACCATGTAGTATGCCTCTCCCTCTCTCATAATTGGAGAAACTGCCTACTAGCCTATCATCACAGGTAAGAGTGGGTTTTTTAAAAACGTAACAATGTTTCCAATACTGTACTATGAATTTGACTGTAATATTGGATACCATAAACATTTTTTTTACTTACCATTTCTCTATTGCGATTTCTTTTTTGTTTTCTCATTAAACTTATATTTTCCTTTTAATCTCTTTTTAAATTTTTTATTTTATATTAGAGTATAGCAGAGTAACAATGTTGTGATAATTTCAGGTGCACAGCAAAGTGACTCAGTCATACATATACGTGTATCCATTCTCCCCCAAACTCCCCTCCCATGCAGGCTGCCACAGAGCACTGAGCAGAGTTCCCTGTGCTATACAGTAGGTCCTTGTTGGTTATCCGTTTTAAATATAGCAGTGTGTACATGTCATTTTAATGATTCATTCACTAGTGTATAGGTTAGGCTACCATGAAGCACTTGTAAACATTACACTAGCTACAGTAAAGCAATCATATTGCTGCTTCTTCGTTATCAAAACATGATTCATTATACTTGTAAATAAACATGAATTTCTTTTTCACATTGTCTTTTCATTTTTGATGTTTGGTGTTAGTAACATGTACATACAACATCTACAGCGTTTGTATCATATAAGATGATATTGATGTAGGTACTGTCAGATGAGTTATCTTGTAAACAGACAATGTAAAGTTATGGTATTAATAAATACAGTACAATACTGTAAATGTATTTTCTCTTATGATTTTCTTAATAATATTTTCTTTTCTCTAGTTTACTGTATTGTTATGTTATCGGTAAGGCTTCCAGTCAACAGTAGGCTAATAGTAGTTAAGTTTTTAGGAAGTTAAAAGTTATATGCAGATATTTGACTGCACAGGGATTGGACCCCTATCCCCATGTTATTCAAGGGTCAACTGTATATAGATATACCTGCCTTTGCCACTTGTGGGAAAGGGCCACAATATATTGTAGGACCTTTAAAAAGATCCTCTTTTTAAAAATTACACAAGGGAAGTGTCTTTTGTTCTCAACCAGCTTAAGCCAAGCTATGCTACGGTAACAACATAAAATCTCAGTGGTTCACAATAACAAAAGGTTATTTCTTGCTCATATAACATGCCGTCTCAGGTCAGCTCAGCCTTGCTCCACATCTTCCTCCTTCTGGGACCCAAGCTGAAGATCAACCTGCAATAGGGAAGAAACTTTTTATTCTATTACAAGTTAATCAGTAAAGGGATATTGCCTATAAGCTTAAATGATACATAAGAGCTCATTTCTGGGAACCCTGCCTCGCAGGTAATGAGCATTAAGCTAAAATACCCTTGTTTAGTTCACAGGAATCATCCTGACCAGTTCCACCTGTGAATGACTGCAGGGAGGAAGAAATTAACACCTCCCCTCCGGAGGCTGACGGGAACAAGGAAATGTTTGACTTCACTTCCTCCACTTTTAGTATAAATGAACCCTGAGTTCTAACTCAGGCAAGATGGTTCTTTGGGGGACGAGTCTACCGTCTTCTCAGCTTGCTGGCTTTCTGAATAAAGCCATTATTCCTTGGCCCAACGACTCCTCTCTTGATTTATTGGCCTGTCGTGCAGCGAGCAGTTTGAGCTTGGACTTGATAACAAACTTAGGGACAGCCCACCAGGAGCCTTGCTGCTCATGGCTGCCCGTTCACATCAAGCCCTAGCAGCTGCTGGGGCCACTTGTCCGGGGACATCTTCCCTTCAAAATTCCCCAAAGCAGCACCGGCTGCCCCAGCGCTTGGATGTAGGAGCAAGGAATCAACATTTGGGAGCTGACAGCTCTATACAGTAGGGTAAGTCGCTCCGGTGTGTACCGCTGGAAACTTTATTCCTCTCCATTTGGGGCTTTTTCTCTGCAATAAGCCAATTTGTTTTGCATTTGAGTGGGGTACCATTTTGGAGAGAGGAAAGAGTTGTTGGACTTTTACCCGATGTGTGTACTAGTTCATTTGTTTCTTTGGATGTGAAGTTCGTGTTTTGTCTTGAATTTGTCTCTAAAAATAGGGACTATTTCAGCTATCCCTAAAGCCTTGTGAGGCACATTTTGGATAAGTGATCTGATTACAGCTATGAACCCATGGGTGAGAGAAAGATGATATTTTATTGTAACAGCGTGTGGCCACAATATCTGTTAGGAGCTCCACAAGGGGTTTAGCAGGGTTATCTCGGAACCCCATGCACCATGTACTGCTACCCTTGCTGTGTTAATTACATTATTTATGGTCTCCTGTGTCATTGGTATATGTAAAACACCCAAGACCCAACTTGAGGGTTCATTTAGAATTTTCTGTTTGTCCTTTGGGTTTTTTCTTTCATTTTGTTTGGTACTGTTTCTCCATTTACAGCCAAATCAGTTCTGTGATATTTAAAACTTTTACTGATGTCAAATGGAAGAAAGGAACAGGAAAAAAAAAGCTGTCTGTTCTTGTCCAAGAGTGGGACATTCCCAGGAAGGAGAGAAAGTTTCCACTTGGTTCCTAAAATCACCAAAAGCTACAAATAAAAGTGTCTTTTCCATAAATATTAGTAAAAAGGGTTTAGTCATCTAGACAGGTGACCTTGATTTGTCCCATCTGCCAGAAATGCAATTCGAATCCAACCTCTTCTGTAACTGTTGGGTTTTATATTGCTGTACCTGATTCATGGCTGAAATTTTGGAATGAGAAGTATGAGGTCTCTGTTTGTGTTTGTACTTGTTATAGATGTGTGGCATTGCCGAAACTAACTTGTAAAAGAACTACTTAATTGGCTTAAGGGAAATCAAGTGCTTATATAAATACTCAAATATAAAAGAAACTGGCCAGAATGAATTTCAGGTTCATGTGATCTAGGAAATATTCAGTATTGAATTAATATCTGGTGTTAAAGTTAACTTAATCTTGTTGCTTTGATTAATACAGACATGTCTTTAGACTCATCAACATTAATTATAGTACTTCTATTGTCCCTAGGTTTACTAGAAATCAAATAAGACGCTATTCCTGTTACAAAGTTTGTCAGCAAGAAAAATAACAATACGACAAAGCTTTTTAAGTAAATAAAACAGAGGTAAATGAGGTAAGAGTTTTAGGTAAACTCCGTAGGAATAATTATGCTTTTAGAATGTATATATAAAACAGTGTTTCCAGATTTTCGTAACTTGAAACTAAACTAAGTTAAATGAAGAGAATTTGTTGACTATCTGGGTCATTTCAAATAGGATAGAATATTAATTGCTGGCCAGGTCTAAGTTTACCTACTTTTGCCTTCTTAGGAGAGGAAGACTGAAGCATAAGTTTGTCAATCAGAAAATGCTGATATGACAAACAGTTTACAATTACTTCTTGGTTTTCACTAGAGATTAAGGTTTTAAGGCTAAGAATCATAAGGGAAACATTTCAGTATGCAAAGATGTAGGATGTGTGTTTTTCAGCACAGAAGGTATGAGGAATGAAAATCCCTTTCGTTGAAGGGAAAAAGGTGACATGATCAGTATTGGCTAAGATAAGAATTGAACTTAATTAAGAAAATGAATGTTAAATGTAAAGTGGTACAAAACCTGAATCGGTTTCCTAAGAGGACAAAGTTTTCTTAAAATATCGAACCGCTTTTAGTAATTGTGAGTTATTTGTTTAAGCGATCTGTATTAGCCATTGAGATCTTATTATCGCTGGTTAAAACTTTTTGATATTTTGATAAACTTCCCCCAAATCAAATTCTGGGTGAGGTTCATTTGACCTCTAGCTAACTTTGAAGTTTTCCAAAGGATCCCTGGAACACCTCAAACTATTTGTTTTCTCTCCATCTCAGAGAGAGGAATACTCAACTAACTGGGCTTATTCAGTATGTTGAAATGGGAAGCACTGTCAAATAAGTTGTGATAAAACTCTTTGGACTGTATCATATGGGTAAACGTTATTAATGTACATATTCTGGACATTATAAGGAACTCCTAAAATTCTGGTGTATCCTGGTAGATGATATCAGTCCTAATATTAGTAATTATCTTCAGTTGTTTGTCACAGCAGTAACCAAGTTTCTTTTTAATTGCATTGTAATCGCAGTTGGTTGATGCTGAAGGGATAATCAATTGCTAGTTATAGCTTTACAGTGGCTTTTGAATGACTATAGCTATTTTGTGAAGAAGCAGAGAACGATGAAATCCTTTATGTGCAGGCACTTGTGCTCTTACATCAGGGAAAACAAGAAAAGGAAGGGAATGAGAGTGAGGATATGTTGCTTCAAACCTTAACTCCTTCCAGCTGAGCTAGGTGTCCCAGCTGCACTGGCTATTATGCCAATATAGCCACCCCTTCCTCCACCTTCCATTCTTTTCCACCTTCCATTCTTTTCCAGCCCCAATTCCTGACCCTGGGGCTCAGGACTTTCCCTCCTTTTAGGGATCAATTAGAAAATCCTGTTAGTTTCTGGGCCACAGGGACTTGGTCTGGTATCACCATCTAAGAACCAAAAGGGCCAGGAGTTTGGGCCAGGAGTTTGGGCCAGGAGCCACTCCCAGGGCAGGACAATTTCAATTGCTGTTATCTTACATAGGGGGTTAAATGCAAATAACTAGCCAGCTGGGTTTATATTTTAATTGGAAAGATCACCACCCTCCTTTATAGGGATAAACCTCTACACCTGAAGCCCACTTGGCAGTACCCACAGACGAAACAAACTGAGATCCCAGTGAGGGAGAAATGCTGGAATTAGAGCAATACTTATTAGTGCATCTTGGCAGGCCTTTGAAAAGGGGAACCAAAGCAAAAGTTTAAACAGAACTCAAGAAATTTGGCAAAAAATAAAAATCCCAGGAAAGGAGACAGAGCTTCCCCCCACACCCTACCCCTTGAAGTCTACGAAAAGTTAAGACCAGAAGTGTGTGCTCACAGCACCCCAGCGAAGGCCAGTAACACATGGCCAATACTAATCCCATTAAGAAGGGATGTCAGGACACCTAATCTAAAGCAATGTCCTTTGAGGCAAGAGGATCACTTCTCCCATAGACTGACTTGTCAAGATACCAGCCAATGTATTCCTTGCATCTGTCCCTCCAGGACATATACAAAATTGGTGGTATTGGTACTGTCCATGGGGGTCCAGTGGAGACTGTTCTCAAATCTGGCATGGTGGTCACCTTTGCTCCAGTCAACATTACAACTGAAGTAAAGTCTGTTGAAATGCACTATGAAGCTTTGAGTAAAGCCCTTCCTGGGAACAATGTGGGCTTCAATGTCAAGAACGTGTCTGTCAAAAATGTTCCGTCGTGGCAGTGCAACCAGTGACAGCAAAAATGACCCGCCAATGGAAGCAGCTGGCTTCGCAGCTCAAGGGATTACCTTGAACCATCCAGGCCAAGTCAGTACTGGATATGCACCTGTGCTGGATTGTCACACAGCTCACATTGCTTGCAAGTCTGCTGGGATGAAGGAGAAGATTGATCATCATTCTGGGAAAAAGCTGGAACATGGCTCCATATTCCTGAAATCTAGTGATGCTGTCGTCATTGATATGGTTCCTGGTAAGCCCATGTGTGTTGAGCTTCTCTGACGATCCTCCTCTGGGCCGTTTTGCTGTTCATGACATGACAGATGGTTGCTGTGGGTGTCATCAAAGCAGTGGACAAGAAGGGCAGTGGGAACTGGCAGGGTCACCAAGTCTGCCCAGAAAGCTCAGAAGGCTAAATGAATGTTATCCCCAATACCTGCCACCCCAGTCTTAATCAGTGGAAGAATGGTGTCAGAACCGTTTGTCTCAATTGGCCATTTAAATTATAGTAAGACTGGTTAATGATGACAATGCATCGTAAAACCTTCAGAAGGAGAGGAGAAAGTTTTGTGAACCATTTGTTTTGTATGTGGAAGTTCTACGTTTTTAGTTTTTAAAATCAGTAGCTTCTAATTAGTTAAAACCCTCCTTAAGAAAATTATCCCCTGATTTGGATTAAGGCATTGGAACTACATTCATCCTGGAGGCTGCAATCAACAGGAAAAACCAAGAAAATGAATACTAATTTAACTTGGGATAAGGCCTTGCCAGTTGCCCCGCTACAGATCAGGGGCTCCCAGAAGCAGGCTTAAATTAAACCCCTTTGAAGTATTGTATGGTAGGCCACTCCAGGTGTCTGCCCAGACGAGAGAATCTGTAAATACTTTAAAAGACCTAGCAGTTGCCAATTATGTTAAAACTTTGGACACTTTACCAGCCTCTGTTCATGTGTTTGCCTCCAGCAGGTCTTGCCCATCCAACTGAAGTAGATGGTAGTTTCATTGTAGCTGGAGAAGGGTCACCCAATTTGTTTACTTTTGTTCAAATAACTAGCACAGGAATTGAGTGTATGTCTTGGGAACTGGAACCAAAATCCCAAGTTCAAGTACAAATTAGACAACAAAGTGTTAAGGGGTTTCACCAGGTTCAAATAGTGGTAGATAAAAAAGGACTGACCAAAGATTCTAAGGAATATTCATCACCTCCAGAAGTAGCCAGAACACTTGTCCCTTTTCCCACAAGATTGTGGGATGGATATTGACAGTGGGGAATTGTAATAGGGAAGAATCTTTGTATTCTATTACAAGCTGATCACTAAAGGGATATTGCCTATAAGCTTAAACGATACATAATGGCCCATCTCTGGGAACCCTGCCTCCCAGGTAATGAGCGTTAAGCTAAAATTCTTTTGTTTAGCTCACAGGAAACATCCTGAACAGTCCCACCTGTGAATGACTGCAGGGAGGAAGAAAGCCTCTGGAGGCTGACTGGAACCAGGAAATGTTTGACTTTATTCCCTCCGCTAATTCGGGCAAGATACTGTCCATGCGGACTTGGGCACACAAGTCCACCATCTTGGTTCACTGGCTTTCTGAATAAAGTCACTATGCCTTGCCCCAACAACTTGTCTCTTGGTTTATCGGCCTATCATACGATAAGTAGTATGAGCTTGAACTCG
The DNA here is from genome assembly GCF_008692025.1 of Phocoena sinus. Lineage (NCBI taxonomy): Eukaryota > Metazoa > Chordata > Mammalia > Artiodactyla > Phocoenidae > Phocoena > Phocoena sinus. The sequence goes on along the minus strand of NC_045763.1, from coordinate 124,046,483 downwards.
GTAACAAACTCAGCTCTCAGGACAATTCTGGTCTCACGGCAAAGGAAAAAGAAAAATGAGAGACTCACAAGATGAGTTAGAGGCACTATCCCTTCTGCTCCCATTTCATTGTCCAGAGACAGTCACATGTCATAGGGCAGGGGCTCGTCCTCCTCAGGGAGACACAGTGAAGATACTGAACAATCATACCATCTACTCCACGGTCCCTTCCCTGTACGCAGTTTCCCCATATAGCTTAATATAAAGGAAAGTGAATCAGTTCTTAAAATTACTTAACTTGAAGCTACTTTTGGAAGGAAATGTAGCCACTTGTGCAGAATATTTAGCTTCTTCATTAAGTCCATCATATATCGCTTAGGTTTTGTCTTTCATTGCAGGAAACTAGTTCTTTATTGCTGGGAAAGCCATCACCTCCCCAAGGCCTGAAAGGACCAGGGGAGAGAAGGGGGTGAACCCTTCCAGAACCCAGCAAGAGCTAGAAGCACAGAGGAGGGTTTCCAGCAGCTGGTGGAATCATGGAGAGATGCCGCCACCACCACGGCAGCAGCGCCAGTGCAGAGAGTGGGCAGAGGAGGAAACACCATGGCCCATTTCTCCTCCCACTCTCCCATCCTGCCCACCCCTTGTTGGCAGAACCCAAGTAGAAACTAGATGGCAAGAGATCAGGATGTGCCCTCCTGGAGTACAAAGTAAAGAAGAAAGGGAACGAGAATGGATTTGGGGGAAAGGAGGAAGGTGCAAATGAAGAATAATCAACACAGCTGCCTTCGCCTATAACCAACTGGGAGTATTCTATTTTTACCAGGAACTAGATCTCTTCATCCTCCTCAGTCTCACCCCTGCACCTTCTTAAGGGGGTGGAGAGAGACTCATTCTGCCTTCTAAAAAAGTTATAGCTCATTCAGAGGTGACCCAGTCTACGTTCCAAAAAAAGGAATTTCAGAAATACTCATACTGTATTCTGAAGGCCTGAAGAACAAGCACCATTCGATGTCTTTCCAGTTCCAGAAAATGGGGGATTGATTCCTCATATGGCTGGTCCTGCAACCATGTCGTAGCTGGCTGGGGGAGGCTGTAGGTAGCACATATGTATATGCCAAACATAACACAGGAAGGTGGTGTGATTCTATAGCACCTCTCCACTAGACTTTTTCCCCTTACAATATTTTCCTTGAAATAATCTCAAACTTGCAAAAAAATAAGTATTCTATAAAAGACTTTTCCTGAATCATTTGAGAATAAGTTGCCTGCACGATGTCCCATCACCCTATATATGTATGTTTAATATATGTTTTCTTCCCGTAAGGATATTCTCCTGCCTAACTACAGTATAGCCATCAAAATCAGGAAATCAGCATCAGTATCCTCAGACCTCATTCAAGTTTCACCAGTTTCCCCAGGAATATCCATTTGAGGAGAAGACTCTAGTTCAGAATTACTCATTGCATTTAGATATGTATATTTAGTCTCCTTCAATCTGGAACAATTCCTCGGTCTTTCCTTGATTTTCATGATTTTGACACTTCTGATGACTACAAGCCAGTTATTTTGTAGCATGTCTCTCAGTTTGGGTTTGTCTGATGTTTCTTCGTGATTCAATTCTTGCGTCTTTGACAAGCGTATCACAGAAATGAAGCTGTGTTCTTCTCTTTGCATCCTATTACTTGGCACAGGATTTCAGTTTTCCTGTTATTGATGATGTTAACTTTGATCACAGGATGAAGGTGGTGTCTGCAAAGTTTCTCCACTCTAAAGTTACTTGTTTTCCCATTGCAATTAAAAAGTGTTTCCTTGAGAGGTTTTTAGAGGCTATGGAAACATCCCATTTCTCATTAAACTTTTAGTTTATTCATCAACTTATTAAGTTTCTATAGACTCTAGCATTTCTATTTTACCCACCGGGCTAGGACCCATTGCTATCATTATTTATTTTGACATTTAATGGTCCCAGATTTGGCAGTGGGAGCCCCTCTCAGCAGTGAAAAGATATAGTGAATGAAATATATTTATTCCACACACACATTATCCTCTACTTTACCTCTGTATTGATCTATATTCACCTCTCTATACTGAAGACCATTAGTTCACACCAATGCCACCAATTCTAATCCAACACACCACATGGTTCATTCGAGTTTTCTCCCTTTCCATATTGGTATATTCCTCTTCCAGCAGTGAAAATTCAGACTCCAATTTTCTTTCATTTATTTCCTTATTTGATCAATTTCCCTGGCTGTGACCAAACTCCCTTTACTCCACCTATGCTCTCAGCATACACATTTAGATATTTGATTCTTCTCATATTAATATTTGAGTGTGTTATGAGGTAGGGGTTGAAGTTTAAGTTTGTTAAAACGTTTACCCATTTATTGAAAAGACTTTTTCAATAAATTTATTGAAAAGACTTTTCTTTCCCCCTTGCCTTGGTACCTTTGCAAAAAATTAATTGACCATATATGTCTGGGTCCATTTCTGGACTCTGTTCTTTCCTGTCGATCTATTTTTCTGTCTTTATGCCAGTACTACTGTCTTGATTACTATAGGTTTATAGTAAGCCTTGACATCAGAGTCCTCTAACTTAGTTCTTCTTCAAGATTGTTCTGGCTATTCTGGATCCTTTGCCTTTAATAAACTTGAGAGTCAACTTTTACATTTATGAAATAGATAGTTGTAACTCTGATTAGGATTGCACTGAATCAATAAGTTGGGGAGAACTGACATATTAACAATATTGAGTCTTCCAGTGTATGAGCATAGTATATCTCTCCTAATATTTACGTCTCTTTAATTCCTCTCAGCACTGTTTTGTAGTTTTCTTTTTCTCCCCAGAAAATTCTTTTAATATACTTTAAATGAGAAATAATAACACCTAGCTTTCTATTTAATCCTGTTTCTACTTTAAAAAAATTTTTTTTAATTTAATTTTATTTTTTTATACAGCAGGTTCTTATTAGTCATCAATTTTATACACATCAGTGTATACATGTCAATCCCAATCGTCCAATTCATCACACCACCACCGCCACCCCCCGCGGCTTTCCCCGTATGGTGTCCATACGTTTGTTCTCTACATCTGTGTCTCAATTTCTGCCTTGCAAACCAGTTCATCTGTTCATCGGTTCATCCGTTCATCGGTTCACCATTTTTCTAGGTTTCACATATGTGCATTAATATACGATATTTGTTTTTCTCTTTCTGACTTACTTCACTCTGTATGACAGTCTCTAGATCCATCCACATCTCAACAAATGACCCAGTTTTGTTCCGTTTTATGGCTGAGTAATATTCCATTGTATATATGTACCATATCTTTATCCATTCTTCTGTTGATGGGCATTTAGTTTGCTTCCATGACCTGGCTATTGTAAATAGTGCTGCAATGAACATTGGGGTGCATGTGTCTTTTTGAATTATGGTTTCCTCTGGGTACATGCCCAGTAGTGGGATTGTTGGATCATATGGTAATTCTATTTTTAGTTTTTTAAGGAACCTCCATACTGTTCTCCATAGTGGCTGTATCAATTTACCTTCCCACCAACAGTGCAACAGGGTTCCCTTTTCTCCACACCCTCTCCAGCATTTGTTGTTAGTAGATTTTCTGATGATGCCCATTCTAACTGGTGTGAGGTGATACCTCATTGCAGTTTTGATTTGCATTTCTCTAATGATTAGTGATGTTGAGCAGCTTTTCATGTGCTTCTTGGCCATCTGTATGTCTTCTTTGGAGAAATGTCTATTTAGGTCTTCTGCCCATTTTTGGATTGGGTTGTTTGTTTTTTTAATATTGATTAATCCTTTTTCCATTTATTCATTTGCAAATATTTTCTCCCATTCTGAGGGTTGTCTTTTCATCTTGTTTATGGTTCCCTTTTCTGTGCAAAAGCTTTGAAGTTTCAGTAGGTCCCATTTGTTTTTGTTTTTTAATTTCCATTACTCTAGGAAGTGGATCAAAAAAGATCTTGTTGTGATTTATGTCAAAGAGTGTTCTTCCTATGTTTTCCTCTAAGAGTTTTATAGTGTCTGGTCTTACATTTAGGTCTTGAATCCATTTTGAGTTTATTTTTGTGTATGGTGTTAAGGAGTGTTCTAATTTCATTCTTTGACATGTAGCTGTCCAGTTTTCCCAGCACCACTTATCGAAGAGACTGTCTTTTCTCCATTGTATATCCTTGCCTCCTTTGTCATAGATTAGTTGACCATAGGTGCATGGGTTTATCTCTGCGCTTTCTATCTTGTTCCATTGATCTATGTTTCTGTTTTGGTGCCAGTACCATATTGTCTTAATTACTGTAGCTTTATACTATGGTCTGAAGTCAGGGAGTCTGATTCCTCCAGCTCCATTTTTTTCCCTCAAGACTGCTTTGGCTATTCGGGGTCTTTTGTGTCTCCACACAAATTTTAAGATTTTTTGTTCTAATTCCATAAAAAATGCCATTGGTAATTTGATAGGGATTGCATTGAATCTGTAGATTGCTTTGGGTAGTATAGTCATTTTCACAATATTGATTCTTCCAATCCAAGAACATGGTATATCTCTCCATCTGTTGGTATCATCTTTAACTTCTTTCATCAGTGTCTTATAGTTTTCTGCATACAGGTCTTTTTTCTCCCTAGGTAGTTTATTCCTAGGTATTTTATTCTTTTTGTTGCAGTGGTAAATGGGAGTGTTTCCTTAATTTCTCTTTCAGATTTTTCATCATTAGTGTATAGGAATGCCAGAGATTTCTGTGCATTAATTTTGTATCCTGCATCTTGTAGTTTTCAGTGTAGAGATTTTGCAAGTATTTTGTTAAATTTAAACAATACCCTTTTGCTATTTGTTTCCTATTCTGTTTTGTTTAGGCTTTTCTTCTTACAATTCTTTTTTCCTGTCTTCGTTTGGGTTAATGGAATATTTTTAAATATTTCATTTAAATTTCTCTGTTAGATTATAGATAATGCATATGAAAGTGCCCATAGCATATAGTATGCACTCAACAAATTATTAGTTACACTTTAGTTTTTCTCTTAGGAAAATGGAGTCTGATATATTACTCTCACACTAAGAGCTTGGAGAACATTTGACTGAAAAGGCAGCTGTTGTAGCTCATATAAAAAGCATGTGAAATCTCTTGGCCCTTGGGGTACCCCTGTATAGAAGCTCCTGATGGGAGTGTGGAAACTCATGGGTGAGGGATTTTTCTCTTTCCAGATGTGAGAGAAGTTTGAAGACAATTTCCCATAGCAAATTCAAGGAAAGCTTGAATTGCTCACTTTCTGGAGAGTTACTATCATAAATGGGTGTTGAATTTTGTCAAAAGCTTTTTCTGCATCTATTGAGATGATTATATGGTTTTTATTCTTCAAGGTGTTAATGTGATTATTACACTGATTGACTTGTGGATATTGAAGAATCCTTGCATCCCTGGGATAAATCCCACTTGAACATGGTGTATGATCCTTTTAATATTTTGTTGGATTCAGTTTGCTACTATTTTGTTGAGGGTTTTTGCATCTATGATCATCAGTGATATTGGCCTGTTATTTTCTTTTTTTGTGGTGTCTTCTTCTGGTTTTGGTATCAGGGTGATGGTGGCCTCATAGAAAGAGTTTGGGAGTGTTTCTTCCTCTGCCAGTTTTTGGAAGAGTTTCAGACGGATAGGTGTTAACTTTTCTCTAAATGTGTGATAGAATTCGCCTGTGAAGCCCTCTGGTCCTGAACTTTTGTTTGGTGGGAGTTTTTAAATCACAGTTTCAATTTCAGTACTTGTGATTGGTCTGTTCATATTTTCTATTTCTTCCTGGTTCAGTCTTGGAGATTGTATCTTTCTAAGAATTTGTCCATTTCTTCTCAGTTGTCCATTTTATTGGCATATAACTGGTTGTAGTAGTCATTTATTATCCTTTATATTTCTGTGGTGTCTGTGGTAAATTCTCCTTTTTCATTTCTAATTTTATTGATTTGAGCCCTCTCCCTTTTTTCTTGATAAGTCTGGCTGAAGGTTCATCAATTTTGCTTATCTTTTCAAAGAACAAGCTTTTGGTTTCATTGTCATATCTATTGTTTTCTTCATCTCTAGTTCATTTATTTCTGCTCTGATCTTTATGATTCCTTTCCTTTTACTAAACTATGGTTTTTGTTTGTTCTTCTTTTCTTTAGGTGTAAGGCTAGGTTTTTTATTTGAGATTTTTCTTGTTTCCTGAGGTGAGATTATATTGCTATAAACTTCCCTCTTCGAACAGCTTTTGCCATGTCCCATAGGTTTTAGATCATCCTGTTTTTACTTTCATTTGCCTCTAGGTATTTTTATATTTCTTCTTTGATTTCTTCAGTGATCGTTGTTTAGTAGCATATTATTTAGCCTCCATGTGTTCTTGTTTTTTACATTTTTTTTCTTATAGTTGATTTCTAATTTCCTAGTGTTGTGGTTGGAAAAGATGCTTGATATGATTTCAATTTTCTTAACTTTACCCAAGCTTGCTTTGTGGTCCAGCATGTGATCTCTCCTGGAGAATGTTCCATGTGCACTTGAGAAGAATGTGTATTCTGCTGCTTTCAGATGGAATGCTCTGTAAATATTAGTTAAATCCATCTGGTCTAATGTTTCATTTAAGGCCTGTGTTTCCTTATTGATTTTTCTGTCTGGATTATCTGTCCATTGATGTAAGTGGGGCGTTGAAATCCCTCACTCTTATTGTGTTACTGTTGATGTCTCCTTTCATGGCTCTTAGTATTTGCCTTATATACTGAGGTGCTCCTATGTTGGGTTCATATATATTTACAATTGTTATAGCTTCTTCTTGGATTGATCCCTTGATCATTATGTAGTGTCCTTCTTTGTCTCTTGTAACAGTCTTTATTTTTTTATTTTTTTTGCGGTACGCAGGCCTCTCACTGCTGTGGCCTCTCCCTTTGCGGAGCACAGGCTCCAGATGCACAGGCTCAGTGGCCATGGCCCACGGGCCCAGCCACTCCACGGCATGCAGGATCCTCCCAGACCAGGGCACAAACCCGTGTCCCCTGCATCGGCAGTCAGACTCTCAACCAGTGCGCCACCAGGGAAGACCTAACAGTCTTTACTTTAAAGTCTATGTTGTCTGATATGAGTAATGTTACTCCAGCTTTATTTTGATTTCCATTTGCATGGAATACTTTTTTTCATTCCCTCACTTTTAGTCTGTATGTGTCCCTAGATCTGAAGTGGGTCTCTTGTAGACAGCATATATGGGTCTCTTATTTTTGTATCCATTCAGCCAGTCTGTGTCTTTTGGTTAGATCATTTGATCCATCTATACTTAAGGTAATTTTTCATATATATGTTCTTGTTGACATTTTGTTAGCTGTTTTGGATTTTTTTTTTTTTTTTTTGGCGGTACACGGGCCTCTCACTGTTGTGGCTTCTCCCATTGCGGAGCACAGGCTCCGGACGCACAGGCTCAGCGGCCATGGCTCACAGGCCCAGCCGCTCCACGGCATGTGGGATCTTCCCTGACTGGGGCATGAACCCGTGTCCCCTGCATCAGCAGGTGGACTCTCAACCACTGCGCCACCAGGGAAGCCCTGGATTTGCTTTTGTAGGTCTTTTTCTTCCCTTCCTCTTTTGTTCTCTTCTCTTGTGAATTGACAACTAACTTTAGTGTTGTGTTTGGATTCCTTTTTCTTTTTTTTTTTTTGTATTCACTGTAGAACTTTGGTTTCTGGTTACCTTGAGGTTTTGATATAGTAGTTTATATATAAACAAGATTGTTTTAAGTTGCTGGTCTTTAATTTCAAATGCATTTCCAATATCCTGCATTTGTGCTCTCCTCTTCTCACAATTGGTAATTTTGATATCATATTTGTGTGTGGATGTTCTCCTACCTTTACTGTATGTTTACCTTTACCAGTGAGCTTTCCCATTTGTAATTTTCTTGTTTCTAGTTGTGGCCTTTTTTTTTTCCGCCTAGAGAAGTTCCTTCTAGAATTCATTGTAAAACTGGTTGGGTAGTGCTGAATTCTCTTAGCTTTTGCTTGTCTGTAATGCTTTTGATTTCTCCATCAAATCTGAATGAGAGCCTTGCTGGGTAGAGTATTCTTGGTTATAGGTTTTTCCCTTTCATCACTTTAAATATATCATACCACTCCCTGCTGGCCTGAAGAGTTTCTGCTGAAAAATCAGCTGAAAACCTTATGGGGATTGCCTTGTATGATATTTGTTGTGTTTCTCTTGTCGATTTCAATACTTTCTTTGTGTTTAATTTTTGTCAGTTTGATTACTATCTCAGCATGTTCCTCCTTGGGTGTATCCTGCCTGGGATTCTCTGCACTTCCTGGACTTGGTTGACTGTTTCCTTTCCCGTTTTTTTTTTAATTAATTTATTTATTTAGTCTGCGTTGGGTCTTCATTTCTGTGTGAGGGCTTTCTCTAGTTGTGGCAAGCGGGGGCCACTGTTCATCACGGTGCGTGGGCCTCTCATTGTTGCGGCCTCTCGTGTTGTGGAACACAAGCTCCAGACATGCAGGCTCAGTAGCTGTGGCTCATGGGCCCAGTTGCTCCTCAGCACGTGGGATCTTCCCAGACCAGGGCTCGAACCCATGTCCCCTGCATTGGCAGGCAGATTCTCAACCACTGTGCCACCAGGGAAGCCCTCCTTTCCCATTTTAGGAAAATTTTCAGCTATTATCACTTCAAATATTTTCTCTGGCCCTTTCTCTTTCTCTTCTCCTTCTGGGACCCCTATAATGTACATGTTGGTGCACTAAATGTTGTCCCAGAAGCTCTTAAACTGTCCTCATTTTTTTTCATCCTTTATTCTGTTCCATGACAATGATTTCCACTATTCTGTCTTGTCTGTTTTTCTGCCTCGTTTATTCTGTTATTATTTCCTTCTATTGTATTTTTCATTTCAGTTATTTTATTGCTCATCTCTCCTCTGTTCTTTATACCTTCTAGCTCTTTATTAACCATTTCTTGTATCTTCTTGGTCTGTGCTTCCATTCTTTTTCCGAGATTTTAGATCATCCTTACTCTCATTACTCTGAATTCTTTTTTGGGTAGATTGCCTATCTGCACTTCACTTTCTTGTTTTTCTGGGGTTTTGTCTTGTTCCTTCTTCTGAAACATATTCCTTTGCCTTCTCATTTTGTCTAACTTTCTGTGATTGCGGTTTCCACTCTCTAGGCTGCAAGGTGTCTGTCTCCAGTGGGTGAAAATGTTCTAGAGGCTTGTGCAAGCTTCCTGGTGGGAGGGACTTGTTCCTGCCCACTGGTGAGTGGAACTGTGTCTTGTCCCTCTGGTGAACAAGGCTGTGTCACAGGGTGTGTTTAGAAGTGGCTGTGGGTTCAGGAAGACTTTAGGCAGCTTGTCCACTGGTGGCTGGGGCCGTGTTCCTGCCCTGTTGGTTGTTTGGTCTGAGGTGTCCCAGCGCTGGAGCCTACAGGCTGTTGGGTGGGGCTGGGTCTTGGTGACAAAATGGCAACCTCCAGGAGAACTCACACCAATGAGTACTCCCTTGTACCACTGCCACCAGTGCTTGTCCCCACAAGTGACCCATAGCCATGCCCCACCTCCCCAGGAGACCTTCCAAGACCAGCAGTTATGTCTGGCCCAGGCGCCTACGAAGTCACTGGTTTTTCCCTGGGCACTGGTGTACATGAGACTTTGTGTGTGGCCTTTCTGTTTTCCCCAGTCGTATGGAGTTCCTGTGATCACCCCTCACTGACTTACAAAGCCAAATGCTCTGGGCACTCCTCCTCCTGATGCCATACCCCCAGGCTGGGTAGCCTGATGTGGGGCTCAGAACTCTCACTCCTGAGGGAGAATTTCTGTGATATAATTATTTTCCAGTTTGTGGGTCGCCCACCCAGCAGGTATGGGATTTGATTATATCATGAATGCACCCCTCCTAACCTCTTGTTGTGGCTTCTTCTTTGTTTTGGATGTAGAATATTTTTTTGGTAGTTTCCAGTCTTTTGTGTTGATGGTTATTCAGCCATTACTTGTGATTTTGGTGTTTTCATGAGAGGAGGTGAGCTCAGTTCCTTCTACTCTGCCGGCTTGTCTCCAACCCCTTATAGATTCTTCTTTCAAGTATTTTAAACAAACCCATCATGTTTCTATTTCACATTTTCCTCATTAAATCTACACAAAGTATTCCACAGTTGAAAGTCTTAACTGAGCATTGTTTACTCAGTGTGACAATCTTCTATGATTTTTTTTTTCCTCAATCAAAACAAGGCTACCCATGGAAAGATAAGCCATTCTGTTTCCACCTAAAGTTCACTTCCCAGGTTCCCAGAGGCCTTGACAGACACCTGTCAGCCTGGTCTGCTGCCAGGTTAAGGAACCTTTCACACTTTCAGGCTGGCAGCATGCCCCGACTACATGCAGACCTCCCAGGGAGCCAGAACGTGGAGCTCAGCAAACACATGCGGCAGAAAGTGATGTCAGCATCTCAGAGAGGCAGAAGTGTATTTCTGTAGAGACACCTGGACTCATAATTTAGGCCACTTTCACTCCCTCCCCCACTTGGCAATCAAAACAGGAGATGCTTTTGAGCTTTCTTTTGTGCTGCCTAGAGAGAAGGTGGGCTCACTCTGTTAAAGGGCAGTTATCTCATATGGCTCTGAAAAGAGCACACACTGCAGCCGCCTGGGAGCAGGAGCCTTGTGAGATGGATTCAAAGTGTCTCATCTCACCCAGGATCCAGAAGCAGGCTTCCAAGACCATGCTGAAATGCTAAATGAGCCACTTTCTAGAAAAATCCACCTCAGTGAACCACAGCTACTCAGTCTCCCTATCCAAATATCTTGCAGTGTATATTCATGTGCTTGAGGGTATGGGGGAAGGGAGCTGATATATCAGAAGTTCTTGAATAGCCAGTTCAGGAATGCAAGAAGCATTGAATTTTAGAAAGCATATTCAAAGACATGACCCATTTTCATCCTCACATCCACACTCTCAGTCAGACAGCCACACTCTGTTTATAGATAAAGAAACTGAGGCTCAGAAGGTTGATGTGACTTAAGGAGGATTCAGGCAGCTGGTTAGTGACAGAGCTAGAGTCCAAACAGTCTAACTATTTAAGTCCTGGGCTTTATTGCAGAACTTTCTCTTTCAGAGAGATCAAGAACCCCTAAAGAAAGGTTAGTTGCTTAAATACAAGTCTACATGTCATGAGCTTTACTCCTTCCCTTTGGGAAAAATCTATATGGTTTATCAGTTCAGAGCAGCCTTCCTCCTCTCTCAGCATGTTACTTTTATCTTCCTGCTCCCACGTTTCTCTAACTGGCTTTTATTGTCTCCCTCATGTAATTAAAAACATCCTGCAGTCCCTTTGAACCAGTTCCATGACCCAGGAGAGCTCTATGGCTTGGCACATAAGGGTGGGACATGCTAGGGAACAGCCTGGCAGAAGCAACGCCACCACCAAATATTGCCCAGGTCCCCATTAATAGGAATTATTCTCTAGACTAGATGCAGACCAAAGGGTAGGTTGTGTTTGTGTTATTTTTGCTCCTTTAACTTCTCTACAAGGTTGATGCTGTGAAAATAACCTAGTAAGACATAAAAACCAGGGGCCCTGGCGCTGTGTGACTTTGAGGAGTGTTAAGATCTCTGGATCTTTTTTCCTTCCTCAATAGAAGAAGCAAATGAGACAAGATGAGGTCGAAGTTCCTCTTCCAGCACTGAAAGTCATCTTTATGGCAGACACTAGGGATTTTACCACTGATATTTATCCACTAGTGGGGCTGATCCCCAATTTCTTGATACCACAAATGGAAACATGGGGAAAATCACATGAAAGAAGAATATATTCTTTAGGGGTGATATTTCAGCCTGAATCAAGAGAATAATATCATTCTCTCTCCATTAGCTCCCTGAGGTAGGAGAATAAATTCATCATATCTCCAGTGCCTGAAACAGTGTTTGGACATAGCATGTCCTCAAGAAATGCCAGCTGAATTAATGAGTAAAGGAAATTAACTTAATTACCTAAGAAATATTGGATTTCTTATCTCATAATATAAAACCTTAACCAGTATTTGAAAATATCTGTACTTTTGTCCATATACTTGTACGTCATCTGTGATTCTTCATGGTCCCTATACCACTCTTCAATTGTAGTTACACCAGGACCTGAGGGTTCTTTGGTGTATACTGTTCTTGCTAGAATTTGAGGCTGTTAGCAGAAAGATAAGATAATAATATGAAATATAAGGAAAATCCTGACAAGAACATCGTCAGAGATGAACAGAAAATGCACTGAAAAAACCTGAAAATTACCGTTAACCTGTGAAAAGATGCTCAACATCACTGATAAATGTAAATTAAAATTACACTGAGATACCATTTCCCACCTGTAAGTTCAACAAAAATCCAAAATGTGGACCACATACTCTTTTGGCAAGGCGATGGTGAAACAAGCACCTGAATACATAACTGGTAGGAATGCACAATGGCAGAATAACTCTGATAGAGGGGAAATTGGTAACATTTAGCAAAATTATATATGCATTTATCATTTGACCCAGCAATCACATTGGAAATTTATATTTTAAGAATCTAGATTTTAGAATACTATCCTGAAAACGTACTACAAAAATATGATGAGATGTACAAACAAGGTACTATTACAGCACTATTTGTGATAACAAAAGATTGGCAACAACCTGAATCAACAAGAAAACAGTTAAATAAACAGCTTCAGCTGCACAATGAAATACAATACAGTGAAAAAGGGAAGGCTACAATGCAGTGATCTCTAGGGTATATTGTTTTGTTTTGTTTTCTGTTGAACATACGTATTTTTTTTATTGGCATATAGTTGATTTTCAATGCTGTGTTAGTTTCTGCTGTACAGCAAGGTGATTCAGTTATACATATGTATACATTCTTTTTTTATATTCTTTTCCATTATGGTTTATCTTAGGGATTGAATATAGTTCCCTGAGCTATATAATCAGACCTTGTTGTTCATCCATTCTATATGTAATAGCTTGCATCTGCTAACCCCAAACTCCAAGTCTATCCTCCCCCACCTCTCTCCCCCTTGGCAACCACAAGTCTATTCTATGTCTGCAAATCTGTTTCTCTTTTGTAAATAGGTTCATTTGTGTCATGTTTTAGATTCCACAAGTAAGTGATATCATATGGTATTTGTCTTTCTTTTTCTGACTTACTTCACTTAGTATGATAATCTCTAAGTCCATCCACATTGCTGCAAATGGCATTATTTCATTCTTTTTTATTGCTGTGTAGTAGTCCATTGTATATATGTACCACATCTTCTTCATCCACTCCTCTGTCAATGGACATTTGGGTTGTTTCCATGTCTTGGCTCTTGTGAAAAGTGCTGCTATGAACATAAGGGTTCATGTATCTTTTTTTTTAAATGTATCTTTTTGAATTATAGTTTTGTCCAGATACATGCCCAGGAGTAGGATTGCTGGATCATATGATACCTCTATTTTTAGTTTTTTGAGGAAGCTCCATATTGTTTTCCATAGTGGCTGCACCAACTTTCATTCCCACCAACAGTGTAGGAGGGTTCTTTAGGGTATATTGTTAAGTAGAAAAAAACAAGGTGAAGAAAAACACATATAGTATGTTACCATTTCTATAAGAAAGGGAAGATGTGAATATATTTATATATCTATATCTATATATCTACAGATAGAGATATAGATAATATATAGATATACATGTATGTATTTGCTTAAGTTATAAAAACCAATAAAAGATTAATAAAAAATTTTAAATCATTATATACAAAGGGGAAAGGGGAGGAGCTTTTTTGGAATATCCCAAAGATTTGTCTTTAGAAACATACATATTTTTTAAAATTAAATAAAATGTAATCCCTAAAAAAGCAAAAATAAGTGATTATATCTGTGTATCCAGTTAACAGCATAATTGCACAGAAAGGAACTATCTAAAATGACTGTAAAAACAGTAATTTGATCATATATTTCCACTGGAATTAACCCTAAGGACAAAAACAACAGCAAAAACAAAGCCTTACATTGTTCTCAATAATCATATTGTTGGTGGTAGATTTGGTATTGCTATTCTCAGATTTTTGTATTGTAGGATTAAAGAAATGTGATTATTTGGTATCATTAAGAACCAGATATTTTTGGTGTGGTTTAAAGGAGATATAAATGCAAGATTAGTGAGTTTAAGTAAGAGCCTGTAGACCTGTACTTCATCAGCATGAAATCATGATGTATTTAGATTTTAAAAATACATATTTTCTAGTTCTATCTACTTAAGAGGCCCAGACACAGTTCCCGACTATAGGCAGGGGTCCCCAAAACCAACCTGAGGTTCAATGATTCTCCAAAAGAACTCACAGAACTCAGCAAAGTTCTTATACTCACGATTACAGTTTATGACAATGAAAGGATACAGACTAAAATCAGCAAGGGAAAAAGGCACATAGGGCAGACCAGAGACAAGCCTCCAGTTTTCCCCTCCCAGGGAGTCATACAGACAAACTTAATTTTACCAGCAGTGATGTATAGCAACTTGCACAAAGTATTGCCAACCACAGAAACTTGCTCTAGCATTGATGTCAGGATTTTTACTTTAGAGGTCAGTTATGTAGGCATGTCCTCCAGAGGTCAACTGATATATATTGTGTGGCCCAAGGCCCCCACCATAAGTCACATTGTTAGCACAGGCTACCTGGTGTGTCCCAAAGTACTCAATAAACAGACATTCTTATCAGGCAGGATATTCCAAGGGATTAGTCAGAGGTTATCTCCTAGGAGTCAGTCAAGAGCCAAACCTTTCTTTGGAATACGTGGGGTTTGGATAACCTAATTCTGCTTAGTTAGTTCTGTACTGCACACTGACCTAGTACCAGTGAGGCACCACTAGTGGTCAGATTGCATCTTTAAATAAATACTGTTGCCCGCAAAAGAAAATAGGGCTCTTTGGAGAAAGGGCTGTATCCAGGTCTAGGGCACGAAAGGTACAAGGTTAAGTTTAGAACATTTTGTCATACCAGAGAGTAAGGAAGTTATCATAGACCACTGGAATTGTGTTAATAGGATTCAGAAGTCAATCTAAAGTTCCCACTGGCTAAAGATAGCACAAGTTGAGCAACAATAAAGATAATTACTATAATAGATTAAAACACATAAAAATACTTATATCTGTCGTTCATAATGACGCTAAAATAACCACAACAACTCGTCACCTCTGGAAGATGCTAGGAACAGCTCACATCATTAATTTGAAAATAGGTAAATGAAACATTTGCCCTCTCTTTCCTAAATGATCAGGGAAACCAGATAGTTGATGTGGGGTGAATGTGGAGGAGCTTCTCTTTGTAGAAGTATTTCGGCTAAAAAATGGGGGAGGGAATGATAGAATACAGCTATTTTTCAAACACTACTAACCTGGTAGATTCCTGCAATGATCATCACCCCTTAAAAAGAGAGAAAACAAGAGACTGCTCCTCCTATTTGAAGTACAAACACCACCAGTAAAGCAGACTTGAGAAAAAGAATCAAAATGTGCCAAGTGTCTAAATCTAATTACCAGTTCATAGGTGATACAGGGGACAGAGGAACATGTTAAATGACGCCTAGGAATGCAGCCATGCAGTCAGCAAAATCCAGACTATGAGAAACTACAGTACAATTATGGGAAGTGAACTATGGGAAAATACAGAGCTGGCTTTTTCAACCAAAAATTTATAAAAATAAAAAATAAAGAAGGAACTTATAGAATAAAAGAGCCATATCAACAAATCAGAATGTATGATACTTATTTGTGTCCCAATTCAAACTATCAAAGTGAAAAACAAAATGCAAAAGAGAAAATATTTATAAGACAACTGGGGAAGTATGAACACTGATATTATGAAATTATTAATTTTAGGTGTGATGATATTGTGTATTTTTTAAAGACCCTATATCTTTCAGAAATACATATTAATATTTACACATTAAAATGATTCGATATTTGGGATTTGCTTCAAAATCATCTCTTGAGAGGTATGGGGAATGGGTGGGGATATAGATAAAATGAAACTGTTCACGTTTTATTAATAATTGTTCAATCAGGGTGGGAGTTACATTATATATTCTCTCTACTTTTATATGTTTGAAAATTTCTATAATTAAGAGTAAAAAGACCACAAAAACAATAGCCCTGTATCAAATAGTAAGATGGCCCCATTATTTTGACTGAAAAAAGGGAATAATAGGTAAACTCATTCATTCATTTGTTCATTCAACAAATATTTATTGATCACCTACTCTGTGTCAGGCAACATGAAAACAGCAGTGAACAAAGAGGAAGAAAAATTCCCTGCTCCCTTGGAGCTTACATTCTAACGATGGGAAAAGGCAATCATGAAAAATTGAGTTAGTGAAACAAAGTATGTCAGATGCCTTTTTTTTTTTTTTTTTGGCCTTGTGCAGCTTGCAGGATCTTAGTTCCCCCATCAGGGATCAAATCTGTGCCCTTGACAGTGAATGCACGGCAGAGTCCTGACCACTGGACCACCAGGGAATTCCCAAAGTATGCCAAATGCTTCTAAATGCAATAGTGAATGGTAATAAATCTGGATGGGGGCTGGGGAATGTGGGGGGACTTTTATTTTGAAGAAGAGGTCGCTGGGAAGATGACATCTGAGCAAACACTTAAAGGAGATGAGGAGAGAGCTACACAGATTATCTACGGAAGAGCATCGCAGGCAGATGGACCACCAAGGGCGCAGGCCCCATGCAGGAGTGTTCCTGCAGTGCTTACGGAACAGCAAGGAAAAGAGTGAGGCTAGAGCAAAGGTGAGGGTAGAAAGCAAGGTCAAAGAGGTAGTGCAGGGTCTGGGTAGCTAAAGAAAGAATTTTGACTTGTTCGTGACTTGAGATGGAAAGCCGTCAAAGGTCTGTTTGCTTGTTTTTTTTTGTTTTTTGGGGTTTTTTTTTTGCGATACGCAGGCCTCTCACTGTTGTGGCCTCTCCCGTTGCGGCGCACAGGCTCCGGACTCGCAGGCCCAGCGGCCATGGCTCACGGGCCCAGCTGCTCCGCGGCATGTGGGATCTTCCCGGACCGGGGCACGAACCCGTGTCCCCTGCATTGACAGGCGGACTCTCAACCACTGCGCCACCAGGGAAGCCCTGTTTGCTTGTTTTTAAGTAGCTTTATTGAAATATGTATTAATTTCCTAGGGCTGCCATCCAAAATACCACAAACTGGGTGGCTTAAAACAATAGAAATTATTTTCTCGCAGTTCTGGAGTCCAGAAGTTTGCAATCAGGGTGTCAGTGGGGTTGATACTTTCTGGAGGCTGAGCCTCGAGGAAGTGTAAAATTTTGAGGAAGGTGGGCAATGCAGCTAAGACTGAAGAGCAATCAGTAAGACAGGAGAGAGCTAAGACAATGTGGTATCCTGGAAGCCAAGTGAAGAACCTGTTTCAATTGTGTCTAAGACATGTTGCTGGTTAATTAAGAGGAGGAGGGCTGAGACTTTGACCATTCAGTTTAGCAGTATGAAAGTCACTGGTGACCTTGATAGGAAAAGTCACTGTTGACTGAGAGGGACAAATGCCTGATTGGGTTCAAGAAACAATGGGAGGAGAGGAATTGAGGCAAGGAAGAAAAGCTTTGCCCTAAAAGGGAGCCACTAATGGAGCAGTAGAGGAGTACAAGGATTGTTTTATATTTTTAATGGGAGAAATAATATCAAGTGTGTACAGTAATGAGTATGATTGAATAGGGTGGGAAGCATTAAGGGTACCAAAGGAAGAAGGAGAATTACAGGTGCAATGCCCTGAGTGAAAGGGACGAGCTGTAGCCTGGAGGAGTGGTGCTGGCCTTAAGGAGGGTCATGAGCAAGTCGTCCACTCAAACAGGCTGGGGTTGGGAGGACACAAGTATGGGACAGATGCCAGTAACTGGGTAGATGTGGCGCAGGGAGCTTGTTGGAGATCTAGGAGTATAAAGCTAGGAGTGAGGATGGGGAAGGGGGTTTGGAGTTTTAAGGAAAGAAGAAAATGTATAGTCATCTAGAACAGTGGGAGAGTGAGGGACTAGGGACATACAGCAACACTAAGGGCCCCCCGGAGGTGGGGGTCATGAATTTAGAGTGAGACTGGGCAGCATGGCTGTGTGTCTTTCTCCTGCCGTATTCAGATGTGTGGGTGTGGACATAGAGTAGGCACAGAATTGGGTTTAGCAAAGATTTGAACTGTGCCAAAAAAAAGAGGAAGAGATGAGTGAAGGAGGTGAGAATGTATTCAAGGGAGTGATTATAACACTTGATTGTGGTCTTTGTTTGGTAAAAAGCAAAGTGAAGACAAAGCATGGTAAGAGATGGGGGAAATGGTGACTGAATCAACAGGTTGTAGGTTCCATGTGCAATAGAAGAATTGCTGAACTTGGGGTGCCAGAAGGTGCGAGCTAAAAATGTGAGGTGGTGAGTAGAGCACAGAACACTTGAGATGGAATGTATGGTAGGGTTGTGTTATTGGGAGTGCTAAGGACTAGGATATGACTAGGGGCGGGGTAGTTGAAGAGAGATAAAGGACAAGTTCACTGGGGAGAGGATGTCAAAGAACTGAGACATCAGGATTTGAAAAGATCATTTCCGTGGAGACTGAAATCACCTAGAACCATGGCAGAAGTGGCATTGGAGAGTGCGACAGTGAGCCCAGAGCTGAAATTGGCAAGGAATGAGTGGGAGTTCTCCGGTGGGGTAGATGACAGCAGCAAGGAGGGATAGTGAGTGACAATCTGTCAACGGGACATTCAAGCCCAGAGGTCCTTAGGGTTTAGCTTTTAGGGAGGAGGAAGAGAGTGGGAAAATGGTGTTTAAAGAACAATGAGGAGACAGGGAACACCCACCTCGCCTCTAGGCCTCGGGGTATGAGGAAGGTGGGAGAGAAGCAGCTGGCAGTGGAGGGGACTACAGAGCATGACGGGGACGGGACGGAGTGTTCTGAGGAGAGGTGGTGTATATACAGGAGGGTGTGCCCACAACTGCCCTTGAGCTCCAGAGGGCCCAGTGGAAGGGTTTTATGAGATGGGGAGGGCTGAGAGATCAGGTCAGGGAAGAAACGTACAGAGCTGCAGGGGACTTCCGTTGTGCGGGAAGAGGGATGACCTGAGTCTGGTGTTTGGGGCCAGGGTTTGGGGGAAAGGTGGATGATGCAAACAGGAATAAACAGCACAGTGAGATTCGCCCAATAGTCTCAAGGCAGATGGTGGTAAAGCCACCATGTGCATGGGGGGTGGGGTGGGGTCTTGGACCATGGTGACATTTCTGCCAACCAGTACGGAGGAGCCTTGGGGGAAGACATCAGAGCATTCAGAGACCCCTGAAGGCCCTGGGGCGTCAAGGTGAGATGGTCTTACCTAGAATTTACGTGGTGCCAAGGATTTTCGAAGTACATTAACTCTTTTAATCCTCGTAACAACTCCATAAGGTAGGTGTTATTATCACCACTTTTAGAAGAGAAGCACAGAGTCAAATAATTTGCCCAAGGCCATACGGCCAGTAAGTGGTGGAGCCCGGATGTGAATGGAGACTATCTGCCCAGGGCCCATACTCTTAACCACTAATACTGCACATATTTGACATTCATTGAACATTGATTGGGTACCATCTATATGCCCACTTCTCTGTGAATTCCCTAAGAGTGAGGACTGCTGTTAATCTTTTTCTCTCCTGCACCTGGCATAATGCCAGGCACTTAGAAGGTGTTTGAATAGTAAATAAATGAATTAATAAGTAGAAAAATGAAATAAAGGGTAGAGGTTGGATTAAAAATGAATAAAACTCTTCCTTTGCCATATCAGATGTAAACACTTGTTGTAAAGCTATAATAAATAAAATGGAGCCTAAGAACACATGAATAGAGTAGAACAGAGAGTCAGGCATTAGACCTAAATATACATAGGAATTTATGAAAAATCTGTATTTTGAAATTAGTGTGGAAATATGGATTATTTAATAAATGATGCAGGGAAATCAGCTAACCATCTGGAAGAAATACAATCTGAATCCATATCTCACACTGTCACCAGGATACAGTTTAGATTAAAATATAAAACAATGAAATTCTGGAAGTCTGAGAAGTAAGTATGGTGTATATACATTTATTTTTCACCTCAATATGGCGAAGGCATTTCTAAACATAATATAAAGCTCCAAACAAAAAAGACTGATAAATCTGACCAACATAAAAATAAGAATTTCAGCATGGCAAAAACAACAAAGAAGATTTAAAAATATAAGCTGTGGGTTTCCCTGGTGGCGCAGTGGTTGAGAGTCCGCCTGCCGATGCAGGGGACACGGGTTCGTGCCCCGGCCTGGGAAGATCCCACATGCCACGGAGCAGCTCTGCCCGTGAGCCATGGCCGCTGAGCCTGCGCGTCCGGAGCCTGTGCTCCGCAACGGGAGAGGCCACAACAGTGAGAGGCCCGCAGACCGCAAAAAGAAAAAAATATATAAGCTGTGATAAAATATTTGCAATTTATGTCATAAAGGGCTTCTGCAAATCAAAATCAAACTCAGTAGCATAGTGGACAAAGGATAGGAATGCTTAGTTAGCAGAAAAGGAAATATAAATTGCTCTTAAGCATATAAAATATCCTCGGCCTCACTCACATTAAGACAAATGGAACTTAAATTATGCTGCTGTACCATAGTTAAACATAGTTAAACCCTATCACACTGGAGAAAATCAAAGTTTGGGAACATACTATGTGGTGAGTGTGGGGAAACAGGGACTCTTACGTACTTGCATATGTGCAAAATTACATATGTACATACAAGGATATTCAATGCAGCTTTTGTGACAGTAAAAGATAAGAAGTGACTTAACTGTACCTGAGTAGGGATAAGCCACGCCATACAGCGGTGTGTTGCTACATACATGTGCAAATACAGGCACCTGTTAAAAAGCATGAAGAAACTCTGTAGAATGATATGGAATGAGTTCACAGATGCACCAGGTAGAAAAAAACAAGATGCAGGACAGTATGCTATCATTTCTAGTTTTTGAAAGCGAGGATAAAGAATATATGAATGCATGCACGTTTAGTATGTTTCTGTAAGTGTAAAGTATTTCGGAAGGACACCCAAGAAACTGGCCATATTGGGTGCCCCTGGGGAACAGAATTGGGTACATGGTTACATTGGGCACAAGTGGTGTCACGCACTTCATGCGTGGGGATTACCATGTACCCTTTGTATCTTCTGAATTTGTACGCAAATATAGTACCTATTCCAAATAATAGTAGTGATGATAGCTAAAAAGGATGTCTTTTTGTCCTCAAGTTGAGGAGACAAAATATACATTCACTGCTTTACTACAAGATGGAAAGTGTTTGGTGTCCTAAGAGAGGCAAGGATGAGATTATGTTCTGGCTGGGCTGGAAAGACAGGGCTCGTGGAAATTTAGGCAGGAGTAGCTTGTATTTTATTTAAGTATACTTAAATGGAATTGGAACTAGTACCCTAATCTCCAAGTTCAAGTCATGTTCAGCAGCATTTTGGCCTCCAATGAGTCTTTTTTCTGGTTAAAAGCAGGTGCCTGAAAATTTGAAGAGTTCCCAAAGAGCCCTGATAGCATCTGGTAAAAGTCAAGGGTCTAATGTCACTAGTTAAAGCCTTTTTAAGCGCTCATCACCCTCCATTGTAATCTGTTCCGGTGTTAAAGTAGCTGTGCTTAACACTATTGTATGCCATCAGGAGACAGAAAATGTATGTTATTTTTAGCAAATTCCAGTGGTAGATGCTCTTTAGACTCTGCTGGCAGACTTGCCTCTCAGCTCCTGGGAAGCCAAATTTATTTAAATTGCCATCCTTGTCTGTCATCGCAAGTGGAGAAATGAACTTTTTAGAGTCCTCAAACTGTGATGTGCTGTGTGGATAAATTCCCAAGGTGGCATCCAACTGCAGCTGGACTGACAGTTTTGAGATTTTTCTTTTTCCCTAAAGCTAAGTAAGGACACAAAGTTTCAGCTCAGCAGCTGATAAAGACATCTGATTTACTGAGATAGCACACAGAGCTCTCCTGCCTTTATTTTCTAAAATAGAAGTCCATTAACTCTAGCCCGTTCCATAACAACTAGTGTAAACTGTCTTAAAGATTAAGATATCATAATTTGAGAGAAAGTAACTTGCTATTTTACTATTGCTTTAGTCACCAAAAGGCCTCTATTAAAATTGGCTCCTTATTGTCCCTTTAAATGTAATATTTGACACATGCATTCCTCTGCTTTCTCACTCCCATTCCCCAGAGGCAGTTGCTGTCTTGATTCTGTGCTTATAATTTCCAGTTTGTGGCTTGTCTTTTCACATTCTCTGTAGTTTTTTTTTTTTGGAATGAACACAATTTCTTAAATTAATGAAGTCATATTTAGCAATAGTTTATTTTATAGTCCACTCTTTCTGTATTGTGTGTTCAAACAATCCTTATAACCTCAGATATTATTATACATTTTCTTCTAAAATTTAAAAGATTTCCTTTTCATATTTAAATTCTTAGACCAAGTGGAATTGCTTTTTATGAATAAGGTGGGGAAGGGTTTCAACTTTTCCCTTTATGCGTTTATCAGTCAATTTTTCCTGGACAATTTTCTAAATAGTCCCATTGGTCAGAAATGTTACCTTGGTCATATACCGGTTTCGTAAATGCATGGGTCTTGTGATTCTGTACCATTCGTTAATTTGGCTATTACTTTAGTATCTCACAACACTAATTATCATTATAATAAGTTTTATAATCAAATATCTGGCAGAGCAACTCCCATCCTGCTTACCATATTATTCTTCCATAGGTGTGTCCAGGGTTTTCTTCGTCTCTATCTTCCTAGAATTAGCTGTGAAGTCCCACGAAAACAAGGTTGGGACTTTAATTGAAATTGCATGAATCTACAGATCAGTCCAGGAAGAATGAAAATCTTTACAATATTGAGTCTTTCTATAGATAGAAAAACTAGGTCTTGGTTAGTTTTTTGGTCAGATTTATTCTTAGGTACCTCACAGTTTTGTTTTTGTTTTTTTTTTGCTGCTGTAAATGCTGTCTTTTCCCCCCTTTTTATTTTTTTCCCACATCTTTATTGGAGTATGAATGCTTTACAATGTTGTGTTAGTTTCTGCTGTACAACAAAGTGAATCAGCTATATGTATACATGTATCCCCATATCCCCTCCCTCTGGAGCCTTCCTCCCACCCTCCCTATCCCACCCCTCTGGGTCGTCACAAAGCACCGAGCTGATCTCCCTGTGCTATGCAGCAACTTCCCACTAGCTAGCTATTTTACATTTGGTAGTGTATATACGTCAGTGCTACTCTCTCACTTCATCCCAGCTTCTGCTTCCCCACCCCTGTGCCCTCAAGTCTGTTCTCTATCTCTGCTTTTTTACTCCTGCCCTGCCACTAGGTTCCTCAGTACTGCTTTTTAAAATTCCATATATATGCGTTAGCATATGGTATTTGTTTTTCTCTTTCTGACTTACTTTACTCTGTATGACAGATTCTGGGTCCATCCAGCTCACTACAAATAACTCAGTTTCATTTCTTTTCATGGCTGAGTAATAGTCCATTGAATATATGTGTCACATCTTCTTTATCCAGTCATCTATTGATGGACATTTAGGTTGCTTCCATGTCCTGGAGATTGTAAATAGTGCTGCAGTGAACATTGTGGTTCATGTCTCTTTTTGAATTATGGTTTTCTCAGGGTATATGCCCAGTAGTGGGATTTCTGGGTCGTATGGTAGTTCTATTTTTAGTTTTTTAAGAAACCTCCATACTGTTCTCCATAGGGGCTGTATCAATTTACATTCTCACTAAGAGTGCAGGAGGGTTCCCTTTTCTCCACACCCTCTCCAGCATTTATTGTTTGTAGATTTATTTATTTATTTATTTTTTGCGGTACTCGGGCCTCTCACTGTTGTGGCCTCTCCCATTGCGGAGCACAGGCTCCAGACGCACAGGCTCAGTGGCCATGGCTCACGGGCCCAGCCGCTCTGTGGCATGTGGGATCTTCCTGGACCAGGGCCCGAACCCGTGTTCCCTGCATCGGCAGGTGGACTCTCAACCACTGCACCACCAGGGAAGCCCTGTTTGTAGATTTTTTGATGATGGCCATTCTGAACAGTGTAAGGTGATACCTCATTGTGGTTTTGATTTACACTTCTCTAATGATTAGTGATGTTGAGCATCTTTTCATGCATTTGTATATCTTCTTTGGAGAAATGTCTATTTAGCTCTTCTGCCCATTTTTGGACTGGGTTGCTTGTTTTTGGGATATTGAGCTGCATGAGCTGCTTGTATATTTTGGAGATCAATCCTTTGTCAGTTGCTTCGTTTGTAAATATTTTACCCCATTGTGAGTATTGTCTTTTCATCTTGTTTATGGCTTCCTTTGCTGTGCAAAAGCTTTAAGTTTCACTAGGTCCCATTTGTTTGTTTTTATTTCCATTTCTCTAGGAGGTGGGTCAAAAAGGATCTTGCTGTGATTTATGTCATAGAGTGTTCTGCCTATGTTTTCCTCTAAGAGTTTTATAGTGTCTAGCCTTATGTTTAGGTCTTTAATCCATTTTGAGTTTATTTTTGTGTTTGGTGTTAGGGTATGTTCTAATTTCATTCTTTTACGTGTAGCTGTCCGTTTTTCCCAGCACCACTTATTGAAGAGGCTGTCCTTTCTCCATTATGTATTCTTGCTTCCTTTGTCAAAGATAAGGTGACCATATGTGCGTGGGTTTATCTCTGGGCTTTCTATCTTGTACTATTGATCTATATTTCTGTTTTTGTGCCAGTACCATACTGTCTTGCTTACTGAAGCTTTGTAGTATAGTCTGATGTCTGGGAGCCTGATTTCTCCAGCTCTGTTTCTCTTTCTCAAGATTGCTTTGGCTAGTCGGGGTCTTTTGTGGTTCCATACAAATTGTGAAAGATTTTGTTCTAGTTCTGTGAAAAATGCCATTGGTAGTTTGATAGGGATTGCACTGAACCTGTAGATTGCTTTGTGTAATATAGTCATTTTCACAATATTGATTCTTCCAATCCAGGAGCATGGTATATCTCTCCATCTGTTTATGTTATCTTTGATTTCTTTCATCACTGTTTTATAGTTTTCTGAGTACAGGTCTCTTGCCTCCTTAGGTAGGTTTATTCCTAGGTATTTTATTCATTTTTTTGCAATGGTAAATGGGATTGTTTCCTTAATTTCTCTTTCTGATCTTTCATTGTTAGTGTATAGGAATGGAAGAGATTTCTGTGCATTAATTTTGTATCCTGCAACCTTACCAAATTTATTGATTAGTACTAGTAGTATTCTGGTGGCATCTTTAGGATATTCTGTCTGTAGTATCATGTCATTGGCAAACAGTGACAGTTTTACTTTGTTTCCAATTTGTTTTCCTTTTATTTCTTTTTTTCCTCTGGTTGCTGTGGCTAGGACTTCCAATACTGTGTTGAATAACAGTGGTGAGAGTGGACATCCTTGTCTTGTTCCTGATCTTAGAGGAAATGCTTTCAGTTTTTCACCATTGAGAATGATGTTTGCTGTGGTTTGTCTTAAATGGCCTTTATTATGTTGAGGTAAGTTCCCTCTATGCCCACTTTCTGGAGAGTTTTTATCATAAATGGGTGTTGAATTTTGTCGAAAGCTTTCTCTGCATCTATGGAGATGATCGTATGGTTTTTCTCCTTTAATTTGTTAATATGGTTTATCACATTGATAGATTTGCGTATATTGAAGAATCCTTGCATTCCTGGAATAAACCCCACTTGATCATGGTGTATGATCCTTTTAATGTGCTGTTGGATTCTGTTTGTTAGTATTTTGTTGAGGATTTTTGCATCTATGTTCATCAGTGATATTGGTCTATAATTTTCTTTTTTTGTGATATCTTTGTCTGGTTTTGGTATCAGGGTGATGGCGGTCTTATAGAAAGAGTTTGGGAGTGTTCCTCCCTCACAATTTTTTGGAAGAGTTTGAGAAGGATAGGTGTTAACTCTTCTCTACATTATTGATAGAATTCACCTGTGAAGCCATCTGGTCCTGGACTTTTATTTGTTGGAAGATTTTTAATTACAGTTTCAGCTTCATTACCTGTGATTGGTGTGTTTATATTTTCTAATGCTTCCTGGTTCAATCTTGGAAGGTTGTACTTTCCCAAGAATTTGTCCATTCCTTTCAGGTTGTCCATTTTATTGGCATATTGTTGCTTGTTGTAGTCTCTTATGATCTTTTGTATCTCTGCTGTGTCAGTTGTAATCTCTCCTTTTTCATTTCTAATTTTATTGATTTGCGTCCTCTCCCTTTTTTTCTTGTTGAGTCTGGCTACAGGTTTATCAATTTTGTTTTTCTCAAAGAACCAGCTTTTAATTTTATTGATCTTTGCTATTATTTTCTTTGTTTCTATTTCATGTATTTCTGCTCTGATCTTTATATCTTTCCTTCTACTAATTTTGGGTTTTCTTTGTTCTTCATTTTCTAGTTGCTTTAGGTGTAAGGTTAGATTGTTTGAGATTTTTCTTGTTTCTTGAGGCAAGCTTGAATTGCTATGAACTTCCTTCTTACAACTGCTTTTGCTGCCTCCCATAGGTTTTGGATCATCGTGTTTTCATTGTCACGTGTTTCTAGGTATTTTTTTGATTTCCTCTTTGATTTCTTCAGTGATCTCTTGGTTATTTAGCAGTGTACTGTTTAGCGTCCGTGTATTTGTTTTTTACTGTTTTCCCCTGTAATTGGTCTCTAATTTCATAGCGTTGTGGTTGGAAAAGATGCTTGATACGATTTCAGTTTTCTTAAATTTTCCAAGGTTTGATTTGTGACCCAAAATGTGATTTATTCTGGAGAACGTTCCATGTGCTCTTGAGAAGAAAGTGTATTCTTGCGCTTTCGGGTGGAATGTCCTAAAAATATCAATTAAGTCTATCTGGTCTGTTGTGTCATTTAAAGCTTGTGTATCCTTATTTATTTTCTGTCTGGATGATCTATTGGTGTAAGTGGGGGTGTTAATGTCCCCCACTATTATTGTCTTACTGTCAATTTCTCCTTTTATGGCTGTTAGTATTTGCCTTACGTACTGAGGTGCTCCTATGTTGGGTGCATAAATATTTATAATTGTTATGTTTTCTTCTTGGATTGATCCCTTGATCATTATGTAGTGTCCTTCTTTATCTCTTGTAACAGTCTTTATTTTAAAGTCTAATTTTACCTGATATGAGTATTGCTACTCCAGCTTTCTTGTGATATCCATTTGCATGGAATATTTTTCCACCCCCTCACTTTCAGTCTGTATGTGTCACTAGGTCTGAAGTGGGTCTCTTGTAGACAGCATATATAAGGGTGTTGTTTTTGTATCCATTAGCCAGTCTGTGTCTTTTGGTGAGCATTTAATCCATTTATATTCAAGGTGATTATCGATACGTATGTTCCTATTACCATTTTCTTAATCGATTTGGGTTTGTTTTTGTGAGTCTTTTTCCTCTCTTGTATTTCCCACTTAGAGAAGTTTCTTTAGCGTTTGTTGTAAATCTGGTTTGGTGGTGCTGAATTCTCATAGCTTTTGCTTGTCTGTAAAGCTTTTGATTTCTCCATCAAATCTGAATGAGATCCTTGCTGGGCAGAGTAATCTTGGTTGTAGGTTTTTCCCTTCCATCACTTTAAATATGTCCTGCCATTCCCTTCTGACTTGCCGAGTTTCTGCTGAAAGATCAGCTGTTAACCTTATTAAGATTCCCTTGTATGTTATTTGTTGCTTTTCCCTTGCTGTTTTTAATATTTTTTCTTTGTATTTAATTTTTGATAGTTTGATTAATAAGTGTCTTGGCGTGTTTCTCTTTGGGTTTATCCTGTGTGGGACTCTGCACTTCCTGGTTGACTATTTCCTTTCCCATGTTAGGGAAGTTTTTGACTGTAATCTCTTCAAATATTTTCTCTGACCCTTTCTTTTTTTCTTCTTCTGGGACCCTTATAATTCAAATGTTGGTATGTTTAATGTTGTCCCAGAAGTCTCTGAGACTGTGCTCAATTCTTTTCATTCTTTTTTCTTTATTCTGCTCCCTGGTAGTTATTTCCACCATTTTATCTTCCAGCTCACTTATCCATTCTTCTGCCTCAGTTATTCTGCTATTGATTCCTTCTAGAGTATTTTTAATTTCAGTTATTGTGTTGTTCATTGGTGTTTGTTTGCTCTTTAGTTCTTCTAGATCCTTGTTAAATGTTTTTTTGTATTTTCTCCATTCTGTTTCTGAGATTTTTGGATCATCTTTACTATCATTACTCTGAATTCTTTTTCAGGTAGGTTGCCTATTTCATCTTCATTTATTTGGTCTTGTAAGTTTTTATCTTGCTCCTTCATTGTAACATTTTTTTTGTCATTTCAACTTTTTTTTTTTTTTTTTTTGATATGTGGTGCTGTGCTCCTGTCTTACTGGTTGTTTGGCCTGAGGCATCCAGCACTGGAGTTTGCAGGCAGTTGGATAGAGCCAGGTCTTGGTGCTGAGATAAGGACCTCCAGGAGGCCTCACTCTGATTAATATTCCCTGGGGTCTGAGGTTCTCTGTTAGGCCAGCGGTTTGGACTCAGAACTCCCACCACAGGAGCTTGGGTCTGACCTCCAGTCTGGGAACCAAGATCCTGCAAGCTGTGGTGCAGCAAAAAAAAAAAAAGAAAAAAAAAAAAAGGAGCGATACAATAACAAAGGCTAAAAAACAAAATAAAATTAGAAAGATAAAAATATATTAGGAAAAATATAATTGAAACAACTGCAACAAGGTAAAATAAAATCACAACAGAAAAAAAAAATAACAAGGGGGGGGGAACAAGCCAAAAGGAGCAGAGCAATAACAAAGTATAAAGCATAAAGTAAAATTAGAAAAATAAAAGCTTTATTAGAAAAAATAAAAATATAAATGAATCAACAAGGTAAAACAGAACCCCAATCTGAAAGAGGAGGAAAAAAAAAGCCTTGGCTATGGGGGGTGGAGTTTAGGCAGGGGTGGAACTTAGGCAGGGGCGAGGTTTAGGGTGGGATGGAACCTAGGTGGGTGGGTGGTGACATTTGAGCATGGGGTAGGGCCTAGGCGGGGCAACGTTCAAGTGTGGGGTGGGACATCTGCTTAGGACCTTCTGTGGAAGGAGACAGGCAGCACCTCCAAAGGAGGGCCTCTGGAGTGTGGAGTTGGGAGTTTGGAGGTAAGGTCCTTGGTGAGGGTGTGTGGGTGGGGTTTAGGCCCAGTGCAGTTGGAGGGGTTCTCAGAGGGGGTCTCCAAGTGTAGAGGTGGGGGTCTCCAAGTGTAGAGGTAGGGCCCTGGGTGGGGGTGTAGGGGCAGGGCTTGGGCCCTGCGCCACAGGAGGGAGACCCTGAGGGCAGAGGATTAGGCCTGGGAGACCAACAGGCTCCCTGGCGCCTAAGTGGACAGGGAAAGCTCTGGCCACCTTCTGTTCCGTCCCTCCACACACACACACCCCGTCTCCCCAGGGTCTCCCCCATCCCGGCTGGACCCCAAACTGTCGGTGGGTCCCGCCGGGTGTAGGAATGCCTCCCCTCCCCCAGCCACCCTCAGGGGTCCGGGTCCCGGAGGTCCGGCCTTTACTTTTGCTCTCCCTTCCCTCCTTCCCACTCCCTCAGGACCCGCATGGCTGGAGGGGGCCTAGGTGGGCAGAGGATCAGTCCTGGGATCTCAACAGGCTCCCAGGGGCCCAAGTGGGCAGCAGAAAACTGGCCATGCTCCCTTTTGATCCTCTGCCCTCCCAGTGGTCCCCCAATTTCCCCCTTTTGGGCGTGAGATCCCTTCTCCTCCCCTAGCCACCCCTCAGGGGTGCCAGTCCCGTCCCACCTCCACTTCTCCTCCCCACTCACTCCCCCCAATGCCCCACATCCTACACAGTTGCTAGGGGTTCCTCCCGTCCCCTTAGGTGTCCGTGGTCACCCACCAGTGCCTGGTAGGTGTCCTAGTTGTGCAGAGTTGCAAATTCCGTGTCCTCCTAGTCCGCCATGTTGACTCCACCCCCTCCCGTGTTTTTAAAAATGTTTTTCAAACTATTTGTTGCTGATATATAGAAATGTATTTGATTTTTTTATATTGACCTTATAGCCAACTAAACTCTTCTATTTTTTCTACTTTTTCTTTTTTTTCGGCCACACCACATGGCTTGTGGGATCTTAGTTCCTTGACCAGGGATTGAACCTGGGCCCACTGTAGTGAAAGCATGGAGTCCTGATCACTGGACAGCCAGGGAATTCCCTATTTTTTCTACTTTTTATCTGCAGATTCCTTTGAGCTATGTAGACAATCATATTGTGACTAATGACAATTTTATTTATTCCTTTCCAAACTTTGTGCTTTTATTTTCTTTCTTATATTGTGCTTGCTAGAAACTCCAGAACAATGATGAATAGAAGTAACCTAGTACATTTTTTTTGTCTTGTTCCTGAGTTTAAAGGAAAAGCTTTTAAAGTTTCCCCATTGAGAATAGTACTTGCTTTAGAATTTTTGTAGATGCTTTTCATCAGGCTAAGGAAGTTCTAATTCTATTTCTAGTTTGCTTAGAGGTTTTATCATGAGTGGATGTTGAATTTTGTCAAATACTTCTTTGTCCATCTATTCTAATGATAATATGCTTCTCTCCCTTGAACATATTAATGTGATGAATGACATTTATAGATTTGTCTAATGCTAAATCACTTTTGCTCTCCTGAATAAACCTAACTTGGACACAGACTATATATTTTTGTATATATTTGGAATGACATATTCCTCGAAAATTTAGTAGGATTCACCTGTTAAACTATGTGGCCCTGGCATTTTATTCTTAAGAATGTTTTAAATTAATGTTTCAATTTCTCCATTACAGGAAGTGTAGGCTTTCTATGTCTTCTTAAAGCACTTATAGTGAATTACATTTTTCTAGGAATTTGTTTCCAGTTCATCTAGGATTTCAAATTTATTGGTATGAAATGTTCCAGTATTATTTCACATCTTAACCTCTGCTGGTCTGGATTTATGCCTCCTTTTATATTCCTAATTATTGTTTGTGCCTTCTTTTTTGCTTGATTCATCTCATCAGAGTTTTTCATCTATTTTAATAATCTTTTCAAAGAGCCAGCTTGGGCTTTGTTGAACCTCACGGTTGTATCTTTGTTTTCTATTTCACTGATGTTTACTCTTTATTTTCTCCTTTCTCCTACTTTTCATGGGTATATTGTTCATTTTCTAACTTCTTAAGTTAGTTACTTAGGTGCTTAATTTTCAGCCCTTCTTTCCTTCCAATATATTTAAAGCCATGTTTTTTCCTCTCTCTTAATGTAATATGTAGTATTTAATAGAATTGTTATGCAGATTTTTTACTATCAATTTAGTCATAAGTTTTTGGATTTCATTATGACTTCCAAATGTATGAGATACAAAAAAATTTTTTTAATATATACTGATAATTGAGAAAGAACATGACTTGTCAATTCCTTGAAATTTATTGAGACTTGTTTTACAGTTTGGTCCATTACCATTGAAGAAAATTCCATGTGTGTTTGAAATAAATGTAGTTAACAAATTGTCTGTTAGTTCAAGTTTAATTAAAAATTTCAAATATTCTATATATTTACTGGTTTTTAGTATGCTTGACTTACCAAAGACACGTTTAAATCTTACAGCATGATGGTAGATTTGTCAATTTCTCCATTTGTTCTATTACTTTTAATTTTGCATTTTTGGAAACTATTAATGAAGAAAAAATTACTGAATTAATCAGGAAATATAAAAAATCTAACTGAATGATTTTTGCTAAACCCTCCTTTGATAGTAATAACACATTTTTTGGGGGTTGGTATTTCTCTGGTACATATGTACTTGATTATCCTTTTTCATTTTTTCTGCCAATTTGCTTCTACTGTATAGCCTGTAAACAGCATATAACCGGGTTTTTAAAAATCCAGGTTGGCAAACTTTTGACTGGTGAGTTTAGTTCTTTTACATTTATGGTAATTATTGACGTATTGCACTTGATTCTACCATTTCACTTTTTGCTATTTATCCTTTCCCACAACTCCATGCTTTTTCTTTCTTTTCTCCTCTCCTGCTTCCCCCAGGGAGTGAGTTTATTTATTTCTTTATTTTTTAAAACATCTTTATTGGGGTATAATTGCTTTACACTGGTGTGTTAGTTTCTGCTTTATAACAAAGTTAATCAGTTATACGTATCCATATGTTCCCATATCTCTTCCCTCTTGCGTCTCCCTCCCTCCCACCCTCCCTATCCCACCCCTCCAGTTGGTCATAAAGCACTGAGCTGATCTCCCTGTGCTATGCGGCTGCATCCCACTAGCTATCTACCTTACGTTTGGTAGTGTATATATGTCCATGCCTCTCTCTTGCTTTGTCACAGCTCACCCCTTCCCCTCCCCATATCCTCAAGTCCGTTCTCTAGTAGGTCTGTGTCTTTATTCCTGTCTTACCCCTAGGTTCTTCATGACATTTTTTAAAAATTCCATATATATGTGTTAGCATACGGTATTTGTTTTTCTCTTTCTGACTTACTTCACTCTCTGTGACAGACTCTAGGTCTATCCACCTCATTATAAATAGCTCAATTTCGTTTCTTTTTATGGCTGAGTAATATTCCATTGTATATATGTGCCACATCTTCTTTATCCATTCATCCGTTGATGGGCACTTAGGGTGTTTCCATCTCCGGGCTATTGTAAATAGAGCTGCAATGAACATTTTGGTACATGACTCTTTTTGAATTTTGGTTTTCTCAGGGTATATGCCCAGTAGTTGGATTGCTGGGTCATATGGTAGTTCTATTTGTAGTTTTTTAAGGAACCTCCATACTGTTCTCCATAGTGGCTGTACCTATTCACATTCCCATCAGCAGTGCAGGAGTGTCCCCTTTTCTACACATCCTCTCCAGCATTTATTGTTTCTAGATTTTTTGATGATGGCCATTCTGACTGGTGTGAGATGATATCTCATTGTAGTTTTGATTTGCATTTCCCTAATGATTAATGCTGTTGAGCATTCTTTCATGTGTTCGCTGGCAGTCTGTATATCTTCTTTGGAGAAATGTCTATTTAGATCTTCTGCCCATTTTTGGATTGGGTTGTTTGTATTTTTGTTATTGAGCTGTAGGAGCTGCTTCTAAATTTTGGTAATTAATCTTTTGTGAGTTGCTTCATTTGCAAATATTTTCTCCCACTCTGAGGAGTGTCTTTTGGTCTTGTTGATGGTTTCCTTTGCTGTGCAAAAGCTTTGAAGTTTCATTAGGTCCCATTTGTTTATTTTTGTTTTTATTTCCATTTCTCTAGGAGGTGGGTCAAAAAGGATCTTGCTGTGATTTATGTCATAGAGTGTTCTGCCTATGTTTTCCTCTAAGAGTTTGATAGTTTCTGGCCTTACATTTAGGTCTTTAATTCATTTTGAGCTTATTTTTGTGTATGGTGTTAGGGAGTGATCTAATCTTGTACTTTTACATGTACCTGTCCAGTTTTCACAGCAGCACTTATTGAAGAGGCTGTCCTTTCTCCACTGTACATTCCTGCCTCCTTTATCAAAGATGAGGTGACCATATGTGCGTGGGTTTATCTCTGGGCTTTCTATCCTGTTCCACTGATCTGTATTTCTGTGTTTGTGCCAGTACCATACTGTCTTGATTACTGTAGCTTTGTAGTATAGTCTGAAGTCAGGGAGCCTGATTCCTCCAGCTCCGTTTTTCGTTCTCAAGATTGCTTTGGCTATTCGGGGTCTTTTGTGTTTCCATACATATTGTGAAAATTTTTGTTCTAGTTCTGTGAAGAATGCCAGTGGTAGTTTGATAGGGATTGCATTGAATCTGTAGATTGCTTTGGGTAGTAGAGTCATTTTCACAATGTTGATTCTTCCAATCCAAAAACATGTATATCTCTCCATCTGTTTGTATCATCTTTTTTTTTTTATTTAATCTGTTGTTTTTTTTTTTTAAACATCTTTATTGGGGTATAATTGCTTTACAATGGTGTGTTAGTTTCTGCTTTATAACAAAGTGAATCAGCTATACATATACATATGTTCCCATATGTCTTCCCTCTTGCGTCTCCCTCCCTCCCACTCTCCCCATCCCACCCTTCCAGGCTGTCACAAAGCACCGAGCTAATATCCCTGTGCCTTGCGGCTGCTTCCCCCCAGCTATCTACCTTACTACGTTTGTTAGTGTGTATATGTCCATGACTCTCTCTCGCCCTGTCAAAACTCACCCTTCCCCCTCCCCATACCCTCAAGTCCGTTCTCCAGTAGGTCTGCGTCTTTATTCCTATCTTACCCCTAGGTTCTTCATGACATTTTTTTCCCTTAAATTCCATATATATGTGTTAGCATACGGTATTTGTCTTTTTCTTTCTGACTTACTTCACTCTGTATGACAGACTCTAGGTCTATCCATCTCATTACAAATAGCTCAATTTCATTTCTTTTTAAGGCTGAGTAATATTCCATTGTGTATATGTGCCACATCTTCTTTATCCATTCATCCGATGATGGGCGCTTAGGTTGTTTCCATCTCCGGGCTATTGTAAATAGAGCTGCAATGAACATTTTGGTACATGACTCTTTTTGAATTTTGGTTTTCTCAGGGTATATGCCCAGTAGTGGGATTGCTGGGTCATATGGTAATTCTATTTGTAGCTTTTTAAGGAACCTCCATACTGTTCTCCATAGTGGCTGAACCAATTCACATTCCCACCAGCAGTACAAGAGTGTCCCCTTTTCTCCACACCCTCTCCAGCATTTATTGTTTCTAGATTTTTTGATGACGGCCATTCTGACTGGTGTGAGATGATATCTCATTGTAGTTTTGATTTGCATTTCTCTAACGATTAATGATGTTGAGCATTCTTTCATGTGTTTGCTGGCATTCTGTATATCTTCTTTGGAGAAATGTCTATTTAGGTCTTTGCCCATTTTTGGATGGGGTTGTTTGTTTTTTTGTTATTGAGCTGCATGAGCTGCTTGTAAATTTTGGAGATTAATCCTTTGTCAGTTGCTTCATTTGCAAATGTTTTCTCCCATTCTGAGGGT
This sequence comes from Phocoena sinus, assembly GCF_008692025.1. NCBI lineage: Eukaryota > Metazoa > Chordata > Mammalia > Artiodactyla > Phocoenidae > Phocoena > Phocoena sinus. The sequence continues at coordinate 124,011,489 of NC_045763.1, read as the reverse complement.
TGTCTTTTGGTCTTGGTTATGGTTTCCTTTGCTGTGCAAAAGCTTTGAAGTTTCATTAGGTCCCATTTGTTTATTTTTGTTTTTATTTCCATTCCTCTAGGAGGTGGGTCAGAAAGGATCTTGCTGTGATTTATGTCATAGAATGTTCTTCCTATGTTTTCCTCTAAGAGTTTGATAGTTTCTGGCCTTACATTTAGGTCTTTAATCCATTTTGAGCTTATTTTTGTGTATGGTGTTAGGGAGTGATCTAATCTCATACTTTTACATGTACCTGTCCAGTTTTCCCAGCACCATTTATTGAAGAGGCTGTCCTTTCTCCACTGTACATTCCTGCCTCCTTTATCAAAGATAAGGTGTCTGTATGTGCATGGGTTTATCTCTGGGCTTTCTATCCTGTTCCACTGATCTATCTTTCTGTTTTTGTGCCAGTACCATACTGTCTTGATTACTGTTGCTTTGTAATATAGTCTGAAGTCAGGGAGCCTTATTCCTCCAGCTCCTTTTTTCGTTCTCAAGATTGCTTTGGCTATTCGGGGTCTTTTGTGTTTCCATACAAATTGTGAAATTTTTTGTTCTAGTTCTGTGAAAAATGCCAGTGGTAGTTTGATAGGGATTGCATTGAATCTGTAGATTGCTTTGGGTAGTAGAGTCATTTTCACAATGTTGATTCTTCCCATCCAAGAACATGGTATATCTCTCCATCTATTTGTATCATCTTTAATTTCTTTCATCAGTGTCTTATAATTTTCTGCATACAGGTCTTTCGTCTCCTTAGGTAGGTTTATTCCTAGATATTTTATTCTTTTTGTTGCAATGGTAAATGGGAGTGTTTTCTTGATTTCACTTTCAGATTTTTCATCATTAGTATATAGGAATGCCAGAGATTTCTGTGCATTAATTTTGTATCCTGCTACTTTACCAAATTCATTGATTAGCTCTAGTAGTTTTCTGGTAGCATCTTTAGGATTCTCTATGTATAGTATCATGTCATCTGCAAACAGTGACAGCTTTACTTCTTCTTTTCCGATTTGGATTCCTTTTATTTCCTTTTCTTCTCTGATTGCTGTGGCTAAAACTTCCAAAACTATGTTGAATAAGAGTGGTGAGAGTGGGCAACCTTGTCTTGTTTCTGATCTTAGTGGAAATGCTTTCAGTTTTTCACCATTGAGGATGATGTTTGCTGTGGGCTTCTCATATATGGCCCTTATAATGTTGAGGAAAGTTCCCTTTATGCCTACTTTCTGGAGGGTTTTTATCATAAATGGGTGTTGAATTTTGTCGAAAGCTTTCTCTGCATCTATTGAGATGATCATATGGTTTTTCTCCTTCAATTTGTTAATATGGTTTATCACATTGATAGATTTGCGTATATTGAAGAATCCTTGCATTCCTGGAATAAACCCCACTTGATCATGGTGTATGATCCTTTTAATGTGCTGTTGGATTCTGTTTGCTAGTATTTTGTTGAGGATTTTTGCATCTACGTTCATCAGTGATATTGGCCTGTAGTTTTCTTTCTTTATGACATCCTTGTCTGGTTTTGGTATCAAGGTGATGGTGGCCTCGTAGAAGGAATTTGGGAGTGTTCCTCCCTCTGCTATATTTTGGAAGAGTTCGAGAAGGATAGGTGTTAGCTCTTCTCTAAACGTTTGATAGAATTCACCTGTGAAGCCATCTGGTCCTGGGCTTTTGTTTGTTGGAAGATTTTTAATCACAGTTTCAATTTCAGTGCTTGTGATTGGTCTGTTCATATTTTCTATTTCTTCCTGATTCAGTCTTGGCAGGTTATGCATTTCTAAGAATTTGTCCATTTCTTCCAGATTGTCCATTTTATTGGCATAGAGTTGCTTGTAGTAATCTCTCATGATTTTTTTTATTTCTGCCGTGTCAGTTGTTACTTCTCCTTTTTCATTTCTAATTCTATTGATTTGAGTCTTCTCCCTTTTTTTCTTGATGAGTCTGGCTAGTGGTTTATCTATTTTGTTTATCTTCTCAAAGAACCAGCTTTTAGTTTTATTGATCTTTGCTATCGTTTCCTTCATTTCTTTTTTAGTTATTTCTGATCTGATTTTTATGATTTCTTTCCTTCTGCTAGCTTTGGGGTTTCTTTGTTCTTCTTTCTCTAATTGCTTGAGGTGCAAGGTTATGTTGTTTATTCGAGATGTTTCCTGCTTCTTAAGGTGGGCTTGTATTGCTATAAACTTCCCCCTTAGAACTGCTTTTGCTGCATCCCATAGGTTTTGGGTCGTTGTGTCTCCTTTGTCATTTGTTTCTAAGTATTTTTTAATTTCCTCTTTGATTTCTTCAGTGATCACTTCATTATTAAGTAGTGTATTGTTTAGCCTCCACGTGTTTGTATTTTTTACAGATCTTTTCCTGTAATTGATATCTAGTCTCATGGCGTTGTGGTCAGAAAAGATACTTGATACAATTTCAGTTTTCTTAAATTTACCAAGGCTTGATTTGTGACCCAAGATATGATCTATCCTGGAGAATGTTCCATGAGCACTTGAGAAAAATGTGTATTCTGTTGTTTTTGGATGGAGTGTCCTATAAATATCAATTAAGTCCATCTTGTTTAATGTATCATTTAAAGCTTGTGTTTCCTTATTTATTTTCATTTTGGATGATCTGTCCATGGGTGAAAGTGGGGTGTTAAAGTCCCCTACTATGAATGTGTTACTGTCGATCTCCCCTTTTATGGCTGTTAATATTTCCCTTATGTATTGAGGTGTTCCTATGTTGGGTGCATAAATATTTACAATTGTTATATCTTCTTCTTGGATCGATCCCTTGATCATTATGTAGTGTCCTTCTTTGTCCCTTTTAATAGTCTTTATTTTAAAGTCTATTTTGTCTGATATGAGAATTGCTACTCCAACTTTCTTTTGGTTTCCATTTGCATGGAATATCTTTTTCCATCCCCTTACTTTCAGTCTGTATGTGTCTCTAGGTCTGAAGTGGGTCTCTTGTAGACAGCATATATAAGGGTCTTGTTTTTGTATCCATTCAGCCAATCTGTGTCTTTTGGTGGGAGCATTTAGTCCATTTACATTTAAGGTAATTATTGATATGTATGTTCCTATTCCCATTTTCTTAATCGTTTTGGGTTTGTTATTGTAAGTCTTTTCCTTCTCTTGTGTTTCTTGCCTAGAGAAGTTCCTTTAGCATTTGTTGTAAAGCTGGTTTAGTGGTGCTGAACTCTCTCAGCTTTTGCTTGTCTGTAAAGGTTTTAATTTCTCCATCAAATCTGAATGAGATCCTTGCTGGGTAGAGTAGTCTTGGCTGCAGGTTCTTCTCCTTCATCACTTTCAGTATGTCCTGCCACTCCCTTCTGGCTTGTAGGGTTTCTGCTGAGAGATCAGCTGTTAACCTTATGGGGATTCCCTTGTGTGTTATTTTCCCCTTGCTGCTTTTAATATGCTTTCTGTGTATTTAATTTTTGACAGTTTGATTAATATGTGTCTTGGCGTATTTCTCCTTGGATTTATCCTGTATGGGACTCTCTGTGCTTCCTGGACTTGATTAACTATTTCCTTTCCCATATTAGGGAAGTTTTCAACTATAATCTCTTCAAATATTTTCTCAGTCCCTTTCTTTCTTTCTTCTTCTTCTGGAACCCCTATAATTCGAATGTTGGTGCGTTTCATGTTGTCCCAGAGGTCTCTGAGACTGTCCTCAGTTCTTTTCATTCTTTTTTCTTTATTCTGCTCTGCAGTAGTTATTTCCACTACTTTATCTTCCAGGTCACTTATCCGTTCTTCTGCCTCAGTTATTCTGCTATTGATCCCATCTAGGGTACTTTTAATTTCATTTATTGCATTGTTCATCGTTGCTTGTTTCATCTTTATTTCTTCTAGGTCCTTGTTAACTGTTTCTTGCATTTTGTCCATTCTACTTCCAAGATTTCGGATCATCCTTACTATCATTATTCTGAATTCTTTTTCAGGTAGATTGCCTATTTCCTCTTCATTTGTTAGGTCTGGTGGGTTTTTATCTTGCTCCTTCATCTGCTGTGTGTTTTTCTGTCTTCTCATTTTGCTTATGTTACTGTGTTTGGGGTCTCCTTTTTGCCGGCTGCAGGTTCGTAGTACCCGCTGTTTTTGATGTCTGTCTCCAGTGGCTAAGGTTGGTTCAGTGGGTTGTGTAGGCTTCCTGGTGGAGGGGACTAGTGCCTGTGTTGTGCTGGATGCGGCTGGATCTTGTCTGTCTAGTGGGCAGGTTCACGTCTGGTGGTGTGTTTTGGGGTGTCTGTGGCCTTATTATGATTTTAGGCAGCCTCTCTGCTAATGGGTGGGGTTGTGTTCCTGTTTTGCTAGTTGTTTGGCATAGGTTGTCCAGCACTGTGGCTTGCTGGTCGTTGAGTGAAGCTGGGTGCTGGTGTTAAGATGGAGGTCTCTGGGAGATTTTCGCCGTTTAATATTATGTGGAGCTGGGAGGTCTCTTGTTGACCAGTGTCCTGAAGTTGGCTCTCCTACCTCAGAGGCAGAGCCCTGACTCCTGGGCTGGAGCACCAAGAGCCTTTCATCCACACGGCTCAGAATAAAAGGGAGAAAAAGTAGAGAGAATTGGTAGAAGTATGAGGAAAGAAAGAGGGAAAGGAGGAAAGGAAGGAAGGAAGAAAGAAGCAAAGAAGGAAAGAAAGGAGGGAGGGTGGGAGGAAGGAAGGAAGGAGGGAAAGAAGGAAAAAAGACAGAAAGAAAGAAGATACAGTAAAAATAAAATAAAGTATAATATAGTTATTGAATTAAAAAATATTTAGAAAAAAAAAAGGGACGGATAGAACCTTAGGACAAATGTTGGGAGCAAAGCTATACAGAGAAAATCTTACACAGAAGCATACACATACACCTTCACAAAAGAGGTAAAGGGGGAAAAATCATAAATCTTGCTCTCAGAGACCACCTCCTCAATTTGGGGTGATTCGTTGTCTAAAGGAGGGAAGGAAGGAAGGAAAGAAAGAAAGAAAGAAAGAACGAAGGTAAAGTATAATAAATATATTACAATTAAAATTAATTATTAAGAAAAAAAATTTAAAAGAAAAACCATGGCCGGATAGGGCCCTAGGACAAATGGTGGAAGCAAGAGTATACAGACAAGATCTCACACAGAAGCATACACGTACACATTCACAAAAAGAGGAAAAGGGGAAAAAAATCATAGATCTCGCTCCTAAATTCCCCCTCTTCAATTTGGGATCATTCCTTGTCTATTCAGGTATTCCACAGATGCAGGGTACATCAAGTTGGTTGTGGAGCTTTAATCCGCTGCTTCTGTGGCTGCTGGGAGAGATTTCCCTTTCTCTTCTTTGTTCTCACAGCTCACAGGAGCTCAGCTTTGGATTTGGCCCTGCCTCTTGCGTGTAGGTCGCTGGAGGGCGTCTGTTTTTTCGCTCAGACAGGACGGGGTTAAAGGAGCCGCTGATTCGGGGCCTCCGGCTCACTCAGGCCGGGGGTTGGGGGATGGGGGAAGGAGGGGCACTGCGTGCGGGGCGGGCCTGCGGCGGCAGAGGCGACGTAACGTTGCGGCAGAGGCCGGCGTGACGTTGCACCAGCCTGAGGCCCGCCGTGCGTTGTCCCGGGGAAGTTGACCCTGGATCCCGGGAACCTGGCAGTGGCGGGCTGCACAGGCTCCGCGGAAGAGGGGTTTGGAGAGTGACCTGTGCTCGCACACAGGCCCCTTGGTGGCGGCAGCAGCAGCCCCAGCGTCTCCCGCCCGTCTCTGGGGTCCGCGGTCTCAGCCGCGGCTCGCACCCGTCTCTGGGGTTTGCGCTTTCAGCCGCGGCTCGCGCCCGCCTCTGGGGTTCGCGCTTTTAGCCGTGGCTCGCGCCCGTCTTTGGGGTTCGCGCTTTTAGCCGCAGCTTGCGCCCGTCTCTGGAGATCCTTTAAGCAGCGCTCTTAAACCCCTCTCCTCGCGCACCAGGAAACAAAGAGGGAAGAAAAAGTCTCTTGCCTCTTCGGCAGGTGCAGGCTTTTCCCCGAACTCCCTCCCGGCTAGTCGTGGTGCACTAACCCCTTCAGGCTATGTTCAAGCCGCCAACCCCAGTCCTCTCCCTGAGCTCCGTCCAAAACCAAAACCTGAGCCTCAGCTCGCAGCCCCGCCCGCCCCGGCGGGTGAGCAGACAAGCCACTCGGGCTGGTGAGTGCCGGTCAGCACCGATCGTCTGTGCAGGAATCTCCCCGCTTTGCCCTCCGCACCCGTCGCTGTGCACTACTCCGCGGTCCCGAAACTGCCCCCTCCGCCTCCCGCAGTCTCCGCCCGCGGAGGGGCTTCCTAGTGTGTGGAAACTTTTCCTCCTTCACAGCTCCCTCCCACTGGTGCAGGTGCCGTCCTTATTCTTTTGTCTCTGTTTTTTCTTTTGCCCTACCCAGGTACGTGGGGAGTTTCTTGCCTTTTGGGAGGTCTGAGGTCTTCTGCCAGCCTTCAGTAGGTGTTCTGTAGGAGTTGTTCCACGTGTGGATGTATTTCTGATGTATCCGTGGGGAAGAAGGCGATCTCCGCGTCTTACTCTTCCGCCATCTTCAAGGTCCCCCCTGTTTGTATCATCTTTAATTTCTTTCACCAGTGTTTTATTTGCATACAGGTCTTTTGTCTCCTTAGGTAGGTTTATTCCTACATATTTTATTCTTTTTGTTGCAATGGTAAATGGGAGTGTTTTCTTGATTTCACGTTCAGATTTTTCATCATTAGTGTATAGGAATGCCAGAGATTTCTGTGCATTAATTTTGTATCCTGCTACTTTACCAAATTCATTGATTAGCTCTAGTAGTTTTCTGGTAGCATCTTTAGGATTTTCTATGTATAGTATCATGTTATTTGCAAACAGTGACAGCTTTACTTCTTTTCCGATTTGGATTCCTTTTATTTCCTTTTCTTCTCTAATTGCTTCCAAAATTGTGTAGAATAAGAGTGATGAGAGTGGGCAACCTTGTCTTGTTCCTGATCTTAGTGGAAATGCTTTCAGTTTTTCACCATTGAGGATGATGTTGGTTGTGGGTGTGTCATATATGGCCTTTGTAATGTTGAGGAAAGTTCCCTCTATGCCTACTTTCTGGAGGGTTTTTATCATAAATGGGTGTTGAATTTTGTCGAAAGCTTTCTCTGCATCTATTGAGATGATCATATGGTTTTTCTCCTTCAATTTGTTAATATGGTTTATCACATTAATTGTTTTGCGTATATTGAAGAATCCTTGCATTCCTGGAATAAACCCCACTTGATCATGGTGTACGATCTTTTTAATGTGCTGTTGGATTCTGTTTGCTAGTATTTTGTTGAGGATTTTTGCATCTATGTTCATCAGTGATATTGGCCTGTAGTTTTCTTTCTTTGTCACATCCTTGTCTTTTGGTATCGAGGTGATGTTGGCCTTGTAGATTGAGTTTGGGAGTGCTCCTCCCTCTGCTATATTTTGGAAGAGTTTGAGCAGGATAGGTGTTATCTCTTCTCTAAATGTTTGATAGAATTCGCCTGTGAAGCCGTCTGGTCCTGGGCTTTTGTTTGTTGGAAGCTTTTTAATGACAGTTTCAATTTCAGTGCTTGTGATTGGTCTGTTCATAGTTTCTATTTCTTCCTGATTCAGTCTCAGCAGGTTGTGCCTTTCTAAGAATTTGTCCATTTCTTCCAGGTTGTCCATTTTATTGGCATAGAGTTGCTTGTAGTAATCTCTCATGATCTTTTGTATTTCTGCAGTGTCAGTTGTTACTTCTCCTTTTTCATTTCTAATTCTATTGATTTGAGTCTTCTCCCTTTTTTTCTTGATGAGTCTGGCTAATGGTTTATCTATTTTGTTTATCTTCTCAAAGAACCAGCTTTTAGTTTTATTGATCTTTGCTATCATTTTCTTCATTTCTTTTTCATTTATTTCTGATCTGACTTTTATGATTTCTTTCCTTCTGCTAACTTTGGGGTTGTTTTGTTCTTCTTTCTCTAATTGCTTTAGGTGTAAGGTTAGGTTATTTATTCAAGATGTTTCCTGTGTCTTAAGGTGGGCTTGTATTGCTATAAACTTCCCTCTTAGAACTGCTTTTGCTGCATCCCATAGGATTTGGGTCGTCGTGTCTCCATTGTCATTTGTTTCTATGTATTTTTAAATTTCCCCTTTGATTTCTTCAGTGATCACTTCATTATTAAGTAGTGTATTGTTTAGCCTCCATGTGTTTGTATTTTTTACAGATCTTTTCCTGTCATTGATATCTAGTCTCATAGCATTGTTGTCAGAAAAGATACCTGATACAATTTCAATTTTCTTAAATTTACCAAGGCTTCATTTGTGACCCAAGATATGATCTATCCTGGAGAATGTTCCATGAGCACTTGAGAAAAATGTGTATTCTGTTGTTTTTGGATGGAGTGTCCTATAAATATCAATTAAGTCATCTTGTTTAATGTATCATTTAAAGCTTGTGTTTCCTTATTTATTTTCATTTTGGATGATCTGTCCATTGGTGAAAGTGGGGTGTTAAAGTCCCCTACTATGAATGTGTTACTGTCCATTTCCCCTTTTATGGCTGTTAGTATTTGCCTTATGTATTGAGGTGCTCCTATGTTGGGTGCATAAATATTGACAATTGTTATATCTTCTTGTTGGATCTATCCCTTGATCATTATGTAGTGTCCTTCTTTGTCTCTTTTAATAGTCCTTATTTTAAAGTCTATTTTGTCTGATATGAGAGTTGCTACTCCAGCTTTCTTTTGGTTTCCATTTGCATGGAATATCTTTTTCCATCCTCTTACTTTCAGTCTGTATGTGTCTCTAGGTCTGAAGTGGGTCTCTTGTAGACAGCATATGTATAGGTCTTGTTTTTGTATCCATTCAGCCAATCTGTGTCTTTTGTTGGGAGCATTTAGTCCATTTACATTTAAGGTAATTATCGATATGTATGTTCCTATTCCCATTTTCTAAATTGTTTTGGGTTCATTATTGTAGGTCTTTTCCTTCTCTTGTGTTTCTTGCCTAGAGAAGTTCCTTTAGCATTTGTTGTGAAGCTGGTTTAGTGGTGCTGAACTCTCTCAGCTTTTGCTTGTCTGTAAAGGTTTTAATTTCTCCATCAAATCTGAATGAGATACTTGCTGGGTAGAGTAAACTTGGTTGCAGGTTTTTCTCCTTCTCACTTTAAATATGTCCTGCCAGTCCCTTCTGGCTTGCAGAGTTTCTGCTGAAAGATCAGCTGTTAACCTTATGGGGATTCCCTTGTGTGTTGTTAGTTATTTTCCCCTTGCTGCTTTTAATATGCTTTCTGTGTATTTAATTTTTGACAGTTTGATTAATATGTGTCTTGGCGTATTTCTCCTTGGATTTATCCTGTATGGGACTCTCTGTGCTTCCTGGACTTGATTAACGATTTCATTTCCCATATTAGGGAAGTTTTCAACTATAATCTCTTCAAATATTTTCTCAGTCCCTTTCTTTTTCTCTTCTTCTTCTGGAACCCCTATAATTCGAATGTTGGTGTGTTTAATGTTGTCCCAGAGATCTCTGAAATTCTCCTCAGTTCTTTTCATTCTGTTTTCTTTATTCTGCTCTGCAGTAGTTATTTCCACTATTTTATCTTCCAGGTCACTTATCCGTTCTTCTGCCTCAGATATTCTGCTATTGATCCCATCTAGAGTACTTTTCATTTCTTTATTGTGTTTTTCATTGTTGTTTGTTTCATCTTTAGTTCTTCTAGGTCCTTGTTAAATGTTTTTTGCATTTTGTCTATTCTATTTCCAAGATTTTGGATCATCTTTACTATCATTATTCTAAATTCTTTTTCAGGTAGACTGCCTATTTTCTCTTCATTTGTTAGGTCTGGTGGGTTTTTATCTTGCTCCTTCATCTGCTGTGTGTTTTTCTGTCTTCTCATTTTGCTTATCTTACTGTGTTTGGGGTCTCCTTTTTGCAGGCTGCAGGTTTGTAGTTCCCGTTGTTTTTGGTGTCTGTCCCCAATGGCTAAGGTTGGTTCAGTGGGTTGTGTAGGCTTCCTGGTTGAAGGGACTAGTGCCTGTGTTGTGGTGGATGAGGCTGGATCTTGTCTCTCTGGTGGGCAGTTCCACGTCTGGTGGTGTGTTTTGGGGTGTCTGTGGCCTTATTATGATTTTAGGCAGCCTCTCTGCTAATGGGTGGGGTTGTGTTCCTGTTTTGCTAGTTGTTTGGCATAGGGTGTCCAGCACTGTAGCTTGCTGGTTGTTGAGTGAAGCTGGGTGCTGTTGTTGAGATGGAGATCTCTGGGAGATTTTCGCCATTTGATATTATGTGGAGATATTATGTGAGAGCATTCTTGTTGACCAGTGTCCTGAAGTTGGCTCTCCCACCTCAGAGGCACAGCACTTACTCCTGGCTGCAGCACCAAGAGCCTTTTGGGAGGTCTGAGGTCTTCTGCCAGCGTTCAGTAGGTGTTCTGTAGGAGTTGTTCCACGTGTAGATGTATTTCTGGTGTATCTGTGGGGAGGAAGGTGATCTCCGCCTCTTACTCTTCCGCCATCTTCCTTACGCCTATTTTTTTATTGATCATATTTTTCCGTATTCCAATTGTTTTCTCTTTATAAATTTAGAAATTATTCACTCTGTTTGTGTTCTCTCAGTGGTTACCCTGGACATTTTGCCAAACCTATTTGATAAGATCTAGTGTCAAATAATATATTAACCTTTTAGTGAACAATTCTAGGAACTTAGAACACTTTAACTTCAACATACTCCCTGTCTGACTTACATGTTATTATAGACCCAGTATTTTAGTGCTGTCCATTTATAAACACCCTGGATTAAACAATATACTTATAATTTTTTATATGAACAATATTTGCTTGGGTTTACATACATGTCTGCTATTTTATATCCTCGCCATTTCTTCTTGTGTCTTTAGACTGTCTAGGATCATTTTCTTTCAGAAGTCCTTTATTGCAGTTCTCTTGATGTTTTCTTTTCTTTTTTTTAATCTATAAATGTGTTTTTCTTTTTTTTTTAATAGTACAGACTGCAAGAGACTGAGTGATTTATTTATTTATTTTTAAATTTACTTATTTATTTATGGCGGCGTTGGGTCTTCGTTTCTGTGCGAGGGCTTTCTCCAGTTGCGGTGAGCGGGGGCCACTCTTCATCGCGGTGCACGGGCCTCTCACTATCGCGGCCTCCCTTGTTGCAGAGCACAGACTCCAGACGCGCAGGCTCAGTAGTCATGGCACATGGGCTTAGTTGCTCCATGGCATGTTGGATCCTCCCAGACCAGGGCTCGAACCCGCGTCCTCTGCACTGGCAGGCAGATTCTCAACCACTGCACCACCAGGGAAGCCCTAAATGTGTTTATCTTATCCTCTTTCTTCAAAGATAGTTTTACTGGGTTAACAATTGTTTCTTTGCTCTCAACGTTTTGAAGATACTATTTCACACCTTCTGATTGCCATTACTGCTTTAGAAGTTTGCTGTCATTGTCCTTTTGAAGGCAATGTTTTTCTCTGGCTGGTTTTGAAGTTTATTTTGGTGTTCATGAATTTCCCTTCAATATCTCTAGGATAGTTTTTGTTTTTTAATTTATCCTGGGGATTCATGTTTTTCATCATTTCTGAAAATTTTCAGCCATTACCTCGCTAAAAACCACCTCTCCTTTATTCTCTCTATTCTTTCTTCCATGGAAATTCTAATTAGACAAATATTAGACTCCCTTTTTCCTCCAAATCTCCTACCTTTCTCTCCTTTTCCATTGTATTGTCTCTTTTTGCTGCATTCTAGGTAATTTCTTAGACCTATCTTCCAGATTTCTTTTTTTTTTCAGCTGTAGTCTTCCACTGAGTTTTTTTTTCACTTCAACAATTTATATTTTTTCACTTCTATAACTTCCCTTTGTTTTTTGTTCTTCAAATATGCCTGTTCATTCAAATAATTATTACTTTCTCTTTGTGAATGAATCTTAAACATTTCATGCATAGCTGTTCTATATTCCATATCTAACCATTCCAGTATCTGCAGTACCTGAATGAGTAATTCCATTATTTGCTGTTTCTGCTGTCATAATGTTTCACCTTTTCCTAGGCTTCATGTGCTTAATGAGCTTACTGCTTGACCTTAATCTGAGGGAATCTTGGAGGACTAAATTGGACAAACATTTCTTAAGAAAGGATTGCCATTTGTTTCTGACAGTGTCCAGGGGGTTTCACCAACCTGGTACTATTTCAGACCCCTGAGACGTGAAAGGCCCAGGCTCAGACTCTCCACCTTGCTCCTGGTCTCAGACCCAGACAAATGATAGCAGTCCTGCTACCTGCATTAAGCTTTGTGCCCATCTTCTACCCCCAGGCCTTCCACAACTTCCTCAGAATTCCCACCATGCAGGAATGAGGCAGACGTGTTTTGAGTGACCACCCTTCCTTTAACAGAGGTCTAGTGTACTGGGTCTAGGAGCATACCTCCCATAGCCCTTTACTCTTATCATCATGAATGAAAAGTCACAGAAACTCACTCATCCTGATCTGCTAACAATGATAGTCTTAGCATCACTATCTGCTTTGAATCCACAAGGACCAACTTTCTCATGCCCTTTAGAGCCCTGTTTATGTCAGTTATCACAAGAACCACCAGATTCCTAGGTCAAATCCCACACTCAAGATTTCTCCAAGGTTCCTGACATCCCTTATTCTGCCCCTTCTACCACTCTTCTCCAATTCCTGAACCTTTCCATCATTCCCCCTAAAATTCATGGTTCAGCAAAACTGCTTTAATTTCAATGTCTTTTTCTGAAGACTCCCTTCATCTTCTTACTATAACTGAAATGTGGATTGCCCCTGAAAGCACAGTTTCCCCTGCAGTCTTCTCAAATGCTGGCCGTTTTTCTCTCACACCCCTGTTGCCACTGGGCTTAGAAGTTGGGGTAGTGTCTCCTTGTTCCTCACTGCTTCTTTCAGACCTATCTTCTTTCTCCCAAAAACCTCTACCTTTGACACTCATGTCATCAGAAAGATTACTTATTACCTCATATTTTGATGTCAATAAGATATGAAAAGGAAATTAAAGGTAGAAAGGCCAGGAAGGAAGAAATAAAATTGATTTTGTTCACAGATGACATAATAATCTATGTAGAAAATCCAAAAGAATTGACCAAAGAAACCCCTGTGAGTTTAATTATAAATTCACAATTATAACAAAGTTGCAGGATACAAGACTAATATACAAAAGTCAATCACTTTCCTATATATCCGTAATGAACAAGCAGAATTTGAAATTAAAAACACATTAGCAGAGCACAGAGAATTTTTAGGGTAGTGAAAATACTCTGTATTATAACGATGGATATATAATGTATCATGTCATTTTACATATGTCCAAACACATAGATTGTACACCATTAAGAGTGAACCCTCAGGTAAACTATGGACTTTGAATGATTATGATGTGTCAATGTAGTTTCATTAATTGTAAACAATGTACCACTCTGATGGGGGATGTTGCTAACAGGGGAGAAGCTATGCATGTGTGGAGGCACAAGGTATATGGGAAACCTCTGTAGCTTCCTCTGAATTTTGCTGTGAATCTAAAACTCCTGTAAAGATGTAGAAAACAAACTTATGGTTACCAGGGGGTAAGCGGGGAGGGATAACTTGGGAGATTGGAATTGATATATACACACCATTATATATAAAATAGATAACTAATAAGGATCTACCATATAGCACAGGAAACTCTACTTAATACTCTGCAATAACCTATATGAGAAAAGAATTTAAAAAGAGTTGATATTCATATATGTATAACTGATTCACTTTGCTGTACAGCAGAAACTAACACAACAGTTTCTAACTATAGGAATTATACAATAAAAAATTAAAACTATAATCAACTATACAGTAAAAAATAAAAAAATAAAGCTACTTTAAAAATTGTCTTTAGGGCTTCCATGGTGGCACAGTGGTTGAGAGTCCGCCTGCCGATGCAGGGGACGTGGGTTCGTGCCCTGGTCCGGGAGGATCCCGCATGCCGCAGAGCAGCTGAGCCCGTGAGCCGTGGCCACTGGGCCTGTGCGTCCGGAGTCTATGCTCCACAACGGGAGAGGCCACAACAGTGAGAGGCCCACGTACTACCAAAAAAAAAAAATTGTCTTTAAATATTAAAAAAATTATTTCCATCAGTACCCCCTAAAAATAAAATACCTTAGATATAAGTCTAACAAAATATGTATATGATATATATGAGGAAAACTATAAAATTCTGATGGAAGATATCAAAGAACTAAATTAATGTAGAGATATTCCATTTTCATGGATAGGAGGACTCAATATTGTCAAGAGGTCAGTTCTTACCAACATTGATTTATAAATTCAGAGTGATCCCTATCAAAATCCCAGTAAGGTATTTTGTAGATATCAACAAACTGATTTTAATGTATATATGGAGAAGTAAAAGACCCAGAACAGCCAACCCGGTACTGAAGGAGAACAAAGTTGGAAGACACACTATCCTACTTCAAGATTTACTATAAAGCTACAGTAATCAAGAGTGTGTAGTATTGAAATAATAGACAATTAGATCAGTGGAACAGAACAGAACCACATAAATAGACCCAGATAAATACAGTGCACTGATCTTCAACAAAGGAGCAAAGGCAACACAATGCAGAAGAGATGTTTTTTTTCAGCAAATGGTGCTAGAACAACTGGACATCCACAAGCAAAAAAGTGAAATCTAGTCACAAACCTTAGATTTTTCACAAAAATTAACTCAAGATGGAGCATATATCTAAATGCAAAACACAAAATGATAAAAACCCTTAAAAAATAACAAAGGAGAAAACCTAGATGTCCTTGGGTATGGTGATGACCTTTTAGATACAATACTAAAGGCACAATCCATGAAAGAAATCATTAAGCCAGACTTCATTAAAATTAAGAATTCTGCTCTGCAAAAAAAAATATGAAAAGAGTCAGAAGCCAGACTGAGAAAATATTTGCAAAAGACACATCTGATAAAGGACTCATATATTTTTAAAAATTTTATTGGAGTATAGTTGATTTATAATGTTGGTTTAAGGTGTACAGCAAGGTGATTCCGTTTTATATATATATGCACATATATATTCATTCTTTTTCAGATTCTTTTCCCATATAGATTATTACAGAATATTAAGTAGAGTTCCCTATGTTATACAGTAAGTCCTTATTCGTTACCTGTTTTATATATAGTACTGTCTGTATGTTAATCCCAAGCTCCTGATTCCCGCCCCCTCTGCCCCTTTCCCTTTGGTAACCATAAGTTTGTTTTCCATATCTGTGAGTCTGCCTCTGTTTTGTAAATAAGTTCATTTGTATCACTTTTAAAAAATTAGATTCCACATATGAGTGATATCATATGATATTTGTCTTTCTGTCTGGCTTACTTCACTTAGTGTGGTAATCTCTAGGTCCATCCATGTTGCTGCAAATGGCATTATTTCATTCTTCGTGGATGAGTAAAATTCCATTCTATATCTGTACCACATCTTCCTTATCCATTGCTCTGTCGATGGACATTTAGGTTGCTTCCATGTCTTGGCTATTGGAAATAGTGTTGCAATGGACACTGGGGTGCATGTGTCTTTTTGAATTATGGTTTTCTCTGGATATATGCCCAGGAGTGCGATTGCTGGATCATATGGTAGTTCTGTTTTTAGTTTTTTAAGGAACATCCATACTCTTCTCCATAATGGTTGTACCCGTTTACATTCCCAGCAACAGTGTAGGAGGGTTCCCTTTTCTCCACACTCTCTCCAACATTTATTGTTTGTAAACTTTTTGATGATGGCCACCTCACCAGTGAGAGGTGATACCTCATTGTAGTTTTGATTTGCATTTCTCTAATGGTTAGCAGTGTTGAGCATCTTTTCATGTGCCTTTTGGCCATCAGCATGTCTTCTTTAGAGAAATGTCTATTTAGATCGTCTGCCCAATTTTTGATTGGGTTGTTTGTTTTCTTACATAGAGCTGCATTAGCTGTTTGTATATTTTGGAGATTAATTCCTTGTCAGTTGCTTCTTTTGCATATATTTTCTCCCATTCTGTGGGTTGTCTTTTTGATTTGTTTATGGTTTCCTTTGCTGTGTATAAGCTTTTAAGTTTAAGTCCTATTTGTTTATTTTTGTTTTTATTTTCATTACTCTAGGAGATGGATCCAAAAAGATATTGCTGTGACTTATGTCAAAGAGTGTTCTGCCTATGTTTTCCTCTAAGAGTTTTATAGTGTCTGGCCTTACATTTAGGTCTTTGATCCATTTTTTTAAAAAAACATCTTTATTGGGGTATAATTGCTTTACAATGGTGTGTTAGTTTCTGCCCCATAACAAAGTGAATCAGTTATACATATACATATGTTCCCATATGTCTTCCCTCTTGCGTCTCCCTCCCTCCCACCCTCCCTATCCCACCCCTCCAGGCTGCCACAAAGCACCGAGCCAATATCCCTGTGCCATGCGGCTGCTGCCCACTAGCTATCTACTTTACTACGTTTGTTAGTGTGTACATGTCCATGACTCTCTCTCGCCCTGTCACAGCTCACCCTTCCCCCTCCCCATATCCTCAAGTCCGTTCTCCAGTAGGTCTGCGTCTTTATTCCTCTCTTACCCCTAGGTTCTTCATGACATTTTTTTCGCCCTAAATTCCATATATATGTGTTAGCATACGGTATTTGTCTTTTTCTTTCTGACTTACTTCACTCTGTATGACAGACTCTGGGTCTATCCATCTCATTACAAATAGCTCAATTTCGTTTCTTTTTAAGGCTGAGTAATATTCCATTGTATATATGGGCCACATCTTCTTTATCCATTCATCCGATGATGGGCACTTAGGTTCTTTCCATCTCCAGGAAATTGTAAATAGAGCTGCAATGAACATTTTGGTACATGACTCTTTTTGAATTTTGGTTTTCTCAGGGTATATGCCCAGTAGTGGGATTGCTGGGTCATATGGTAATTCTATTTATAGTTTTCTAAGGAACCTCCATACAGTTCTCCATAGTGGCTGTACCTATTCACATTCCCATCAGCAGTGCAGGAGTGTTCCCTTTTCTACACATCCTCTCCAGCATTTATTGTTTCTAGATTTTTTAATGATGGCCATTCTGACTGGTGTGAGATGATATCTCATTGTAGTTTTGATTTGCATTTCTCTAATGATTAATGATGTTGAGCATTCTTTCTTGTGTTTGTTGGCATTCTGTATATCTTCTTTGGAGAAACGTCTATTTAGGTCTTCTGCCCATTTTTGGACTGGGTTGTTTGTTTTTTTGTTATTGAGCTGCATGAGCTGCTTGTAAATTTTGGAGATTAATCCTTTGTCAGTTGCTTCATTTGCAAATATTTTCTCCCATTCTGAGGGTTGTCTTTTGGTATTGTTTATGGTTTCCTTTGCTGTGCAAAAGCTTTGAAGTTTCATTAGGTCCCATTTGTTTACTGTTGTTTTTATTTCCATTACTCTAGGAGGTGGGTCAGAAAGGATCTTGCTGTGATTTATGTCATAGAGTGTTCTGCCTATGTTTTCCTCTAAGAGTTTGAGAGTTTCTGGCCTTACATTTAGGTCTTTAATCCATTTTGAGCTTAGTTTTGTGTATGGTGTTAGGGAGTGATCTAATCTCATACTTTTACATGTACCTGTCCAGTTTTCCCAGCACCATTTATTGAAGAGGCTGTCCTTTCTCCACTGTACATTCCTGCCACCTTTATCAAAGATAAGGTGTCCATATGTGCGTGGGTTTATCTCTGGGCTTTCTATCCTGTTCCATTGATCTTTCTTTCTGTTTTTGTGCCAGTACCATACTGATTGATTACTGTAGCTCTGTAGTATAGTCTGAAGTCAGGGAGCCTGATTCCTCCAGCTCCTTTTTTCGTTCTCAAGATTGCTTTGGCTATTCGGGGTCTTTTGTGTTTCCATACAAATTGCGAAATTTTTTGTTCTAGTTCTGTGAAAAATGCCAGTGGTAGTTTGATAGGGATTGCATTGAATCTATAGATTGCTTTTGGTAGTAGAGTCATTTTCACAATGTTGATTTTTCCAATCCAAGAACATGGTATATCTCTCCATCTATTTGTATCATCATTAATTTCTTTCATCAGTGTCTTATAATTTTCTGCATACAGGTCTTTTGTCTCCTTAGGTAGGTTTATTCCTAGATATTTTATTCTTTTTGTTGCAATGGTAAATGGGAATGTATTCTTGATTTCACTTTCAGATTTTTCATCGTTAGTGTGTAGGAATGCCAGAGATTTCTGTGCATTAATTTTGTATCCTGCTACTTTACCAAATTCATTGATTAGCTCTAGTAGTTTTCTGGTAGCATCTTTAGGATTCTCTATGTATAGTATCATGTTATCTGCAAACAGTGACAGCTTTACTTCTTCTTTTCCGATTTGGATTCCTTTTATTTCCTTTTCTTCTCTGATTGCTGTGGCTAAAACTTCCAAAACTATGTTGAATAAAAGTGGTGAGAATGGGCAACCTTGTCTTGTTCCTGATCTTAGTGGAAATGCTTTCAGTTTTTCACCGTTGAGGATGATGTTTGCTGTGGGTTTGTCATATATGGCCTTTATTATGTTGAGGAAAGTTCCCTCTATGCCTACTTTCTACAGGGTTTTTATCATAAATGGGTGTTGAATTTGGTCGAAAGCTTTCTCTGCATCTATTGAGATGACCATATGGTTTTTCTCCTTCAAATTGTTAATATGGTTTATCACATTGATAGATTTGCGTATATTGAAGAATCCTTGCATTCCTGGAATAAACCCCACTTGATCATGGTGTATGATCCTTTTAATGTGCTGTTGGATTCTGTTTGCATTTTGTTGAGGATTTTTGCATCTATGTTCATAAGGATATTGGCCTGTAGTTTTCTTTCTTTGTCACATCCTTGTCTGGTTTTGGTATCAAGGTGATGGTGGCCTCGTAGAAGGAATTTGGGAGTGTTCCTCCCTCTACTATATTTTGGAAGAGTTTGAGAAGGATAGGTGTTATCTCTTCTCTAAATGTTTGATAGAATTCGCCTGTGAAGCCATCTGGTCCTGGGCTTTTGTTTGTTGGAAGATTTTTAATGACAGTTTCAATTTCAGTGCCTGTGATTGGTCTTTTCATATTTTCTATTTCTTCCTGATTCAGTCTTGGCAGGTTGTGCATTTCTAAGAATTTGTCCATTTCTTCCAGATTGTCCATTTTATTGGCATAGAGTTGCTTGTAGTAATCTCTCATGATCTTTTTTATTTCTGCAGTGTCAGTTGTTAGTTCTCCTTTTTCATTTCTAATTCTATTGATTTGAGTCTTCTCCCTTTTTTTCTTGATGAGTCTGGCTAATGGTTTATCTATTTTGTTTATCTTCTCAAAGAACCAGCTTTTAGTTTTATTGATCTTTGCTATCGTTTCCTTCATTTCTTTTTCATTTATTTCTGATCTGATTTTTATGATTTCTTTCCTTCTGCTAGCTTTGGGGCTTTTTTGTTCTTCTTTCTCTAATTGCTTGAGGTGCAAGGTTAGGTTGTTTATTCGAGATGTTTCCTGCTTCTTAAGGTGGGCTTGTATTGCTATAAACATCCCCCTTAGAACTGCTTTTGCTGCATCCCATAGGTTTTGGGTCATTGTGTCTCCACTGTCATTTGTTTCTAGGTATTTTTTTATTTCCTCTTTGATTTTTTCAGTGATCACTTCATTATTAAGTAGTGTATTGTTTAGCCTCCACGTGTTTGCATTTTTTACAGATCTTTTCCTGTTATTGATATCTAGTCTCATGGCGTTGTGGTCAGAAAAGATACTTGATACAATATCAATTTTCTTAAATTTACCAAGGCTTGATTTGTGACTCGAGATATGATCTATCCAGGAGAGTGTTCCATGGGCACTTGAGAAAAATGTGTATTCTGTTGTTTTCGGATGGAGTGTCCTATAAATATCAATTAAGTCCATCTTGTTTAATGTATCATTTAAAGCTTGTGTTTCCTTATTTATTTTCATTTTGGATGATCTGTCCATGGGTGAAAGTGGGGTGTTAAAGTCCCTTACTATGAATGTGTTACTGTCCATTTCCCCTTTTATGGCTGTTAGCATTTGCCTTATGTATTGAGATGCTCCTATTGGGTGCATAAATATTTACAATTGTTACATCTTCTTGTTGGATCTATCCCTTGATCATTATGTAGTGTCCTTCTTTGTCTCTTTTAATAGTCCTTATTTTAAAGTCTATTTTGTCTGATATGAGAGTTGCTACTCCAGCTTTCTTTTGGTTTCCATTTGCATGGAATATCTTTTTCCATCCCCTTACTTTCAGTCTGTATGTGTCTCTAGGTCTGAAGTGGGTCTCTTGTAGACAGCATATATAAGGGTCTTGTTTTTGTATCCATTCAGCCAATCTGTGTCTTTTGTTGGGAGCATTTAGTCCATTTACATTTAAGGTAATTATTGATAGGTATGTTCCTATTCCCGTTTTCTTATTTGTTTTGTGTTCGTTATTGTAGGTCTTTTCCTTCTCTTGTGTTTCTTGTCTAGAGAAGTTCCTTTAGCATTTGTTGTAAAGCTGGTTTAGTGGTGCTGAACTCTCTAAGCTTTGGCTTGTCTGTAAAGATTTTAATTTCTCCATCAAATCTGAATGAGATCCTTGCTGGGTAGAGTAGTCTTGGTTGCAGGTTTTTCTCCTTCATCACTTTCAGTATGTCCTGCCACTCCCTTCTGGCTTGTAGGGTTTCTACTGAGAGATCAACTGTTAACCTTATGGGGATTCCCTTGTGTGTTATTTGTTGTTTTTCCCTTGCTGCTTTTAATATGCTTTCTTTGTATTTAATTTTTGACAGTTTGATTAATATGTGTCTTGGCATATTTCTCCTTGTATTTATCCTGTATGGGACTCTCTGTGCTTCCTGGACTTGATTAACTATTTCCTTTCCTATATTAGGGAAGTTTTCAACTATAATCTCCTCAAATATTTTCTCAGTCCCTTTCTTTTTCTCTTCTTCTTCTGGAACCCCTATAATTTGAATGTTGGTGCGTTTAATATTGTCCCAGAGGTCTCTGAGACTGTCCTCAGTTCTTTTCATTCTTTTTTCTTTATTCTGCTCTGCAGTAGTTATTTCCACTACTTTATCTTCCAGGTCACTTATCCGTTCTTCTGCCTCAGTTATTCTGCTATTGATCCCATCTAGAGTACTTTTAATTTCATTTATTGTGTTGTTCATCGTTGCTTGTTTCATCTTTATTTCTTCTAGGTCTTTGTTAACTGTTTCTTGCATTTTGTCCATTCTGTTTCCAAGATTTCGGATCATCCTTACTATCATTATTCTGAATTCTTTTTCAGGTAGACTGCCTATTTCCTCTTCATTTGTTAGGTCTGGTGGGTTTTTATCTTGCTCCTTTATCTGCTGTGTGTTTTTCTGTCTTCTCATTTTGCTTATGTTACTGTGTTTGGGGTCTCCTTTTTGCCGGCTGCAGGTTCGTAGTACCTGCTGTTTTTGATGTCTGTCTCCAGTGGCTAAGGTTGGTTCAGTGGGTTGTGTAGGCTTCCTGGTGGAGGGGACTAGTGCCTGTGTTGTGGTGGATGAGGCTGGATCTTGTCTCTCTAGTGGGCAGGTTCACGTCTGGTGGTGTGTTTTGGGGTGTCTGTGTCCTTATTATGATTTTAGGCAGCCTCTCTGCTAATGGGTGGGGTTGTGTTCCTGTTTTGCTAGTTGTTTGGCATAGGTTTTCCAGCACTGTGGCTTGCTGGTCGTTGAGTGAAGCTGGGTGCTGGTGTTAAGATGGAGGTCTCTGGGAGATTTTCGCCATTTAATATTATGTGGAGCTGGGAGGTCTCTTGTTGACCAGTGTCCTGAAGTTGGCTCTCCTACCTCAGAGGCAGAGCCCTGACTCCTGGCTGGAGCACCAAGAGCCTTTTATCCCCACGGCTCAGAATAAAAGGGAGAAAAAGTAGAGAGAATTAGTAGAAGTATGAGGAAAGAAAGAAGGAAAGGAGGGAAGGAAGGAAGGAAGAGAGAAGCAAAGAAGGAAAGAAAGGAGTGAGGGAGGGAGAGAGGAAGGAAGGAAGGAAGGAGGGAAGAAGGAAAAAAGACAGAAAGAAAGAAGATACAGTAAAAATAAAATAAAGTATAATAAAGTTATTGAATTAAAAATATTTAGAAAAAGAAAGGGACGGATAGAACCTTAGGACAAATGTGGAAGCAAAGCTATACAGAGAAAATCTTACATAGAAGCGTACACATACACCCTCACAAAAAGAGGTAAAGTGGGAAAAATCATAAATCTTGCTCTCTGAGACCACCTCCTCAATTTGGGGTGATTCGTTGTCTAAAGGAGGGAAGGAAGGAAGGAAAGAAAGAAAGAAAGAAAGGAAGAAAGGAAGAAAAGAAGAAAGGAAGAAAGGAAGAAAGGAAGAAAGAAGGTAAAGTATAATAAAGTTATTAAAATTAATTAAGAAAAATTTTTTAAAAAACCACGGACGGATAGAACCCTAGGACAAATGGTGGAAGCAAGAGTATACAGACAAGATCTCACACAGAAGCGTACACATTCACAAAAAGAGGAAAAGGGGAAAAAATCATAGATCTCGCTCCTAAATGCCCCCTCTTCAATTTGGGATCATTCCTTGTCTATTCAGGTATTCCACAGATGCAGGGTATGTCAAGTTGATTGTGGAGCTTTAATCCGCTGCTTCTGAGGCTGCTGGGAGAGATTTCCCTTTCTCTTCTTTGTTCTCACAGCTCACAGGAGCTCAGCTTTGGATTTGGCCCTGCCTCTGCGTGTAGGTCGCTGGAGGGCGTCTGTTTTTTGCTCAGACAGGACGGGGTTAAAGGCTCCGCTGATTCGGGGGCTCTGGCGCACTCAGGCCGGGTGGGGGGGGGGGGAGGGAGGGGCACTGCGTGCGGGGCGGGCCTGCGGCGGCAGAGGCCGGCGTGACGTTGCTCCAGCTTGAGGGTCGCCGTGCGTTGTCCCGGGGAAGTTGTCCCTGGATCCCGGGAACCAGGCAGTGGCGGGCTGCACAGGCTCCGCGGAAGAGGGGTGTGGAGAGTGACCTGTGCTCGCACACAGGCCCCTTGGTGGCGGCAGCAGCAGCCTTAGCGTCTTCCGCCCGTCTCTGGGGTTCGCGCTTTTAGCCGCGGCTCACGCCCGTCTCTGGGGTTCGCGCTTTTAGCCGCGGCTCGTGCCCGTCTCTGGAGTACCTTTAAGCAGCGCTTAAACCCCTCTCCTCACGCACCAGGAAACAAAGAGGGAAGAAAAAGTCTCTTGCCTCTTCGGCAGGTGCAGACTTTTCCCGGGACTCCCTCCCGGCTAGCCGTGGTGCACTAACCCCTTCAGGCTATGTTCAAGCCGCCAACCCCAGTCCTCTCCATGCGCTCTGTCCGGAAACCGAAACCCGAGCCTCAGCTCGCAGCCCCGCCCGCCCCGGCGGGTGAGCAGACAAGCCTCTCGGGCTGGTGAGTGCCGGTCGGCACCGATCCTCTATGCGGGAATCTCCCCGCTTTGCCCTCCGCACCCGTCGCTGTGCACTCCTCCGCGGTCCCGAAGCTCTCCTCTCCGCCTCCCGCAGTCTCCGCCCGCGAAGGGGGCTTCCTAGTGTGTGGAAACTTTTCCTCCTTCACAGCTCCCTCCCACTGGTGCAGGTGCCGTCCCTATTCTTTTGTCTCTGTTTTTTCTTTTTCCCTACCCAGGTACATGGGGAGTTTCTTGCCTTTTGGGGGGTCTGAGGTCTTCTGCCAGCCTTCAGTAGGTGTTCTGTAGGAGTTGTTCCACGTGTAGATGTATTTCTGGTGTGTATCTGTGGGGAGGAAGGTGATCTCCGCGTCTTACTCTTCCGCCATCTTCAAGGTCCCCTGTGATCCATTTTGAGTTTATTTCTGTGAATGGTATTAGAGAATGTTCTAATTTCATTCCTTTACATGTAGCTGTCCAGTTTTCCCAGCACCACTTGTTGAAGAGACTGTCTTTTCTCCATTGTATATTCTTGCCTCCTTTGTCATAGATTAATTAAGCAAAAGTGTGTGGGGTTATCTCTGGGCTTTCTATCCTGTTCCATTGATCTACTTTTCTGTTTTTGTGCCAGTACCATACTGTCTTGATTACTGTAGCTTTTTAGTATAGTCTGAAGTCAGAGAGCCTGATTCCTCCAGCTCCGTATTTCTTTCTCAAGATTGCTTTGGCTATTCAGGGTCTTTTGTGTTTCTATACAAATTTTAGAATGTTTCGTTCTAGTTGAGAAATGCCATTGGTAATTTGATAGGGATTGCATTGAATCTGTGGATTAACTTGGGTAGCATAGTCATTTTGACAATATTGATTCTTTCAGTCCAAGAACATGGTATATCTTTCCATCTGTTTGTCATCTTTGATTTCTTTCATCAGTGTCTTACAGTTTTCAGAGCATGTCTTTTGCCTCCTTAGGTAGGTTTATTCCTAGGTATTTTATTATTTTTGATGTGACGGTAAATGGGGTTGTTTCCTTAATTTCTTTCTGATTTTTCATTGTTAGTATATAGAAACGCAACAGATTTCTGTGTGTTATATTTGTATCCTGCAACTTTATCGAATTCATTGATGAGCTCTAGTAGTTTTCTGATAGCATCTTTAGAATTTTCTATGTATAATATGTCATCTACAAACAGTGACAGTTTTACTTCTTTTCCAATTTGGATTCCTTTTCTTTTTCTTCTCTGATTGCCATGGTTAGGGCTTCCAATCTATGTTGAATAAAAGGGGAGACAGTGGACAGCCTTGTCTTGTTCCCGATCTTGGAATGCTTTCTGCTTTTCACCATTGAGAATGATGTTAGCTGTGAGTTTGTCATATGTGGCCTCTTATGTTGAGGTATGTTCCGTCTAGGCCCACTTTCTGGAGAGTTTTTTATCATAAATGGGAGTTGAATTTTGTCATAAGCTTTTTCTGCATTGATTGAGATGATCATATGGTTTTTATTCTTCAGTTTGTTAATGTGGTGTATCACACTGATTGATTTGTGGATATTGAAGAATCCTTGCATCCCTGGGATAAACCCCACTTGATCATGGTGTATGATCCTTTTAATGTATTGTTGGATTCAATTTGCTGGCATTTTGTTGAGGATTTTTGCATCTATGTTCATCAGTGATATTGGCCTGTAATTTTCTTTTTTTGTGATCTTTGTCTGGTTTTGGTATCAGGGTGATGGTGGCCTCATAGAATGAGCTTGGAAGTGTTCCTTACTCTGCCATTTTTTGGAAGTTTCAGAAAGTTGTTAACTCTTCTCTAAATGTTTGACAGAATTCACCTGTGAAGCCATCTGGTCCTGGACTTTTGTTTGTTGGCAGTTTTTAAATCACAGTTTCAATTTCAGTGCTTGTGATTGGTCTGGTCATATTTTCCGTTTCTTCCTGGTTCAGTCTTGGAAGGTTGTACCTTTCTAAGAATTTGTCCCTTTCTTCTAGGTTGTCCATTTTACTGGCATGTAGTTGCTTATGATCCTTTGTATTTCTGTGATGTCCACTGTAACTTCTCCTTTTTCATTTCTAATTTTATTGATTTGAGCCCTCTCCCTTTTGATGAGTCTGGCTGAAGGTTTATCAATTCTGTTTACTTTTTCAAAGAACAAGTTTTTAGTTTCATTGACCTTTTCTATTGTTTTCTTCCTATTTCTGCTCTGATTTTTAAGATTTCTTTCCTTCTACTCACTTTGGACTTTGTTCTTTCTCTAGTTGCTTTAGGTGTAAGATTAGGTTGTTTATTTAAAGGACTGTTATCTTACTTGTACAAAGAACTCTCAAAACTCAGCAATAAAAAAATGAACCCAATTTAAAATATGTTCAAAAGACCTTGAGAGACACCTAACACACTTTATTTTTTTATTTTTTAACATCTTTATTGGGGTATAATTGCTTTACAATGGTGTGTTAGTTTCTGATTTATAACAAAGTGAATCAGCTATACATATACATGTGCTCCCATGTGTCTTCCCTCTTGCGTCTCCCTCCCTCCCACTCTCCCCCTCCCACCCCTCCAGGCTGTCCCAAAGCCCCGAGCTTATATCCCTGTGCCTTGCGGCTGCTTCCCCCCAGCTATCTACCTTACTACGTTTGTTAGTGTGTATATGTCCATGACTCTCTCTCGCCCTGTCAAAACTCACCCTTCCCCCTCCCCATATCCTCAAGTCCGTTCTCCAGTAGGTCTGCGCCTCTATTCCTGTCTTATCCCTAGGTTCTTCATGACATTTTTTCCCCTTAAATTCCATATATATGTGTTAGCATACGGTATTTGTCTTTGTCTTTCTGACTTACTTCACTCTGTATGACAGACTCTAGGTCTATCCATCTCATTACAAATAGCTCAATTTCATTTCTTTTTAAGGCTGAGTAATATTCCATTGTGTATATGTGCCACATCTTCTTTATCCATTCGTCCGATGATGGGCGCTTAGGTTGTTTCCATCTCCGGGCTATTGTAAATAGAGCTGCAATGAACATTTTGGTACATGACTCTCTTTGAATTTTGGTTTTCTCAGGGTATATGCCCAGTAGTGGGATTGCTGGGTCATATGGTAATTCCTTTTGTAGTTTTGTAAGGAACCTCCATACTGTTCTCCATAGTGGCTGAACCAATTCACATTCCCACCAGCAGTGCAAGAGTGTCCCCTTTTCTCCACACCCTCTCCAGCATTTATTGTTTCTAGATTTTTTGATGATGGCCATTCTGACTGGTGTGAGATGATATCTCATTGTAGTTTTGATTTGCATTTCTCTAATGATTAATGATGTTGAGCATTCTTTCATGTGTTTGTTGGCATTCTGTATATCTTCTTTGGAGAAATGTCTGTTTAGGTCTTCTGCCCATTTTTGGATGGGGTTGTTTGTTTTTTTGTTATTGAGCTGCATGAGCTGCTTGTAAATTTTGGAGATTAATCCTTTGTCAGTTGCTACATTTGCAAATGTTTTCTCCCATTCTGAGGGTTGTCTTTTGGTCTTGATTATGGTTTCCTTTGCTGTGCAAAAGCTTTGAAGTTTCATTAGGTCCCATTTGTTTATTTTTATTTCCATTACTCTAGGAGGTGGGTCAGAAAGGATCTTGCTGTGATTTATGTCATAGAGTGTTCTGCCTATGTTTTCCTGTAAGAGTTTGAGAGTTTCTGGCCTTACATTTAGGTCTTTAATCCATTCTGAGCTTATTTTTGTGTATGGTGTTAGGGAGTGATCTAATCCCATACTTTTACATGTACCTGTCCAGTTTTCCCAGCACCATTTATTGAAGAGGCTGTCCTTTCTCCACTGTACATTCCTGCCTCCTTTATCAAAGATAAGGTGTCCATATGTGCGTGGGTTTATCTCTGGGCTTTCTATCCTGTTCCACTGATCTATCTTTCTGTTTTTGTGCCAGTACCATACTGTCTTGATTACTGTTGCTTTGTAGTATAGTCTGAAGTCAGGGAGCCTGATTCCTCCAGCTCCTTTTTTCGTTCTCAAGATTGCTTTGGCTATTTGGGGTCTTTTGTGTTTCCATACAAATTGCAAAATTTTTTGTTCTAGTTCTGTGAAAAATGCCAGTGGTAGTTTGATAGGGGTTGCATTGAATCTGTAGATTGCTTTGGGTAGTAGAGTCATTTTCACAATGTTGATTCTTCCCATCCAAGAACATGGTATATCTCTCCATCTATTTGTATCATCTTTAATTTCTTTCATCGGTGTCTTATAATTTTCTGCATACAGGTCTTTCGTATCCTTAGGTAGGTTTATTCCTAGATATTTTATTCTTTTTGTTGCAATGGTAAATGGGAGTGTTTTCTTGATTTCACTTTCAGATTTTTCATCATTAGTATATAGGAATGCCAGAGATTTCTGTGCATTAATTTTGTATCCTGCTACTTTACCAAATTCATTGATTAGCTCTAGTAGTTTTCTGGTAGCATCTTTAGGCTTCTCTTTGTATAGTATCATGTCATCTGCAAACAGTGACAGCTTTACTTCTTCTTTTCCGATGTGGATTCCTTTTATTTCCTTTTCTTCTCTGATTGCTGTGGCTAAAACTTCCAAAACTATGTTGAATAAGAGTGGTGAGAGTGGGCAACCTTGTCTTGTTCCTGATCTTAGTGGAAATGCCCTCAGTTTTTCACCATTGAGGATGATGTTTGCTGTGGGCTTGTCATATGTGGCCTTTATTATGTTGAGGAAAGTTCCCTCTATGCCTACTTTCTACAGGGTTTTTATCATAAATGGGTGTTGAATTTTGTCGAAAGCTTTCTCTGCATCTATTGAGATGATCATATGGTTTTTCTCCTTCAATTTGTTAATATGGTTTATCACATTGATAGATTTGCGTATATTGAAGAATCCTTGCATTCCTGGAATAAACCCCACTTGATCATGGTGTATGATCCTTTTAATGTGCTGTTGGATTCTGTTTGCTAGTATTTTGTTGAGGATTTTTGCATCTATGTTCATCAGTGATATTGGCCTGTAGTTTTCTTTCTTTGTGACATCCTTGTCTGGTTTTGGTATCAAGGTGATGGTGGCCTCGTAGAAGGAATTTGGGAGTGTTCCTCCCTCTGCTATATTTTGGAAGAGTTCGAGAAGGATAGGTGTTAGCTCTTCTCTAAACGTTTGATAGAATTCACCTGTGAAGCCATCTGGTCCTGGGCTTTTGTTTGTTGGAAGGTTTTTAATCACAGTTTCAATTTCAGTGCTTGTGATTGGTCTGTTCATATTTTCTATTTCTTCCTGATTCAGTCTTGGCAGGTTGTGCATTTCTAAGAATTTGTCCATTTCTTCCAGATTGTCCATTTTATTGGCATAGAGTTGCTTGTAGTAATCTCTCATGATTTTTTTTATTTCTGCAGTGTCAGTTGTTATTTCTCCTTTCTCATTTCTAATTCTATTGATTTGAGTCTTCTCCCTTTTTTTCTTGATGAGTCTGGCTAGTGGTTTATCTATTTTGTTTATCTTCTCAAAGAACCAGCTTTTAGTTTTATTGATCTTTGCTATCGTTTCCTTCATTTCTTTTTCATTTATTTCTGATCTGATTTTTATGATTTCTTTCCTTCTGCTAGCTTTGGGGCTTTTTTGTTCTTCTTTCTCTAATTGCTTGAGGTGCAAGGTTAGGTTGTTTATTCGAGATGTTTCCTGCTTCTTAAGGTGGGCTTGTATTGCTATAAACTTCCCCCTTAGAACTGCTTTTGCTGCATCCCATAGGTTTTGGGTCGTTGTGTCTCCATTGTCATTTGTTTCTAGGTATTTTTTTATTTCCTCTTTGATTTCTTCAGTGATCACTTCATTATTAAGTAGTGTATTGTTTAGCCTCCATGTGTTTGTATATTTTACAGATCTTTTCCTGTAATTGATATCTAGTCTCATGGCGTTGTGGTCAGAAAAGATACTTGATACAATTTCAATTTTCTTAAATTTACCAAGGCTTGATTTGTGACCCAAGATATGATCTATCCTGGAGAATGTTCCATGAGCACTTGAGAAAAATGTGTATTCTGTTGTTTTTGGATGGAGTGTCCTATAAATATCAATTAAGTCCATCTTGTTTAATGTATCATTTAAAACTTGTGTTTCCTTATTTATTTTCATTTTGGATGATCTGTCCATGGGTGAAAGTGGGGTGTTAAAGTCCCCTACTATGAATGTGTTACTGTCAATTTCCCCTTTTATGGCTGTTAGTATTTGCCTTACGTATTGAGGTGCTCCTATGTTGGGTGCATAAATATTTACAATTGTTATATCTTCTTCTTGGATCGATCCCTTGATCATTATGTAGTGTCCTTCTTTATCCCTTTTAATAGTCCTTATTTTAAAGTCTATTTTGTCTGATATGAGAATTGCTACTCCAGCTTTCTTTTGGTTTCCATTTGCATGGAATATCTTTTTCCATCCCCTTACTTTCAGTCTGTATGTGTCTCTAGGTCTGAGGTGGGTCTCTTGTAGACAGCATATATAAGGGTCTTGTTTTTGTATCCATTCAGCCAATCTGTGTCTTTTGGTGGGAGCATTTAGTCCATTTACATTTAAGGTAATTATCGATATGTATGTTCCTATTCCCATTTTCTATATTGTTTTGGGTTCGTTATTATAGGTCGTTTCCTTCTTTTGCATTTCTTATCTAGAGAAGTTCCTTTAGCATTTGTTGTAAAGCTGGTTTGGTGGTGCTGAACTCTCTCAGCTTTTGCTTGTCTGTAAAGATTTTAATTTCTCCATCAAATCTGAATGAGATCCTTGCTGGGTAGAGTAGTCTTGGTTGCAGGTTTTTCTCCTTCATCACTTTCAGTATGTCCTGCCACTCCCTTCTGGCTTGTAGGGTTTCTGCTGAGAGATCAGCTGTTAACCTTATGGGGATTCCCTTGTGTGTTATTTGTTGTTTTTCCCTTGCTGCTTTTAATATGCTTTCTTTGTATTTAATTTTTGATAGTTTGATTAATATGTGTCTTGGCGTATTTCTCCTTGTATTTATCCTGTATGGGACCCTCTGTGCTTCCTGGACTTGATTAACTATTTCCTTTCCCATATTAGGGAAGTTTTCAACTATAATCTCTTCAAATATTTTCTCAGTCCCTTTCTTTTTTTCTTCTTCTTCTGGAACCCCTATAATTCGAATGTTGGTGCGTTTAATGTTGTCCCAGAGGTCTCTGAGACTGTCCTCAGTTCTTTTCATTCTTTTTTCTTTATTCTGCTCTGCAGTAGTTATTTCCACTACTTTATCTTCCAGGTCACTTATCCTTTCTTCTGCCTCAGTTATTCTGCTATTGATCCTATCTAGAGTACTTTTAATTTCATTTATTGCGTTGTTCATCGTTGCTTGTTTCATCTTTAGTTCTTGTAGGTCCTTGTTAACTGTTTCTTGCATTTTGTCCATTCTACTTCCAAGATTTCGGATCATCCTTACTATCATTATTCTGAATTCTTTTTCAGGTAGATTGCCTATTTCCTCTTCATTTGTTAGGTCTGGTGGGTTTTTATCTTGCTCCTTCATCTGCTGTGTGTTTTTCTGTCTTCTCATTTTGCTTATCTTACTGTGTTTGGGGTCTCCTTTTTCAGGCTGCACGTTCGTAGTTCCCGTTGTTTTTGATGTCTGTCTCCAGTGGCTAAGGTTGTTTCAGCGGGTTGTGTAGGCTTCCTGGTGGAGGGGACTAGTGCCTGTGTTGTGCTGGATGAGGCTGGATCTTGTCTCTCTAGTGGGCAGGTTCACGTCTGGTGGTGTGTTTTGGGGTGTCTGTGGCCTTGTTATGATTTTAGGCAGCCTCTCTGCTAATGGGTGGGGTTGTGTTCCTGTTTTGCTAGTTGTTTGGCATAGGTTGTCCAGCACTGTGGCTTGCTGGTCATTGAGTGAAGCTGGGTGCTGGTGTTAAGATGGAGGTCTCTGGGAGATTTCCACCGTTTAATATTATGTGGAGCTGGGAGGTCTCTTGTTGATCAGTGTCCTGAAGTTGGCTCTCCTACCTCAGAGGCAGAGCCCTGCCTCCTGGGCTGGAGCACCAAGAGCCTTTCATCCACACGGCTCAGAATAAAAGGGAGGAAAAGTAGAGAGAATTATTAGAAGTATGAGGAAAGAAAGAAGGAAAGGAGGAAAGGAAGGAAGGAAGAAAGAAGCAAAGAAGGAAAGAAAGGAGGGAGGGAGGGAGGAAGGAAGGAAGGAAGGAGGGAAAGAAGGAGAAAATGTAGAGAGAATTAGTAGAAGTATGAGGAAAGAAAGAGGGAAAGGAGGAAAGGAAGGAAGGAAGAAAGAAGCAAAGAAGGAAAGAAAGGAGGGAGGGAGGGGGAAGGAAGGAAAGAAGGAGGGAAAGAAGGAGAAAATGTAGAGAGAATTAGTAGAAGTTTGAGGAAAGAGAGAAGGAAAGGAGGAAAGGAAGGAAGGAAGAAAGAAGCAAAGAAGGAAAGAAAGGAGGGAGGGAGGGAGGAAGGAAGGAAGGTAGGAGGGAAAGAAGGAGAAAATGTAGAGAGAATTAGTAGAAGTATGAGGAAAGAAAGAAGGGAAGGAGGAAAGGAAGGAAGGAAGAAAGAAGCAAAGAAGGAAAGAAAGGGAGGGAGGGGAGAAGGAAGGAAGGAAGGAGGGAAAGAAGGAGAAAATGTAGAGAGAATTAGTAGAAGTTTGAGGAAAGAAAGAAGGAAAGGAGGAAAGGAGGAAAGGAAGGAAGGAAGAAAGAAGCAAAGAAGGAAAGAAAGGAGGGAGGGAGGGAGGAAGGGAGGAAGGAAGGAGGGAAAGAAGGAAAAAAGACAGAAAGAAAGAAGATACAGTAGAAATAAAATAAAGTATAATATAGTTATTGTACTAAAAAATATTTAGAAAGAAAGAAAAAAAAAAAAAAGAACAGATAGAACCCTAGGACAAATGTTGGAAACAAAGCTATACAGAGAAAATCTTACACAGAAGCATACACTTACGTGTTCACAAAGAGAGGCAAAGGGGGAAAAATCATAAATCCTGCTCCCAGAGACCACCTCCTCAACCTGGGATGATTCGCTGTCTAAAGGAGGGAAGGAAGGAAGGAAGGAAAGAACGAACGAAGGTAAAGTACAATAAAGTTATTACAATTAAAATTAATTATTAAGAAAAAAAAATTTTTTTTTAAAAAAAACCATGGATGGATAGAGCCCTAGGACAAATGTTGGAAGCAA
The DNA here is from genome assembly GCF_008692025.1 of Phocoena sinus. Lineage (NCBI taxonomy): Eukaryota > Metazoa > Chordata > Mammalia > Artiodactyla > Phocoenidae > Phocoena > Phocoena sinus. The sequence continues at coordinate 123,978,955 of NC_045763.1, read as the reverse complement.
AGCTATACAGAGAAAATCTTACACAGAAGCATACACATACACGTTCACAAAGAGAGGCAAAGGGGGAAAAATCATAAATCCTGCTCCCAGAGACCACCTCCTCAACCTGGGGTGATTCGCTGTCTAAAAGAGGGAAGGAAGGAAGGAAAGAAAGAAAGAAAGAACGAAGGTAAAGTACAATAAAGTTATTACAATTAAAATTAATTATTAAGAAAAAAAAATTTTTTTTTAAAAAAACCATGGACGGATAGAGCCCTAGGACAAATGTTGGAAGCAAAGCTATACAGAGAAAATCTTACACAGAAGCATACACATACACGTTCACAAAGAGAGGCAAAGGGGGAAAAATCATAAATCCTGCTCCCAGAGACCACCTCCTCAATTTGGGGTGATTTGTTGTCTAAAGGAGGGAAGGAAGGAAGGAAAGAAAGAAAGAAAGAACGAAGGTAAAGTACAATAACGTTATTACAATTAAAATTAACTATTAAGAAAAAAAAAATTTTTTTTTTTAAAAAAACCATGGACGGATAGAGCCCTAGGACAACTGTTGGGAGCAAAGCTATACAGAGAAAATCTTACACAGAAGCATACACATACACGTTCACAAAGAGGGGCAAAGGGGGAAAAATCATAAATCCTGCTCCCAGAGACCACCCCCTCAACCTGGGGTGATTCGCTGTCTAAAGGAGGGAAGGAGGGAAGGAAAGAAAGAAAGAAAGAACGAAGGTAAAGTTCAATAAAGTTATTACAATTAAAATTAATTATTAAAAAAAAATTTAAAAAAAAAAACCATGGACGGATAGAGCCCTAGGACAAATGGTGGAAGCAAGAGTATACAGACAAGATCTCACACAGAAGCATACACGCACACATTCACAAAAAGAGGAAAAGGGAAAAAAATCACAGATCTCGCTCCTAAATTCCCCCTCTTCAATTTGGGATCACTCCCTGTCTATTCAGGTATTCCACAATGCAGGGCACATCAAGTTGATCGTGGAGCTTCAATCCGCCGCCTCCGCGGCTGCCGGGAGAGACCTCCCCCTCTCCTCCCTGCTCTCACAGCTCACAGGAGCTCAGCTTTGTACCCGGCCCTGCCCCTGCGCGCAGATCGCTGGAGGGCGTCTGTTTTTTCGCTCAGACAGGACGGGGTTAAAGGAGCCGCTGATTCGGGAGCTCCGGCTCACTCAGGCCGGGGGTTGGGGGATGGGGGAAGGAGGGGCACTGCGTGCGGGGCGGGCCTGCGGCGGCAGAGGCGGCGTGACTCTGCGGCAGAGGCCGGCGTGACTCTGCGGCAGAGGCCGGCGTGACGCTGCACCAGCCTGAGACCCGCCGTGCGTACTCCTGGGGAAGTTGTCCCTGGATCCCGGGAACCTGGCAGTGGCGGCCTGCACAGGCTCCGCGGAAGAGGGGCGCGGAGAGTGACCTGTGCTCGCACACAGCCCCCCTGGTGGCGGCAGCAGCAGCCCCAGCGTCTCCCGCCCGTCTCTGGGGTCCGCGGTTTCAGCCGCGGCTCGCGCCCGTCTCTGGGGCTCGCGCTTCCCGCCGCGGCTCGCGCCCGTCTCGGGGGCTCGCGCCCTCAGCCGCGGCTCGCGCCCGTCTCTGGGGTTCGCGCTTTTAGCCGCGGCTCACGCCCGTCTCTGGAGTTCCTTTAAGCAGCGCTCTTAAACCCCTCTCCTCGCGCACCAGGAAACAAAGAGGGAAGAAAAAGTCTCTTGCCTCTTCGGCCGGTGCAGGCTTTTCCCCGAACTCCCTCCCGGCTAGTCGTGGCGCACCAACCCCTTCAGGCCCTAACACACTTTAAAATTAGATTGTCTCTTTATTGTTGAGTTGTAAAAGTTCTTTATATATTCTGTACACTAGACCTTGCTAGATAAATGATTTGTAAATGTTGGGTTGGCCAAAAAGTTTGGGTTTTCTGGTAACATCTCATGGAAAAACCCAAATGAACTTTTTGGCCAACCCAATATTTTCTTCCATTCTGTGGGTTGTCCTTTTACTTTATTAATAATGTCCTTTAACACACACAAGGACACTTTTTCTGGACTTAATTTTGATGAAGTCCAATTTATATAATTTTCTTTGGTTACTTGTGTTTTCGGTGTCCTATTAAGAAACCATCGCCTCATCCGAAGTCATGAAGATTTACGCATATTTTCTTCTAGGAATTGTATATAGTTTTAGCTCTTACATTTAGGTCTTTCATCCATTTTGAGTTAATTTTTGTGAATGGTTAAGGTCCAAATTCACTCTTTTGAATGTAGATATCCAGTTGTCCCAGTACCATTTGTTGACAAGACTATCATTTCCCCCATTGAATGGTTTTGGCACAATTGTTAAAAATCAATTGATATAGATTATTTCTGGATTTTCAATTCTATTCCATTGATCTATGTGTCTACTAATTTTAGTACTGCATTAATTGTTTACTGCTTCTATGAAACTGAGTTTCTCGAAGGCAGGGGCAACATCTTTATTCTTCTTAGTATTTTTAACCCAGCTGTTAGTAAAGCCTTAAAACATGCTCACTAAACAAAGTTAATCACTTAGTTTTGAGGAAAGGAATGGGAATGAAGTTCATAAGACAGGTGGGCTCCTTTACTCATGGAATACTTTATCATTTGATGTGGAAATGAAATTCTGGCATACCTTCTCCATTACTTCCAATGATTCTAACATGTACTGAACACCTTTCTCATACAGAAATATGGGCACCGCAAAGTTTGTAATTGGGTAAAAGATAGGTCTTGAACTCAACAGTAATTAAAAGCTGTAAGTATTGTCAGATAACACAAAGAAAATGCTACTGGAGTTGCAGCAGAAATCACCTTCAACCAGGATATGTTATCATTCATCAGGTCTTCTTGAAGGGTAGTTAATACTTTTGAATTTACTGCCAAAAGAATTTTGAAAATAGAGGACAGGAGTTTGAGAAAAACAGCCATTTGAATTTTACTACTAATATAGTTTAGAGTTTTAATTATCTCTGAAGGGAAAGACCAGTTATTCTCCTAAAATAAAGACGTGGGGCCTACTGAATTGTTTTGGTTTGACATATTATAATATACCTCAAAAGTACAGCACAACCAGAAAAAATTTTAAAATACAAGTTGAATGATTGATTAACACGGGATTAAAGTCATATGGCACAGAACAAGTCTTAGGTACCTAAGGCCATAGCTCTGAATTATAATTTTAGGCTTTCCCTCCACATTTTAAAAAAATTTATTTTATTCATTTATTTTTGGCTGCATTGGGTCTTCGCTGCTGCACGTGGGCTTTCTCCAGTTGCAGCAAGCAGGGGCTACTCTTCCTTGCAGTGCGCAGGCTTCTCATTGCAGTGGCTTCTCTTGCTGCTGAGCACGGGCTCTAGGTGCACGGGCTTCAGTGGTTGTAGCATACAGGCTCAGTAGTTGTGGCTCACGGGCTTAGCTGCTCCCCAGCATATGGGATCTTCCTGGACCAGGACTTGAACCCATGTCCCCTGCATGGGCAGGCGGATTCTTTACCACTGCACCACCAGGGAAGCCCCTTCCCTCCACTTTTGAAGCCAACCCAATTACTGTCATGGTGATTTTGAAGAAAGAATGGTCTCAAAGCTTATATGTAAGATTTAAAAACCAATCTGCTAGTAGAAAATGTAGTATATAAACTTACATTCAATGACCTATTCTTTGTTTAAAGATCTGATTATCAGAAATAGATGAACAGGAGGTGAAAGTGTGGATATGGGTAACATGGTCTTTGGAGTCAGACCTGGTTAACAATTCCTCCATAAAGTAACTATACGACCTGAATCCGAGTTGTGTGTGTGTCTGTAAAATGGAGGTACCTCCTTCCTCAGAGTGGTTATTAAGGATTTTACAAGATGATATGTGTGTGTGTGTGTATATGTGTGCATATATACATCCACAAAGTAGGTACTCAGTAGTTAGTAAAGGAGAATATGGGTATTAAGATAAACCAGAGTCCTACGACAGACACCAAGTGATTCTCTAGGGTTTTGAGCCAAACAGACCTAAATTAGAATGCGATCTCTGCCACTGCCATGTATGGTCTTACTGTGGTTCCAAGTAAAAAGGGTTACTACATCTCTTCTCCTACTCCAAGGCTATATAACAGCCTGAGTAGCGAACCTGAGCCAGTTTAAGCCAGTCACAAACAGGGCACATACTTGACTTCATATACATCTACTTAGTATATGCAAAGAGATTTGTGGTCAAGTGGACCTGGAATCTGGTCACTATCTAGCCATGTTATTTGGGGAAAATTACATAATCTCTTTTTGGCTTCTCATCCTTCAAATGACTTTTGCCAAAGTCAGCATATTTCAAAGACTAAGTAGCAAAACTTTATTTTTGTTAAAGGCTGATTTTTCTTAGGTATTTGCAATGAAAACAGCTGCAGGTCTCAAGGGTACAGTTCCACATTTCCATAATGGAAAGAAATAGATTAAAACTATTTAAAAACCTTTCATAACAGATACTTAATACTTTTATGGTAGAGAAAAGATACCAAAATATAATATTCCCAAAAGCACAACTCTGTAAAAGCTAGTTTTATTCTTATAGGACTCAAAACTTTAATGGCATTCCCATAATACAGTCAGAAAGTAGAACAAGCCCTCAAGAAAAAAGCAAAAATGCCAAGATCTTCTCCAACCACAATTATTTTTAATCTATGAAACAGAATTTCCTTACAAATTAAGTAGTTTTTAGAGTAGTGACATTTATTGTTGATGTGGTCTGTTTAATATGACTGTAGTCAGAACGGAAGTCGGGTCCGTTGTTCTTCCAGAAATTGAAAAAAGTATCATCATTAAGATAAGGAAGAGAAAGATTTGGATTCATCTTTTTGGGACATGTAAGGTGAGAGTGAAGTCTCACAGTTGCAGAATTTGTGGATATTGCTGGAGGAATTGGAGATGCTCTCTAGTAAGCGGGTAATCCCTCTTCCCCGAACACTGCTGTTTTGGCCAGATGTTTTCACCCCAGAAGGGGAGTCACCTAGGATATTAAAAATACAAGAAAAGAAATACAGCAGTTTTATAGTCTTAGAGATCCCTCAATTGACTCATCCTACTGCAGGCCTTTTCACTAAGCCATGATTAAATGGATCGTCAATAGGGGAGATAGTTCTTAGAGTAAAGGCAAAAAGGCTGAACAAGAATATTCTTTTTAAGTCCTGGAAACCTTAATTGAAGTTCTTCAGGGACCATTTGAAATTTCATGTCACTAGCTCTTTTAAACTTTACCATTTCCCCAAAAGACGCCCTCATATCAAAACTATAAAACTACAGCTGCTACAAAAGTAACAGGTTTTATTTTAAAGGCCCTGAACAAAATTCTGAATAAATTAAATTTTATCAAAGTGATACAAAAATCTACATATCCAAATTAAGTGCTTATGCCAAGTAAAACTCCCAATTCAACAAGATTCTTATACCCTAAAGCCAACTTAGATCATCTGTTTTCAGGATCATAAAAAGACCCTAAACTCTTTGAGGTGCCTTCTTATTAAATATAAGATGCTTACCAGTGGGTGTGTTTGATCTCTGTTCCTGATTAGAAGAGCTGAAATGAGAGAATCCTGGACTCTGAACCCTTAGCTTCTATAAGTAACAACAACAACAACAAAAAAAAAAACAGGGGAAAACATGTTTATTATCGGATCATCTACTTCAAATTACTCTTTAAATACAAATTAACACCCACTTTTCCAATGTCTGATCAACTTTTGAAGAGTACTGCTGTGAAGGGGAACAGAGGGCAATCTTTGAGGGGGAAATTACAGGGCCAAAAAAGGGTGTTTTTTTTTTAATATGAGATTATAGCAGGTTTCCTGATAAGAATGACTCAGAACAGAGAGAAACCCTGATGAAATTATTAGAGCCATGTCCTTAGGTAGGTAAGAGAATGAGAACAGAGAAATAAAAGGATTGGTCTTAGATAGAAACACAGACAATTCATGCATTAGAGTATATGGTAGATGCAATGGTAGGAATATGGAAAACCTCGATTGCTTCTATCTTCTCAGAGAAGGAGGGGATACGAGCATCAGCTAGAACAAGGATGAAGGAAGAGGTGATGGAAGTTTGAAGTGAGAGAAGATGAGAAATAACTGTCTAGGAGAGTGGGAGATTAATCAAACTAGAGAAATGGACAACTGCCAGGCAAGGTTAAGGGCTCACTTGAGGTTGGTGGTGATGAATATTTAATAACACCAGTCAGTATGGTAGTTTCTTTTCAGCCTTGGTTAGCTTCAAATATATAACAGAGTAGGTGAAGAGTTGATTTAATGAGGGTTAGTGTTTGTCAACCAACTATGATGAAGAATGAAGGGCCAGTGGAGTTCATAGTGCAAGTGAGTGAAAATAATGGAGCAAGGAATCTAAGCTGGGAAGGAAGGAGGTGAAGGGCAAGGTGGGGAGAGGAGACGCAAGGCTGAAGCACCTGTCTATGTGTGAATGGTACCCCTGGAGTTGTGCCATGCAGTGACCCTGCAAAGGAGGGCAGAACAGTGGAGGCATACAATGAATTGAAGGTCCCAGGAGAGATCAAAGAACTGTTGGCACTGATGTACCAGAGAAAGACAGTGGTAGTCAGAGAGTAGGATGCCTGAAAATGAGATTATGGGGAGATGCCATTGGGGCCTAGAATATGATCACGGGAGTGGATACTTGATGTATGGCAGGGGACAGGATCACTGGAGAAGGGCAAATCAAGGAACTGAAATGTCAGGCAGCTGGAAGGATCATCTATAGGGAAACTGAAATCAAGAATTCTGCCAGGAATATTGTTTGATCTCCTGGCTCAGTGTTGCTCTAAGAATGAGGATGACCAACTCAGGGGCCTATTGAGTCCAAGAAGGGGTTATCAGGTACTACAGCCTGAATGGCATGTGATTCAAAGCCTAGGGATTTTAGGGAGAAGGCAGAAAGAAGTCTAGAGGCCATAAAGTTAAACAAGGACAACTACTTCAAATCTAAGCCTGTGATAAATGAGAGAGAAAAAAAAAGTGTCGCTAACAGGGAAGCAGTATCTTTAGAGGACAGCCAAGTTTTAGTTACAACCAAGGAGGAAAACAGACCTTCCCAAGAGGAGGTTGAAGACATGAGATTTTGCTGATAACTGAGATTGAGAAGACCCACAAAGTTTTTCAGGAGTTGGGGAAGGATTAAAAACAGAATCAGCCTAACAAGATGAGTGTGGCAGATGAGCAAGGATCTAGGTATCCTGAGCTTCCTTCCACTAGTGACTGATGTGAACCATGAAAAGAGGGGTAATGAGACAAAATCTGGTAGTCTCAACACAGATGGTGATGATGGGGCTAAGGCAGTGTTTCTCATCCTGGGTACTACTGACATTTTAGGCTAAATAATACTTTGCTCAGGAGGCTGTCCGTACATAGTCAGGTGTTTAGCAGACTTACTGGTATCTAACTACCCGCTGTATGCCAGTAGCACCCCCTCCCCAGCTGTGACAACCAAAAATGTATCCAAGTGTTGCCAAATGTCCCCTGAAGGACACGAAATAGGTCCTAGTGGAGAACCACTGGGTTAAGGGTTAACAGTAGACAGGAGAGAGAAGAGTCTTGCCCAGAGATTATATGGAGAGCTCTTTTTTATTTTTAAAATTATCATGGAGTAAGACAGACTTCTTTGGTGTGTACAAGAGATTCGTGAAACCACCATTGCAATCAGGATACAGAACCATTCTATCACCTCAAAAATTTCCTATCCCTTTACAGTCATACCCCCTGGGAACCACTGGTACGTTCTTCGTCATTATCATTTGTATTTAACAATGTCATATAAACGGAATCATACATTACATAACCTTTTGAGACTGCTGCTTTTGCTAAGCGTAAGTAATGCCTTTGAGATTGATCCTAATAGTTGTTTTATCAATAGTTCATTCCATTTTGGGGTTCCCTTTTCACTATTTTATTAACTATTTAAAAATAGAACATAGTAGATAATAAATGTTACTAAGTCAGAGGTCTTAGTACTTTCATATACTGCTGCATTTAATCCTACAACGACTACTAGCCCTTATTATTATTCTTGTTCTACAGATACGGAATCAGCACAGAAAGTTCAAATAACTTGCAGAGTCACACAGCCTAGGTGTAGCAGAGCCTGAAGTGAAATTTAGGAATTCTAACTTGAAAGAGCCCATACTCTTAATTGCTATGCTCTTGGTAGTGTAGAGAGGCCTACTAGTAAGTAAATACCAAGGAGGGAAGAGGGGTGGTAGGGAAATTAGATAGCCTCTAATCAAATCCTGAAGTAGATATTTAAAATATCTACTTCAAAAATGTGTGTCACATAATTTTTGGAATAATTGTTTGGAATAATTGTTTGGATGTGTTTTGTATAAACACTAATGCTAATTTTAATTTTCTTTGTTAAGTACAGTAGGAGAATATACAAGGAAGAAAAAGGATTTTTTGTAAGATCCAACTGGATTAAAAACTGACATTCCATGAAGGATCAAAAAAAATTTTCAACAGAAGAGAGAACCAAACAAAGGCCTGATCTTGAGAGACTAGCAGCCCCGAAAAGTGAGCTCCTTACCTGGTAACGCCCTGCATCCAATACAACCATTTTGGGTGTCACACTATTGCCGGCCTCATAATCTTGAAGTGGTACATGAGCCTCTGTGAGCTGGATTCCAAAGAGAGTGGCCAGAGAATTACTGATGCAGTATCTTTAAAAAGGAATTTAAAATGTTTATTATCAGAATCTTATCTAATTCATTCTAAAAGCATTCACATTTAAAAAATTTCTGACAAAGCATGTGAGATATTGTTGTAAATTGGGAAAAAAGAAATTTAGAGATTTGGAGAAAAAATGGGAATAGGTAGCAGTACGTATCATAAAACCGGTCATTACTGGTAAGCAATACTTTGATTACCAAATAAAATTTCAGATCCATTATAAGTGAATGGGAATGAGGGGGAAGAGCACCAGAATTCTCAAATATTTAAGGCAGGGAGAGGCAACAACAGCAACAGGGCAAAAACTTAGAAACACTTATTCATCCTCAGATCAACTATCATCAGCTGTGTAAAGGGATTACCAGAGCTTCCACAGAACTGAGGCTGCAGGTACTTTCCCTACAAAATGAGGAGAAAAGGGTCTATATGTTTTCAACACCTTCACAAGGAAGTGCTGTTCTTAGAGCTTCCACAGAACTGAGGCTGCAGGTACTTTCCCTACAAAATGAGGAGAAAAGGGTCTATATGTTTTCAACACCTTCACAAGGAAGTGCTGTTCTTAATGACAGTAGGGAACTTCACTTTCCTACAGGAATCCTAGAAGAAAAAAATTTCAATAGGTGCTTCTGAAGGCTCAAATTGCTCAGGTGGTAACCACCAGACAAGTAGTGACATGGGCAGAAGAATACAACATAACTAAAAAAACCTTTGTTTTAAAAGACAGTTATGGAAATAGAGGTAAACAGTGATGCACCCTGAATGCCAAAGCAACAACAAGCAAAGTTGCAAAGAAGTCAGTGCAGAATAGAGCATTAGGAAGAAACTCCTTTCTCCAACTTACGCAATTTTCTTGCAAACAGCTAAAGCACAGAGGACAATATCATTGTCTTCATGCCACTTGCACCTGTACAGAAAAAAAAAAGACTTTAATATCCTCATCTAACTGAAGCAGCACTGCTTATGGGTTTTTATGTGCCAGATTTCTACCTTAGTGTCAGTTTCTTAACTATTACTCAAAGATTAAGGTCTCTAATTTAACATATAAAAAGTAGACTTTTTTAAAAACAAGTTTTTAATGTTACCTCCTCTGATGCAAATTCACGACACATTACAAACATGCAGCTATAACAGATTTTACCTTGAAAATCTATATATGTATTTATATATATATAGAAAATCTATATATAGAGTGTAGTTAACATATACTCATTAAACACACATTTACTGAGGACATACTACTTACCAGGCATTGTCCTAAGCACTAGAGATACAGTACAGAATGAAACACTCTCTCTTATGCACACAAAACTTACTTTTTAATGGGGAAGTCAGATCAAAAGATATGTAGGTATAATAACATAGTAAGTTAGATGAGTTCTAAGAAGGAGAAAAACAAGAAAAAGACATGAAATGCAAGAGAAGGGTGACATTTTAGATAAGGTAGGCAGGAAAGGTGTCACTGAGGAGTGGATGTTGGAGTGAAGACGTCAAGAGGGGATGTTGGAGAGGAAATGACCAACAACATACTTTCATGACAAGAGCCACTATAAACCTGTATATCTTTCCCCTGAGTGCATAAGTTATTCGAGACTCAACAGTACTACCTGTATAATAGAAACCTTCTCTGAACTTAGCAAAAATCTTCACTTAGAAATTATAAACACGCTAAACAATAAGTGTAAAAAGTCCATTATCTGCACATGTTATTTAACTGAATGGAAGGCTATCTAAAAATAAGATTAAGAATTCCCCACTGCTTTTACAAAAAGTGATTCAATAAATATGATTCATAAAACTAACTCTAAAATGAAGGCTTAAGTTAAAACTAAATCTAAATCAAGGCACCAGTCCCTCCCACTGGGAGGCCTGCACAAGCCTCTTAGACCAGCCTCACCCACCAGGGGGCAGACACTAGAAGCAAGAGGAACTACAATCCTACAGCCTGTGGGACTACAAACACAGAAAGTTACACAAAATGAGACGGCAAAGAAATATGTTCCAGAGGAAGGAACAAGATAAAACCCCAGAACAACAACTAAGTGAAGTGGAAATAGGCAGTCTACCTGAAAAAGAATTCAGAATAATGATAGTAAAGACCAAGATCTCAGAAAAAAAATGGAGGCACAGACCAAGAAGATACAAGAAATGTTTTAACAAAGAGCTAAAAGATAAACAGAGCTGAACAATAACTGAAATGAAAAATACACTAGATGAAATAAATAGCAGAATAAATGAAGTAGAATGGATAAGTGAGCAGGAAGACAGAATGATGGAAATCACTGCTGTGGAACAGGATAAAGAATAAAAAGAAATGAGGACAGTTTAAGAGACCTCTGGGACAACATTAAATGCACCAACTTTTACATTATAGGAGTCCAGAATGAGAACAAATTTGAAGAGATAATAATTGAAAACTTCCTTAACATGGGAAAGGAAACAGTCACCTAGTCCAGGAAGTGCAGAGAGTCCCAGGCAGGATAAACCCAAGGAGGAGCATGCTGAGACACATAGTAATAGAACTGACAAAAATTAAAGACAAAAAGAAAATATTAAAAGAAACAAGGAGACAAAAAAACAAACAACCCAATCAAAAAATGGGCAGAAGACCTAAAGAGACATTTCTCCAAAGAAGAAATACAGATGGCCAGTAGGTACATGAAAAGATGCTCAACACTGCAAATCAAAGAAATGCAAATAAAAACTACAATGAGGTACCACCTCATGCCACTCAGAATGGCCACCATTAAAATGTCTACAAACAGTTAAATGCTGGAGATGGTGTGGAGAAAAGGGAACCTTCCTACAGTTGGTGGTAATGTAAGTTGGTGTAGCCACAGTGGAAAACAGTATAGGATGTTCCTCACAAAACTAAAAATAGAATTACCATATGATCCAGCAATCTGACTCCTGGGCATATATCCAGACAAAATTACAATTTCAAAAGATACATGTACCCCTATGTTAATAGCAGCACTATTCACAACAGCCAAGACATTTAAACAACCTAAACGTCCATCAACAGATGAATGGATAAAGAAGATATGGTACATAAATACAATGGAATACTACTCAGCTATAAAAAAGAACGAAATAATGTCATTTGCAGCAACATGGATGGACCTAGAGGTTATCACTCTAAGTGAAGTAAGTCAGAAAGATAAAGACAAATACTATATGATACTATATGATATCCCTTATAGGTAGAATCTAAAATATGACACAAATGAACTTATCTATGAAACAGAACAAACATCAGGGACATAGAGAATAGACTGGTGGTTGCCAAGGGAGAGGAGGGTTGGAGAAGGTAGGAGTGGGAGTTTGGGATTAGCAAATGCAAACTGGTGTATACACAGAATGGATAAACAACAAGGTCCTACTGGATAGCACAGGGAACTATATTCAACATCCTGTGATAAACCATAATGGAAAAGAATGCGAAAAAGAAGGGGTGTGTGTGTGTGTGTGTGTGTGTGTGTGTGTGTGTGTGTGTGTGTGAAGCTCAGTCACTGCTGCACAGCAGTAATTGACACAACATTGTTATTCAACTGTACTTCAATGAAAAATAAATTACAATGCTTAAAAAAAAAGAGCAACAAGGGCAAAGCAACAAATAACATCCAAGAGAATCCCCATAAGGTTATCAACTGATTTTTCAGCAGAACTCTGCAGGTCAGAAGGCAGTGGCATGATATATTTAAAGTGTTGAAAGGGAAAAGCCTGCAACCAAGAATACTCTACCCAGCAAGGCTCTCATTCAGATTTGATGGCAAAATCAAAAGCTTTACAGATAAGCAAGATCTAATAAGAGAATTCAGCACTACCAAACTAGCTTTACAAATAAATGCTAAAGGAACTTCTCTAGGCAGAAAAGAAAAGACCACAACTGGAAACAAGAAAAGTACAAATGGGAAAGCTCACCAGTAAAGGTAAACAAACATACAGTAAAGGTAGGAAATCATTCACACACAAATATGATATCAAAACCAGCAACTGTGAGAAGAGTACAAATGTAGGATATTGAAAATGCATTTGAAATAAGGGACGAGCAACTTAAAACAATTGTGTATATATATACATAGTGCTATTTCAAAACCTCACAGTAACCACAAACCAAAAGTCTACAATAGATATACACACAAAAAAGAAAAAGGAATCCAAACATGACACTAAAGATAGTCATCAAATCACAAGAGAACAAAAAGAGGAAGGGAAGAGAAAAGACCTACAAACACAAATCCAAAACAACTAACAAAATGGCAACAAAAACATATCAGTTATTACGTTAAATATAAATGGATTAAATGCTCCAACCAAAAGACAGACTGGATGAATGGATATAAAAACAAGACCTATATATATGCTGTCTACAAGAGACCCACTTCAGATCTAGGGACACATACAGACTGAAAGTGAGAGGATGGGAAAAGGTATCCCATGCAAATGGAAATCAAAAGAAATCTGGAGTAGCAATACTCATATCAGACAAAATAGACTTTAAAGACCGTTACAACAGACAAAGGAGGACACTACATGATGATCAAAGGATCAATCCAAGAAGAGGATTTAACAACTGTAAAAATATACATAGCCAACATAGGAGAACCTTGATGTAGCAGCCATAAAAGATGAAATTGACAGTAACACAATTAACAGTGGGGGATTTTAACACCTCACTTACATCAATGGACGGATCATCCAGACAGAAAAATCAATAACAGAAGACAGGCCTTAAATGTCACATTAGGCCAAATGAATTTAACTGATATTTATAGAGCATTCCATCCAAAAGCAGCAGAACACATTCTTCTCAAGTGCACATGGAACATTCTCCAGGACAGATCACATGCTGGGCCACAAAGCAAGCTTGGGTAAAGTTAAGAAAACTGAAATCATATCATCTTTTCTGACCACAACACTAGGAGATTAGAAATCAACTATAAGAAAAAAACCTGTAAAACAACAAAAACACACAGAGGCTAAACAATACGCTACTGAACAACCCATGGATCACTGAAGAAATCAAAGAGGAAATCAAAAAATACCTACAAATGAAAACAAAAACAGGATGATCAAAAATCTATGGGACACCGCAAAAGCAGTTCTAAGAGGGAAGTTTATAGCAATACAATCTTACCTCACGAAACGAGAAATCTCAAACAACCTTAACTTAAACCTAAAGCAACTAGAGAAAGAAGAACAAACAAAAGCCAAAGTTAGTAGAAGGAAAGAAATAAAGATCAGAGCAGAAATAAATGAAATAGAGACCCCCCCCAAAAAAAACCCAGAAAAGATCAATGAAACTAAAAGTTGGTTCTTTGAAAAGATAAACAGAATTGATAAGTCTTTAGCTAGACTCAAAAAGAAAAAAAGGGAGAGGGCTCAAATCAATAAAATTAGAAATGAAAAAGGAAAAGTTATGGTGGACACCACAGAAATACAAAGGATCATAAGAGACTACTACAAGCAACAGTATGCCAATAAAATGGACAACCGAGAAGAAATGGACAAATTCTTAAGATATAACCTTCCAAGACTAAGTAGAATAGAAAATACAAACAGACCAATCACAAGCACTGAAATTGAAACTGTGATTTAAAAACTGCCAACAAACAAAAGTCCAGGACCAGACGGCTTCACAGGTGAATTCTATCTAACATTTAGAGAAGAGTTAACACCTATCCTTCTGAAACTGTTCCAAAAAATGGCAGAGTAAGGAACACTCCTAAACTCATTCTGAGGCCACCATCACCCTTATACCAAAACCAGACAAAGATACCACAAAAAAAGAAAATTACAGGCCAATATCATTGATGAACATAGATGCAAAAATCCTCAACAAAATACTAGCAAACTGAATCCAACAATACATTAAAGGGATCATACACCATGATCAAGTGGGGTTTATCTCAGGGGCACAAAGATTCTTCAATATCCACAAATCAGTAAGTGTGATACACCACATTAACAAACTGAAGAAAAAACATGATTATCTCAGTAGATGCAGAAAAAGCTTTTGACAAAATTCAACACCCATTTATGATAAAAACTTTCTAGAAAGTGGGCATAGAGGGAACATACCTCAACATAATAAAGTCCATATATGACAAACTCACAGCTAACATCATTCTCAATGGTGACAAACTGAAAGCATTCCCTCTAAGATCAGGAACAGAACAAGGCTGTCCACTGTCTCCACTTTTATTCAACATAGATTTGGAAGTCCTAACCACAGCAGAGAAGAAATAAAAGGAATCCAAAAATGGATTAATTATAAAATTAATACACAGAAATCTGTTGCACTTCTATATACAAACAATGAAAAATCAGAAAGAGAAATTAAGGAAACAATCCCATTTTCCATCACATCAAAAAAGAATAAAATATCTAGGAATACATCTACCTAAGGAGGCAAAAGACCTGTACTCTGAAAACTGTAAGACACTGATGAAAGAAATCGAAGATGACATGAACAGATGGAAAGATATACCATGTTCTTGGATTGGAAGAATCAATATTGTCAAAATGACTACACTACCCAAGGTAGTCTACAGATTCAATGCAATCCCTATCAAATTACTAATGGCAGATCTAGAACAAAAGATTTAAAATTTGTACAGAAACACAAAAGACCCTGAATAGCCAAAGTAATCTTGAGAAATGAAACGGAGCTGGAGGAATCAGGCTCTCTGACCTCAGACTATACTACAAAGCTACAGTCAACAAAACACTGCTGGCAAAAAGACAGACTTATAGATCAATGGAACAGGATAGAAAGCTCAGAAATAAACCCACACACCTATGATCTATTAACCTACGACAAAGAAAGCAAGAACATATAATGGAGAAAAGACAGTCTATTCAATAAGTGGTGCTGGGAAAACTGGACAACTACATGTAAAGGAATGAAATTAGAACATTCTCTAACACCATACACAAAAATAAACTCAGATTAAAGACCTCAACGTAAGACTATATACTATAAAAGTCTTAAGAGGAAAACATAGGCAGAACACTCTTTGACATAAGTTGCAGCAATATTTTTATGGATCCATCTCCTAGAGTAATGAAAATAGAAACAAAATAAACAAATGGGACCTAGTTAAACTTAAAAGGTTTTGCACAGCAAAGGAAACCATAAACAAAACAAAAAGACAACCCACAGCATGGGAGAAAATATTTGAAAATGAAGTGATCAACAAGGGATTAATCTCCAAAATATACAAACAGCTCATGCAGCTCTGTCAAAAAAGCAAACAACCCAATCAAAAAATGGACAGAAGATCTAAAGAGACATTTCTCTAAAGAAGACATATAGATGGCCAAAAAGCACATGAAAAGATGCTCAACACCACTAATTATTAGAGAAATGCAAATCAAAACTATGAGGCATCACCTCACCCTGGTCAGAATGGTCATCATCAGAAAGTTTACAAACAATAAATGCTGGAGAGGGTGTGGAGAAAAGGGAACCCTCCTACACTGTTGGTGGGAATGTAAATTGGTACAACCACTATTGAGAAGAATATGGAGATTCCTTAAAAAACTAAAATTAGAGCTCTCATATGATCCAGCAATACCACTCCTGGGCATATATCCAGAGAAAACCATATTTTGAAAAGATACATGCACCCCAATGTTCACTGCAGCACTATTTCCAATACCCAAGACATGGAAGCCATCTCAATGTCCACTGACAGAGGAATGGATAAAGAGGATGTGATACATATACAGAATGGAATATTAGCCATAAAGAATGAATCAATGCCATTTGCAGCCACATGGATGGACCTAGAGATTATCATACTAAGTAAATAAGCCCAGCAGAAAGACAAAAATCATATGATATTGCTTATATGTGGAATCTAAAAAAATTGATACAAATGAACTTATTTACAAAACAGAAACAGACTCACAGACTTAGAAAACAAACTTATGGTTACCAAAGGGCAGAGGTGGCAGGGGGGATAAATTAGGAGGCTGGGATTAACATATATACACTACTACATGTAAAATATATAATCAACAAGGACATACTGTATAACACAAGGAACTCTATTCAGTACTCTGTAATAACCTATATGAGAAATAGAATCTGAAAAAGAATAGAGGCTTCTGGGAAGATGGCAGTAAGACGCGGAGACCACCTTCCTCCCCACAGATACACCAGAAATACATCTACACGTGGAACAACTCCTACAGAACACCTACTGAACGCTGGCAGAAGACCTCAGCCCTCCCAAAAGGCAAGAAACCCCCCATGTACCTGGATAAGGCAAAAGAAAAAAGAATAAACATAGACAAAAGGATAGGGACGGGACCTACACCAGTGGGAGGGAGCTGTGAAGGAGGAAAGGCTTCCACACACTAGGAAGCCTCTTTGCGGGTGGAGACTGCGGGTGGCGGAGAGGGAAAGCTTCGGAGCCGTGGAGGAGAGCACAGCCACAGGGGTGCGGAGAGCAAAGCGGGGAGATTCCCGCACAGAGGATCAGGGCCGACCAGCACTCACCAGCCCAAGAGGCTTGTCTGCTCACCAGCCGGGGCGGGCGGGGCCTGGAGTTGAGGCTCCAGCTTTGGTCGGAGCACCGGGAGAGTTGGCGGCGTGAACACAGCCTGCAGGGGGTTAGTGCGCCATGGCTAGCCGGAAGGGAGTCCGGGGAAAAGTCTGGACCTGCCGAAGAGTCAAAAGACTTCTTCTTCCCTCTTTGTTTCCTGGTGCGTGAGGAGAGGGGATTAAGAGCGCTGCTTAAAGGAGCTCCAGAGATGGGCGCGAGCCGCGGCTAAAAGCATGGACCCCAGAGACGGGCACGAGACGCTAAGGCTGCTGCTGCCGCCACCAAGAAGCCTGTGTGCGAGCACAGGTCACTATCCACACCCCCCTTCCGGGGAACCTGTGCAGCCCGCCACTGCCAGGGTCCCGGGACAACTTCCCCAGAAGAACACACAGCGTGCCTCAGGCTGGTGCAACATCACGCCGGCCTCTACCACCCCAGGCTTGCCCCGCACTGCGTGCCCCTCCCTCCCCCCGGCCTGAGTGAGCCAGAGCCCCCGAATCAGCGGCTCCTTTAACTCCGTACTGTCTGAGCAAATATCCGGCGACCTACACGCTGAGGCAGGGCCAAATCCAAAGCTGAACCCCTGGGAGCTGTGAGAACAAAGAAGAGAAAGGGAAATCTCTCCCAGCAGCCTCAGAAGCAGCAGATTAAAGCTCCACAATCAACTTGATGTACCCTGCATCTGCGGAATACCTGAATAAACAACGAATCATCCCAAATTGTGGAGCCGTGTGGATGAAAGGCTCTTGGTGCTGCAGCCAGGAGTCAGTGCTGTGCCTCTGAGGTGGGAGAGCCAACTTCAGGACACTGGTCCACAAGAGACCTCCCAGCACCACATAATATCAAATGGCGAAAATCTCCCAGAGATCCCCATCTCAATGCTAAGACCCAGCTTCACTCAATGACCAGCAAGCTACAGTGCTGGACATCCTATACTAAACAACTAGCAAGACAGGAACACAACCCCACCCATTAGCAGAAAGGCTGCCTAAAATCATAAGTGCACAGACACCCCAAAACACACCACCAGACGTGGACCTGCCCACCAGAAAGACAAGATCCAGCCTCATCCACCAGAACACAGGCACTAGTCCCCTCCCCCAGGAAGCCTACACAGCCCACTGAACCAACCTTAGCCACTGGGGACAGACACCAAAAACGATGGGAACTACGAACCTGCAGCCTGCAGAAAGTAGAACCCAAACACAGTAAGATAAGCAAAATGAGAAGACAGAAAAACACACAGCAGATGAAGGGGCAAGATAAAAACCCAACAGAACTAATGAAGAAGAAATAGGCAGTCTACCTGAAAAAGAATTCAGAATGATAATAAACATGATCCAAAATCTTGGAAATAGGATAGACAAAATGCAAGAAACATTTAACAAGGACCTAGAAGAACTAAAGATGAAACAAACAACGATGAACAATGCAATAAATGAAATTAAAAATACCCTAGATGGGATCAATAGCAGAATAACTGAGGCACAAAAACAGATAAGTGACCTGGAAGATAAAATAGTGGAAATAACTACTGCAGAGCAGAATAAAGAAAAAAGAATGAAAAGAATTGAGGACAGTCTCAGAGACCTCTGGGACAACATTAAACGCACCAATATTCGAATTATAGGGGTTCCAGAAGAAGAAGAGAAAAAGAAAGGGACTGAGAAAATATTTGAAGAGATTATAGTTGAAAACTTCCCTAATATGGGAAAGGAAATAGTTAATCAAGCCCAGGAAGCACAGAGAGTCCCATACAGGATAAATCCAAGGAGAAATATGCCAAGACACATATTAATCAAACAGTCAAAAGTTAAATACACAGAAATCATATTAAAACAGCAAAAGAAAAACAACAAACAACACACAAGGGAATCCCCATAAGGTTAACAGCTGATCTTTCAGCAGAAACTCTGCAAGCCAGAAGGGACTGGCAGGACATATTTAAAGTGACGAAGGAGAAAAACCTGCAACCAAGATTACTCTACCCAGCAAGTATCTCATTCAGATTTGATGGAGAAATTAAAACCTTTACAAACAAGCAAAAGGTGAGAGAGTTCAGCACCACCAAACCAGCTTTACAACAACTGCTAAAGGAACTTCTCTAGGCAAGAAACACAAGAGAAGGAAAAGACTTACAATAACAAACCCAAAACGATTAAGAAAATGGGAATAGGAACATACATATCAATAATTACCTTAAATGTAAATGGACTAAATGCTCCCACCAAAAGACACAGATTGGCTGAATGGATACAAAAACAAGACCCATATATTTGCTGTCTACATGAGACCCACTTCAGACCTAGAGACACATACAGACTGAAAGTAAGGGGATGGAAAAAGATATTCCATGCAAATGGAAACCAAAAGAAAGCTGGAGTAGCAATTCTCCTATTAGAAAAAATAGACTTTAAAATAAAGACTATTAGAAGAGACAAAGAAGGACACTACATAATGATCAAAGAATCGATCCAACAAGAAGATATAACACTTGTAAATATTTATGCACCCAACACAGGAGCACCTCAATACATAAGGCAAATACTAACAGCCATAAAAGGGGAAATGGACAGTAACACATTCATAGTAGGGGACTTTAACACCCCACTTTCACCCATGGACAGATCATCCAAAATGAAAATAAATAAGGAAACACAAGCTTTAAATGATACATTAAACAAGATGGACTTAATTGATATTTATAGGACACTCCATCCGAAAACAACAGAATACACATTTTTCTCAAGTGCCCATGGAACACTCTCCTGGATAGATCATATCTCGAGTCACAAATCAAGCCTTGGTAAATTTAAGAAAATTGAAATTGTATCAAGTATCTTTTCTGACCACAACGCTAAGAGAGTAGATATCAATTACAGGAAAAGATCTGTAAAAAATACAAACACATGGAGGCTAAACAATACACTACTTAATAATGAAGTGATCACTGAAGAAATCAAAGAGGAAATCAAAAAATACCTAGAAACAGATGACAATGGAGACACGACGACCCAAAACCTATGGGATGCAGCAAAAGCAGTTCTAAGAGGGAAGTGTATAGCAATACAATCCTACCTTAAGAAACAGAAAACATCTCAAATAAACCACATAACCTTGCACCTAAAGCAATTAGAGAAGGAAGAACAAAAAAACCCCCAAAGTTAACAGAAGGAAGGAAATCATTATAATCAGATCTGAAATAAATGAAAAAGAAATGAAGGAAACAATAGCAAAGATCAATAAAACTAAAAGCTGGTTCTTTGAGAAGATAAACAAAATAGATAAACCATTAGCCAGACTCATCAAGAAAAAAAGGGAGAAGACTCAAATCAATAGAATTAGAAATGAAAAAGGAGAAGTAACAACTGACACTGAAGAAATACAAAAGATAATGAGAGATTACTATAAGCAACTTTATACCGATAAAATTCTTAGAAAGGTATTACCTTCAAAGACTGAACCAGAAAGAAACTATGAACAGACCAATCACAAGCACTGAAATTGAAACTGTGATTAAAAATCTTCCAACAAACAAAAGCCCAGGACCAGATGGCTTCACAGGCGAATTCTATCAAACATTTAGAGAAGAGATAACACCTATCCTGCTCAAACTCTTCCAAAATATAGCAGAGGGAGGAACACTCCTAAATTCATTCTATGAGGCCACCATCACCTTGATACCAAAACCAGACAAGGATGTCACAAAGAAAACGACAGGCCAATATCACTGATGAATATATATGCAAAAATCCTCAACAAAATGCTAGCAAACAGAATCCAACAGCACCCAACAGCACATTACAAGGATCATACACCATGATCAAATGAGGTTTCTTCCAGGAATGCAAGGATTCTTCAATATAAGCAAAACAATAAATGTGATAAACCATATTAACGAATTGAAGGAGAAAAACCATATGATCATCTCAATAAATGCAGAAAAAGCTTTCGACAAAATTCAACACCCATTTATGATAAAAAAAAACACCCTGCAGAAAGTAGGCATAGAGGGAACTTTCCTCAACATAATAAAGGCCATATATGACAAATCCACAGCCAACATCATCCTCAATGGTGAAAAACTGAAAGCATTGCCACTACTATTAGGAACAGGACAAGGTTGCCCACTCTCACCACTCTTATTCAACATAGTTTTGGAAGTTTTAGCCACAGCATTCAGAGAAGAAAAGGAAATAAAAGGCATCCAAATCGGAAAAGAAGTAAAGCTGTCACTGTCTGCAGATGACATGATAGTATACATAGAGAATCCTAAGATGGTACCAGAAAACCAGTAAAGCTAATCAATGAATTTGGTAAAGTAGCAGGATACAAAATTAATGCACAGAAATCTCTGGCAGTCCTATACACTAATGATGAAAAATCTGAACGAGAAATCAAGAAAACACTCCCATTTACCATGGCAACAAAAAAAAATAAAATATCTAGGAATAAACCTACCTAAGGAGACAAAACACCTGTGTGAAGAAAATTATAACACACTGTTGAAAGAAATTAAAGATGATACAAATAGATGGAGAGATATACCATGTTTTTGGATTGGAAGAATCAACATTGTGAAAATGACTCTACTACCCAAAGCAATCTACAGATTCAATGCAATCCCTATCAAACTACCGTTGGTATTTTTCACAAAACTAGAGCGAAAAGTTTCACAATTTATATGGAAACACAAAAGACCCCGAATAGCCAAAGCTATCTTGAGAACGAAAAACGGAGCTGGAGGAATCAGGCTCCCTGACTTCACACTATACTACAAAGCTACAGTAATCAAGACAGTATGGTACTGGCACAAAAACAGAAACAGATCAATGGAACAGGATAGAAAGCCCAGAGATAAACCCACGCACATATGGTCACCTCATCTTTGATAAAGGAGGCAGAAATGTACAGTGGAGAAAGGACAGCCTCTTC
This sequence comes from Phocoena sinus, assembly GCF_008692025.1. NCBI lineage: Eukaryota > Metazoa > Chordata > Mammalia > Artiodactyla > Phocoenidae > Phocoena > Phocoena sinus. The sequence continues at coordinate 123,956,747 of NC_045763.1, read as the reverse complement.
AATAAGTAGTGCTGGGAAAACTGGACAGGTACGTGTAAAAGTACAAGATTAGATCACTCCCTAACACCATACACAAAAATAAGCTCAAAATGGATTCAAGACCTAAATGTAAGGTCAGAAACTATCAAACTCTCAGAGGAAAGAAAACATAGGCAGAACACTCTATGACATAAATCACAGCAAGATCCTTTTTGCCCCACCTCCTAGAGAAATGGAAATAAAAACAAAAATAAACAAATAGGAACTAACGAAACTTCAAAGCTTTTGCACAGCAAAGGAAACCATCAACAAGACCAAAAGACAACCCTCAGAGTGGGAGGAAATATTTGCAAATGAAGCAACTGACAAAGGATTAATCTCCAGAATTTACAAGCAGCTCATGCAGCTCAATAACAAAAAAACAAACAACCCAATCCAAAAATGGGCAGAAGACCTAAATAGACATTTCTCCAAAGAAGATATACAGACTGCCAACAAACACATGAAAGAACGCTCAACATCATTAATCATTAGGGAAATGCAAATCAAAACTACAATGAGATATCACCTCACACCAGTCAGAATGCCCATCATCAAAAAATCTAGAAACAATACATCCTGGAGAGGGTGTGGAGAAAAGGGAACACTCCTGCACTGCTGGTGGGAATGTGAATTGGTACAGCCACTGTGGAGAACAGTATGGAGGTTCCTTAAAAAACTACAAATAGAACTACCACATGACCCAGCAATCCCACTACTGGGCGTATACCCTGAGAAAACCATAATTCAAAAAGGATCATGTACCAAAATGTTCATTGCAGCTCTATTTACAACAGCCAGGACGTGGAAGCAACCTAAGTGTCCATCAACAGATGAGTGGATACAGAAGACGTGGCACATATATACAATGGAGTATTACTCAGCCATAAAAAGAAACGAAATTGAGTAATTTGTAGTGAGGTGTACGGAAGCAGAGTCTGTCACAGAGCGTGAAGTAAGTCAGAAAGAGAAAGACAAATACCGTATGCTAACACATATATATGGAATTTAAGAAAACAAAAATATCATGAAGAACCTAGGGGTAAGACAGGAATAGAGACACAGACCTACTGGATAACGGACTTGAGGATATGGGGAGGGGGAAGGGTGAGCTGTGACAAAGTGAGAGAGAGGCATGGACATATATACACTACCAAACGTAAGGTAGATAGCTAGTGGGAAGCAGCCGCATAGCACAGGGAGATCAGCTTGGTGCTTTGTGACCGCCTGGAGGGGTGGGATAGGGAGGGTGGGAGGGAGGGAGACGTAAGAGGGAAGAGATATGGAAACACATGTATATGTATAACTGATTCACTTTGTTGTAGAGCAGAAACTAACACACCATTGTAAAGCAATTATACCCCAATAAAGATGTTAAAAAAAAAAATCTTCCAACAAACAAAAGCCCAGGACCAGACGGCTTCACAGGCGAATTCTATCATACATTTAGAGAAGAGCTAACACCTATCCTTCTCAAACTCTTCCAAAATATAGCAGAGGGAGGAACATTCCCAAACTCATTCTACGAGGCCAACACCACCTCGATACCAAAACCAGACAAGGATGTCACAAACAAACAAAACTACAGGCCAATATCACTGATGAACATAGATGGAAAAAACCTCAACAAAATACTAGCAAACAGAATCCAACAGCACGTTAAAAGGATCATACACCATGATCAAGTGAGGTTTCTTCCAGGAATGCAAGGATTCTTCAATGTACACAGAAGAATTAATGTGATAAACCATACTAACAAATTGAAGGAGAAAAACCATATGATCATCTCGATAGATGCAGTGAAAGCTTTCGACCAAATTCAACACCCATTTATGATAAAAACCCTGCAGAAAGTAGGCATAGAGGGAACTGTCCTCAACATTGTAAAGGCCATATATGACAAACCCACAGCCAACTTCGTCCTCAATGGTGAAAAACTGAAAGCATTTCCACTAAGATCAGGAACAAGACAAGGTTGCCCACTCTCACCACTCTTATTCAACATAGGTGTGGAAGTTTTAGCCACAGCAATCAGAGAAGAAAAGGAAATAAAAGGCATCCAAATCGGAAAAGAAGTAAAGCTGTCACTGTTTGCAGATGACATTATACTATACATAGAGAATCCTAAAGATGCTACCAGAAAACTACTAGAGCTAATCAATGAATTTGGTAAAGTAGCAGGATACAAAATTAATGCACAGAAATCTCTGGCATTCCTATACACTAATGATGAAAAATCTGAACGTGAAATCAAGAAAACACTCCCATTTACCATGGCAACAAAAAGAATAAAATATCTAAGAATAAACCTACTTAAGGAGACAGAAGACCTGTATGCAGAAAATTATAAGACACTGATGAAAGAAATTAAAGATGATACAAATAGATGGAGAGATATACCATGTTTTTGGATTGGAAGAATCAACATTGTGAAAATGATTCTACTACCCAAAGCAATCTACAGATTCAATGCAATCCCTATCAAACTACCGTTGGTATTTTTCACAAAACTAGAGCGAAAAGTTTCACAATTTATATGGAAACACAAAAGACCCCGAATAGCCAAAGCAATCTTGAGAACAAAAAACGGAGCTGGAGGAATCAGGCTCCCTGACTTCAGACTATACTACAAAGCTACAGTAATCAAGACAGTATGGTACTGGCACAAAAACAGAAACATAGATCAATGGAACAGGATAGAAAGCCCAGAGATAAACCCACGCACATATGGTCACCTCATCTTTGATAAAGGAGGCAGAAATGTACAGTGGAGAAAGGACAGCCTCTTCAATAAGTGGTGCTGGGAAAACTGGACAGGTACGTGTAAAAGTACAAGGTTAGATCACTCCCTAACACCATACACAAAAATAAGCTCAAAATGGATTCAAGACCTAAATGTAAGGCCAGAAACTATCAAACTCTCAGAGGAAAGAAAACATAGGCAGAACACTCTATGACATAAATCACAGCAAGATCCTTTTTGCCCCACCTCCTAGAGAAATGGAAATAAAAACAAAAATAAACAAATGGGACCTAATGAAACTTCAAAGCTTTTGCACAGCAAAGGAAACCATCAACAAGACCAAAAGACAACCCTCAGAGTGGGAGGAAATATTTGCAAATGAAGCAACTGACAAAGGATTAATCTCCAGAATTTACAAGCAGCTCATGCAGCTCAATAACAAAAAAACAAACAACCCAATCCAAAAATGGGCAGAAGACCTAAATAGACATTTCTCCAAAGAAGATATACAGACTGCCAACAAACACATGAAAGAACGCTCAACATCATTAATCATTAGGGAAATGCAAATCAAAACTACAATGAGATATCACCTCACACCAGTCAGAATGCCCATCATCAAAAAATCTAGAAACAATACATCCTGGAGAGGGTGTGGAGAAAAGGGAACACTCCTGCACTGCTGGTGGGAATGTGAATTGGTACAGCCACTGTGGAGAACAGTATGGAGGTTCCTTAAAAAACTACAAATAGAACTACCACATGACCCAGCAATCCCACTACTGGGCATATACCCTGAGAAAACCATAATTCAAAAAGGGTCATGTACCAAAATGTTCATTGCAGCTCTATTTACAATAGCCAGGACGTGGAAGCAACCTAAGTGTCCATCAACAGATAAGTGGATAAAGAAGACGTGGCACATATATACAATGGAGTATTACTCAGCCATAAAAAGAAATGAAACTGAGTTATTTGTTGTGAGGTGGATGGAACTAGAGTCTGTCATAGAGCGTGAAGTAAGTCAGAAAGAGAAAGACAAATACCGTATGCTAACACATATATATGGAATTTAAGAAAAAAAATGTCATGAAGAACCTAGGGGTAAGACAGGAATAAAGACACAGACCTACTGGATAACGGACTTGAGGATATGGGGAGGGGGAAGGGTGAGCTGTGACAAAGTGAGAGAGAGGCATGGACATATATACACTACCATACGTAAGGTAGATAGCTAGTGGGAAGCAGCTGCATAGCACAGAGATATCAGCTTGGTGCTTTGTGACCGCCTGGAGGGGTGGGATAGGGAGGGTGGGAGGGAGGGAGACGTAAGAGGGAAGAGATAATGGGAACATATGTATATGTATAACTGGTTCACTTTGTTATAAAGCAGAAAATAACACCACTGTAAAGCAGTTATACTCCAATAAAGATGTTAAAAAAATAGATATATGTATATGTATAACTGAATCACTTTGCTGTACATCTGAAACTAACTCAACATTTTAAGTCAACTGTACTCCAATAAGAAAACAAAAAAACTAAATCTAAGTCCTTACGTGCCCATGTGGAATCAAGTAATTTTAAATTTCCAGTTAGTTTTGCCCGTTGTTCAGAACTTAATCCCCAGAGTACCTACTTCATATACACATGTTCCATTGGAGATCATATTTTAAATGAAAGCAGTTAAAAAACTAACAATGTATCACAGTATTAAAACAAACTACAACAAACCCATTAAAGTCTGACTCCAGGGAAAAACGTCTCCAAATCTAGTTATACTATTAAAAATGACATTATTTGGATGTGTTTTTATTTATACTTATTGGTCCTCTTCCTCCAAATCTTCCCAAAATGAGTGAATTTTCTAGCAAAGGAAGATTCATATTCTAAAAATCTAACGGTTATCAGAACAGCTCTGTAAACTCTGTTACACTATTAATATTCATTATGCAGCCTGAAATATAGCTTCAATTTGAATGATGTCCAACGTTTCTTTTATGAAATTCCATTCCAAAGTAGTAACATAAGGTTGTAAGTGAATATGTCTGCTAAGTTCGCAACTTACTCCCAAAGTTTCACCACCACGTCATTCACTAAAATAATGTGCAGCATAAAGGCCTTTTTTACACGCTTTTCCTCTTGATTTCCAATAGTCTCAGTGATCTCTTTTCCTCTTATTTCACGGTTAAGTTTCTTCTCCTTTTCAAGGATAACCCTGCCTTTCCCTTTCTCAGGAACCACTGTCATCTGACAGTTACAGATGCTCTTTGCTCTAGTCAAACTGACTCACTGTTTTTTTCTTAAACGGTCTCTATGCTTTCATTCCCGAGTCACTGTTTTGGCCATTTTCTTCTCTTGGAAAGGTCCTTCCTTCAACCCAAATCTCTGCTCACAGGGACAGAGGAGATGCTCAATAAATATTCGTTGATTAAATAAAAGCTGCCTTGTTTCAGTCAGCAGGTCACAGTGAATTAATCCAAGGACAATTATGACAGGAAGCAACAAGGAGAATGGGGTATCTATAAAGGTTATATACTCTAGCCTTCAAAGTAACATGACAGTCATTAACAGCCTGCTTATTTAAGATTCTGATACTTTTTGTGTAACTGTATTCTATTTCACCAATATAAAACCCACCCATTTCTCCTAGAGCTAGAGACAACATTTATCAAAAATTTATTACAAACTTTAATGTCCTTTAAGTACAAGTTTAAGAGCAGTGTTTGAAAAGAGTCCTATCTGCTTATATTAACTAACAGATTCTAACAATAGTTCCTATTGTCTGCTACAACCAAAATTCCCTTGTAAAATACTATATATTGGAATCTTACAATATTATGAAGCTCAGGAAAAGGTAGACCCATCCTTTCCAAAGCAGTTATTATTAAAGTTCTTAAAGTACTATGTAACAGGTTCTATCTTTAATAAAATCCCATGGCACAGACCTCCAAAAATGTCTTACACCAAAGCTACTCTATTTTTTTTTTGGCAGTACGTGGGCCTCTCACTGTTGTGGTGTCTCGCGTTGCGGAGCACAGGCTCTGGACGCGCAGGCTCAGTGGCCACGGCTCACGGGCCCAACCGCTCTGCGGCCCAGACCGGGGCATGAACCCATGTCCCCTGCATCGGGAGGTGGACTCTCAACCACTGCGCCACCAGGGAACGCCCTGCTACTCTACTCTTGTTGCAGCCTATACGTACTCTGAGACTCAACACCATTTCTTCTATTCTAAAACATGATTTTTTCACATTTTAACTGAATGCATTTATTGGACTGCATCATACAATTTAAGGTATTCTACAACTGCTACTGCCTAAACATGTACAAATTTATTATTTTTTAAAGCAGTAGTATGTAGTACTTTATTTTTATTTTTGTTTTTACTGCAGTATAGCTGATTTAAAATATTATGTTAGTTTCAGGTATACAGCTTAGTGATTCAGTATTTTTGCAGATTATATTCCATTACAGGTTATTACTAGATAATGGTATAATTCCCTGTGCTATACAGTATATCCTTGTTGTTCATCTATTGCATATATATTAGTTTGTATCTGTTAATCTCATATCCCTAAATTTGTCCCTCCCTCCACCCTCGTCCTTTTGGTAACCACTAGTTTGTTTTCTATATCTGTGAATCTGCTTCTGTTCTGCATATATCTTTGAGTATTATTCTGGATAACCAAACAACTGTAATCCTTCAACATTTTAGTCAATAAACCATTGAGAAAGTATTGGTTTGTCTCTGAAACCTTCTACTGGTATCATCTGATAAGATCAAGAAAGAACCAGCATCAAAACTTGCAGAAAAGGTGTCTGTGAGTGGCTCGGGAGAAAATCCGGAGACAAAAGTACAATTCCCTTTTAAGAAATGCCATATCACCACCCTGGATGGCACAGAGACAACAATGTATGAAAACATGGACAATGAATGATTCTGAATGTGAAATTTTAGGAATACTTTAGCCAGTAGCTGAGGCAATGGTACATAAATCCAAATATCCTAACACATCATCCATAAACTTTTAAGCCTAACAAGACTAAACAAAACAAAGTATATACCTGCAGCATAACTAAGAGAAGCATAACTACAAGACTACAAGACTCAATTACCAAAAGAAAATCCTTACTTTCCAATGGAGTCATTTCTCAAGTTCACACCCAAGCCTCTATATAGCTTTATAGAGAGGGTGGAGCCCAGAAAACATGGGGGAAGAGAGAGAAGGGAAATTGAGAGCCCAAGATTAAATTATAACCATTCCCACAATGAGACGGTTGATAAATATTCAGAATCCTGGTAGATCAGAGCACTGGCTACAGGAAACTGACTTAAAAGTGCCTGAAGACTCTAGAAGGCAGCCTGGAAGGCACTGTTTCTTGGCAGCAGAGGGCAAGAGGAAGGGAAGGAGTCCTTTAGAGACTGTGTGAAGGGGGAAAAAAAGCACAGAGGGGGAAACTTAGGATTTTCCAGGACAAAGAAAGCAGGAAAAAAATGGAAAGACCCACAACGACACTGCCACCACCCTGAAAGCATTCTAAGAAACCCTACTTTGCTACACTGACAGAAGAGGAAGCACTTGAACTACAAATCTCAAACCAATGTAAAGGAACAACAGAAAGCCACTGCAAGAGGTAAACAGAAAATGAGAATCACTATAGTTGATAACTCTCCCCATCCCCAACCCCTCAAAAAACCATGAAGAAGACGAAAACTATAAAACAACAGTATAACATAACATTCTACATTGTTATTAATATATGACTCAAATATCCTTAAACAAAAATTTTGAAGATACAAAAACATGGCCTGAATAAGAAACTTCAAAACTAAGAACAGAAAGAAGAAGAGTTGACAAAACTCAGGAAAGAAATAAAAATCATATAGGAAAAGAACTGAATTACAAACTGCCTAAGGAAGAACAGATTCAAATGAGACGTTAGTAAGGGAAACTGAAGAAAACAGAAAACTACCATGAGAATAAGAGACTAAAGAAAGAAGAAATAAGGGTCAGAAAAACCATAATGAAAGGTAAAGAAGACCAATCATACATAATTGGACATCCTTAAGAAAAATTAAATGGAATAGAATATTAAACTACAATCTAAGAAAAATCTCCAGAAATTAGACCTGATTCTGCATACTAAAAGGGCCTGCCAAACACCTGGGAAGACTGACCTGCAGTAATATACTCAGAGAAACAGTCCAGTAAAACTATTAGACTTTAAAGATGAAAAACCATTCTTAAGGTCTCCAGGCAAAAAGAGCAAAATAACTTAAAAGATCAAGAGAATTAAATTAACAAACTTCTAAGAAGCAACATAAAGCAATACAACAATGCAGCTGTACTTTCTAGAAACTCAAGGAAATAAAATGTAAACCAACAGAAAAAATTTTAAACATGCAAGAACAGAGTTACTGCCATTCCCAAGAGCCCTTGATCAATCTACTAGATCAAGATTCAGCAAACTTTTTCTGTAAAGGCATCAAATAACACAGGCACTTATAGCTATAGGAGATATAATGAGACATACACGGAAACAGTAGTAATGAGACTTCACAGCACTCTCAATATAACACAGATCAAGTAGACAAAATATAAAGAGATAAGGCAATTTAAACATAATAATGTAGAGCTTATGGATACTTGTCAAATGTTGCACCCAGATAAACACATATTCTTCTCACATACCCACAAAACATTCACAAAAATTGATTATATATTTAGTCACCAAAAAAACTGCAAAACACTAGTAACTTCCATAAGGTAGAAATATTACAAACAATACTTTGATCACAATGCAAAGACGCTAGAATTTACTAACAAAAACCAAAAAAGCTTTCCATCTGGACATTTAAAAGCCTCATATTAACTCCTGGGTTAAAGAGAGCTGAAACTACAGAATTTTTTTAAAAAATGACAAAATACTACGTCAACAACTTATGGGATGCACTGCAAGACATGTTTAAGAGAAAATTAACTCTACTGAACACTTAACAATTTAAAGAAAACCCAAAATTAACTAAATAACGAGCCCAAAAATCTAAAAAAAAGAACCACAAAGTACCAAGAATATAGAAGCAGAAATAAATGAGGAAGAGAACAGAAAATTAGCAGATCTAATAAACTGTTGTTTTGAAAAAAACAGACAATGCACTACGCTAGCATGATTTAGGGGAAAAAGGTAGAAGCACAAATATATAAGAAACAATGAGATAAATAACCAGTGAAACAAGGAATTTTAAAAATTATAAAAGACTAGTTTGCAGACTTAATTTTAAACAAATTTGGAAAACGTATATAAAATGCATAATTTCCTAAGGAATTACAGATTACCAAAATTGATCCCATTAAAGTTAGAAAGCCTAATCAAATCAATTTTCATAGAAGAAACAGAGAAATTTTTGTGGGAACTGCCCCACAAAAATTCACCAGTCCCAGATAGGCACAATCTGTGTGAGAAAAATTTTAAAACAGACTTGAAAGACCCAAAAGTAGATCTGAACAATGGAAAGACACCTCTTGCCTTTGAACAGAATTCAACATTATATAAAGGTTTCAGTTTTCCAAGTTAATTTATAAAGTTAATGCAATCCAAGGAACTTTATGGAGCTAGACTGAAGAGTGATACTTCTGAATATACTTTGTTTCAACTATGCTAATACATTCCACATTCAAAATATAATAAAACCAACAAATATGGGCAAAACCAAAAATGGAATAAAACGAGGAAACAGACTTAACTATATTTCAAATGAATAATTTAACCACATTGAAGGAGAAAAAAAGAACCAACTCCAATAACTTCTGAACAAAGTATTTTGACTACCTTCAGACTAAAACAACTGAAAGAAGATTCTAAACTGTTAATATGCCTTTTTTTAAAATAGTGGTATCACTTAATTCTAAAACAACTTAATGCATTCTAGGACTGGACAAACAAAAATGTTGAGCACCAGGTTTTTCCACTCAGAAGGGCAACACAAAAATGGAAAACTGGAAAATTCTATGGTTTTATATTGGAATTGTAGGTTCAGCATGAACTCATGGTGAGATAAAGACAGAGGGAGAGAGAGAGGAAGGAGCAAGCAGGTGAGCCTAGCTGCATAAAAATGTTTATGAAAGGTATGTATACACATATATTTACTAGCTCTTTCCACTAAGGGGAACTAGAATCAATGACAGTCTAATAGGAATGAACACCCAGCACCCAGATTCTATCTCCTAAATGCACACTCTTCCACTAAAAGGAATCAAGGCTCCTTGGAGAAATGGCTAATTCAAAGCTGAGGCAGGGAAAAGTACAAGATGAACCTGAAATATATGGAGCTGGAAAGCAAAGAAGCACTCAAAGAATGAGGCAGCAATGTAAACAACAACAACAACAACAAAACCCAAACAAAGAGACCACTGCTTTGAAGGGACTTCCACTGGCCATAAAGGAAACAATCTGAGCATAAAAATAAGTTAATAAGAGATTATGGCCGACTGAATAAGATATAGGAATACATGAGTCCATACTCATAAATAAATGAAAAAAAGTCAGCAAAGAGGAAAAGCTCCTTACAGTAGAATGCTAACTAATAAATGTAGAAGCAAAAATCAGATTAGAAGTACTTCCCTGGTGGCACAGTGGTTAAGAATCCACCTGCCAGTGCAGGGGACATGGGTTCGAGCCCTGGTCCGGGAAGATCCCACATGCCGTGGAGCAACTAAGCCTGTACGCCTCAACTACAGAGCCTGCACTCTAGAGCCCGTGAACTACAACTACTGAGCCCGAGTGCCACAACTACTGAGCCCAAGTGCCTCAACTACTGAAGCCCACGTGCCTAAAGCCCATGCTCTGCAACAAGAGAAGCCACCCAATGAGAAGCCCGCAAACCACAACGAAGAGTAGCCCCCGCTTGCCGCAACTAGAGAAAGCCTGCGTGCAGCAACAAAGACCTAAGGCAGCCAAAAATAAAAATAAATTTTAAAAAATCAGATTAGAAAGCCATCATTTCACAAAAATAGTAATAATCGACCCAGGCAAAAATCATCAATGGATGTTAAAACTAGCAGAGTAAAGTTTGAGGAATAGATTATCTACCAAATCTCAAAGAATCTCCCAACAGAATATTAATTATAAGGTAAAAAAGAGTAAATTTTCAATAGAGAAATTTGGCAGACAATATCTTAAGCAAATGATCAAAGCTGTCAGTAGTGAGACTGACATCAGATGCCTCCAGATATGACACACTGAGAAGACACATCACTTTTGTGGTACTCCTGCTAAAAATATATAATCTCAATCTAATCATGTGGAAATACAGGCAAACTCAAACTGAGAAACATTTTGCAAAGTAATGGGCCTGTACTCTTCAAAAAGGTCAAGATCATGAGAGTCAAAGACTGAGGAACTATTCCAGATTAAAGGGCCTAAAGAGACATAATAACTAAATGCAACATGTCGTCCTGGCTTGGATCCTAAATTTTTTTTTTTTTGGCTATAGAAGACATTATTAGAACAACTAGCAAAATATGAATATAGCTTTTAGATTAGACAGTAGTACTGTATCAATGGCAATATCCTGTTTTGATAACTGTATTGTGGCAATATACATGACCTTGTTCTTAGGAACAACACATTGATACTCAGGGGTGAAAAGGCATCATGATAGCAACTTGCTCTCAAGAGGCTGAGAAAAAGAAACAGTGTATGTATATTTAGAGAAAAAGTTATAAATATATAAAAATATTAAGTTAGAGAATCTGAGAATGGTACATACAACTTCCCTGTACTAGAGTCTTGCAACTTTTCTGTAAGCCTAAAATTATTTCAAAGTAAAAAATATACTTTCAATTTATTTCACTTTTTTTTTTTTTTTGCGGTATGCGGGCCTCTCACTGTCGTGGCCTCTCCCGTTGCGGAGCACAGGCTCCAGACGCGCAGGCTCAGTGGCCATGGCTCATGGGCCTAGCCGCTCTGCGGCATGTGGGATCTTCCCAGACCGGGGCCCGAACCTGTGTCCCCTGCATCAGCAGGCGGACTCTCAACCATTGCGCCACCACGAAAGCCCTATTTCACATCTATATTTCTTATAACTACAAGAATTCTATGTAATAAAGTGTCTATACAAATAAATACAAAATATTCTTTCATTAGTACAGAAATTCTAAGTGATAAAGCACTGTCAGTTTATTTGGTAGTTTTTTTGTTTTTATTGATAGACGAAGTAACAATGTACCTTACAATCAATTAAATCTTATATTCAAGGAAATACAATGATTCCAAAGTTTCATAGGAAAATATTGTTTAAAAAGGCAAAAACTAATCATACCATATTTTTTCAGTTCAGAAAACAGTATCACTATCACAAAATCACTATAAATACCTTGTGTTGCTAGAATAATCCCACATGGCCACATCTAGGAAGCTCCGAACCCAGGTCTTAGAGGGCTCCTTGAGAAATTTTTGCTGGTAGATCCCTACTACAAGATCCTCTACAGTGAGAAGTTCTAGATCTTGCCTGATTTCTTCCATTGGTAAACAGAAACATACATACAATTAGTAAGTTTAGGTACACAGAACATGTACATCAAAATGGAAACACAGATATTAAAATGCATTTGAGCAGTGACCCAGTTTAACTAACCTGATGACTTCTCCATATGCTTCAAACACCAGTTGACTCTGGCTCTATCATCAGACTGGAGAAGGGAAAAAAATTTTAACTTATTTTCTCCTATCTTCTGTTACTTTTAATTAATGTGGTCCTTTCAAACTGGGGGAAGGGGAAGGAGGAGGGGTAATGATGGTGAGAAGGGAGAGACTGAACAGTCTGTGACAACTAAACAAGAACTGTAAAACAGAGCAACATATTCTAGAAAATACTGCTAATAATAACCAGTTATGCTCATAAAGCAATGTTAATATACTTTATGAACAGCAAGTGAGACTTAGGGTAAACAAATGAAGAAACCAATGTTCAGAAAAAGATAAATAAGGTGATTTGTGTTCATGGTGACACTAATAAACAGTAAGGTTAAAACCCAATTCTATGACACCCAGCCTAGAAGAACTTAGACAAAACAAAGAATAAAGATTACAAAAGGAAGATCAAGGGACTGCTACAAAAACAATTTTGAACAAACAATTCTCTTGCGTAGGAGAATAGGTGTACAGACTAGAAATCCATCCTTCAGAGTAAAAACAATTGAAGATATTTCAGAAGGAGGAACTAAAAACATGAGATTGACCGAAGCTGAAATACATTCAGTTTTTGCAGTCTTCAAAATCCCTCCAATACCAGAGATTTAGAAGAAAAAGCATTATACCTAATTACATTCAAAATAAGAATGAACATATATATTTTAATACACAGGCAAAAGTTATTTCTTTGGGTATCTTTCATGGATCTTTTGGTTTCTAAGTAATGACTTAAAAGAAATTCTTATGTTGAAATTACCTTGCAGTAGACAGGTGGCCAGTTCCCTGGATTTGGATGAATGAATCTATAAAGGTTTTGTAACACCATTGCTTGGTCATGCCCGGATTCAAAGTTTGAAATAGGAATCTTGTGACTAGAATCACCTGAAGGAAATAAAAAGTAGGTAGGAGTTAAAAATTTGACTAAGACAAATATTATGGAGTAGGTATAGAAGTAAGGGTACAGGAAGGGAGTAGTGGATAACTCATATTTAAGCACTTGTACCAAGCCTGCTTATGGTTAGGTACTTTACATATTTTATCCCATAATCTTATGAGGTAGACAATATACACATATTAGAAAAGAGATAACTGAGAAACATAGAAGTTAGCAGTAAGTTAACTGAGAAACACAAAAGTTAGCAGTAAGTTAATAGCTGGTGAACAGTGGAGTCAGGACTCAAACCGAGGTTAAGCGAAAGAGCCTATATAGTGTTTTCACTATTCCTACGTGGCCTTTCATGAATGTGGTTTATTAATAAGGCTGGAGACCTTGATAGTAATGACTGCTTTTTAAAAGACTGTACGATGAATACTTCTACTTCCAGTAAAATATGGACCAAGTAATTCAGACCAAACTTCCCACAAAAATTTAGGATGTCAATAGCACCTGCAGTAGCAAGGAATTATTAGATCAAGATGCAAAATATAAAATCCAGAGAGGTGAGTCTAGCTCTGGGGGCAGTTTTCCCCCTGGAGTAAGTTGCTAATTCCAGAAGAGGAAGTTTAATGGCTGAGATAAAAAAAACTAACAGGGCAGGAACACAACTCCTCCCACCAACAGACAAGCTGCTTAAAGTCTTCCTGAGCCCTGAGCTGCCTCTAAACACACCCCTTGACACAGCCCTGCCCACCAGAGGGACAAGACCCAGCTCCACACACAGTGGAGCTGGCACCAATCCCTCCCACCAGGAAGCCTGTACAGGACTCTTAGACTAGCCTCACCTACCACAGGGAAGACACCAGAAGAGGAACCACAAACCTAAAGCCTATGGGGCCGTAAACACAGAAAGTTAGACAAAATGAGATGGCAGAAGAATATGTTCCAGATGAAGGAACAAGATAAAAACTCGAGAAGCACAACTAAGTGAAGTGGAGATAGGCAATCTACCTGAAAAAGAATTGAGTGTAATGATAGTAAAAATGACCCAAGATCTCAGAAAAAGAATGGAGACACAGACCAAGAAGACAGAAGAAATGCTCAACAAAGAGCTAGAAAATATAAAGAACAAACAGAGTGGAACAATACAATACCTGAAATTAAAAATACACTGGGAAGAATAAACAGCAGAATAAATGAGGCAGAATAATAGATAAGTGAGCTGGAAGACAGAATAGTAGAAATCAATGCCACGGAACAGAATAAAGAAAAAAAGAATGAAAAGAAATGAAAACAGTTTAAGAGACCTCTGGGACAACATTAAATGCACAAACATTTGCATGATTGGGGTCCCAGAAGGAGAAGAGAGAGAAAAAGGACCTGAGAAAACATTTGAAGAGACAGTAGCTGAAAAATTCCCTAACATGGGAAAGGAAACAGTCACCCAAGTCCAGGAAGTGCAGCGAGTACCATATAGCATAAATCCAAGGAGGAATGTGCCGAGACACATGTTAATCAATTTGACAAAAATTAAGGACAAAAAGAAAATATTAAAAGCAACAAGGGAAAAGCAACAAATAACATACAAGAAAATCCCCATAAGGTTATCATCTGATTGTTCAGCTGAAACTCTGCAAGCCAGAAGGGAGTGACATAATATACTTAAAGTGATGAAAGGGAAAAACCTACAACCAAAAATACTCTACCCAGCAAGGTTCTCATTTAGATTTGACATAGAAATCAAAAGCTTTACAGACAAGCAAAAGTTGATAGAATTCAGCACCACCAAACCTGCTGTACAACAAATGCTAAAGGAAATTCTCTAGGTGGAAAAGACCACCAGAATACAAGAAAATTACAAACAGGTAATCTCACCAGTAAAGGTAAATATACAATAAAGGTAGGAAATCATCCACCTACAAACATGGTATCAAAACCAGCAATCCTGACATGAGGAGAGTACAAATGCAGGACACTGGAAATGCATTTGAAACTGAGAGACCAGCAGCTTAAAACAAACTTGTATGTATATAGACTGCTATATCAAAACCTCATAGTAACCTCAAACCAAAAATCTACAATAGATATATACACAAAAAAGAAAAAATCAAACACTAAAGATAGTCATCAAATCACAAGAGAACAAGAGAAAGGTTAGAAAGAAGACCTACAGAAACAAATCCAAAACAACCAACAAAATGGCAGTAAGACCATACATATGGGTAATTACCTTAAATGTAAATGGATCAAATGTTCCAACCAAAAGACACACCCTGGCTGAATGGATACAAAAACAAAACCTATATATATATATATATATATATATATATATATATATATATATCCTACAAGAGACCCAATTCGGATCTAGGGACACATACAGACTGAAAGTGGTGAGAGGATGGAAAAAGGTATTCCATGCAAAAGGAAATCAAAGGAAAGCTAGAGTAACAATACTCATATCAGACAAAGTAGACTTCAAAATAAAGACTGTTACAAGAGACAAAGAAGGACACTACATAATGATCAAAGGATCAATCCAAGATGATTTAACAATTATAAATATATATGCAGCCAACACAGGAGTGCTTTGATACATAAGGCAAATGCTAACAGCCATAAAAGGAGAAATCGACAGTAACACAATTAAGAGTAAAGAACTTTAACTCCCCACTTAAATCTATGAATAGATTATCCAGACTGAAAATCAGTAAGGAAACACAGGCCTTAAATTACACGTTAGACCAGAAAGACTTAATTGATGTTTATAGAGCATTCCATCCAAAAGCAGCACAATACTCATTCTTCTCAAGTGCACATGGAACATTCTCCAGGAGAGATCACATGCTGGGCCACAAAGCAAGCTTGGGTAAAGTTAAGAAAACTGAAATCATATCAAGCATCTTTTCCAACCACAACACTAGGATGTTAAAAAAAATCAACTATAAGAAAAAAAAATGTAAAAACCAAAAACACTCAGAGGCTAAACAATATGCTAGTAAACAACCAATGGATCACCAAAGAAATCAAAGAGGAAATCAAAATATACCTAGAAGCAAATGAAAATGAAAGCATGACTATCCAAAACCTATAGGACTCAGCAAAAGCAGTTCTAAGAGGTAAGTTGACAGCAATACAATCTTACATCAGGAAACAAGAAAAATCTTAAATAAGCAACCCAACCTTATACCTAAAACAACTAAAAGAAAAAGAACAAACAAAACCCAAAGTTAGCAGAAGGAAAGAAATCATAAAGATGAGAGCAGAAATAAATGAAAGAGAGGCAAAGCAAACAACAGAAAAGATCAATGAAACCAAAAGCTGGTTCTTTGAAAAGGTAAACAAAATTGATAAACCTTTAGCCAGACTCAAAAAGAAAAATAAGGAGAGGGTTCAAATCAATAAAATTAGAAATGAAAAAGAAGTTACAACAGACACCAAGGAAATACAAAGGATCATAAGAGACTACTACAAGCAAGTGTATGCCAATAAAATGGACAACCTAGAAGAAAAGGACAAATTCTTAGAAAGGTACAATCTCCCAAAACTGAACCAGGAAAAATAGAAAATATGAACAGACCAATCACAAGTATTGAAATTGAAACTGTGATTTAAAAACTCACAACAAACAAAAGTGCAGGACCAGATGGCTTCACAGGTGAATTCTATCAAACATTTAGGGAAGAGTTAACACCTATCCTTCTGAAACTCTTCCAAAAAATGGCAGGGGAAGGCATACTTCCAAACACATTCTATGAGGCCACCATCACCCTGATACCAAAATCAGACAAAGATACCACAAAAAAAGAAAATTAGAGGCCAAAATCACTGATGAACATAGACACAAAAATCCTCAACAAAATACTAGCAAACCAAATCCAACAATACATTAAAAGGATAATACACCACGATCAAGTGGGATTTATCCCAGGGATGCAAGGGTTTTTCAATATCCACAAATCAATCAGTGTGATACACCACATTAACAAATTGAAGAAGAAAAACCACATGATTATCTCAATAGATGTAGAAAAAACTTCTGATAAAATCCAACACCCTTTATGATAAAAACTCTCCTGCAAGTGGGCATAGAGGGAACATAACAAACCCAACATCATAATGGTGAAAACATGAAATCATTTCCTCTAAGATCAGGTACAAGACGAGGAGGTTGACTCTCCCCACTTTTATTCAACATAATTTGGAAGTCCTAGTCACAGCAATCAGAGAAGAAAAAGAAAGGAATCCAAGTTGGAAAAGAAGTAGTACAACTGTCACTGTTCACAGATGACATGATACTATACATAAGAAATCATAAAGATGCTATGAGAAAACTACTAGTGCTCATCAATTCGGTAAAGTTGCAGGATACAAAATTAATACACAAAATCTTTTGCATTTCTATACACTAACAACAAAAGATCAGAAAGTGAAATTAAGGAAACAACCCCATTTACCATTACATCAAAAAGAATAAAATACCTAGGAATAAATCTACCTAAGGAGGCAAAAGGCCTTTACTCTGAAAACTATAAGACACTGATGAAAGAAATCGAAGATGAAAAACAAACAGATGGAAAGATATACTGTGTTCTTGGACTGGAAGAATCAATATTGTCAAAATGACTATACTACCAAAGGTAGTCTACAGATTCAGTGCAATCCCTATCAAATTACTAATGGCAGATCAAGAACAAAAGATTTAAAATTTGTACAGAAACACAAAAGACCCTGAATAGCCAAAGCAATCTTGAGAAAGAAAAACAGAGTTGGAGGAATCAGGCTCCCTGACTTCAGACTACACTACAAAGCTATAGTCATCAAAACACTATGGTGCTGGCAAAAAGACAGACTTATAGCTCAATGGAATAGGACAGAAAGCCCAGAAATAAACCCATGCACTGATGGTCAATTAATCTACGACAAAGAAGGCAAGAATATATAATGGAGAAAAGACAGTCTCTTCAATAAGTGGTGCTGGGAAAACTACACAGCTACATGTAAAGGAATGAAATTAGAACATTCTCTAACACCATACACAAAAATAAATTCAAAATGGATTAAAGACCTCAATGTAAGACTGGATACTATAAAAGTCTTAGAGGAAAACATAGGCAGAACACTCTTTGACATAAGTTGCAGCAATATCTTTTTGGATTCACCTCCTAGAGTAATGAAAACAAAAATAATAAATAAATTAGACTGAATTAAACTTAAAAGCTTTTGCACAGCAAAGGAAACCATAAACAAAAAGACAACCCACAGAATGGGAGAAAACATTTCCAAATGAGGTGACCAACAATGCATTAATCTCCCAAATCTACAAACAGCTCATGCAGCTCAGTATCAAAAAATTAACAACCCAATCAAAAAATGGGTAGAACCCTGAATAGCCAAAGCAATCTTGAGAACGAAAAATGGAGCTGGAGGAATCAGGCTCCCTGACTTCAGACTATACTACAAAGCTACAGTAATCAAGACAGTATGGTACTGGCACAAACACAGAAATACAGATCAGTGGAACAGGATAGAAAGCCCAGACATAAAACCATGCACGTATAGACACTTTATCTTTGATAAAGGAGGCAAGAATATACAGTGGAGAAAAGACAGCCTCTTCAATAAGTGGTGCTGGGAAAACTGGACAGCTACATGTAAAAGTATGAAATTAGAACACTCCCTAACATCATACACAAAAATAAACTCAAAATGGATTAAAGACCTAAATGTAAGGCCAGACACTATCAAACTCTTAGAGGAAAATATCGGCAGAACACTCTATGACATAAATCACAGCAAGATCCTTTTTGACCCACCTCGTAGAGAAATGGAAATAAAAACAAAAATCAACAAATGGGACCTAATGAATCTTCAAAGCTTTTGCACAGCAAAGGAAACCATAAACAGGACCAAAAGACAACCCTCAGAATGGGAGAAAATATTTGCAAATTAAGTAACTGACAAAGGATTAATCTCCATAATTCACAAGCAGTTCATGCACTCAATAACAAAAAGACAAACAAAAACCCAATCCAAAAATGGGCAGAAGACCGAAATAGACATTTCTCCAAAGAAGATATACAGATTGCCCACAAACACATGAAAGAACGCTCAACATCATTAATCATTAGAGAAATGAAAATCAAAACTACAATGAGATATCATCTCACACCAGTCAGAATGGCCATCATCAAAAAAAATCTAGAAACAATAAATCCTGGAGAGGGTGTGGAGAAAAGGGAACACTCTTGCACTGTTGGTGGGAATGCAAAGTGATACAGCCACTATGGAGAACAGTATGGAGGTTCCTTAAAAAACTACAAATAGAATTACCATACGACCCAGCAATCCCACTACTGGGCATATACCCTGAGAAAACCATAATTCAAAAAGAGTCATGTACCAAAATGTTCATTTCACCACTATTTACAATAGCCAGGACATGGAAGCAACCTAAGTGTCCATCAACAGATGAGTGGATAAAGAAGATGTGGCACATATATACAATGGAGTATTACTCAGCCATAAAAAGAAACGAAATTGAGTTATTTGTAGTGAGGTGGATGGAACTAGAGTCTGTCATAGAGCATGAAGTAAGTCAGAAGGAGAAAAACAAATACCGTATGCCACCACATATATATGGAATCTAAGAAAAAAAAAAGTTCATGAAGAACCTAGGGGTAAGATGGGAATAAAGACACAGACCTACTAGAGAATGGACTTGAGGATATGGGGAGGGGGAAGGGTAAGCTCTGACAAAGTGAGAGAGTGGCATGGGCATATATACACTACCAAACGTAAAATAGATAGCAAGTAGGAAGCAGCTGCATAGCACAGGGAGATCAGGTCGGTGGTTTGTGACCACCTAGAGGGGTGGGAGAGGGAGGGTGGGAAGAGATATGGGAACATATGTATAACTGATTCACTTTGTTTTAAAGCAGAAACTAACACACCATTGTAAAGCAATTATACTCCAATAAAGATGTTAAAAAAAATGGATAGGTTGTTTGGCCTGAGGCAACCGAACACTGGAGCCTACCTGTGCTGTTTTGTGGGGCTAATGGCAGACTCTGGGAGGGCTCACACCAAGGAGTACTTCCCAGAACTTCTGCTGCCAGTGTCCTTGTCCCCATGGTGAGCCACAGCCACCCCCCACCTCTGCAGGAGACCCTCCAACACTAGCAGAGATAAAGCTGTCCATGAATCATCTTTGGAGAGGATGTGCAGATGCCAGTGTCTATTGGTGCTGGTGACTACAGCAAGAAGAGTTTCAGAATCTCCCTCAGTTCCTGACTTAAAAGGGCTTAGGATCACAGAAGCTTCTCCAGAAAAGACTCTTGCAATCTCCTTCCTGGAGGGTAAAAACCCAACAACCAATATTTGGAAGCTAAGTAGAGGAAGCAAACTAGAGTATGCAATGTGATAAAACTGAAAAAATTCAACAACTTGGGGTAAACAAGATTTGGTATCTGGATCCCAGCTCAGAGGCAGGCCTGCCAAGCTTGCAGCGTTGCTCTTGGGGTAAATGTGTTAACCATCTAAAGAGCATACACAGAGCTTTGAGACTAGGGCAGTGCGAAAGTACCACTGGATAACTTCTCCATCGGTGAAGGAACCATCCAAAGCTGCTACACAGAAAAAGAGAACTACAATTTTGGGAAGTGGTCGAAAAGTAAAAGTTACTATTAGAATTGCCATGTGGATGAAAGGCTCTTGGTGCTGCAGCCAGGAGTCAGTGCTGTGCCTCTGAGGTGGGAGAGCCAACTTCAGGACACTGGTCAACAAGAGAGCTCCCAGCTCCACATAATATCAAACGGCGAAAATCTCCCAGAGATCTCCATCTCAACGACAGCACCCAGCTTCACTCAACAACCAGCAAGCTACAGTGCTGGACAGCCTATGCCAAACAACTAGCAAAACAGGAACACAACCCCACCCATTAGCCGAAAGGCTGCCTAAAATCATAATAAGTCCACAGACACCCCAAAACACACCACCAGATGTGGACCTGCCCACCAGAGAGACAAGAATCAGCCTTGTCCACCAGAACACAGGCACTAGTCCCTTCCACCAGGAAGCCTACACAACCCACGGAACCAACCTTAGCCACTGGGGACAGACACCAAAAACAACGGGAACTACGAACCTGCAGCCTACAAAACGGAGACCCAAACACAGTAAGATAAACAAAATGAGAAGACAGAAAAACATACAGCAGATGAAGGAGCAAGATAAAAACCCACCAGACCTAACAAATGAAGAGGAAATAGGCAGTCTACCTGAAAAAGAATTCAGAATAATGATAGTAAAGATCATCCAAAATCTTGGAAATAGAATACAGAAAATGCAAGAAACATTTAACAAGGACCTAGAAGAACTATAGATGAAACAAACAATGATGAACAACACAATAAATGAAATGAAAAACACTCCAGATGGGATCAATAGCAGAATAACTGAGGCAGAAGAACGGATAAGTGACCTGGAAGATAAAATAGTGGAAATAACTACTGCAGAGCAGAATAAAGAAAAAAGAATGAAAAGAATTGAGGATAGTCTCAGAGACCTCTGGGACAACATTAAACGCACTAACATTCGAATTATAGGGGTTCCAGAAGAAGAGAAAAAGAAAGGGACTGAGAAAATATTTGAAGAGATTATAGTTGAAAACTTCCCTAATATGGGAAAGGAAATAGTTAATCAAGTCCAGGAAGCACAGAGAGTCACATACAGGATAAATCCAAGGAGAAATATGCCAAGACACATATTAATCAAACTGTCAAAAATTAAATACACAGAAAGCATATTAAAAGCAGCAAGGGGAAAACAACAGATAACACACAGGGGAATCCCCATAAGGTTAACAGTTGATCTTTCAGCAGAAACTGCAAGCCAGAAGGGACTGGCAGGACATATTTAAAGTGATGAAGGAGAAAAACCTGCAACCAAGATTACTCTACCCAGCAAGGATCTCATTCAGATTTGATGGAGAAATTAAAACCTTTACAGACAAGCAAAAGCTGAGAGAGTTCAGCAACACCAAACCAGCTTTAAAACAAATGATAAAGGAACCTCTCTAGGCAAGAAACACAAGAGAAGGAAAAGACCTACAATAACGAACCCAAAACAATTTACAAAATGGGAATAGGAACATACATATCGATAATTACCTTAAATGTAAATGGACTACATGCTCCCACCAAAAGACACAGATTGGCTGAATGGATACAACAACAAGACCCATATATTTGCTGTCTACACGAGACCCACTTCAGACCTAGAGACACATACAGACTGAAAGTAAGGGGATGGAAAAAGATATTCCATGCAAATGGAAACCAAAAGAAAGTTGGAGTAGCAATTCTCATATCAGACAAAATAGACTTTAAAATAAAGACTATTAGAAAAGACAAAGAAGGACACTACATAATGATCAAGGGATCGACCCAAGAAGAAGACATAACACTTGTAAATATTTATGCACCCAACACAGGAGCACCTCAATACATAAGGCAAATACTAGCAGCCATAAAAGGGGAAATGGACAGTAACACATTCATAGTAGGGGACTTTAACACCCCACTTTTACCAATGGACAGATCATCCAAAATGAAAATAAATAAGGAAACACAAGCTTTAAATGATACATTAAACAAGATAGACTTAATTGATACTTATAGGACACTCCATCCAAAAACAACAGAATACACATTTTTCTCAAGTGCTCATGGAACATTCTCCAAGATAGATCGTATCTTGGGTCACAAATGAAGCCTTGGTAAATTTAAGAAAATTGAAATTGTATCAAGTATCTTTTCTGACAACAATGCTATGAGACTAGATATCAATTACAGGAAAAGATCTGTAAAAAATACAAACACATGGAGGCTGAACAATACACTACTTAATAACAAAGTGATCACTGAAGAAATCAAAGAGGGAAGAAATACCTAGAAACAAATGACAATGGAGACACAACAACCCCAAACCTATGGGATACAGCAAAAGCAGTTCTAAGAGGGAAGTTTATAGCAATACAAGCCTACCTTAAGACACAGGAAACATCTCGAATAAACAACCTAACCTTGCACCTAAAGCAATTAAAGAAAGAAGAACAAAAAACCCCAAAGTTAGCAGAAGAAAAGAAATCATAAAAATCAGATCAGAAATAAATGAAAAAGAAATGAAGGAAATGATAGCAAAGATCAATAAAACTAAAAGCTGGCTCTTTGAGAAGATAAACAAAATAGATAAACCATTAGCCAGACTCATCAAGAAAAAAAGGGAGAAGACTCAAATCAACAGAATTAGAAATGAAAAAGGAGAACAATTGACACTGCAGAAATAAAAAAGATCATGAGAGATTACTACAAGCAACTCTATGCCAATAAAATGGACAACCTGGAAGAAATGGACAAATTCTTAGAAATGCACAACCTGCCTGCCAAGACTGAACCAGGAAGAAATAGAAACTATGAACAGACCAATCACAAGCACTGAAATTGAAACTGTGATTAAAAAGCTTCCAACAAACAAAAGCCCAGGACCAGATGGCTTCACAGGCGAATTCTATCAAACATTTAGAGAAGAGGTAACACCTATCCTGCTCAAACTCTTCCAAAATATAGCAGAGGGAGGAACACTCCCAAACTCATTCTACGAGGCCACCATCACCCTGATACCAAAACCAGACAAGGATGTCACAAAGAAAGAAAACTACAGGCCAATATCACTGATGAACATAGATGCAAAAATCCTCAACAAAATACTAGCAAACAGAATCCAACAACACATTAAAAGGATCATACACCATGATCAAGTGGGGTTTATTCCAGGAATGCAAGGATTCTTCAATATACGCAAATCTATCAATGTGATAAACCATATTAACAAATTGAAGGAGAAAAACCATACGATCATCTCCATAGATGCAGAGAAAGCTTTCGACAAAATTCAACACCCACTTATGATAAAAACCCTGCAGAAAGTAGGCATAGAGGGAACTGTCCTCAACGCTATAAAGGCCATATATGACAAACCCACAGCCAACATCGTCCTCAATGGTGAAAAAGTGAAAGCATTTCCACTAAGATCAGGAACAAGACAAGGTTGCCCACTCTCACCACTCTTATTCAACATAGTTTTGGAAGTTTTAGCCACAGCCATCAGAGAAGAAAAGGAAATAAAAGGAATCCAAATCGGAAAAGAAGAAGTAAAGCTGTCACTGTTTGCAGATGACATGATACTATACATAGAGAATCCTAAAGATGCTACCAGAAAACTACTAGAGCTAATCAACGAATTTGGTAAAGTTGCAGGATGCAAAATTAATGCACAGAAATCTGGCATTCCTAGACACTAATGATGAAAAATCTGAACATGAAATCAAGAAAACACTCCCATTTACCACTGCAACACAAAGAATAAAATATCTAGGAATAAACCTACCTAAGGAGACAAAAGACCTGTATGCAGAAAATTATAAGACACTGATGAAGAAATTAAAGATGATACAAATAGATGGAGAGATACACCATGTTCTTGGATTGGAAGAATCAACATTGTGAAAATGACTCTAGTACCCAAAGCAATCTACAGATTCAATGCAATCTCTATTAAACTACCACTGGCATTTTTCACAGAACTGGAACAAAAAATTTCACAATTTGTATGGAAACACAAAAGCCCCCAAATAGCCAAAGCAATCTTGAGAACGAAAAACGGAGCTGGAGGAATCAGGCTCCCTGACTTCAGACTATACTACAAAGCTACAATAATCAAGAGAGTATGGTACTAGCACAAAAACAGAAAGATAGATCAATGGAACAGGATTGAAAGCCCAGAGATATGCCCACCCACATATGGTCACCTTATCTTTGATAAAGGAGGCAGGAATGTACAGTGGAGAAAGGACAGCCTCTTCAATAAGTGGTGCTGGGAAAACTGGACAGGCACATGTAAAGTATAAGATTAGATTACTCCCTAACACCATGCACAAAAATAAGCTCAAAATGGATTCAAGACCTAAATGTAAGGCCAGAAACTATCAAACTCTCAGAGGAAAACATAGGCAGAACACTCTATGACATAAATCACAGCAAGTTCCTTTTTGCCCCACCTCCTAGAGAAATGGAAATAAAAACAAAAATAAACAAATGAGACCTAATGAAACTTCAAAGCTTTTGCAGAGCAAAGGAAACCATCAACAAGACCAAAAGACAACCCTCAGAGTGGGAGAAAATATTTGCAAATGAAGCAACTGACAAAGGATTAATTTCCTAAATTTACAAGCAGCTCATACAGCTCAATAACAAAAAACAACCAAATCCAAAAATGGGCAGAAGACCTAAATAGACATTTCTCCAAAGAAGATATACAGACTGCCAACAAACACATGAAAGAACGCTCAGCATCATCAATCATTAGAGAAATGCAAATTGAAACTACAATGAGATATCATCTCACACCAGTCAGAATGGCCATCATCAAAAAACCTAGAAACAATAAATGCTGGAGAGGATGTGGAGAAAAGGGAACACTCCTGCACTGCTGGTGGGAATGTGAATTGGTACAGCCACTACGGAGAACAGTATGGAGGTTCCTTAAAAAACTACAAATAAAACTACCATATGACCCAGCAATCCCCACTACTGGGCACATACCCTGAGAAAACCATAATTCAAAAAGAGTCACGTACCAGAATGTTCATTGCAGCTCTATTTACAATAGCCCGGAGATGGAAGGAACCTAAGTGCCCATCATCGGATGAATGGATAAAGAAGTTGTGGCACATATATACAATGGAATATTACTCAGCCATAAAAAGAAATGAAATTAACTATTTGTAATGAGGTGGATAGACCTAGAGTCTGTCATACAGAGTGAAGTCAGAAAGAGAAAGACAGATACCATATGCTAACACATATATATGGAATTTAAGAAAAAAAATGTCATGAAGAACGTAGGAGTAAGACAGGAGTAAAGACACAGACCTACTAGAGAACAGACTTGAGGATATGGGGAGCGGGAAGAGTGAGCTGTGACAAAGCGAGAGAGAGGCATGGACATATATACACTACCAAACGTAAGGTAGATAGCTAGTGGGAAGCAGCCGCACAGCACAGGGAGATCAGCTCGGTGCTTTGTGACCACCTAGAGGGGTGGGATAGGGAGGGTGGGAGGGAGGGAGACACAAGAGGGAAGAGATATGGGGACATAAGTATATGTATAGCTGATTCACTTTGTTATAAAGCAGAAACTAACACACCATTGTAAAGCAATTTTACCCCAATAAAGATGTTAAAAAAAAATGGATAGAAGGCCTAAAGATGTATTTCTCCAAAGAAGACATACAGATGGCCAAAAAGCACGTGAAAAGATGCTCAACGTCACTAATTATTAGAGAAATGTAAACCAAAACTACAGTGAGTTATTACCTCACACTCGTTAGAATGGCTATCATCAAAAAGTTTACAAACCGTAAATGCTGGAGAGGGTGTGGAGAAAAGGGAACCCTCCTAAACTCTTGCTGGGAATGTAAACTGGTACAACCATTATGGAGAAGAGTATGGAGGTTTCTTAAAAAACTAAAAATAGAGCTGCCATATGATCTAGCAATCGCACTCCTGGGCATATACCCAGAGAAAACCATATTTCAAAAAGATACATGCACCCCAGTGTTCACTGCAGCACTATTTCAAATAGCTAAGACACGGAAGCAACCTAAATATCCATCGAAAGAGCAATGGATAAAGATGTGGTACACATATACAATGGAATATACTCAGCCATAAGAAAGAATAATATAATGCCATTTGCAGCAACATGGATGGACGCAGAGAATATTATATTCAGTGAAGTAAGCCAAAGACAAATATCATATGATATTCCTTATATGTTGAATCTAAAAAAGAAAAATGATACAAATGAACTTACTTACAAAAAGATTCATAGACTCAGAAAACAAATTTATGGTTACCAAAGGGGAAAGGTGGGGGGGGGAGGGATAAATTAGGAGTTTGGGATTAACATATACACACTACTATACATAAAATTGATAATTAACAAGGATCTACTGTATAGCACAGGGAACTCTACTCAATACTCTGTAATAACCTATATGGGGAAAGAATCTGAAGAAGAATAGACATATGTATAACTATATCAGTTTTCTGTATACCTGAAACTAACACAATGTTGTAAATCAACTATATTCTAATATAAAATAAAAATTAAAGAAGCAGCTGTGGTATATATATATGCATAGGACTACTACTCAGCCACAGAAAAGAACACAATTCTGCCATGTGCAGCAACGTGGATGGACTTGGAGGGCACTATGCTAAGTGAAGAAGCCAGACAGAGAGAGATCAATACTGCATGACATCGCTTATATGTGGTTCTAAAAAAACAAACTAGTGAATATAGCATAAAAGAAGCAAACTCACACATATAAACAACTAACCAGTGGCTACCAGTGGGAGAGGTGCAATATAGGAGTGGGGGAGTAGGAGGTACAAAGTACTGGCTGTAAGACAGGATCAAGAATGTATTGTACAACATAGAGAATGTAGCCAATATTCTGTAGTATCTGTAAGTAGAAAGTGATCTTTAAAATTGCATAACATTTGGGGCTTCCCTGGTGGCGCAGTGGTTGAGAGTCCGCCTGCCGATGCAGGGGACACGGGTTCGTGCCCCGGTCCGGGAAGATCCCACATGCCGCGGAGCGGCTGGGCCCGTGAGCCATGGCCGCTGGGCCTGCGCGTCCGGAGCCTGTGCTCCGCAACGGGAGAGGCCACAACAGTGAGAAGCCCACGTACCGCAAAAAAAAAAAAAAAAAAAAAAAAAATTGCATAACATTTAAAAATTTAAAAATATAAAAATACATAAACACCCCCTCAAGAAAAACCCAAATCCTGAGATTAGAATCCTGTGGTTCCAAATCCTGAGATTCTAAATCTCAACAAGCTTTTTGTGAAGCATGATAAACTGATTCTGAATTGTATGTGGAAAAGCAAAAAGTCAAGAATAACCACAATATTCCAAAAGAACACAGTCAAGTAAATATGATCAAAATATCACGTTTAACATATGACATGGGCACCAAAAAACAAGCAGGTCTATAAAACAGAAGATATCAGAAAGACTCATGCATAAAATGAAACGTGATATGATACAGGTGGCACGACATATGGGGAAAAATTGATTATTCAATAAAATACGCTGAGACAACTGATTATCCACATGTGAAAAAAACGGAACCGAATCTTTTCCTCACATCATACATAAGTCAATTCCAGGTGGAATAAGAACTTGGAACTATAGAAGAAAATAAATATATCTTCATGGCCTTCAAGTAGAAGGGAAATCTTAAATAAGACCAAAAAACCCCACAACCATGATGGAAAAGATACATTTACTGAACTAAAAATAAAAACTTCTGTTCACTAAAATACACCATAAAGAGAGTTAAAAAAATGCAAGGCACCAACTGCAAACAGGTATCTGCACACAATTAAAACAATCAATAAAAACATATTATAAACTTCCATAAACCAAAAAAAGATGAAAAACAATCCAATGAAAAAATGGGGAAAAGACACTGTTGAGTTAAAAAAAAATACAAGTAAAGAAATATACACAATATGTTAAATCAAAGTTCAAGCAGAATTAAATACACCATTTAAATATGTATTTATCATAAAATTATTCATAAAACAAAGGAACAAACACAAAATTCAGAACAGTGGTTCTCTTAAGAGGGAGGATGAAATCAGGGAAAAATACAGGGGTCTTCAATGATAACAGCAATGTGCTATTTCTTCAGCTGACTGATCAGCAGGTGCACTGCTGATCATTAATACTCTTTCCACCTTCAGTGAATGTTATGATGTTTTTGTGTATGAAGCTTCATTTTAAAAGCTGACAGACCTTTTGTACAGGAAGCTAAAAGCAGTTTCTAAGGCTTTGCTCCTTTTAAAGCAGAGCTTCTCTCTCAAAAATCATTAATTAGTGAAATAAATAGAAGCAGAGTTGCTCTGGGGAAGTGTGGGAGAATGAGATGGGCCCAAACCTCCTACCTCCTCCTCCCCACTCCAACACACACATACAGAACCTGCACTCCCCTTCAGAGGAACATACGGGTTGTGGGGGGGGAGTCTGTATCAAAATCTCTTCCAATCTTGAAATTCTTCGATATTATGTGCTAAACCATAATGCCCATGAAGCCTTCGCTTGATTTCACTTGTAACTACTTCTTAAAAGGTCAGATAGCACAGGAGCATTTGAAACATCTACATGCACATTCCTTAACTTCTAATCAAATTGTAACCACGTCAAATTTTAATTGCTTCAGTGTGTTACTGTATGAAACACGGTCTTTTCCTAAATATCAGCTTGATTACACTAGCCTGGGCATTTTTAGTTATTATGTCGACATAGCTGTCACTCTAATACACTCATTTGTCTTATTTAACTGGCACATTTCTCAGGGTTATCAAATTGGCAATTTAAGACACGCTTAAATTTGTGAGCTCCAAGGATCTTAGGTTTCCTGAATGAAAAACATTGTGCTCAGTTTTAATTAGTCTGAAAAAAAACTCAAGAAAACATTCCTAGAGTCCTTAATAGGTTTGTTTCTAAGAACCACACTTTCTCTACGAATTGTGAAATTTTTTGCTCTAGTTGTGTGAAAAATGCCATTGGTAGTTTGATAGGGAATGCACTGAATCTGTAGATTGCTTTGGGTAGTATAGTCATTTTCACAATGTTGATTCTTCCAATCCAAGAACATGGTATATCTCTCCATCTGTTTGTATCATCCTTAATTTCTTTCATCAGTGTCTTACAGTTTTCTATAAGACCTTTCTATACAGGTCTTTTGTCTTCTTAGGTAGGTTTATTCCTAGGTATTTTATTCTTTTTGTTCCAATGGTAAATGGGAGGATGCTCAACATCACTAACCATTAGAGAAATGCAAATCAAAACTACAATGAGGTATCACCTCACACCAGTCAGAATAGTCATCATCAAAAAATCTACAAACAGTAAATGCTGGAGAGGGTGTGGAGAAAAGGGAACCCTCTTGCACTGCTGGTGGGAATGTAAATTGATACAGCCACTATGGAGAACAGTATGGAGGTTCCTTAAAAAAACTAAAAATGGAACTACCATACGACCCAGCAATGCCACTACTGGGCATATACCCTTAGAAAACCATAATTCAAAAAGAGTCATGTACCACAATGTTCATTGGAGCTCTATTTACAATATCCAGGACATGGAAGCAACCTAAGTGTCCATTGACAGATGAATGGATAAAGAAGATGTGGCACATATATACAATGGAATATTACTCAGCCATAAAAAGAAATGAAATTATTTGTAGTGAGGTGGATGGACCTAGAGTCTGTCATACAGAGTGAAGTAAGTCAGAAACAGAAAAACAAATACCATGTGCTAACACATATATATGGAATCTAAAAAAAAAAAAAGGTTCTGAAGGACCTAGCAGGACAGGAATAAAGATGCAGATGTAGAGAATGGACTTGAGGACACGGGGAGGGGGAAGGGTAAGCTGAGATGAAGTGAGACAGTGGCATGGACATATATACACTACCAAATGTAAAACAGATAGCTAGTGGGAAGCAGCCAGATAGCACAGGGAGATCAGCTCGGTGCTTTGTGACCACCTAGAGGGGTGGGATAGGGAGGGAGGGAGGGAGACACAAGAGGGAGGAGATATGGGGATATATGTATATGTATAGCTGATTCACTTTATTATAAAGCAGAAACTAACACACCATTGTAAAGCAATTATACCCCAATAAAAATGTTAGAAAAAAAAGAACCACACTTTCTGTTAATCAGTTAATTTGGAAAGACTGTAAAAATAAGCCTTTAAAAATAATTTTTTTAAAAATTTAATCAGAAACAAAATAAACAGTAAAGGGACATTCTCACAAATGAGTGTCTGGCACATAGAGATTCCAATGCACTCATCAGATGAACAAACCAGAAAAGGAACTTAAGTAAAAATGTGAAATTAATTCACCAGCTAAGTTTCTATTTTTGGTTTTACCACTGCCTATTTTGTCAAATAACCTCAGACAATGTAACACTTGAGATTAGCTAGGTTCACACCTCAAAGTTACAACAGAATTTTTTTCAAAGCTACAAACTTACTAAAAAAAATTGCCTTAAACTCTTTGTTCCAAGGCCTACAGCCCTGATCCCAGGCAAACAAAAAAAGGACTAGGACATATTTTTCACTAAGACTGGAAAAAACTCAAAGGACATAACCAAAAATGAGTCTAAAATATTCTTTTCACTTATAAAGAACAATATAAGTATTACAAAACAGCTGCTTGTTATGGCAGATTTGAAAAACTTATTTCTAATTTCAAACACTTCTACTGGCTAATTGCCTACATTTTTAAGAAAAAAACTGACATTTTGAATAAAACTTAAAAAGCAAACCTATTATCATGATTTTCATTTGAATCAAATAAGAAACTGGTTAAAATCTAGTTTCTAGAAAAGAGTACAAGAGCTTAGATATACAGTCACATCCTTTGGTTGCAAAATACTTAAAATAGAAACCCGTTTTCCTCATCTGAAAAATTAATTCATAGCTGTTTTGCTGTATAACATTCTGTTATTTTTGAAGTATCAACTTTTTTTTTTTTTTTTTTTGCGGTACTCAGGCCTCTCACTGTTGTGGCCTCTCCCGTTGCAGACCACAGGCTCCGGATGCGCAGGCTCAGCGGCCATGGCTCACGGGCCCAGCTGCTCCGCGGCATGTGGGATCCTCCCAGACCGGGGCACGAACCCATGTCCACTGCATTGGCAGGCGGACTCTCAACCACTGCGCCACCAGGGAGGCCCAGTATCGACTTTTTATCCCTTAATTTTGAATGGATATTCCTGTGAATGGCCCTAAATCTAGGTAACCTGATACCTGTTAAAAGACCTACCTATGCACCTGGCGGGTAAAAGCCGCTGATCTTTAAGCCAAACGATATAAGCAGAAAAAAAGAAGAAAGTAAAAACACAATCTCCATAAAGGGAAAAGGATATTATCCTTTCATTCTATATAATTATAAAGTTTTTGAGGATTACATACACCATCTACCACTTCTATGAAGATTCTCCAACAATAATTTAGGTTATTCTTCCCCCCAATCAATGTTTTATGTGTCTGTTTAAAGCAGCATCTTAACCAGGTACACACAATGCCTATATTCTACCCCATTACTTTATACTTACTTGCAGCCTGACAATGAAACCGAAATCCTCGTGGAATTTCACCTGTAATACAAAATATTTTATTGAGAGAAGCAGAAATCTGGAAGCTCTCCGGTTGTGCTACAGTAATATTCCACAGGATAACCAAATCATAACATAGGTACTTGTTACTGCTATGTGAAATTACAGAAGATTAAACCCTCCTAGGGGACTTTTTTCCTAACCAAAGCTATTATGACTATCAAAGAATCTTGGTATATTGTCTAAGCTACTTTAAAAAGCAGGTTATTCCTCACAGAGAAAGAAATACTAGGTAAAGAAAATTTGTGCTAAAGGAATCTTAGCCAGGGGTCCACGAAGAGGCCACAGGGATTCATGAGGCCCTTGATATAGCAAGGTATTTACGTATTTCTTGGAGGAAAAAAGTCTCCAAATTCTATTTTTTAATGTCTTACACCCGTACAGAAAAAAGTAGTTTTTTGATGTGTCCTAAGCAGCAACTCTCCTAAGTGTTAAGTAGGAAAATTTTTCTTGTTATCTCAAAACAAGGAAAAGTACTGGACTGTCCTAATGAATTTTAAAGCAATTGATAAAACTGAAGATGAAATTCTTCTTTTCCCAACCTCTTCTCCTTTACTCTTCCCCCTACACATTCCACCCACTTACCTTTAAAGGTATAGTACTCCCTTAACTACTCTTTACCAACTTGGGAACTGAATCAATTCCTATGTCTTCATTACTAATTGCTTTTGATGGGGTGGAGTAGGAGGAAGAA
Organism: Phocoena sinus; assembly: GCF_008692025.1. Lineage (NCBI taxonomy): Eukaryota > Metazoa > Chordata > Mammalia > Artiodactyla > Phocoenidae > Phocoena > Phocoena sinus. The sequence goes on along the minus strand of NC_045763.1, from coordinate 123,923,395 downwards.
AAAATAGTGAGAATACCCGAGAGCCTATTAAATACTACGCTATTTCCATACCTTCTCATGTCTTCCTTAGAACAGGCCTCCAATAGGCATTATCCCCAATTTATAGAGCTAATAGGTTCAGAAAGGATAAGTACTTTGCTCAAGGTTATAAAGCAATAGCAAGTTAAAAACTGGTGACTGTGGAGGTGAAGGATGGGGTAAAGAAAAGAGCAAAGGTATAAGAAGCTTTCAGGAAATTCTAAGATGTAAGACTGCAAATAAGCAAATAGCAGTCTACACATTTTTCAAGCATTCTATCCACCCAACTCTAATGCTTACTTGAGGTTAAAAGACTAAACCAAAAACTCTGTGTCAACACTTAGTTCTAAAGTTTTTCATCCAATTATTATGAAGTCCTGTGTTACACTTTAAGAACTTACCTACACAACTGCTTTTAATAAAAATACTATTATCAAATAAGGTCAATATAAAAAACAACTTTTAAAGATCTAGCATCTACTCTAACTGGCCACTTACCAGGATTTATAAAGCTGTGGAAATCTGCCATAATACCTTCTTGGAGAGAATATTTAACACAGCCTATTTCACAAGGGAGGAAGCGCTGTTCACAGTGAGGAGGTAGCTCGCCATGGCTAAAAATGTTCAAAAAATAAAAAATGCCTCCAAGGACAGCTTAAAAAAAAAAAAAAGAAAACACGAAAAGATGAGCATTTCGCATTTACCCCTTTGACAAAACCAAAAGTTTTAGAACCTTTCTCCTTGTGTTCCTATATCCCTAAATGAGCTGGAAAAGAGAAAATAAATCAGCTATACCAGGTAAATTAATCAATTTTTATAATTACACTTATCAAGGATTAAAGTAGTAACCACTCTTTGCATGAAGTAACAAAATTATTCAAACTTGCAGCCAGCTCTACGTAATTTAGCTGTACATAAGCCCTGAATCTCAGGAATGACTTAAGAAAAGCTGTGACCCATACTCAAGAAATATAAGGGCTAGGGAAATAAAACCAAGTACAATCAGTGTAGAAAAACTGATATAAACTATGGACAATTTAGTTCACTCTTTACTTTTTACCAATATACACAAGACCACTTAGATTCTCTAAAGAAAGAAAGAAATGTGAGAATGTAAGGAGGTCTTATTTACCAGGATTGGCCACACTTAAGATGCTGAAGATTAAATTTTTAACAAAGAACATATTTAATAAAAAACAGCCAGAAGGAATAGGAAGGACTCTGATTAGCTATGTTTTTATCTAGGCTAGCTCAATTTATCTTTACTTTTATAACAAGTGTATGTAAGTGTCTAGCTATAAACACTTAAATCCAAAAAGTATGTTTAATAACATATGAAGTGGTAGAAAACAAGAGACCAGATTTTTGCAAAAAAAAAAAATCTCCCGTGTTACTTCAACGAAAGCACATTACCCGATCTTTTACAACTTTAGTGCCATCGTGTTCAAACACCTGTAGTCAATTACTTTGAAAGGCAGAATCAAAATGAACAGAACACACGTTTACTGATCAATATATCATAGTATTTTAAGCACCCAAATTTATCTAAGCAAACATTTTAGGATTACTCTACCTTGATCACTTTTTAGAGACAAGCCTGACATATCCAGGGGTGAAACATTCTGCTTTGGTACAAGCATGCCCGGACTCCTCAGTGGGGTGGAAACAGGTTTCTAAAGAAAAAGGTAATCATTGGCCACATACTTAAACTCTTGCTGGGCACTTTATACCATACATTTAAATTTAGTAAAATAACTGCAAAACAACCCACAGATTACTTTGGTAACCTCTCCAGGCCAATAAACCCAATGAGTATATAAATAAATAATCGTCAACAAAACCAACACCCAAAGGCAGACAATGGCAAAAATCTATAAATATTTTGTATCAAAAGGCTGAGTGGTAAATAACCACTCCAATTACTGCTGAAAGCCATTTGCCCACTACTGATAATCTAAACTAATCCTACTGGGTCACACAATACATGCCTGTCCAGTGGCCAAAAAAATATTTCCCAGGACTTCCCTGGTGGCGCAGTGGTTAAGAATCCACCTGCCAATGCAGGGGGACACGGGTTCGAGCCCTAGTCTGGGAAGACCCCACATGCTGCGGAGCAACTGAGCCTGTGCGCCACAACTAGAGCCCACGAGCCACGACTACTGCAGCCCGCGTGCCTAGAGCCCGTGCTCCGAAACAAGAGAAGCCACCGCAATGGGAAGCCTGCGCACCGCAACAAAGAGTAGGCCCCACTCACTGCAACTAGAGAAAGCCCGCGCACAGCAACAAAGACCCAATGCAGCCAAAAAATAAATTTATTAAAAAAAAACATTTCCCAAAGTACTCTAATATTATTTGTTCTTCACTCAAAGTAAAAACCAGATTGTGCTGACTCCAAGTCTCAATGACGTATACATACAACGTGGCTTTCATTTTGAGGGGAGATGTCTTAAGACACTGTAGTGAGAAGTAAAAAAAAAAAATTATGGTTCGCAAGTACATATTCAACTTATTAGAGCGTCTACTCAAACACAAAGCCATAAAATAAAAATCAAACCTAAAACAAGCAAAACTCTCTCGAATTTCAATCCAATATTAACAGTTTATAATAAGGAATAGAATTTTTGCTATGTAAGAATGGGAAGAACACAGAGGGAGGAGGGAAATTCCACAATTACCTTGCCTTTTCTTGATATGAATCAGCAACAAATTTTATTTAGTGCTTTAACATCCTGCTACACACAAATTAACCCAAATAAACTTTATACAACTCTCACCTGTAAGACACAAACATTCACAAACATCCATAAATCTTGTTATTTCCATACTTTAAACACAGAAACTGGCCTTGTTCCAGGTGTCATTCAAAAAAAGAGAGGGGGTCTTCCCTGGTGGCGCAGTGGTTGAGAGTCCACCTGCCGATGCAGGGGACACGGGTTCGTGCCCCTGTCCGGGAAGATTCCCACACGCCGCGGAGCGGCTGGGCCCGTGAGCCATGGCCGCTGAGCCTGCGCGTCTGGAGCCTGTGCTCCGCAGCAGGAGAGGCCACAGCAGTGAGAGGCCCGCATACCGCAAAGAAAGAAAAAAAACAGAGAGGGGAGCAAACTACTTTCAAACATTTGAAAAAGGGTTCTTAAATCATAAAGGAGTTGAAAGAGACCCTTAGAGGTCATCTAGTACAAACCCTAAATATCAACGCTCCCTTTGCTAATCACGGTCAACTGGGTGCAGGTTTTCTAAGGGGATTTTCCCTGGCCTTCACCATCAAATGATACCCAGGTGTGCCCTAGTACCGGAGCCTGCTATTTTTTTTTACCAGGCATTCTCTTACGTGAGGAAAAAAATGAAAAACTCTTCTTTGCATTCACCCAAATCACCCAGTCATCTACCATTGCCATTCACTCATCCAGCATTTACTGAGCATGCCTACGTGCAAGGCAGGTGACTGCTCTTCTCTGGCTAACTTTACCTGCTTCTCCGAAGGCCCAGAGTTTTTTCCCTGGGCAGCCCTCCACTCTCGAGCCATTTCTGCATATTTCTTCTTTTCCTCCTCCCTCAGGAGCTTGAGGAGATAGAAGGGGGAGACAAGCAGCAGCAGTGAGGGCCTACTGCCCAGGGCCCAGCCTGTAGACGCCTGCACATTACAGGGAGGCGGAAGCGGCGTCGGTTGCCCTGAGCCGCGGAAGGGTGGGGGTGGGAGTGTCCCTCCTCCTCCAGGAGGGGCCCAGGGGTCACTGGCCTCCTCGAGTCTTGTTTCCCTCCCATTTGCTCAACCGCCCGACCCTGGGCTCACTGGCCTCCAGCCTTACCGCCCAGTCAGCGGAACAGTAGGGGATGGCATCAGCGACGTGAGCCACGGGCAGGCCTCTCCGCCGTAGTTCGGGGATCTTCTCCTGCACGAAGAAATAGTAGGAATTGCGACTGGCCCTGCGGTTAGGCATGGTGGGCGTGGTACAGGCCTCAAAGGGGGCCAGAGACAGTGCCACCCCCACCCGCCCTCGTTCGGCTCACGCTCTTAGTAACCGAGGTGGAGGCCTGCGCGCGCAGGTCCGCAGCTCTCAGCCAATCAGGGCACGATGCGCAGGCGCATTGGCCTCGCCAGGAGAAAAACAGCCCGAGACTGTAAGATTCCCCCTCTTGCGGCCTTGGGGGAGGGTGGGGGCGGGGAGAGGTCACAGGTGAGGAGTATTCTGATTGTCTGGGATGAGTCGTTGGCGGAGGTCTTATCACGTGGAAGGCTTGGAGCAATTTCGGTATATTATTGCGTAACATCCATCAAAATAGGTAGAGAGAAAGAGGACCAGCAAGTGCTTCAGGTTCTTCGATGTTTTACAGCTGTAAGGGGCCAAATCTGTGCTGAGAATTGTGAAAGGTATTGGGTGGGGGGACAGAGTGAGGAACACGACTAACGATCTTTTCCCTCAATAAGTTTACAATCTAAGGATGAGGGAGGCGGGTAAAATGATGAAAACCACCAGTATGATTTGATTTGGGTTTTCCCCATTCTTAAATGACATTATTGTTTCAAAGAACATGGTTCTTAAAAACGCAGTTTTTCTTAAGTGTTCGGAAGGAAACATACAGTAAGAGGCTGAGATTTTAAATAATGTCTTTGAATAAAGTTTTATAGATTTCCTCATAAAGGTCTGGTTTCTTTATTTTTTGGTTGTTTTATTCCTAGAATATATTTGGAACTATTACATGTATTTCTTTTTTCCATTATATTTTCTAATTAGTTAACGCTGGTGTGTAGAGAAGGTATTGATCTTAGTGTTAATCTTGTGTATTTAGTCACCCTGCTGAACTCTCAAATTGGTTCAAATAGTGCCAATCGATTTTCTTGGATTTTCTAGTAATATGTGCTTCCCGCAGAAATTCCTATCTGTGTTCAGTTTATTGAGTATGTGTATACGTGTTGTATGTATATGTTTTAAAATCAAGAACAGGAGTTGAAATTTTATTAAATGCTTTTTGTGCATCTTTTCAGATGACCATATGGTTTTATCCTTTAATTGGTTAGCTCAATAAATGATATTGCTAGATTTTTCTAACGTTAAAGCATCCTACCATTCCTACTACTATAACCTCTTATTGATCATGCTTGGCATTGCTTATTTTTTAAAGCATACTTAATGTGGGACTTTTGCTTCCTTGATTGAAGTGATATTAAATTACAGATGTTTTTTCATGATATCCTTACAAAATGTTGGTATCAGCGTTGTAATAGCCTCATAAAATGAACTGCTATCTTTTTCTCTGTTCACTTTGAACAACAGATGGAATTATCTATTCCTGGACACTTTGGTAGAACTTCACTAGTAAAACTCTTTGATCATAGTATATCTTTGGAGGGTGGGGTTGACCTTTGATTACCATTTCAATACTTTGCATGGTTATTAGTCTTTTCAGGTTTCCTACTTTTCCTTCAACCAATTTTGGTAATTCATTACTTTTTATAAAATTGTCTATTTCATTTAGGTTTTCATTTATATTGCTGTAAAATGTTGGCAAGAATATGACACAACTAGAATTTTCATACAGTGGCAGTTTCTTACAAAGTTACACATACATTTATCATAGGACCAAGAACTTCCACTCATTTAGGAGAAATGAAAAAATATATCCCTTTGGAAATGAATTTCATAGCAGCTCTATTTATAAGAGCCCCAAACTGGACAACCCAAGTGTTCACCAAGAGATGAACTGATTTAAAAATTGTGGTATATCCATAGTAAACTGCTATTCAGGAATGAAATGCAATGAACTATTGATATTCAACATGGATGAATTTCAAGATAATTTTGCTGAATGAAAAAAGGCATACATAAAAGGATAGATACTGTATGATTCCACTTATACAAAACTCAAGAAAAGGCAAAACTATCATTTGGAAATCAGATCAGCAGTTACCTAGGGCCAAGAGGTAGACAAAGGGGATTGACTGAGAACTGACAAGAGAACTCCTGGGTTGTCAGAAATACCTTGATTGTGGTGGTAGTCATTACAGGTGGCATATAGTTGTCAAAACTCCTCAAATAATACATTTAAAAGGTGTGCATTTTATTGTGTGTAAATTATACTTCAATAAAGTTGATTTAAAAAACAAAATTTATTGGCATAAACTATTTGCTTGTAATTTAAAATAAATATAATTCCTAATGTTATTTATACCTTGTCTTTTTTCCTCTTAATACTTGCCAAAGTTATTTTATTGATCTTAAAAATAAACAACTTTGGGTTTTATTGATGAACTTTACAGTTTTCCTATTTCTTTTTATTTCTGCTTTTAAGTTTACAGAGTCCCTCTTTCTATTACTTCAGGCTAGTTTGTGGTTCTTTTTCTAGTTTCTTGAATAAAAAACTTCAAGTATTTTCAATTTCTGTTTACTATCTTTCTAGTTTTCTTATTTTTCCTTTTTCTGCTTTAGTTGAATTGATCAGTTATTTTTTGCTCTACTTTCTCTTACATTGGTTTCAAGTTATGCATTCTATTTTGCTTCATTCAGTAGCTACCCATATTTTTAAGACACTTGTTTTATTTTATTTTTTTAAGATACTTGTTTTAAAACATATTTTTATAACAACTTATACAGTTAATAGGTACCTATTACCTATTAGACAAATAGACCCATTCTTCCCAAATAGACAAGAAGCTTAGAAAGCTATTGCTTCCCCTCACTTAGTATCCCAACCCACTGCTCCACCACCCCATTGCCATCTCCCACGTTATTATCTGGGATTTTAGTTCCAGACTGCTTTTTTATACCAATGTTGAGACATGATGGAAGTACAGTAAGTTAAATACGTATATCTAAAGCATACAACTTGATGAGCTTTAACATATGTGTACGGCTGTGAAACCATCACCACCATCAAGATAATGAACATATCCGCCCCCAAAAGTTTCCTCACTACCCCCCTTGGGCTGCTTAAAGTTGCCCCATAGTTCACTAATATTCTTTTCATTTTTTTCCCTTCAGTCTTTGTTCTTTGCATTTTATTTTGCATTTTCTACTGCTATTTCTTCATGTTTGCTAATCTTTTCATCTGTAGTGTCTAATTTGTTACTAATCCCATCTAGTGTATTTTTTGTATCAAATCATTTAGTTTTCATCTTCAGATTTGATTTAAATCTTTTTTATATCTTCTATATTTCTACTTAACATGGTCTATCTGTCCTCTGCCTTTAACATGGAATGTAGTTATAATAAGGAATATAGTTATAATAAGTACTAAATGTCTTTGCCTACTCACTTCATCATCTGTCATTTCTGGGTCTGTTTCTACTGGTTGATTTTTTTTCCTTATTATGGGTTGTATTTTGTCCTGCTTCTCTGTAAGCTTGGCAATGCTTGGTTGGATGATGGTTGTAAATTTTACCCTGTTGAATGCTGCATATTTTTGTATTCTTATAAATATTCTTGTGCTTTGTGTTATGTTATTTGGAAACAATTTTAGTCTAGTTTTTCCTCCTTTTGAGGTTTGCTTTTATGCTTTGTTATTCGGAATCAGAGCAACCTTTAGGACTAATTTTCTCCTCTGCTGATATAACACCCTTCTGAGTACTCTTCCTGACAACCCATGAATTTGGAGGTTTTTCCACTTTGGCTAATGGAAACACAGACTATTTCTAGCCCTGTGTGAATTTCAAGGATTGTTCCTTCTAATCCTTTCACGTTGTTCTTTCCCTGGCACTGTATAGTTTCCTCCCACACATGCACTGATCAGTATTCAGCTGGAGCTCCAAGGGAGATCCTCAGCAGATTTCCAGAGCTTTTTCTTCGTGCTGCTCTCTCTGTCTGGTACTCTGCCCTGTGAACTCTAGCCACCCTGGCCTACCAGACACCCAACACCATCTCCTTAACCCAGGGAGACCACAGGACTCTGCCTAGGTTACCCCTCTCGATGCTGCATTCTGGATCCTCTCTCTGGGCAACAACCTGGGGCAATCACAGGGCTAACCCTGTTTCTGTTCTTTCAAGGATTACTCATCTCTGCTTCCTGATGTCCAGTATCTGAAAACATTGTTTCATATATTTTAACCAGTTTTTTAGCTGTTTCAGGCTGCTGGATAAATTCATTTCCTGTTACTCCATCTTGGCCAAGATCGCTTTATCTTATTTTAAAAATTCAAAATAACATTTGGATTTAACTGTTAAATGTTTAAATAGGTGATCGGAGGCAAACCTCTCCGAGGAGGTGCCATTTAAAATGAGCAAGGATGCAAAGGTACAGAGCTAGTCATGCAAAGAGCTGAAAGAAGAGCATTCCAGACAGAGGGAACAGCACATGAAAAGGCCTCATGCAATAAAGAATCTGTTGAATCCTCAGAACAGATGGAAGACTGGTTGGCGCTGCTGAAGTGTATCCAGTCAGGTGGAGAGTGGTGCATGCTGAGGATAGAGTGACCAGCAGAGATTTGGGCATGGCCAGTGTCAGGGGTTCAAGTATTACTCTAATGACGTGGGTGGTCATTTAAGGGATTTTTTAAAAGTGTCATTATATAGTTTACAGTTTAAGAAGGTCACTCTTGATGCTACTCGGAGAACAGGTTCAAATCAGCAAGAAGGGTCACGAGGAGATGAGTTAGGAGGCTTCTTCAGGAGTCCACGTGAAATGATGATGACCTAGAACAGAGACATGGAGCAGAAATGGAGAGGTGAGGACGGTTTCAATTGTACTTTGTGGAAAAACAGAACTAGCTGATGGATTGGCTGCAGAAGTAAGAGAAAGGGAGGAATCCTAGGGTTTCGACTCGGGTAACCCAGTGGCAAGTGGTGTCTTTTCGTAAAATAGCGAGGACTGTGCTAGTGCCAAAGAGGGTCCAAAGCTCCTCATAATTCTATTACCTCCTCCTCTCCTTCTTTGATACAATTGATTTTTTTTCCAGTTTTACTTAAGTCCTACGTAAACAGAACAGTTTTTCCCTTTTTCCAACCACATTGATCTTCCTATTCAGAAATTCTAGAGGGGGACAGGTTTTTGCTGGGGCCGGGGGGATCAAGAATCCAGTTATGGACATGTTACTTTTGAAATGCCTATTATATAGTCAAGTGGAGATGTCAAGCAGGCAATCGGCTAAGTCTGGAGTTCTGGGCTAGAGATAGAATTTGGAAGTAAGCCACATAAAGCTGGTACTTAAATTCATGGAAATAGATGCGACTGCTTAGGCTGAGAGTGAAGAGAGAAAAAACGGATCCAGGATGGAGTCCTGAGGAACACCAGCATTTAGAAGTCAGTTAGAAAAAGAACACCCAGGAAAGGTAAGGAAGAAGGAATGTCTGAGGAAGCAGGGAGAAAACCACGGAAACTAAGAGAAGAGTTGCTGAGAGGAAGTGCTTCATTCATTTAATAAATATTAAGAGTCTGCTGAGTGCTAGGCTCTATTTCAGGCACGATAATAAGTTGAACAGAACAAACCTAATAATGAGGAAGGCAGACAATAAAGAAATAAACAGCTATGTATATAATAAGATGTCTGAACATCTTATTGGACAGTAAGTCCAATGAAGAAAGATAATACAGGGTAAGGGAATAGGAACTGATGGAGGGGACAATTTTAGGGTGGTCAGAAGAGCCTCTATTTGAAGAAATGAAATTTAAGCAAACACTGGAAGTGAGGAAGCAAACCATGAAGATGTCAGGCAAAGAGCGTTCCAGACCAAGGGAGTAGAAAGTGCAAAAACTCCAAGGTGGGCACACATCAGGGGTGTTTAAGGAATAGCAAAGTAAGTCTGTGGTTGGAGTGAAGTGAGCAAGGGGGAGAGCAGAGAGGATATTGCAGAGGGAGCTTGGGCCAAATCATACAGGGCTTAGAAGATCCCTGTGAGGATTTTCGATTTCAGTCTAAAGGGGTGAGAAGCCATTGGAAATTTGGATGGCTTCTACTTTTTTTTTTTTTAAATATTAAGTATGAGGTGTGATTTTCAGCTGAGCATTATGAAACCACCCCAAAAGAAACAGCATTTTAGGAAAATGTTTTTCCTCATGCTATTTTTGTCCTGATGCTAGTTTAAATTAAGGCCCTGGCAGTACGGTTAACATGCATCCTCCAACCCGTGCTAATAATAATAGTAATAATAGCTAACATTCACTGAAAGCTACCGTGTCAGACTCCCTGCTAAACACTGCACAGCGTCATCTCGTCTCTCCTCTTCATAACAACCCCATGAAATAGATTCAATGATCATCCCCATTTTGCAGAGTGAGAAATTGAGGCTCAGAGTGGTAAAGTGCCTTCCCCAGGCCACACAGCCCATGAGCGGCTCTGACCTCTGTGAGATCCCTTCTTCTTTAACATAAGTATTCCAAGTTGTTCATTATAGGTGCTCAAGGATGTTTATTACACGGTGCTTTGCCAAAGCAAAAAAAGGGAATTTCCAAGTTCCCCATCATCTCTAGATATTGCCTGAATGCACACCACATTCTTGAATAACGCCCCCTGAAGTCTGGTGATTCCTTGGCTTGCTCAGGCTATACACACGCAACCTGTTGTCAGGTCATGTGGATTCTACTTCTTGTGTCTCCCTGTAATGTCTCTCTTACATACTATTTGCTTCTCATTCCTGCCACGCTATAGCTTAGTTCTGGTACTTGTTCCTTCTTGGGCTCTTGTGATGAGCTCTCCCATGGAAGAGGCCTCTGCCTGTTGTCTCTCTTTCCACCAATACATCCTACATCCTGTGGCCACAATAACTTGGCTGACATACAGGTCTGATCTTGTTCTTCTGCTTAGATATCCTTATGGGTGGTCCATTGCCTGCAGAGTTCAGTCCAGACCTGATAGCCTGGATCACCTTGGTCCGACCTCAGCCAACTTTTCCAGCCTCATTGCTGACTCATATTCCTGGCAGCTGGCCCCACTCTCATCTCGGCCCATTGCTTATGCATCTGCACTACCTCCTGCTCCATTTCTGCTTTTAGAAATTCTGCCCAGATCATGTTTAAGACTTAGCTCAGAGGTCACCTTTTCATGAAGACATCTCTGACCAGCACTCCAGACAGGTAACTGACCCCTCTCCCTTTGTTCCCAAACCATACCTAGAACATGTCCTAATATGGGCCCTGTCACACTATCACATTTAAAGGCCATGTGTCTGTCTCTCCCCCACCCCAACACACACACACACACACACACACACACACACACACACACACACACGGCTACAACTCAACTGTAAGCTCTTTGACAGAAGAGGCTGTGACTCATCCATCTTTGAATTCCTACTCATCTTGAATTTCTAGACAGCATAGTATCTAAAATACAGTAGGTGCTCAGTGAATGTGTATGGAATAAATAAATGAATGAATTCAAGAGAGAAGAGAAGATGAGGAAAAGGGAAGAAGGCCCTGGAACAGGTTGTAATTAATTAGACAGAAATACATATTGATCATCTCTGTGTATAGGGCACCCACTCAGAATCGGGTAGGTGTACGGAATTAACGATTCAAGAGAGAGCCTCACCCCACAACTCCAACACAAAGGTCAAGCTTTCTGTTCTTTAACACTAGCTTTCCAGGGTCCGCAAATGACCCTTCCGTTGCTAGAGCTGCTTCCCTTCGCGCTGTTCAGTGTTCTAACTCTGTTGTTCCAGCTGCCTTACCTGCCTGTTTTCTGGGGGTGAGGTCATTGGATGACATACTTATTCTGGCTCACTTCCCTCTCTTGGGCTCTGTCTTTGACCTGTGCCAGGGGAGAAGGCCTCTAGGAGAATGCTTAGGGCTGAGAAGCAATCTTCTGGCTTAATCGCCAAGACCTAGAATCCAAAGCCTGGATAAAATACAGAAAGACAGGCCCCCTTCATCATTCCCCCTTTGGGCTAAAGGATGCTGCTTGATCACTGGAATCTGCTCTGCTGCTAATCTGGGGGGCTGTTGATGCTGTGCTGGTTTCCTAAGGAGGCTAACACTGAAACAAAAACAAAAGCAGAAACTGGAGATAGGGCTCCTAAAAGAGAAGCAGCCTTACTTCATCTTTGGCTCTGTAACTCACAGAGAAATTATAGGATGAACTGTCAGTCACTAAGGGCTCCCAGGGCTTCAACTGCTCATAATTAACTTGATTAACAGCTCATGATTGAGACAGAATGAGTGCAGGTGTACATTTGGGGGCTTTGTATCTGGCTAAAGATACAGGCCTGATAAAACACCCGTCACACCTTCCTGTTGACTCTCTCCTTCCTCCAGGGATGTCCTAGAGACTGAGTAGATTGTAGCACAGCTGTATCTTTTGTCCAAGCAACTCTTTCTTCATTGTAGAACTATTAGAGCATGTAGAAAATCTAAAGAAGAAAATATAAATGAATGACTATCCTATCTGAGATAACCATTATTACTCTTTTGTTGTTTCCATTATTTCTTTTAAATACATTTTCCATATTTGAGACCATGCCCTAAATGTAGTTTGATGTTCTGCTCTTTTTGTCTGCACATTATCCTTGGATAGACCTCTGTGGGGATAGCATAGAGAGCTAGCTCAGGTGGGAGGCGCCCACCGTTGGTGGGGTCTGGCCTCAGCACGGGGCAAGCAGACATCATGGAATTCTGCCCCCACTGCACCACCGCAGTTTGATTTGAAGCCTGAGACAGCACGCTCTTGGGTTAAATCTGCTTCCAGTATGTGAAATTTTCAGTACATGCTCCCAATCTTTTACTTATTATATACTTACCACTGTTCTTGGCAGTAGAGCTTTTTAAAATTCTTTGGCATCATGCGCTTTATATTTGCATTTCCTTTCTTTAAAGCATTTTCTTAATGAAACAATTTATCCTGCAATATGAAACGGCTTCCAGATTGAAAATGTTTCCAGTTTCCAGTACAGGGTGCCTAGAGTCTCCAGTATTTGTTTATTTATTTTAGTTTATCACTTTAATTTAGATTTTTTTAAAAAAATTATAATTCATTGCAGGTGGTTTTGAAGATATGGGGGATGGGGAACATTAACAAACTGAAAAGGTAGCACAAGGGAAGGAAAGAGGGACAAAACTCAGGTAAGAAACATGGTATCTGTTTTAAAGTCACACCTCATAGATTCCTCCTGGAAGAACAGATCAGAGAGAAGTAGAAACGTGATATTATCTGTGTGCTTTAAAAAGATCTACGTTCAGCAGAATTCATGCGCATGCATGCCTATGTGCCTGCAATGAAATCATGTTTTAAAGAGGATTCAGCTGCATTATATTTATAACTATGTGGTTGCTACCAGCTACCAGCCTGTCTCCTTGCGGTGGTTCACTTCTCTTTTCTCCATGTCCTAATTCTGTTCTAAAGGGTGCAACTTTGGCAAAGCCGCCTGTCAGTCCACACCCACTCCCCATCATATACAATTCCAGCTGTGGCTTCCTGGGAATCCTGATCTGGTCCCACACAGGACTATATTCTGACATTTTGTCTCTGGTTGCAGCAGAACGTTTGAAGTGTTGGGGATCCGGACCCTTCCCTTGGCGGTGAAAAATTCATCTCTATGGGGGTCCTGTCCCATTTGGCCAGGATAAACGGACCACTGGAGCTTAACCAGATCTGAATCTGAGGCTCATTTGCAAACATCAACTCAACAGCCTCCCAGAAAAACAAAAAAGTGATTAAGTAATGCTTCTTAAACATTAGCGAGCTTCAGAAGAATGTGAGGAAGGCAGTTAAAATGCAGATTTCCAGGTCCCACCCAGAATTTCTGATCTCATAGTTTTTAGTAGAGACTGGTAATCTGCATTTAAGCAAACACTTTTATGTGATTCTGATGCCGAAGTTCAAACACCACACTTGGAAGAGCACCAGGGTTCTGCTGTCATATCCTGCTACCTCCACCAATACAGCAAAATCATACCATTGTCCCACCCTCCTCCTACCTCCATCCTTTAGGCTGCATGTTTTGGATCATCAGGTGTACCCTTAAAGTTCCTCTTAACCCTCCGTCACCTTGGTAATAACATGCATTAGGGAGGGGTACACACCATGATTTAGTCCAGTTTAGCATCTCCTTAGGGATGGCCCAGGCTCCACCCACTCAGGAAGATGCTGATCAACTGTATCTCTCTAGCTAGAAGATAGACATGCAGGGTGCTACACAGAAAATACATTCCCTGGAGGGTGGACAAGGCCCCTGCCTTCTATGATTCACTCTGGCACAAACTTTTCCCCAAGTGCCCTGACTCCTTGCTGACAAACAAACTCCAAGCACACATTCAAAGCTCACTTCTGTGGGCTCTCACTTTCCACTTTCCATGCACATCCAGGTTCCCTTAGCTCAGTCCATCCCCCATTTCCAATTTCTCAACTCTAATGTCCAAGTTTTGCATAAAATACCATCGTTATGTATGCTTAAATACTAAACACTATTCAAACTCTTATGCTCTGTGTTCATGGGCACATATGCATATACACACACACACACAGTAAATGTGTGTAAATAATCTGTAGATGATACAAATACATCATCATATCAATCCTCTGGTCTAGAGGTCAGTTTTATAGTGCAAAGGGAATATGCTTTGAGCCACAAGATCTCAGTTCAAATCCTACCCTTGCCACCTGCTAGCTACCTGATCTTAAGAAGATAATTAAATTCTCTGGGCCTGAGTTTCCTCATTAGGATTAACCGAGAGAGCTTGTGAAACATCTAGGACTGTGTCTAGAACCTAATAGGAAACCCACAAATGTTAGGTATCTCCTTTATTTCGATTTTCCCCTTCCTTCCTTCCTTCCTTTCTTCCTTCCTCCCTCCCTTCCTTCCTTCCCTCCCTCCTTCCTTCCTTCTTTTGTATATGAAAGAAAATAATCCTCCAAATTTCTCTCACACAGCATATTAGTCAGGGTTCTTAATTGCAAGCTTCAGAAATCATCTCTGGCCAAAATAAGCAAAGAGAGAATTTACAAGAGGATATGGGGTGGCTCACAGAATTGCCAGGAAGTCTGAAGAGCCAGGTGTAGAAAGTGAGCTGGAACTCAGAGAGGCTACACAACCAAGAGCACAGCCAAAAACCACACATCACAGTAGTCTGATGGCCTGACCTCTGCCATGGCTGGCCTGTGAACACTGGACGCCAGCTGCCCACCTCAGCAGCAAAACTGATTCTCCGCTGACTCTGCTTCTTGCCTCATGTGCTCCAGGTTCAAAAAGCTCTGAGTGAGAGGGTCCCCAGTTGGGCAGACTGCTCTAGACTTTTTGGCTTCCATAGTTGGGATTCCTTGAAAATAAGAAGGGAATTGTGATGTCAGGCAGCCATGAAAGACCAGAGTCAATTCTCACCATTTCTGATGTTCACATCTCATCCCCGTCTCACATATACATTCATTCATTCCTAAGCATCTAGAGTCTCTCTCCAGGAACTCTCCTCAAGCCTAGAACCACTCTGTTTTCAGAGGAATTTTCTACCTTTCTGCCTTGTCTCCTTTCTTTCCTCTGCCCAGAATTCCCCCTGCCCTGTCCCCTTTCCACCCCCAATCCCTCAATAGCACAAACCTTGCCCATTCTGCAAATACCAATTGGGAGGTTACCCCTTCTTTACTGTGGTGTTGCCCACTCTCCCCCACTCCCCACTAAACTGCTCCTTCCTTCATGTTCTGAGGGCCCTTTCTCCAGATCTCCATCATAGCATTTGCTCTGTTTTACTACCAGTATGTATTTTGTGTTCAATGTGCTGATCTACCTCCCTCTCCGGGCCCCAAGATGAGGCCCCTTAATGGCAGGAAGTCTCTCTTCCTCATCTTTGTAGCCTTGGTTCTTAGCACCTAGTAGATGCTTAATATGTTCGTTAACATACACATTTCTCGGTTGTCTCGAAACACATACATTTAGAATCCTTTCCTACACACACAAGATCCTTTTAAGAAACGGAGTAATCCATGATAATGCGCCCTGCAAACTGTAAAGTGTTGTACAAATGCGCCTGATTTTAGCCAAAAGGCCGAGAAGCGATTAAAGGTTGTACAAATGTGAGCCGTATAATTGTTCATTTCATTCTGGTTTTACATATTTTCTGTTAAAGAGCTGCACGCCCTTATCTCATAATGCTTTAACCTCATAATGTTTTAACGGGAGAAAGTTTCGACGAGGGATTCCCGCCTACCTTTTCCAATTCTGCTGAGCCCCTCGGTTCCTTGCACTGTCAAAAAGGGAACCGAACGGAGGGGCAGGACAGGGGGGTCAGCGAAAGCGCACACCCTTGCCAACAAGTTATGCCAAGTCCCCGCAGGTCCCTCTGTCCCAGTTCAGAATGTCCCTGGCCACGTGCGTACCCAGACTCCCCCTCCTCGAGTCCCCAACCCCGCTTCTGGCTCGGGTTCCGAACGCTGGCTTCGCTGGGAGCAGCCGCACTGATCGCTCCCGGCTCCGCGCAGCCCGCCCTGCCGCCTCCCCCGCGCCCCCTCTCCCCCCTGTACTTTGTCACTCAGCGCTGACCTGCGGCCCGCAGGGGCGTGCACGTGACCGAGAAACTTTGGTAGCCCCGGGGCGGCTGGCGGCGGGGCCAGGAGCCGGCGGCTGAGCTTCCCCGCGCGGCGCGCTCTGTGGCCGGAAGGCGCTCGGTGGGCCGAGCTGCCTGGGCGTGCGGGTGCGCCAGCCCGCGGGGAAGGCGCAGCCGAGCGCCGCGCGGACCCCGGGAGCCCGCGGCAGCGCGCGTGCCGCCGGCGGCGCGGTCAGCCCGGGGCCCCGCCTGCGCGGCCCGGGCGGCGGCGCTCAGGGACGCCGGGGGTCCGCTCGCGCCCGCCGTCGCCTCCGCCACTCGGTTACCTCGATCCTCCCGTCTCTGTCGCTTCCCACTTCCTTCACTCCTTAATCTGGATGGGAAGTTGGGGAAAATGGACAGGGGCTTGCTGGCGTGGGTTGCTCTCTTCTGGCTAACAGGTAAGAGGCGTTTTCTACCGAGACGGATAACTTTATATGTATTCCGGTACTGGTACTGTTCTAACCCTAGCCCACCGCACCGCACCCCCAGTTACCCACCATTGTGCTTAAAGCTGCTTAGCAGGCTGGTGGTAAGTGGGGGGAGGGGTGTGTGTGTGTGTGTGTGTGTGTGTTAGAATGATGGGGGAGGCGGGGAGAAACCCCATATCAAGTGAGCTGGATCGAGATGCAGGTGTTTTGACTCATTCGAGATATGAGATTGTTCTTTCCAGTGTGCATTTCTCCTTTCATACAACGGTTCTTCCTCGGTCTTATCTTGACTTTGTAATGCTGTGAGTCCTGGGGAAAGCCTGGTTGGGAAAAAAAAATGAAAGCTCGGAGGAAACTGATTAATTAAGAGAACTGGTTTTCTGGGGGTTGTAAGTAAAGGAGTGTCTTCTTAATTCCTTCCCTAGAGAAGCCGGGAGCCCCAGGGGCATTCTTCAGTGGCTCCCAGGTGTGCAGGGGAGCGGGGATGAGGAAGGACATGGGGATGGAGGCTTCATTGGTTGTGGAGTTGAGGGTCCCACTCGCATTTGGTACCATTTGGGGAGTGGTCCCATAGAAGAGAAGAGCCTTCCTCCCTCCATAAACAGGTGGGAACACCCTCTAATAAAGATAATTTGCAGAGATATTCAGAAGGTAGGGCCTTGCCTTACCATTAGAGTCACTTCCTCTAGCTGAGACCTCTGTGTTTCCCCCTCCCTTTTGGTGAACTTTCTCCCCACCCTCCTGGGGTCTGGTACGGCTCTGGTTCCTAACACGCGTTCCCACAGGATGATCTGTGAGTTTGAGAGATAGGTGGCCGGGCTGAATGGGCAGCCCTGAGAGATTCACAGAGCAGCCCTGCCTTGGGTGGAGGTGGAGGGGTTAGGAAGGCTTGGGTAGTCTGGACTGGGTCTGAGGCAACAACTCAAAGCAAGGTGGAACCAAGTGATGGAGGAGAGGAACAAGGGAGCAGAAAAGTGGTGAAGACAAGATGGGGTAGTGAAGGGCAGGAGAGAAAATGGAAAATAGCACCAAGAACAAAGTTGTGCCCCCTCTGGGAGCACTGAAGACTGGGAAAAATCAAGTCAGTAGGAAAAGAGGAACAAGATAAAAATATCTAAGGCAAGTGACTAAAAGAGGGTAAAATACATTTAAGAAGAAAGACAAAACCACTATGTCACTTAGCTTCAGAATAAGATTATAGATTGCCTCAGTTTTTCTTTCTATTCCTAATGAAGGGTCCCTAACACTGGCTTTTGCCCCCTGCGGGGCTTAGGTTTGGGGAGGGGTCCCTCAGCAGAGTTAGCCTCTTCTCTTGGCTGCTGTGAGTTCATCCCTCCCACATTATTCAAATATGAATCATCTCTAATTTCAGGGATTGCCTGATCCATGTCTCCCCACTCCCCTGGCCTCCTAGTGCCTTCTACTTCCACCCTCACTGATTCTGAACGTCCTTAATTTGCCTCTACTTCTCAATTATCATATTTGAGGGGAACTTTGGCCTCAAACCTTTATCACCGCCTCCCTGAAGTCCGCTAGGCATCTGGGGAGGGGTCCCCAAGTCAGAAGTGCTCTTCCAGACACCCTGGGGTATACCCAAACAGAGCTCTCTAGGGATTTGCAGGGCATGGGGCAGAAGGGGAACATATAGCCCTTGCTAGATGGCTGACAGCTTTTCATGAAATGGTCCCTGGGACCATCGAATTCAGTCCTCTCAGTTTATACACATGGAGGCCCAGAGAGGCAATGTGCACACAGCAAGTGTGTGTTGGATCGGGCGCTAGACCCAGTCCTCCCAAACCCCGGGCCAGTCCTGTTTGCACTCTCTGAGCTTTGTGGTGTGTGTGTGGGGGGGGGGTTTGTTTTTGTCTTGAGGGGAGGTGCTGCTTCATCTGGTCTGTGCTTTCTCCCATCCGCACCTGGAGAGGTTGCTCCTGCCTGGAAGCAGGCAACAGGTTAGTTATCAGGGCCATCCCAGCTGTCAGAGGGCTGGGACTTCCAGCCTCTGCAAGTAAGCCTGGCTCCAGAGATCCCACTGGCATCCCCTGGTCCCAGTTTCCCCTTCCCCCCGCATCCCACTGTGGACAAGCCTCAGCCTCAGCAAAATGAAGCAGCTAACAATGGCGGCTGGGGAGAGGGAGGGAGGGAAGAGAGAGGAGCAGCAAGGATGAGATGGATTCAGACTCATTGTTCACAGAGCAAAGGTAAGACATTTCAGTCCAGCCCAATCAATGAATCCTCTCTTGAGTGGGTGGTGGAAGGGGAGGGAGAAAGGAAAGGACAGATTAAAAATGAGTCAGAGAGCCAGGAAAAAAACCACATTCATTCTCCCTCTCCCTCCCTTTCTCTCTCTTCTCTCTTTATCTCTTCCTCTCCTCCCCCCCCCCTCCCCGGCCCTTAGTTTTCTCTCTTTTCATGCAGGCTGAGCAATTTCTAATCAACACTTCAAGCTTTTTTCCTCAGACTCTAGCAGCTCCTTCCTCGTCCTTCATTACAAAAATTCTGTATTTTTTTCTGCTGTATATTTAGCCTCGTGATTTCTCATTGTCATTGTGATGCCGCTTCCTGTAATAAATTGTTTTGTTGTTGTCTTTGTCGTTTTGCACAAAACAAAATGCTTACCAGCTGCTGTTTTAGCAACAGGTGCCATCTAGCAATAGGACTTGAGGAGGGTTCACTCTGTCTTTGTTCTTGAATACGGATGGCGTTTCAGCCCTTCCTGGCAGCAAGAAACGCCAGAGCTGTGGCGACACTCTGGGAGCGGGCAATTCGTCTTCCTGGAGACTCTTTTGGGTCTCTCTGTGACGAAGAATGCTTGTTCTATTAGCATTTCTTTTGGTACCCTTTTGGTTGTATTCATTCATTTATTCATCCTTTCTCCAAGTCTGTATTGAATTCCTGTGGTTTCTAAGTATTATGATAGGTGCTGAGAATAAAGAGAGAAAAGACACAGTCCTTGCCCTCAAAGAGTTGTCAGTCTAGTCAGTGAGTCAAATGAGTTTTCAGGTATCTTGATATGGAGGTAAGAGGTCCTATGATAAGAGCCATGAGAGCCGCACAGGTGCTACGAGAGCACGGATGAGGCATAGGTGCCTGAAACCTGGGGTGGGAGTGGAGCAGCTCGGAAACAAACTCCCAAAGAGGTGATGGCTGAGTAAATACATTTATTCACGCACAGTCAGCTGCTGAGTTACTGTCACATCCAGGCATTGTGCTGGGGTTAATAAGACAGCCCTGCCTTCAAGGAGCTTACAGTTTGATGGTGGAGACTCCGGTGATGGAACTGTGATCACACAGTTATGGAATACCCTGTACAAAGGCCATGATAGAGATCTGCACTAACTGTTGTGGGTGCCTCATGGTGGCTTCTAACCCAGCCTGCAGCAGGCAGGGAGGTATCCAGACACAGTGGCTGGTTTGGTTTGCATTCAGGTAGACGCGTGGTGACCATGAGAGGATGGGCTTGGGTATGGAGGGTTAAAGTGTAATTAGCCCTGGAGAAGGAAGAGTTGCTTTTAGAGATTCCTGACACCTTAATTTCCATCATCTCCTTTCCGATCCTGTATACTTTTCAATTTTTCTCCCTCCTCTGTTCTACTTTCCTCCACGGAAGAGACCTTTTTCATACCGGAGCATCTTCTTCCAGCATCTTGTCACAGCCCTCTCCATGTCCCACCATGCTCAGCCTGGGTGCTTCTCTCTAGACTAGGAGAGGGGGGTTGTTTCAGTATCCCCATTACTCTTTAGATTCATGATTCTGCTGAATGTCTAGTTTATACAGATTTGGGTATTAGTTCTAGCAACACTATGCTAGAACCATGCTGTGGTCTTAGTTCAAGTACCTAGTGCTTAGTACAGCATTAGTAGCATTAGTACCAGGACTTGGTTAGTGGAAAGAACCCTGACCTGGGATTTGAGGATTGGGTTCCAGTCCCATCTTCTTCACAAATTAACTGTATATCCATAGGATCGGGGTCTTATGATCCGTTTTTTTTCTTTTTGGCATGTAATTTAATTTTTCATTGAGATATAATTGACATGTAACATTAGTTTCAGGTGTACAACATGAATTCATGTTTGTATATATTATGAAATGATCACAACAATAAGTCTAGTTAACATCCATCACCATATAGAGTTACAGATTTTTTTCTTGGGATAACTTTCAACATTTATTCTGTTAGCCACTTTCAAATATTCAACACAGTATTATTAACTATAGTCATCGTGCTGTGCATTATATCCTCAGGACTTATTTATTTTATAACTGGAAGCTTGTACACTTTGACCCCCTTCACCCACCCACCACCTCTGGCAACCACCAATCTGTTCTCTGTATCTATGAGCTCGTTTTTTTGTTTTTAAAGTTTACATGTATAAGTGAGATCATACAGTATTTGTCTTTCTGACTTATTTCACTTAACATAATGACCTCAGGGTCCATCCATGTTGTCACAAATGGCAAGATTTTATTCTTTTTTATGACTGAACAATATTCCATTGTGTGTACATGTATATAAATATAAATTTTATATATATATATACACACATATAAAAAATATACATGGCACCTTCTTTATCCATTCATGAAGCGACGGACACTTAGGTTGTTTCCATATCTTGTCTATTGTAAATAAAGCTGCAGTGAACATGGGGTTGCATGTATTGTAATCTTTTGAATGAGGTCACATATTAGGTCACTTTCAGCTCTAAGATTCTATGGTTCTGAACTTTTCTCCACTTAATTTTGATGAGTTGGAAATCAAACTTACAAAGCAGTAGATCCTTAGTGAGGAGCCATGGAGGGAGCCCCATTTGTCTTCAGCCTTTCCCTGACCACTAATGATTGGAATGAAAAATGGCAGCTGGAAAGGGAGAGCTCTTGTTACCATCTTCAGAGGAACAAGTGGAGTAGCACTGAGTGCTTGGTGGACAGGATAGGGTCCACTCTGAACAATTAAATGTAGTCATACTGGGGACTGCTGAAGCAAGGCAAGTGCTTTGGGCTAGATGAGATGAATCCTACTCTAGCCAACATGGCCCTAGAACGTCCCTTCTAGTCTCAACTTCTTGTTCCAGGACACACTCACCTCTTCACCCCTTCCAACTATTTTAGCTCTTATATCAAGTTATCGCCAATCAGGAATATAAAGAAAAGTATGATCTGATTGTTGCTCTTGCTTATTTAGATACTGTAATTCTTTTCTATGTGTTAAATAGCTTTCATGGACATTATCCCTTTTGATCCTTCTAAGTAAGTAAGGCTGATATTACCTACCTGTACATAAAAGGGAGTAAATGACTTGTCTAAGTCTATGGTATCTTACTGATTACCATAAGAAATAGTGTCACTGACTTACATATGACTTGGTTGTTTCAAATGCCTGAATCCAAGAGAAACATTATTTTCTGGTTAAGGTGGGTAAAACTGGAACTCCTGATTTAAGGGAACATACATGGTATCTGTTATGGGGCATTGGGTAGTGAGGCTCAGAGTTCATAGAACTCAGGGAAATATTACAGGGAGAAGTGATAAAGAATAGCATTTAGTATTTCTAATTAAATCCTAAGATCTACAGGAAAAGAGTGAATGAGGAGTGCTCTAGTGAGGCTCAGGAGAGCAGTGGATGTGACCCTGTGACAGCAGAGACTGCTGGCATGTCAGAGCCCCTCTGGGACTAGGGGCTGGTACTGTGCACCCAGGAGCTACACAGGATGTCACTGTGGCATATATATGCTTAAAATCTTGGTCTTCAAGATGGCTTTTGGCTTCCTGAGAATGAAAGAAGGCATTTTAGATAACTAGAGCTCTTTATGGGCCACGAAACAAGGAAGAACTCAGAAGAACATGCTGCTTCCCTGTTCTCCTACAGCAGCTAGAGCCCTGCAGGACGTGGTTCTCTAAAATAGGAGTAGAACCTTCACATTCAACTGGGATCCTGCATCGTTACTCCTCCTTTGCCCTTGGCTCGTCAGGGGGCTGTTGGGGGAGAGGCATGAGGCTCAAACTGACCTGGATTTGAACACTAACCTTATTTTCTTTAGCTTTAAAGTGGGGAAGCTAACTTACCTTATAGGGTTGTTGTGATAATTAAAATAATTATGTACAACTCGTAGCACAATATTTGGCAAATAGTAAGCTCTCGATACTTATTATGAACCCCAAATAGGAATATTAGTCAGCATTTTGATGCAGCAACAAGCAACCCCATAATCTCAACAGCTCACAACACCAAACATTTAGTCGCTCGTGTTATATGAGAGCTGCAGTCAGTTGCAGGTCAACTGTAGCCAATTGGTGGACTTGGCTCAGTTCCAAATGTCTTCTTATTCCAAGGCCCAGGATGAAGGAGAAGCCACTATCTAGGCATGCTGTTCTCATGGTGGAGGACTCAAGGTGGGTAGGGGGAGGGCACAGAGCCAAACCACACAAATGCCTTTTAAGCTTCTGCTTGGACAAGTCTTATGGCACATGTACTCATATTCCATTGACCAAAGCATGTCATATGGCCAAGCCTCTAGTCATTGGAGTAGTAAGTGTACTCTACCTCCAGGGAACAATCTAAGAGTGAGGAGGGAAAACTAACTGGGAGCAAATAATACAATCTATCAACTGAGTTAAATCATTCAACAAATGTGTTGAGTACCTACTACGTAGCAGACTTTTTAAAAGCCTGAAGGAGAGAGCTTGTTATTAATGGCAGAGACAGATGACTAAATAGGAACTTCTCAGGCAAGGTGATGTGATTCTCTAGGGTAATATGACTGTAATAAGAGCAAGAAGAAGCATATACAGGAAGTGCTAGCTGAGGAAGTCTGGAAAGATAGGTAGGAGTTACTAGAGAAAGAGTGGGACGGAGGGAAGGGAAATTTACAGAGGAAACAGCATGTGCAAAAGCCAACAATCAAAAGAGGGCATGATGTTTTTCAAAAAGTACAAATATTTTAGTATGGCTGGAGAATTTAGTGGTGCAGGAGAAATGGAAGAGAGTGGCCCCATCTGAAATGAGCCCTTGTACCTCTGAATGCCTAGAGGGAGTCTTTAAAAGGGTGAGAGTAAAGGAGTGCTGTGATCAGATGTGCATTTTCGAAATATCATTTGCACCTCAGTGTGAAGGGTAGATTAGACATAGGCAGACTTGCAGCAAAAACCAGCTAGAAGACCCTTACAGAAAGAGGGGCAAGATATGATGAGATCCTGAAGTCTTGTGGTGCAGTGGAGATGACAGAAGTGGACAGAGTGACCAGAGATGGAGGAAGTAGTCCATAGTCCTGGGTTGGTTGGATGTGGAGGCTGAAAGACAGGAGTATCAAAGATGCCTCCAGGTACCTGGCTTGGGTCTGCTGGGGATGCCATTTGTGGACGTGAACTAATACAGGAGGAGAAACGTGTAAGGGAGGGAGAGACAGGTTCAGTTTTTTTCATTAGATTAGTTAGAGTATAGCCTAAGATGCTATAACAAAAAGACCCTAAAATATAGTAACTCATACAAAATTGTTCCTTTTTTTCTCTCTCCTGTAACAGTAGAGATCTAGTGGGACTGAGTCTACCATTCCCAACATGTGGCTCCCAAGACTGCTCCAGTGATAGTTACTCTTCAGCAAGTAGAAGCAAGGAAAGCAGAGGGTCAGGGCAAGTAGTTTATTTTTAGAGAGGTGACATGGAAATTACACGCATCACTTCTCCTCACATACCTTTGTCCTGAATCTAGTCCCATGGCCACAATTAGCTGAAAGGGAGGCTAGGAAATGTAGTATGTGGCTGGCTTGGCTGGCCAGATTAAAACCTGGGAAGTTCTGTTACTAAAAGAAGGGGGCAGTTAGCATCTCCATCTATAGAATGATGAGTTTGGGGTGCTTGTATAACATCCAGATGGAGAATGAAGTTATATATTTGGGTCTGGAGCTTGGGTGAGAGATCCAAACTGGAAATACAGGTAACAAGTTGATAAAAGTGCAGAAGAGCTTTCATACAGGAGCTTTCTCCGTCCAAATGGCTGATCCATCCTAGAAGTCTGACCCACCTGAATGAATCAGGACAGCTTCCAAAGCACCTTGGCCCTGCAGGGTAGAGACTGACCTCTTTTAGTACTGCTTTAGTCATATTGGAACAGCATGTGGGCCAGCTAGACGTTACCCACGAGCTCATTTCAGATCTCTGGAAGACGAGGCAATCAGACAGAAAGGAGATATGCTTCTTGCTTTCATCTGCACAGTGGTGGCAGAGAATGGGAAAGCATGGCTCCATGGGACACACAGAACATATGCTTAATGAATGGCAAGCTCGGTGTGCACAAGCGCTAGAGTTATTGGCAGCAAATAATAACTAGGCCATGAGCAATGCCCACCTGGGCGAGGGCAGCACCAGTGTCTACTTTAGCCCCATGGAGAGGGGGGAGATACTGATGCCTTTTAGGAGTCTTGGGGAGAAAACATGCAAGAATGCTGTCATATTTTTTATTATCTCAAGATAGTACATCTGGTCACCCTAACCCTAAAATGGATCAAGCCATTAGGTACTATGGTAGCAAACAAGAGAAACTGATTCTGTCCAATTTAAGCAGGAAAGAAATTTATTGAAAGGAAATAGAGTAACTTACAGGACTAATAGGCAATCTGGAGAACTAGGCTTAGAGAATAGGCAAACAGCAAGGAAATGTCTACTCTTCTTGGTAAAGGCTTTTTTTTGTTTTTTTTTTTTGCGGTACGCGGGCCTCTCACTGTTGTGGCCTCTCCCGTTGCGGAGCACAGGCTCCGGACGCCACGCAGGCTCAGCGGCCATGGTTCACGGGCCCAGCCGCTCCGCGGCATGTGGGATCTTCCCAGACCGGGGCACGAACCCACATCCCCTGCATCGGCAGGCAGACTCCCAACCACTGCACCAGCAGGGAAGCCCGGTAAAGGCTTTTTTATTTTATTATTTAACCCAACTATATCAAGAAGATGAATGGTTTCTACTTCTGGGGGAAAAAAGGTTCAAGCTGTGTTTTGTCTTTAAAAATTGAGCCTGTGGGTCATCATTTCCCAAAATGCTTTGCTTCCCATGCTGACATTGCTACTAAGGGATGGACACGCCACGGACCAAACCCTAGTGGAGATGCTCGGACACTCCTTATTCATCTCTTACACTTAGAAAACCTGCCCATTAATTGTTCCTAAAACAATGTCCTAGGAAATTGGGACAGTATGTTAAAAACGTGAGGACAAAAAGATGAATTTCTTAAAGATCTAGCTTAAAGGCAGGAAAAGGAAGATGTGTATTGTCATACTGAATGAAGAAAAAACTTAGGAGTCTGAAAGCCAAGATATGCTGGTGAATGGGCAATTCTGAGGTCAAATCCCACTTCTGGGAGTTCAAGAGTTAAGGGATGGGTGAGCTTGATACAAAATTTCTAAAGATGCCTGTCTGTGGTGATGATAATTTTCCATGATCTTTAGCAGCAATCTTTGTTTCTCTAAAATGGGGCTGTGCTTATAGATCTGCCTCTCAAAGATGCTGGCAGGAATAGCTTACAACTAGTGGGGAAAAGGAACTTGCTTTGAAAAAAATGAAAGTACTAAAATAAGAACGGCATTTCTGTAGATACTGCTTTTGTTATCCTTGCAAGAACACAATTCGTCATGTATAGAATCCTTTTCTTTACGTGAGAATTGGGGCAGGAACTTATTTTGCCACATGCAGTGAGACATTGTCTGCACTTGGAGCTGATCCTCCCTGGCCTGGTGACTTGGTACCCCTGGTGACTAGCTGAGATGGGAGCTGATGCTCTGAGCTGTCACTCATCACTCTACTTTTAGGCAGCTTTCCTAGTTATTGACCAGAATCCATTCTCAGCACTGAGGACCACCTGCTAAGAAAGGCCCTTCAGATTCACTTGTTCATTTGCTCATTCCACATATTCATTCCATAAAATAGAGCTTGCTGTATACTGAGGGTACAGAATCAACCAATCCTGGTCCTTGCCCTCAGGGACCTTAGAGTTAGAAACCAAGTTTATATTGAATTTCTCAAGCTCAGAGACTGGTCTTTTAAATCTATGTTCCCAGAATGTAACATTGTATTTTAAAACATGTTTTTGAATGAACTTGTATTAGATAGCCAAGGGCGGTTTTCCTGAGGATCAGGGGAACAATAAAAACAGAAGGAATGGTCTGGTGGTCTAAGAATGATGACTCCCTCCTCTGCAAATGTAGAAAACCACCTGTGATCTTCAACCTTCAATATGTCTTCTGGTGCTTCTTTCAGTCAGGAATCCTAATTTTTACAGATGTGTTCTATATAGTATGATATAGGACATACTTCACTTACTTCACTCTTTCCAGTTTTTTGGGATACTTGCTTTATTTTGTAGGATGAAACATGGATTCTTTCCATATTCCTGTATATGTTCTTATAAGAGCTTAAAAACACAAGTCCCTTATGGTGTCACCCCTGCCTGGACTCAGAGTCCCAGCCTTCCCATTGTGCCAGCACGTGTTTGTTCATGTGTGTGCATGACACACACTCAGTGCTTCTTTCAGTCTACCTCCCAGAAACTCCTCAGTTACATGCCCTGATGTTTCCCCAGGATGGGAGAATAACATATTTATAGTCAAAGAATGGAAAACATCTCAGTATGCCTGGAACTTGCATGGGCCCAAATCATGGAGAAGACCTTACATGCCGTGTCAAGGCATTTGGGTTTTATCCTAAAAGGAATGGGAAATCATTGGAGGCCTTATAGCCTGACATGATTCGATCTGTCTTTTAAAAAAAAGAATATTCTAGATAGAAAAAATGTGGAGAGTACATTGGGCTGGAAGTAGGGAGACCACTGAAGAGGCTATTATAAGACCAAAAATGTAATGAGGACTTGTGTAAAGTGATAGTAAGAGCTTTGGGGCCAGTCAGCCTGGGTTCAAATCTGTCACTTGCTAACCCTGAGGTGTTTGGCAAGATACATACAGTTTCTGAGGATCAGTTTCTTCACCTGTAAATTGGGTGTAATGATAATACCTACTTTACAGGATTTTTGGAGAGAATTTATTAAGATACTCCATGAATGGCACTTAATACAATTTCTAACATACAGTAAGTGTTTCATAATCACTTCCTGGTAGAAGGAATAGAAACTTGATTTATTCCCACTAGGAGTGACCATGGGAAAAGAGAAGGGTCAAATTTGAGAGAGATTTAGAATTAGTGGCCACTGAATATGGTTAGAGCCAAAGAGGAGATGATCAAAGCTATGAGTTCTATCTACGATGATAGGACAGCGAGTATACTGGCAAAAGAGCTAGGGAGACAAGAAAGACTGGTTTATAAGCAAGAGTTGAGGTGGGAAAAGAGAAGATGATGAACAAAGTTTAGATATGTTTAATTTGAAGTATCTGTTAAACATGAAGATGAGGTCTCATGGAGTTGAGGGTCTGAGACATAACGGGTAGTTGGAACCATGGGAGAATAAGATTTCTTAGATCAAATGCACAGGTGAACATTACAAAGAGGCTGAAAATTTTTAATTTATTTACCTGGCATTCAAAGGTATTCTTATTAGCCTGTATAGACTCCAGCATAAGAAGTACTAGGTTTTTGGCATCTGACAGGTGGTAACATAGAAAAACAAAAAAACATCTATAAGAGGTGGGACCCAAGTTCAGGATACTAACCTAGCCCCAGGGCAGATCTGTTGGGAATTGGAGTCAGAGGGAGGGTGTTCCCAGGCCAAATCTCAGTGTCCCTGGGGAACTGTCAATCTTGGTCCTCATCCAAATTAGCTACTATCTCTGAAGGGCCCGATCTGGGGTAGGAGTGGGTGTCCCATGAGAGGTAGTTTTTGAAGTTGGGTGGATAGCAAGGTTACAGTTTCAGATATGGATCAGTCATGTGTGAGGATATAGGGAACAAAACCTAATCCTCAGGAGAAGGGCTTATATCAGAGCCCAGGCAAGCAGAATGGAACTCTGGGCAAGGCTTTGGTACCAGTGGATTGCAAATCAGGTGGAAACACAGTCTCACATAAACACGGGCTGAGGGAAAGACATGTGGCTCAGTGGGTGTAGAAACACCTGCCCTCGCCCAGAACCCAGGGTTAGGGCCAGAAGAGCATTCTAGACCTTACCCTCCAGTGGGAATGGGGTTCCTAATAGGTTTGGCCTGGGCAGGCTTGGGACCTGCGTGGCATTCATCCTACATTTTGATGCTTCTAGAGCTAACACAGGGATTGGCATCTTCAGCTTTCTCTCTAACTCTTCACTTTTATGGTCCTCAAAGATCCAATAAACTGACATTTCCTTGAAATTCCTAGATCCGTCCTCTCCAGCTATCCAGATCTATCCTTAGCTTAGATTCCCAAGGTTTCCATTATACCTGCATATGTATACATCTCTGTGTATGTGTACACACACTCAGGGTACCCTCGGTTTCCAGCTTCCAGGAGCAGCAACAGCTACATTTATTGAGTGCTTACTGTATACCAGTGTTATCCTAAGTGCTTAGGACAAAATCTTTTTTTTTTTTTTTTTTTTTTTTTTTGTGGTACGTGGCCTCTCCCGTTGCGGAGCACAGGCTCTGGACGCGCAGGCTCAGCGGCATGTGGGATCTTCCCGGACCGGGGCACGAACCCGCGCCCCCTTCATCGGCAGGTGGACTCCCAACCACTGCGCCACCAGGGAAGCCCAGGATAAAATCTTATTTAACCCTCAAACAGCTCCATAAGATAGTTACTATTATTCTGGTTTTACCAGTAAGGAAACTGAAAGTCCTAAGACTTAAGTAATTTGCCTTATGTCATGCAGCTAGGAAGTGGTAGGGCTTGGATTCTGACTTAGGACTCACTCTAAAATCCATGCCTTTAATTATCATGCCGTAAAGAGGCAGATGTTTCTGAAAACATATTCTTTATTCTTTGGAACATGAACTTATGTGTGTGTCATAGAAGCTGTGAATTGACTAACCTCTATTAATAATTAAGGGAGTGCACAATTTTAAAAAATAATAATTAAGGGAGCTGAATGGCTTGGTCAAGTAGCTAATCCATTAACAGAGAACAGAGCTGAGGAGGAGGTTATTCTTAGTAATCATCTAATGAAGAAAACCCCATACTTAACTCTCTCAAAAAAACCAAAAACAACCCTCCCCCCCAACACTTTTGTCTGCACCTGCCTCCTTTGCTGGTTTCATTTATCTTGGAGTGCTAAGGAAATGTGATTTCCCAAGAAGAGCCTGAACAGGTAGCAGAGAAGAAAGGTGGTTGGTCAACTACCGAGCATTGTGCTGGGAACAATGCCTGTGATTGGTTATCCAGTCTCAACCACTGCTAACTGAAGACACTTCAACTCTCTGTCCCATTTTGTTACCTGGAAAACTGGAGCGTGAATAAGGTTTTGAAGAAGAACTACAAGGTTAAAAATTAATGCAATAGAATTTAAGGAGAAACTGTTAAAAAAAAAAAAAAAAGCCTTTTCCTCATCCAGGTGTGTGAGTTGGAAAGAGTGGAATCAGCCACACCAACATTTGGAGGTGGTGAAGGGAAGCAGTGGAGCCTGGGAACTAGGGTTCTTTTCTGAGCTGGGATTCTTTTCTAGGAATTATTTGCCCCTCAGTGGGGCTGATCTACATAATTTGGCTGTAATCAAACCTATTAGTGGTGGATGTTCATCGAGATTCAGGAGCCTTAGAATGGGAGGTGAGGCAAAAGGCAGGAAAGGTGAGGTAGGATTTGCATTTGAGATCTCCCCTCTACTGGTCATGGTCAAGGTTCTCTGTTACAGAGTTCACTCTCTGCAGGCGCCCAGAGAGAGAGAGAAGGTTTGTTAACAACTGTTGAGTAAGGAATATGTGGGTCATTTTATAGGTGAGTATTGCTTAAGAGGCTTCATTAAGGTCTCACCATTAGTACAATGGCCAGATGAGATTCAAAGCCCTATCTTTTGATGCCAATGCTCTCTTACTATACTATGCTGTTTATAAGTCATTTAACCCGTTTTCTCTGCAAAGTCCTAGAAATTCCCATGTTAATAGTCATTCATTTGCTCACCCATTCCTTCATTTATTCCATAGTAGCTATCGAGCACTTAGGTTCGAAACACTAAATCTCAAATATTCTGTTGCATTCTCTTCCCAATTCCATAGAATGCAGAAACCTTTTCTTCCTAACAGGAATTAGAACCTAGTTTTCACAGTGCTTTCATGGAAGAGAGGCACTGGTCTGGAACTCAGAAGTAGGTACAAATATGGTATCTTGCCCTGTTAAGAGAGCTTCTATAAAGACGGTTTCATGAATAAGTGCATGTTTGAGCTGTGAGAGTGAGTTTGCTTTGTGGGATGTCATTGGGACCATGGGCAATAGTGAAGAACAGTAGGCTTCCCCTGGAAACGAGCCCTTTCTTGTATGTCTCAAGTCCACCTGCAATTCTAGGGTGAAACTCTTTGCCTCAAGCTACCTGAAGCTGGCTTGGCAGGCTCCTGGATTCAACTCTGAACCTCTTTATCATGTCTTTCTATTCATATTCCATTTTTCTGCCTCTCATCGTGATTCTACTTCTGCTTCTAACCTCAGATCAAGCTAGAAACTCTTAACTCTCCCATTCACCTGAAGAAGTTATGTTCTCTTTGCCTGGAATTTCTAGATCTTACCATTGAGTTCATAGAAGCCCTTTGCCTCTCAAACACTCCCCTGGGCTTTCATTCACTGAAATTTCCCTCTCTTTCTTGGACCAAACCTCAAACTGATCTTTTTAAACACTTAAACTTCTCATCTACTTTCTAGTCTCCCCCAACCCTTTTTTGGATTACCCTTCAAAGCTTTTGAACTTAGTCTACTGCTTTTGATCCAAAATTCTCCATTCCTCTCAAAGCCTTCTTTTCCCCTTAATCTCTGTCTTGTTTGCTGGGTCACCAGCTGGAGGGGAAGTCACTTCCTCCTGAAGTCATATGTCCTGGCTTCACTGTCCTCATTTATCAAATAGCTGTTGAGTATCTATGGGTTTCACCCAGGACAGCAAGATAAGACACATTCCTTACCTGACCCGACAAGTCTGATGGAGGCATGAAAATAAGTACAAAATTATTACAAAATTATTATAGTAAATGTCTAGAGGAGAATGCTGGGGATACTGATGGCACAAAGGAGGAAGTGACAAATGGATTGACTGGTCACAGAAGACTTGACAAGAAGCCTTTGAGTTGGTTTTGACAGATGGAAAAGAGTTTCTCAGGAAGAGAAGTGAGGAAAAAGCATTCCATAAACAAGAAATATCACATGCCAAGATCTAGAGGTGTGATATACCACGTCCCACTTGGGGGAACCGTTAGTTTGGTATCATCGGAGGTTGGTGCTCAAATGGAGGTGCTGCGAGATGTGAGGCAGAGGAGGAATAGTTGATGGGGCACCTTAAATGCCTTGCCAAGAACTTTGGGTTTTATCCTGAAGGCCATGGAGGATGAGTGAAGGGTTTTAAGAAGGAGAGCCATAACAGTCAGATTTAGAAAGATAACCTGAACTTATAGCAAGGAGAATGGACTGCATGTGGGCAACTGCCTGCAGGGAGACCAGACGAGAGATTATTGCAAAATTATCAGCAAGAAATGAGGAGAGCGTACACACAAGTAATGGTAGTGGGGTTAAAGAAGGGGAAGGAAATATTAAAGATGTTAAGAGGTCAAGTTGACACGACTTTGTGACCAGTTGGACACTGGGAGTGAAGGCAGGTTTCTGGACAAGGCAACCAGGTAGATATTGATGCTCTTCATTGTGATGGAGAAAACAAGGGGAGAGACAGGTTAGGGAGGTAAGGTGGAAAGGCACACCTATGATATGTGAGGTGAGGTCCAGGACACTGATACCATTTGGACATGTTCATTCTATTTTGCAGCCATAGCTGGAGGCCTTCAGGTCACAGTGCCCGACAAGAAGAAGGTGGCCATGCTCTTCCAGCCCACTGTGCTTCGCTGCCACTTCTCCACGTCTTCCCATCAGCCTGCAGTCGTGCAGTGGAAATTCAAGTCTTACTGCCAGGATCGCATGGGGGAATCCTTGGGCATGTCTTCTCCCCGGGCCCAATCTCTCAGCAAAAGAAACCTGGAATGGGACCCCTACTTGGATTGTTTAGACAGTAGGAGGACTGTTCGAGTGGTAGCTTCCAAACAGGGCTCAACCGTGACCCTGGGAGATTTCTACAGGGGCAGAGAGATCACAATTGTTCATGGTAATAATGTCTCTGTTTTGAATCTAGGGAAGATTGGTTCCATTCTTCCCAGATACAAGAGGATGTCAGCCTTGCGCCCTTTCAATCCCTCAAGACTTTGATTTTATGGGGGATGGGAGTATCAAGAAACCTAGCAAATTGCTTTAATGGGATGGCGTGGAGAGGAAGGATGGAGGCTTGTAATATCAAGAGAAGACAGAGATGAGCTTTGGAAATAG
Source organism: Phocoena sinus (assembly GCF_008692025.1). Taxonomy (NCBI): domain Eukaryota; kingdom Metazoa; phylum Chordata; class Mammalia; order Artiodactyla; family Phocoenidae; genus Phocoena; species Phocoena sinus. The sequence continues at coordinate 123,890,106 of NC_045763.1, read as the reverse complement.
TCTTTCATGAGCCTGACCTCCAGCCTGAGGAATTTATTATCAGAACTGAATTGAAATGGGTTCTAGTGAAAGCTTTCTCAGTCAAATACCTCACACCTTGACACCAGCCTTTATTGCCCTTTCCTTAACTCAGAAAGCAGACTTCCCTAAGAAGTTCCTCTGCTGGGAGATGGGATGTATGTGTACAAGTTTCAGAGCCAGGTAGATGCCATGGCCCAAGCCTCAGGTAGTTTTACATCAGTTCCACCCTTTTTCCTGCCCCCTACAGCTTTGGGCAAGGAAAAGTTCCAAATTTTGAAGAACTCCTGTGAACCCAGCTCATTTCCAGGAGTCCAGGTTAATTCTGGAATTTACTTGGCTTTCAAGGGCCTCTGCAGACCTGGTTGAAAGCAGTCTTCTATTCCAGAAACCAGACTGGAACTAAACCAGTTTCTGGGGGCGCTCTAATTCTCACCCCTTAGGGATGCTAGCTTTTATTACTGTTTCGTTGTTTGTTTTAAATAAAGCAAACATCTCGTCAAACACCATCCGGGTAAAGAAATATAACAGTACAGACACCCAGAAGGGCTGCCCCCCCCCCCCATTGTTTAGTGTTTTTCTTCAGAGGACAGAGTTTAGGACCCGGTCCTTCTCTTTGTGATAACAGATGCAGATCTTCAAATTGGAAAACTCATGTGGGGAGACAGCGGACTCTATTACTGTATCATCACCACCCCTGATGACCTGGAGGGCAAGAACGAGGACTCGGTGGAACTGCTGGTGTTGGGTAAGTGACAACCCTCAGTAACATTTTCATCTTAGACTGCTTGCACTGTTCCCTCTTCTCGCTTCTCCTCCCTGCATGTGTTAGCAGGTTGCACGTACAGGCTTTACCTTTGGTGCACAGACAAACCAGTTTTAGAATATGTTCTTTATGAGCAGTAGTTGTATTTATTATATTTTGTTTCTTGGTGTCTATGGCCCACATTTTACCATTTTCCTGAATGTTTCTTCTGCTTTCTTAGTTTTTTCCCCTCCTTTCCACTTGCACCTTTAACCCTGATTTCTCTCTGCTCTTATTCTTTACATATGCTAATGATTGAGAAAAATGCCAGAGGCCTTTGAAGCAGGGTAGAGGCAGCTGAGAGATAAGAATTCGCTGGTGTGCTAGGCTCTCCTGAGACAAAGGAATCTTTTCCCATTCAATTATCTCCACTTAAGACAATCCTAAGGAAAGATGGCTGTAAACTTTTAATAATAAAAGGTGCTCAGTGAAAAGAGCTATGGGGGAGACGTAATAGTGTTTAATTGGAAGGCAAATTTCTTGAAACCTAAAAGTGTCCAAGTTATTCGCAAAGCAACTATAATCTAATCCTTATTAATATTAATTTCTTCATAAATGAAAACTCATTACTTTTGGGTACTTTTCTCTTTTGTGGATTGGAGGAATATCAGTGGGAGATGACCTCCTTGTATGAAACTGAAAATTGAGCACATATTTCGTGCTCTATAAATGTTGGCTGGACAAAAAACTTAGAATAAAACATACAGAAATTAAGAAAAGGAACAACATTAATTGTAGGATAAAAGGTAAATCCTTGAAGCCATTTTACATTTTTTTGTAGCTTCCAAGAAACCAGGTCTTAACAATTTGGGGGGAATATTTAAGGTGCTTTCTTTTAGAAGCAAATGAGGTTGAAGGTTAATTTTTACCCTCTGTGGGAAACACAGTGCCCCAGGAGAAAATGGAATTTGCTTAAGATTTTTAGTTTTACTCTATCATGACTTTGACAAATCAACTGTACTGCTTGCCTTAATTTTATAGTTTACAAAATGGATTAAGGTAATAATTATTTATTAATGATTAACCCTTTAATTAATAAAAATTAGCCCTTTTTAGACAGTTAGATTAATTTCAAATACATGTTTACTCAAATACATGAGTCCAGTATATGAAGCTTAACTGCTGTGATCTGTAAAAGAATGGGAAATACGACATATATTCCAAAGGAAATAAAAATGTAAAAGGTTTATATTGACATTGTAGAAGACTACAGGGCAATCAGATTCGGGATCTGCTGTGACTCTGTAGGGAATAAAAAGATAAATTTCTGCCTAATAACACAACTCTAATGGCTAAGTTTGAAGGAACAAGTGGCTCATTGAGCCTGCAATTAGCTAATTGTGAACACAGTTATTTGGCCAGTGCAACCATTTGCAGCAAAGTAATTGCCTGTGCAGGAAAAGGAGGCCAGGTAAAAGCCACTTTAAATAATTTGGTCCCAGATCTGCAAATGTGGGGAAATAAATAGAGTGAAAGCCTTGTCGTCTGAGGATGTGCTGAAGTGTATGAAGGGCATTGCTCTGGATCAAAACATACAAAGCAACTTGGGCAAAGATGCTGTCCTCAGCACCACAGGGTGGGTGAAAGGAAGACTCAGATGAAAATGGTCAACAATGATGGAAGAAAAGATAAGAACAGAAATCAGTGTTACCCTAAAAAGAACCATAAAGGGAAAGTGGGGATGCTGCAAATCAGCTCATCACAGTAGAAGCAGCATATCTGTGAGATAAACAGATACATACTAGGGTTCTTGGGGAGGAGAAACACGTAATTCTGCTATATTCCACATTAATTAGAAATTTATTCTAAATAATTAGAAATGTTCAAAGCATGGTAAATTTGCCATGCTAGTTGTGTTAGTTAATTAAAGGGGTTAGTTTGAAATCTATGAGAATTTTCTGGGTGCAGGAAGTACTGTATTTACTTCCAAATGCAACATTCTGAGTCTTCTTGGTCTTGACACCCCTTTATGGAATTTTTCAAAGTACCCTCACAGTTTAAAAAATGCTAATTATTTGGTGGTTATATCCTGCAGGCCCATTTGTTAGGTATTCTTTTTACGTGAGACTGGGAGAGCAACCTGATTTCTGAAGTCATCCTCAAGGAGATTAAGACCTCAGTGGGAAGATAACGGAGTCCACAGTTTGCTAATTACAACCTCCATAAGCCACTGAACTTAATATGAGGAATGGTAGGAGGAATTGGGAGGGTTTTGGTCTAGTGAAAGAGGACTTGGGAAAGGGAACATGGGATATCTCCAGATATCTGAAGTGAAATTGTATAGAAGAGAGATTGGAAACCTACTCTGTCTGTGTGGCTAGGAAGTTACAAAGGGAGTGAGTCCATCTCAGAATAAAGAAAGAACTGTTAACAATCAGAGAGACATCTAAAGATACAATCAGTGTTCTTAGGAGTAGTAATTTCTATATCCTTAAGAAGGTGGAAGATTTTTTATGAGTTATTATATCAGGCATTTATGTATAGGAAAAGGTGTTCAACTCAGTTATTTTTGAGTTTTATTTCAATTTGAAAATTCTTGGTTTAAAAAGTAGATGAATGTGAGTGATGTGCCTACCTTGATAAATGAGAAAATGACCTCCCAGTAATTCGGTCCTCATGACAGAGATAAAAGAGTTACAGGTTGGTTACAAGAACATACAGGGTGGTGCTCACTCACAAGGAAGCCAGCAGGAATAAACTGTGGTCTTTTGCAGTAGGTCAGGGTTAAAAGGACTAATTCCACAAGAATGAGGATAAACTATTTTTTTTTTTTTTTCCCGGTATGCGGGCCTCTCACTGTTGTGGCCTCTCCCGTTGCGGAGCACAGGCTCCGGACGCACAGGCTCAGCGGCCATGGCTCACGGGCCCAGCCGCTCTGCGGCATGTGGGATCTTCCCGGACCGGGGCACGAACTCGTGTCCGCTGCATCGGCAGGCGGACTCTCAACCACTGCGCCACCAGGGAAGCCCGAGGGTAAACTATTGATGGAGGCTTGAAGGAGCTGAAACTTGAGCTCTTCTTCAAGGATGATCAGGACAGAGGAATGAAATTAGATCTCAGGGTCAAAACAATAATTAGCAGCAGGGTGGACAATGCCTTAGAGAGGAGTGCTAGAACAGAGGGATGGGTTATGGGGAGGTACAGCAGCACGGGTGAAAGGGTATGAGATTCTGAAGCAGAGTAATGAATTGAGAACAAACAACACAGAAACATTTCTAAGATGGAATTGATCTTGATGGATCTTGGTGACTAATGCATTAAAAAAAATGAGACAGAGGGATGAGTCAAAAGGACACCATGGTTTCTAGCTAGCTGGGTAGCCAACTGTTCCGTCAACCGAGAGAGAGGCCACAGTATGGAAAGCAGGTTGGAGAGGCAGGAGAATGAGTTTGGTTTAAAAAAAAAAAAAATGGTATAAATGAACTTATTTACAAAACAGAAATAGTCACAGATGTAGAAAACATGTGGAATTTGAGAGGCCTGTGGGACACCAAGGTGTAGATGTCTTGCTGACAATTAGAAATACAGGTCTGGAACTCAGTGGAGAAACTAGGATTAGAGATAATAGATTTGAGAGTCATGAATGATAGTCACAACCATGAAAGGCTAGATGAGTCACTCAAGAAGATTATATAAAATGGAAAGGGTCAAGGACAGAACCTTATCAGTCTTATATTCTAGTCTGACTTCATGTGAGTGGCCACACGGGTACTGCATGTATATTTGTCTTGATTTCCCCTACGACATCGGACGCTTCTCAATAGCCCTAGAACATGAGCTCTTCAGAGACAAGAACCAGTTCTCATTCACCTTTCTATCTGCAATGCTTAGCAGAGTGTCTAGAATAAAGAAGCTTGAATGAATGTTTTTTTAAAATGATAAATGGGCAGAATCTGTAACCAGTATTTACTTTGTGACCCTTAAATGTTAATCAGTGCTGAGTATATATTTGTTGACTTATGAAGTATTTATATAATAAATGTCTACAGTCTCAAGTGATATATAACATGGTTTAATCTCATCGGTCATGATTCTTTATCTGGGTATTTTAATTTTTACTAGTGACAGAACCATCTGGGACTATGGTTGAAAGCAACAGAAGTAGACTTTGGCTAACCTAGGCAGGAAAGGAATTCATTGGAAGGATATCAAAATTGAAAGAAAGGCTGGAAAATCAGTCTCCAAAAAGGATAATATATTAGGGTAACACTTACTAGCTTCTGTAAAAACAACCCCCGAATCTCAGTGACTTGCCACCATAGAAGTTCATTACATCATCTTGTCATAGTCAGATGTGGGTTAGGAGGCTTTTACCTGGGCAGCTCCCTTCCAAGTATGGCGTAGGGGTCTAGGCTTCTCCATTGTTTTAGTTTGCTGTATTGGAGAACTTTGCTCCCGGCTGCACAGAAAGAAAAAGTAAGGAAGGTCATTCATGGGGGACTTTTTAGGGGTCAGTTCTGTCAGTGACATGGGTTACTTCTCCTGTTATTTTGTTTGTGTCCAGGAAGAAAGTAAAAATGTTTTGATGAACACAGCACCATTCCTGCCCCGCCAGAGACGCTCCAGGGTCTATGTAGCAAGAATTAATAGACAACGTGTTTAGGGCTCCATGGACATTAAAAAAATCAACTCATCTCTTTTTTTCTGATCTTGCATTTCCTCACTCAAGAATCAGTCTCAGGAGAGAGAGTCCAGCTGGTCCAGTTGGGTAGGTGTCCACTGCTTAGCATTAGGAGATTAGAGGCTCTTGGTGGCTAGTCCATCAAGATACACAGAAGAATTAATTCCCCAAAGTAAATTGGGGCACTGTTACAAAAAAAAGGGAGAATGTATGTGAGATGCCCCAAAAAGCAATAAATATCCACCAAAGTGATGCCATTACTACATCTACTACTAACATTAATGTACACTGATAATAATTTGACTTCGCAAAAATTTTCTATTATAACCTTGTAATGTACGAGAGCAGGCATTATTTCCCTTGTTTTCCAAATGCAGAAATTAATGTTCAGGTTTTATAATTATTATCCCCTTCCAAAAGAGTGTCTTTGATCAAACCCAAGTGTTTTGATTCCCAGCCTCATCTCTTTCCACGATACCACACGACCTGTCTATATTAAGAAGCTATAGAATGCTCCCCTGCATAAGTCATGTTTTTAAAAATGTTGTTGCTGCTTTAGGCCATAGGTAAAGATTTTTACTTGTCCTAGATCTGCTTTAGTATCTCATTTCATTTCTCAGTGAAACCTATAACCAATGCCTATAACCACTAACCTGGGCCCTCACTTCCGAGACATAGCTGTTTTTGTCCAGATTGTGTACCTCCCCACTGAGCATGACCCACCTTCTTTTCCCCATACATCTGAACCATCTACAGATCGCTTCAGATGCTTCTTTCAGAGGTTTCAGAAATATCCAAAGATGTGATTCAGAGAAATGGGAGGATAACTGCTGACTCAACACTAAATGCAAACACTATACTGAACACTCTTTAGTCTCTTTTTGATGATTCAGAAGGTAGAAATGCACGTGGTGTTTAGGGTGCTTTGAGATGACAGTGACAGGTACCTTAGAAATATTTAGACAGATGTCTGGGATCGTAGGGCCATACCAGAAGACAGTCACAGAAGGTGGAAGTGTCCAGAAATCTGCCACCCTGAGATTAGACATTGGTCTAGGATCAGTGGCGGGAACAGTCTGTTTATAACCTGGAACCATGCCACTGTTTGGATAGGAATAAAGTTCCCTCGGTCAGCTCCAGCTGGCAGGAAAAGGACTTCACCATTCAGGAAGGCTCAAGTAGGGAAGTTGTTGTTTTAAAATCTAAAAGCAGCTCGCCTTGTTCTTACTTCTTTCTATGCACAATATAAGGGCCTGACCCCTTCTTTCTGATGTGTCATGTGGTAGCTTGTTTTTTAAGGGCCAAGGAGATAAAGGCGGGGAAGGGCCCCAGTGGAAATATGGCTGGATGAACACTTGTGCCTCTGGACCGAGAAAAGAATAACAAGACGTGAGCCGAGAGTGTTCAGAAGTAAAGACTTTCCTAATGGTAAATTACAATTTTTGGAAATTATGGTTGGCTGAAGGAGATTATAGAGACTCCCTCTCTGATGAGCTTTCAACATGGAACAGGTTCTCTTGTCCAAAATATTAGGATAAGCAAGATGGCTTTAGCATTCTTTCTATAATTTTGCCTTTATCTAAAAGATCCACAGATTGCAGAACTAATTCTCTGTATAGGGTGATGCCCCAAATACTGCTGTCCTGTTTTGTTTTAATATTGTTTCTGTTTTAGAAAAAATGGTATGTTTATTATAAAAATTTCAAACAAAACGGAAAAAGAAGAAAATCTCTCTTCAAACTCTCACCATCAGAGCTAACTATTGTGTTCTTCAGAACTCTTTTAATTGCAAGGGATAGATTCTCAAACTGGCTTAGGGGACCTTTTTGGCTCAGGTAACCAATAAGTCCAAGGGTATTCCTAGCTTCAAGCATGGCTGAGTCCCAGTGTTCAGATTATGTTTTAAAGAATCTCTATCTCCTCTGTGTTAGCTGCATTCTTGGGCAGGCTGTCTGCAAACCTGGCCCCGAGCAGGTCTTTAACACCTTTGCTCTCAGGAGGATAAACTGCCTCTCTCCACAGTGTCAGCAAACGTCCTGTTGTTGCGGGGTGGCATGTAGGGTACCACCAGCCCCAAATGAACCCTATGAATTGAAGGCAAAAGGGTAAAAGGACCAGCTTCCTAAAGAGAAGTTGGACATTTGTTTCCAAATGAAGAAGAAAAGAATGCCAGGCAGGCAAAAACACACAGTGTTAATATTTTGTGGAATTCATCAATTTCTGCTTCTTTTTAGGCCAAATGCCATGCTATTTCAGGAGGCCAGAAATAGGCTTGTTCCCAGCAGGTCCTTGTGAGTAGGCGCTAAGTTGGGATTGATTATTCCCTGTGAAGAATAATGCCACAGAATGTGAAGGTAATGCCACAGAATTACCTTTGTTTTCCTGTCGTGCTTCTATTTTTCCTTCCATTTCCTCCTGTGACTTATCCAGAAGTAAACATATATTACCCAGACAAGAGGTGGAGAAACAGGCATGCATTAATTTTTTTTTAAAAAATCACATTATTCACAATACTGCACCTGAAAGTGTTATTCTGGTCTAAAATCAACCTTTCTGCCCATTAGTATTAAAAAGCCATTAAGAACATAATAAGAAATCAGGGAATTCTTGGGAGGGGACATCTCGGCATTTGTGATGGGCTTTAGGGATTTTTGATGGAAGTCTGTTTCTATGGCTGTGCAGAAATACTCAGGCACTCACCCCCGTGTCAGTGCTGCCTCCATTTGAATCCTGTCCTACCTCCACCCCCAGGTGGAGTTCTGGCTGTTCAGAAAGGCTACTTGTTGCCAAGACTCCCCTTCTCTTCCTCTTTACCAGCCCTAGCCTGTGCTGCTAACCAGGAGATTTGCCGATTAAAAGGACTTCAGCTCAGAGAGTTCCCATGGCAACAGCCTCCTCCTCGGAGGTCTTTGTTGCCTGCTCAAACTTTGATCTCTGAGAGTGGCTGCTGCTGTTTCTCTCAAAGATTTACAACAGAGGAAGAGGGGGAAAGAATTGGAGGAGAAGAAAGAGAAGTTGACTCCTGGCAAAAGGGAGAGAAGGAATTAATTACCGAGTCACACTCTAGCCATAAATCTGGGGGTTACTCCTTTGGAATATCTTTCAATTTGGGCTGTGCCCACATTTTCCTTTGCAGACTTGATTATACTTCAGATGTCTTGGCTTCACATGAAAGACGTCAAGGGGAGTTGATTCCTCTAGCAGGATGGACCTACCCTATCTATCTTCGGATTTCCTGAAGACCTGAGATAACTGCACTGCCTCCCATGAAAGGGGTGGGGCACAAAACTTATAATGGGAGGGAGCTTTTTAGGCCTCAGCCCCGCTGGCTTTTCTCCCAGCTGGCCTACTCTGCCCTGAGCTTACCTAGATGCCTCTGTGGGTTTTGGTTTTGAGAAGAACCAGAAAACTGTTGAAGGGGTGGAGGAGAAGGAGGAGGCAGAAAAGTCAACCAGGCATCAACTAGCCTCTGATTCTGGTTAATGGCTGCCAAAAATGAACTTTCTACCATCTGAGCAGTGGAGTGGGGTTTGGGGTTGTTCCAAAGACTAGGGATCATGCCTTTTACCCTTTGCAGGAAGCCTCTTCTGGCCTTCAGACCTCTCCACGGCATAATCGCAACCTTGCTCTTTGATAGGCACCATGCGATAGAGTCAGTTTTGCTTCAAGCGTGATTTGCATTTGAATTATGATTTAACTTTTAACCAGTCTCTTTTGCATACTATGTCCCTAGCACAGTGAGGATACAAAATTTTAAAATGGCACTGTTTTGTCCCTATGAAAATTACTGTCTTTTGGTAAAGATAAGCATTATATTTCTGAAGCAATGAGAGAACAATACAAGAAAAGATTAAAACTATATTAAATATCTAGGCTACTGATTCTCAAGAGGGGCCTCTTTGGACCCCCACCCAGACGATACTTGGCAATGTCTGGAAACATTGTGGTTGTCCCGTCTTGTGGGGTACCATGGCATTCTAGTGGATAGAGACCAAGGAGGCTGTTGAATATCCTACAACGCACAGGGCGGCCCTCCTACCCCCAACAAAGGATTATCTGGCCCCAAATGTGAATAGTGCCAAGGTTGCAAAACCCTGATCTTGGCCAAAGGTCAATCTGGTTACTGGATAAGATCCCCTGTGAAGAGCACGGGCTTTGGGGTCAGATATCTGTGGACTCAGTGCATCAATATAACCTTCAGTAAGTCAATGTTGAGTCTCGGTTTCCTCATCCGTAAGAATGGGGGAGGGAAAATGAAAGTCACGTGGAAGACCTAGTATGAGGATTAAATAACACAGAATACGAACTCAGTAAATGTCAGTTCCCTTCTCCTACCGTTTCCTATACCCCACATCTCATTGCCAGGATGTCATCCCTAATTTGAGGGAACCCTCTTCAGGGAATTCTGTGTTCCGGGACTCCTCCTAGAGAGCTGATTTTCTTTTAGCCCATTCCATGGGCAGAGGCTTTAATGAGCCATCTGTTAATTGGCAATCCTATTACTAATAGATTCATGTTTTCTCAGTGACATCTGTGCAGTGCCTTGCGAGTGGTGACCCTAATCAGCCCTGTGGGAATCTTCCCGCTAGTGGGTTTCAGGGTGTTCTGTCCCAGCATGCCGACTTTTGGTTGCTATGTTTTGGTAGCTGTTGGAAGCCCCCGTTTCTCAGTTAATTACAGGGTGTTTACTACCTAACCTAAATACAAGGATTAGGTCACAGAGACCATTTGATGAAGTCTGGAAGGGTTTGGGGAGCACCTAAGACTTGGATTAGGATCTAGATGGGCCTGGAAAGACTTTTGATAGTGTGACCTTATCATTTATTGTCCAAATTAGAATACCCTTGAGAGTGAAAAGGGGAGACTTTTACTAATTTATGTCAAGACAACAGCCATACGGGTATGATGGTCACCCCATCTTTAGAGATGATCACCTGGAAAGTTCTCCTTTTGATTGAAGAGAACAGAAGATCCAGAGGAGCTGGGATCAAACTAGTTTCAGCTCACCTTCACCTGCTGCACCCTGGGTGTTAGCTGGCATTCTAACTATGGGGACCTAGGGATGCGCACATCTCCATTCATTTACTGGAAGCAAAGGGGCCCAGCAAAGAGGTGGTGGTTTGCAGTAACAGTTGTTCACTGAATAACGTGTGCTGAGATTTCTGACGGGTAAACGGTGTCCTTTAAGGTTCTTCACTGCCCTGGGTTGTGAAGAGAACAAACGAGGTGCTGAAGGCGCCGTTTGCCCTCCCCTCATCCCCCAGCCACCCAGTCCCGCTCTGCGACTGCTCTCCCCTCCCTCCCCCGCTCCCTCGAAGCCTTTATCCCGCCTCACTATTTTTGCTTCACTTGTTGCTCATCACTGTGGGAGGAAACTCGGCCTTCAATTAGTGAGCATTCCTGAAGCCCGCGGTTGCCGTGGTTACCCAGGCGGGAGCTGGAGCAGCTGGGTCAGCCTGCCGGGCGCATTGTAGTCGACAGAGCCGGGAGGCGGCAAAAATGCGAAGCCGGTGCGCGGGAGGGAGGGGACGGGCCCCGCCGAGGGGAGGCCCTGGAGGCCCGCGGGAGAGCGGGTGTCGCCGAAAATCGGCTCAGCCCTGGAAAGAAAGAATGGCAGCCCTTGAAAGCCGGTCAGGAGACAGCCATGGCATTTTTCTCCAAAGCCAGCTGCCTCTATTCAAGTGTGCAGGTCTGAGTTCACACGGTGCAGTGCCTCAGAATTTGCTCTGGGAAATGCTCCGTGCTCACGCCCCTCACACCGAGAGGGGGCTGGCCACGGAGGAAAGGGCAGGAACTCTGACAACCCGAGACCTACCAAGCTGTGTGCCCCTCCGTGGCTGCCGTGGACCACCTGGGCTTTTTGGGTTAAGGAAACTAGCCGTTCTTGATATCTTTGCATCTGAAGTGTCTGTGCAGGTCTGATGGTTGGAGCACAGGGAGCTCAGGAAATCACACTGGGCACCAAGAAACTCAATTTCCTCCCTCCATTAAATCCCACCCTGCTCCATATCATTTTGGAATCAAATCTAACTGTCTTAGTCATTTCATCTCAGGCCAAGTTGAGCACGTTATATTACTAATAACACTTTGCATCTACTCACTCTTGAGGGCTAGGGGGTTGGATCACTATAGCACTTTGCAAAGGCAGAGTGCTTTGCAATCATTTTTATTATTGTTTATTAGTTTATAGCAGCATGGTGAATGCCTTTTAATTAGCTCATACTGTGTTATGATGTATTCAGTAATCATTTTCTGGTCACAGCTTTAAAAGGTGCTGAAATTGTTAACCATCTCCAACACTCCTATATCCAGACATTATACTTTAATTATGTAAGTAGAGCAGTAATGCCACAAACACAAATTTCTGTGTTGCTCACTGCAGATACTAGGAGATTAGAAATGCTGCACATGTCTAACATTTCTAAATTAAGAATAAGCAAAGCTTGAGGGGGAGTGAGATACTGGGGAAAAAAGACAGGGATGGGGGTGAGTAGACCCAGGTTCTACTCCTGGTTTATTAGGCAGCTGTGTGACTTTGGGTAAGATTCTTATGCTCTCTGAGCCTCAGGTTCCTGAAAACATGGAGTGGGTTATGGATTAGATGACCTTGGAGATCCTTTCTGGCAATACAATCTGATTTTAGAATTCTGTGTGAATAGAAGTCAGTGCCTTAGGCCAAGCTTATAATCACTGCCGAAAAGCCTGAAGCATTTATTAACAGTTAATTGTAGATGGTCTGATACTACTCATTTTGTGGAGAGAATTCACTGTGAGAATTATTCACTATAATTTAAAGTGAGCTAAAACGAAAGGGACAAAGAAAGAAATACACACGTGAAATGCTTAAATACATAGTTTACATATAAAAGAAAGGGAGGCTATATCCACATTTGTGATGGATAATCGTAATCTTTATTTATTGAATGCATGGTTGCCATGGGAATATAGAATAAAAAGAGGGATGTGTGTGCCCTTGGGAAATTTCCAATTTGGGGGGATTCCAAACAGCCATAGAAACAACTTTACACTTAAAAGGGCCAGAGAAAAACATCTGCTCTCCTCAAAGATTTAGGAGAGAAACCTTTTAAAGGGTTAGGATCTGAGAGGTCACGGGTGGATACAGTACATCCCTGAAAATGGATCCAGGGCATCTTAGGAAAGCCTGGAAGTGGGATGAAGCCCAGATGTCCATTAAGCAGAAGGGAAAAGAAGGGAACCTCAAGAGGCTGGGGAAGAAAAACATTCTAGATCATCCCGAACAGAAGGTTCATTTGTATGATATATTGGCAAAACTGAAAAGGACTCCAAGTTAGTACGTTTCAAAGAAATGAATGGAGATAACTGTGCTGTCAGCAGTGTTGACATCACAAGGACAAAGGAAGTATTGTTTTCCCTTCTTTTCATAAGGTCCAATGCATTAAATAATGTGTCTTTTGTCATCAAATAATTGAGTAGCCGATCTAGGATTTGAAAACAAGTTTGTCCTACATCTAGAACTTGGACTAATGATCAGAGCTTGGATTTAAGTTTTAAGACTAGAGACAAAAACCAATTTGGGGCGCATATTGTATCTCTCTGTAATGGCCACCTTGAAAATACCCTAGCCTCGTGGCTTTCAGCTTGTGGGGGTGGGATGAGGCAGTGCTTCAATCCCCTGAGATGGCAAGATGGCATTTGGGGATATTCCAGTGAGTAGAGGATGCTCCTGGCATTGAGCCCTGAGTCCAGGGGTGCTAAACGTTCTCCATTACATAGAGTAGTGCTGAATGAATGAATGGTTCCTTCATCTGCTCATTAAGAGTCCATTTGAGCTGGATAAAAGGCACTAACATGAGCAGTAAATCAGAAGCCCAGCGTAGAAAACAATGGGGATTTACTACTGGGAAAAGTTTAAGGTCCTGATGGGTGAGGTACCTCCTCATGCCACGCTGCTGGGGAGGCAGCGGGGTTTCCATCCTGCTAGCGGAGGCACATGTAAAGGAATCACGGCAGCTGAGAGACAAGTGCTCTCATGAAACCGGGACCATGGAGGAGGATGCAGCCTCTCACGGCAGTATTCTTACACGGCTCTGTCGGAACATATTTCAGAGTCTTCTAGACTGTGTGTGGTAAGAATCTGAATGAAGCAGAAGATTGAGAAGTTCATTAGCTGGTTATCTTAGTAAAGAAGGTAAGTACATCCTGCATTGAGGGCCTGACCGGCCAAGAAAAGGGTATCAGGACCTTGGGGGAATGTCACCGGGACATGGTTTGTTGTGAAATATGTGAAGATAATGCCATGGGTAGGAGAGGAGTGGGAAACCAGGCAAGGACTGTGTCTCTGGGGGAACCTGATGTCAAAAATGCAAAAAAAAAAGCTAATGAAAACAGGGAATTTGGCAGGAAGAAAGTCCTTTGACCTTGGTAAGTCATGTGACCCAGAAGCAGAGAAGTAAAGCCGAATTCTTAGCCTCACACTGCTGGACAAGCTGCGTGGGCGAGCCTGAGGCTTTCAAGCACAGGGATCAAGTCTTGTTCTTCTCTGCGTGTCCACCAGGCACAATATACATTTCTTTGTTGAATGAATGAATTGGAGACATTCCAGAAGTGAACTTGTTCTCAGGAATATGTACTGAGAGTTCAGTTGGGGATAACTTCAAGGTGTCAGTGGCAGAAAACAGCTGAAACAGGGAATTATATAGGTAAAATCTGTAAGTTGTTTTATCAAAGTGATTGTTTCTGCCCTCGTCATTCAACCCAAAATACATGAATGTTTTGGGCTATGATGTTTGTGACCGTATGGAATGATACTGACACTTGCATGTGTGCGTGTACAAACTAGTAGTATGCCTGACTCATTTGGTCTATTCATGTGGAAATTTCTTAAAAGTAATGGATTCTGCAAGGTTTGGGGAAAACTCTTTGAAGTGCTTACGTGAAAACTGTACTTTCTACTCATAGTTTGAGCTGGGGTTTGAAAAGAGTAAATTTGGCTTTCTATTTGCTGGGTCTGTTTTCCATCCTTTTCTTAGACATTAAAGTGACTTGTAATTGCCACTCTAACTGAATCCTGGAAGAATGATCGTGATTCACAAGTGTTGGTAAAGTGCTGCTGAAATCTGGAATGTATTTACTGCAATTGTTTGGACTGTCTAACATCGGACCTTCATTGGATGTGACAGGATAGAGTAGAATAGGAAGAAAAGTTAGAGCATTTCTAAGTGGCAACAGCATTTTTTAGGAATTGTTAAGCAAGAAGCTGGAAGCAAAATGACTTTTAGAAATATAGGATTCCAGCATAAATTCACCAACATCTGAAAATCAGGATATTTCACATAAAAATCTGGGGTCTGGCTAATCTTGAAAAATAGGAAGATTTGCAACCCTGAAGACACTTTTCTGTGAGGCAACAATTGGCTAGAGGTGCGTAGAAGCAGCCCCTACAGACACAATATGCCATTTGCCACACGCCCAGCTGCTCCCAGTTGTATTACATTTGACCAGCTGCCCTTGTTTGCATTATCTACTGGTCTGTATAAACATATAGAATTGAGTTTGCAACTCTGATCACTGAGTATCAGATTTGAGAACTGAAAATGTTATGGATGGGTGACCATCTAAATAATTGTCCAAATTAGAGCCCTTTGGAATTAAAAGGGGTGCTATTAATAATTATACCAGGACAACAGGCATAAACCAGGACTGTCCCAGACAAACCAAGATGTATGGTCTCCCTATTTATGGATCTCTTCATTCAACCGCTTCACTTGACTCATGAGAAAATTGGGTCCTAGAAAGAGGAAGTAATCTGTCCATAGTGGTCACCAAGTAAACTAATGTCAAAGCTGCCTTCAGCACCCTGACTCCCAGCCAGTCTACTGCTTACTCCAATAGAATATGCTCTATATAATATGTGTGAGTACCATATCCTCCTTGAATGTATGGATTTTTTTATAATTAATTATTATCACATAGCTAATTTCCTGTGAGAAATTGTATGCAAAGCGATAGCTTATATCATCAATAACATTTCTGTTATGAACGTAATTAATGATTTGGGCTACAGCACATACAGGGATGTTTAAAACAGTGGTAGGCTTGACAACCAGAGAGTAAACACAATAAAAGCTTCTCATTTTACTATATACAGTAAGATATATTTAGAAGTACTAATCTGTCCATATTAAAAAAAAACACCATTAAGTAAGCATCTGATAACTGCTTTGCTAAAAGCACAGTATATTGACTTTTTTTTTTAATATTGACTTCTTGATCATTGGCTGTTGGCTGTAATTAATACTAATTATGCCTTTAAGAGATGTCCAAGATCCCAAATCCTTGACCACCTGTCTATTGCCTTGTTGAACTTCCAAGAGATATTTGTACAGAGAACATTCCATGTGAGACCAATGCATGCTCTTAATCACTTGCTTGGACTTTGGCCCCAAATCCCTGTCTGGTCGCCTATCCTAGGGAAATGGACTAGACCACGTGTGAGCCTTGGGGAACCTCCTAGCCCTTCATGTTGGCTTAGGCCAAAGGCTAGCCCATCTCTCCTTCAAGATGCCCTTTTCCAATGACCTACTTGGCTCCCACTTGACTTTCCAAGAGACCTTGCAAGCACCAAACCACTCTTACCGTGCCAGCTGCACAAGACGGAAGACAGAAAGAAGGAAACCCTTCTTGCCAAAACCTAAAACAGAGCTAACTTCAGGACTTCCCTGGCGGTCCAGTGGTTAAGACTACGAGCTTCTACTGCAGGGGGCATGGGTTTGATCCCTGGTTGGGAAACTAAGATCCCACATGCTGCATGGCATGGCCAAAAAAATAACTAAATAAAAAATAAAACAGAGTTAACCTAGTGGCCCACTCCATGCTTTCTTTTCCTTGGAATGTACTCTGGTACTGATTAACTTTTCAAATGTGGGACCATGACCCATGCAGGAGACATGACTGGGACACATTTTACCACACTGGCCTTGTATAGTTGAGGAGAGCCAAGAAAAATAAAGTGAGCAAAGAGCCCTTTTACCTGACTCCCTAAAACCTTGCCCCTGCTGCAGCATCCTCTCCTAGCGCCTTGGAAGAACTTTTTTTTCTTTGACTTTTGTCAGAGCTGCTTTTCTATGGGGTGATTTGATAGAGGAGAGGATCAGTGACCAACTATGACCTTTAGACTCAAAATATAAACCACACACATGGGTAACTTTTTCTCTAATGCACCTCAACAAACTTCAACAGGAAAAGTTGTTTTCTAATGAACCAAAGAGACCCCTAGACCCCTAGAGGTGTGTTTTCTAATGGTGATGTGTGGCTACAGAGCCTTTGAAGTATTAATATTTTGGCTACATTGGTACAAGTAAAAATATTACGAAGGTAATTTCATCTTTTTTAAAAAAAAAACTAACGTGATTACTAGAAAAGCTAAAATTACTGGTCGCTCACATTATATTTCTACTGGACAGAGCTGTGCTAGAAGCATATGTCATGCCCATAAGTGAAGTAAGATTCAGTTGCAGGCTTAGGAACCATAGTGACCTTTTGCCATCACAAGCCTCAAAGGAAGCGAGTTTGCTAGTTGTTTCCCAGTGCAACTTGTTTCTTAGCAAGGCTGCACTGTGATAGAGAGAATCTGGTACAGGGCAGAAGTCCTATTACAGCCTTTATATTTATGTGGATATTAGAACGTGGTGGAAGCATTCAGCACTCCTTTCTATATAAACCAGGCTAGTTTTTAAAAGGACTAACCTCCTCCCCAACCTCTTCCAGTGTGTTGTTTCCTGCACAGCTCTTTGCTTCTCAGAGCCCCGAGGGGCACCTGTTCTGACACCAGCCCTTAAGCTTCTGTGCCATATCACGCAGAAGGCACTTGGGTCCATACCATGCCAGCTGTGGGTGCCATATGGAAAAGCCATACCATACACATATGTACAGAGTATTTCTGAAGCCAGAAGGAGTGTCGAAGAGTGTATAACTGATCTAGCTTTATCATTTCCTTGCCTTTGAAAACTTTAATCATTGAAATATCTTTAGGCTATAAATAGAATCATGTAGGGAGATAATTCTGAGTTAAAACCAAATATGTACTTTTGTTTTTATATGGACATGGGACTGTGTATGGATGTACGAAAATGTAGGTTGAACGTTTGGATACAGACGGGTTTGACTTTCCAATAATATACGTGGAGTAGGATATATAAATGAATGGAGATGGTATATGTCAGTCTGCTCAAGCAGGTTTTTTCATATTTGAAGCAGAGATTTCCTCCTTCTATAATAGTTGGAGAGAAATTTCTGCTTCTGCTTCTGCCTGGTTTAGGTGCAGAGTTCTTAGATGGCTGCCAAAGATTGATGGAGAAGGTCATTCTCTTGACTGAGCCCAGCCTTGGTGACGTGCATCTCAGGACACAGACAGCATGGATCAATGGCCCCATGTAGGGATGGTGCTAACTGGAGCTAGGCTTCAGGCTGTGTTTTTCCTTTGGAGTAACCTCTTTACTTCTTCTTTTCCTTCCACTTCTTTTAGGCAGGACAGGGCTGCTTGCTGATCTCTTGCCCAGTTTTGCTGTGGAGATTATGCCAGGTATTCAGTCATTTAACTCTGTATTTGCTTAATTTGCTATCCCTCCATCTGTCTTGCTTCTGCATTAGTTACTAATTGCTCCTTTAATTTATTTGTACATTTGTCTATATATGTCTGTGGTATCCTCCAGGATGAAATTAAGCCCATTGGAAGAGCCTTCAAATTGTATTTCTTCTGTTACTAGGCCCTAAAAGAATAATGGTAATTAAAAATAGGCTGAGGGCTTCCCTGGTGGCGCAGTGGTTGGGAGTCCGCCTGCCGATGCAGGGGACACGGGTTCGTATCCCGATCCGGGAAGATCCCACGTGCCGCGGAGCGGCTGGGCCCGTGAGCCATGGCCACTGAGCCTGCGCGTCCGGAGCCTGTGCTCCACAACGGGAGAGGCCACAACAGTGAGAGGCCCATATACCGCAAAAAAAAAAAAAAAAAAAAAAAAAAAGATGTTAAAAAAAAAAATAGGCTGAGATGGGGACCCAGTCCTTCAGTGTCAGGTATGCAGGCCTTTTCGCAATCTCAGTATCTCAGCTGCACCCAGATAGCTATAAGTATCCTTGACGGAATGGTTATTAATCTGCATTCCTTATTCCCTAAGTTTTATGTTTACCCATTCATTAGTGTACAACCATGTTACTCTGAATTGCCTTCTATAACTTTATCAAAACATTTTTTCAAACCTTATGAAAGCTATGCACCCCTCCTCCCTTGAAAAGTACACATTTAGAGATCTACATTGCTTTGTATACAATTTCAGGGGCTTCTTGGCCCCCTAAGTCCCTGGGGTCCATGGACCCTATCTCAAGGACACCTGCACCGAATGTACACCTCTGTCTTTTTATGTAGCTTCTGTTGGACATACCAGCTAGACAAGCCAACATCAGTTTGATGCTGCACTATAGCCCATCGTGGAAGGAGGATTAGAGAGAAACAAGAATGAACTATGGGAGAGGACATAACCAAAGGCAGGGAATAGGAAAGGATATGATTCAGCCTTGCTTTGGAGAGCTTCTGCCAAAGGGTTAAGAGCTGCTTAATAACTGAGAGCAAAAGAGAGAAACAAGATAATCCTGGCGATTGGTTTTGACTTGATTCAGGTTTTAAGAAGCATGCAGAGTCTTCACAGTTGAGCTTCACTAATTATTCTTCTGTGAATTCTCCTGATCCTTTCCCATGAGCTGGCCAACCCAAATACAGACATTCTTTTCACCGATGTCGATCCCAAGGACGCAAATAAATATTTCTTTGTGATCCGCCTTATCCAGAGTTCCATCAATTTGTACGCATTTGCTCATCACAAAAAAAAACACTGTTAACACTGCATTGCTTCCTACTAGATGTTATATCCCACAGTCCCAAGGAAAAGTTACTGTATTTTTCATATCTGGTCCTGGTCTCCCGAATTTCTCTCCCTTTTGACTCCAAGAATCCTTTCATGGATAACATTCTTTGTTTCTCCAAGGTAACCTGCCAGTCTTTTATCCTTGACTGCCTGACCCAAGTTGTAGCCACCATACCACACATCTCATCTAATCCTCAGGGCCCATATCTATCTCAGGCCGCATTGTGTTATTATGTTAGTGCTAAGGAAGGGCCAAAGCCCTCATCTATCTACTGTCCTCAGCAAGAATGTTCTCCAGAACATTCTAGCTGGGTACAAGGCCTTCTCACTTCCTGAATAGAGGGTGACCTGGTTATTTTGAATGTATTTCTGATGGGTGAGTGAGGAGGACCATTCAGGAAACGTAAGCTGTTTGTTTCCTCCCTGAGGAAATTATGTTCTAGACAAAGGTCAAATAACTTTATCATTATCACAAAACCCTTTATATAACCAAAATAGCACATTCGCAAGCTCCAACGGAATGTTCCGTTTCACTGAAGGAATATTTAATAACTAAAATTCAAACAAAACAATGTGTACTTGAAGTTGATTGCAAAGGGAGTTTTGGTAGATGGTTTTCAATCAAAATGAATTGCTTTAATCTTTTGATTTGAAAGGAAATCATGGCTCATTCCAGTCCTTCCCAGGCCCCCCGCAGTGGGACATTGGATCCTATAGCCAAGTCCCAAAGGCATGACATCAGGTCACTCCAGGGCCACAGTCATTTTTAATCTAAGCCAGATGGATTGGTTTCCTTTCTCTTAATCTCTTGGATGGGCAAATGAATTAATGAATGAATTTCACTGGCAGAGCAGTGAAGATAGCAGACGTTAACAAACATGGTCAGATATACACGTGAGAGCCTTCCCAGTCATCCCAGTCCTGAGCCACTTTAGTCCGTGGTCATGCTGGCTGTGTAGCGCGGTCAGCTGGGGTGTGATCAAACCATTCTTGGGGAACAGGGACAGGATCTTCTCTTCGGAGCCTATGTCTCTAGTTTTCTTTAGCAAAGGGTTTTGATCTCAGCACTGATGCTGAGTACAGGAAAGATGTTAAGAGGCATTCAGTAGGGAAAACAGATGAATACACAAGGGACATGGACCACTAAATATGTTCTGATTTAGACCATCTAGACATAGAGAACTTTTTCTCAGGACTTAACACTTTTAGGGACAAGATTAACTTGGCTACAAAACATACGAATTCACAGAACCCACCATTTAATAGCTCAGGAAGCAAAGTTCCCCTCTACCTAGCCAGGAATCTCTGCTCTTGTCCCATAGGTGTTCTGACACTACAGTTGGTAAGGTAAGCCCTTTTTCCAGGAAGGGGCCCTGAACCTCCGCCATCACTTTGTACTGGTCATTATGTGTGCTCAGTATGACCCCGGTAACCTTCCTTGCTGTCCACGCCCCAGCCCTGGGAGGGTCTGCACTTCTCACTCTCAGAGTTCCTCCTTAGTCTGGGGGCTCTGTGCCCTGTTACGAGATACTGTCTTCCCCCAGGTCCCTCCCACTCATCTCACAGGGAGGCACTGGTGAGAGGGGGCCTGTCCTGGAGGGGGGCCGCCTCGAGTGTGGGTTTCTCTGTGCGTCCTTC
This sequence comes from Phocoena sinus, assembly GCF_008692025.1. Lineage (NCBI taxonomy): Eukaryota > Metazoa > Chordata > Mammalia > Artiodactyla > Phocoenidae > Phocoena > Phocoena sinus. The sequence goes on along the minus strand of NC_045763.1, from coordinate 123,869,126 downwards.
CAGAGTGGGTGTTTGTTGGCCTGGTGACCCTGGGAGTCTTCCTCTTCTTCGTCCTGGTGGGGATCTGCTGGTGCCAGTGCTGTCCTCACAGCTGCTGTTGCTACATCCGCTGCCCATGTTGCCCAGATTCCTGCTGCTGCCCGCAGGCCTGTGAGTAGAGTGATGAGTGTGGAGATGTAGAGTGATCAAAAGAAATGTCACCTTGCCATCAGACAGCTATGTGCCCTGAGCGCCTTCTCCACCGCCTCTCCTTCCACCCCAAAAGCGATCGTTCCAGACTCTCCTCTGCTGGGAGGCCCCAGCTTCCTGAGATGACCATTCTTGTTTGCCTTCTCACCTACAGGCACCTCTCCATGCTTCTGATTTACACCTATCACCCCAGCATTTGGAATCCTCACTGACACTATTGCTGAAAGGAAGGGCAGGTTCAGGATGGTGAGGTTGCGGGGTAAGGCTTTTGCCCTCTCCTCGGGCATCCAAACTAGAGAAAACCTTCACTGATCATGCCTTGTGCGTGCAGAGAACTCCTCCTTTTTACCAACAGCGTGTGCAAACCACAGCCTTTGGGTCCCATCCAGACACAGATGAGTTGTATTTACTCCTATGACAAAATGGTCCACAAAGGAACTAGTCCTCCTTTGGGGATTCACAATTTTACCTCCCTGGCCAAGCCCATATAGGCAGTAAGTTTGGCACCCTGCCATAAACATCTTGAAGGAGAGAGACACAATGTATATCTTTCATATCCTTAGGAACACAGCAGTTTCCACGCGAGGAGTCAGATTGTTTGCTCTGCTTTTGAGCTCACAGAGCGGGGCCGTGTGTCAGCACATAGCTGGCTTTGCCTCTCTAGAAGAGGTTGGGAGCCTCCTGGAAGCAGCTCTGGGCAGCCCAGTGCTAGGCCTCCTCCAGAGGGGCTGAGGCAGCCTACAGCAACTTGGTTAAGAGTGGGCTGCTGCTGTCATAGGGGAGGCTGCTGTGACAGCTCCCAGCACTGCTTAATTACTCAGTTGCCAGGTACTACTAAACACTGTAATTCCTTATGTCATCGCTGGAGGAGTCCAAGAGAGTGGGGGAGAGGGGTTCCGATGAATCAATTCAGGACTAGTAGAACACACACACACACACACACACACACACACACACACACACACACGCGCGCACACACGCCCGCGCATACATCCAGGAGCTCCCTTAAGCACACCCTCAGGAATTTTTGGTGTGAGGGTTGTGGAGGGTGGGATGATGTAATCTCTCTTGCTCTTCATCTCCCTCCACAGTGTATGAAGCAGGGAAAGCAGCAAAGGCCGGGTACCCTCCCTCTGTCTCCGGTGTCCCCGGCCCTTACTCCATCCCCTCTGTCCCCTTGGGAGGAGCCCCCGCATCTGGCGTGCTGATGGACAAGCCGCATCCACCTCCCCTGGCACCAAGTGACTCCACTGGAGGAAGCCACAGTGGTAAATCTAGTTCCCGACTGCCCTGCCCCATGCTCCTGTCTGGCTTCCACTCTGGTTCCTTGCTGCTGAGAACCATCTGTTCAGTGACACTTCTTTGGACAATGATTATCTCCATTCTGGAAACGGGAGCCTGCCAGCTGTGTCAGATATCTCCTGGAATGCATGCCAGGCTTTCCAAGGGCTGCAGGACATAGCTGCCCCTTGCTTTCTTCCCAGGCTCCTCAATAACTAAAATCATAAGAAAAAGAGGCAAGGTGTACCCCTTGCATGTTGATCATTCAATTAATAAATAGTTATCTCTTCCCTACCTAGTGCTCAGGACTCTACCAGGTACTGTGAGGAACACTCAGACGTGTAGGACAAGGTTTGTCTAACAAGCAGTGTGGCCCAGCCAGGGAAAGAAAATGGACCTTTAGTGGGACAGTTAGACGCTAAAGCGTATGGTACTGGCAGTTCAAAGGAGAAAGAGCTGGGATGGTTACAAAGTCTTCAGGGAAGAGGGGAGATTAGAGATGGGCCTAGAGGAATGAGAAGGATTAGGAAAGCAGAGACACACAGGCCAGCATGGTGGAAGCCCAGAGCTAAAAGAACACAGTGTGTGTATTTGACAGTGTCTAGCTTGTCTGTCTGACTGCAAGACAGTGGAAGAATATGGTGGAGCCAGATTAGGGAGGGCCTTGAAACCCCTCCCAGAAGAGCTGGGGCTTGGTGCCATAGCAGATGAGATCCACTGCAGGGCAGGTTCCTGAGTGGAGAGGTGACATGTTGACAAAGCAAGTGGTAAGTAGGAGAGAGTAGAATCAGAGACCTTGAGCTGAGGTGTGATTGAAGTGGGACATGTGAGTGTCTGGATTATGATGGAGACAATGGGTGTTGGAATGAGTGGACGAATCTGAGAGATGCTTTGAAAGAGCAAGCAGTTAGATGTTCGGAGGCTTCAAAATGAGCCCAGCTGTCTAGTGGTGCATATCCTAGACAGAAATGAGATAACTGGTAAGGAGAGTTTATTTGGAAGAAGATTAGCCCCGTTGAGGGCATGATGAATTCGAGGTTATAGGCAGGGGTAGAGGAGTATAGAGACATTTAAATGTAGCCTTCCTGGAGGCATCTGAACAGGACTACAGAGTAGTAAAGGTTAGAACTCTGTACGTAGTATGTTTAGGAGGTGATTTTTAAATCCCTAGGCGTGAATGAGCCACTAGAGTTGATGAAACAGACATTTCTCCCCTGGAGGTATCTGGACAGCCTTCAGTGGGGAGCAGGGAAGAATGTCTAGTCCATTTCAAGAACTGTCAATGCTCCACCCTGGAAGGAGTGGATATCCTCAGTGAGTAATTGGTATTTGTGTTTTTTCTCTCTCAGGAACTATTAGCAGGATTCTGATGTCTGAGACTGGGAATGAGTCACAGACTGAGAAGTAAAAGTTAATGATCAAGGACACACAGGGTATTAGAGAGATAAATACAATACAGTCCATTTCCCCAAAAGATAGAGTGGGCAAAGGAGGCATTAATAGGACTTGTCTCATGCTCTGTTTGCAGCTTGCCTTTCCCCCCCAATCTTCTGTCTCCTTCCTTCCCATCAGAACCCTTTCCCTCTTACTTTTTATTGAATGGATTCTCATAATAAAATGACTCTTATTCATAGAATGGCAAATACTTCTTCTCTCCTGTCTTCAGCCCGTTTCCAGTTCCTGCTTTTGCACATGCAGTTCAGTCATTTGGGCTCCATCCTGCCATACTAACCAACTGCAATTAGAAGTGGCTTAAAAAATAGAAAAAAAATTATTTCACATAGCAGGAAATTCCAAGGTAACGTGGTTCTGGGGTTGGTTAATGGAACAGTTCAGGTGGCATCACTGTAGGACCTAGTTCTTTCCGTCTTCTGTTCTGGCATCCCGAGTGCATCCTCTGTCCTCCCGGGCTGGCTCCCCTCCAGATTCCATAATGACTGCCACCGTCCCAGATGCTAAATGCATTCAGAGATGGAAAAGTTATGCTCCTTCCTTGTGCTCCTTTTCTCAAGAGTGAGGAAAACTTTTCCAGAAGCCTCTTCCCCTTCCAGCAGACTTCTCCATGTCATTTTATTGGCCAGAATTGTGTCCTGTCTCCATTCCTAAACCAGATTGGCTTGGACCAACCAAGACTCATCACTTAGGCCACAACACCTATTCACCTTGGAAATGAACAAAGTCAGGATTCTGTCAGCAGGGGAAAAGGGGAGAATGCACAACCAGTGCCGGCCAAGCTAGTCCGGCTCATGTTATCATTTTCTGGCTCGTTGAGTCAGGAGTGAGTTCTTCACGATCCTCACTGGGCACATTTCTGTACTCATGGTACCGTGGCCAGAATTACTGATGGCGTTTGGCTATTTCTCCTTTAAGAAAAGTGGCTTAAGCCACTCTTCCATGTAGATTGTCCTTTAAAGAATGTCAGAAGTGTTAAGAAATGCTGATTTATAAAGATGTAAATTGAGCCTATTTTTTATCTTTATGCTACTTCAATTTTAGGGTAATCATCTAGCAACAGTAATTTTTCAGATTACATTTGTACACAATACTCTTTTGAACACTCTGTGTAGTTGAAAAGGCATCTTTGATGAGCTACGTATAGTATAGCCAGTTAGTTACCGAATGGGCAAGAGGTTAAGAGGCACCCTGATTCCTTCTCCCATTCTTCATAGCGGCTACCTGCTATGTGTGTTTGTTACCTGTGTTACAAAAAAAGATGACTGTCTCCTCCTGTCCTGCTCTGGAGCCATCCCCTTCAGCTTTGTCAAGGTTCTCTCTTTGCTGAATCTCCATACCCCACCCCATTCCCACCTCACGTCTTTAGCCTTTCCTTCCTATCAGCGTTCAGAACACACTCGGATCTCTCCCATTAAAATACAACAATTTGCAAAAACCCTATAGTCCTCTGATGCTACTTCCCTATCCACGTTATCCTCTTCACAGCCAAGCTCCTTGATAGAGTTTTGAATCTTTAATGTCTCCATTTCCTCTCCTCAACTAACTTCTGTCTTGCTATTGCTTTCACCACTCCAAAGACCAGCGCTTGCCAAGATCGCCTTATTGCTAACTCGAATGGATGCTTCTCAAAGCTCGCCCCCTTGACTTCTCAAAAGCACTTGCCACCCCTGACAATGCACTCATATTTCTTTGCCCTCCTCAACACTGTACTTTGGAGTTTTTCCTACCGTTTTCACTATATCCTGGCTGTTCTTTCTCTGCACATCCCCCAGATGCTGGTGCTCCTGTTTGTGCAAGGTCCTCTCTCTGGGAAATCATATCTAGTCCATGGCGTCAGTCATCATCTATATGTTGATGACTGCCAGTCTTTATCTCCATCCTCTCTCCTGTTCCTCAGTCCCATATATCCACCTGCCTTCTGAACATACCCACCTTAATGTACTACAGGCCTTTCCAGCTCAACATCTATCTAGGAAATGGAATGAATCTGCTGTTTCTCAACCTCAAACCAACTCCTACATTTCTTATTTTCTGTGGATGGCACCGTTATCTACTTAGTCGCCCAAACCAGAAGCAGGGGCTTGATCCTTATCTCTTCCTCTCCCTCACTTCTCTCATCCAACTGGTCACCAAGTCCTTCAGATTGGACCTCAAAATAACCTTGAATTGGTCCATCTCTACTCAACTATCCTAGTCATTGCCACCATCATCTCCCACCTTGATTAATGCAATTATCTTTTCCCTTGCTTGAATCCATTTTATTTTCACATCTACCTGGTCTCCACTCATCCTTCTTGCAAAAGAATTGAATAGGCAAGTAGGGTTCTGAAATATCATTTTTCAAACTAATAAGGATGTGTGTCTATATATATGCCTACTGTATGTATACAGAGAATATGCAAATTTTAAGCATCACTTCTCCCACAACTGAGCTGCTGTCATCCTGGGGGTGGAATCTGGCAGCTGTTCCATTATCCATAAACAGCCTTCCTTAGCTTATTAAGATAGGACAGGAAGAACAAGGCTATATCCATGGATATCTGCCTTACAGACTTCTTTTGCAAGTTTTACAAATTGGATTTGGCTTTAAAGGGGAAATTAGCTGAAAAATAGTTGAGCCTTAATTGGGTCAGAAGTATCAACTCAAATCTTTTAACAATAAGAATTTTTGAAATTATAGTTTGGCATCAAAATGAATATCCCAATAGTCCCTCTCCAGTAAAAATCAAAGTTGGCAAGGCTAATAACTTAGAGGAGCTGAAGTATGAAAATCCACACCAACCAAAGGACTTGGACCAGACTGAACTTCAAAAGGGAAATAAATCATCCATCGACCCTAAACTGAAATATCACCAGGAAAAAAGTCATTTTCCAAAAAATGCTGGTCTTTGGCCAATAATGTAGTACATTTCTTATTAAAATATCACCACACATCAGAGAGTTCTCTGATCTTCAGACAAATTACAGATAAAAATCGGCTTGACACCATTCTATTTGTTTTCAAATCAAGAAAAATTTAATGAATGCGTACAAATTTTCTCTCAAGGAGTTTATGGTCCAGCAGAGTGGTTTCTGGGGGCTTGTGAATGGAAATCAAATGAGTGAAAAGTAGAAAGGAGCATATGATAAGACTGTTCTCTGATGCCAGCTCAGAGAAGGAAAAGTCTCATCTGCTTGGAGGGATCAAGAAAGGTTTTCTGTGCTCCTGAGCATATACATGACACAGAGCCAGGTTCTATCACGATGAGAGAATTAGTTATAGTGTGCCACCTATCGAATATACAGCTTTCAATTAAAAAAGGAAAACCAACGCCTCTTAAAGGGAGAAGTGCCTAGCTTTTTTAGCTACTGAAACCAAACGGATGGTGCCTCTAAAGTCTAAACATCAGTACTCTGCCTCTGTCCTTTTGGACAAAGTAGAGGGATTAAGATTTCTGAAGTCATGAGCTGGTGTGACTTAGAAATCAAAGCTGAAAGTATCTAGGACAGTGGTTTCTCTTTACAATGCCAGTACTGAAAGGCGAAGCTGCCATTGTCATTTGAGGCTGTGAGTAGTTATTGTAACTTTGCAGGGGCATGATAACTTATGCATACATGATCAAATCTGTCTCATAATGAGGAGTGCAATTTGTTATAATGACACAGAAAGCAATCTAAGCGCCGGTCCAAGTTGCAGTTAAGGGAGCAGTTTCCAGCTGTTGCTCAGGATGGCAGCCATCTCTCACTGCCAGGGGACAGTTGGTACATTGTTTCCTATAGCGATACTCTTCCCCCCTTTATCTCAGTATTACTGAATGTTTGCCATACAATGCTTCACATATTAAGAACACCTAGATAAAGCCACAGCTGCAGGTAGAGTAGACCCTTCCCTAATGCCTATAAACATGCCCATTTTCTTTACTAAAAAAATAATCATCAATAAAACAACAAAACTTACCTAAACCTTGCTGCTCCCTCAAGCTACCATTCAAGCCTTCCCCTTCCTGGTGAAAATTCTCCAACAAACCCATCACATGGCCTTTTCTGCCTTACTTTGTAATTCTTTGTAATATAGTTTTTATTCCTGATGTTCATTCATTCATTCATTCGTACAAACACATGTGTTTTGAGTGTCTGCAATGTGTCAGGTTCTATGCTAGGTGCTCAGGATGCAGAGATAAACAGAGAGAATTGGTCCTTGACCTCAGGAAGTTTACGATCTAGACAGGGAAACTACTGAAAATACTGTTTCTAAAGAAAGCATTAACCCTACCCCCAGCCCCAGGCTGGCACCGATTCAGCTCAAACAAACATTTAAGTGCATACTATGTATAGAGCACCATCCTGGGCTTTAACACTGAGCTAGAACGATAAGCAGTCTTTTCCCTCAAGAATCTTTGGGAAGATTAGACATTTATACAAATCATTTGAAACCGATGAGAATATATTAAGGGCCATGATGAAAGTTCAAAGTAAATGATTTATAAGTTAGGAGTGGGATAGAGAGAGAAGGGAGAGAACTTTTCTAGCTAGAGAAAAAGAAAGCCTTTTGGATGAGGTGTCATCTGAGCTGCCCCTAATAATTACAGAGAACTCAAAGTGCGCCACTGATTTGGTCTTTGTTGTCTCCTTTCTTTTTTCTTTTTCTTTTTGGTTTATATATTTGTCTTTTTGCTATGAGATTATTTAAAAGGTGAAAAGTATTAGCTGTATCTTACAGACATGAAAACTGAGTCCTGGATAGGTCACCACTTATTTGAGGTCCCTCAGTAAGTCCAGTGGCATGCCTACAAGATGCCCAGTTCCCCATTTCCCATCCCTGTGTTTCATCCATCAGACGTAACTGCCTCAGAACAGACATAGCAGTTCTGTGGGATAATTGCACTTTAAGTGAACTGTCTGTACTATGTAAACACCTCTGCAGAGATGGAGGAGTGTGTAGCTCGATAAATAAAATCATTTCTGCTAATAATTGCTTCTGCATACGGATCATGGATCTAACCTCCGGGAGAAGGTGTACTAAAAAGCGTGTGCTGAGATTCATTTTTTTTTAAGTAATTCCACAATTGGAGCTGAATGTGGACTGCCCATCCTGTTCTCATATAGAAAACCAGTGCACCTGCAAATGGATGTGTGGGCGTCTTCCCAGTCTTCAATGCCAGGGCTGTGATTAGAGTCTGTGGAAGATATTTTAATCTTCCACGTACATGCTTGTGTGGGGGGCTCTGTCCACAGCCAGGGTAACATGACCAGAGTACAGAAAGCAGGATTTTCTCCAGAGGTGCATGCAGTCGTATGGTTTCTTTATGGTATTTGCCCTACTCTGGGAACACAGAATATTGGAGGTGGGTCATTTGCTTCCATCCCACTGTACAGTCCTGATGGGCTGTAAGGTAGGACCGTGCCTCAGATGACACTGCCTATGGCACACCTAAGAGCATTTTCTACTCTGGGCTCTTCCTTTTTGTCTTCCTCTCCTATCTCTCCATACTGTCTCTGCTCCTAGACTCCAGAGAGGCAAGATGCCCAGTATGGTTGGGCTTCAGTCAGACTACATGGTTCCGGTCCCAGAACTACCACTTATTCCTGAGCAAGTTATAAAACCTCTCTGAACCAAAGTGTCCTCAACCATGAAATGTGGCTACTAACAGTTAACTTCTTTATGTAGCTGTGAGGAATCAATGTCCATGTAGAGCATTTAGCACAGTACCTAGCACATTTCAGTGCCCAATTAAGTGTTGTCTATTACCCTTATTGTTCTGTCCCCATCCCATTCCTTTCACTCTTTCTTGTTTTCTCTTTCTCTTATCTGTGAAGATTGGACCTGCCCGTGTCTGATCACCCTTGGGGCTGGTATTGGACTCGACTGATAAGTGACATGGGGCTTCAACAGCCTTTGCCTCTGACAATATGAGTGACGGGAATGTAGGAGATGGTATTATCTCTCATGCTTTAGTTTTGTTTTTTATTAAGCCCTGAAAATAACACCTGCCTGTAACCACATAGCAGCAGGTTGAATTAATCATGTCAAAAATATGGTAATCCCTTTCCTAAGAGGAAAATGCTAAAGAAATAATAATGGAACCATAATAGTAATCCATGTATTTTGCATTTTATTTTGTACTAATATGTATAAAGCCTATAATCTAATATTAGCTCTTATGCATCACCTAGTTACGGAATTTTTGCACAATCTCCCAAGCAACTAGAGGCTTTTAGGCCACCTGTGTCAAGGTCCCTGACGTTTGGGTATCTGTTTTAAAGCTACATGTGCTTCCACCAGGCGAAGGTATGAACCTCAGACTGTAGAGTGATCTGCGGCCCTAGTCTAGAGAGTGGTCTTTTTGTAGTGTGAGTGTACTCCCCCAAACTTTGAGAAGATGAGCTTTAAGTAGAGCTATAAGAGGTCAGGAGGTAGGAAGCAGAGGTTAACAAATGACTAAAAATATACTGTAATAGAATTTTGTTGTTGACCTGCCGATCCTCCATTCTAATGGAACCATCTGATAAAGGGGATCTGGAGTATGGTTCCATATATAGAACTACAGGTTATGATTTCTGGGTGATTTCAAAACGAGTTGTTATTAGTGGGACCCATGTTTTCTACTCGGTAAAATAAATGGAAGCTGCCTTCTCCTGATTTTTTTCACCTCACCTTCTTGTCTGTTTCTCAACAGTTCGCAAAGGTTACCGGATCCAAGCTGACAAAGAGAGAGACTCCATGAAGGTCCTATACTATGTCGAGAAGGAGCTGGCTCAGTTTGATCCAGCCAGAAGGATGAGAGGCAGATGTGAGCATCTGTTAGTTTTACGTGATCTGTGCATCGTGCTAAACGGGATTTGGGGGTGACCATACGTGGGCAGGCCTGAGCTTTCAGGGTCAGAACTAGTAGGGGTGCTGGTGATACCACCCTAAAGAAAGTAGCTTTGAGTATGTAGAGGAAAGAAAAAAGGGATTCTGGTATGAAAAATAGAGCAATCACAGGGAACTATATTCAGTATTCTGTAATAAACCATAATAGAATTTTTTTTAAAAAAAGAGCAATCATGTACCATCTTGGTTCCTGTTGTGTCTCTCCATGGGGCAGTCAGTACTGCTGGGGCTGTGCAATCCTGGGGTTGGAAATATTTTATTAAAACAGCCTTTCCCTACTACTCCCTTTAAAATATATTCAAAATAATGACCTAGGATGTGGAAGCTTGAGTATCAGTTTTTTCCAACATGAAAGGCCCTAGCATTGAACGACAGTCCAGCTGCCCGACTTGCCGTTATCACTGAAAGTGAAAGAGCAAGTCTGCCAAAGAAATGAAGTTAAGTCAGAATGAGAAAGACAAATACCGTATGCTAACACATACATATGGAATTTAAGAAAAAAAAAAATGTCATGAAGAACCTAGGGGTGAGACAGGAATAAAGACACAGACCTACTAGAGAATGGACTTGAGGATATGGAGAGGGGGAAGGGTAAGCTGTGACAAAGCGAGAGAGAGTCATGGACATATATACACTACCAAACGTAAGGTAGATAGCTAATGGGAAGCAGCCGCATAGCACAGGGAGATCAGCTCGGTGCTTTGTGACCACCTAGAGGGGTGGGATAGGGAGGGTGGGAGGGAGGGAGACACAAGAGGGAAGAGATATGGGGACATAAGTATATGTATAGCTGATTCACTTTGTTATAAAGCAGAAACTAACACACCATTGTAAAGCAATTATACTCCAATAAAGATGTAAAAAAAAGAAAGAAATCTCGTAAAAAAGAGGCCTACATTCCTTTGAGATGCCCAGCAGCAGAGGCTGAGGAGCCAGCAAAGAGGCTGCCCCTCTTGTCCAAAGAACGTTTTAATTACTGAGTCTGTAGGTGTCAGGGCCCCAACCCTTAACTCACCCACAGCCCTTGGAGATTTTGCAGCTGACACAGCTGATTCTTTTTTTTTTTTTTTTTTTTTTGCGGTACGCGGGCCTCTCACTGTTGTGGCCTCTCCCGTTGCGGAGCACAGGCTCCGGACGCGCAGGCTCAGCAGCCATGGCTCACGGGCCCAGCCGCTCCGCGGCATGTGGGATCTTCCCGGACCGGGGCACGAACCCGTGTCCCCTGCATTGGCAGGCGGACTCTCAACCACTGCGCCACCAGGGAAGCCCACAGCTGATTCTTGATTTGGATTCCAAACTACCATCTGTCATGAGAGGCATCACAGGGCAGGTCTGACACAGACAGGCTAATTATCAGAGGGTGCTGGCAGGCCTGGGAGTGAGGTCACTACGTTTCTCTCTTTGAACCCTCCTCGCCTTGGAATCCACGAGAGACTTGATGGCATTGTTGGGGAAACAGTACCAGACTAGAGGAGCTTTATTCAGATTAAAGACAACATATTCCTCCCAGTTTGCAATTCTAATTTCATCCTGTCTGAGTTGCATCCATTGCTGCCTCCACCCACCACACTGGTTATAAAAAGACCATCTCCAGATTGGAATGTCAGGAATGCAGATGTCACTGCACTTTGACAAGCTAGTTGTAACAGTGTTGTCATGGATCTCTGTAAGCAGACAGAGACAGAGATAGTCAGAGATCAAGGAGAAAGGGCCCATGGAGGAAATCTGTGAATCTCACACACACAGAGAAAAAGTGAAAAACGGAGGTTGAAAATAAAGGGTGGATCCCAGTTTAGGTGATGTCTTCTGTCTGCCTGGATTAAAGTGGTCTCCAAGGGCTGGCTGGCCATAAGGTAATGACCAAGGAATCTTAGAGTCCAAGGGATGGCCTGGGTCGACAGATGAGGAAACAGAAGCCGAGAGGGTTGAAGTGATAGAATCAGGACTAGAACCCAGCTCTTCTGATTCCCGTCCTGTGCCTTTTTGTTAAACTAGAAACTTTGGAGCCAACTGTGGATGGTGCCGTAGCTGCAGCGGCAGTTTCTAGTCAAAGACTACAGACTTCTAACTCATAGGACTTTAGGATGTTGGAGCTGGAAGAGACTGAGGCTGTTGAATCTACCTCCCTCATTTTACGGAAGAGGCAAGGGAGGCAGAGGGGGAAAGTAACCAGTGCCAGAGCTCAGTGTCGGGGCCAGAACTGGAGCCCAGCACTCCTGAACCTGCTGGTTGACGTTACCATAACTGCAGAGAGATGAAGTAGGAATCTCGTTCTCTTTAGTTTGAGAGGTTCTATTCCTGAAGAGCAAAGTAAACCCTGGGGTGGATCATGGACATAGGACACTCTTGAAGATCTCATCATAAAATGAGTCTCATAGTTTCAGGTGTGGCAAGGGAGTAATAGATTCTGTAAGAAATAGGAGTTTCAGGGTCAGGCCCATGAATTTCCCAGCCAGTGTGATCCTCATTTGCCTGCCCCTTGTAAATAGGGGGTTGCTCTTAGGATATTTCAGTCTGGAATCAGCAAACTACGGCTCCCAGGGCACATATGTTCCACCTCCTGTTTTTCCAAGTAAATTTTCTTGGAACACAGCCATGCCAATCCACTTCTGTATTACTTATGACTCCTTTCATGTTGCAATGGCAGAGTTGAATAGTTGTGACAGTATGGCTTGCAAAGCCTACAATATTTACTATCTGGCCCTTTACAGAAAAAGTTTGCCTATCCTGCTCTAGAGTTCCATTATTAGGTGTCTGTGAAGTGGGGTATGTTGATGTTCATGTTCACTGTGGCAGAAATTTTAGAGCAGCATACAGCCTGGACTGTCCATCATACGAATGGTGAAACAGAGCTAGCCCTGAGTATCTGGAGAAGTGAAAACTGTCCATTATTCCCTGAAGTTTAAGGAAAGGTCTGAATAAATAATGTCATTTTTCAATAAGCACACTTGGTGCATTTAAAGCTCTCTTCTGTATGGTTCCCGGGAGATTGGAGTTCGCTGGGATCATGAGAAAAGAAAGGTTCTAGATTTGATTAATCAATAGGATCTGAGTTGTTTTCCTTTAAAATAGGCACGGACTAGTCCATTCTCCTTACGGGGCAGAAAAGGCTTATAATTAGATTATAATTCAAAACCAGCTGATCACATGACCAAACTGAACGGCATTCCTGGTCAGCCTTGTGTCCTGGTAAAACAGGACAAGGAGGCTGTGTTTATGCTGCGGGGGGAGACCCTCCCTTCCCTTCATGGGTGGGAACCAGCAAAAATTCTCTGCTCCTCTAAGGACCATTGGGGATATAGGGAGGAGACGAGGTAGAGGGGAAACTGAGACACACATTTGTGCTTCCCACATCTGATCTCGCTTTACCTCTTGCCCAGCAGCCGGGCCCTACACCTTATAAGTGTTGATTTTGATAACAGTTTGAAGTTCAAAGGATTTTTGGAAAACGAATGGATTCAGTTACATTACAAATAGATTCGCTAGATTTATTTTTTAAGTAATGTGAAATTCAACCCATTTCAAAGTTTTATAAATAAATAGTTTCCTTTTTCTTTTTTTTTCTTTCCAGACCGTGACTCTGGTCCTTATTCACAAGTGCTTTTGTGAAAAGCTACTTAGGCCACCCTAGGAAATGAGCAGGCTGTGACCATCCCCTCCCTCTTTACATTTTTGGGCTAGGACCAGAGTATAAGCGGAGGCCCAGAAGCCCTAAGTGCAGCCCAACCTTCCCCTTTTCTTCCCGCACCTCCAAACAGCTGTCCTGGCCACCCATGGCCCCATACTCTTTGGGGAGTGGAAGAGGTCTACTCAGGCCCTGGAAATGGACTTGGTATTGTTTGGGGAAGATAGTCCAGGTTCCTGGATGAACATCCAGAGCGGGGGTGGATGGCCACTAGGCGTGTACACCCCCTTGGCCCTGTGGACTCCTCGCTCTGTGGGGAGGGGCACAACTGCAGGAAGCTGGAATGGGGTGCCTCTAAAGCGGAGGTGTAGCACTGACTCTGAAGGCCCCACCTTGGGACTCAGCCAACAGTAGGGAAGATCCTGTGGTCTGTGGCTTCTCTCTCTTTTTGCCCCTTTTGCCCCATGCCTGGGATCATCATGGCTCATCACTGAATTAAACAAGAAGAAGAAAAATATTTGAGCAAGGATGCTGATGTACTAGGAGGAGACCAGCTGTAGAGAGCCCAAGTTCTGGGAAGCCTGCCTTAGGTGGAACAATAACAATTGTTTTCCTATTCCAAGAACAGAGCATGTAGGAAGCCTCCCTCTCTGTAGGCAAGTGGGCTTCCAGCTGGAGCCAGTTCCTGCCGAGCTAAGAATACAAATACCACTAGCTCAGGTCTACAACCCACCCTGGACAGGATTGAGGCCCTCGGGTGGGAGTTTCCCAAAGCCTCTAGTCTCAGCCGTTAACCGAGTTCCCATTCTGCTCTATGGGTAGGAAGCTCTGTCATGCCTGGCTTTTGTCCCTGCAGATAACAACACCATCTCGGAACTCAGCTCCCTGCATGAGGAAGACAGCAGTTTCCGCCAGTCTTACCATCAGATGCGAAGCAAACAGTTCCCTGTGTCTGGGGACTTGGAAAGCAATCCTGACTACTGGTCAGGTGTCATGCGAGGCAGCAGCGGGACAGGCCGGGGGCCCTCGGCCATGGAGTATAACAAAGAGGATCTGGAGAGCTTCAGGCACAGGTGAAGATGGCTGTGGCAGGGCAGCGCTGGTGCTGGGCGTGAGGGGGCAGGAGCTGGGAGGCAGGGTGCATGTGAGGCTGCTGTGATCCAGCAGCATCTCTGTCTGCCCTTCTAGGTTATTCTGCCACGTCTCTCTGTGGGCTGTTGAACATCCCTTTCCCACATTTATTAAGCAAGGGAACACTTGGGACACCATGGGCAGAAGTAATCACTCAAGGCTCTTTGAAGAGGGTACTCTAGACCCCTTAATGAACCTTGTTAACATTTCTCTGCTCTTCTCATGTTTTATCCTATAACCTCTAAAAAACCCCACCCATCACCTCCATCATTTTTGATCATTTGTTTTGTGAAAGGTCAAGTGCCAAACGTGTTATACTGTTGCATTTGAGTCTCCTAATTCTAAAAGGGAGGTACTATTAATGTCCCCATTTTAAGTTGGGGAAACTGAAACTTACAAATGCTAAGGAACTTACCCTGGGTCACATGGCCAATGAATGTGGGGCGGCCAAGTTGTCTGTCCAGTTTTGTGTAGCCAGTGCCCACCGGACAGCACCTTCCCCACTCACCTAACCTGTATCTGGAGGGGCAGTAGATACTATTGCTTTTCTCTCAAAGTACCAACTGCAGGCTCCCTCTTGCCTGCCACCCCAAGAGGTAACTTGCCCTCGGCTCTGAGGAAGGAAAAGGCCTCTGTTTGTCACCAAATATTACAGGGACTCCGTGGGCCACTGCTGTGTGTACTGCAGGCCCACATCACCCACGCTGGCTTTGAGGGTGTGAGGAGTGAGTCAGGAGGCTGTCAACTAGAGGTCACATCGTAATGGCCGAAAGAAGGCCCAACGTGTGTTTCAGCACCGTGTAGATCACGAAGTATTTTTATCCACACAACCCCATCTTGATCCTTAACGCTAACACTCGAGATGGGCATGGCCGCCTTGAGCTTGTTGTTTGTTGATTCTGAGGCGTGAGAGATGCCCGAGGTGATTCATCCACCCAGGAGCGGAGCCGTGGTTCGGACCTCGGTCTCCTGACAGGGGCCCCAGACACGACAGGGGCCCTTAGATCCCCGCTCCCCGCTCAAGCTCCCTGCCTCGCGCACGGCTTACCTGGACTGACCAGCGCCTCCTCTCCCCGCAGCCAGCAGCGCTCCAAATCCGAGATGCTGTCGCGGAAGAACTTCGCCACCGGGGTACCGGCCGTCTCCATGGACGAGCTGGCGGCCTTCGCTGACTCCTACGGCCCGCGGTCCCGCAGGGCGGACGTCAACAACCACGAGGCCCGGGGCGGGAGCCGCTTCGAGCGCTCAGAGGCGCGGGCGCACGGGGGCTTCTACCAGGACGGCTCGCTGGAAGAGTACTACGGACAGCGGAGCCGCAGCCGGGAGCCCCTGACCGACGCGGACCGCGGCTGGTCCTACAGCCCCCCGCGCCGGCGGCCGCCCGACGACGCACACCTGCCCCGCCTGGTAAGCCGCACGCCGGGCGCCGCCCCCAAGTACGACCACTCGTTCCGGGGCGCCGGGGTGGAGCGGCAGGCGCTGCCTGAGGGCGCCAGCCGCGGCGGCAGCCTCGAGACACCGTCCAAGCTGAGCGCGCAGCTCGGCCCGCGCAGCGCCTCCTACTACGCCTGGTCGCCGCCGTCCACCTACAAGGAGGGAACGCCGCAGGGCGAAGAGGAGGACGCGCCCGACGACGCGCTGCCTCCCTACAGCGAGCGCGAGCTCAGCCGGGGCCCGTCCTACCGCGGCCGTGACCTTCCCTACCACAGCAACTCGGAGAAGAGGAGGAAGAAGGAACCCGCCAAGAAGACGGTGAGGCCCAGGCAGCCTCCACGGGGTCTGGGCGGGGAGCCAGCGTGCACTATCGCTGTCCAGGAGCCGCGGGGCTGGGGAGGAGGGAGAGCTGAGAAGGAGGGCCCTGCCCCAGACGCTGAGTGGGGCCCAGGTGGAGGGAGCGAGGCCTCCTGCTTGGGGAACGCAGGTGTCAGGCTGGTTTGTCCCTCGCTTCCCTTTATCCAGGACCAGGTGAAGTAAGTGAGTGTTGGCCCTGGAGCATTGAAAAAAGGCAGAAGTAGCAGGTGCGTAGGTGTAGAGTATTCGAGAGCATTAATGACGAGCTTTAAGAAGCATTTAACATCAGGGTTTCGAGGGGTCGTTACTACCACAGGCCTTTAGGTGGGCTTCTGAGGTCTGCGTGCAGACGATCTATGCTCTATGCATGCTTATATGTGCCTTCCTCTCCATCCCTTATCCCTTTTAGGGTGAGGGTTTGTAACTTGCATCAAATGCCCCAAAGAGTCCACATTCCCCAGGTTAGTAGCCATCGGTGTTCATGAAGGACAGCTCACTTTTTTTCCTTTGATGTTTTATTGAGTGTAAACTACCCTATGCCCAGTATATGTGAAGGAAGTCTTTCAGTCCCTGCCCAGCTAATTGTCTCTTCTGTAAGTGGCCTTACTTAGACTTTGTTTTCTTTTTAAACGCCAAGAGCAGCTCATTCCATCCCTCAGCCCCCAAATGTGACCTCAGAGGTTGTTGGGGGACAATCACAGATGTGGGTTCCCAAGGTGCCTTTGTACTCCAGAGGCCACTGTCCAAGCCTGGATGCTTCTGCCCCCTCCTCAGTTACCCCGCCTCTCCCGCCATTTTGTTTTTCATGATTCCAAGCTGCACATTTTCTTTAGTGTGTAGTGTGGGGAGAGAACATGAACAGAAAAAGGTTCTGGCATGATTATTAACCCCTCCAAACAAAAACTGTGATGACCAAAGTACTGTGAGTAGGGAAGGAACTTTCAGGTGATATCAGGTTTATGGTATACCATCCGCACTCCCTGTTGTGGAACAGTAAACATTGCAGTTATCCTTAAAGGGGTGAGAAGTTATTCTGTGGCCGTGGGACTAAGTTTCATGAGATGTATGTTGGCTTCAGCGCCAGTTAAGGCTCAGGGACAGCAGTCACAAGCCTAATGAAATGCCCTAAAAGTCAGGGTGTGCCAGGCTCTGAACAGGTGTGGACTCTGCCCAGGGAACCATCTGTTGTGTTGGGTTGGGTTTCTTTAATCAGGTTCTTCCTGCTCTTCCCCCAGAGTGACTTTCCAACCAGGATGTCCCTTGTGGTCTGATGTTTGTTTTCAAGACAACTCTCTGGATGACTAGAAATCAGAAGCAGAAAACGGGAACAAGACACAAATCCAAGAAGCAGCAGGCCCGGGACCTTCTCTGGCCACCACCTTGGAAGATTTGCTGATCTTTGCTTTGGCAAGGGATGGGGGGCAGCCTTTCAGGGAGGCTGATTGCAAACCTCAGTGCCCATCTAACTAGTCTGAGAAACTTATCAAGAAAACAACTACGTGTGAGCACATTCCCACACATGGAGTTTCTCACCCACAGAGTTCATCCTGCCCAATCTCCTTCCTTAGCCAAACCAGGATTCCTTTTCTAATTCTAAAAGGGAGTTAGCTCTGGACTGCTAACTTCCAGATAATGCCTATGCCTACAGTCTGCTTTTCTATACCTCCTGTGCTGTGCTTAGGGACAGAATTGATTACTACTATTAGAAGGAATTCACTGACAGCGGAAGATAACTTCAGACAAAATATACCTTTTAGCCCCATTACCTCCCAGTCACTAGTCAATGACTGTTGTTACACTGAAATCAGGCCCGTGGTGAGCTCAGTGACAGTGACCTGTGGGACAATCACAGAAATGGCTTCAGTGTACTCTTCTGAATGACAGTTCTTGAGTGGCTGGAACAAAGCAAGAGCTGTCGAAGTGGTATTTCTTCTTCCATCCTGAGAACATAAACTGCTTTTTCTCTTTTGGCACAGCAACGTCTGAGTCTTGGACATCAAGGGCTCTGCCTGTCCTCTCCTCTCCTGGACTCTCCACAGGTTTTGGTGCCACACACAGAGCCCTGCCTCCCTCTGCACTCTGATTAGGTTGTCATCAGGTGCCTTTTGATAAATGATTAAAATATACACATGAGGGCTTCCCTGGTGGCACAGTGGTTGAGAGTCCGCCTGCCGATGAAGGGGACACGGGTTTGTGCCCCTGTCCGGGAAGATCCCACATGCTGTGGAGCGGCTGGGCCCGTGAGCCATGGCCGCTGAGCCTACGCATCCGGAGCCTGTGCTCCACAACGGAAGAGGCCACAACAGTGAGAGGCCTGCGTACCACCAAAAAAATAATAAAAAATAAAAAAATAAAGTATACACATGAAAGAGAAGAGGGAGAAAAAGAGGAGAAGACAGTAATGCAAAATAGAGAAGAATGAGAAGGAATCTAAGAAGAAAAGAATATATTGTCTCATTATAATTTGAATATGGGCCATTTCCCCCACAGACTCCCCTGGATCTTCTGTGTGTTTTATACTTTGTTTACCATGAGTTGTTCCTGCCATCCCAGCTTCATCATTCCAGGATACCTGAGTGTGGGACAGGCATCCCTGGGCCTCACCAGGCTGCCACTGTAGATGCTCTTGGGAGATGAGAGAGATTATCCTTCCTTTCTCAGGAAGGAACACTTCCTACTCCCACCCTTGCCTAAATGATAGATTTTGCCTAAATCCCAAAGCTAGATCTCTCTGGATTTTGTAATTTCTACAGATTGTGAAAAATGGCCACTCTTCCCTTCTCATCAAGAGGTGCAGTCTGTTCCTCAACCCCTTGAATCTGGGACTGTCCATGTGATTTGACTTGGCCGGTGGCCCAATAACAGATGTGACACAAGCAGAGACTTGACAAGTTCTTGTGCATGGGGCTTGTCCTCTCTTGCTGCCCTTGGGAAACTTGCAGCCACTACCAGGTGAATGAGCCTGGGCTAGCGTGCCACATAATGAGAGAAAGGGGCCCGGTTACCCCCATCACCCTAACTGACAGCCTATCAACTCTCAACTGATTGCAAACACATGAGGAAGCCCAGCCAAGACCAACAGAAGAACTGCCTACCTGAGCCCAGCCCAAATCGCTGATTCCTACTCAAGGCATGAGAAGTTGGTGCACTCTTTAAATGTTCATTTCTCTTCAAGGAAAACCTGGCTTTTTCTTCTTGTCTGAATGTTTAGCCCTAAAACCCTGACTCCATCTAACCTTAGGTATCTCTCAGTCTCCACTTTCTTTGACAGACCTTTTTCAAAGCTTTTCATCCCACGCTTTTATGGTGGGATACATGGTTGGGTCAAATCACTGGAGGACGATGATGCTTGGCGCTATCCCTCTGCTCCCGGCAGCGGTCCATCCTCTATCTATGGATCCACGGACAACCTCTGAAAAAGGCTTCTTCTTCAGCATCCCCTTGGTCTCTCCAGAACTGTCTGACGGGAGCTAGGCCCTTTTCTCAGAGTACCATTCCTCTGGTATCCATTTAATTCATGGCATTTCCAAACCAGTCCTATGTGTGCAAGGAAATAAAGAAGTGGCTAGGTGAGGGTCAGAAGGATGAGTTGTTATCATTGCCTGGGGGAGAACTGGCCTGCCAAAGGACTTCACAGTGGCCTTGGCCTGTGTGAGTGGAACCAGAACAGTTCAGCCCAGTGCTGGCACTTCCAAGGGCTGGAAGACACAAGCCATAACCCGGGTGCTGAGTTTTAGACTTGCTGGTGTCCCTGGCCTCTGAAAGCTTTAGCTCTAGTCTGTCTTTTTGGGCCCCGATTCCGATGGAAAAAATGATTAAAACATCGTTTCTTAGTCACCAGCTTTGGATTTCAACTTGCTCAGGCAATTTTAGAGAATCTTGGGTAGCTGCGGTAGCTACTATCTCATTATACTGAGCACTGTGTCAGGCTATTCACCACCAAAGAGCCCCATAGCACCAGCCGCAGAGACCAAAAATACTGCTTTTATTAGTCAGGGGCATGTATGATTTTGGTGAACATTGAAGGGAGCCATGGGAAAGAATTATTAAAATTGGAAGCCTGCAGTCCCCAAACAACAGAACTACAGACAGACAATAAAAAATACAAAGATGATAACAGGTTACTGAAATAACCTGGGGAGATGGGACCAGGTTGTCCTCTGAAGGGCTGCATAAATCACTCGGACCTCCAGGCCTCCAGTCGAGAGAGAAAACAGTCATTTCTGGGTATGTGGACAGGAGATAAGGTTGACTGGACAAGTAAAGGCAAACTGGCCATCCTCGGCACCCCAGCTTTTCTCAACACATCCTTCTGTTTATTCTCCCCTAAATAGTCTGTCCTGCATAGGAAGTGCTTATACATGTGAGCTTCCTTCCTAGGTGTTATTGGGGGTACAAGATAAGACTTGTGTAAGACTTGGTCTCCGTCCATGAGGACCCTGCCATTGAATAGGGGGAATAAGACATGCCCAAGAAAGAACTGGGAGATTTTATGCATATAATATGAAATATTGCTATGGATAAATTACAACAAACCCAGAGAATTAAAGGTTTTTAATTTAAATGGGTATATTTTGATATTTGTGTTGTGTGTGTTTGTCCATCCACACTATTTTTTTTTTTTTTTTTTTTTTTTTTTTTTGCGGCACGCGGGCCTCTCACTGTTGTGGCCTCTCCCGTTGCGGAGCACAGGCTCCGGACGCGCAGGCCCAGCGGCCATGGCTCACGGGCCCAGCCGCTCCGCGGCATGTGGGATCTTCCCGGACCGGGGCATGAACCCGTGTCCCCTGCATTGGTAGGCGGACTCTCAACCACTGCGCCACCAGGGAAGCCCCATCCATACTATTTAAAGATATGCTCAGTGATCTGAAAAGCCAATATTAAAAAGTCTGAGCTGAAAGAGGTGAGTTAGGATGGGGAGGGTTGAAAAAGCAGAGGCCCCAGTGGGATGACGCATGAGAGTGTTTGCCTGTGAGTCACAGCTGAGTCAGGGACATGTTGGATGAGGGGGCATGGATGCAGGTGGCAGGTAGATGAACTTCTCTAGGCCATGCAGAGACTTATGAGGAAGCTGGGGACATTCGTTGGACCTAGTGCTGATGGGGGAGCTCTCCAGGGGTTCAGTTGTGCAGCCATGAGTGTTGCTGTCCACCTCCACTAATGCAGAGAACGTCTTGCAGAGATGATTGGCCTCATCTCCATTCTCTGCACCTGGCACGGGACTGTGCAAACTGGGCATGAGAAGTGGCTGCCACTCTAGCCCACAGCTCTCCACACTGAAAAGACCTAGCCACATCTGTAAATATTTCTAAGTGACAGTCTGAAAGACTTCCTATAGGTAAGCTGATGAGACCTTAGGCAGCCTTTGAGAGAGGCTAAGTTCACAGATAGTGTTGTAACTCACCCCCTCTTTTCTTTATAGATGGAGAAATAAGCCATCGCTGCCATTAGTGAAGTCAAAACCCTAATTGGGTCTTTTCTGTTGGATCAGTGTTTCCCCAGATTGCCTAACCATATGAATTACTTGATTGCTGTTGAAAATGTATTGTTGGGCCCTGCCTGGGAGATTGACAGGGTGGGTCTGGGGCTAGGATTTGTACTTTTTTTTTTTTTTTTTTTGCGGTACGCGGGCCTCCCACTGCTGTGGCCTCTCCCATTGCGGAGCACAGGCTCCGGACGCGCAGGCTCAGCAGCCATGGCTCACGGGCCTAGCCGCTCCGCGGCATGTGGGATCTTCCCGGACCGGGGCACGAACCCGTGATCCCTGCATCAGCAGGCGGACTCTCAACCACTGCGCCACCAGGGAAGCCCGGATTTGTACTTTTAACACGTATTTCAGGAGAGTCCTATGATCACCTGTATTTGTGAAATCTTACACTAGATCATACCTCATCACGTGCCCCAAAACACTTGGTCGTGAGGCTTCCTCAGGCTTCGAAATTTTTTCTTCAAATGTCCTGGTGAGGTCGCTCGTTCTCCCTTGGGGCTGGCAGTAGCGAACCCCCCAGCAATCTGGCTACGATGGTGGTGACTGGCTCGCCAGTGTCCAGGGGTAGGAGAACGGTGTGAGGCAGAGAGAAAGGAGGGCTAGGAACACGCCCCAGAAGGCTGTTCCAGTTGTTCCAGTCCTAGAATAGAGATCCTGTTGTGACAATCTCAGATCTGAGAACAAGAATTACAGGTAGTTTTCTCATTCCCTTGATGTCATTCTGAGCAAAACTTAGATCATGAATAGGAAGAAAAGAGACCATTGGGGAACTGGCAAAAATAAATCACTTTTTGAAGCATTCAAATCTTCAGCCTGGCTGGTCAACACCTACCTCCGCCTTTAGACCCAAAGTGGGATGGGCAAGAATCTACGTTATATATCCTTCCAACATCAGATTTAAATGCTGCCACAATCTTACAGGGGTTTGAAATTGATTTATAAGATGTACAGATCCAGATTCACCAAAATAGGGGCCAGATACTTAAAGAAAAAAGTGCCTAGTTTTTTCCCGCCAGTATCCTTCCTCTCTTCGCCTGGGAAGCCACTCCGTGAAGCTCCAAATAAGGGGCTTTTAACAACAGAGACGAGCAAGGATAGCGTGGAGCTGCTTTAAGAAGCAGCCTGAGCTTTAACACTGCCTGAGGGTAGTAAGAATAAAGTTTGTATTATTTTTCTGATATAGCACTGTTTACAGACCACTTTCACATACATTATCGCATTTGACCCTCACAGTGACCCCTGTGGTAGAGGCAGGGTGGACGTGGTGGTCCCATCAATGTAACACTGAGGCTGAAAAAGGCTAAGTCATTTGCCTATAGTCAAGTAAGTTTTAAAATCATAGAGCCAGGCCTTCTGACCATCTGTCAAGGGTTCTTTCCAATTCCTATAATACCCGTGGAGTGGAATCAGCCCAGCATCTGGGGAGAAGAGTCCTGGATGCAATGCTCACTTATGGCATCACCAGGGTGAAGCTGTGGAGACGGGCACTGTGGCTCCTTCATCCTCCTAAGCACTGGTCCTCAAATACTGCTCTGAGAGGGAGTCAGCTCTACTCAAGGAGATTTTCATTTTCATTAGCCATGCTGGAGGGGAAAAGGCTTTGATCAAAATGTGCTTCAGATTTTAGAGTCCTTCCTGAAGAGGAACTTCTGAGCCAAACTACAAATTCATCTAGACTCAGAATTCCGGGGCTTGGGGGTGACCTGCCTGGAATGAACTATCTGTCATCTTCACTGCATTTGGGGATTTAAGGTAGAACTAACAGGGGCCAGATATAGAGGTAGCCAATACAGCAGTTTAGTTAATAGTTATGTTAGGATTTCTTGGTGAGGCTGGATACAGGTCCATGTCGTCTGGCTCATTTCTTCTAGGGAGGCTAGAAGAGATACAAACTTGCCTCTTACCTTGGCTTTCAGAAAAGCCACTCTATTAACGAAGGTATTGGGCACTATCCAATGAGAATTTTCCTTGTGGGAATAAAGGAAAAGGGAGTAGAAGGAACAACAGGACGAAGAAAGGTCAGAAAGCTCCTTCATGAGAGTCACCTGCCCAGTTATTTTTGTGGCATCAAAACTGAAATATTTGTATCACTGTCGCCCATGACTTTTCTTCAGTGTCAAACATACAAAGTGAATTTGTAACGTTTAAACTAAATAAAGGATTTTCACCTATATTGGTTATGAAGAACTCAGGATTTAGCACAGCTATGCTTAATCATGATCTGACATTAAATGACCTCAGCAGGGGAAGAAAAATCATACAATACATGACCTCCTCAGGTTGTTTTGAGCACTGTAATGGGGAATGAATACTGTGGGACTAGAGGCAAGTACTGACAGAGTGTAATGTATGTTTTTATAGATTTTAATAAGCTACAGCCCGGATACATTCTGTGGCCACTCTCCCCACTCTCCACAGACTGTCTGACACTCAGGAGTTGAGGAGTGGGAAAGATGATTGGACGAATGGGATGGTTCTTAGCTCATTTTCAAGAAGGGTCCAAGCATTTGCCTGCTAGAAATGGCACTTGGGGAAGGGAGGAAGGAAACTATTTGTGGGAAGACATTTTAAGTTCTGAAGAGATTTGAAAAATTCCACAGCATCATAATTTAGAGAAGGCAACTTAAAACTTTTGTTAGCAAAGGAAGTGATAAGTACCCCCAGAGAACAATTAATCCTCTCTTCTTGGCCAGGCCCTCTCAAGGGACTTCCAGACTTTAGGGCTCTGGTTGAATGGAAAATTTGTCCTTGCTTGAAGCATCTGGACTCAGTTTTCTTCTTTTAATGGTTAACTTTAAAATGTTCACATGTAGATTTAATTTAAAGTTAGACACTGAAACAGTTTAACTCTGATTACCTCCTCTGAACTTTCTGTGATGTTACCCATTGCTTTAATTCTATCTTGCTTTTCAGCTTTTATAAAATACGGTGTTTGACTTATAAAGTGTTCGTTTAGAATCACCTACATGTTTTTTCTACACATCTTTTCCTCCTGCATTTCAGATCTGCTTTTGAAAACGTCTGCATTCTATCCGAAGGAAGTTTTCTTTAGTGATGGTCTGTTGGTAGGATACTCTGTCAGTTTGTATTTGTTTCAGACAAAATCTTTACTTCATTCTTGTTCTTGAAAGATAATTTTACTGAGTATACAATTTTAAATCAATAGTTATTTTCTCTTGGCACACTGAAGATATTATTCCACTCCCTTCTGCTTTTGTTGTTGCTTTTGAGAAGCCAGTTACCAATCTAATTATCCTTCCTTTGCAAGCAATCTGTCTTGTATCTCTGGCTATTTTTAAGATTTTCTTCTTTTTTCTAGTGTGTGTGTGTGTGTGTGTGTGTGTGTGTGTGTGTGTGTGTGTGTTTTGCTTAATCAACATGTGACCAGTTGTGGATTTCTTTTTACTTATTCACATTGGGATTTGTTGTGCAACCTGAATCGATGGATTTTTCATTAATTATGGAAAACGCTCAGCTATTAACATGTCAAATATTTCTTCTCCTCTTTAAACTCCCTTTTGAGAATTCCAATTGAATGTATGTTAGACCTTTTCATTCTATTCTACATATTGCTTAAATCTATCTTTTGTATTTTTCATCTCTATCTTTCTGTGGTCTCTTCTGGGTAATTCCTTCAAGTTTATCTTCCACTTCACGACTTTTCTCTTTAGTTTCCCCTAATCTCCTTCCTTTGAGTTTTAATTTCAATTAATAAATTTTTATAAATTTTTCATTTATAAAAATTCAATTTAATTCTTTTTCAAATCTTCACAGTCATTGATGATAGTGTTTTGTTCCTTACTGTTGTATACAATTCCCTCTTATTTCTTTGAATGTATTAAATGTACTAATTTTATACTTTATACCCAATAATTCTAATATCTGCAGTCTTTGTGGGTCTAATTTTGATGTTTGTTACTTCTGCTAACTCTCACTCATGGTTTCTTGTTTCCTTATATGTTTTGTAGTTTTTGATTGTGAATTCACGTTTGGTAAAATGTCATATTGTATTGATGCCAGTCAAGAAAGACCTTTCTTGCTCCTTACCTGTCCTCATTCTCTCCATAAAAACTCCACATCTACATACATATACACAGCAACCCTGGGGGGTCCAAGAAGAAGTGATTGAGGGAAGAAGCAGTGGAAGTGCTTAGTGGGGAAAATCTAGAAGGTACATGCATTTCTCTCTAATGCAAGCTTCTAGAGTAAAATGAGCCTACAATAGGGGAGAGCAAGAAGCTTTAACTTTACAAATTGTCCAGTTTGATCATTATAAAAGAATTATTATTTTAATTATGGGAGTAAGACTTTTTGGGCGAGTTAAAAGTGAACAGAATGCCATGTATCATTCAAGAGTAACCAAAGAAATTATGGATCTAGATTTCATTCAAGAAGCAAGGAAGGAGTAGACCCATAGTATGGATTAGAATTAGGTAGTTGTGGGGAAAAATCAACTATTTTACATTTTAACCCTACTGATTTCTGTTTGCTTAATGTAAAAGTCATATTTTTATATACATTCCATTCAAGAAATAAAGAAGTAGGCTGATTTCAGTTAGTCTCTGAAAAAAATCTTGGTAGAGACATCCTAATAATACTCATCACACCATTTAGGTGAAAGTTACATTTCTGCTGAATTAGTATTAAGCATTTCCTGAATGCTCATCAGGTGGCCTGAAATGACTCACCAAATATGGCAGGAGGTGTAGAGGTAGCTAGCAAGTTGCTCAGAGAAGGGGAGTGAGTTAGCCTGACACGCCATCTAGTGGCACACATATAAAGGAACGCCTCTAGTGCTAACTTTCCAGGACTAAAGGTATTGAAGTGTGCCTCCAGTGTCTAAGAGTTGTATCCTTAAAAAGTTGTGTATGAATTCACTTATGGAAAATCAAATTAAGTGCATTAGGAGTTCTTTATTTGGAAGTGATGAGTCCTTCTGTATGTTTTGCAAGTTTAGATCTTTCCATGTTATAGTTTCAGGGTAAACGTCTGTGGGTACCACTTGGGGAAAACCTCATGTTTCTTGCTTGGTACGAAGTGGAAATGAAGCACATTCCTCCCCTTGATTTAAAGCTATTTTAATGTGTTCTTTTTTAACACCATTGAAATATAAGTACTGAAGTCAGCTCAGACTCAGATGCTACAGAATTACAGTGAAGTCATTTCTCATTTACAAACAAAAATTATGTCACTGAACTGTGCAACCAAAGGATTTAAACCGTCCATTCCCTGGCCTTTGACTGTAAAAAAATGAATCAATCTCTCTCTCTCTTTGTCTCTCTCTCTCTCTCTCTCTTATTCTCGCTCTCACTCTTTTGCTCCGTCTCTAAAAAAACAAGCAGAGAAGATTCCATAGTCTCTTACATTAAATCACTTTATATAAAAAACAATCCTTGCGGGGCTTCCCTGGTGGCGCAGTGGTTGAGAGTCCGCCTGCCGATGCAGGGGACACGGGTTCGTGCCCCGGTCTGGGAAGATCCCACATGCCGCGGAGCGGCTGGGCCCGTGAGCCATGGCCGCTGAGCCTGCGCGTCCGGAGCCTGTCCTCCGCAACGGGAGAGGCCACAACAGTGAGAGGCCCGCGTAACGCATAAAAAAAAAAAAAAAAAAAAAAAAAAAAAAAAAAAAAAAAAAAAAAACAATCCTTGCTCTCAAGAGACGTTTTCTTATATTTTGTTTACATATCTTGGGCTGCAGCCCAGCACCAATGTATTCTTGGCTTGTTTTGTTTTTTTCCTGAGATATTCAGTCTCCAATAGAGCAAAGCCAGAGAGAGAGAGATGCCAACTTCTTTTTTTTTTTTTTTTTTGCGGTACGCGGGCCTCTCACTGTTGTGGCCTCTCCCGTTGTGGAGCACAGGCTCCGGACCCGCAGGCTCAGCGGCCATAGCTCATGCCAACTTCTTTTTAGCACTGTTCTTATAAAAGCCCTTTGCTCAGCTGAATGGAATTCATTTATAATGGACATTAGTACCATCCCCTCTCTCCCATAGCCTCTTGGTGTTGCTGCAGTGGTTCAGGCAACTGGCTTTTCTTACTCCTTCATGCCAGAGAGACAGCCACTGAAGTTCCAGCTGAAGTTGCTTTCTTTTTGCAGCAGTATTAGTCAAAAATCTTTTGGTTGCAAATGACAGAAGCCCAGCTCAGGCTAGCTTAAGAAAAAAAAGGAAGAGATGGACGCTGTGTATCAGAAAGATCCTGGGATAGATCATGGGATGGAAGAAGAGCTGTAGGAACTGAGGGAAAATCTAGGTTGTGATGCATTCAGATTCCCTCCCTGTCTATCACTCACATCTGTTTGTCTTTTTATATCTACATTTTTCTCCCATTGAGGACAGACCTTCTCTACAAGGCAGGAATATAGTCACTAGCAGTCGAAGAGTCACAATTTTCCAGCTCACATGGCCCCAGATAGGTGAAGGGTCTTACCCGTGGGAACAATCTTGGGGAAAGGCTGTGACTGACCCATACTGAGTCATGTGCCCATCTTTGAGTTCATTCTTGTGGCCAGAGAGATGGCAAGTCCGTTTATGACTAGAAGGATGAGACTCAGTGATGGACTGGATAGTGGGATAAGAACATTTCTCCAAAGGAGGGAGGGATGTGTTATGAATAGAAGTAGGAAAAGGGATGCTGGGCAGACAGAATACCATAACAACGGGCATCAACTACTGCATGATGAAATATTCTTCTCCTACAGTCATGGAGCCTTGAACACCCCTCAGGTGTGATATCCCTATCCAGGGCATTAGGGGGCTGTTTTCTTTGCAATTCAGTGAAAATTCTCACCAGAGCCTTCCACACACGGGTGTATCTCCTTGGATACACTCTGCTCATTCTAAGTTGAGAAATCTGTCTCTGCGTCACTGCCTTAGTTAAGACTTTTCATCTCTTTCCTGGGTTAGTCTAATATCCCCCTTTCTTCCCTCCCACCTCCAGTGTTGTCCCCTAATAATTCACCTTCTACTTTGTTGTCAGAAGTTCTAGCTAGTTTCAAGAGAAATACTTGTTCAGCAAAGTGCCTTCTCCTTTCCTCTCCAAGCTCTGCAGAACTGGGGACTTCTAGCCTCCCTATCCATCTCTTTATTTTTTTCTGTACTATCAGGAGAGGAGAACTAACTGGATTCCCAAGAATCCCTGCAGCTCACCGGGCCACATTTCACATGTAAACGTGAGTGTTCATGGACCCCACGCTCTCTTTTCTGGTCCTACATCCTCTTTCGTTTCCTGTCTCAGGGTGACCAGCACATCTGTGCTTACTTCCCTCATGGGAGGGCACAGTTGGGTAGACTCATCACTAGGCATCTTGGCCTCAGACCAAAGCTGCATTCTCTCACAAGGCTACTGGAAACCCTGCAGTTAGAGAGATATTTGTCCCTCGGAGCCCTCATTTGACTTGTACTCTTTGTGTACATGTATGTGGCATTGGTCATGGGCAAACAGGGCTGTGCCACCCCAAACCTCTAATGGTACAGAGGACATTTGTTGACTAAAAAATATTTGTACATGCTATAGAAAGTTTACTGATGTATGTATCTGTACATATAATTTTTATGTTAGATTATGTGACTTTAAATATATCTTTTCAAAAAATTCATTAATTGCTTCTAGGCAACCAATATCTCATACCCATCTGACCATAGATTTACACTTTCCATTCCAGCATTTGACACAGAAATTCAAACAAAATACTGAACAAGTTTTAACAAATTTAGAGCAGCAGTTTCTTGAGGGGGAAGAAATCCATTTATTAAGAGATATTCTCTCAAAGAAAAGCAAACACCATGTCCAAGGCCTCCGCATGAGGAGAACTTGGAGAGCGCCCATAGAGATTCTTCAGATTTAAATAACTCAATACAATGAGTGTGGATTTTCACAATGATCCAAACTCTCGTCATTCAGAGCAGGCCTTGGGGCGTTTTCAAAAGGAAACCTCTTCTCCAGGCATTTGAGGGCTCTTGTGTCCACTTTCAGTGCTTCAGAAGGAAAAGTCTTCAAGAGCTGGCAAACAGCTCTTCATCACAGCAGATGCATCTCTCATTCCAAGAAACTTATCAACACATTTTTTTTGCTCTCAAGGAAATTTGAAACCAAATAAAATATTTTAAATGCTTGACTTATGGAGACCTGGGTTTTGTTTTGTTTTGTTTCTTATAAAGCTGCCAAATGCTTCTCAGAGCATTAGAAAGAAAGTATTAGAAAGAAAAAAGTCTACCTAAAGACTCTCACTGTAAGAATTGTAAGGGATAAAAGGGAACTACTTAACTCTGGCTTGTGGTAGCAGGCACCCTGACAGTAGGCAGTGCTGACCCACACAGAGGACTGGGTGCTGGGGCACTGGGCTGTGTGCCATGAACTGGGTGGGTGCTGGAGCCCCTGGATCCAGGCAAAAATTTTATCAGCACATAGATCATCCAAGAGTGAGAGCTGAACACTCTCACACAGCCATATCACACCATGATAATGACCCTCAGTTACAAAATTCCAGATGTGTAAATATTTCCTAATCAGAAAACTGAAATAAATAAATACATATTTCCTAATTAGAAAACTGAAATTACAATACCCGGCAAGGCCAAAGTCTGACTTTGTCACACCCTGCTTAAAACTTTTCTGGCTCTCCACAGTCTTCTTGACACAAGGTCAAGTGCCTTAGAAAGTACACAAGGCTCTCTGTGGTCCAACCTCTTCCTGCCATTGCAGCTTCACTGCCAATTTCTACTTCAACTTCTCTTTTTTCTTGGCTGTGCTCTCATATGCAGAATCATTAGGAGCACTTGAATACACTGTGTTGTTTTGCATCTCTGTGCCTTTTTTGCAGAATGCCTTCCTCACCCTCTTTGGGCACCTCCTTACACATGTTTTAAGATTCAGTTTGGGTGTCACATCCTCTAGGAATCCCTGCTCCCACCAGGCTGAGCTAAAAGTCCCAGTTCCCTGCTTCCCCAGAAGTGTTCATCCTGTCGCTGCACTCAACATGAATTCAAAAGAATCCCTTTTTGTGTCTGTCCACCCACTGAAATCCAAGTACTTTGAAAGTATGCTTTTTCTATCTCCTTCAGATCACTATGGTGCGTGGTACACAATAAGTTCTCCATCGTTAGCTGAACTAAACCAAAGTGGGATCATGTTATGATATTCTGAAAGCTCTGATCGCAGGAGGGCTGGAGAGCAGTCACTCCCATGCTGGTTGAATATGCCCAAACCCTTCCATATCCAGGTCACTGCTCAGCCAGGACAGACGACCTCAGTCACCTTGAGGGTTTCCTCCTAGCCATACGCTAAAGCAGAGGTTGGAAAACTTTTGAAATGGACTTGCCAAGATACTGGTCCCTTTCTCAGTGACATGTAAGCCTAGGGGAGTTTGGAGGGCAGGAGATGGGGATTGTGTTCACCTGTAAGCCATGGGCGAGAGGCCGAAGATTTTGGAGGTAGAAACAACTGAGGCCCTATACTGGCTGCCAACCTCAGCTGTTCACTCCAACTGAGGATTTATATCCATAGAGGATTTATATCCATATGGATTTATATCCATATCCATAGATGCTGTTGTGACTGAGACATGAAAGAAGTTACCAGTCTCTAGGCCACAAGCTGTTTGTGTGTGTTTTCATCAGCACCTAGACCAGCCGTTACTATCCCCAAGCTCATGAGAACCACGAAGTATTATAAGCTATATATCCAAGACAGAGATATCAGGATTGGACGACTCAGGAGGGCCTGGAAGACATCCTGTCCAGGTAGTGGGGAAGATGGAACACTGAGCTACTAGAGAAACCTACTCAGGCTCTGACCTCCTCTGGGTCTGCTCCCTTCCTCTCCACCATATCGGAGCCTCAGTTTCTTTTAATCTAAAAGGCAACAAATCAATGTGACAGGCAGAAAATATCAGTGTTATGAGCACCTCTTAACCTCTTTCTCTTTCAGTGTACACCATATTGGGAACAGCCAGCTCAGCATCTGCAATTCATGATATAAAACGAGGTAATGAGTGAAGGCAGAGCCCAGAGGATCCTGGTCTGGCTCAGTGTGGGAGAGAAAAGGGTAAAAGATAATGGTCAAGATGAGCTAGGAGATTTTGGAGAGGGGGAAGGAGATTTGGGGTGTAAGGTCTTGAGGGAGATATGAAAAGAATATTTTAAAGATTTTATTATTTTATTTGTTAAGAATGAAATCCCTTCTGGCATTTTTGAGGAACTTTAGTATGTGTTAAACTGGTTATAACAGAATTTTAAAATCTCCCTTCTTAGCAAGATCTCTGTCTTGTCATCTAGCACAAAGGGATTTTTTGGTGGCTTTTTTGAGGAGGTGTTTCCATGCTTAGCATGAAAACCAGGGGAAGAAATGACAAGATGCCCTATTGTGTAAGTGAAGGATGGAGGACTGATGGTTGTGGAGATGAGCTCCAGAGAACAGCCCCTGGATCCCCAGCAATCTTCCCACATCGCAAAGCCTCTCCCTGACTCCTATCATCGGCCCTGGCTGTCTGGAATATTACTTCCTATTTCGTAAAATTTTAGATTGTTCCATGGCATGTTTATGTACATTGTTATCTGATTCATAACAAATCTGTGAGGAAAGCATAACAGGCATTTTTGTCCTCTGTTTTACAGATGGGAAAATGAGATCACAAAGAGGGGAATGACTTTCTTGAGGTAATTTTTAAAAAGACAACAGACACTGGAACTAGCACCCAGGTATCTTGAAGCCTGGTTCATTAATCCCCATGACACTTAATTCTTTTTGTTTTTTTAATTTCTCCTTACTTCTTTTTTTTTTTAACATCTTTATTGGAATATAATTGCTTTACAATGGTGTGTTAGTTTCTGCTTTATAACAAAGTGAATCAGCTATACGTATACATATATCCCCATATCGCCTCCCTCTCAGGTCTCCCTCCCACCCTCCCTATCCCACACCTCTAGGTGGTCACAAAGCACCGAGCTGATCTCCCTGTGCTATGTGGCTGCTTCCCACTAGCTATCTATTTTACATTTGGTAGTGTATATATGTCCATGCCACTCTCTCACTTCGTCCCAGCTTACCCTTCCCCCTCCTCATGTCCTCAAGTCCATTCTCTACATCTGCATCTTTATTCCTGTCCTGCCCCTAGGTTCTTCAGAACCTTTTTTCTTTTTTTAGATTCTATATACATGTGTTAGCATATGGTATTTGTTTTTCTCTTTCTGTCTTACTTCACTCTGTATGACAGACTCTAGGTCCATCCACCTCACTACAAATAACTCAATATCGTTTCTTTTATGGCTGAGTAATATTCCATTGTATATATGTGCCACATCTTCTTTATCCATTCATCTGATGATGGACACTTAGGTTGCTTCCATCTCCTGGCTATTGTAAATAGAGCTGCAATGAACATTGTGGCACATGACTCTTTTTGAATTATGGTTTTCTCAGGGTATATGCCCAGTAGTGGGATTGCTGGGTCATATGGTAGTTCCATTTTTAGCTTTTTAAGGAACCTCCATACTGTTCTCCATAGTGGCTGTGTCAATTAACATTCCCACCAAGAGTGCAGGAGGGTTCCCTTTTCTCCACACCCTCTCCAGCATTTATTGTTTGTAGATATTTTGATGATGGCCATTCTGACTGGTGTGAGGTGATATTTCATTGTAGTTTTGATTTGCATTTCTCTAATGATTAGTGATGTAGAGCATCCTTTCATGTGTTTGTTGGCAACCTGTATATCTTCTTTGGAGAAATGTCTATTTAGGTCTTCTGCCCATTTTTGGATTGGGTTGTTTGTTTTTTTGATATTGAGCTGCGTGAGCTGCTTGTATATTTTGGAGGTTAATCCTTTGTCAGTTGCTTCATTTGCAAATAGTTTCTCCCATTCTGAAGGTTGTTTTTTTTTTTTTTTTTTTTTTTTTTTGCGGTACTTGGGCCTCTCACTGTTGTGGCCTCTCCCGTTGCGGAGCACAGGCTCCGGACGCGCAGGCTCAGCGGCCATGGCTCACGGGCCCAGCCGCTCCGCGGCATGTGGTATCTTCCCGGACAGGGGCACGAACCCACGTCCCCTGAATCGGCAGGTGGACTCTCAACCACTGCGCCACCAGGGAAGCCCCTGAAGGTTGTTTTTTTGTCTTGTTTATGGTTTCATTTGCTGTGAAAAAGCTTTTAAGTTTCATTAGGTTCCATTTGTTTGTTTTTATTTCCATTTCTCTAGGAGGTGGGTCAAAAAGGATCTTGCTGTGATTTATGTCATAGGGTGTTCTGCCTATGTTTTCCTCTGAGAGTTTTATAGTGTCTGGCCTTACATTTAGGTCTTTAATCCATTTTGAGTTTATTTTTGCCCATGACACTTAATTCTTACTTCATAAACAAGTGTAGAGATTGTGGAAGCACATATTAAAAGGGAAGTGCTGTGAAAAAGCAACATAAATTAAAGGAGCTGGGAACATTGAGTGTCCATTAACCCAGGGCTGGAGGCTGATGGCCAGCTCACATGGGATGCTGGGAGGGACTTACAGACCCACTGGCAGTGAACAATCGAGAATTAAATCCCAAGAGAGGTCTATAGACTGGGGCAATGGGCCATGTCTAATAGAATAAATTTAAGAGGAATAAATGCAAAGTCTTAAATTTTGATCTAAATGATAATTGCACAGGATGAGATGGGGAGAAATTGCTTAGGATCCTTTTATCTTCTTACTCAATTTGCTTTCAAAACGGTTTGTTGGGCACCCATCATGTCTACATGATGTTCTTGACCAAATAACTTCAGTAAACAAGAACCAGACAAATAAAGCCCTATTCTGCTGGAGCTCTGATTCCAGTGAGACAGACAGCCAGTATGGAGATAAAGAAATGATTTCATACAAGTATCAGTGTAATGAATAAAATAAAGCAGAGTTACAGACATTAATTATTAAGAGGTAGGACAATAGTAGAAGGGTGGTCAGAGAAGGCCTCTCTAAGGAGGAGACATTTTCAAGCTGTTACCTGGAGGATAAGAAGGAACCTAGATTGCAAGGATCACTGGGCAGCGTTCTAGGCAAAGGGAAAGCAAGTGCAAGGGCATGTAGGTAGGAAGGATTTCAGGATGTTTGAAGGACAGAAAGGAAGACACTGTGGCTCAGATTAGTGAACTAGGAAGGCAGCAGGAGATGGTGCTGGAGTGCCTGCAAGGGCCAGGTCATGTAGGCTTTGAAAGCCACAATAAGCATGGCACACTGCTAATCATCCTCCCAAAATCTGTTCTCCTTTTCCTCCTGGGCACAAGACTTTAATCTGGACACCTCGCCAGACACAGTTTCCCAGCCTTCTTTTTGTGAGGTGCAGCCATGCCACCAATGTTATTGCCAAAGGGATATGAGCAGAGGAGATGTGTGCGACACCCACCCCGCTTGACTGAAAGGAAAATGCTTATCTTTAACTTCCTCTCTTTTTCCTTCCCTTGCGTGACCAGCCATGCAAATAAGGACAATACGCTTTTTGCTTAAGGGAGGATGGAGCAAGAAGATGGAAGGAATCTGGGTCTCCGAAGGACCTCGTGGAGCAGAACTGTCTTTCACTCTTATGTGAAAGAGAAATAAACTTCTGTCTTATTTAAGTCACTGTATATTGAGATTTTTTAAAATAGTGATGTAGTCTTTACTGTAACTAAATCAATGAGATATTTGGATTTTTTTTCAAAGTGAGAAACCATTAGAAAGTTTCAAACAATGAATAACACGAACTATGTTTCAAAGAGATCATTCTGACTTCTGCATGGATAACAGACTATAGGAAGGCCAAGGTGGGAGAAGGGGAAACAGTTAGAAAGCTATTGTAGATTTTATATGAGAGATAACAGACTAAGATGGTGGCATTGGAGATGGAGGTATAGGATGGATTATGAATATATTCTGGAGGTTAGAGCAAGCAGGATTGCTGCTTTATTAAATTTTGGAGGTGGTGCAGGAAAAGAAAAAACCAAATATGATTCCTAAGTCTCTGACTTGAATAACTGATGAGAGAGTGATAGGATTTCCTGTGGTGGAGAAAATTAAAGTACAGGGTAGGATGGGATGCTTTGGTAGCAAAAAAACCAAAAACCAAGAAAACAAAAACAAGAAATCTTGACACAAACTGGCAAAAATAATAAGCAAATTTATTAGCTTACAAAATGTAGAACAGCTATAATGTTTGGGTGTTTCAGTGGCTTAAGTATGTTATCAATGGCCTCTTTCTAACTTTCATCTTTGCCACCCAAGTTTAAGCTTCATCCTGAAGCTAATTTACTTTGGGGTCAGCAACTGGGACAATGTGTTTCTTTGCTCATAACCAACAGGAATGGAGAGAGAAACCATTCCTCTAAGCATATAATACAGGTCCTTCCTGCTAGCCTGAATTTGCTGACTTAGGTCTGCCATGTTCTGATTGGTTTAAATGAATAAGGACCAGAGTTGGAGCCACTGGCGTCTGAGTCATGACTGATACGTGGAGAGTAGTGAGTGACACCTGGGAAAAATCAAGTTCTGTTGGGAAAGACAGGAGGAAGGATTGATTAAGAGTTTATGTGTGTGAGCTTTAGCTCTTTGTTTCTTTCTCCCCATCTGTGAAGTGGGAGGAAAATATAACTGCAGCCTTAGCAGACGGAGGAGGAGAGATTTTTATGAAGAAAACTAGAACAAAGGTCTCATTTGCACCAAGAGGGAAGGCTTGTTCTAATACCAAAGGACCCATAGGGTAAAACTGCTGCACGGATGATATAACGTGAATATCAGTGACTTCATTTTTAATATGTTTTTATAGAAGTATAGTTGATTTACAATATTGTGTTAGTTTCAGGTGTACAGCAGAGTGATTCAGTTATACATATATATATTCTTTTTCAGATTATTTTCCATTATAGGTTATTACAAGACATTGAATATAGCTCCCTGTGCTATACAGTAGACCCTTGTTGTTTATCCATTGTATTTTATGTATAGTAGTGTATACCTGTTAATCCGAAACTCCTAATTTATCCCTTCACCACCCTTCCCATTTGGTGATCATAAGATTGTTTTCTATGACAGTGACTTTATTTGGGTGATACAAATAAACTGAGACCGATGAGTCTAAGCAACCCTGGGGGAGAGCCAGAGCAGAAGACGGCAAAAGAAGACTCTTGCTGGGGGCCTCCCTGGTGGCACAGTGGTTGAGAGTCCGCTTGCCGATGCAGCGGACACGGGTTCGTGCCCCGGTCCGGGAGGATCCCACGTGCCACGGAGCGGCTGGGCCGGTGAGCCATGGCCGCTGAGCCTGCGCGTCCGGAGCCTGTGCTCCGCAACGGGAGAGGCCGCGACAGTGAGAGGCCCGTGTACCGCAAAGAAAAAACAAAGAAGACTCTTGCTGGTCCTCATTTTCTGTGTCTTAGAAACCCAGTGTTGTGGTCTAGAAAATGATCATAAAGGATTCTAAAACCGTCTCTCTTTTGTGAGTCAAGCCTCTGATATTTTCAGAAACCAGGCCTTGAATACGAAAAACAAACTGTGACTGTGCCGTAAGGGGCAAAAGCAGCCTTAGTCCAGGATGAGGGAGGTCAGGGAAGAGAACCAGCAAGAATAATGTGGTATCAAAAGCCGCACCTGCTGTCCAGGGAGACTGATTCTGGGTGGGCAGCTTTCTTGCTTGTGAGTCTATGAATAAGAAACTTGTTCAAAAGGTGCTCCCCATTAACCATGGAGAGGAACTGTCTGAAGAAGTTCTTGGTTAAATTTTGTGATAATCCCGGAGCACGCAGTGACTATAAGATTGATGCGGGTCGGGAGGAAGGGGGCAGGAGTTATCCCAATCATAGGTGAGGCTGCCAAGAACCTAAGTAACCAGGGGACATGAAGCACCTGGGCTCTACCCAAATAGTTTGCATCAGACACATAGATAGAGTCTGAACCCCCATTAGCCCCAGATTGTACCCCCCAAGCCATCCACTCCAATTGCTAAGGATGGAAGGTGGCCAAATAGATCAGACAAAGCTATGAAGCTATCAGTGCTTCATGTCTGATTTTGAATCTTCTTTGGGTGTGTTCCACCTATCCTTTTATATTTCTTTAGGAAGAGTTTGGTGTATTGCATTCTAAAAATCAGAGTTAAGAGTTGCTACAAAGGCAGAATAAAGAAGGCAGGAAAACAGAAAAGAAGCAATCTTTATATTACCCTTAGAGATAAACTGGGAGTTTTAACATAGGAGTAACGGTAACTTACACTAGCCACGCCACCCCTAAGACAAAAGGCCTGCCCTTTGACCTAGTTTTCCTACCTGTGTTGATGGAGTCACTAATCCTAGTTAGTTAACCTGAGTCCTAGGAGATCATCACAGACTTCTCTCACCCTTCTATCCCAGCACAGGGGTGAAATGTCCAGTTCCCAGAGTCAGACTTCTTGGGTTCAAATCCCATCTTTGCTATTTTCCAGCTCTGTGGATTTAGGCAAGTCATGGAGTCTTTCTGAGGCTTGGTTTCCCCGTTTTTGAATGAGCATAAGAACACCATCTGCTTCATAGAATAGCACAGGCTGTGACACATAGCAAGAACAAAATAAATGTTAGAGTATGTTATGATTGGCCAATCAGTAACGGAGTCCTGTTGATCATACCTTTTAAATATCTCTTGTATTTATCCTCCACGGCCATCTTAAAGTGCAATGCAATGAGTTGAAAGGTTTATTTGTGGTGGGTGGGCTGGTTGTCGTGAAAGGAGAAATTAGAGAGGGAAATACACTCCCAGTGGGAAGTGCAGGAAGGGGCAGACATGGACAGTCCTGGCTTTTTGGAGGGGGTGATGGGAGAGACAGCACTGGGGGGCAGGGTATGAAAGGAGAGCAATCAAGAGAAGAGAAGCTGAGAGGCTAGCACGAGTGTGGAGCTTGGGTGAAAAAGATGTCTAAAGAGAATTTTTAAAGATTTTTTTTTCTGTGATGCCCCACACAAACATCTGTATTGTAAGTTCAAGAAAACTTAGTAAAGATTTACATTATTGTTCAAATCATTTGGAGTCAGATCTGGATTTTTTTTAACTTTACACAGTCCAAAGATGGTCTTGGGAGTTCCCTGGTGGCCTAGTGGTTAGGATTCAGCACTTTCACTGCAGAGGCATGGGTTCAATCCCTGGTCAGGGAACCATCCCACATGCCACGCAGTATGGCCAAAATACAGAAAGAAAGAAGGTGGGGTGGGGGGGAGAAAGAAAAAAAGAAGGAAAGAAAGAAAGCAAGGAAGGAAGGAAGGAAGGGTGGGAGGGAGGGAGGGAGGGAGGAAGGAAGATGCTTAAAACAAACAAACAAACAAACAAAGATGGTCCTTAACTGACCCAGTTTTACTTGGACCATGCACAGTGCCCAGATGGAACACACTGAGGGTGTTCTGAGCAGCACAGGACCAACATCTTCCCTGTGGAGACCAGACTTCCGCCTGCACAGCCCACGACCACCGGGACTGCAGTGGCACTCCCGGCACACTACTGACACCTTGTCAACCAAAATCATTCAAGATTTTTCACATACACTATTAGTTTTGTTCTACATATTTCACATGGAGGCGTCAAAAAATCTATTCCAGTCATCCAGGCCTCCTTTCAGTTTCCTGAACCACCTTATTCATGGCTTTTCTTCATTTTTAATATCTCAGTTTAAATATCCTTTCTTTGGATAAGCCTTCCCAGTCATCCTGTCTGGTCCCTCTGTCCATCACCTTGTTTCCTTCATGGAATGTAGCATTATCTAATTAGCTTGAGTATTTATTGGTTACTTCTTGATTGTGTCTCTTCTCCAATAGGAGAGAATGTAAGCTTACATGGAATATAAGCTCCATGAGGACAGGAATCTTATATTTTGTTCATTTATCACTGTAGTCCAACACCTTGCTGGGAATTGCGTACTAGACAAATATCTGTTTAAAGAATTAAGGATGATGTTATATAAAACACACACACACACACACACAACGGTGTTCCCTTTAATTATCTTATTCTGCCTAGGGATAGAGCACTCAAGTAAAAGACTTAGAGTCAGAAAATATTAACACTACTGGTAACAGAGATCTCATTTCATAGATGAGAAACCTGAGGCTTATCTTATTTTATAGATAGCTGTCCAGAGCCACACAGCTTGTTAGGGTCTGCAGTGGATTGATTTGTGGATCCCTCAAAATAGTCACAGAACCTGTGACTGTAACCTTATTTAGAAAAAGAGGGCTTCCCTGGTGGTGCAGTGGTTGAGAATCTGCCTGCTAATGCAGGGGACACGGGTTCGAGCCCTGGTCCGGGAAGATCCCACATGCTGCGGAGCAACTAGGCCCGTGAGCCACAACTACTGAGCCTGCGCGTCTGGAGCCTGTGCTCCGCAACAAGAGAGGCCGCGATAGTGAGAGGCCTGCGCACCGCGATGAAGAGTGGCCCCAGCTTGCCACAACTAGAGAAAGCCCTCACACAGAAATGAAGACCCAACACAGGAAAAATAAATAAATTAATTAATAAACTCTTACCCCCAACATCTTAAAAAAAAAAAAGAATCTCTGCAGATGTAATGAAGTTAAGTATCTCAAGATGAGACTATCCTGAATTATACTGGTGGGCCCTAAATCCAATGACAAATGTCCTTATAAAAGACAGAAGGGAAGACACAGAAAGATCGAGGTGACAGCCATCTGAAGAAGGAGGCAGAGATTGGAGGTGTGCAGCCAAAACCCAAGGACCGCCTAGAGCAACCGGAAACTGAAGAGTCAAGGAAACGTTCTTCCCTAGAGCCCTCAGAGAGAACACGACCCTGCAGACAGATTGATTTCCAATTTCTGATCCCCAGAACCGCGAGAGAACAAATTTCTGTTGTTTTAAGCCTTCAAATTTGCGGTAGTGTATAAATGAAGCCACAGGAAACTAATACAATGGCACAGCAAGGAACTACTAGCCATACTTCTTAACCGGTGCACTTTCCATGAGCTCCTGCTTCCCCAGGGTGACTAGGAATAATTACAATGTGATCAAGTTCCAAGTGAAAACCCAAACCTTTAGCCCCCAAGTCTAAAGGCACTTAACTCAGGAGAAGGTACAGATCTGAAACCCAGGCAAAACCCCCAAAGCTGAAACCCAATGAGGGAATGTCTGAATTCTGAATCCAGGGAAAGTTGCTTTCTTAAACCACCAAGAGAGGGAAACTTTGGGCTCTAAAAGTGTCCCGCCATTCAGTTAGCCATGGGCGGGCCTTGTTGCTCATGGGACCACATTTCTTCCCAACGTCCATTCCAAGAAATTGGAGCATCAAGAAACCGGGCTCTGTTTGCTCAGGTCCACCCCCAAGACACAGCCCATCTCTGCACAACTGTGCTGAACAAAGGTCCCTCTTTCAAGATTCTTCTCCATATCCTAAGGTAGGAGAATGTGCTTGAGCCAAAAGTGGACAATTTCCTCTGCCAGCTCATTAAAAATGCTGGCCGGCACACCAAGGGTCTTTAACAAGCAGTCAGTGTTTACGAGAGGATTGACATCTAATTTCTCTTGTATAATAATAGCATTTCATAAAACTCCATGTGAAACTCACTGAGCAGTGCTTTTCACACTGCTTTGTGCATTTGAATGACCTGGGTATCTTGTTTAAAACGCAGATTCTAATTCAGTAGGTCTTGCTGGGACCTGGGATTCTGCGTTTCTAATAGGCTCCCAGGTCATGTTGTTGCTACCAGGTTTTGAATGGTACAGAGTATCAAGGAATAGAGCCAATCCTTGCATAGTCCTTTGACAAGTGGCCATCTTTGGAACCTCTATGGATTTGTTTTCATTCTGCTTTCGTAGAGCTTGTCTCAAAATAAAATAATTCTTCCTCTTTCCCTAGACCACAAGCCCATATTCACAGAAGTGTCAGAGCAAGGGAAAAGGAGGTGGTATATGATATGTAAAATACATATACATAAATATAAATATATATACATATAAAATAATATAGATGTATATGACACATATATATGAATGAAAGGATATGAAAAGTGCTTTAAAAATCTAGATGTTTGGCATTAATTTAAAAGCCAAAAAAGAAGAAATATTTTATTTTTTGAAATCCAGTTTCTTTAATGGACAAATTCTTGAGGACACAGTAAAAAGACTTACAACTCATCTTGAATGTATTAACCTCTGTCAGCTCTAAGATGGATTTATATTAGGTTACCTCCTCAATTACAATTTACGCATAGTCACATGATCAAAAGAATTTGGTTAATATGTAAGTGTTCAAATTCCTTTAGACTGTAAACAAATATGTCTTTTCATCTTTATATCTTTAACACTAAGCACATACTAGGTGCTCAGATATTTGTTGGGAAGAAAAATGGACGTCTTTGGCATTTAAAAACATGAACTCTCACCATGTTATATTATGCTCTCTGCTTCCAGAAGAAAAGATAGAAAGGGCAAGAGTCATGTAGGCAGATTATCAGATAAAAATCGGTGAGAGAAGAGGATGAACTGTGCACAGGGCAGGGGAAGGTGTGCTTAGAGCTACCTGTTTATCCAGCTTCTCCAGATCATTGGCTCAACATTAGGGCAGGTAGACAGTTCTGGGGGCCAGTACAGGCCAGAGTGGGAAGAGCATGAAGAAGAAGGAATAACTTGGGTGGGGTAGAAAAGACAAAGACACAGGAAGATCTGCAGAGTGGGAGGGAAGTGGATGGAGGAACAAGGAGCCTTAGAGGACAACAAAGCAGAAAAATTCCTATTTCAACCTCCTGTCAATGGAGCACCCCCAAATCTTTACCTCCAGCCCAGACTCGCTCCTGGATTTCAACTGCGTTGCTTTATAGACATCTCAACCCTGAAGACAACAGACACCTCAAAGGTGACAGGTGTAACACCAAATCCACTCTCCCCTGCTCTGACTCAGACCTGCATCTCCTGTTGTGTTCTTTATATTTTTAATCTGTGGAGTCATCCTTGACTTGTTCTCTTTCACCCTGCCGTACAATCCTGACCCTAGCTAGACAGGTTACATTTCACAGGCTAAGGGCACATTCTTCCACAAGACTGCCCTCACGTCAGGTGCCAGCCACAAGCTCAGGGGTAACCACTTCACCTGCACTCCTAACCAACTAGCTATAAATTGGAGGGTCTCCCATGACCGCTTCAGGTTTGATCATTTACTAGAACAACTCACAGAACTCAGGGAAGTGTCGTACTTCTGATTATAGTTCATGATAAAAATCAGGACCA
Source organism: Phocoena sinus (assembly GCF_008692025.1). NCBI lineage: Eukaryota > Metazoa > Chordata > Mammalia > Artiodactyla > Phocoenidae > Phocoena > Phocoena sinus. The sequence goes on along the minus strand of NC_045763.1, from coordinate 123,826,138 downwards.
GCTCAAAGAAGAAACCACAGGACAAGGTCCCAAATGTGAAGCTTCTGTGTCCTCAGGATGCATCGCCCTCCCAGCACATCAATGTGCACCACCAACCATGAAGCTCACTCAAGCCTCAGTGTCCAGAGTTTTTATTAGGGTTTCATTATGCAGGCAAGAGTGCTGGAATCATTGGCCATGTGACTGAAATCACTCTAATCTCTTTTCCCCTCCCCAAAGTTCAGAGGTCTAGCTGATAGCACTTGGCTCCAAGCCCCAACCTCCTAATCACACGGTTGGTCTTTCATGTGACCATGGTTGGCATGGCCAGTCCCTATCCCGACACTCAGTGGCCCCACCATGAGTCACCGTATTAGCATAAACTCAGTTGTGGTCCAAGGGGCCCATCATGAATAACAAAGACACTTGGGAAAGTCCAAAGACTTCAAGGTTACCTCTTGGAAACCAAGGGCAAAAGTCAAATTCTTCATTGTACAACACACCCCCACAGCCAGTCCATTACTAAGCCATGCTAATTTCCTCTCCTACATATCTTTTCAATTCAGCTCCCCCATTCCATCTCTACTGCCTCTTTGAGGTCTTTATCGGCTTTCATGTGGACTATAGCAAGAGCCTTCTAACTGGTCACCTTACTTCAAGGTGCACTCTCCCACCAAGCCATCCTTTGCTCTACTATCAGAACTGTAATTATAAAACCTCAACCCAATCACATTCTTTTCCTGCTTAAAAACTCTCAATGGCTCCCAGCTGCTTACAGCAGCAAAGCCTAACAGAAATACAGTGGGAGCTTAACACATTAAAGGTTCTGGTAGTCTCATTTTTAAAAAGTGAAAAGAAACAGGTGAAGTTAATTTTAGTAATATATTTTATTTAGCCAACACATCTAAAATATTATCATTTCAACATGTAATCTATCCATCTATCTACCTATATATTTTAGACTACTTCCATTTTTAAATTTACATAAATAAAATGACTAAAACAAAAAATTCTGCCCTTCAGTTGCACTGGCCATATTTCACATACTCAAGAGCCATATATGGTTTGTGGCTATCCTACTGGTCAGCTTCCTGCCCATGATGTAAAAGCCCTTCATGTGCTGCCTCCTGCCTGCCTTTCATCCTGTCTCCTCCCACCTGCCCCTCCTGCCCCCAGCTCAGGTACCTTTTCCTCTGGCCACACCGAATCACCACCCCAAAACAGACCAAGCTCTTTCCCACTTCACACCTTTGCACACGCTGACCTGTGTCTGACTTGTCTGCCTTAAAACCTCTGTCTCTCTCCTGTGCCAGGAAATGTCACATACATTGTTGAGTATTAAACCCCAATTTTGCCTCCTCTATGAAGACTTCTCAGACCCTCCAGGCTGAGTCAGTCATGCTCACCACTGAGCTTCTGTGGTGCTTTAATGCCTCTATTCAAGCAAACCATATTTTCTGCATCAAAGATTGTAACACATGATTTGATACATCAACTGACAACTAAGCAGACTTTTTAAAAATCAAGGATAAATGTTTTTTGGGATTATAGTACTTATCATGTTATATTGAAATTTTGTTCGTACATGCCTGGGTGGTTAGCTCTTCAAGGACACAGACTGCTCCTCCTTTTTTTTTTCTCGTTTTTTTTTTTTTTGTGGTACGCGGGCCTCTCACTGTTGTGGCCTCTCCCGTTGTGTAGCACAGGCTCCGGACGCACAGGCTCAGCGGCCATGGCTCACGGGCCCAGCCGCTCTGCAGCATGTGGGATATTCCCGGACAGGGGCATGAACCCGTTAGATTAAACAGGACAGACCTCTCTCCCTGGATACAGCAAACACTCCTGGGGGCAGTAGTATGTAGACCAGTTAGTTATATATCCTGTTGTTCTTCCCCTTAACCTTCACTGCATTGTGCTTAATCAAAGCACTCTTAGAACGTTTGTTCCTATTCAAGTTATACATCATTGATGACAATGAAAATTGTTACCAATTGTACAAAGGTTTGCAATTTTGACAGAGTTCAAAGACTCAGACTAAATATATGAAACAAGCTTGGAAGGAGAGGCATCTTCCAAGTAGACGCTGATCAGGGAAGTTTTCTGGAGTTTCTGAGAGTGCACCTCATATAGGTACTGCTTGATTCAAGATTAAGTCTTATATATACTACCAGATGTAAAATAGACAGCTAGTGGAAAGCAGCCGCATAGCACAGGGAGGTCAGCTCGGTGATGTGTGACCACCTAGAGGGGTGGGATAGGGAGGGAGGGAGGGAGATGCAAGAGGGAAGAGATATGGGAACATATGTATATGTATAGCTGATTCACTTTTTATAAAGCAGAAACTAACACACCATTGTAAAGCAATTATACTCCAATAAAGATGTTTTAAAAAATTGAGAAATAAAAAAAAAGATTAAGTCATTTAAAAAATATGCCATAGGATGGCTGATTTTCAAGTTTGGTAGTTTCTTACAAAACTAAACAGTCTGACCATACGTTTCAGTAATCACACTCTTTGGTATTTATCCGAAGGAGTTTAAAACTTATGTACACACAAAAATCTGCACATGGATCCTTGTTGCAATTTTATTAATTGCCAAAACCGTGAGACAACCAGGATGCTGTTCAGTAGGTGAATGGATAAACTGTGGCATATCCATACAATGGAATATTATTCAGCACCAACAAGAAATGAGCTATCAAGCTGTGAAAAGACATGTAGGGATATTAAATGCATATTGCTAAGTTAAAGAAGCCAACCTGAAAAGGCTACGTACTGCATGATCCCAAACACATAACATTCTGGAAAAGGCAAAACTGTAGAGACAGTAAAGAGATCAGTGGTTGCCAGGGGCTGGGGCATAGGGAGGAGTGAGGGAGGAGTGAATGGGCAGAGCATGGAGGATGTTTAGGGCAGTGAAATTATTCTGTATGATACTATAATGATGGAAGCATGTCCTTCCGCATTGGTCAAACCCCACAGAATGTACACCAAGAGTGAACCCTAATGTAAACATGATAGGAACGAGTCAACGTAGGTTCTTGGATTGTAACTAATGTACCAATCTAAGGCTGGATGTTGATAGTGGGGTAGGTTGTGTATGTATGGGGGCAAGGGATATGTAGGAACTCTTTGTACTTTCTGCACCAGGTTGGCCTTCTTAACTGAAAGAAAACTCTCTAGATGAGGAAAATATTACACCAGAAAATGGGAAACTGACTAGGATCTGGCCGACCTAGTTTCAGGCCCAACTCTTTCACTTACTGACTGTGTGAAGGTGGACATCTGTGAGCCTGGTTCTTTGAGAATAGAACAGGCAAACCCTTGGGTTGGATGAGCCCAAATCTCCCTTTGACCTTTGTGATTTAGTACAGCCCAACAGCAAAGGAAGTACTTTTAGCCTTCATGGTCTATGTCCTCTCTGAAGCAATTTACCAGCTATCCTTGCTATATTTCCATTTGGCAACTTGTTTATTATAATCTTCATTTCATGTATGGTGCTCATATTCTCAGTTTGCCCTCACCCACACCCCACCCTAGATTAAAGGACTCTTTATGCCCTTTTCTGCAGACTGTGTCTTCTGTGGCTCTCTTGCCATTTGAGATCAGAGAGCAGGAAAAGGAGGAGACCAGGGTATTTCTTCCCCATTCCTTCTCTGATATATTAGTTTCCTAAGGTTCTCAAAACAAATTACCACAAACTGTGTGGCTTAAAACATTAGAAATTTCTTCCCTCTCACAGCGCTGGAGGACAGATGTCTGAAATTAAGGTGTCAGCAGGGTTAGTTCTTTCTGAGGCTCTTGGGGAGAATGTGTTTCATGCTTGTCTCCTGGCTTCTGGTGGCTGCTGGTGACCCTTGGCATTCCTTGGCCTGTAGAAGCATCACTCCAATCTCTGCCTCCATTTTCTTTTCTTTTTTTAAATTTTATATTGGAACATAGCTCATTAACAATGTTGTGTTAGTTTCAGGTGTACAGCTAAGTGATTCAGTTATACATATACATGTATCTATTCTTTTTCAGATTCTTTTCCCATTTAGGTTATTACAGAATAGTGAGCAGAGTTCCCTGTGCTATACAGTAGGTCCTTGTTGGTTATCTATTTTAAATATAGTAGGGTGTACACGTCAATCTTAAACTCCCAAACTATGTCTCCCTGGGCTCGAGTGGGCAGGGCAAACGCCCTCCTCTGCTGCTCCTCTGGTCTGGGGGTCTGGGAGGGCCGCTCCTGCCTCCTCTCCTGATCTTCCAGGCCTCCCTCCTATGTCCCCAGGACAAATGTGGGCAGTGAGGGGGAGATGGGGGCCTTGGAGGGCAGGGGACTGGCCTGCAAGCTCAGCAGGCTCCCCGTGCCCGAGTGGGTGGGGCAGTCGCCCTCCACTCCTCCTGGAAGGCCCCTCCCACCTGCCTCTCCTGATCTCCCCAGCCTCAGGGGCACCGATCTTGTCTGGCCTCCACTTCTTCACCCCCTCAGTCCCCCTACATCCTACCGGCTCACTCTGGGGTTCCTCCCGCCTCCTTGGGGGTCAGAGTTCCCCACCAGTGGCAGGCAGGTGCCCTAGTTGTGGGGAGATGCTAACTTCGCGTCTTCCCATACCACCATCTTGACTCTAAAATTAATTCTTACAGTGACCCTTAGGTAAGTACTATTCCTATTCCCACCTTGCAGGTGTGGAAACTGAAAGAGTGATTAAGTAACTTGCTCAGAGGCATACACCTAAAATAGGAAAAGTCAGAATTCAAACCTCAGGCAGACTAGCTCTAGAGCTTGTACTTTAACACTATGCTATCTTGCCTCCATGGCATTCCAATGCATGAACAAAAGAAATTAGATAACATAATAAAGGAAATAAGTAACAGACATAAAAGGTATCTTTACAAGAGCATCAAAAACTTTCAAAGAAATTATGTATAAAGCTAACAAAAGATATGCAAGACAGAGCTCCTTACTGTGGAGGAAGCCCTGGCTTCCAGCAGGCTTGCAGCTTCTGACAGGGGTAAAGAGTGCGCTCAGGACTCCTGCAAGTACATAGGATGCTCTGTGTGGTACAACTGTCACTGTAACTTCCGTTAGCAAATCACCTCCTGGATTTCAAACAATGAGCCCTGGCCTAATATTCTACAATTCACTTATCAATTTCCATTCCTGGCACCTGACTTTTCAGGGCAACAGCAGAGAACATTCCCTCTTTCTCGATCAGCACTGTGGCTTTCCCTCCTTCCAGAGGGTGACGTGTGGAGCCTAGTCTCCATCCAGCATAGTCTCCCTATGTTATTAGCAACTCCAGAGACAGTGCGTCAGTTTGGAATCTCCACCTGCCCCCAGTGCCAAAGCTGTCTCCAAAGCTTGACCTCCATCACTATACAAAAAATATCTTTTAGCACCTTGGAGAAGCTCTTATCTATAAGAAGCCTGGCCAAAGACTTCAGCCAAATTTTCCAAATTCCAGTTTGGCAGGCTGCTTACAGAGATTTCTTTTTCAACATACACAGTTTAATAATTCATATTCTGAAAAATTTACAGAATGATCCCATAAATACCTCTGATATTATGCCCAGGACTAACTTCATCCTTAATAGGACCCTGTTTCATAACAGACTGTCTGCAGCATTCTTACTACTAATATAGGACCAACGGGGTCTTTGCTGTCAGGCTCCCAGAGTAAGAAGAGGCAACAGAATGAAGAGAGTTTCTGAGATTCCCTTCAAGGCATAGAAATATCCTGGGGATACCTATGGAACTGTGCTCAAGGTTGGTTCTTTGTGTCCTCAGAAGCTAATTAGTCATCCAGCTCGGCCGCGTAGTCTGCCCTCTTAGCTGAAAGGTAAACTCTACTGTATCTCTATTCTCAGTTGATTGTCGTAATTCTAAATCTTCTTTTTTTTTTAAGTTTATTTATTTATTTTTGGCTGTGTCTGGTCTTTGTTGCTGTGTGCGGGCTTTCTCTAGTTGTGGTGAGCGGGGGCTACTCTTTGTTGCGGTGCGCGGGCTTCTCATTGCAGTGGCTTCTCTTGTTGCAGAGCACGGACTCTAGGGCACACAGGCTTCAGTAGTTGCAGCACACGGGCTCAGTAGTTGTGGCTCACGGGCTCTAGAGTGCAGGCTCAGTAGTTGTGGCTCACAGGCTTAGCTGCTCCTCGGCATGTGGGATCTTCCCGGGCCAGGGCTCGAACTGGTGTCTCCTGCATTGACAGGCAGATTCTTAACCACTGCGCCACCAGGGAAGCCCTCTTCTTTTAATTGCAACAATACTTATACTTTTCCTTATACTCCTCTAACTGGGGGAAGAAAAATTGCTAGGATAATTTTAAAAATAGATTTAAAAAACTAGACTAAGCTAATATTTGTAGAGTTTAAATTTTTTAATGTACTGTACTGTTGACTGGCTTCTAAATATCTTCTATCTACATTACAGATCATGCCTCTTCTTTCTATTCCTTAAACGTCTGTTCCTCTATTGTAAGACTCACTAACTCCAGGGAAAATGCTTTCATCAAGTTAATTACAACCATGATAGTGCCAAGACACATTGTAAAAACAGTGCTCACTTTTCAGTATTGTTAGGGGTTGCTTAGGTGTCTTTTATCACTAGAATCCCTAGATGCCTTCCATTTCTCAGAGTCCTAAAAGTTTAATCTCCAAGAGCTTCTAAAAAAAGGAAAGAGAAACTATAATTAACTCTCTGTAGTACTATTATGGACTGAATATTTGCCTCACCCCACCCCATCGTGGCTATATTTGGAGATGGGGCCTCTAAGGAAGTAATTAAGGTTAAATGAGGTCATAAGGGTGAAGCCCGGATCCAACAGATTAGTGTCCCTACAAGCAGAGACACCAGAGCACACACACACACTCTCTCTCTCTCTCTGCCCCTCCCCTCTTTCCTTCTCAATCACCCTCTCTCTCCAAACACATACTGAGGACAGGCCATGTAAGGACGTTAGAGAGATGGTGGCTGTCTACAAGCCAGGTGAAAGTCCTCACCAGAAACCAAACTTGATGGTGGCATCTTAATCATGGAGTTCCAGCCTCCAGAACTGTGAGAAAATAAATGTATGTTGTTTAAACCACTTGGTCTGTGATGTTTTGTTATCGCAGCCTGAGCAAACTAAGTACCTATAAAGCTTCAGAGGATTTTAAGCTGGGGCCCATGGATAGTACTGTGTTCTATAAAACTGTTTTAAATGTAATCATATGTAGTTTATGGATTTAGAAATATTATTCTGAGAAGGGCTCACCAGACTGCCAATGAGGCCCATGGCACAAAATAAAAGATCAAGAACCTCTTTATATCTTATTTGGGCAGACATAAAATAAGTATATGTGGTGTCAGTGTGATATGCCTCTCCAAGTGTTTTCAACCATAAATTCTACTAGGACCTAGTACATGCTAGTCTATAACCTTTAACTATATTAATATCTGTAGATCAATATAGATATAGAAGAGGAAGACTATTATGTAGAATTTTCTAAAATATTTAATTCTACCAGATATGTTGAGTGCGAGCCACTATGTTCTATAGTATAACTGTATATATAGGTACCATATGTGTGTACCATACATACCATAGTATACTACATAATAAGTATTACAAATTGTTGTGAACATTATGAGGGTAATTTCAACGGGCAACTAAAATATTATCAATAATATTTTAAAGCTGAACTGTAAGAGTCCTTCCAATAAAGCAGAGCTGCTGACGTCTGAAATGGAAACAACTCACACCTTTGCAGTCAGTGCTTCGAGAAGAAAGCTAATGAATCAATGCCAATGAGCAGACTAGGAAAGTCAATCAAATATTTCTGCTGCACTAGGTGCTAGCCAGAATAAAGAATGAGTCAGTGGTTTATATACAGGTCTAAGGAACCTAAATGTCATATCTGGGAGAAATCATTATCATCATCATCATCGTCACCTCCAGATCTGAGATATCTCACAACTCCATCAACATCAAATCCTACCACCAAAAAAACCAAACAAACCAGTGCTTTATAAAATAAAGAATTGGGAAGAATTAAGCAAGCAGAGGCCAAGCTTTCATGGATATGCAAGTAAAATAGCTATGAAAATAGCCTTTCTGAGGGGTTTTCCTTTGCATTGCATTTGTACACAATTATATTTATAATTTATATAATTATATTTTGAAAGACGTTGCATAAGAATAGGCAATATATGAATAATACTACCAACCTTCAACAGTTCATCCTAACGACATGGAAAAAATATGGATAATATAAATAAAGGGAACTCTTATTTTATATAGTCTGTGACCAATATCCCATTGAGTTGACTTTACTAGTTACTCTCAGACTAGCCTGCATTTGGGGAAGAGCAAGTTGCTATAGAATAATGATTTTAAAAAGATGTAAAAAACTAGATTAAACTAACATTTGTAGAATTCTTTACATTTTATAAACGACTTTCACACACATTCTCTGAAGCTATTTAATAGTTGTCTATATGTGGTATACATTTTTACAAGCACGTCTATAACTAAAAGATTTAAAATTAGTTTCTTTAAAGTAAACTACCAAATTACAAATGGTTTTAGTATTGATTTCTATTAAGTATATTGTTCGGTCAGATGTCTGTTTGTGTTTGTTATATTGTCTAACACTACAGTTTAAGTGGACATTTACCTGAATCACTATACTGAAATTAATGCTAATTGGTATACAAAGTGATGAAGGAGAATGGACTATTTAATTGAGCTAGATGTGTAGAGGTATGCATGTTTTCAAGCATCGATTCCAAGAGATAAGAGTCATATTTTTCTTAGTGGACAGGTAGCCATAGAGATGGGGTAGCCATACAGTGGGGACAGTTCCTGGAAGATATACCCAAACATCTGTGCCCCTTCCTAGTCCTATTGAATGGGTCCTTTAATACTTGAACCTGGGCTTCCCTGGTGGCGCAGTGGTTGAAAGTCCGCCTGCCGATGCAGGGGACACGGGTTTGTGCCCCGGTCCGGGAAGATCCCCCATGCCGCGGAGCAGCTGGGCCCGTGAGCCATGGCCGCTAGGCCTGCGCATCCGGAGCCTGTGCTCCGCAATGGGAGAGGCCACAACAGTGAGAGGCCTGCGTACCGCAAAAAAAAAAAACAAAAAACAAACTTGAACCTGATTGCAAAAAATGTAGGTAGCCACCCATAGGTCTCAAAACTAGCAGAGGGGAGATATATATAAAAGGACTGAGTCATGTGGTTTGTTATAGAAAGTGAAGTAACTAGAATGCGGAGTGCATACTAAGGGGTGATGGACAGGCCTGGGTGTGTGTGAGGTGGACAGGTCGGCTGAGTCCAGGTCATAAGAAAAATTGAATGCCAGGTTAGGGAGTCTGGAATTTGTTCAGTAGTCAGTGGGGAGCCATGGAAAGCATAAGTTGATAACTACTTTTTAAAAAGTCAAAATTTCTTTAGAGTTTTATGACACAGATAGGAAGACTTTACCTGCCTTGTTCATCTTTGTATCCCCAGGACCCAAAAGATTGCCAGGCGCATAATAGGAATTCACTATATATTTGCTGAAGGAATGGAGGAGCCTGAAGGAGTCTCTGTAGAGAAATTACACGAGATTTAAAAGCCATTTAGGATTATTTCAAATTTGGGGGAGGCAATTTGACCATATGCACCAAGACTCTTATAAATACTCCTGTCTTTAAATCAGTAACTCTATTTGTGGGACTCTGTTCTAAAGTAATAATCCTAAATGAGGAAAAGCTTTATGCATAAAGTGTATTACAATATTGCTTTTAATAGAAAAAAATGGACATAATCAGCCTAACAATTGGGAAACAAGTTACTGTGTGCCTTCCTCCTGTGCGGTATTTAATATGCTGTCACCAAAATTATGATTATAAAGACAATACCAGAGGAAAACATTTATATTATTAAGTATAAATATAACAAAACTCTACCAAGATGCACAATTGAAGATAGAGTATGATTATAAATTATGGGAAGGGGGAATCTCTCTCAGTTAAAAGGGTTTTTCCCGGGGTGGTAACATTTTGTTTTCTTTCTTTTCCTCTTATCCTTCTGTGCGTTTTCCTGTTTTTCAAAATTACTTCATTCACTCAGCAAATATTTACTGAGAGCCCATTATGTGCCAGGCACTGCTCTAGGAACTTGGGGAAACATCAGTGAACAAAACACAAATCCTGTCCTCACGGAACTTACACATTTTAGTTGGAGAAGGCAGAAAATTAACAAGATAAGTCAATTAAGTGGCATGTTAGATGATTAGTGATCGGCAAAAAAAATAAGGCAAAGAAAGAGAATAAAGTCAATACTACATTTACTTTCTGACCTGGAGGGGGAAGATATTCATCCAGGTAAAAGGACCGAATTCGGAACTTGCGCAGCGGTAAGACTGAGAGCCCGGGATACGCCAGCCCTGCAGGTGACGCTGCAGCCCGGGCCGGGCGGGGCGGGTTTAGGTGGGGCGCGGGAGCGCTAGGTGAAGCGGGTCACGTGACGTGAGGGGGCGGGAGCAGGAGGACCACGAAAACACCGAGTTTGGCTCAGCACTTTCTCTCCAGAAAGGCGGGCGGAGCCGAAAACCAAACAAACGTCTTCTCAGAGCTTGGGGGCGGGGCAGGCGGGAGAAGACGGAGCCTCCAGAGCCGAAGCCTTCGCGGAGTTGGTTTTTCGGTTGCTGGTCGTTGTGGCCGAGGGGTCTGAGGTCGGGCTGAGACGTGGGGAGCAATGGCGACCTTTGTGAGCGAGCTGGAGGCGGCCAAGAAGAACTTGAGCGAGGCCCTGGGGGACAACGTGAAACAGTAAGAACTCCCCGGACGCAGCCTCCGGGTTTCCGCGCGGGTGCTCCCCCAGCTTCGGGCTGCCGACCCACTATGGAGTTGTCCCCCACGGCCGCGAGGCCTGTGCAGCCCTCGCGTAGCGGGTGGCGGGGCCTCTGGGTTTCTCGGGCCCGGGAAGGGGCCGGCGGGCAACCCCGACTCACCCAGCTGGAGGGGCCGGGCCTCCCTGGTTCCCTCCGGAACCTCGCGGGCGCCTTCGCCCGAGGCTGTGCCCTGGGTGGGGCGGGAAAAGCTAACTCCACGCTTTCACGCCCAAGGGCCTGTTGGGCGACTGCGGCCCGTGCGAGGGTGCGGGACGCATGTGGCTGACTACCGGCCTGGTCTGAGCCGGCGCCGCGCAGGCGGCCCGCTCCCGAAGGGCTTCCTGGAGGCAGAGGCTTATTGAGCGCGGGTGTTGTGGAGGCACTGTCGGTAAGAGCGTGGACAGCAATTTCGGAAGGCAGACAGACCCTCTGGTGAAATAGTCACCGAACAATACTGCAGTTATAGTGATGAAAGCAGTAGCAGACATTTACTGAACACCTTTTAAGCGCTGTAAATGTACTATCTCATCTAATCCTCACAACAGAGATGTGAGGTAGGTGCAATTATCGTTCCCGTTTGATAGATGAGAAGACTGAGATTTTGAGAGGTTAAGTAACTCTTCAAAGTCATGGCAGGATTGGGGCCTTTGCATCTGATTTCTGGCTCTGATACCTTACAGAGGGTTGCAAAGGACCCCAGAGACTCTCAGACAGACTTTCACCCAGGTTATAGCAGGGGACCGAGTACACAGTGGGGTCAGATGCTGAAATGGCCGAGTGTAAAATCAATAACTCAATACAAGGCTGAAGTCATAGAAGGAACCCTCCGAGGCACAAGGTCAAGTTTGGAAATTTTCAAAACATTGTTATTACAATTTTATTTTTCTAAAATATAAGAAGCAAATTTTAAACGTTTAAAAGTATAAGTCTTGTGTTGTTGCTAGATGGTTTCTACACGTTTGCATTACTCAACAGACACTCACTTTGAAATGATGTTTCTGGAGGAGCAAGGTGTTTGGGGGATCTTTCTTTTTCTCCAGCACTTTCTCCTTCTCATCTTTCTACTTTTCATTATGACTGGAGATTGAAGTTACTTAACTTGGATGTCATACGTGATCTTTGGAGTTTTGCCTTCTTGTGAAATTTTGGGGTGGCAGAGTCTACTTTTCGCCCTCGCAAGATAGATATGCAGAATTCTCATGTAAGACTTCTTAGAACACTCATGGCCTAAATGGAATAACTAAGAACAAAATATAATTTTTAAAGATTATTTTAATAGTAGGAACGTTAATAAATCAAACTACAAACGCTAGAATTAAAATTTAATCATCTAATCTGTTATTTTGGCATAATTATTTAATTTTTTGTAAACATTGATTCCCAAAGATAAAATGTTCTACCTAAAGTTATATTTTAATATTCATGTTGACTTTGTCTCTTTCCTTGCTTAATTAAAAATTCTTAATTATTTTAATGAGTAAAATTGACAGCTTTTACCTTCATTAATTACTATAGCTTATTTTTGTAATACAGCTAAAATTTACACTTTTTAAGCACAAAAGACTTTTCACTCGGTTACATCTAAGATGCTTACAAATATTTGAAAGTGAATGTTTCCATGTTACAATAAACCTGGCTTGTGTGTATAATTGATTGATTAGATGCGATGGTGAACTCTGATACCACACTCCTCCCACAAGCTTGGAGTACCAGAAATGTTGAAGTTAGCATTTCCTGTTTGGTCTTTAAAGGTCAACACTGGCTATCAAACGTTGGTCACATAGAGCTGCCAAAGCTAATTTGGTGCATCTTTAGCTGAATCTCCACTAACAACGCAATCAAAATATGCTTTTGTGCCAGGAACAGTTAATGATACAGTGTTGTTCTCTAGTAGTTTCTTCCATTCTCTCATTGTCTTTTCCCCCTTCTGCTCCTTGAAAAGCGCTTCTTGGTTGAACAGTCTGTGATATTGCTATACAGTAATTTCTCACATTTCCTCCATGAGTAGTTAGCTTTGGTTTGTACAACGTGACCATTTAAATGTGGTCCTTGTTCGTAGGTAAAATATATAATAAGGTGTATAAGGAACTCAGATATGAGTTGCTTTCTATTTATGCAGTGGCCCTAATGTTCTTTATGTCAGGTTGTGTGCCCATGTCAGCTTGTAGAAAGAAATGAGCTTTGCTGGCTAACTCACTTTGTATAGTACCCAGTAGAGTTCTGGGTTCAAATGGGTGCCTAGTTTTTCGGATGATTTAGCCATATGTTATTTAATTTTCTTCAGGTATCTCAAGTGCTTCCTAGTCTGACCCATTTATACTCATCACCCATCATCCTCACCTACATAGAGGTTGACTAACTTTGTTTTTGGTATTTTTGAGGAAAACAGTCATTTGTCCATGGCTATACAGCAAGTTAATACAGGGACCAGGATTGGGGAGCGAGTCTTCAACTTGATAGCCAGTGTTGGCTATTTGGGCTAGAAAGTTTGCCACTGGAAAAGATAGACAGCATCATGTTGGCAGAGCCTTGCCTTAGTTCTGGAACAAGTTCATACACCAAATATAAATATATTTGCCTCTTTCTTATAAAATAGGAACACAGGGCTTTTAAAATAATGAAGTTTTTCTCATGTTACTATCTTCTTTTGTTGTATAAAATGGGATAGGAAAAGACTTCTGTTTTTCTGTGGAGCTTTATTTCATATTTTAGTTGTTCTTTGAAAAAAAAAAGCAGGGGTTGGGGCATTTAAGTGTTTGATGTTGGGAAGTTATTACTGACTGCTGGGTGTGACTAGTCACGTGGAACATGGTGCCAGGCTCTAGAACTAACATGTTTTGCTGTTGAATGAAATGGGTCTTGGGAAGCTTTAAGACGCCACTAAAGCTACGGGTTTTCTCCGGTGTGGGGGGGAAGGGGGGGATGAGAGCAAAGCATAGGAACCCAGGCAATTACATATATACTTAGTCAGACTTAAGCTAGTCTACATATGGGAGAACAGGAGAAACCCTGCCATGGGTATAATAGGTCAGTGAGAGCATTAAACCATCTCGTTTAGGAATCGCTGCTTTTTTTTTGTTCTTTTCTGTTAGAAACTCAAATGAGCATTAGAAAGTAGTTAATCGTGAATTGAAAGTGATTGTAAAACATACTAAGTAATTTTTAGCTCTGTTTCTTGAAGGAGGAGTAGCTTTCTTCAGCACGGAAACAAGGGGTGTGGATGTGAAAAGTAAAGTATTTTACTCCGATTTCTACTAATGTTGTTAAGGTATAAAAGATTGGATCCTTTTTTCCTACTAGTTAACTAGTAATTTTTATGATTAGTGGTTGGTTTTCACTTTAAAAACCACTAAGTTTCTCCTATGCTCAGGTATTTTTCTTTGTGGCGAGCTGTTTTAGAATCCCATTCAGCCAGGATAGATTAAAACTTGAGTTCATTTGAAAGGAAAGAGGTTGCCCAGAATTGGTATTAATGCCCATAAAATACATACACATTTTAAAATATAAATCTTTTTAAAATTGAGGTATAATTGACATATAACTGTATATTAGTCTCAGGGGTACAACATAATGATTCAGTATTTGTATATATTGCAAAATGGTCACCACAGTAACTCTAGTTCACGTCTCTCACCATACATAGTTTAAAAAAATTTTTTCGTGATGAGAACTTTTAAGATCTCCTCAGCAATTTTCAAATATGCAATATTTGATAATTTTAATAATACTTTAAAATATAAATCTGAAGTGTAGGTTTCTGGTGAGCAGGTCTTTTAGAAGGGCAGCAGTGAGAAAGGAAAGGTACAGCAGTGGTTTTTGGCTGGTTGACTCATGAGTCTGATTCTATGACTACTGCTCAGTCCCTTTTAGGGAGGACTTTCCGTCTTCTGATGGTATTCTGATTCCTAAGTAGCTTAAACAACAGAGATTTATTTTCTCACAGTTCTGGAGTCTAGAAGTCTGACATCAAGGTGTGAGCATGGTTGTCTTCAGAGGCCTCTCTTGGCTTTTGCCTGCTGTCTGTCTCTCTGTGTCCTAATCTCTTCTTACAAGGACACCAGTCACACTGGGTTAGGGCCCACCTTGACGACTCCATTTTTACTTAATTACCTGTTTAAAGGCCCTACTTCCTAGTACAGTCACATTCTGAGGTACTGGGGGTTAGGGCTTCAACAAATGAATTTGAGGGGAATACAGCTCAGTCCATAACACTAGGGAATGCAAAATTTCCTTCCTTCCCTGGGAGTTGAGGCAGATAAGGTGAACTTGGGGAAGAAGCAAATCCTGAGGCTCTTAATATTGTTTCTGCCTCTGCAGATACTGGGCTAACTTAAAGTTGTGGTTCAAGCAGAAGATCAGCAAAGAAGAGTTTGACCTTGAAGCTCATAGACTTCTCACACAGGATAAT
This sequence comes from Phocoena sinus, assembly GCF_008692025.1. Lineage (NCBI taxonomy): Eukaryota > Metazoa > Chordata > Mammalia > Artiodactyla > Phocoenidae > Phocoena > Phocoena sinus. The sequence continues at coordinate 123,810,907 of NC_045763.1, read as the reverse complement.
GGTAAAATAATTACCTGGGGAGTTATTTTACTGTTCTGAAGTTTTCCCAGATTTGCAATAAATTAAAAGTTTATTTAAAATTTTTTTAAAATTTTGGTTTTAGTGGTATGTAAGGTCATTTAAATAATGTGGATATTTAAAATTAAATGGAAAGAATGACAGAGTAGGGGATATCCAAAGTCCTTAAAAGCTAGACTGAAACAGTGGGTTCCTTATGTTGTAAATATTCTGTATTTGACTTGTGACAATCTTCCCTTTTTCAGTCCATTCTCACAACGATTTCCTCCTGGCTATTCTCACGCGTTGTCAGATTTTGGTGTCTACACCAGGTAAGGGAGTGGAAACACCTCCAGGGATGTCAGTCAGCAAAACCACAGAATGCTGGGCTTACTAGACTTTCACTTCCTTTAACAGACTTGTTTGCAAATGAAATGTTCTTTGAACTGCTCAGAAGAAACATTTTATTGTGTAATACAGATTCTTCTGTAGAACCTTTTTAAAGCAGGTGATTTCTCTGTCCTTTCACTGACTTTTGGTCTTTACCCCCCATTCAGCTGGGTTTAGATTACTTAAATAAATGAGAGGTGAGGAGGAGGGTAGGTGGTCAGGAGGAAGAAGCAGAGGAGTGAAGGGAGGGAATTTGGTGGTTAGGAGAGCGTTTCCATAGATATAGGGAAGGTAAAGTACTAGCACCTGGAAGGTTGGAGCTTCAGCATGTGTTTGGCAAACTATTGGTGAAGAACAAAGGTAGTAATAGCAGCATGTTGGGGAGGTATGTGGATGCTAAGTCTGTCACTTCAACCTAAATAAATAGGTATAGACAGAATGATTCCTTTGTCCCTAATTTTTTGGAGCTTAAGTGGTACAAGTCCCCTCTTTCAATTTTATTTTAATCAGTCAAAAAAAAAAAAAAACTAAATGCATTAAAACTTTGCCTCATGATAAAGCTTATCCTGGGCTCTTGTTAAAAACTTGAATTTACAGGTACCTCCTACTGTAGATTAAATTGAAGTTTTTGTTGTTTAAAGGGCCTGTGGTGATTCTGATGATCATTTATTAAAAGCCCGTGTTATCTAGAAGTGACTAGTATTTTGTATCATCCCCTTCTGCTAAGCTCTGTTGTAAGATAGAGATTCAGATGAGATCTCCTAAAGGCTTGTTCTCCACACTCAAAGAAGTCGCCATTGGTGTGAAGAATAATAAACAGTGAGCGTTTGTTTACGGAGGTTGGTGTTAGAGAGGGAAGGCTGTTTTCCACCCCTCACCACACCCCTCACTGCACATTCTACACTGTGTCACATTTCTAATGTTTAATTTAAATAGAAATGGACTTTCGCCAGTTAGATCATAAAGATAATCCACTTCATTGTATAAAGTTTAATTTGATCAGAAAAGCCAACATTGTAAGGATTAGATCTTACTTTTTAGGTAGGTATATTCTAAAGTGGCACCCACCCAAAAGGTTCAGTGGGATGATCGGAAATAAAAACCTTGGTTGGGGCTTCCCTGGTGGTGCAGTGGTTGAGAGTCCGCCTGCCGATGCAGGGGATGCGGGTTCGTGCCCCGGTCCGGGAAGATCCCACATGCCGCGGAGCGGCTGGGCCCGTGAGCCGTGGCCGCTGAGCCTGCGCGTCCGGAGCCTGTGCTCCGCAACGGGAGAGGCCACAGCAGTGAGGGGCCCGTGTACCGCAAAAAAAAAAAAAGTAAAAAAAAAAAAAAAAAAACCTTGGTTGATAGGAGTCAAGGGGCTTGGGTTCAAGTTTAGGTTTTGCCACTAGCTTAGATAATGTAGTTAATTACTGAGTGTTCTTAGCATCCACATTTATAAAATAGAGAGTAGTATCTACCCTGCAGGATGATTAAAAAAAAAAAAAACAGATGAAAGAACATGCAAAAAGTGCTCTTAAAAAAAAAAAAGCCAAACAAATACGTAGTGGTGTTAGTATAAGTTTTGATTTTAATTAAATAAAGCCTTTGATATTCTTGAATGTTTGTTGTTGGTTAAAAATAAATGAAGAAACATTGGAATTTAGAAATTATTTCTCAAACACCCAAAATGTCTTCCCTTAAAATGAACTTAATATTTGCTGGCAACAAAGAGGTGATTTCTATTAAAAGTAAAGTATAGAAATACAGGTTTTTATACTTTACTAATTGTGATCAGGTTGGTTACTGTTTTTCTAAGTCAGGCAGGAAAGATGCTTTTAATAATGTTATTTATTGAATACTGTAACTGCAGTGCCTTAGACGCTTTACGTGCATTATCATTAATCCTCACAACAACTCTTCAGAGGTATTAGCCTCTTTTTTATATGCTAGGAAACAAACTTCAGAGGAGAGAAAACAAAACAAAATAAAAACGTACCTGAGGCCCTCTTCAGCTAGTAAGTAGAAGTGTTGGATCCAAACCAAAATCTGACTGCTGCTGTGAAGGCCTCCTTCCTTGGGGTCAGAGTCAGTCCTTGCCATGCTTTGCTTCCTCACCCAAGGTATATTTGGCCACTCAGCAGCAGCATCGCCTAACATCGAGTTCCATTCATCAGGGAAATCATCTAAGATTGACCGGCCTTACCAGGTGTGATCTAGGTGTGCCAAAGACACTTAAAGCGATGGAGAAGAGGAACTTGACTTCCCAAACAGTTCTTTTTTAGCTGAGGAACCAGGAAGATTTTTTCAAAGCTTTACGAACTCATTCTTCCAAAAACATCAAGATGAAATAATGTTTTGCTAGAATGATGGGTGATTTTTTTTTTTTCTTTTCCTAAAAAAATTCTTTGGGATTTTTTTTTCAAGTGTACTGTAATGAGCTTGTATAACTTTTGATTTTTTTTTTAACACTAAACTATATCTGTTCATGGTTTAAAAAAATATAGTACAGAGGGTCTTAGAATGAAAAGCTTCCCCCTCCTAGACCAGCTTGTTCTCAAAGACAACTGCTTTTGCTTTTTGTTCTTCTTATGGGACGTCAGTGGCTCCGTATAGTGTGCTGAAACGTCTTTCTGGATTGACTGGTTTTAAACATCCGTCTTGCCTTATTGCTCTGTGTTTTGTGAGATTTCCTCAATTCTTTCGTTCAGCCCTTCTGTCCAGTGCATTCTTTAATTCGGCAATTTTTGTAGCGTCTTCTTTTTGTTTTATGGATACCCATCTTCTCAAACTTCTCTGAGGATATGAATTAGAAATTATTCAAGTTCTTTGTGTTGCCTGAATCCTTTATCTCTAGGATCTCAATTTTTTTTTTTTCAGTTTAGTCTTTCTTACCATGTTACAGCTTATCATCAAATGTCTGAGAATCCACATTTACGAATGAAGCATAAAACCTGGAGATTGTGCTTTAGAGTGAGCTGACGGGAGGCCAGCCATTACAGTGAGGTTCCTCAAATGCCAGCTGCAGAGAACTGTGCTCTAGGGTACCAACATTCATACCAGCTACCCAGTAAATCCCAGAAATTTTGTTCTATTTAACTAGAGAAGAGTTTGCCATTCTCCTTTCCCTGCCACCTGTTTATACTGCACTGTATACAGGAGTGAGTGGGGCTGGTTTCATGGGGCCAGGAACTGTCCATGAACTTGGAAGGGCCTGCACTTGGTTTAGTGCTGTACTGTGGTTGTCTTGAAATTCTTAACTTTTGAGCAAGGAACCCTGCATTTTTGTTTTGTACTGAGTTCAGTCCTGGGGGTGAGGGAAGGGGTTTCTATGGATGACTTTTCAATATAGATCTTCCATTAATCTTGTTTTAAGCTGTACTATCCCTTCTGGTTCGCACTGCACTCACCTTCTCCAAATCCAGATTCTTTGTGGATATCTACTAGTCAGGTTTATTTACTTCCACCTATTTACCAACCTTGCCAACTTAGGTCACAGCTTCCAAGGGTCCGCTTTGTAAGTTGGCTCCTTTTTAGCCCATCTTTGAAATTTGTTGAGATCTCATCTTGGTCTGCCACTCGTTTTGCTTTTTATCTGTGTTCTGGATGTGTGCCATTTACTTTTTTGTGTGTGTGTGGTACGCGGGCCTCTCACTGTTGTGGCCTCTCCCGTTGCGGAGCACAGGCTCCGGACGCGCAGGCTCAGAGGCCATGGCTCATGGGCCCAGCCGCTCCGCGGCATGTGGGATCTTCCCGGACCGGAGCACGAACCCGTGTTCCCTGCATCGGCAGGCGGACTCTCAACCACTGTGCCACCAGGGAAGCCCCCATTTACTTTTTTCTACTATCATATTTAGTAGGGTCTTGGAAGAGAGAGGAGACAAATACATGTGCTTATTTCACCATCTTGAACTAGAAAACTCTGTCCTGCTTTTATAATACTACTGCTACTAGTAAGCAAACAAACACCCAGTAAACAATGAAAAATGTGAAAAACAAATTTGTCTTCCTAAAAGAACAATTTTGGTTACAGCTAGAGAAAAACATGTGATTTGAGAGAAGTTGTGTTTAGGGAAGGAGAATGTTTTGTTTAGAGAAGGAGAATGAGAGATCTGAATTTAAGCATTTGTTCATTTTCATCATTTGAGCATTTCATACTTTTTTAGCCTAAAGTGAAAACAAACTTAGCAGTTATCAATTGTCATTCTTTTCTCTTATGATTGTTATTTTTCTGTCTTATAGAGGGTGCTGGATCTTTACCCTGGACAGGGGGTTCTGCAGCCAAACCTGGAAAACCAAAGGGAAAGAAAAAGCTTTCTTCTGTTCGTCAGAAATTTGATGTAGGTTGTTTAGTAGATCTTGGTAACGACTGATTTAAGCACTGGTGTGATGGAACTGGCTTTAGTTTTTTAATGAATATTACAATTCTGGTAGTAAAGTTGGAAAAAAAGGGCATGATTTGGGGAGAAAACGGTGTTATTATATTTGAATTTGGTGAAGAGGGTTTCAAAGATTGTGTCTGAATTTTTATTCCAGTTTGTTATTGTGTAATTATTAATATGTTATCATTAGTACCTAATGATTTTTCAGTAATTCAACAACTATGCCTGTGTCCTTTTTCCTCTTAAATATCTTTGTGGAATGAATAATGTTTCTCAGATTGAAGACTTCTGTTCCAAGGGTCCAGGAGGCCCAGAGGCCTCTGGCAGGATGCTGCTGACGCCCCACTAGGCCTTGAGCCTTCTGGGGATCCTCAGAGAAATCTTGAAGGCATTGGGCTATAAAATTTGTAAACATTTTAGAATAACTTGCTTTTTTTTTCCTGGTTTATATCCAGGGAACACAGTTTCCCAAAAGTATCCCTTTTATAGACTTGACTGGGTATTGATAGCTTTATTCATTAACATCAACAAATATTTATTTATTTCTACCTTGGCTCTATGTTTTAAGTCAAGAATATTCGATCTGGAGGGCATCAGTATCTCCAGAGAGGTATACTTGGTTTAAAAAAGCATGTTTGATATAAAATACAGTTTTATACTTACTTGGAAAATGGAAAAACAACAAGTATTGCTTTTATAGTACAAACTTCAAACAGGACAAGCCATATTCGCTTCAAAATCTTGTGAGTTGGGCTTAAGCAAAAGCTACTGAGGCATATCTCCCACTGATTATGGAGAATATAATTGGGCTATCAGCATCTCCCAGAGGGAGGCTGAGATTTTATGAGCGGAAAAGATTGGGAAAAACTATTTTTAAAAAAACTAATGACTGTGTCTTAGAAAGATTCTGTGTTGAGAGTTGTCAGTAGAAGATAATGGTAAGAGTTACACTACCCTACATTATCTTGGAATATTTGTTATTAGATCTGTTATATTGGTTAGCTAGGTTTTTTTAGGGCTTTTCTTAAGCATTAATTATATATTTTTATTTTCAGAATCTGCTTACTTACAAGTATACTTAAAATACTCTGACTTGTTTGAAAATAGTTTTATATCTTCTCCTTCTCCCCAGTTGTTGTTTTTAGCACAGAGCCATATATTCTGTGATTACCGAGGTATTAACTGAATAGAATAAACTGCTATGCATAGTACTGTTATCCCCCATAACTCATGTCTTCATTATTACTATGTAATGGGTGTGAATCTGTGATTAGTTGTGCATGAGTTACTTTTTTTTTTTTTTTTAACTCTTGTGGTATAGTTTTGGTGGCATTAATTTGTGGGATCTCAGGTCCAATTCATAGGTCACTTTTGTTTGTGTCTTATTACTTGCCACATAATGAATAATTTTGAAAAGTTTTCTTGCCCATAGCATAGATTCCAGCCTCAGAATCCTCTCTCAGGAGCCCAGCAGTTTGTGGCCAAGGATCCCCAAGATGATGATGACTTGAAACTTTGTTCCCACACAATGATGCTTCCCACTCGGGGTCAGCTTGAAGGGAGAATGATAGTGACTGCTTATGAGCATGGGCTGGACAACGTCACCGAGGAGGCTGTCTCAGCTGTGGTCTATGCAGTGGAGGTTGGTTTGCTGGTGGCAGAAACACTCTTACAGGTTGAATGTGACGAGCTTGTGTGAGTCATTCAAAGCTGGTACTGCAAGAAAAGAACTAAAATGTGACTCTGATCTCAGAATTGTCATCATTGAAAGTTGTTTTCTTTTGAGGGGAGAAACATCACAATCCAAACAATTGCCTTCAGTTAACAGACTAAACTTTTCAGAAAGGTTACCTGCATAACACTTTGGATGTTTAATTTCTCAACAAGGGGACAGTTTTTAAGCAAAAAAAAAAAAAAAAAAAGAGAGATTGAGAATCCTAAAGATTAAAATCACTTGATGTTGCTGTGGTATGGCGTTTGAAGAGCATTATTAGACTTGGCATCTGAACTGTGGGATTCTCGTCTCAGCACACTCTTTCATTCATTCATTTTACTCATTTAGTTACTCGACAGAACATACACTGGGGTCTAGAGTGCACAGGTACTGACCGGTGACGCTGGGTCATTCCTTTCAATTCTCCGGGCCTCCGTTTCCTTGCCGGTACCTCAGAGATTATAATAGCTTTCTCAAGAAGTTATAAACATTGAATCATAAGTTGTACCATGAAGTCCTGACATGAGCTGATCTTATTGGTAGAACTGAAACATCATCCCTGACCCCAGCACCCCTGTTAATAAGGGTAGGCTGGGACTGGTTCTGTCTCTATTTTCGCAGACATTCTCTGACCCTCTCTTAGGTACTTGGCTTCCACAAGGGCGAAGAGATATTAAATACCTAACTTTCTGTTTATTTCCTATATATCTTTTGTTTATGTGGCTTTTGAGAGAGCCAAGGTTCTTTTTATGCAAGGATTTTAGTAGATTGGGCACTGTAACCAATATGTTCCTGATGGTGAAACATTTTGTACCATTTTAAACCAAGCTTCAAGGTAGTTTGCTGCTTAAAAGAATTACTTATTTTTGTACTTTTATTTAAAGCTATCTGAACATCATTTTTGAGGGAGAGGAGCCAATTCAGAGATATAAAAACTTTAATAAATTTTAAAGTAGAACAAGCCCATCCTAAATAGAACTAAATAAAAATAGCATGTCTCCCTTTGCTCTTTTCTGTACCCTCGTACCCTGGTATGTATGGCTCTGTGGCTGTTTCGTGAATATTCGTCTGGTTTCAGCACTTGTTTGCCTGTCTCACATCTCCATCCACTAAATGCCAATAAACATTTTTTGGTCAAAGGAAGTTTTATGGTTTGCTTTTAAAGGGGAGTTCATGCTATTTTTCTCTTTTTTTTCTTGTTTTTACAGAATCACCTTAAAGATATATTGACATCAGTTGTGTCAAGAAGGAAAGCTTATCGATTACGTGATGGTCATTTTAAATATGCCTTTGGTAGTAATGTGACCCCACAGCCATACCTGAAGAACAGTGTAGTAGCTTACAACAACTTAATAGAAAGGTATGTGAAGTTTCTTGTGATCTTTGCATCCATCCTTCCTAATTGGTTACACTACTCTTCGGTAATAGACCACTGTTAAAGTTGGTTACTGGGGCTCTGTGCGTCTAAGGTACCTCTGAGAGCAGTATGGTTTTATTTTCTTGCATCCTTGCATGATAACCAGTGAATTCGTATGGTACTCTTTATGTTAGGAGTGAAGTTGTAGAGTTTGGCCGCTGCGTGTGGTTTAAAGTGAGTGCCCCCCACTTTCCGAAGTACAGTGGAGTAGTTCCCTGGGGCAGTGCGTCTGGATGGTTCCTGAGGGGTTATCACCTGACTGGTGGGGGGAGTGGGCCGGCTCTCACTCAGGAACGTGGCCTGTGCTTGTTGGGTCAAGGTTGGGTTTCTTGATGGTGGGAGGAGGAGCAGTAGGTGTCTCTCCAGGTCCTTTTCTGGCTTTTTTTAGCTGTAGCTCAAGATAGCGGCCTGTGCTGGGTGTCGTCAGGTTGCTCTTGGCATCCTCTTGTGCAGTTCTGGTCTCTCAGCTCTGATCTCTGGAACCTCTCTGTCTGCACTCCACTGTGGGCTCCCAGGACCTCTCTGATATTCTGAGTCATCCCTCTGAGATGACCTGGATTACCTTCATCCCTGTGTTGTCCCTTTTCAGGGAGAAGAGAGGTAAAGAGATGACAAGGGAGATAAAACTTCAGAGAAAAAAGTGTGATTGGGAAGGCTGGCAGGAGTGACGCTGGGGAAGAAGTAATGGGCAGGGAAGGCAGGAGGAGGAGGGGTGTGGGGTGGGAAAGCCGAGCAGGGAGTTGAAGAGAGCAGATAGTGCTGACACCATGGGGAGGGCATGGTGCTGGTGCCTGTTTCATGGCCCCGAAGACCTTGAGACGGCTCACAGGGCTCATCTTGAAGATCACTGGCTTAAACTGGGTTCACTATTTAGATTGCCATAGGTGAGGATTTACTTTCTCAATCTCATTCAGGCATATCTGTTTGGGATTATTTGTTCTCATTTGTGAGTCATTCTTCTCTAGAGAAAAACAAACCAAAAAGAGTAAAAGAGTGGCCCCTCGTAGCGGGCGAGCACTGGAGCGGTGTGTGACCCTGCTGGGCCTCCAGCTGCCCTCTCCCCCTGCCAGCCTGTCCCTGTGAGGCTCCTATCTCACCGTCGGCCGCTTGTTTCTCTATCAGCGCTGCCTTTGTCTGCTGCCGGAGCCCACGCTCGCGCTCCACTTGTGTTTTCGTTCTAGTTCCCTCCTCACTGTTGTTTCACCTGCGTGTTCTCCAGAATTGCATAGGTTATCTCCTACTGTATTACGATACAAAAATTATGTCTGACTTCCCAGCTGATGTTATATCTGGGTTCTATTTTGGGAAATTGGCAAGATCTGGATGAATTTTCTCCACCCTCCATTTTTGCCTGTTGCTTTTTTTGTGCTTTATTTTCTTTTCTTGTTATTTTTGATCCTGTTGTCTCCAGTATCATCTACCTTCCTCTCCAGGTTGGTTGTTTCCAATTTCATTTTCCTTTAATGAAGGTCTGTTACTTTTTTCCAACTAGAAGCTCTTCAAGGGCAGGGAACAATTTTGACTCAGTATCCTGACTTAGTATTTTAGCACTGTGGAGGGAGAAGGGTAAATGCAGTTGCACTGCATTTTATTTCCAGCCCAACAGATAGGCTGCCTTTAAAAATTAAAATTATAGACTACTTGTGTATACACTGGCTGAAAGATAACTGGATTTCTGATTCACGTTGAGATATATTTTATAGGAAGTATTCTAGCAGCCCATCCCTATTCCGTTTGTTCAGTTGTTTCCATCTTACTTACTGGGAATATTTCTGAAACATTTTGCTTCCAGCCCTCCAGCCTTTTCTGCTCCTTGTGCTGGTCAGAATCCAGCGTCGCACCTGCCTCCTGACGATGCTGAGCAGCAGGCTGCACTCCTGCTGGCGTGCTCGGGGGACACGCTACCCACGACTTTGCCTCCAGTGAACATGTACGACCTTTTTGAAGCTTTGCAGGTAACTCTTGGCTCCTTAAGGTTTACCTGGATTTATGGATAGGCTCAAAGTTTCTTCAAGTCTACAAAGATATTCACTAGCTTTTCCATTTCCTGGCTTTTGTTTTTCAGTTTCTGTTGTTTGTTATTAAAGCCATTAATAGTAACCTAATCTTTCAAACCCCCGGCTCAAGAGTCCTTCCTAACTTACCTCCTGCATCTCTCACCTCCCCAGTGAAAGAAAAAAAATCTCCTTGTCCCCTTATTTCTATCTCAGAGCCTTGTGATTTCCTTGTTTTCTTGTTATCTGATTTGGGATTAATTAGGTTCTGGCTTAAAACGTACAGGTTTGTGTGTCTTTTGTGTGAGTGTTTTGTTGACACAGATCTTACTTTCATTTTCTGTGTTGGAAAAATAAGTATACTGAAGTATAATGGGAGACGTGCTGATATGTTTTCAATCCCAGGTACACAGGGAAGTCATTCCTACACACACTGTATATGCTCTCAACATTGAAAGGATCATTATGAAGCTCTGGCATCCAAATCATGAAGAGCTGCAGCAAGACAAAGTCCACTGCCAGCGCTTGGCAGCCAAGGAGGGGCTCTTGCTCTGCTGAATTGGGATTGGAGGGTGTGGGACCCTCAGCAAATTCACTGATGATTGGGAATTGAATGCTTTTGGGGGCCACATTTCAAGACTGAAGTGTGTAGAGTAAATATAACCTTTCCTATGGAAAGGTGATAGTACATTTTGTGTTGCTACTGTGAAGCCATTAATAAATCTGATTTTAATAATGACCCGCATCTCTGTATGTATGTGTGTGTGTGTTCCCAGTTATGGGAATAGGCACTGAGAGAGTTCTGTGCCCGGAATGGTGCTGTTTAGGCATCTGAGGCCTCGTATCCTGTGGTCTGCATGTGAGGTAGGTGACATCCTAGAACAAAGAAGCTGTTATAACTTAGTCCCCACGATCAGCAGGACATCTCTGTGTTTGGAGACATCACGTATTCTGTATCTGGCAAGTCTAAAATTTCTGCTTTCCTCCTGAAGAAAGAACTGTGCTTTTAACACAGTGTTAAAAGTCGGTTATCATTTTTAGTGACCAGTTTTATATATATATATATATATATATATATATATATATATATATATATATATATTTTTTTTTGTGACCAGTTTAATTTTTAACAGGTATACGTAGTTGCCTAAAGATTCATTCCAACTCCATAGAAAATAAGACTTAGAAATGCTGTGCTATTAGAGAAAATAAAGTCCTTTCTTTAAATTAAAAACCAAATCAAAACAATCTCTTAGAATGTAATTAACCTTATAAAATATCTTCTCATAACTCGTTTCTTTTATAGAGTTGTTAATGCCCAAAGACTTTGGCAGGTTCATCTTTTAATTATTCCTATAGGAGTCCATGTGAACATATTGGATTTATACTTGGTAATTCTCCTATTCCTATGAAATATCTTTTTCTATACTTTCAAATGGCAGTGTTACTAATAACTGTTTGTTTGTTTAGAGATATGTTGCTTTTTATTCAAGAGATGTTATTGGTGGATACATTAGAATGTACAGATGGGTTTACGTAGGTCTGAATAATATATGTATAGATATGTATATATGGTTCAATATCTGGATCTGTGTATTTGGTTTTGTACTTTAAATGCGACGAATAAACCTTTTGGGAGAAAACTTTTTTTGTTTATTAAAGTAAACATATAAAGAATACCACCTTTTACAGAAATATGAAGAACCTTGCTTTCTGAGATCTTAGCAGAGACTTTTCAAAAGAACGTACTACATGAGAAAGATTAAAAGCAGGTTCCAATTAAGGCATGTCATTTCTTCCTCTTGTGATATGTAGGTTAAGACTAAAAAGAAAAAATAAACAGCCTAGTTTCAGTTCTTGGCACAAGTCTGGAAAGTCCTTTAGAGTTTTCAATAACTCAAGAATTTTTAGGGTTTGTAAGAATTTGAACTGGTATCTAATTGCATATAGTGGTTTTGGCTTGGCCTATCCATGTATCTGAGTCTTAATGCTAAGTATGTGTTAAATTTCATGTGTTCCATAGATGGAGAGGCAGCTAGAAGCCTCAGACATGCCCTGCTGCCCACTGCAGTGGCAGGTTCCATAGAAATCTGTATAGCAGAGGGACCTCCAAACAGAAAAATTCCTCACTACTCCGTAGGACCTGGCCTAAGTCCCTAGTTGCCTACTCTGGTGGGACCACAGGACACCAGGACTCTTTTTGCCTCCAAGTTTCGGGCCTACACTCCAAGATCTACTTTCCATGCCAGTTTCCCTCAAGCATCATTTTGTACAGTGGAGAGATTGGGTTGAGGGCAAGGCAGGCAGGTAGATAGAGTGATACTTAGGATTTTTCAAGAGAGCCAGAGTTCAAATGCCTTGTTCCACCAAAGGTGGCCTCCAGCTGTAGCACCGTGGTCAACTGTGGGATCCTGAGTGCAGTCTTTTCTATAATTAGGTTCTTAAGAAATCATGAGTGCTTATTATCAAGCATCATTTAGAAAAATAACTATTTCAAAGAGGAAAAAAGCTACTAGAAACCAGATAATTTCGGGCTTAGAACAGAGCTTAGTTTTCCTGTAGGGATTTCAGTAATTGTCTTTTAGCTGTAGGTGTATCATTGTGCAAAACCAGGTTTGATAAGGCCCACCTTATTTTCTACCAGGTACCAGAGTGCTGGCTTAGCACACATTCTTATCCCCTGTCACCCATTGCTGGGATCAACCAAGCACATAATTTCTCCGACACTTCTCCCATTGTCTGACGTGATCACGACGTTCCTGATCGAATTTCATGAAGCGTCTTCTAAATGATTGCTCACTTTGACCGTAGGTAAATACCTGTTTCCTCATGTCGTTTGACTCAGACCAGAATGCCTCCAGTCTGAATAATGGTAAGGAAGCTTGGTTTTCGGGGTCAGACTTAGATGCTGTGGCCAACAGATTGGTTCAGCATTTAATTCTCACGGTTTAAAAAAGGAAAAATGTCTAGATTATTCTTGGAGAGTAGATTAATATTTAATTGAATCTACGGGCATGGTAAATTGTCAAGACTAAAAGCACACCATGAAAGGGCATATAGGTTCATCATACTTTCATTTTGAGAGAAATTTATGAAAACAGGACACAAGTTTTCTGTTCATCAAGCTACATGTTTCCATCCTTTTAAAATTAATATCCCTTTATGAATTTCCTTCGTGTGATTTTTCCTATGAGCATCCAAAACATGACTGATTGAGGGAAAAAGCTATTTTTGCCAGGGCCCTTTCCCCCACCTTTAAAAGCCAGTTTAAAACCACATGTAACATTTGTCTTTAAAGACACCGACATTACTTACACTGCCATCCCATGAACAGACTTTTTTATTTCAAGGGTGTAATATATTGGTACCAAACTGAGTGGAGAATAAAGTGTAAATGAAGAGTTTGAAATGTGACTTTTCACAAGGCTAGCAGATAATAAATAAAACCACCAGAGCCTATTGTCTTTATTATCAAAGTTTATTGTCGGAGTCAGTTCCTATCTACTGGGGAGTACAACTATGTCTCAATATGTGCTATAGTAACTCTAGGGTAATAGCCATTCTGCAAAATAGTTGTACTGGGGCTCTGTTAGGCATAGATCATAATAAAGTCAGTGGAAGAATGAGCCCAGAAAAACCCTGACAGTAGAGCCATTCCTCTAGGGAAGTTCCAGTGCTAAGCAACCTGTAAGGCATCATCTATCAGCTGACGATGAGACTCAAGGAGGTGTTGGTAGAATGAAACAGGAGTTGAACCCATTTTCTACTCTTCCCTGCAAGACAACTATGGCTCCAATGCAGGAACCAAAACTTAGGTCTTATAAAATCCTTTAAGCTCCCAAAGCAAGTAAAATAGGACATAAAGAGGAAAGGGCCAGGAACCAGGATAGTGGAGGATAAATTAAGCGTAATTGGTGGGAATGAAAACTTCTGGAATGAAAAGTAGCTGGATTTAGATGCCGTTTGAGATGACAAAGAATACAGTACAGGTAAGAGCAAATGGGGAAATGATTCAAACATTGAAAGTTATTCAGATATCAGAAGTTAAGTGAAATTTCCCCTCTTAGAGGAAAACTGGTTTTAAAAAATGAGGAAGGTGAATCACTAATAGGAAAATGAGTACCTGAGTAGAAATAGGTGTTTCAAAATGCCAAGAACAGTATAATATACAAATGAGCTGGGTCTACAGGAAGGAAAAGTGGTTATGGTAACCTGTTAACCAGATCTGACATTGGAATGACATTTCTAACAATGGCTTTGTCTATGAGGTTCTGGCATATTTTTCGTAGCACAGGTAGCTTTGAAGGAATGTTTTCATAACACTCAACGTATGTGGGAATGCACATTACTTTAGTGTAAAAATTCAAAGACCTCCCACCTATTTCTGCAGGATAGAAGTCTTCAAACAGCTGTGGCTAAAGACCCACGCCCTCTCACCACCCTTGCGATAAAAACATTAAAGGAATTGGAATTAACAAAACAAGTATCAGATGAGTCACTGAGCTTTGTACCATGTAGACAGCAGATAATTTATGGTGACTTTTGCAGGCAGCCTGAGAAACAGAAGAGCTTGTGTACTAAATGCTACCCTATCATTAAATATAATAATAATGAAAAACAGGGCCATTAAATGAGACCCTAGAAAAAGTCTAGCTGCCAACCAGATTGGGAAGATAAATGAAACGGCATAGTTTATTTTAATCTGTATCTTCCACACTAACCTAGTTTGTCTACAGAAAAGCCATCTGCTGGCACCAGGCCAGTACGTCTGAATTTTGTTGTTGTTATTAGCATCTCATTTTTCCAAAAGAGGAATGTGTAAGTAGCAGGTGTACATAAATGACCATTTCTACAAAGCCTTCTCTGCAGTCTTGACCTGTTTGGGGACAGGTTCTACTGATGGAAGCATTTTTAAAGGCAGAAGAAAAAACATTGACTTGAGGTTTCCTCCACAGAAAGAATACCAGTGGAGTTGGGCCCGTATGATGAGTCTCTTATTGGCGCTGAACAAATGGCCTCTTCTCCAGGAAATACCTTTGTTCATTCCTATCTACAGGTTTCTTTTGATGGACACATGGAGTAATCTCTAAAACAAGAAATGAGGCAGAAGCAGTTTCTTTTCTAATCATGTCTCTGACGAAGTGAAGGGTCCTAGACTTTTCTGACACCTCATGGACGTGGGGCGAGGGTGGGCAGTGTCCCAAGACAGGATGCTCAGGCTGCTGTCCAGACCCGGGCTGTTCTGAGCCCCATGGCCTTCTCCTGCTGCTCCCTGTGTACCTATGCTGCGAGGAAATCTTCTTGAGGATTTTCCTCCTCAGCTGTTCCAAATACAGTTCATTTGCTGGAAAACAGAGAGAACCTAAGTGTGAGTTAATAACCCTTGGATTTTAGACATGGTATAACTTTTCAAGAACAGATTAGTCAGATTTCCAAACAGATGAAAAGAGTCCGTTTTATGCCCACGTCACCTCCAAAATGTCTTGTTCGATGAGAATCCCTGTCTACTTCTGGCACTTCCTCAGCTCAAAAACAGGGCAGCTGTACAGAGAACTGTGGCTGTCAAGATGAGCCGAAGCTCGTGGCTGGGATCGGACATAAATGCCTACGTTCGTAGCTGTAGCCCGGCATTGTTTTTTTCCCTTTCCTCTTCTGGCGGTTTTTTTTTTTTTTGCGGTACGCGGGCCTCACTGTTGAGGCCTCTCCCGTTGCGGAGCACAAGCTCTGGACGCGCAGGCCCAGCTGCCATGGCTCACGGGCCTAGCCGCTCTGCGGCATGTGTGATCTTCCCAGACCGGGGTACGAACTCGTGTCCCCTGCGTTGGCAGGCGGACTCTCAACCACTGCGCCACCAGGGAAGCCCTCTGGCGGTTTTTGATCCAGTCCTTTGGGTAGCAAATAGCTTAGAAAATAAAAAATGCACAAAAATGTTATCTAACAAGGGGGGGCGGGAAGGTAAAAAGGATAAAAAGTCACTATAATTCAAAGTCTGATATCCAGTGGAGGCAGTGTAATGATTGGCAGAAAAGGGAGGCTGAATTCACGGAGTGGAAGAATAAGGGAACATGAGGGGAAAAAGCAATTTTCGTGATTTCGACTGTAATAGTAAGAACTTCTTGTCTCTGTAATTCTAGGGGTCTCAGAATAACACTGCGGTTCAATGTTAGGAGTACAGTTTGATTTGGGGGCAGGGAAGGAGACATAAGTCACTCTTCAACTTACACAGCATGAAGGGGGGCAGTGGAACAGAAGATTTCTCTTAGCATTTCATTTGGAGAAAGAAGCAAGTAGGACGGAAATACCTAATTATATTTTAAAGGAAAGAAAAACCGTCAAGATACTTTTAGGTCCTCTGTAAAAGGAGTGCTGTCTTCATATTAAACACTGTCTGGAGGAACAAATGAACTGACAATTAGGGAAACGAGAACAAGAAGGTAAATGAAATGTCTGTTCTCTCTGTATGCTGCCCACTGTAGATGGTCGTTCACTCTCTCTCAAGGGGTCTGGGTGGGGAGGCTCACTCCACTAGTGCACTAGTGGTATCTGGTGGCCCCCCACTCCCCACTTCCTTTTTTTTTTTTTTTTTTTTTTTTTTTTTTGCGGTACGCGGGCCTCTCACTGTTGTGGCCTCTCCTGCCGCGGAGCACAGGCTCCGGATGCGGAGGCTCAGCGGCCATGGCTCAAGGGCCCAGCCGCTCCGCAGCATGTGGGATCTTCCCGGACCGGGAAACGAACCCGCGTCCCCTGCATCGGCAGGCGGACTCTCAACCACTGTGCCACCAGGGAAGCCTCCCACTTCCTTTTAAAGCTGTTGCCCTTCTATACTCAACTGAAAATTCTCGGGCCTGTGGTCCTTAGTCTTTAGACTTTACTCACTGTAGTCCGAGATAAGCATTCTGGTTTTTTTTTTTTTGGTGCAGTTTCAATTTAAAAATATCACCCTTCAAACGTCTGTGAAATTATTATAATTGTTCACTCCATGTGAATGTCATGAGAATAAGATGATGGTTTAAAACACACTTTTGAACTCCCAGGGAGAAGCAGGCATTAAGCTATTTCTTTCCTTCCCCACTGGGCTACTGCAGACCACCCCAGGACGGAGACCCGAGGCCTAGGGTACACAGTCCGAAGGCACATGCGTCCTTACGTCCCAGCCCTACAGGCGAGCACGGCCGCTCCAAGTGAATCAGGTACACACACTGGCCCTAAATGTTCAGCACGATTTATAAGGGGAAGAAAAATTTTGGTTTTGCAGACAAAACTTTTTCTTATCGGGGCCGTGTCAGACTATGCTCTTTCAGGCCCAAATAATTTCAGCGATAATTACAGCTCTCAGGTTAAGTTCTGGGAGCTCACTCCTTGTTCACTTCATGCATTATACAAAGTACCCACGAAATAAGCCAAGCAACCAGTTTCACGTAAAGGTGAAAATGCCGATGTCCTGTTACCTACAGCACTGCACTGTGGGCTCGAAGAGTTCTCGGAAACGGAGGAAAATAATGGCAAGAGAAAAGGTGTCTGTGGAACCCAACACGTCCCTCAGGGTAGGCGCTGGGCGGTTCCTCCCGACTGCTTACCTTGGCTTTCCCTCAGTTGCTCTCTGTCAGGCTCTCAGTGTCGCACTCTTTGGGCGGTTCCCCTCCTCCTGGCAGCTCGCTCTCGATTTCCCACAGGACGTCATCCTCGTCCTCCAAGTTGCTGGAGATGTGGCACTTCTTGAACCCCTGGACAATGGATTCGCTTGAGATGCTATTCCATGCCACCATGACCCACTCCAGAAAGAGGCCGAGGGGCGGCTTCTTGGCGTTCCCCGTGGGGCTCAGTGCCAGGTTCCCCGCCAGGAGCCAGTTGGAGTACTGGGCCCGGACACTGTCATTCAGGGGTTTGTAGACCACCACATCCAACACCTGCAGCTGCGAGGTCAGGCCCCCTGGGATGATGACCATGTCAGTGTTCATGCTTTCCATGGAGCTCTTCACCGAATCAGTGGCGTGGCCCCGGAAGCCGTTGAGGATCAGCATCCCTCGCTGCTTGGGCACTGCACCGGTTCTCCGCCTCCACACCACTTCCAACCAGTCCTGCATCAAGTCCTCCGTCATCCATCCGTACCGGTGACA
This sequence comes from Phocoena sinus, assembly GCF_008692025.1. NCBI lineage: Eukaryota > Metazoa > Chordata > Mammalia > Artiodactyla > Phocoenidae > Phocoena > Phocoena sinus. The sequence goes on along the minus strand of NC_045763.1, from coordinate 123,792,917 downwards.
ACGGATTTCCATGCCACTGGGGAACTTCCCGGGGGGGATGTATGTGCCCCTCAGAATGATGTACGGAGGTAACTTCCTCCCATCTGCCAAGACACCAAGCATGGCGGTGATTTTCAGTTTCTCCCTGCCTGGCGTCTTGACCAAGACGGGCTTTTCACCCCGGTTGTCCACAGTCACCCTCGAGGGCACCTCTAAGCAAATGGGCGTCTCGTCAGCATTTCCCATCTGAGCCACCTGGTAGTCGTGTGCCCTGCGCAGAGCCAGGACGCTCCGCTGGTAGGTGACGAGCTTCTCGGTCAGGTCTTCCGGCAGCTGCTGGGGCACCGGTACCTTATGCCGCAGAGACAAGTCATACCTTCGCATCATTCTTCGACACCAGCCCAGGCTGGCCTTGAACCCCTTCTCCGGAATGTTCATCTCCTGGGCAATCTCCAGAGCTTTCAGCTGCATGGCCTCCCTGGTGATGGGGTCCCCTTTGGCCTGCATGTATCGAACGTACTCGGCCACGCGCTGGTCCACCAGGGCGAAGCGCCCGTTTTTGGGGCCCCGGAAGGCGCGCCGCATGGCGTGGGCGTTCTGCAGCTGCGGCTTCACTTTGCGCCAGTCACGGACGTTTTTTTCCAGCACCCCGAACTGCTTGGCCGCCTGGCAGTTGTTGGTGCTCTCGGCGTACTCCACCACCATTAACTTGAACCCCGCGTCGTAACTGCGGCGCATGCCCCGGCTGAACTGAAACTTCCCGGCCAGGTCGTCTGCCGAGAGGTCGTACCCGGGGAAGCCCACGGCCATGTAGAAGGGGTACCCCTCGCCCCACTCGGGCAGCTCTGTGATGTCCCGAGGCAGACGGAGGCTATAGCTGTCCAGGTGCTGAGGCTGCGGAAACTGGGAGGCCGTGTTCATCGGGCCCACCCAATCTGGGGGCTTCACGTCAGATTCTTCATTTTCTGGCAGACAGACAGGGAGGGGCAAAGATAGTGCCCGTAAGTAAAATGATTTCTGGCTCATTCCCTGATTTTTTTTTTTTTCTTTTTTTGGTCGAAATACCAAGAATACCTTAATCTCAAACTCACTAGAAGCAGTAGCTCTATTAACAGATAACACTTACGAAGTCCTTACCCCCGTGCCAATTCCCATGGATTACCACATCTAATTCTCACAATAACTGTTTATTTCTTCTTTGCACGTGAGTCTAGAGAAATTAATGCATCAAGGTGGCTGAGCTACAAAGTGGCAGAGTTGGAAACTGAATACAGGCAACAAGCTTGGATCACATACTAACTGTGTGGGCCATGCTTGGGTCAAAATAACCTTTACCTGGACGAGAAGCCAATTATAACCCATATCACCACATAATATTACAGAATTTGTATCATCATGGGCTGAATCATATCCCTTAAACCAAGGAAATCTATAGCAATACCACACTTAGGAAAGTTAAGCTTATAAGGCAGAAGTATGGTTCTTGCATACCAATGTCAGAACTGGGTTTCACTGTATGTTTCTGTTTAGAAGGTGGCCACAGAAGTTGAATACGACTCACGGAAATTACCATATCTCACCAAAACTAAGATGCCATCAATCGCAAGATGCACCATTATATGCCGTTAAGAAAAAAAAAAGCTACTAGTGAAACTATAGCATGCCATCAATTTTAAGAGGCATTCTCAACTGCAGAGATGTTAAAGTGATGAGGGAAAAACGTGTCTTGGAATCAATGAAATACAGCATTTTAAACTATTACTTATAGAGAGAAGACAAATCAAACCACTCAGGCTGTTGGGAAGCTGTATTTTTCCAACTCCTGCCCTCTAACTATATTTCTTGATGAAAGACTGAGTGCTTCTTTAGACATATTTGCTCAAGTATGTACTACAGCTGCTATTGCTTTTTCTATCCAAGATTAAGGAGACAGGAAGCCAAGTAAATAACCCTGGATGCATGCTTCGTCACACTATTTTCCTTAGTTTTCAGAGGTGTGTGGTGTGCCACCGAGGCACCCAGGATGTGTGCTGGACCAAAGCCACACAAACTTCATTTTGGTTCACCTGCATACAAAGGTGCATGTTGAGACTTATTACTGACAGTCGACAGGTGAAGAAATGGAGGCTCAGAGAGGTGGATGAAGTCGCCTAAGGTCACATAGCATAGGAAAGGAGATTCTGAAACTCCAAAGCCCATAATCTTTCTGCCTCACAACCTTGCCTTACTCTTAAATACCCCACAGAATGTACCCGGAAACTTAAAATTCATCTTCATTATTCTCCCATTGGATGGATGTTGAATTGGGTTAATCATAGTACCTGCAAAGGTTCCTCCCTGGAACTGCCATTCGTCAGAATTCTGAGACTCCTCCTCCCTTTCCAACCGAGTGATCATGTCGGGCTTAGGGAATGGGAATTCTGTTTATAGGAAATAGAACAGGTAACAGCTGTGTGTTACTGTCTTGGAACACTGCCAAAATAAGTACTTTATAATACTTAAGAAACCCTCCCCTCCACTCCCACCCCACCACAGTCTTCTCAATATGCAGATTTATGAAAGGTGGGGGGAAAGGGCTCGGGGATACTTAAAGAAAAAATATGATGGGAAATAGGTCTGTCCAAGGGAATTTATGAATCTCTGCTAATGTACTAGCAACAACAAAAAGGAACTGCATTTAGCAGGGAAGTGGGTGGGTGCAGCCACGGATCTAATGAGCACTCTGGTACCCATATGAGCAAATGGGGAGATCCCTCCAAATGGTTACATTCTAATAATACGGTTACATTCCAATAATATGGATATCAATGCTGGGAAGGGAGCAAGGATTCTTTGAGGATATGTCCCCAAGCTTCTAAGGCTGACAGGGTAACAATGAGGCCTGCCTTCCCTCCTAAGGAACATATGAAGCACAGGCCCAGACCCATGGTGACATTTCTTAGATTATGTCTTATTTTTTCTTTTTTTGATGAGAATGCCTGGGTTGAATGAGGATGGTTCTGAGAGCTGGCACAAGCTGCTGAGTAGAAGGACACAATATGTATATCCTGCCTAAATCAAAAACAGGAAATTAAATGGGCACAGGCATTGAGGGGACAGACTCCAAGTTCAGGAGAGAGGGATGTTGGATACACCAGAGAAGAGAGACGTGGAAACAATTCTCTGGGCTCAGAGCTTCTAGGAGACAAAGGAAAACAAAGCTTTACCCAGGGACAGGACAGTTTCATAATTCATCCTCATGACCTCCCGGTACAGGGCCTTTTGCTGCTCCGTCAAAACGTCCCACTCCTCATCGGAAAAATATATGGCCACCTCATCGAATAGGGCTGGCACCTGCAACAGTGAACAGGCCTTTCTCAACGACTAGTAGGCACATGCAGACACAGATCACACACCCGCATCTCACAGGCGAGGGCTTGGGCCCGGGGAAACGTCTCTCCTGAGTCGCACGGCTCCTCTGAGAAGCAACACCAAGACAAAAACAAGGTCTCCCGTGCCCTGCTGAGTGCTTTCCTCCCCCGGCATCCACAGATAAGGAGAGCAGCACCGTGAGAAGAAAAGTCCCCCGTGCTGGTTGGGAGACACTGGATCCTCACATACAGCAGGGAGAGCCGATCACGGCTCAGCCCCCATCCAGAGCCAGAACCAACCACGCTCGAGGAAACACCCCGAGACAGCTGCCCCACCAACACGACCCTGCTCTCTCCCTTGGTCACAGATCCTCAGCCCAGGAGGGTGCTGGGGGCCTCCTGGGCACTAGTCTCCATTTGCAGGGCACTAGCCCCGGTTTCTGACTCAGAACCCAACACTGCCAGGGAGGGGCCAGTGAGAGAAGGGGCTTCAGCCGTGGATTTTCCAATCCACGAGGAGGAGGACAGAAGGGCTAATCAGAGCTTCAATTTATGTAACGAGATACTAGAGCAGACTGCTTTGCTTCCGTGCCTAGACCCGCAGCAGGAAGCCCTAAGGCCAGAGAAGAGCGCTCTACTGCCCGCTCCCGGCTCACCTACCTCCCCATCCCCACGGGCCAGTGGGATGGGGGTGCCTGAGCAGCCAAACGCAGCCAAGCCACCCAGACGGACCCCCTCTTGTTCAACTCTCTGCTTTTCTTTTTACTATGTGTTTTCCTTCAGTCATTAAGAATCCTACTCCAAAGTTCGTCGTATTCAATGGTAAGGGATCTGGGCTGCTGCTTTCACAGCTACCCCCCATAGCTCAATCTAGGGCCTGGGGGATCAGAGTACTGTTTTCCATCTGCTTAGAAAAGTTCAGTGTCTGCACCACCTGCAGCTTCTTCAGGCCCCGGGCCATCAATCATCTAGATCTCCTGGCCCTTCTTCCTTACGCACGGAGCCCACCTCGTCCCTCCCCCCCGCTCACAGCCCCTTCCACACAGGGAGAACCTCCTAGGAAAGGCCCTGTAACTGCTTCCCTTATTCCCCCCACAGCCCCATTTAATTAAGGAGGAAACTGGCTCAGAGCAGCCCCGTTCCTGGCCCGAAGTCACACAGCCAATACCGGCAGGGTTGAGGGTGGGACACAGCACTGTCTGACTTCAAGGCTCCCGCCCTCGCAGAGGGCAGAGGGGCCTCCCAGGTCACCAGCTGGCAGGCCTCCGCTCCCACCCCGCACACGCTCAGCGGTACTCAGCTGCTGCAGTTCCCTGAACAAACCATCCTCGCACCCTCTGTGTCTCCGCACATGCTCTGCTGCCTCTGAGGTCCTCCCCATTCTTGGCCTGGCTGACACCCACCCACCTTCCAAGACTCAACCCAGACATCCTGTTCCCCGGGAAGCTGGTCCCAACCCAGGCTGTGTGCCCTGTGACGCCCTGGGCTGAAGGCTCTGGTGGCACTTATCACACTGCAGAGTCCTCTTGGCTTACCTGTCTGCTTCTTCCACTGGAATATTGGCTCACTGAGGGCAGAACCTGGGCTTATTCCGTTTTGTTTCCCTAAGCCTAGAACACTTCCTGTAGGTAGTAATCCCTTAAAAATGTGTTCCTGAATCAAAGATTTAAGCAAATAACCCCTAGACTTCCCTTCTCTTATTCCGCTTGGAATAGTTTCAAATAATCGTTAAAATGTATCTGTCACAAGACTGAACTTACTCTTTGGAGTAAGAATGGACAAGAATCCCTACTGTAAAATACCAGGAGGTACAAACGAACTGGTCTCTGGGCTGCGCTCAGACTTCATCAATCTGGAAAGCCAGGCAGCCAGGAATTTTCCATCCCACCCCATCCCACTTCCCAGGCTTTTAAACAACTCTCGCTTTGGCCTTTTCTCTCCCTAGGAAATTCCAGATCTAGGCCATACCTATTTATAGGCCCTTTCCCTTTGCTGATAAAACAGGACACAGGACTGGCTATGGCTGTCATTGCAGAGGGGCTACCCACATCGATCCTTGTAGAAGGTAACATGTCCTGGGCCTGGTAAATATATCAGCAGCCCTGGAGTGGTGAGAAGGCAGCTGGAGGCTGAGGCTGGATTCATCTCCTCCCATTTAGGACTGAGCCCCGGAGGATCCTCAGACAAGCCCACATTATGCTCCAGAGGCACGCCGTGCAGTGGCTTAGGAATTCTCCTCACAGCAACCTTCTGCGAGAATTGAGCAAGCCTTCAGCCAGGCCCTGCTGTGCAGGCCTCCCCTCTCTCCACAGAGGCCTTTTATCTAGCCAAGCACAGCAGAAGGTAAACAGGGCCAGCCCTGGGCCAAACTCAGAGATCAGGCAGCCGCCATCCAACCCCTGGACACCCTTGCTTGGCCTCACAGGTAGAGGCCCTCGATCCCCGCCTTCCTCCCTTCCCTCAGAAGGTCAAGGACTCATCAGACAGGTGTTCTTCCTTCAGCTTGTGTGTGCTGCCTCACTCGGTCCCACGAGCTGGCACTCCAACGCTTATCTCCAAGGGTAACCGTCCTAGAGTACTTACACGCTGCCCAGGCTCGCTGCACCCAGCAAAGACAGCACTTAGGGGGCTGGGACTGGTGCACTGATAGAGCGCCTGCTGTATGCCAGGCACTGTGTAGGGCACTCCCTCTTACGTGGTTAAATGTGTTACCTTATTGAATCCTTTAAATAGTACAGGGATACGGCGATCACCACCCCAGTTTTATGGGTGAGGAAACAGGGCTGATAAGTATCTTGCCCAAGGTCACAGAGTTAGCAAGTCGGACTCCCAAGCCCATGCTTTCTCGGCAGGCCACTTAGGCCAAGTGGCCTCTGCCTGGTGGCGGCAGCAAACCCTAGCGTCCCTTAGAAAGACGAGCCGAGGACTTCTCCCTCAGAGCTACTAGGGAGAGAGCTCAGACTCCTGGGCGCAGCACACTCCCCCGCAGGGCTGGCTCGGTCCCCTGGCCCCCTCTGCTTCTCTCACCCATCCCCTCCACTCCTGGACTCCACTGCAGGCTCCAGCTGCAGGAGCTGCTCCGGACTCTGCACACACGAGCTTTCCTCTCCAGTGCTTTTGCTTCTGGCTGCCTGGAGGGCAAGACCCTCCCTTCCCTTGGCTGGTTCCACCTAGGCCGAAGGCTTGGTTCAAAGTACACTTTCCCTTTTTTCTACTTGAAATTGGATTTCTACTCCAGTTCTCCCACGAAATATTACCCTAATATACAGCCTGATTCTTTGGTTGGAAAAGCTTTTATTGATCACTCTAACCCAATCCCCAACAACCAAAATACATATTGGATTCTTTTCTTCCCCTAGTTTTAATGCTCTAGAGCAAGGGTTTTTCCCACCTCTGCATGGCTGACATTCTTGGCCAGATAATTCCTCGTTGTGGGAGCTGTCCTGTGTATCACCGATGGGTAGCAGCATCCCTGGCCTCTACCCAGGAGATGCCTGTAGGATCTCCCACTCCCCAAGCCCCACCCCGAGTCATGACAACCAAAGACGTCTCCACCCAGGCGTCCCTGGGAGAGATGGGGCTGGGGGCAAAACTGCCTACTGCTCCAGACCAGGTCCCTGCCTGCCTTCTCCAGTTCTCCAACCTGCAGGAGAGCACGTCCTGAGCTGACTTCCCTCACAGAACTCCAAATACTGTGCAGTTAATTAGATTTACTTCCCTATCTTCCTCACAAGACTAGTACCCCCGCGAGACTAGGGATCTTGCCTTAATAACACCCAGCACTGTGCTCAGTAGCTGCAGATGGATGGCAGGCTGCCTGGGTGCCACACATGCCAGTCCCCCTCCTCCAGCTCCTCTGGTTACCTCCTTCTTTCCCAGCCAAGCATGGGCTTCACCTTGCTCCTCTCTGTGTTGTCCCAAGACACTCTTATGTGCGCTTCTACTGCACCTGCTTTGCGCACTTCTCCATTCTGTCTAGATGTTCTCGGTTGGCCAATGCAGCCTCAAAGCCATGAGTTCTTGCTCAGGGCTAGATAGGACTGATGCCTGCTCTCCAAAATCTCCCTAGCTGCATGGATCTGAACTGGGGAGGAGGCCAGGGTGGGCTGAGGAGACAAATGCAATCCAGGCTCCATAGCTAGATGAGAAAACCCAGAGCCTGGTGTCATACTGCTTTAAATATTTTTAATTGAAGTATAACATACATACAACAAAATGCAGTACTTTTAAGGTTCCAGCTCAAGAGGTGTTTTTAAGAACAAATGTCAGCGTACATGTGTATCCTAGGGGCAAAATAGATAACCTTGCTGCACCCCATGCAGTGGGAGCGGAGCGGGACTGGATAGTTTGGAAGGACCATGATTCTATGAATACAGATCTCTCACTGGAAACAAAGGATATGTATACTGATGACATTCATACACAGTGGAAAACTAAGCAGAGAAAAGGAATGTCATTGTCATTTTGTTGCTTCTTTAAAATGTTTACCATTCATGCCCAATTATCATGAAGTCCAGTAAGTACTGTGAATAATGTACATAACGATGACTATAAATATCTGTTGCATTTACACTTTTATAAGTTTACTCTAATTCTATCACGCTATGCTGTTTGGATATGCTCCCTATTCACTGCTGCCTACTATCCCAACCCCTCCTCCATCCAGGACCAGGTGGAAATGCAGCTCTCTCCTGTGTCAACTGGCCTCGTCCCATAAAGCTCTCCTCACGTCAGTTCAGTGCCCCAAGACTTACTTAAATGGTTTAAATGGTTCCCTTCAACCAGCGGTAGGTGATAAAGACTCTCTCCTCACCCAAACTTTGGCCAGGCTCCTCTGAGCCCTCTTCTCCACTAGGCCTCTATCTTGGGCACATACACACCCCCCTCCGGTTCTCAGTCTGCCCAGACCAGTTTTAGCAAGAATCCTGCAAAGTCAGTTTAGAAAGAACCCTCCACCGTGGATGTCTCCTCTTGGTAATTTTCCAACCACTGAGCCCTCCGCTCTGCTCCTTGGCTATAAATCCCCCCTTGCTGAGCCCGATCTCTCTCCCCTATTGTGACAGTCTTGAAACCTATCTCAGTAGTCCTGAATAGTCTTCCTTATCATCTTAACAAATGCCAGAACAATTTTTCTTTCACCTAGGCCAGCAGAGATTTAGTTGGTGTCTACAAGGCGCCTGGCATTGAGCAGGATATAGGGAATCCACGGGTACAGGAGAGAGACACAGTCGTGGCCTCTTGGACTCCCGATCCTGATGGTGTGCTTGAAGCTGCGTGCCTGAAGGGACTGTTCCCAGAACCAGTTCCATTCTTCACTGTGCCTTTTAAAGCCACAGAACTGTTTTCTCAGGAATGCAAACACACCGGGCTGGGCTAGGCTATTTTTACTTCCTATGTCTGCTTGAGGAAGAGACTTAATACAAGCCTGGCTCCCAGGCCTGCCCCTCACAGCTGTGTGTGGACTCCACACCTTCTTACTTACCCATCCGCCCTCTGAGCAGATTCGGACTTTCTGCATATCTGTGGGGCCATCCTCCAGGTCCCGGCTCTGAATCTCTTCTTCTTCTTCCTCTTCTTTCAGGGTCAAATTGAGAGGGTAGGCTGTGGACTCCATCTCTGCAAGCAAGATTCAGTTCAGAAAAATCAGGTGCTAGTGTGAACTCTTTAAAGTCTGTGATGGGGGCAGCTCAGGCTACACAAACCGTTTTAGCCCCAAGCACAGTTCAGCTGCAACAATGGAAGGGGACAGGGCCAGGGCTGGGGAGGAAGGGTTTCAGGGAAAGCACCAGGAAGCTGGAAGGTGACATATTTAATTATGATATGAAGAGGGTTGCAGGCAGATAGCATACCTGGCTGCCTTCAAATATTTAAAAAGCTATCTGTGTAAGAGAGACCAGACTGGTTCTGTAGAGACCCAAAGGCAGAGCAGGCCACTGAGTAAACATTCCAGGAAGAGGTTTTAAAGAGTGCATCAAATGGCAGAACTTTCTCACAGCCAGTGCCACCCAAACATGGAATTGGCAGCAAGACAGCGGTATTGGCTTCCTTTCAATGGAGGCATTAGAACACTGATAGAGCACTCGCTCAACTGGGTTGTTCCTACAGGGCCAGTTCAGCATCAGGAGGTTGGGTGGCCCAGAGTACCTGGGTTTCCCAGACTCAAAGGTTCTGTCCATAAGCCAGGTCAGAAAATAAGACTGTTCTGCCTTAAGCGACTTTCCAAGCCCAGGAGTCGGTGATCCTTAGTGAGGGGTAATGCCTGGACACGCAAGAAGGTGCAGCAATCAGCTGGGGCCAGGCTCTGGGGCCCACCGCCACCGGGAAGACTCGCTGCCTCTGGGCCGCAAATTCTCTCTCTTCTGCAAATTCTCTCGCCCAGCTCCTAGGCCAGTACAAAGGGCCGCGCTCCTGTCCTCTAGGGGCGCGGGCAATTCCTAGGTGTGGAGTGAGCGCGCATCTTGTGGGCCGCATCCTCCCGGGCTTCCAAAGAAAAGATCCTTCCGGAGTTCAAAGTCCGCTCCTTCGATATTTTCAAAAAGGACGGGCGAATGCGGCAGGATAGGTATGGGGCGGGTGGAACAGGCTTCAGATCCCTGGAGCTGGGGCCCGAACTTGGCCGCGGCCTCCCCCGCCGGCTCCCGGGAGGGAGATGGGGGGATGGGGGCGCCGCCCCGCGGCGAAGGTGCAGGCGAAGAGGTATCCTCTGCCCCGCCACCGCCCACCCGCCCGGCGCCCCGCCCGCCGCCGCTGCCGCGCCCCCGGGCGCGCTCCGGTTTCTCCAGCCATCTTGTCCCATTTCCCTTTCTCCGCGGCCCCGCGCCGGGAGCGCTCCTGCCGCCCCCCTGCCCGCGCCCGGCCCGACCCATCTCCCCGCCTGGCCCGCTCCCGGCCCCAGCGCACCTGCCGAGCGGCCGGGGCCGGCGCCGCCTGCCTTCCCCGGCGGGCCCGCAACAAAGGCAGTGGCGGCGGCAGTTGCAGCTGCAGCCTCGGGACCCCCCGCCCCCGCCGCGGCCCGACCGCCGGGGGCCCGAGGGAGGGGCCATGCCGCCCCCGGCCCCCGCCCCGCCCGCCCCTCCGCGCGCACTCACCGCCGGGCCGAGAGCCGGGGCGTGGGCCGGGGCCGCGGTGGAGACGCCGAGGGCTCCGGCCCGGCTGTCACAGCGCCATCCTTTCCGTCTCTCCGGCTTCCCGTGCGCGCGGCCCCTCGGGAGGGAGCGGGGAGGACACGTGGTGGGAGGAGGGAGGGTCCGGCCGGGAGCTGAGGGTGTTGGGAGGCGAGGGGAGGAGCGCGGCTGATGTCAGCGGGCCGCGGCGGCGCCGGGGGACGGCGCCCGCGCCAGCTCCCGACCCTCCTCCCGGCGTGGCTTCCGGCCGGTCAGCGCCGCGCGCTCCTCTTGGCTGAGCTCCCGACCCTCCGCCCGGCTCCGCCTCGCTGGCCGGAGTAGTGCTCTCTGCCCTCTCTGCTCCCCCTGGTGCAGTTTCCTGTGCACCATGTGCGACCTCGGCATAGATGAGGCAGGAAGAGCCCGGATTTATGTTTGAACTGAATGTAGCCTGGGTGCACACGTTCATGCGCTTATTTGCATGAACCACTGCTTTGCACTTGCTTGGACGAGCACTCGAGGCACTCTAAGGCATGCTTCAAGGAATGTGTTATGAAGAGTAGACCAGCGAGGGGGTTGGGGGGAGTGAGGAGGGGTCTAGGATCTTTTGGGAAGCATGCATATTCTGGCAGGCATATGTTCAGAATTTCGTACGTAATATACATGCTGAAGGAACTTCCTGATTTTTGTAGTTGTTGCGTGTTAAATCCCAAGTGTGTAATGCCATGGAGGAAGTAACTCTAAAGCAGGATCTTCTCCAAAATGTTCAAAGAATTTGCGTGCAGATCTGTGGACAATACAACAAAAGTGAGCGGAGAAGCCCTGAATCTCTTCTAATTCTAGAAAAAGATCCCGGGTTTGGTATGTTTGTTGGGAACTCATTAAAGAAGAAATTACTCTGACAATTGTTAAAGCGGAAATGTAGGACTTTTTTCGGGATTATTGAGATAGCTGGCAAGACTATCGCAATAGAGCTGAGCTCTCCGGCTCAACTCTGAAAACAGCAAAGACGAGTTGAGGAATTATCACCCACATGAGAGTGAGGAGGTCAGTGGGTGGAATACTAAGAGGAGACAAGAAGGGTAGAGGGACTCTTGCTAAACCAACTTAACGGGATGCTTGCTGATGGCAAGCCAGGTTGATCAGATATCCAGGGTGGGGGGCTCTCTCTGTGCTGGGAGGGCTGAGGACCGGAGGGGGTGTGTATGTGTCCCATGTAGAGGCCTAGTGGAAAAGAGGGTTCAGAGGAGCCTGACTAAAATTTGGTCAAGGAGAGAATTTTGTCAAAATTTTCAGACTGTCCCTGAGAACTGAGTGCCTGCAGGGAAAGATTTCTCCAAGTTTTTGTCGCCATTCCTGTATTTATTTATATGTGACTTTGATTTCTCTCTGCCACGGAGAGGCTACAGTGGAACTGTGGCGCTCTCAATATATAAAATACAGTATGACAATCGCATCTTTGAAGTGTAATTATGGCGGACAACCAAAGACCGAGACCAAAGAGGTCTAATCGGTGGAGAGCAGTCAATTCAAATATTGGGAGAGAGGTAGATATTAGGATTTTTTGTTTGTTTTTACGCACAATCCTTTTTGTGTATAAAGTTAACATTTTTAGAGCAAGTGTGACATCTTAGGTCAAATTGATTGACATTCCCATCTTTTCTGAGAAAATGGCTGGTTCAAATGGAAAGGTGAGGGAGTCAGGAAGGAGAAGAGTACTAGGGGCACTGCTGACAGCTCACCTTCTTATAAAAAAAGTATTGATACAGGTTATGAGATAACCAAAGAGGAATATTATGCTAGGGTTTTAGGCTCTGAGAGCCCCACTGTTCTCATGCAGCTTTGGTTAGGTTTTCCCTGGGAAAGAGCCCAACCAACAGTGTCCTACCTGAATTCTTGACTTTGAACCCACAGCCCCATGATCTCAATTATTGTCACAGGCCCACCTTTGTAGAAGTCCACAACTGCTAACACGACTTACTCATAGGAACAAAGTGCTGGGGTCAGCACAATACACTGCAGACATTCATGTTTGTGGTTAAGTCACATCACTTGTCTCTGCCTGAGTTTCCTCATCTTCGGAAAGAGGGGGTTGAGCTAGTTATTGTCTGAGCTTCCCCTCGCCTCTATCATTCAGTGATTCCTTTCTCTGTAAGCCTTTGGCTTAGTCTGAATGGGGAGTGACTGAAGCTAGTCTTTGAAGTGGTGCATGGCTTTGGTACTTAGGTAGGATGGATATCTATTAGTAAGTGGTTAACAATTATGAACAGAACACCCATGGCATCAACATGGTAGTTCTTTAATGTGATTGGTCTGACTTCATCTTTCCTTCTGTTGAATTTTTGCAATACACAAACCATAGGGATTCCAAAGAGCCCAAGTCCCACAAAATACCTCTTGAACTGTAGTGTCTGCTGGTTAATACACATTTCTGACCTTCAGTACAGACTCCATGGCCCTCAGACAGCATAGCTACTGGCCCCCATTGCTCCATCTCTCAGGGACTGTGGTAGATTGAATTAATGGTCTTGCTTCTTTGTGTTTCTGTGGTAGTACACCCTGCTGTTACATAGCACACCTTGCTGAGGTCTCAGCTGTGCAGAATGTACTTCAATGCCCCTTCACTTGGCATGGCCATGTGACATGCTTTGGCCCATTGAATGTAGGTGGAAGTGACTACATGTGAGTCCTGAACATGGGTCCTAGAAGGTCTCACATATTCTCACTTATCTCTCTGGTAGCTTTTGTCCTCTGCCATGACAAAATCATGCCTAGTTAGTCACTGCCTCTCCAGCCTGGGCTCCAGAATGAGACCTGTGCTGCACAGCCATCCTGTGAACATGAGAAGAGGTCACTGTTTTGTTTTAAGCTATTCACTCCTCGGGAGGCTGGTTAGGTAGCATTTTTGTGGTGAAAGCTAATTGAGACAGTGACAACAGGCAGCCTTGGACTTAGAGCTCCCATCATTGGCCCTCATGGGGATGCTCTGAGGCAGGGGAAAGGAGAGTTGCCATTTCATGGTGGAAATCCTCAGATATGTGGACAAGGGAATCCGAGATTGAGAGTGCAGAAGTAAAGAACCAAATGGGGGGAGGGCATGCAACTGCTGGCCGTATCTTTCTCTTCCCTGGGATTCTGGCACTTCAGAGGAAGATCAAGATATGACCTCTACTTTCATATTCCCAGTAAAGCCTGAAACTATTCCTGGGAGATCGTGATAAAATGGTAAGGGAAACCCTGCTCCGGACAGTTCTTGGAAGGGTTAAAAGGTTCCTGGAGAGGCAGTGTGTTGTTAGAGAAACTCAGAGGATTAAGGAACAGGTAGAGGTCTCTCTAGAAAAAAAGCAAAGAGAATTGTACTGAGTGTAGTACAGTAGTCCCCCCTTGTTCACAGGGGACATGATCTAAGACCCCCAGTGGCTGCTTGAAACCAGTTAGTACTGAATCATTTTCTGTTCATGTCTTCCACCCACAAATTTAATACCTTTTCCATCTTAACTGAGCACTTACCATACACTGTGACCATAATTTTTGCAGTTTGGGGTGCAGCAGCAAAACTAGCATGGGTTTTGTCCTTCATTCCAATTTCATGAATAGAAGATTCGTTCTTACCATATCTTAGCAACCTCAGCATATGATTTTTTTACTTTCCTTATTGAGTTGAGAACTTTCACCTTTTCACTTAAAGGAAGCACTTTGTGATTTCTCTTTGGCATATCCAAATTACCAGCATCACTACTCTTGCACTTTGGAGCCATTATTAAGTGAAATACGTACCACTTGACGCAAGCACTGAGACACTGAGACAGATCAGTCTGATAATTGAAATGGCTACTAAGTGACTAATGGGCGGGATATGCTGGACAAAGGGATAATTCACTGTCCCAGGCAAGATGGAGGGTGATGGTGCAAGAATTCATCGTGCTACTCAGAACAGTGCACAATTTAAAACTTACGAGTTATTTCTGGAGTTTTCCATTTAATATTTTCAGACCATGGGAGACTATGGGTAACTAAAACTGTGGAAAGTTAAACCATAGATAAGGGGGACATACTGTACAGACTACAGACAGACTCCCAAATGTATAAAGGCTCAAACAATAGAAATTTATCTTTCATTTATGTAACAGTCCTCTGTGGGTGTTCCTGGTCCACAGGTGACTCTCCTCCATGCTGTGATTTAGAGACCCATGTTCCTTCCATCTTGTGGCTCTGCCACACCCTCAGGCCTTGTGATTTTCTTCATCCATCAGAGTGAAGAGGAAAGAGAAAATGGAGAATGTACCCCCCCCCCTTTTTTTTTTAGCCCTAAAGTGACACACATCTCTTTGGATAGCTCACTGTGTTCCTGAGCTATGACCTTCACAAGTATTTCTCAGTTTTTTCCTCCTTCCCCGTTAACTGAGACACGATGAAGAAGTTGGACTTGGGTTTTTCCCTTCCTCCAAGTCATTTAGGCTCTGGTAAAACACGAGTTGGTTAAGTTCTGTTAAAATAAGTTTTCCTTAAAAGCAGGCTTTTGTTAAGGAGAATAGAGTACGCTGGGCTTATTTAAAAATGGTTAATTTTCCCCTTCCCCTTCTGGATATATGAAGGGATTTTTCTCCCATATTCACCCTGAGAACCTGGTGAGGCTCCTGGACATAAAACTCAGGAAAGTGTGAGGGCTCCCAGGCAAATTTATCTCTTAAGCTAGTCGGGGCCCAGTCGCCAATAATTAGTCAATTGCCCTTTACATGTTCCTGCAAGGCTCCAGCTGCAGCTTCTGCTCCTAATAAACTATAATCCTCCATATTTGTCTGTCTCTCCAGTTTCCGGGATAGCAGTTTGTCCTGTAACCTCAATTCCCTGATGTATCTAAGACTTGTTGATTTTCAGTTTGTTCAGCTTTTTTTTTTTTTTTTTTTTTCTTTTTGTGAAGATAGGAGGGATGACTTCCAAGCTCTTCACATGTCAGACTGGCTAGGGCTTCTTTAAATAGGGAAGCTACTTATCTTTAACTTGCAGATAAGGCTATGGCAAATCTCCTACTTTACCTTTATCCTCAGAGATGACACAATTCAATAGCTAGCTTCCTTTACACCAGTGGAGTTGAGCTCAGTACAGCCCATTCATGCTGGTTCTTCTTACCTCTCAGTGTATATGTTATGTCTACAACCCTCTCTCATTCTCTTCTATAATATTCATTTATTGCTCCTAGTCTCAGCCTCTGAGGTGACACAAAACAAATCTAACATAACAGCCTTGTCGATATTTAAAAACTTCTGTTTTGTTCCTTCAAATCTCCCCTAAATGTTCCTGTTTTCTTCAATAGCTCCTCATAGGGCATGGTTTCATGCCCTATGTCCTTTGAGATTACTTATGATCTATTGTAGTTCAGGATTTTCCTGAGATCTTAGTAATACCATAATCCTCAAAGTAATTTTCCCACATATATTTTTGTGTGTATTTAGTTTTCTCTTCTTTCTACACTCAGAAGAGTCTTTTTACTGGAAAGGAAAAAGCAAACTAGTTCTTTGGCAGAAAACAAATTCTTCCCTAGCAGTGAATGCTAGGTCAGTTTCTCATGTGTCTTGTATAAGGGAAACTGAATGATATAATACTGTCCTCAACAACATTGTTTGAGAAAATGTAGTCTCAAAATTCAAATAATGTAGCTGTCAGCTTTTGCTGCACAATGGGATGTGAGTGGACATATGTGAGCAGAGAAATGACCTGTGTTTGCACAGTGGGGCTTGCCTCTGATACTCCAATGGTTGGCTATGAAGAGTTTTCCCTGGGTTTTCCCTCCTTGAGCCTGGTCTCTGGACCACATGTGGATCTGACCTTAACTCAACCCACAGCCTGGAACCAAGTCCAACCAATTCACTGCTTGAAGCAGAGCTGCCAGTGGAGCCCAGCCTAGATCATCTGATCCATAGTTGGCCTAAAGACCAGTGAACATGAAAATAAATACTTTTTAATATAAACCACTAGGTTTTGGGAGATGGGACCAGGCTGATCACTTGAGCATAAGAGGCAAGCCCCACTGTGTAAGTACATGTCAATCCTCTGCTCATATTATAACCACTAACATACTGTTGGTCAAAGCAAGTCACATGGCCAGGCCCGAAGTCAAGAGCTGGAGAAATACTCTCTCTCCACCATGAGGCCATGGTAGGAGGGTTGTCTCAGTCTGCCCAGGCTACCTTAACAAAATGCCATCGATTGGGTGGCTTAAACAGCAGACATTTATTTCTCACAGTTCTGGAGTCTGGGAAGTCCAAGATCAAGGTGCTGGCAAGGTAGGTTTCATTCTGAGGCCTCTTCTCTTGGCCTGTAGGAGACCGCCATCTCACTGTGTGTTCCCATGCACTTTCTTCAGTGCTACATGTGGAAAGAGAGTGAGAATTCCTTCTCTCTTCCTCTTCCTATAAGGCCACCAATCCTATTGGATTAGGGACCCACTCTTTTTTTTTTTTTTTTTTTTTTTTCGGTTACGTGGGCCTCTCACTGTTGTGGCCTCTCCCGTTGCAGAGCACAGGCTCCGGATGCGCAGGCTCAGCGGCCATGGCTCATGGGCCCAGCCGCTCCGCGGCATGGGGGATCTTCCCGGACCAGGGCACGAACCCGTGTCCCCTGCATCGGCAGGCAGACTCTCAACCACTGCGCCACCAGGGAAGCCCTAGGGACCCACTCTTACAACCTCGTTTAAACGTAATTACTTCCCAAAGACCCCATGTCCAAATAAAGTCATGTTGAGGGGCAAGGCTTCAATATATGAATTTTTAGAGGGCAATTCAGTCCATAGTAGGTGTCACTGTATAATACTACCACAAGGGATAAATAATTGGAAACAATAATTCAATCTGCAAAATTATTCATGACCCTCCCTTGTGCAAAATATACTCACACCCATTCCAAGATCCATCCCCACCCCCAAGTCTCATCTAATCACAGCATCAGCTCAAAGTCCAGATTTTCATGACTACATCAGGTCTGCTTGATCAGGAGACCTGTGATCTAAGAAGGCAAGTTACCCTCCTCCCCAGCTCTGCACACCCTGTATAGAATGAGAGCACAGGGACAGGATAACCACAATGGACACTTTGATTTGAAAGAGGCTGAGCAGTCTTTTTTTCTTTTGCGGTACACGGGCCTCTCACTGTTGTGGCCTCTCCCGTTGCGGAGCACAGGCTCCGGACGCGCAGGCTCAGCGGCCATGGCTCACGGGCCCAGCCGCTCCGCGGTATGTGGGATCCTCCCAGACCAGGGCATGAACCCCTGTCCCCTGCATCGGCAGGCGGACTCTCAACCGCTGCGCCACCAGGGAAGCCCTGAGCAGTCATATTTATAACAATTCTGAAAGCCCAGTAGGCAAGTGTTGTCAGGTTTCACTGTCCTGGGGGGTTGGGAATGTCTCTTGGTTAGGCCCTGGGTCTGCTTCTGGGAGCGACTCCGAAGCTCATGTCCTTTACCACTATGGCTCCACACTCTGGGAGGTCCTTCACTTTCCATCATTCTCCTTAGCCTCTTCTGAAGAGGCCATAAGGGAGCATGCCCATCGTGGTGGCAGAGTGGCCTTCTCAACCTGCACCCTGCCTCTCTAAAATATAGAGGCTTACAGATCCTTATTCATTGTGAACACCCTCGGGGTTGTTTTTTTTGTCTTTATACTCTGGGTTTGTGAGGCACCTTTTGCAAACACAGCCCTCCTAAAAACTTTGTGAATTTTCTAAGTATTTGATTACAATCTGCATCATGCATCCAAAGACACACGTACCACTCTTTGGGGGATAAGCGCTCTCTCGCGCTCTCTCTCTCTCTCCCTCCCTCCCTCCCTCCCTCCCTCCCTCTCCCTCCCTCCCTCCCTCCCTCTCGCGCTCGCTCTCTCTCTCTCTCTCTCTCTCTCTCTCTCTCTCTCTCTCTCTCTCTCTCTCTCTCTCTCGACACAGTTAAGGAAATGTGGGGCACTTCAGGCTTCTGGGCCAAGCTTTTTGTTATTTCTAGTGGTCCTTTTGTGTAGTTGGAAGGATCTGCTCTGTGATACTTTAGTCCTTTCCAAGGTCTTAAAAAGAGCTATACTTTTGATTTGGTCTTTTTCTCAAGTCCGTGTTTTAATAGCCACTCCTGTGATTTGATGGGAAATAGTTTCGTTTCCCCTACTCTGCAATTTCTGTGATCTCTATATTCCCTCTAATCTCTGCTTGAAATCTGGCCAGTTTTTTCTCAGCTCATTTCGTAGCTGTCTTTACTCTAGTACTTTATCAAATGTAACTAGTAACAGCTAGTCCACAGCCAACAGTCTGCCTTAAAACTTTGTCCTCATTTCATTAGTTACTTGCCTTTCCAGGAACTACAGGTGACAGTTTTATCAAATATTTTACCGCTATATAAAACGTCATCATTTTCCAGTTGATAACAGTTTCTGGGCCACCTGCTTCCCAGCCCAATTTTTTTACACTTTTGTTATAGCAGCAGCTCACCTCTACTCACAAACTTTCTGTTAGTCAGCTTCAACTGTATTACATATATTCCCAAACTCAGTGTCTTACAAAAACAAGCATTTATTTTTATGCTCATGGGCCTGCATGTCAACTATTGTTTAGCTGATCTCAGCTGGGCTCACCTGGGTAGCTCTGCTTAGGCAGTGGGTTGGCTGCACATGTTTCCAGCTTGTGAGCTGGGCTCAGGTGTGCTCACGTGTGTTTGCTTTAGGTTCCAGATTGAAGGGACAGCAGCTACTAGAAGAAAACTCTTTTCATGGTGGATTACAGGCACACAGGAAGGCAACAGCATCTGTAAGAAAGCACATTTCAAGTCTTCATTTATTTACGCATATCCTGTTGGCCAAAGCAAGTCACGTGGCCGTGCCCAAAGTAAGGGGCAGAGAAACATATGCCCTGCCTACCTTGAGGCCATAGGAATTATGTCTGCGTATGTACAAAGACTGGAAGAAAACATAGAGAAATGAAAATGATTCATATGATAGAACAGTGGAATTGTATGTAATTAAAATTTTTTCTAACATTATTATAAATGTTTTCATAATAATTTTAATTAGAATCCTATGGATCTTAGGAGTATGAAATAATTGTAGAATAATCGTATAATAAAATAAAATATGTCCAGAAAAAAAAGGGTGTGGGCATAAAATACCACAGGAGCATAAAGAATTGGGACCAATAACGCATAATAATTTAGTACAAATTGCAATCTTTGTTTGCTTTTCTGCTGACTTCCTGTTATTAGGAGCCCAAATGATGTGGTATAAAGACATGGCAGGGAGGAGAAGCATTCCATAATCCTCTGATTAGGTCTCTCAGTCTTTTCATGAGCCCGTGTTCCTGGCTTTCTCAGGTGCTTCTCTGCTTCCCACACCTTCACCCTTAAGTGAGACAGGAAGAGGGGGATGGAGCTGGATATTTCCCTTCTCCCAGGTCAGTTGGGCTCTGCTAAAACCCCAAGTTGTTTAGCCTCTGGTAAAATAGTTTCCCTTGAGGGCAGGATTTTGTTAAAAAGAACAGAATAGGGATTGCATTGAATCTATAGATTGCTTTCTTTACAGAATTAGAACAAAAATTTTTACAATTTGTGTGGAAACACAAAAGACCCTGAACGGCCAAAGCAATCTTGAGAAGGAAAAACGGGGCTGGAGGAATCAGGATCCCCAATTTTAAACTATACTACAAAGCTACAGTAATCAAGACAGTATGGTACTGGAACAAAAACAGAAACATAGATCAATGGAACAGGTTAGAAAGCCCAGAGATAAGCCCACACACATGTGGTCAACTAATGTATGACAAAGAAGGCAAGGAGATACAATGGGGAAAAGACAGCCTCTTCAGTAAGTGGTGCTGGGAAAACTGGACAGCTACATGTAAAAGAATGAAATTAGAACACTCCCTAACACCATACACAAAAATAAACTCAAAATGGATTCAAGACCTAAATGTAAGGCCAGACACTATAAAACTCTTAGAGGAAAGCATAGGCAGAACATTCTAGGACATAAATCACAGCAAGATCCTTTTTGATCTACCTCCTAGAGTAATGGAAATAAAAACTAAACAAATGGGACCCAATGAAACTGAAAAGCTTTTGCACAGCAAAGGAATCTATAAACAAGATCAAAAGACAACCCTCAGAATGGGAGAAAATATTTGCAAAAGAAGCAACTGACAAAGGAGTAATCTCCAAAATATATAAACAGCTCATGCAGCCCAACATTAAAAAAACAAACAACCCAATCAAAAACTGGGCAGAAGACCTAAATATACCTTTCTCCAAAGAAGACATACAGATTGCCAAGAGGCATATGAAAAGATGCTCAACATCACTAATTATTAGAGAAATGCAAGTCAAAACTACAATGAAGTATCACCTCACACCAGTTAGAATGGGCATCATCAAAAAATCTACAAGCAACAAATGCTGGCGAGGGTGTGGAGAAAAGGGAACCCTCTTGCACTGTTGGTGGGAATGTAAATAGATACAGCCACTGTGGAGAACAGTACGGAGGTTCCTTAATAAACTAAAAATAGAATTACCGTATGATCCAGCAATCCCATTCCTGGGCACATACCCAGAGAAAACCATAATTCAAAAAGACACATGCACCCCACTGTTCATTTCAGCACTGTTTACAATAGCCAGGTCATGGAAGCAACCTAAATGCCCATTGACAGATGAATGGATAAAGAAGATGTGGTACATATATACAATGGAATATTACTCAGCCATAAAAAGGAATGAAATTGGGTCATTTGTAGAGATGTGGATGGACCTAGAGAACGTCATACAGAGTGAAGAAAGTCAGAAAGAGAAAAACAAATATTGCATATTAATGCATATATATGGAATCTAGAAAAATGGTACAGATGAACCGGTTTGCAAGGTAGAAATAGAGACACAGATGTAGAGAACAAATGTATGGACACCAAAGGGGGAAAGTGTTGGGCGGGGCAGGCATGGTGTGATGAATTGGGAGATTGGGACTGACATATATACACTAATACATATAAAATAGATAACTAATAAGAACCTGCTGTATAAAAAAATAAATAAAATAAAATTTTAAAAAATACAAAAAAACAGAACAAAAAAGAACAGAACACTATGGACTTGTTTCAAAAAACCTACTTGTCCTCTTCCCTTGCCAGAAACATGAGGGGAATTTTCTCTGATCTTTTCTCTGAGGACCTGATGGGGCTCCTGAAGGTAAAACTTATGAATGCTAAGGGCTCCACTAAGACTCAGCCCCTGGAATTTTTAACTTATAGCTGGTCCACACTTAGACTCTAGCAAGTGTTTCTACCCATACTGGCTCCAGCGGTGGACTCCTTCTCCCAGGAAGCTGTGATTCTCTGTATTCACCTGTCTCTCTAATTTTCAGTGTGGCGACTTGCCTTACGGCCTCAATTTTCTCACAGATCTAAGAAGGGTTGTTGATTTTGTTTTTTCAGCCTTTCTTCTTGGGAGGACAAGAATGACCACCTCCAAGCCCTTTACATGTCAGAGAGAAACTGCTTTTCTTATTAGAAAAAAAGAAAACTTTTTCTCATGGAAAAGAATAGAAATTGCTTGAAATTCTCATGACACACATGTAACTGCTGAATATGGTTGTTTCTTAGGAAAAGTTGAGGGAATAACATAGAAATGTAACTCAGTAAAGGTGAATCAGTAAGGTGATAAATGGATGACATTTACTATTTATCCCTTAGGTGTCCAATTCTTGATGTAAGGAGTGAATTTAGAGATTTTGGAGGAGTAGATGGAAGCTAATTTGTGGGTCAGTCTTGTCTGAATAGCATTGCTGCCAGCCTAGCTTTTGCTAGAAGCTTGAAGAGAGATGATTTGCAAATGAGAAACAGAAACGCTGGTGTTTTATATTGCCCACAGGAAGACTCCATGTGCTCAGGAATCCACATCACCGGGGAAGGGCAGGGTGGGACAGAGTTGACATGCAGTGACAAAATTACAAACATTAAGTGACCTGGATAGAAGGGTACCTGCGGGCAAAGCCAGACTTTTCTTTATGAAAGTAATTTTAGATCCGTTTCAGCCCATGCTGGTTGGAATCCTTAAGGTTCTAAACCTCAAGCATGGTAAAGTACTGAATAATTTTTGCCTTGAAAAACTTTCAAGCAGATGTTACTAGTTGTCCTACAGAGGTTATGGAAAAACAGTAGTCCCATGAATCATCTACTGGTCTTTTCTATCAGCATAAATGCATGTTACATGCTTCCCCCTCCTTCTTCCTTAAGTGAGACAGGAAGACAGGGCTGGAGTTGGTTATTTCCCTCCCCAGTTCTCAATCTGCGTCTTACTAGACTATGGTACCTTGTTACATTACTGTCCCCCAAAGGTCATGTGTCTCAGGCTCCACCCCCACGTGATGTCCTTCCACATCAACTCTGGACTCGGCCATGGGGCTTGTGTTGACCAATGAGTCATCAGCAAGTCTGAAGCAAGCAGAGGCTTGATAAGCATTTGTGCATTGATACTGGCTCTCTTGGAGCCCAGTTGCCAAGGAAACAAGTCTGTGCTCTCCTGCTGGAGAGGTGATGTGGAGGAGAATCAAGATGTGGCAGGCCAAACTGACCACCAGATCTATCAATGAGGCCCTCGGGAAAGAGTCAGCTCCCAGCCAACCTGCTGTCTGACTGCAGCTGCTTAAGTGTCCCTAAGCAAGACCATTAGAAGTGCTGCCTAGGAGTGGTGTCTGCATCACGGTGGTGTAAGACAGTTCTCCTGTGTATCCCTCCCTTTTAAACAACGAAATAGGTATCCATCCATGAACATAAGGGCCTCTGTGGGTGTTGTGGGATCTAGCACCACATGCCAAGGAATCTGGGAGAAGTCTTGTCCCCGGTGATTTCAGTAATAGGCAGACAGACCTTGGTATAGGCTGTGGAAACGGGGAGCCAGCAAACCTGCCCAGACCTCTCTCAGCACAGTCAGGAAAAAACCTGGAGAGTGCTGCCCTGGGTAGATATCCATGCATGAAGGAGAATTTGCAAAAGTCCAGCTTTCCCAAGGAGAGATTCCAGCACACTATTCTAGAAAAAAAAAAAATGAGTTTGATTGCAGTGGAGGTGGGGGTAAGAGAAACTTTCCCAGGTCCCCCACCCCTTGAGGTGGGACCTCCATGACAAGGGGGACAGAGGATATTGGGAAAGAAGCAGAGAAGGGACTTCATTCCTGCTGATTGCACTCAGCAGGAAGTCTGCCCACAAGCCTCTGGGAGTACCGAACCCAGGAATCTATCAGATCCGTGGGCACCTCCAAGGCCCCAAGTGCTAAACCCACACCTTCCCCAACTCTGCACCGACACCTGCTGTGCACTTCCACACGAGGCATCGATAGAGAGCCCCAGTAGACTGGGAGCATTCAGAAAACACGCCACTATCTGTGGGCAAGGAGAAACCATAAACTTGAGCTATAGCGCCATCTTCTGGAAAACAAAAGAGAGGTTTCCACTAGCTAGCCTAGTGACTGGTAGGAAGACATAACAGCTTAAGAATCCTGCCACAAGAGGGAGCAAGAAGACAGGAGCAAAGACAGGTACAGAGACAGATTAAACCCCAGATACTAGCGCTCAAATACATAAAATCAGAAATGAAGGAGGAGACATTACAACTAATAATACAGAGATATAAAGCATCATAAGAGACGCTTATGGATAATTACATGCCAACACACTGGATAACCTAGAAGAAATGGATAAATTCCTAGAAACACATAACCTACCAGGACTGAATCAGGAAGAAATACAAAATCTTAATAAACCAATAATGAATAAGGAGATTGAATAAGTAATGAAAACGCTCCCAACACAGAAAATCCCAGTACCAGTTGGGTTCACTAGTGAATTCTACCAAACATTTAAAGAAAAATTAATACCAATCCTTCTCAAACTCTTCCAAAAGATTGAAGAGGAGGGAACACTTCCAAACCCATTTTATGAGACCGGAATTACTCTAACACACCTGATGCAAAAATTCTCAACAAAATATTAGCAAACTGAACTCAACAACACGTTAAAAGGATTATACACCATAAGCAAGTAGGATTTATCCCTGGGATGCAAGGATAGTTCAACATAGGCAAATTAATAACGTGATAGACCACGTTAATAGAACGAAAGATAAAAATCTTATGATTATCTCAATAGATGAGGAAAAAGCATTTGACAAAATACAACATGATTAAAACTTTCAAAAAATTAGGTAAAGAGGGAACATACCTCAACATAACAAAGGCTCTATATAACAAACTCACAGCTAACATTATACTCAATGGTGAAAAGTTGAAAGCTTTTCCTCTAAGATCAGGAACAAGGGTACCCATTCTTACCACTCTTATTCAACATAGTGCTGGAAGTCTTAGCTAGAGCAATTAGGCAAGACAAAGACATAAAAGACATGCAAATAAGAAAGGAAGAAGTAAAATTGTCTTTGTTTACAGATGATATGATTTTATATGAAGAAAATCCTAAAGACTCAGCCAAAAAACTGTTGGAACTCATGAATGAATTCAGGGAAGTTGCAGGATGTAAAATTAACATTCAGAAATCCGTTACATTTCTATACACTAACAACAAAACATCTGAAAAAAAAATGAAGTAAACGATCTCATTCACGATTGAATCAAAAATAAAATACTTAGGAATAAATTTAAACAAGGAGCTGAAAGATCTGTACAATGAAAACTACATGGCCTAATGAAAAACATTGAAGAAGATGCAAACAGATGGAAAGATATCCCGTGTTCGTGGGTCAGAAGAATTAATATTGCTAAAATGTCCATACTACCTAAAGTGATCTGTAGATTTAATGCAATCCCTCTCAAAATTCCAATGGCATTTTTCATAGAAATAGAAAACACAATCCTAAAATTTGTATGGAACCACAGAAACTAGACTAGCCAAAGCATTCACGAGAAAGAAGAACAAAGCCAGAGGCATCACATATCTTCATTTCAAAGTATATTACAAAGCTATAGTAATTTACAAAATATTGTACTGGCATAAAAATAGACAAATAGACCAATGGAACACAATAGAGAGCCCAGAAATCAACCCTCATGTGTATGGTCAACTAATATTTGACAAAGGAGCCAGGAATATTTAATGGAGAAAGGATAGTCTCTTCAATAAATGATGCTGGAAAAACTGGATAACCACATGCAGAGCAATGAAATTAGATCCCGATCTTGCACCACTCACAAAAATTAACTCAAAATGAATTAAAAACGTAAACATAAAACCTGATACTATAAAATTCCTAGAAGAAAACCTAAAGAAGAAACTCCTTGATGTTGGATTGGGTAATAATTTTTTTGATATGACACCAAAACCACAACTAATAAAAGAAAAAAATCAACAAGGGGGACTACATCAAACAAAAAAGCTTCTGCACAGCAAAAGAAACAAAGAATATGAAAATCAACCTACAGAACAGGAGAAAATATTTGTAAGTCATATATCGAATAAGGTGTTAATATCCATGATATCTAAAGAATTCATACAACTCAATAACAACAACAACAAAACCCCAAACAATCTGATTAAAGATAAGTGGATAAGCTGATAGGCATTTTTCTAAAGAGTGCATACAAATGGCCAACAGGTGCCAAAAAAAATGCTCAGTGTCACTAGTCATCAGCGAAATGCAAATCAAAACTACAGTGAGATATCCCCTCATACCTATTAGAATGGGCATCATCAGAAAGACAAAAAATAACAAGTGCTGGCGAGTATGTGGAGAAAAGGGAACCTTTGTGCACTGTTGGTAGGAATGTAAGTTGGTTCGGCCTCTATGGAAAACAGTATGGAAGCTCCTTTAAAAAATTAAAATACAACTACCACAGGACCCAGCAATCCCACTTCAAAGGGATATATTCAAAGGAAATGAAAACAGGAGTTAGAAGAGATATCTGCACACCCATGTTTAGTGTAGCACTATTCACAATAGCCCAGATAAGGAAACAACCTAACTGTCCGTCAGTGGATGAATGGATATACGTATAATGGAATCGTATATAGCCATGAGAAAGAAGAAGATCCTGCCACTTGCAACAACATGGATGGATCAGACAAACACTGCATAATATCACTTATGTGGAATTTTAAAAAGCCCAACTTAAAGAAATAGAAACTAAACTGATGGTGTGAAGGTTACCAGGGACTAAGTAATGGGGGAAAAGGGCAGATGCTGGTCAAAGAGTATAAACTTCTTTCCAAGATGAATACATTTTGGAAATCTAACGTGCAACGTGATGATTATAGTTAATACTGTATTATATGCTTGCAAGCTGCTAAAAGAGTAGATCTTAAATGTTCTCACTACAAAAAAAGAAATGGTAATTATGTGACATGATGCAGATGTTAGCTAACAATATGGTGGTAACCATTTTGCAATATAGAAGTCTATCAAGCCAACACATTGTATGCCTTCAACTTACACAGTATTATATGTTAATTATTTCTCAATAAACCTAAAGGAAAAAAATCCAAAATACTGCCTACTGAGCCCAGTCCAAATTATTGACCTACAGAATCATAAGCAGAAAATGATTAAGTCACTAAGTTTGGGGGTGTTTTTAATGTATAATAGACAGCTGATATGCTCAACTAATTAGCATTTGACAAAGTTGATCATGCTTATTATATATGTATATTTTTTTCAAATTATGGTAAAATATACATAACATAAAACTTACCAACTTAAAAACATTTTAAGTGCATAACTCAGTTACATAAAAAGCATTCACATGTAAAACCACCACCACTATTTATTTCCAGAACTTTTTCATCATCCCAAACAAAAATTCTCTACCCATTAAATAATAACTTCCCATTTCCCCCTCCCCTATTCCCTGACAACCATCATTTTACTTTCTGTTTCTATGAATTTGCCTATTTTAGTACTTCATATAAGTAGAATCATATATGTTTCCTTTTGTTCCTGGCTTATTTCACTTAGCATAAAGTCTTCAAGTTTCATCCATGTTGTAGCATGTACCAGAGTTTCCTTGTTTTTAAGGCAAATAATATTACATTCTATGTATATGCCAAATTTTGTTATCCATTTATCAGTTGATGGACATTTGGGTTGCCTTTACCTTTTGGTTATTGTGGAAAATGCTGGCATGAAGATTGGTACACAAGTATCTGTTTGAGTCCCTGTATGTCTTTCTTTTTAAAACCCCTTCTTCCAGGATGTTTTTTCTCTTATTTCACTAACTGCTTCTTCTCATATTTCTTTGTCATTCTTACCTGCCACACTTTTGAACATTTGAATGCCTCAGAGCTCATTTCTTAGATTTCTCTTTCTATACTCATTTCCTTATTCAGTCTGGTCCCCTGGCTTTAAATTCCCACATTTGAGATGAGACCCACATTTATGTTCCAGCTTGCAACATAACTACAAACTCACACTCAGCTGTCTACCAGAAATACTTATTTGTATGTTTAATAGGCATCTTAAACTAAATCAGTCCAAACTTTAAATCCTGATATTACCCTCAAATTATTCTTCTATTGTTCCCATCTTATCAAGTAACAGTTCCGTCCTAACAGTTTCTCTGGCCAAGTTATTCTTGATTCCTGTGTTTTTCTTTTAATTCATTTGGAAATCCTGTAGGCTGTACCTTCAAAATATATCCCTAGTCGTTCCTCCTCCACCTGAAATGAACCACCAGCATCTGTTACCTAGGTTAGAGAGAGAGAGTAACTTGTCAGAGGTCTTACAGCTGGTTAGTGGTTGCCTTGGCCGGCAGTGACACTGTGCAGGACCCCATGTTGGTACATCAGGTACCCTGTAGGCCTGTGAGAGGCGCTGTGGACAAGGAAAGCCAATCCCATCCAGAATAGGTTTCAATTCAGTAAGGATGAATTGATGCTCCTTCTATGGTGAAAGAGGTCTGATGCAATCAACTTGCCACCAAGTGGCTGGCTGGCCCCTTCAAGCTCAGTGTTAAGCTCTGCTACTGGAATATCAAATTTTCATCAGTGGCAGGACCCTTAGTGAGAAGGAGCCCATTTTGAGGGGCCTCTTCATAAAAGGCCTGATACCATGGCCATTATGGATCCATTGCACAAGCCCAGGAGTGGCTGAGAAAAGAGCCTGACCAAGGAGAGAGGACCTCTGCCAGGTTATTGAGGGACTCCTCTTTCCTGGGCGTCAGTGTGAGAAGCATAGATTTACACGCTTGTGCTCATGCCAACAGGTCCCTCCACATGCCCCCATGTGTCTCCAGTCTTCCAATTTTGCTTCTTCTAGGACCCTGGTCAACCAGTGAATCCATTGTCACTACACAGGAGTCCAAGTATAACCCATCTCTTCCTCCATTCAAGGTAAATAAACAAGCACACTGCTCACAGTTCTGGCCACTGGGAGGATTTCGCTTCACTGCTGCCTTCCAGATCATTCGGGTTCAGCTTTCACCCACATATGGAGGTAATCAATCTGTGTACAGGCCCTGAGATTTTCTTCCTCCATCAGCTGGTTGTAGGCCCCGCTCACCCCAGAAATAAATTGAAGGAAAGATGTCCATGTATCAGAATAGATGACATCGGGTTTTAGACCATCTGCTCATGCAACTTAGTTTTGCTCTCCTGACCTGATCAGGCTGGATCCCAAATATTTTATTTCCATTGTCTAATGATTTGCTTCTGTTCTCTGTGAATCTTATGACTCAGTGGATTTGGTAATTCGGCTCGTTAAGGACAGCTTCTGCAGCTTATTCAGGACACACTGTTCTCATGGCAGAAGGCAGGAACACAAGAGACCAAAAGAGCCCTGCATGTGCATTTAGAATTTCTGGTCACTCATGTTGTATACACATGCACATACACCCCATTGTCACCTGGCCAAGTGTGACAAGGGGGTGTGGAACTATATTTTACCCGTGAAGAGACAGGGCAAGGGAGGGGCTGTATAATGCTCTTACAAGAGAGGGAGCAGAGAGTTGGGAGTAAAATACCATCTGCCACATTCTTGAAGCCTTCTTTGACCAATCCTGCCCATCACGATCTCTTCTTTAGTCTTCCTGTGATATCTATTGTCTAGACCACTCACAGTTTTCTCCTTAGTTGTGTAGAGTTTCTGTTATGCTTTGGTTTGGGTTTATTTTCCTTCCCGTAAGCTTGAGAATAGGAGCCAGGAATTACATTTCCCTTAAATCTTTCAGTACAGTGCTGAGAGCACCTCACTTCCTCAATATAATTAGCTAAGGGGTTGATAACCTCTTTGTGACAAAATCATCAGCCACATCAGTTTTTATCTGGTAGCTCAAGGATCCCTGAAGATGCACTCAGGAGATATTCTCCTCTTATTACTTTACATATATGAGAAGCTACTTCTTTTAAAGGTGATTCAGAAAAGAGCAAGTTCAGAGAAGAAAAAGAAGGCTCAACAAATATTTGTTATAGGCGCATAGATATACTCCTCCTTTGCGGAGCTTACAGTTTAGCATTTACAAATCCTGGGGTATTTTCTGATCATCACAGAGAAAAGACCGATTTCATCTCAATTTCTAAAAAGTGTTTTGGTGAGATGGACATCAGGGGTGTGTTATCTTATTCCCTCATAACATTAATATGGAAAGTCAGTTTATATTTAATCACTAGGTGGTGACATTATGGTGTAGTTAGACATAATGTATTCGGATTCTCTATTTGCCAGACAATTCTAGTCAATATTACCAGCAGCTGTTAGGCAAAGGCGACAACTAGTCCATTAAGCCAGATGTTTCTGATCATCAGAAGCTCTGGGTTGTTTTTTTTTCTTCTGTAAAGTGGATTAATGCAAGAATCTAGTTTGTTTATATAGTTATTAGACTATTAGACTTGTTTATATGTTTATATAGTTATTAGACTCTTTCTTATGTCATCATCTTGAATTAAACAATCTGTGACTAAATGCTAATCTCTGGTTGGCTTCTGTTTTAGCCAAGCTATCGAAGGTCAGGAGACCCTGAGCTGCTCTGTGCATCCCTCTGACCACAAGGAGTGCCTCATGGGAAATGAGAGGCCTCTCTGAACATCAAAAAGGGAGCTGGTGTTTTGCTTGCCCACTGATCTGGAGTTGTGACAGAGATAAAATTGTAATTTCTAAGGCTCAGTCTGGTCTTGCCTTAGGTACCTATCTAAGCCTTATGTAACGTGTAATTTTACCGTCAGAAGGACCTGGATTTGACTCCTAACCCCAGGCAAGTTGTATTTTCCTATTTGCAAAACGTGGGCAATACGAATTTTGCTACCAAGGGCTGCTGAAGGCCTAAGTGTGAATCGATATCTATAACTTTGTCTATATCACATTCATACTCATATCTACTAATAATACTGCCCTGCCATGATAGGGGCACTCAACAATTATCAATGTACTCCCTCATCCCTTTATTCCTCATATCAAACTCTCTTCTAGACAAGCCAGTCTTCTCACTGACTCCAAATATGTTTTTCTCATTCTCACCTTCAGGTAGTGATGAAATAGGAACAAATGGAAAAATGAATATCCTTTCCTCAATCTTCCCTCTCAAAATTCTATCCTTCCTTTGAGATTCACTTAAAACACAGCTCTCTCTCTCTGTCACAATGATCATGTCTTAATATTTTATGGTTCTCTTTTTTTCTCCATTTCAGAGTGGGTATTTTGATTTCCTAAGGAAAGGATCAATTCCTTAGGACCAGAGCTATGTCATGGACTTCAATCGCATCCCCTAATGAATCTAACATAGTGCTAGGCATGTGGAAGACTCAACACACTTAGGTTAGGGATTTGAACCGGAAAAGGGCTAACAGCTCTTTAAGGGTAACGCACGGAAGGAGCGTTTGCCAGTGATATGAAGTTTAGAAGATCATGCCAAGAGTTCAGTTTAGTTATTCTGAATTTTAATTATTCTTTACCCCAGGCTTTGGTGAATTTTTTTCAAGGACCTTCAAGCATATATTAATTGAAACATATAATATTGATAAACATTTTGTAAAGAATAACTTATCTCTCAGAGTCTGCATGAAATAATTCAGATCAGACAGAAAAATTTATGGCTCTTCTGTAAAATGTTTATTTAAAGAATTTGGTTTGAACATTTGTTGTTAGAAGATACCCAGCCAGCCTTCGACTATGCCTTTCTAGGATATTCCATCTTGACTAAATTTTAATCCTAGGTTGTCTATTCTTTCAGCCAGAATCTCCATTGTGCCTGTGGTTATAGACACATAGAAGTGGTACAAACCATTTCTCTTATTTGCCAAAGCTGAACATAAAGAAGTATAATCAGGTTTTGGATCACCTGCTGTTTATATTTGTGTCATTAACTCTCATGTCCTTTCTCCCTCATCTCATCAGTTTTTCACCTAATGGACCGTTGGTCATGACGATGAAATATTAGGACATATTTCTTCAGGATCTTAGAGTCAGGAATGTTTAAACTGCTCCTGGATACTCCTATATTCACTTGATGGACCACTCAATTTTACAATTAACTGACCACTACAGGTATTTGCGCTTTCCAGATAGTGAGGGTAAATAAGAACGCTCTTCCTTCTGACTTGCAGAGAAAAGAGGCAGACAATTGTGTACATGGCATTCTCTGGATATACATCCAGACAAGTAAAAATGAAAATATGCTGAGCAGATTCAGCTATACAGAATTCATTATAAATCTCTAAACCTAAAGAACAGCAATACAGTAATTATAATATATATCTACACTTCTCCTTTACTTTTGTTATCTTTCGCAAAAATTTTTCCTCAAAGTTTCTAAACTCCCAGAAATCTTATGTCTGGATACATACTAACTGATTTTACATTGAACCCATTTTACTGTTTTCTGTTACTAGATTTCAAAACCTCTTGAAAAATAAACTGTTATCATTCAAGTAAAATCAATACTATTTATATATATGTAATTGTTTCAAAATAAAGGTCCTTTCAATGTCACGCTCTGGTCTAAAAGGTAGATAGATAGAGATGGATATGGATCAATAGATATATATCCACAGGTATATTATATACAAACACGTATAATCATTTTTATTATATTTATATTTAGTATATATTTATTGTGTTTTTACAACTAGTTTATATTTAGTTATAGGTATATATATATATATAAATACATATAAGTATATCAGTCTTTAGTTTTCATTGTATTCTAGTAAGCTGAGCATACTATTAACACGTTCCCATAGTACAGATAAATTCATCACTTTGCGGGTTTGGCTGTCTAGAGCCTTGGATCTTCTTTATAACTTGGAGAGAAGCATACTAGCAGAACCGTTAAAAACTTGGGTTTTGTGGTCAGGCAACTCTGATTCTAATGCTGACTCTGCTCCTTACTAAAAGCCTCAGTTTTCCTATCAGTAATAAAATGGAGATAGTAATACCTGTCTACTGAATTGTTGAGAGGATAATGAAATATTCACATAAGTGTCTAGCACTGGGCCTGGCACCTCAATAATTATTAATGCTATTATTGTAACACATCTCTGTCTTTTCTTTCGGGTAACATGTTCTAGCATTTTGTGATTTATTTTCCATTTGTCTCATTTGTTTTTTTCTCCTGACTTTTTCTTTTTTCCTCACTTTCCTGACTTTTTTCCATTAAGCAAGATTTTTAAAATATAACATTTTATCTCCTCTACTACATTTTGGCTAAACAGCTTTGCATTATTGTTTTAGTGATTACAGTAGAGGTTACAATATACACCCCTGACTAACAACAGTCTACCTTAAATTATTCTTTTTCACTTTCCGAACAATGCAATAACCCTACAAGGGTTTAAGCCATTTATTTCCCTCCCACATTTTGTGCTATTTTTGTCATACATCTTACTTCTACACATGTTATAACTACCATAAGATAGCCCCCCACGCCGAGTCTCGGGAACCTGAAGATTATGGTTTGAAATTATTTCTTCATATAGCTCCATTCTAACAATAATAATAATTGGTCAAATTGTTAAGATCATTAAAATAAAATCATTTCAATTGGTTTGGGAAATTATGTCTGTCTTTGCCTTCTTGAGGACCCTGTAGATGAAGTCATTCAAGCTTTAAATCTGTAAACTCTACCATTCCTAGTTTCAGGACCAAGACTCACCAAGGAATGAGGTTTATTATTAGCCTCACTCAGATGCCAGCTGGTGTGGTCTAGGATTAATCCTTCTTGTATAGACCTAAGGCCTGATGTGCTTGGTTGTGTGCCTTTGGAATCTATATACTATAGGATTTGCATTTGTTTACCCTCTTTTCTCTTCCCTTAAATTAACCTCTCTCCTCAGTTGGTTCTATCCATAATGGCTAGGTATCTGTCTCAGTTTACATTATTCATCTACTGCTAGGAGTGAACACTGTGTTTGACTTCAACCTACCTAGTCAGAGACTTAATATTGTGCTTAAATCTTGTCAGATGGCATCTCTGGGGGAAATGGCTTCTTAGCTCTATAACTAGTGGCTGTGATTCTTTTAAAAATAAATAGATTGATCCTTCATATGACAATGCTGCCACTCTTACCACCAGTCTGACTTTGAATTTCACTTGGCACTGGAATTCATTTATTTGAAGGGATGGTCCTCCAATTGGGGCAATTCTTCTTGTCCCCTTTAACCCGGTTTTGGCTTCTCTATCTTCACTGGACCATGTTGCTGAAGTTTTAGTACTTTTCAAAACTGAGCCTTAGAAGTGAAGACTAAACTGAACGTTACATAGAGTAGCAGCTCTCAAAGTCTAGTCCCTCGACCCCTACAGGTCCCTGAGATCCTTTCAGAGTCTGTGGGGGGGAAACTTCATAATTATATCGACTTTATTTGCCTTTTTCACTGTGTTGACATTTGCACTGATGACACAAAAGCAATGAAGAGTGAAAGGGCTGGTACCTCAGAACAAATCAAAGCAGTGGCACCAAACCATACTAGTAGTCATTGCATTCTTCCTTGCCATACATTTGCAGTTAAAAACAAAAAAGCCAGTTTCACCTAACAACGTCCTTGGTGAATTATGAATTTTATTAAATATCAATCCTCAGGTGTTTGTAACATTCTGTGTAATAGACTGGGAAATGCATAAAACATTTCTGCTGCATTCTAAAATATGATGGTTGTCACTAGGGGAAAAAAGCTTTGCAGTTGCTTAAGTTGTGAGCTGAGCTACTGACTTTTCTCATGAAACACCATTTTTATTTGAAAGAATAATTGACATGTAAACTATGGTTGTTTTGACTTGGGTATCTGGCAGACATTTTCTAAAAAAAAAAATGGATGAATTAAACCTGTCACTTCAAGGAAAACAACTGACAGTATTTGTTGTTAATGATAAAATTAGAGCATTCAAGCAAAGGTTCAAATATTGGAAAAATTTATTTGTTACTATAAGCTTGATAGCTTCCTAATACTAAAAGGGTTTTCTGATGAGAAATGTGATTCTTTGATATTGTATAACGTCAACATTTGGAAAATCTGCACAACTCAGGAAACCAGTATTTTCTAATAACCAAAGTATGATGATACAAAATTATGCATGGTTAAAAGATGTGTGCAAAGTGCAAGATAGACCAAAGGATTTTAGTGTACTAAGACTACAAAGAGTTCATTAAGGCAGTTTCAGATTTCATACTGCAAATAATCTGTAAAAAACTATCACTTGTAGAATCTTGTTTTAATGTCTAAGAGGAATAGCCTCAATTATGTGCAAAGGCTAATAAAATATGCTTCCTTTTCCCAGCTATATCTGAATTAGGCTGTCTTTCCTTCATAAACTTCAATGAAAACAGCATATTAGAAGAGATTGAATACGGAAGCAGATATTAGAATCTAGCTGTCTTCTGTCAAGCCAGACATTGAAGAGCTTTGCAAAATGAAAAAATAATGCCACTCTTTACATTTAAATTTCTTTCTTCTGAAAAAGAGTTATTTTTCATTAAATATGTCTATTTTAAAAGGCATTGGGTTTATCACTGTCATTCTTAAATAAACAGGTAAATATTTTTTAAATGTCTCAGTTTTAATTTCTAGTATGGTAAATATCAATAGATGTAACTCACACAAATAATTCTTTTGGCGTTTTCAATAGTTTTAAGGATATAAAGGGGGTTGAGAACCACTAACATTATTGAGAATAAGGGTGGAAATATTGTCATTTTCTAGATGGCTAAAGGTTCAGATTTTCCACATCATTCTAGATAATTTACACAATTTAAATTTTCCTTATGCAAAAAATAGCTAAAGGATAATTTGTTTTGTAAAAGTATTACTCATTAGGGATCACCTGTTAAGGATATGTTTAACTATTAATAGCAAATAACTACACAACAAGACAAATCAAGGCTAGGGGAAAAAAAGTAATCTTCTAAATTAAAAAAGAAGTCAAATAGATATAGAACATCCATTACCAAATTCCCAAGGGCAGAAACTTGAACTTAGATGATTATAAAGAAGGAAATTCTAAGATGGATTGTCATTAGTACAAAAATAAGCCTCTCTTCTCATCTAAAAGAAATTTTAGATTAACATGAATACTTTCACTGATCATAATTGTTGCAGAAATTGAGAAGGAATTAAACAGTTTCTCATTGTAAATATTCATACTGTAGGGTATTGCATTCAGTTTGAATTTGTCAAATTGTTCACAACTGAAGTGTAAAACTCTGGAGGTCAAGTTGTAGATTTATTAAAGTGAGTAGCAGCTAAAACTGGAGCTTGCAGGGCCCCTGTTCCAGTGGTCCAGATACCTTTGTCATTGTCCTTGCTGGTCACTGAGTAATAATTATAGATGTCAGGAATTTTTTATTCTTTCTTCAGTACTGTGAAACCATAAAATACTAAAACATTTATGATGCAAAATTTAACTTCCATACTTAAAAAGTCAAGACATTCTTCATTAGAGACGAGACATTCTTCATTATATGTGGATGACATTCAGCAAGGTAGCAGGATACATGATCAACATACAGAAATATGTTGCATTTTTTTTACACTAACCATGAAATATCAGAAAGGGAAAGTAAAAAAAAAAAATCCTTTGAAAATTGCATCTAAAAAAAATACTTAGGAATAAACCTGACCAAGAAGGTGAAAGACTTATACACTGAGAACTATAAAACACTGATAGAGGAAATTGAAGATGATTCAAAGAAATGGAAATATATCCCATGCCCTTGGATTATAAGAATTAATACTGTTAAAATGGCCATACTATCCAAAGCAATCTATAGATTTAATGTGATCCCTATCAAATTACCCATGACATTTTTCACAGAACTAGAACAAATAATCCTAAAATTTATATGGAATCACAAAAGACCAAGAATTGGCAAAGCAAACATGAGGAAAAAGAACAAAGCTGGAGGCATAACCCTCACAGACTTCAAACAATACTACAAAGTAGTCAAAACAGCATGGTATTGGCACAAAAACAGACATATGGATCAATGGAACAGAATAGAGAGCCCAGAAATAAACCCACACACTTATGATCAATTAATCTTCAACAAAGGAGGCAAGAATATAAAATGGAGAAAAGACAGTCCCTTCAGCAAGTGGTGTTGGGAAAGTTGGACAGCCGCATGGAAATCAATGAAGTTAGAACACTCCCTCACACCATGCACAAAAACTCAAAATGGATTAAAGACTTCAACATAAGACATGATACCATACAACTCCTAGAAGAGAACATAGGCAAAACATCCTCAGACCTAAATCGTACCAATGTTTTCATAAGTCAGTATCCCAAGGCAATAGAAATAAAAGCAAAAATAAACAAATGAGACCTAATCAAACTTATAAGCTTTTGCAAAGCAAAGGAAACCATAAACAAAATGAAAAGACAACCCACAGAATGGGAGAAAATCTTTGCAAATGATGCTACCAACAAGGGATTAATTCAAAATATACAAACCACTCATAAATTCAATAACAAAAGATGCTCAACATTAATTATTAGAGAAATGCAAATCAAAACTACAATAAGGAACCCCCTCACACCAGTCAGAATGGCCATGATCAAAAAGGCTACAAATAATAAAGCTGGAGAGGGTGTGGAGGAAAGGGGAACCCTCCTACACTGTTGCTGGGAATGTAAATTGGTGTAGCCACCATGGAAAACAGTATGGAGGTTCCTTAAAAAACTAAAAATAGAGTTACCATATGATTCAGCAATCCCACTCCTCAGCATATATTTGGAGAAACCTATAATTCGAAAAGACATATATAATAAAGACACCCCAATGTTCACTGTAGCACTATTTACAATAGCCAAGACATGGAAGCAACCTAAATGTCCATTAACAAATGAATGGATAAAGAAAATGTGAGATCTATCTATCTATCTATCTGTCCTACACACACACAATGGAATATTACTCAGCCATAAAACAGATTGAAATAACTCCATTTGCAGAAACATGGATGGACCTTGAGATTATCATACTAAGTGAAGTAAGCCATACAGAGAAAGCCAAATATCATACAGTATCACTTATATATAGAATCTAAAAAATGATATAAATGAACTTATTTACAAAACAGAAATAGACTCACAGACAGAGAGGGCAGACTTATGGTTACCAAAGGGGAAAGTGGGGGGAGGGATGAACTGGGAGTTTGGGATTAACATATACACACTACTAAATATAAAATAGAATAACCAACAAGGACCTATTCTATAGCACAGGGAACTATACTCAATGTCTTGTAATAATTTATAAGGGAAAAATTCTGAAAAAGAATATATATATATTTATTTATATATAATATATAAAACTGAATCACTTTGCTGTACACCTGAAACTAATACAAAATTGTAACCAACTACACTGCAATAAAAAAATAAAGATAAACATACTGTAGTATTTCTGATCATCTTTTAATGCCAACTTTTAAAAAATTACAAAAACATAGAAATAAGGCTACTGAGGTGTAACTGACATTAATTACATCCAGTGGGTTTAAACTCAAATTTATTTTTAGCTTGTTTTTGAAAGGACCCAATAACTAATTATCTCTAATATTTACCTCTGAATTTAAGTCCTACCTTTGTAGTTAGCAAACTGTGTTACAGGAAGAATTTTTATCTGCTTGTGAAAAATCTTTTCTCTCTTAATTACTTCTTTGTCAGCTACCCCTTGAGCTATTAAATATTGTTACCCAGTCAAAACTGTCAAACTGTCTTTGTGAAGCTCATAGGATTATGGTTGTATACATTTATAGACAGAGGATTTACTTCTGCAGGAGACAGAAAATGACAAGGTACAAGATTAGGTTAACCTCAAGTGGAAAAATGTAAATGGTTGTCAGCAGTGAAAAGAAATATCCTTGTCCCATTATAAAAACATCTATATCACTGAATTATTTCAAAGCAGTTGCATGGTCTTTTCTACCTGTCAGAGAGCACTCAAACTTCACAAATTATACATGGCTGAGAGTGCATTTTTAAAAATGTGTCCCAAACATGACTTTACTCAGTGGAGTTTACTTGACTTTCATCTGTTTAGCGATTGTGATCCTGCTTCTAATAAAACCCTTTGGTAGTTGTTTTCTTTTTTCATTCATGGAGTATTGTGAATAAACCAATAAATGTTTATAGAGCATCTGCTATGTGCTGCTTACTTTTCTAGGTGGTGGGGATAAAAAGAGGAAAAACATGGTCTCCTCTCTTTGGATAGCACAAAACAGCCTGACAAGACACTGCGAAATATTATACAAAGGTAGTGCAGAATTGAGGGGCACTACCTCTATTCTGTTCTAAGTGGGGGAGATCGCCCATCTAGTCATCTTATATAAAGTCAATCGCTGCTACTTGGGCAGAACCAATAACTTCTATCACAATTCCCATTGGAAAATTTAGTAAAATATTCTGAAACTGCTGTCCGTATAAAACATCACACTGCCCCCTTTTCTAGTTTTTAAGTTTCTTTAATCTATGACATAGAAAGAACATGCTTCCAGCATCATGTTCTCTGTGGGGTTTACTCTCAATCCAATATGAAAGAGGTTGCGCAGATTTGAAGATGAGATCAAGACTTCCTATATTTGCATCATCTGTTGTACCCACAGGTTGCCGAGTGAGGAGTGGATTAACTGTACACTGTGTAGGTGTTACAGAGGAAGTGTACTACTGGACGCTCTTTCAGGCCAGGTCCAGTCAGGAAGCCACCCTGGAAGCCGGGGGCAGAAGAAAGAACACAGTGGCTTCTGGAGAACACAGAGGTACTGGAGACAGAGCTCAGAGGAGCTAGGGGTAGCATCAGCATGCCGGTGAAGAGAGAAGCTATTCCTAAGAAACTGCATGGCAGAGATCTAGCAAAAAACTATAGAGAAAGAGAGAAATATAGTCAAAGAGGACTCACACTTAACCTTTGAGCAAATGAAAGCAGGTTGAGAATTTACAGTAATCCTGTTATAAAGAAGTAGTGTTTCCAAGATTTTACAGAGAGGAAGCTTTGTTTTTGTCTTTGTGGATGGCGCAAAAATCAGAACGCTTATATATTATTTACTGTTAACATTTTTGGAGAGATATTTCCAGCTTTCAGTGACTTTCTTAACTGCTCCCTCTCAATTCATGCACGCGGGGTTGGGGGCCGGCTCCCAGCAGCCATGTGGGTATAAAATAACTCTGCCCTCTGCCCATGGTTGCTTGGTTTAGGTGTGAGAACTGGACCCAAGTTGACCTAGCCTATTTGCTGGAAATTTAGAACAGGAATTGAGAAACACATTCCCTTCATATTGCTGGGCCTGTTGATTCAAGCTAGGTAGTTATGGACAGCCATATTCTGCATTGCAGGCTGGGAGCAGAGGAAGATGCTCTGTGGAGAGAGGGGAGAAGGAGTCAGTGGTCAGAGCAGAGACATGAGAGAGAGGATCCTGTCTGAGTTTTTAGCAGTTTTCCAGATTCTGCAGCAGGTTCTTCTTGAGGCCAGGCTGTGTGTCTGTCCTATGATGGGTAGTCCTACACATTTTTCAAAGTATCCTCTCTTTTGCTTAATTTAGCCTTGTACTACAGAGGGCCTGAAATGTGTGGCATTCATAATTGATTTAACTGTACAGGATATCACATAGTAGTTCTTATTCCAAGGGTTTCAGTATGAACCTGGTATAACCTGCTGCAGTTCTTCTGGTATTGGTATGGCTACATCACTATGTGCCATGTGACAAGTTGAGTTCTTCTTCCTCTCTCTCTCTTTTTAAAAATTTTTACTTAGCCACAGCAAGCAGAGAAGAAAAAGAAATAAAAGGAATCCAAATCGGAAAAGAAGAAGTAAAGCTGTCACTGTTTGCAGATGACATGATACTATACATAGAGAATCCTAAAGATGCTACCAGAAAACTACTAGAGCTAATCAATGAATTTGGTAAAGTAGCAGGATACAAAATTAATGCACAGAAATCTCTGGCATTCCTATATACTAATGATGAAAAATCTGAAAGTGAAATCAAGAAAACACTCCCATTTACCATTGCAACAAAAAGAATAAAATATCTAGGAATAAACCTACCTAAGGAGACAAAAGACATGTATGCAGAAAACTATAAGACACTGATGAAAGAAATTAAAGATGATACAAATAGATGGAGAGATATACCATGTTCTCAGATTGGAATAATCAACATTGTGAAAATGACTCTACTACCCAAAGCGATCTACAGATTCAATTCAATCCCTATCAAACTACCACTGGTATTTTTCACAGAACTGGAACAAAACATTTCACAATTTGCATGCAAACACAAAATACCCTAAATAGCCAAGGCAATCTTGACAAAGAAAAACGGAGCTGGAGGAATCAGGCTCCCTGGCTTCAGACTATACTACAAAGCTATAGTAATCAAGACAGAATGGTACTGACACAAAAACAGAAATACAGATCAATAGAACAGGATAGAAAGCCCAGAGATACATCCACGCACATATGGTCACCTTATCTTTGACAAAGGAGGCAAGAATATACAGTGGAGAAAAGACAGCCTCTTCAATAAGTGGTGCTGGGAAACCTGGACAGCTACATGTAAAAGAATGAAATTAGAACACTCCCTAACACCATACACAAAAATAAACTCAAAATGGATTTAAGACCCAAATGTAAGGCTAGACACCATCAAATTCTTAGAGGAAAACATAGGCAGAACACTCTATGACATAAATCACAGCAAGATCCTTTATGACTCACCTCCTAGAGAAATGGAAATAAAAACAAAAATAAACAAATGGGACCTAATGAAACTTAAAAGCTTTTGCACAACAAAGGAAACCATAAATAAGACGAAAAGACAACCCTCAGAATGGAAGAAAATATTTGCAAATGAAGCAACTGACAAAGGATTAATCTCCAAAACATACAAGCAACTCATGCAGCTCAATATCAAAAAACAAACAACACAATCCAAAAATGGGCAGAAGATCTAAATAGATATTTCTCCCAAGAAGATATACAGATTGCCAACAAACACATGAAAGAATGCTCAACATCATTAATCATTAGAGAAATGCGAATCAAAACTACAACGAGATATCTCACACCAGTCAGAATGGCCATCAACAAAAAATCTACAAACGATAAATTCTGGAGAGGGTGTGTAGAAAAGGGAACCCTCTTGCACTGTTGGTGGGAATGTAAATTGATACAGCCACTATGGAGAACAGTATGGAGGTTCCTTAAAAAACTAAAAATAGAACTACCATACGACTCAGCAATCCCACTACTGGGCATATACCCTGAGAAAACCATAATTCAAAGAGTCATGTACCACAATGTTCATTGCAGCTCTATTTACAATAGCCAGGACATGGAAGCAACCTAAGTGTCTATCAACAGACGAATGGATAAAGAAGATGTGGCACGTATATACAATGGAATATTATTCAGCCATAAAACGGAATGAAACTGAGTTATTTGTAGTGAGGTGGATGGACCTAGAGACTGTCATGCAGAGTGAAGTAAGTCAGAAAGAGAAAAACAAATACCGTGTGGTAACACATATATATGGAATCTAAAAAAAAAAAAAAAGAAGAAAAAAAATGGTCGTGAAGAACCTAGGGGTAAGATGGGAATAAAAACACAGACATACTAGAGAATGGACTTGAGGATATGGGGAGGGGGAAGGGTAAGCTGGGACAAAGTGAGAGAGTGGCATGGACATATATACACTACCAAATGTAAAATAGATAGCTAGTGGGAGGCAGCCGCATAGCACAGGGAGATCAGCTCTGTGCTTTGTGACCACCTAGAGGGGTGAGATAGGGAGGGTGGGAGGGAGGGAGATGAAAGAGGGAAGAGATATGGGGACATATGTATATGTATAACTGATTCACTTTGTTATAAAGCAGAAACTAACATACCATTGTAAAGCACTTATACTCCAATAAAGATGTTAAAAATTGTTTTTCACTTTTCTCTCTTTACCACAGAAAACTTGCTTAGCCTTCACTTAGTTGTTTATCATTTACATATTACTTTCTCTTCAGTTGTTTGAGACAATTAAAAACTTGTTCCTTTTGGCACCAATGCAGTCATGAACATAAACGAATTTGGTCATTGGCCATGCAGATGATCCCAAACATGCTTATATTCATTTTTAAAAGAGTAACTTGTAAATTCTTTTGGAGAAATAACATACAATCTTTTAGAGAAGCACTAACTACTGGATTGCGTGGTGAGAATAATGTCAGTGCCCATGTAAGCCCTTTAATATGCCCTTGAGCAAGGACTTTCCTCAACATTGCTTGTTGATCACAGTAATACCAGGTTGTGACAACCAGCAAACCAGAGGTATCAATGCTCTTGGCCTCCAGACCCCCGTGGCTCCCAGCCTGACTTGTGTGCCTCTGACTTTGTCCTTTACAGAGCTCCTGTTTGCACAAAGACCTGTTGCTCTCTGCAAGTCCTATACATTACCCCCAACTTGAGGTGGGGAAACCCAATATCTGATACTAGACCACCATTTTGACTTGGCAGGATCTCCAGAAGTTACTCGTGTTGAACCAGTCAAGTCCTGGCAGGGGGTCTTGGCCCAAGTCCCATCTGGTCAATCTCTAGCTCCTGACTTCAGTGTGTTCATATAGAAACATGAGACCAAGAATAGCTGGTAACATTAATCGGCATTCCTTGGAAATTATGTAACTTATTTATTTAAATAAAGTCCATGTAATCAGCTGTCACTAGGATTTTATTGGAAATACCCACAGGGATATTTGCTTTGCCTGGTGCATTGCTTTAGTCCTGATATTGCGTCGGGTCATCCACTGGGGATTCCTTAGAGGTCTGCCTTTTCATTGAACTGAACACAATGGAAAAGGCAGAAGTTCATAATCTGGAGAATGTGTTTATAACATTCCATCATATCAGAAAGTTCTAAGTCTGCACTCTGTTGTTCCAATTTCTGTCCATATATTTTGTTGTTACTCATCTGCCCTAGATTTGTCTTGAAAGATCAAATTAGATGACATTAATAGGGTGCATTTCATAATCTTAATTTTGCAAATACAGCTACAAATGGCACTTTGTAATATTGTAAAACTGCCTTTGTGAGTTCCACCTGCCAACTAGGTGGAAGTGGTGTGCTCACCTTAGCAATAGAAACAAGTTTCCAGAAAGATTGCTACAACAATGCTTCTACCACCCACCTGCTGCCTCCCTATTTTTCTCTTTCCAACTCTTTCTAATTTGGAACAAATTCTGCAGTTTCACAATTCACAGACATCCCCACTCTGTAGAAAGGGAAAAGGCTTTTATCCAAATTACTTGAATGTGACAATTCATATTTAGCACACCTACAGAGATAGTTTCTCAGATATTTTAAGTCAAATATTTATACTCTATATTATTTATACGTTTGTTTTCAACTTTGGAAAGGTTTGTATGTTTGTTGCACTTGGGGCTGTCCATCTTTGTCTAAAAAGACTCCGGATAGCTATATTTTATGAGGTTTTGCTTTTTTTTTTTTTTTTTTTTTTGATGGCGGGAGGAGCGAATAAAATAAAACTTTGCTAGAAAGCTAAGGTGGAAAATAACTAAGGGAATTTTGAAGGCTGCCCAGATGAGAGGGCATAAAAGGCAACCACAGAGATG
Organism: Phocoena sinus; assembly: GCF_008692025.1. Taxonomy (NCBI): domain Eukaryota; kingdom Metazoa; phylum Chordata; class Mammalia; order Artiodactyla; family Phocoenidae; genus Phocoena; species Phocoena sinus. The sequence continues at coordinate 123,748,434 of NC_045763.1, read as the reverse complement.
GGCTGGGGCTCTAAATAATGGCCAAGGAATAAGTACAGTAGTAAGGACTGGTAAGTGGGGAACAAATGAGGGTGGAGGGGTTCGAGTTGGCCCACTTAAAGAGATGAACAGGAAGTCTCCTCTTCCTTAGTCTTTGTATCACAGGTGCAGCAGGGCCCCAGGGTCCTTGAAAAGACCTGGCTTATTAAGGGCGGAACAGTGGCTAGGCTCCCATGACTCTTCTTTCAGTTCATACCCTCCCTTGTGCTAAGTGACAGAATGGATTGCATCCTGTGGGAATTCAGTACTTCTTATGTCATGTGTCTAGGTCACCTCCTCAAGTTTTCAAAGCGGGGGTACAGAGAAGCAGGGCAGGGTATAGCAGAGAGTGGATGGATAGTGAGGTAGATCCACATGAAAGCAGAGGCTAGGTTGAGGTAGAATTTCCACAGCATTAGGAAGGTTCCAGGTGTATTTTGTTATCAGTAAGGGACTTGTCTGTTTAAGGAGGGGAGCCAGATGATGTTTCCTGCTCAGATGTTCTTTCTTGATTCTCGATGCCACGGATGGTAGCTCTTGAATTACTTGTGTGTTGAAGTCGCTCATAGGCTCTCCAGGGTAATGATTGATTGCGAAGGTGATGGTGAAATAGTCAAGGAGTGTTCTGGGTGAAGTGCAGTAATTGGCTAAGAGCAAACTGGTCAACATGAAAATGATCTTTGGATATACCATCCGCACATTTTCCAGCCTTTAGTCTTTTAGTTACTTACAGTCTTCATTACCCACTATTTCATAATTAATTAATAATTAGTTTTCAGTCAATTATTTTTATAAATTCCAATATGTTGAAACAAACTAAATTCCATCAATTGGTGGGTTACTGAAATAAATTATGTAAGTTTAAAAGGTGTGTTTCAATTTTTGAAGAAAAACTTATATTTATATACATCAAAAACAATGAGAGAGACTAGATACCAAGTTGCTCACAATAGTTGCCTCTTTCACTACATTCAGGTCTTTCCTGCGATGCTCTTCCCCAGAGAGTCCTTCCCGGACCATATTCTATACAACAAATTTTTATTCTTCTTCCTGGTCCTTTTCTCTCCTTGACATTATGCTTATTATCTACCTGTTTAGTATTTATCTCCCCCTACATTATGTAGCTCCACACTACCAAGGGACTTTGTTTTTCTTGTTTTCTGCTGTATCCCTAGTGCCTAGGACAGCCTCTGGAGCTCTGAAATGTTTGTTATACGGATGACTGAATATGAAATTGCATAAATGGAAAATACTGCTAGCACAGTATTAGAACAATGGTGCTTCCTTTAGGTTCAGAGTAGGATCACACTTCAACTGGTTTTGTCTGCTAATTAAACAGGATGCTTAAGTCAGCTAAGGGAAGGATTTTCTGAGAATACAAGGACCTAGTCACGCTTTGAATTGTAACCAGCTGGGGCACCAAGCTATGAGCCACCTACTGTGATACTCACTTGAATTCCAATAAGCTGGGAAAACTGGGACCTGTGATTCCCTGTCGTCGAGGTGTCATTGCAGGAGTGTGAAGCTGTCTTATGATGTACAGTACAAGGCGGCTGCTGCTTCCACCTCCTGCAGCACTGGAGTCGCTTATTTACTAATTGGCTAGGATTTCCTTCAAGGCTTTGGAAACAGTGACAGCCAACTGTGTGATATAAACCACAGGATCTACTTTGGGCGTTCCTGGTTCTTAATCTACTCACTGCAGTGCCTTAAGGCTAGCCAACTGTACAGATCTGTTTCATCATTTCAAACACGAAGGGCTATTAATGCTTCCTGGCATCTAAAGAACATTATGTAATTAGTTCATATTTCAAATTGTTTCACATTTATAAGTATCATTATTTTGAAATAGACTCCTTCAAAGAGTCAGAGAAAACTACATGTCAAAAATACTAAGCTTCTCCAATTAAAAAAAAAAAAAAGATCCAAGCCACCTGGAAAATGAGTGGCCAGTTGGAGGACCGTTGCCCTGGAAGTTCACCTGGACCCACAATAGGCTTTGCATGAGCAGGAAATAAACCTCTGTGACACTTTGAAAAAACAAAACAAAACAAAACTAAGCTTATAACTTGTCTTCTTACTCATTTACTCCCCTTGGGAATGGGCTTGCTCAGTGGGAGTTATTTAGTCAGAAGTGTTTGTTGCATTTTCAATGGATGCAGTTTCTTGTTGGGTATTATCTGATATGAGGGAGATAGGATGGAGGCTTTTTCATGCCCTACAGAAGGATCCATTTGTCTGAAGGGGTCTCTCGGAAGTGGACTGAACCATTCTTAGCCATGCATACTTCTGATTATGTGTATTTGTTCATGGCTTCCTAATGGATCTGATAGTTCATTCACCCTGAAAGGAAAGCTTCTGGAGTTCATATCTAGTCCCAACTCTTCAAATACCTTGGGTAATCTCCTCAGCCTATAGAGTCTGAGAAGTCTAGAGAACCAAGGACAGCAGAATATTCCTTAGCTGGTCCTTGCATTCCCATTGCTGCTGTCATCATGCCCAAGTCCGTTGGGAACAGAGAAGGATATGGGGAGGGGAAAGGGTAAGCTGGGACAAAGTGAGAGAGTGGCATGGACATATATACACTACCGAATGTAAAATAGATAGCTAGTGGGAAGCAGCCGCATAGCACAGGGAGATCAGCTAGGTGCTTTGCGACCACCTAGAGGGGTGGGATAGGGAGGGTGGGAGGGAGGGAGATGCAAGAGGGAAGCAATATGGGGACATATGTATATGTATAACTGATTCACTTTGTTATAAAGCAGAAACTAACACATCATTGTAAAGCAATTATACTCCAATAAAGATGTTAAAAAAAAAAGGTGGTTGAAGATTTTGATCCACATTCTCATTTCCAATGAAACTTTTATGTCTAGGGTCAGTTCAACAAATTTTTGTTTTTTAACTTTCATAAAACAACTTATCATCAAAATTAACATTATTGATAGGCATCTGCACTGTGGTAAAGAACTATAACTATTGGGAAGCACTTGGATTCAGAAAAATATGTTTGTATTTTGTCTAAGAAGTGGAAGTATGAAGAGTTTAAAGAGGTTGAAAGTATTTTCTTTGGGGAATTCCCAGACTCGGCTTGGATAAACTTTAAGGCACATTACATGAGTGCGGGGGGGCTTCTGTTGTCCATGCTGTCTCAATAGCCTTGCGTGTGCCATTTGTCAAAGATGAAGATCTAACTTGCATTTCTGAACCCCTCAGGAGGATAGAAATGCAGCAGAAAATTAGAGGAATCACAATAATATCTGATACTTATAAGGCACAGTGCTAAGGTGCACCACTCGTGCTTCATTCATTTTATCATCATGACTCTTCCGTGAGGTAGAAACTATTATCCACATGTCACAGATGAGGACACAGAAACTTGATTGGGTGAGGCAACCTGCCCCATATTGTATAGTAACAGGAGTTAGGGCTGGGGTTTGAACCCGAGTCACTCTGACTTTGGAACCTGAGGCTTTCAGTCACGATGTGTGTGTCTAGACCCCTTTCACTGCTTACAATTTTGGGAATTAAATGTGTAAGAAGAGTTAAGAATGATGCTACTAAAATTTTATTCAATGAGGTGTGAGATGGGGCAGTTGAAAGCTATTTAGGATATATCATATTCTGTATGGCTTTTTGCTATAATATATTTAAATACTAAAATATTACATTTTTAGATTAAGAAATCAAAAAGGCATACACACACAAAGGAATATTATTCAGCCATAAAAAGAAGGAAATCTTGCCATTTGCAACAGTATGAATGGACCTCAAGGACATTATTCTAAGTGAAATTCATAGAGAGAAAGACAAATACTGAACAATCTCACTTGTATGTGGAATTTAAAGAGGCGAGGGTTGAAGGGAATAAGTGAAGGTGATCAAAAGGTATAAAGGGCCAGTTATAAAATAAATAAATCCTAGGGGTGTAATGTGCAGAAGTGACTTTAGTTAATAATACTGTATTGTATATTTGAAAGTCACTAAGAAAGTAGATCTTAAAAGTTCTCATCACAAGAAAAAATATGTAAAAAACCTGAAATTAAGAAATTAAAAGATATCTTTATGGAACTCATAACCAAAGCCCTTTATGAAATATTCCAAAGAAAGGTATTTTCCTTTCTATCATTGTCAGGTTAAACCTTGCATTTAATGAATTCTTTGCCTATGTGTTGATCATCAATGTGGGAGAGAATTTTTGGACTCTTTTATTACAACGGGTAAAGAGTATGGTATCAAGGGGATTCCCATTATCCCAAACCTAGTTCCATATCCATGCACCGTGTCTTGTGTTGAGCAAAACCTATAAGAGAGTTGTGCCCAATAATTTTACTTCTTATCCTACTTATCTGAGCCTTAGATGTGTTTTTTATAAATTGTTAAGAGCAGGGGATTAACTTCTCGCATCACCTTTCCTACAATGTCTGATCCATTTCTCAGGTCCTGTCACATAAAGTTTTGAATTTACCTATTGTTTCTCATGACCTATTTCTATCTCAGTGTTTACTATAGCTGTGCTAGGTGCGCTTAGTCTCAGAATCTGAAAAAAAAAAACCAAAAAACATTAACGCAAATAAGTTATTATGTTGGGAGCTAAAAGTTAGTTCTCTCCTAGCTCTGTCATTCTACAATTCAGACTGTTAGAGAACTATCAGCTTGTATACTGGATACAAAGTCTGAGAAAACCACAAAAACACAATGTGGAAATTTACATTAAGAAATCTTAAATATTTACAAATGGAAAATTTAAGTACAAAGTCCAAGAAAAATAGAGGATACATTCTGAGAAAAGCTTTACAATTCTACCTGAGTTATTTAACAGAGACTACAAAAAAGCTTCAGCTTTGACACCAGTCCTTGTTCTTACATGTCACCATTACATTACACAGCACATTGTGACCTTCTGATTTTAATATATAATATTATTATTATTCCTTTTGTCCAAAAAGTCTTCTCTTTTCTATATGTACCCAGTTATATCTATGCATTAAGACTCAGTTCTGTTAATTGAGAAAAATGTAATTAAAACTCAGATTTTGTCTCCCCTTTCAAGTCTTTCTTGACTACTTTAATTCTCTTTGACCTTTTTTCCATACCTATAATTGGTAATACACAATTTAAGACATAACCATGTAATTTTCTAGTTTTCTGTTACTGCCCATTATTTCATCTGCTTCTTATTCCTCCTTCAATTAGAGAGTGAGGTTGCGAGGATAGTACATGACCATTCTCTTTGAGTCCCCATCATAGAACTGAAGGACAGCATAGGGACCCATGAAGGAAGGAATGGGCTCAATACTCTTAAGGTCAAGCCATTTGTATCTCAACCTTGTCTTGATGGGGGAATCCCTGATTTATCTCCCAGGAGGGGAGCATTTTCAGGGTGTTACTTTTGATTTTTCCTCCGTCTGCATCCTCACTCACTTCTCTTGGTGGGAGGGGAAATGGCTTTTCTGATGGGTGAAATGGCAGAGTGTGGTTTGGTTGACCTGAAGAAGACCTGGAGCCCTGCCTGTCTTAGGCTGTTTCTTCTGCTCTTCAAGGGTGGGAAGCAGACTGTGGTCCTCCATGCATCTGGCTAGAGATGAGCTCTTTGAAGAATCCACTGTCCTAGGCACTTTCCAAAGTCTAGATCTGAGGGAGAAGAAATAGGATTCTGATTCTGATTGTGGGTTAAGCGAAATTTTCCAATCCAGCTTGAACAGGAAGACCTTGTATTTTGGGTGAGGAAGGCAATGCTATATTTTAATCCACATTTTTCTTCTATGTCTTTTTCTCACTCACTTAAAACCAATAGGGAGAAATATATATGTCTATTGCTAGCACCTCCAAATTCATAAGTTATATATTAATTTCCTTCAAGGAAGTTTTCTTTTTTAATGTAAACATTCTCTCCTTATTTCAAAAGGGAGTTCATAAGTCATTAATCTTAGAATAAAACAAAACTCATACTGTCTTACAGATGGCCAAGAGGCACATGAAAAGATGCTCAACATAACTAATTATTAGTGAAATGCAAATCAAAACTACAATGAGGTATCACCTCACACCTGTCAGAATGGCCATCATTAAAAAAATCTACAAACAATAAATGCTAGAGAGGGTGTGGAGAAAAGGGAGCACTCATGCATTGTTGGTGGGAATGTAAATTGATACAGCCACTATGGAGAACAGTATGGAGGTTCCTTAAAAAACTAAAAATAGAAATACCATATGACCCAGAAATCCCACTAACCGGAATATACCCAGAGAAAACCATAATTCAAAAAGACACACGCACCCCAGTGTTCATTGCAGCACTATTTACAATAGTCAGGACATGGAAACAACCTAAATGTTCATCAACAGAGGAATGGATAAAGAAGATGTGGTACGTATACACAGTGAAATATTAGCCATAACAAGGAATGAAATTGGGTCATTTGTAGAGACATGGATGGACTTAGAGACTGTCATACAGAGTGAAGTTAAGTCAAAAAGAGAAAAACAAATATCATGTATTAATGCATATATGTGGAATCTGAAAAAATTGGTATAGACCCTCTTATTTACACAGCAAAGTATTATCTGATGTCAAAAAATATAATATACGTGCAATTATTGTTTCTTTGCAAAAGACACCACCAAAGATCCAGGATAAGTATATAGCCAGAAACAAATTTCAAAACTACTTTTCACTTGCCCTGAATCCCGCCAGCATATTTGGGTTCAATGGAACTTGATAATTCAGGTATAAGTATTTATTGTGAGTTCCACTGATGTGAGCTCTGTGGGAGGTGTTTTGCGTATAGACGCTGATAGAGTTGGGGGATCTGTTGCCACTCATGGGCCCAAACAGTACAAAGAGGAAAGTTTAAAATCTAAAAAAAAGAAAAGAAAAAATGGTTCTGATGAACCTAGGGGCAGGACAGGAATAAAGACACAGACATAGAGAATGAACTTGAGGACACGGGGAGGGGGAAGGGTAAGTTGGGACGAAGTGAGAGAGTAGCGTTGACATATATATACTACCAAATGTAAAATAGATAGCTAGTGGGAAGCAGCTGCATAGCACAGGGAGGTCAGCTCAGTGCCTTGTGACCACCCAGAGGGGTGGGATAGGGAGGGTGAGAGGGAGATGCAGGAGGGGAGGGGATATGGGGATATATGTATACATATAGCTGATTCACTTTGTTATACAGCAGAAACTAATACAACATTGTAAAGCAATTATACTCCGATAAAGATGTTAAAAAAATAAAGTGATAAATGCCTACATTAAGGGGAAAAAAACTCAAATAAACAACCTAAGTTTATATCTCAAGGTATAAAGGGAAGAGAAAGCAAAGAGAAGAACAATCAAAGCCCAAAGTTAGCAGAAAGAAGGAATTAACAAAGATCAGAGCAAAAATAAATGAAATAGAAACAATAAAGACAATAGAAAAGATCAGCAAAACTGAGTTTTTTAAAAAGATAAACAAAATTGACAAACCTTTCTAGACTAAGAAAAAAGGGAGAATACTCAAAAAATAAATCAGAAATGAAAGAGGATTCATTACAAGTGATACCACAGAAATGCAAAGGATCACAAGAGACTACTAACAATTACATGCCAACAAAGAAAATCCAGACCAGATGACTTCACTGGCGAATTCTACCAAACATTTAAAGAAGAATTAATACTAATCTTTCTCAAACTTTTCCAAAAAATTGAAGAGGATGGGACACTTTCAAACTCATTTTACAAAACCAGCATTAACCTGATACCAAAGCCAGACAAGGACACTCTAAGGAAAGAAAATTACAGGCCTATAACCTTGATGAACACAGATGTAAAATTCTTCAACAAAAGTCTAGCAAACTGAATTAAACAGCACATTAAAAGGATCATACACCATGATAAAGTTATATTTATCCTTTGGGTGCAAGAATGGTTCAATATACACAAATGAATCAAAGTGATATTAACAGAATGACAGATACAAATCATATGATCATCTCAATACACACAGAAAAACACCTGACATAATTCAGTAGCCTTTCATGATAAAAATTCCCAACAAACTGGATGTAGAGGGAATATATCTCAACATAATTAAGTTCACATATGTTCAGGAACAATATAAGGATACCCACTCTTACCACTTCTATTCAACATAGTACTAAAAGTCCTAGCTAGAACAATTAGATAAGAAAAAGAAATAATAGTCATCCAAATCAGAAAGGAAAAAGTAGAAGTCTCTGTTTGCAGATGATATGATCTTATATACAGAAAACCCTAAAGACTCCACCAAAAACTGTTAGAGCTAATAAATGAATTCAATAAAGTTGTAGATTCAAAAGCAACACACAAAATCAGTTTCATTTCTATATACTATCAACAAACCATCTGAAAAGAAATTAAGAAAACAAATCTCATTTACAATAACATCAAAAAGAATAAAAGACTGAGGAATAAATTTAGCCAAGGAAGTAAAATATCTGTACACTAAAACTCACAAATCTTTGATGAAAGAAATTGAAGACACACATAAATGGAAAGATATCCTGTGTTCATAGATTGGAATAATTAATATTGCCAAAATATCCATAATACCTAAAGCAATCTACATATTCAATGCAATTCTTATCAAAATTCCAGAGGTATTTTTTAGAGAAATAGAAAAACAACCCTAAGATTTGTATGGAACCACAAAAGACCTTGAGTAGATAAAGCAATCTCAAGCTAGAAGAACAGAACTGGAGACATTGTACTCCCTGATTTCAAAATATACTACAAAGCTATCATAATCAAAATGGCATGGTACTGGCATAAAAACAAACACATATTCCAATGCAACAGAATATATAGACTAGAAATAAACTCAACCATATACAGTCAACTAATCTTTGACAAAGATACCAAGAATACACAACAGAGAAAAGATAACCTTTTCAATAAATTATACTGAGAAAACTGGATATCCCCATGCGAAAGGATGAAATTGGACTGTTATCCTATGCCATATGCAAAAATCAACTCAAGTGAGTTAAAGACTTAGACACTTAAATGTGAGACCTGAAACCATAATAGTCCTGGAAGAAAACATAGGGAAAAAGCTCCTTGACATCGGTATTGGCAATTGTTTTTTGCATATGACACAAAAAACACAGGCAATAAAAGCAAAAATAAACAGGTGGGACTATATCAAACTAAAAATTTTCTATGCAGCAAATGACACAATCAACAAAATTAAGAGGCAATCTATGGAATGGGAGAAAATATATGCAAACCATATATTCAATTAGTGATTAATATCCAAAATATATCAGGAAGTCATACAACTCAATGGAAAAAAAAACAATTTAAAAATGGGCAAAGGGCTTGATTAGACATTTTTCCAAAGAAGACATAAATGGCCAACAGTTACGTGAAAAGATGCTCAACAACACTAATCATTAGGGAAATGCAAATGTAAAATGAAGTATCACCTCACACATGTTAAGATGCCTATTATAAAAAAGGTCAAAAGATAAGTATTGGTGAAGATGTGGAGAAAATGGAGTACTCGTACACTGTTGGTGGAAATGTAAACTGGTACAGACACTTAGGGAAATAGTATGGTCGTTCCTCAAAAAATGAAAAATAGAACTACCATATAGTCCAGCAATCCCACTTCTGGGTATATATTCAGAGGAAATGAGAACAGGATCTGGAAGAGATATCTACACTCTCATGTTCAATGCAGTGTTAATCACAAGTTATGGAAGCAACCTAAGTGTCCATCAGAGGATGAAGAGATAAAGAAAATGTGGTAGATATACACAATGGAATTGTATTCAGTCTTAGAAGGATATTCTGCCACTTGAGTATAATGGATGAAACTGGAGGACATTATGCCAAGTGAAATAAGCCAAACATGAAAAGGCAAATACTGCATGGTTTCACTTACATGTGGAATTTTGCAAAGTAACTCTTATTAACTGAGAGCAAAAGAGTTGTTACTGGGGTCTGGTGGGGAAATAGAGAGATGTTGGTCAAAGGGAACAGACATTCAGTTATAAGATGAATAATTTCTGGAGACCTAGTGTACAGTGTGGTGACTATAATTAATAATACTGTATTGTATACTTGATATTTGCTAGGAGGACAGATCTTAAGTATTCTCACCACACACACACACACACACAAAGGTAACAATGAGGTAATTAATATGTTAATTAGCTTGATTGTGGTAATAATTTCTCTTTGTGTATGTATATCAAAACACCACATTGGGGCTGCCCTGGTGGTGCAGTGGTTGAGAGTCTGCCTGCCGATGCAGGGGACACGGGTTCGTGCCCTGGTCCGGGAGGATGCCACATGCCGCGGAGTGGCTGGGCCCGTGAGCCATGGCTGCTGAGCCTGCGCGTCCGGAGCCTGTGCTCCACAACGGGAGAGGCCCGCGTACCACAAAAAAAAAAAAAAAAAACCACATTGTACACTTTAAAAATATACAATTTTTTATTATCAATCATATCTTAAGAAATCTGGGGGAGAAATCTGTTTTACAGAATATCAGGACTAAGCTCAGACATAGCCTGTAATATAAGTGACTGACCCAGAGACTAAAATATTTCATCTCTTTGATTAATTGTAAAAGTTTTTGTAAATGTTGTAAATATTTGCTCTTTCTCCCTGTTTCTTCTTTTCCTGACTTCCATTAGTCCCTCTTTTTCTCTCCTTGGCACACCCCATATCCTGAAAATACCCTCGATAATACCTGAAATAACCTGCTACCTCAATATCCATGATTCTATGAATGTGACCCTAGTGGAAAGAGTTTCTGGTGAAGACGTTTGTTCATTGCTAACTTTTCTAAATCATTGAAGAGATACTTTTTCCTAGCCTGTGTTTTACATATAAAACAAAGAATTTGCCAATTCATATAAAAGGAGGCTAGGAGAACTTGGTAACTTAGAACATTTGTCATATTATAGAAATTAAATATAATTTTCCGGAGCAAGATTTCATATAAACCATTTCGTTAGAAATCTCCAATTTTCAGGTTGGCTTTAGCTCAAGTTGTTACTCTGTCCCTTTGGACTTCTGAAATTTCCAGTTATGCCAAATACTCATACATGAGTAATTTTGGAATTATTAGATAATTCACATGCCCAGTTTCTTAATTACTGTGTGTCACTGTTAATCTATAATATCGTAATGATTGTAGGAGGATTATCCTTTAATAATGACTAAACTGAGAACAAAGAAGAGAAGGGCTACACAGACACTTTTAAGCCAAAATGGCACAGAGTATGGAGCCTGGTCATAGGTGAGTGTGCGAGTCCTCAGGGGCTTGATGATCTGCTCTCTCTGAGTCAGGATGGCTCCTTGGGCCCCAGCCCACTTCCCTGGCCCTTGTAGGTGGTACTGGTAAGGTGTGCATGGCCCAAAGAAAATTTCCAGAGCCAGCTTTGGATCCCACAGGAAAAGTGAGAACAGGTTGGGTTTCACTCCTATTTCAGAGGCAATTTCATCCACGTAATCCTTACACCGCACTCTGCGTGTATCACAGGGATTATTCAGGAATCTGAAACCAGAAGGGGAAAATACCGGAACCTCCATCTCTCCATGCACAATTTCCTCTAAACATTGGTTGAAGATTTCTCCAAAAACTGAGAGATAAAATGAATTTTCTTGTTTCCACTGACTATGGTCTCAGTGGTTTCTAACAAAATATTCATGCAGTGTATTTTTCCCCATTAAATCCTTCCAGGGATCTTGGATAGTAATAGGTGGGTTTCGGAATATTTTTGTCTTTTCCTAAATCCTGTACTTTGGCCATGAAATTAATTCTCAATTAGGATCTAGTCTCATTTTGGTAAATCGATGGTGAGGAATATGCTATGTGAATTGTACAGGCAAGTTATTTAGATACGTGTGACATTATTTTAAATATTAATGAAATGCAATTCTTGGCTCAGTTTCTGAAACCGAAATTACTGGATAACTGACTGTTCTTAGGATAAAGGCTGTGGCTCATAGAGAACACGCTGTGACCTTCACATTGTAGATTCTCAATAGATATATGCTGAATAGAAATAAATTACATTCCCAGCCCCAGTGGTTGAGAAGAATTTTCCATTAAGAAGATTTGGTGCAACCCACAAGCTTCTGACCTGACATCAGAATTTTAATTGGATTCTGTAATGATTTGCTATCTCATTTCTCACATTGGTTTATCTTCTCAACACCTTAAAAGGGTGAAACAATCCTTCCATTTCATCACACATATATTCACATGCTTTACATCTCCAAGGCTATGGTAAGACATAAATTTATAATTGTATGTTGTATTTAGTGTTCCATGAACTTTAAACAAAATTCTGAATTTTCCAGGTTAGACCATTCTCTATCCATTCCATTCCATAAATATTCCGTAAGGGATATTTATGCTTGGTTAAGAGGAAATTTAAAAGTTGATTATTTGAGATCTCATCCAGGCAAATAGACTCAGATTCTATCATAAGAAAAATATGACTAACACTTGAAAGACAAACAGCTCCACCTAAACACTTCCAATTGACTTTCATCAGGAAGCAAGCTTCTTACTCTTTTTCAAATTTTTTTCTCTTCTTTCTTATGTCAGCCATCATGCCACTCACTGAGGGTAATTTGTTCAATCCTAGGAAAGAAATGTCAAATGTGAACATGGTTTTCTTATTGAAAAGATGTGGTTTCAGGAAGAAATGGGTACTGTGAGAGTCAGTTTGGTAGAGAACTTCATGAGTGAGGTAACACAGGAGTGGGGGAGATGGATTCAGGAGTCGCTTTGCAATGCCCTCCATTCATTGTTTTATCTGCCTTCCATTCATTGTTTTATCTGCCTTCCATTCATCGTTTTATCAGGTGCACGTGACTTACAGATGCAAAGACGTGTGTTTAATGAGTTCACTAGCAGACCTCAAAGCTCACGAAGAAGGATGGACTGAAGGGAGTTGCATCCCATGACAAGACACAAGGTAGTGTGTGTGTAGTCCCATTACCAGAGTGTTCACTCTGGCTCTCCTTTAAATAGTGAGTTATACTTGTTCAGTTATGTTATCCCTTAGTTTTCTAATACTTATTGTATTATAGCTACTAATGATGACTCGGTATCTCCTGATTGTTTTCATTCGATAGAGATTTCTCTTTAATTTTCCATCTTAACTCATGGAAGACACTTTCCTATATCTTCATTTCTTTGATGGATGACATCCTACATTTTGAGAAACAGAATATTCTAGGAATATATGCAAAACGTTTTAAAGGAGAAGCAAACAAATGAGCAGAATTATTATAACGTGATTGACATCATTTCATTAAGGTAGGTTTGAATTTGTCTTCATCACTTTATTCTTAGCCTTAGAATTAATGATATAATAAAGAATAATAATAAAGAATTTCAACCACAATGGCTAATCTTCATCCATTCAATCAATATTTATTGAATGCCTACAAAAGTCAGGTGCTTAATTGTTAATTCTTACCACTCTGCAAAGTACACGTAAGTATTCCCATTTTTATAAGTGAGGGAATTGTGGGGTCAATTAATATGTCAAGGCCATGCATTCAGTACATGGAGGAACAGGGTTTTAATCCTGAGTTCATTTGATTACAAAGCTCTTGCTCTTTTAACTGTGCTGTGGTGCTATTCCAGCTACTTTATGACACTTCCATAATTTTCATAATTCACATAATTCACAGTTCATAATTCTGTGACTCTGCTTGTCCTTTTTATATTTTGAACTTGAGAGAATAACATTCCAGGCAGAAGAAACACCAAGTCCAAAGGCAGGAATGAGCATTACTTATTCCTGGGAGGTGATAGGTCCATTCTTTTAATTAACATACTTGCTATCTATATAATAATGAACACACAGACGGGCTCAGAAAATATTTGTTGACTCATTACTCTTGACACTGTTGACCATTCTCTTCTTGAAATTTTCCCCTTCTTATTCCCTGCCCTTACTACTGATTCTCCTACTTATTCACTTGTAATTTCTTTCTCAGTGCTTTTAATGGCTACTCTTCTTCAGATTCCTCTTTAACATTTGGGATTCCTTAGCTTCTGACCTAGAACCTCTCCCCCAGAACCACACCCAACCCAGATTATTGGTTCTTAAGGCAGCATGAGAAGAAGAGTGTGTGTGTACGTGCATGAAAAGGAGAATAACAGAAGTACCTGTTCAGACTTTGACAGTCTCCTTCTTCCTAACCCTGACAATCACATACTCCATCACTGAGACTCTGATATACATCTTCAGGGCTGATGACTCCAAGCCTAATCTCTACTTTGATATTCAGAATCATCTATCCTAATGCTTGCCATGTATCTCTGTTGGGATACCTCACAAGTATCCCAAACAGTTTTCTAAACCTTAAGTCATCAGCAAGCCTCCTAAGGTCTTCCAAAGTTGCTTTCCTCCTGAATTATTTACCTTTGTAAGATGGTACACTCTCTACTCAATCATTCAAGCTAGAAACTGGATGTCAGCATATAATTGTGCTTTTATTTTCTATATTTTATGATGTTTTGACATCTTAAAAAGCTTGTTGGCCAGGGAGAAGACTAGCCTGTTTTAAAGATAGCAAAGAGCTCTGCCAGGAGCATGTCTTTCATATGTGAACCAGCCAAGCCCAAGTCTATAGCCCCAAACAATTCTCCCAAGTCTGCAGCCCCAACCAACTACTTATCTAACTCTCATACCCCAACACAATATTTCTCCTGCCCTAAATCGTCCCAGGGCTAGGAACCAGGCAGATCTCTATAGATTAAAGCCCGTGGGAATTATTCAAATTAGCCAATCCTAAACTGTTTACAATGCCCTGCTTTGCTCATCCCACAGAAACCCCAGTAAAGGCTCTGGCCTCAGCTTTTCTCTTGTTCCTGTTTCTGTCTAAACAAACCCAGTGCTCCCATGTGGCCCTGCATGGCCTGGTATGTCTCTTTCTCTTAGGAAATGTAAGCAATACATTCTTCTTCAATGGCCTTGACTTCTCTGTGTTGTCGCTCAATCACCTCCAAAAACTAAAATCCCATGAGTATAATTTTAATATAGTTAGAAAGTTAATGACATAATAAAACAACAGAAAATTGTTGAGCATTTACTATGTGCTGGGGACTAGTATAAATTATACATGTATTTTCCTCTTTAAGGTGAAGAGCAACCCTCTGAATTGGTGCTAATGTTATTGCCATTTTATATATAAGGCACAAATAGTTAAGTAAATCTGATCAATATCACACAGCTAGAAAGTGGTGAAGCCAGGATCCAAACCACAGCTGTCTAGATTCAGAGTTCTATTCAAGGCAAAGAAAGAATGTGTTGAATTTCAAAGGACTCTCCACAAAGTCTCCCATCTTATTGCTGGAATCTTACCAGATTCCTGATTCTTTCTCTTGACTTGGAAAAATGGAGTTAATTTTTATGACATAATATACCATTTGCTTGTCCACCATCTAAGGTCTCAGAGCCTAAATACCTGCATGTTAGCCTGAAAACATGAAGGACGGGGACAGATGAAGCTGCTACCATGTCCTGAAATTCAATTTCTTTCTTCTAAGGTTAGTAAATAGAAAGGTCCAAAGAAACATGAGAAAAGAAATGATGATTAACATTCTCCTAAGATAGGTGAAGTCTATTTTCAAGGTGGTAAAACTGAACTCTAAATCTTCCTTATGTTCCAAGTTTGACCTGCTGACTCCAAAAGGAAGGAGCAAAATTATTTTTAAAAAATCCTAGAACATACCTGTGTTGAGGCAGCAAACCATACATGTCATGGTTAAAGCGAGCATTTAATTTATTCTCTGCCCATCTGTTGATTAAGAATGTAGGGTAAACTTGGTTGACAACAGAGTTAAAATGAGTGAAGAGAACAATGTCCATGGGCACCCCATAATCCCAGACCCAGTTCCAAATCCATGCACCACGCCTTGTGCTGAGAAATACCTAGGAGAGAATGCAAATAAATGCACAATAGATGCTTCCCAATATAACAGTTTACTTTCATAGGATCATTTTCTCACTTCTTCAGATATCTCTCATTTGGCTCATGAGAAGAAATGGATAAGAACTCTCTTGTCTTTTTAGCTTGAAGAGTTCTTCTTTCTCAAGACAAGAAGGCCAATATATAGCCACACACATTCCCACATACAGAAACATCTGACTTGTTGCTTATAGCTCCAGAGATCTCCTCAAGCTTTCCTCTGGACCTCACCCACTATCCCTTTTGAACCTTCTCCAAGGCAATCTTTGATGCCTGCAATCTCTTAA
This sequence comes from Phocoena sinus, assembly GCF_008692025.1. NCBI lineage: Eukaryota > Metazoa > Chordata > Mammalia > Artiodactyla > Phocoenidae > Phocoena > Phocoena sinus. Next base: position 123,732,156 of record NC_045763.1, on the reverse strand, counting down.
GTTCCAAATTCTGGAAAAACACAATGATGCAAAAAGACTAGAGATCCACAAACTGACACAAAAGATCCCGCCCATCTGTTAATTACTGTATTGTAGTATCTAGAACACTTAGTTAATCTGTATCCCTATTGAAGGAACTGGAGTTGGAAGACGGTGTCAAGTGTCATGTCAATGAAAACTACAAAGGGATTTAAAAAATGGTTTTCTGGTAAGTTCATTTTTGGAACTCTTAGCTGAGCTGGTAAAGCCTCTACACTCTGTTAAAAATGAACATTATGGAAGTCACTAAAGTTTGAAATATTTATTTGTATTCCATTCTCTACTTTTTTTTGGAATGGATTAACAAGATGTCTATTGAGGAAACTGGTGAGAGAAGGTAATCAGTATTGAAGCAGTGTATGAATACACACTACACATATTTCATGCAATGATCACATCTCAGCAGGTAGTGGGTAGGTTGCATCTCAGGAAAGAGAATTTAGGCACCAAACCTGTGCAGCTACACGACTGAGCTCAGTCGCCAAATCACCTCCTGAATTTCCAGTGCCGATCACAATGATTTTCTTGCCGTGAAATTTCTCTGGACTCTTGCATTCCCAACTGTGGACACACTGACCTTTGAAACTTGTGACTCCTGTGGGCAAGAATAGAATTGCTCAAGTATTGACCATTATTTTATTTTATTTTTTAACTGCTGGCCTATTCTAAAGCTTATTGCTAAATTCAAATGCTATGCTTTTTAAACCTCTCATTTTCTGGTCTACTGTTCCTGGTCTGTGAACTGTGCTTGCCAAACATTATCAGACAGAATTACTTCTCCTACAGTTTCGGTCTGGACCAAAATTTTATGATCTCAGGTTTACTAGAAACTCAGATATTTTATTTCTGCCTCCTTTTTGCTTGTCTATACCCTGCCAAGCCTTCAAAGAGCTTGGCTCCTCCTTAAGTAATATATCTTCTTTATCCATCATCTTTGTTATTTACAAATACGGCTCTGACCCAATTCCCTGTCTTGCTTTCCCAGCCTATGCTTCATCCCTGTCTAGCTTGTTTCCATCTCTTTCTAGGCCCAGTACACCCTTCCTGCTAACAGTAGCAGTATTCACTCTGCTCTCCCACTAGGGACAAGTGCTCACTTGACCCTGAAGCTGAGAGGACATAAGAACTTATTATTTTTGTTTAAAAATATGCTCATATGGCAAAGCCATAATAGCTGGTTGATTTTGTAGCCTTTCATCTTTTAAACAATATTGGGGTATATGCACATGTGGCCTTCATTCTCCTCCTGTGACATTGAACAGCCCTACTCCATCCTAATTGTGGTTCATTCCTTGCCCTGCTCCTTTTTCCCTAGAGAATAGGCTCCCAAACTTCAGCTTTCCCCTGGAAGCAGTTCTTTGATCACCTAGTGAACTCCTGGCACAAATCTAAATGTTTCTGAACTCAATCATTGCCAAGTTCAATTTTCCATTCAATTTCTTTCTTTCTTTCTTTCTTTTTTTAGAAGTGTTGGGGGTAGGAGTTTATTAATTCATTTATTTATTTTTGCTATGTTGGGTCTTCGTTTCTGTGCGAGGGCTTTCTCTAGTTGTGGCAAGCGGGGGCCACTCTTCATCAAGGTGCACGGGCCTCTCACTATCGTGGCCTCTCTTGTTGCGGAGCATAGGCTCCAGATGCGCAGGCTCAGTAGTTGTGGTTCACGGGCCTAGTTGTTCCGCGGCATGTGGGATCCTCCCAGACCAGTGCTCGAACCCGTGTCCCCTGCGTTAGCAGGCAGATTCTCAACCACTGCGCCACCAGGGAAGCCCTTCCATTCAATTTCTGACTGCAGCTCTTTCAATTATTTCCCCTCCCCTTGGCTCTACTGAAATTCCACTCACTCTCTGAAGATAACCTTTTCTTCTCCTTTGTTATGAAACAATAGAAATCTGAGGTGCGTTCCTCAACACCTAAAAGTTACTATGTTTTCATCTATTCTTCCTCTGTCTCCTGTGTCCCCTGCATCGGCAGGCGGACTCTCAACAACTGTGCCACCAGGGAAGCCCTAAGGTCCTTCTTGATCTGGCGTAACATTCGCTCTCTAACATCATCTCCTTCTACTCTTTCTTCTACTTCCACCACACTGGACCTGTCAGGTACATACCCACCTCAAGTCCTTTGCACTTTTTTCTTCCTTCTGTACGATCTGCTTTCCTCATATATCTGCATCACTTCCTCAACTCCTTGGGGGTATTTGTTCAAATGCCCTTTTCTCACTGAAGACTTACCTGGCCATCTTATCTAATCTTGCATCACAAACCCTTCTCCCCAACCACCCATCCCTTTGCCCTCCCCTGGCAATTGTTTCTCTTCACAGTCATCACCTTCCACATGTTTATCTCTTTTTGTGTCTCTCTCCATCTACTGCTATGTACACTCCTTGGGGACAGAGATTTTGTCTGTTTTATTCTCTGCTAAATCTCTGGTACACAGTTGGTACTCAGTAGATATTTCTTGAATGAATGAATATAGGAATATTTACACATCTAATAAGCTAATAACTAATTAACTAATAGACCTCTTTTGACCAATTTTAACTTTATCATCTCATGCACTGGGAAACAGACACTCAAAGCAATGGAAGTGGAGGGAGTCTAGCATCTCCTTAGACCCCAAGGGAGTCTCGGGTTCAGCCCTCTTTGAAAAGACCAAATATATATCCTGCTTCTAGAGATAAAGAAGGAGATCTTGTGCAGGTAAATCATTCCCGTACCATTCCTTATATTCAGCACTGCAGTCTTTTCTAAGATGTATAGTGACACTAGCACATAGCTATTTATATCCACCATGCCATACATATAGATACACATTCAGGAATAAAGCTAAATATTAATATATTTTCTGTATCTCTGATCTCACTATTTACTCCAAACTATTACCAACACAAAACAATTCCCACATTTTGCCTTCCAGCTGTGGTAAAATGTAGCACTTTCCTCTTAAAATAGCCCAGAACTGGTGGTTGTATTAGTAATTTTTATTTTCAATTTTATAATATGTATTATTTGAATGGAACTTGAAAGAACATGCATTTCTTTATAATCAGAAAATATGTTTATTTTGAAACTAAGATGACTTTCAGAATTATAAACTTTCTCCCAAAATAACAATAGCCACTATGATAAAACCCCATAACACCAGTGCCTTAGCATTCGGCAGGACATACCTGGAAAGTTACGGAGTGGCATGAAGGGATCGGTTTCAAGGCCACTACACACCATAATCCCATCAAAGACATAGGATTCCTGCTTCCCTTCGGTCTGGACGACAACATCTCACTGTCCTGTGCAAGAGAAGTCAGAGCGCTTCCACACGTTGCAGAGCTTCGACTGGGAATGAGACGAACTCAGACTTGTGACCGCTCTTCCCAGCTGCCCTTCTGCCCAAGAACTCTGCCTCAATGAATAAGGTTGGTTACAGCTACTCTCCTCTGGGTTTTCATTAAAGAGTTCATTTATAACTGGTCTCCCTACCAAGGCATTTTTAAGTAGAGATGTGTCTCAGTTTGTTCCAACTGCAGTCCTGAATGTAGTTAGGGGTGAGCCAACACCGGGTGCACAGTCTGGCATTTCAGCCAATCCACCGTACTTTTTTCCTGAGGAAAGTGAGGAGAGAAGCTCTCGCCGACTTCTCTGGAGATTTATGTAAAGCTCACCTCCAAGACTGAATGGATGCTTTAGCGCATTTTTCTCTGGCCTGGCTCTTGGCTCTAACAAGAGGGTTCCATGTATGCTGAGTGGTCTCTGCCCCACTTACCAGAAGCCGGATGTGCTTCAAAAGGTGAAAGGGTTTGACGTACATCCGGAGATACTCCATGATTTTGGAATTGTGCAAGTAGTTGGGAAAATGATCAGAGAAAGGATAATCACTTCAAAGTGTTGCTGGTGGCAGATTTATAGACACTGGGCTTGCCACCTTCAGTCTTCTCCTACCAAGAAAATAAAGGACACCTTGATAACTGAAGCCAAGGAGGGATAAAGAAGTATCCTAAGGAACCTGCAAAAAGTTAGAAGACCGGAAGACTGAGAATAGAGCTATAATCAGCAACATTTAGAGGCCAAGTAGAAAAATATTGAGAAGGAAAATCAGAAAGAAAACAGAGTGAAATCACAGAAGCTAGTGACAAGTGTTTTGAAAAGGAGCTGGTTTTTAACATCATTGGATCCCCTTGAGAAGGCAATAAAATTCTTGGCAGAAAGTCCATTCAATTTGTCAACTTTTATTGGTAATGGCAGTGACAGCAGTTTTGGGGAAGTGCTGGGATGACCGTCATGTAGTGATGGTGGAGATGAAGGAAGAGGAAGCACACAGTTCTCCTTCGAGGAGCTAGACCCTGAAAGGTAGAAAGATTGATTGAACATCATTCTTGGGAGGAAGGAAGGAGTGGGATTCAAAGCACATGTGTTAGGTACTGATAAAGATAGCAACTATTATGCTGGTAGTTGAAGGATAAATCAGTGTTGTAATCCTTGCATTCCTATTTCCCAGATAAGAAAAATTGTCATTACACATATAGAAGCATAAGTCTATTTAAACTTATATCTCCACAGCCCTCCAATGTCACTGCTTCCTTCAAAACAGATGGGTTCCAGTCCTTCCTCCAGACAGACCTAAATGGCGCTTAATCCACTGACCCCAGCACCAATCACCGCAATTCTTTCTCCTAGCATTGTGTCTTGTATCTGGAAACATATTAGTATAAAATCAGATTTTTATTGTCATGTAATTTTTTCTATCATGCAAGATTAGTTTTTTTTTCTAAAGTTGCTAGTTAATGCATTTAAGGAATATCCTACTCAAAGCTGTTATGCCTTTCAAAGGCACGTCGAGTGACAGAAAATCCTAGCTCACGTGGGCTTTCTTATTTTTAAGTACGAAGGAGATTGTTTTGTTTTTTTCTGGGTTTTTTTGTGTGTGTGTGTTTGTTTGTTTTTTTGCGGTACGCGGGCCTCTCACTGTTGTGGCCTCTCCCGTTGCGGAACACGGGCTCCGGACACGCAGGCTCAGCGTCCATGGCTCACGGGCCCAGCCGCTCCGCGGCATGTGGGAATCTTCCCGGACCGGGGCACGAACCCGTGTCCCCTGTATCGGCAGGCGGACTCTCAACCACTGCGCCACCAGGGAAGCCCTGCCTGCTATTTTTTTTTCCCCATACAAAGATCACACTATCCTGTTTCTCCAAATGTCTTATGATTTCTTGTTGAAAACTTGACATTTAAGTTATTGTAGTGAGTCTGGATTCTGATTAGTTCCCCTCTCCCATTCCGGGGCTTATTAATATTGCTGCGGGGGTTTGTTAGTTTATTTGCTTGGTGGCTTGCGTGGACAAATTCTGTGAAGTATACTTTCCCTGCGACGTGTAACCTCTGATGTCACTGCTCAGATTTTTTTCCCTTCTTTTACATATATATTTTAAAATATTTATTTATTTATTTGGCTGCACCAAGTCTTATTTGCGGCACTCAGGATCTTCATTGCCACGTGCGGGATCTTTTAGTTGCAGCATGCCAACTCTTGGGCACATGCTGTGATATTCCATTGGAGGTGGAGACAAGGGTAACAGGGTGGCCTACCTTTTGTAGAGTAACACCACACCCTACCAATTGGAGATGTAAGAGGGTGGCAGCCCTATTTTTCAGTATTTCCCCTTATGGCATGAAATCTCTGCCCTACAAGCAGGAGCTGGGAATAGAAACAATCAGAGCTCCAGGGTCCTTGGTTTTTTACACCTGGAGTAGACCTTCTTTGCTACAATAAGTTAGATGGAGCTTTGGAAAAGGGGTCTTGCTTAGACCATGCTTCTACAATCTGTGGAGCTCTCTTCTTTACTATACTCCACAGCTACATCTGGGGTAGACATGGAATAATATGCCTTCTGTAGGGGCTTCTCAGATTTCACAACTCACTTTCTGATGGTACAGGTTTGGGAGCCCAAGTGATGCTTTAGAGTTGAATAGTCACAAGCCTTTGAAAACAATGTTTGTGTTTCCTTCAGTATTATAATCTCTTCAAAGACTTTATAGGATTTTAGGTTATTAGCTCCTGGCTTGTTTCATGTCCAGAAAAATATAAATAACCATAATCAAAGTGCTTCCATAGACAACATTCTTAAGCCTGTTGACCCTCCTCTTATTCATTGGTCTTTGTGCCTTACCCATCTCTCTTTCACTGAGTTCAGTGGTGCCTATCTTGAAGTCACCTGAAACAACAGGCTTGGCTGGGAAGACAACACCCTTAGTCTGATACTGCTCCTGGGCTTGTTCCTTTTGTCTTACAGAGAAGACTAGAATGAGGCACTTGAGAAAGATGCATTCTTTTGTCCTAAGTTGGTGAGAGAGAAAAATTGTTTCTTTTCAAAGCTGTCATCCCAGGGTATTTAAATTTCTGGTTCCAGGAAGAATGAGCTTCCCTTAACAGAGCTGTATATCTTCTCCTTTTGCTTGAAAAATAGCTAATTCTTGCCTGAGTTCTCTGTTGAAGAATTTTTAACATAAAGGCCAAAAAATATCCAATAAACTCCTATATTTTCCAATGACGTTTTCTAGAACTAAAGGCTGAGTAAGAACACAATTATCCTTCTAAGGTATCATAGATGATACTTCTAACAAATATTTTGCTCTTATTTGTATAATAAGGGCCCTTCAGCCACAATATCTATGTTTTCACTGCTCCCTGCCCAATCACCTAGACAATGTCTTCAAATTTTAGGTGTTTGCAGTTGTAGTGCCTACCTTATATATTAATTAAAGTTCAATTTAACCTGCTTTGAAAATGAGACTCCAAAATAGGATGACTTAAGTAGGTAGAATTTTATCTCTTTCATACAACAGTGAAGAAGCAGGCAATCCATGGTAGGGCACCTCTACCATCCTCAACACACAGATTTCGTCTTTGGTTCTAGGGTATTTTGTATAGCTCTCATAAACTTATCTGTGTCTCAGCTGGTAAGGAGGGAGGAATTGAGGCCAATTTGCTCATTCTCTTTAAGGATACAGCCAGGAAGCGACACCCACCACTTTCACCGACATCCTATTGGACAGAACTTAATCTCATGGCTATATCTAGCTGCAGGGGAGGCCGGGAAATGGAATCTTTGGTTAGGTAATCATTTACCCATCTAAAACTTGGGAATAATATTGAAAGATGAACCAGTAAATGGATTTTGATTAATAACTACATATCTCTGCCACACCGAGTATTGGATTATAATTAGGTAGACATGTCTTCTGTCTAAGATTTTTTTTTTTCTTTGTCAGTCTAGAGTTTATCAAGTTCATTGTGCTTTTCAAAGAACTAGCTTTTGGTCTGAGGGGGTGGATTTTGTGGATTTTTCTGTTTTTTTCTTTTCTTTTTATTTATTATTTATTTATTTTTGGCTGCATTGAGTCTTCATTGCTGAGCATGAGCTTTGTCTAGTTGCAGCAAGCAGGGACTACTCTTCGTTGCAGTGCTCAGGCTTCTCATTGTGGTGGCTCCTCTTATTGCAGAGCATGGGCTCTAGGCACGTGAGCTTCAGTAGTTGCAGCACACAGGCTCAGTAGTTGTGGTTTGTGGTCTCTAGAGCGCATGCTCAGTAGTTGTGGCACACGGGCTTAGTTGTTCTGAAGCATGTGGGATCTTACCGGACCAGGACTTGAACCTGTGTCCCCTGCATTGGCAGGCAGATTCTTAACCACTGCACCGCCAGGGATGTCCCTGCCTAAGATTTTTTTTTTTTTTTTAAACATCTTTATTGGGGTATAATTGCTTTACAATGGTGTGTTAGTTTCTGCTTTATAACAAAGTGAATCAGCTATACATATACATATGTTCCCATATGTCTTCCCTCTTGCGTCTCCCTCCCTCCCACTTTCCCCATCCCACCCTTCCAGGCTGTCACAAAGCACCGAGCTAATATCCCTGTGCCTTGCGGCTGCTTCCCCCCAGCTATCTACCTTACTACGTTTGTTAGTGTGTATATGTCCATGACTCTCTCTCGCCCTGTCAAAACTCACCCCTCCCCCTCCCCATACCCTCAAGTCCGTTCTCCAGTAGGTCTGCGTCTTTATTCCTATCTTACCCCTAGGTTCTTCATGACATTTTTTTCCCTTAAATTCCATATATATGTGTTAGCATACGGTATTTGTCTTTTTCTTTCTGACTTACTTCACTCTGTATGACAGACTCTAGGTCTATCCATCTCATTACAAATAGCTCAATTTCATTTCTTTTTAAGGCTGAGTAATATTCCATTGTGTATATGTGCCACATCTTCTTTATCCATTCATCCGATGATGGGCGCTTAGGTTGTTTCCATGTCCTGGCTATTGTAAATAGAGCTGCAATGAACATTTTGGTACATGACTCTTTTTGAATTTTGGTTTTCTCAGGGTATATGCCAAGTAGTGGGATTGCTGGGTCATATGGTAATTCTATCTGTAGTTTTTTAAGGAACCTCCATACTGTTCTCCACAGTGGCTGAACCAATTCACATTCCCACCAGCAGTGCAAGAGTGTCCCCTTTTCTCCACACCCTCTCCAGCATTTATTGTTTCTAGATTTTTTGATGATGGCCATTCTGACTGGTGTGAGATGATATCTCATTGTAGTTTTGATTTGCATTTCTCTAATGATTAATGATGTTGAGCATTCTTTCATGTGTTTGTTGGCATTCTGTATATCTTCTTTGGAGAAATGTCTATTTAGGTCTTCTGCCCATTTTTGGATGGGGTTGTTTGTTTTTTTGTTATTGAGCTGCATGAGCTGCTTGTAAATTTTGGAGATTAATCCTTTGTCAGTTGCTTCATTTGCAAATATTTTCTCCCATTCTGAGGGTTGTCTTTTGGTCTTGGTTATGGTTTCCTTTGCTGTGCAAAAGCTTTGAAGTTTCATTAGGTCCCATTTGTTTATTTTTGTTTTTATTTCCATTACTCTAGGAGGTGGGTCAGAAAGGATCTTGCTGTGATTTATGTCATAGAGTGTTCTTCCTATGTTTTCTTCTAAGAGTTTGATAGTTTCTGGCCTTACATTTAGGTCTTTAATCCATTTTGAGCTTATTTTTGTGTATGGTATAAGGGAGTGATCTAATCTCATACTTTTACATGTACCTGTCCAGTTTTCCCAGCACCATTTATTGAAGAGGCTGTCCTTTCTCCACTGTACATTCCTGCCTCCTTTATCAAAGATAAGGTGTCCATATGTGCGTGGGTTTATCTCTGGGCTTTCTATCCTGTTCCACTGATCTATCTTTCTGTTTTTGTGCCAGTACCATACTGTCTTGATTACTGTTGCTTTGTAATATAGTCTGAAGTCAGGGAGCCTGATTCCTCCAGCTCCTTTTTTCGTTCTCAAGATTGCTTTGGCTATTCGGGGTCTTTTGTGTTTCCATACAAATTGCGAAATTTTTTGTTCTAGTTCTGTGAAAAATGCCAGTGGTAGTTTGATAGGGATTGCATTGAATCTGTAGATTGCTTTGGGTAGTAGAGTCATTTTCACAATGTTGATTCTTCCCATCCAAGAACATGGTATATCTCTCCATCTATTTGTATCATCTTTAATTTCTTTCATCAGTGTCTTATAATTTTCTGCATACAGGTCTTTCGTATCCTTAGGTAGGTTTATTCCTAGATATTTTATTCTTTTTGTTGCAATGGTAAATGGGAGTGTTTTCTTGATTTCACTTTCAGATTTTTCATCATTAGTATATAGGAATGCCAGAGATTTCTGTGCATTAATTTTGTATCCTGCTACTTTACCAAATTCATTGATTAGCTCTAGTAGTTTTCTGGTAGCATCTTTAGGATTCTCTATGTATAGTATCATGTCATCTGCAAACAGTGACAGCTTTACTTCTTCTTTTCCGATTTGGATTCCTTTTATTTCCTTTTCTTCTCTGATTGCTGTGGCTAAAACTTCCAAAACTATGTTGAATAAGAGTGGTGAGAGTGGGCAACCTTGTCTTGTTCCTGATCTTAGTGGAAATGCTTTCAGTTTTTCACCATTGAGGATGATGTTTGCTGTGGGCTTGTCATATATGGCTTTTATTATGTTTAGGAAAGTTCCCTCTATGCCTACTTTCTGGAGGGTTTTTATCATAAATGGGTGTTGAATTTTGTCGAAAGCTTTCTCTGCATCTATTGAGATGATCATATGGTTTTTCTCCTTCAATTTGTTAATATGGTTTATCACATTGATAGATTTGTGTATATTGAAGAATCCTTGCATTCCTGGAATAAACCCCACTTGATCATGGTGTATGATCCTTTTAATGTGCTGTTGGATTCTGTTTGCTAGTATTTTGTTGAGGATTTTTGCATCTATGTTCATCAGTGATATTGGCCTGTAGTTTTCTTTCTTTGTGACATCCTTGTCTGGTTTTGGTATCAAGGTGATGGTGGCTTCGTAGAAGGAATTTGGGAGTGTTCCTCCCTCTGCTATATTTTGGAAGAGTTTGAGAAGGATAGGTGTTAGCTCTTCTCTAAACGTTTGATAGAATTCACCTGTGAAGCCATCTGGTCCTGGGCTTTTGTTTGTTGGAAGGTTTTTAATCACAGTTTCAATTTCAGTGCTTGTGATTGGTCTGTTCATAGTTTCTATTTCTTCCTGATTCAGTCTTGGCAGGTTGTGCATTTCTAAGAATTTGTCCATTTCTTCCAGATTGTCCATTTTATTGGCATAGAGTTGCTTGTAGTAATCTCTCATGATTTTTTTTATTTCTGCCGTGTCAGTTGTTACTTCTCCTTTTTCATTTCTAATTCTATTGATTTGAGTCTTCTCCCTTTTTTTCTTGATGAGTCTGGCTAGTGGTTTATCTACTTTGTTTATCTTCTCAAAGAACCAGCTTTTAGTTTTATTGATCTTTGCTATTGTTTCCTTCATTTCTTTTTCATTTATTTCTGATCTGATTTTTATGATTTCTTTCCTTCTGCTAGCTTTGGGGTTTTTTTGTTCTTCTTTCTCTAATTGCTTGAGGTGCAAGGTTAGGTTGTTTATTCGAGATGTTTCCTGCTTCTTAAGGTGGGCTTGTATTGCTATAAACTTCCCCCTTAGAACTGCTTTTGCTGCATCCCATAGGTTTTGGGTCGTCGTGTCTCCATTGTCATTTGTTTCTAGGTATTTTTTTATTTCCTCTTTGATTTCTTCAGTGATCACTTCATTATTAAGTAGTGTATTGTTTAGCCTCCATGTGTTTGTATTTTTTAAAGATCTTTTCCTGTAATTGATATCTAGTCTCATGGCGTTGTGGTCGGAAAAGATACTTGATACAATTTCAGTTTTCTTAAATTTACCAAGGCTTGATTTGTGACCCAAGATATGATCTATCCTGGAGAATGTTCCATGAGCACTTGAGAAAAATGTGTATTCTGTTGTTTTTGGATGGAGTGTCCTATAAATATCAATTAAGTCCATCTTGTTTAATGTATCATTTAAAGCTTGTGTTTCCTTATTTATTTTCATTTTGGATGATCTGTCCATGGGTGAAAGTGGGGTGTTAAAGTCCCCTACTATGAATGTGTTACTGTTGATCTCCCCTTTTATGGTTGTTAGTATTTGCCTTATGTATTGAGGTGCTCCTATGTTGGGTGCATAAATATTTACAATTGTTATATCTTCTTCTTGGATCGATCCCTTGATCATTATGTAGTGTCCTTCTTTGTCCCTTTTAATAGTCCTTATTTTAAAGTCTATTTTGTCTGATATGAGAATTGCTACTCCAGCTTTCTTTTGGTTTCCATTTGCATGGAATATCTTTTTCCATCCCCTTACTTTCAGTCTGTATGTGTCTGTAGTTCTGAAGTGGGTCTCTTGTAGACAGCATATATAAGGGTCTTGTTTTTGTATCCATTCAGCCAATCTGTGTCTTTTGGTGGGAGCATGTAGTCCATTTACATTTAAGGTAATTATCGATATGTATGTTCCTATTTCCATTTTATATATTGTTTTGGGTTCGCTACTATAGGTCATTTCCTTCTCTTGTGTTTCGTGTCTAGAGAAGTTCCTTTAGCATTTGTTGTAAAGCTGGTTTGGTGGTGCTGAACTCTCTCAGCTTTTGCTTGTCTGTAAAGGTTTTAATTTCTCCATCAAATGTGAATGAGATCCTTGCTGGGTAGAGTAGTCTTGGTTGCAGGCTATTCTCCTTCATCACTTTCAGTATGTCCTGCCACTCCCTTCTGGCTTGTAGGGTTTCTGCTGAGAGATCAGCTGTTAACCTTATGGGGATTCCCTTGTGTGTTATTTGTTGTTTTTCCCTTGCTGCTTTTAATATGCTTTCTTTGTATTTAATTTTTGACAGTTTGATTAATATGTGTCTTGGCGTGTTTCTCCTTGTATTTATCCTGTATGGGACCCTCTGTGCTTCCTGGACTTGATTAACTATTTCCTTTCCCATATTAGGGAAGTTTTCAACTATAATCTCTTCAAATATATTCTCAGTCCCTTTCTTTCTTTCTTCTTCTTCTGGAACCCCTATAATTCGAATGTTGGTGCGTTTCATGTTGTCCCAGAGGTCTCTGAGACTGTCCTCAGTTCTTTTCATTCTTTTTTCTTTATTCTGCTCTGCAGTAGTTATTTCCACTACTTTATCTTCCAGGTCACTTATCCGTTCTTCTGCCTCAGTTATTCTGCTATTGATCCCATCTAGGGTACTTTTAATTTCATTTATTGCATTGTTCATCGTTGCTTGTTTCATCTTTATTTCTTCTAGGTCCTTGTTAACTGTTTCTTGCATTTTGTCCATTCTACTTCCAAGATTTCGGATCATCCTTACTATCATTATTCTGAATTCTTTTTCAGGTAGATTGCCTATTTCCTCTTCATTTGTTAGGTCTGGTGGGTTTTTATCTTGCTCCTTCATCTGCTGTGTGTTTTTCTGTCTTCTCATTTTGCTTATCTTACTGTGTTTGGGGTCTCCTTTTTGCAGGCTGCACTTTCGTAGTTCCCGTTGTTTTTGATGTCTGTCTCCAGTGGCTAAGGTTGTTTCAGTGGGTTGTGTAGGCTTCCTGGTGGAGGGGACTAGTGCCTGTGTTGTGCTGGATGAGGCTGGATCTTGTCTCTCTAGTGGGCAGGTTCACGTCTGGTGGTGTGTTTTGGGGTGTCTGTGGTCTTATTATGATTTTAGGCAGCCTCTCTGCTAATGGGTGGGGTTGTGTTCCTGTTTTGCTAGTTGTTTGGCATAGGTTGTCCAGCACTGTGGCTTGCTGGTCGTTGAGTGAAGCTGGGTGCTGGTGTTAAGATGGAGGTCTCTGGGATATTTCCACCGTTTAATATTATGTGGAGCTGGGAGGTCTCTTGTGGACCAGTGTCCTGAAGTTGGCTCTCCTACCTCAGAGGCAGAGCCCTGACTCCTGGCTGGAGCACCAAGAGCCTTTCATCCACACAGCTCAGAATAAAAGGGAGAAAAAGTAGGGAGAATTAGTAGAAGTATGAGTAAAGAAAGAAGGAAAGGAGGAAAGGAAGGAAGGAAGAAAGAAGCAAAGAAGGAAAGAAAGGAGGGAGGGAGGGAGGGAGGGAGGAAGGAAGGAAGGAGGGAAAGAAGGAAAAAAGACAGAAAGAAAGATGATACAGTAAAAATAATATAAAGTATAATATAGTTAGTGAATTAAAAAATATTTAGAAAAAAAAAAAAAAAAAGGGGACGGATAGAACCTTAGGACAAATGTTGGAAGCAAAGCTATACAGAGAAAATCTTACACAGAAGCATACACATACACCTTCACAAAAAGAGGTAAAGGGGGAAAAATCATAAATCCTGCTCCCTGAGACCACCTCCTCAATTTGGGGTGATTCGTTGTCTAAAGGAGGGAAGGAAGGAAGGAAAGAAAGAAAGAACGAAGGTAAAGTATAATAAAGTTATTACAATTAAACTTAATTATTAAGAAAAAGAATTTTTAAAAAAAAGTCATGGACGGATAGAGCCCTAGGACAAATGGTGGAAGCAAGAGTATACAGACAGGATCTCACACAGAAGCATACACGTACACATTCACAAAAAGAGGAAAAGGGAAAAAAATCATAGATCTCGCTCCTAAATTCCACCTCTTCAATTTGGGATCATTCCTTGTCTATTCAGGTATTCCACAGATGCAGGGTATATCAAGTTGATTGTGGAGCTTTAATCCGCTGCTTCTGTGGCTGCTGGGAGAGATTTCCCTTTCTCTTCTTTGTTCTCACAGCTCACAGGAGCTCAGCTTTGGATTTGGCCCTGCCTCTGCGTGTAGGTCGCTGGAGGGCGTCTGTTTTTTCGCTCAGACAGGACGGGGTTAAAGGAGCCGCTGATTCGGGGCCTCCGGCTCACTCAGGCCGGGGGTTGGGGGATGGGGGTAGGAGGGGCACTACGTGCGGGGCGGGCCTGCGGCTGCAGAGGCAGCATGACGTTGCGGCAGAGGCCGGCGTGATGTTGCACCAGCCTGAGACCCGCCGTGCGTTGTCCCGGGGAAGTTGTCCCTGGATCCCGGGAACCTGGCAGTGGCGGGCTGCACAGGCTCCGCGGAAGAGGGGTGTGGAGAGTGACCTGTGCTCGCACACAGGCCCCTTGGTGGCGGCAGCAGCAGCCTTAGCGTCTCCCGCCCGTCTCTGGGGTCCGCGGTTTTAGCCGCGGCTCGCGCCCGTCTCTGGGGTTTGCGCTTTCAGCCGCGGCTCGCGCCCGTCTCGGGGGCTCGCGCCCTCAGCCGCGGCTCGCGCCCGTCTCTGGGGTTCGCGCTTTTAGCCGTGGCTCGCGCCCGTCTCTGGAGTTCCTTTAAGCAGCGCTCTTAAACCCCTCTCCTCGCGCACCAGGAAACAAAGAGGGAAGAAAAAGTCTCTTGCCTCTTCGGCCGGTGCAGGCTTTTCCCCGAACTCCCTCCCGGCTAGTCGTGGTGCACTAACCCCTTCAGGCTATGTTCAAGCCGCCAACCCCAGTCCTCTCCCTGAGCTCCGTCCAAAACCAAAACCTGAGCCTCAGCTCGCAGCCCCGCCCGCCCCGGCGGGTGAGCAGACAAGCCACTCGGGCTGGTGAGTGCCGGTCAGCACCGATCGTCTGTGCAGGAATCTCCCCGCTTTGCCCTCCGCACCCGTCGCTGTGCACTACTCCGCGGTCCCGAAACTCCCCCCTCTGCCTCCCGCAGTCTCCGCCCGCGGAGGGGCTTCCTAGTGTGTGGAAACTTTTCCTCCTTCACAGCTCCCTCCCACTGGTGCAGGTGCCGTCCTTATTCTTTTGTCTCTGTTTTTTCTTTTGCCCTACCCAGTTACGTGGGGAGTTTCTTGCCTTTTGGGAGGTCTGAGGTCTTCTGCCAGCCTTCAGCAGGAGTTCTGTAGGAGTTGTTCCACGTGTGGATGCATTTCTGGTGTATCCGTGGGGAGGAAGGCGATCTCCGCGTCTTACTCTTCCGCCATCTTCAAGGTCCCCCCCCGCCTAAGATTTTGAAGGGAAAATATCTGAATTCTTACAACTCAGATCAAAAAAGAAGGAAAAAGAATACATTAAAAAAAATACACAATCACTTTAGTGATCCTTTGTCTGAGTTGGAGTGGGAAGAGAACTGGAATTGGAAAGTCCCAGCTTTGTCTCCTTGTCATTTCTTCTCTGTGATGTTCAAGAAGTTACGCCTCATAAGTTCTGGCTTTCACTTTGCCAGCTCTTGCACCAAGAACAGGCGGAAGCGCCATTCAGTTTCCTTCTTTCTCTAGGTGCATGCCATGCAAACTTTTGCTCACTTTAGTAAGCAGAACTTTGGAACACCAAATAACCCTCATGGTGTTTCTCTTGTTTGCAATATGTAGACAGAATTTTGTGATCTCCACAGAGGTGAGAATTTCTAGGCCATACACAGTAAGATGTCCAAAATTTTCATTGTCCACTTTTCCTCTTAGCTCGGAGAAAATTGTTAATTAAAAAGAAGTAACTGGAAAGAAGACAAAAAAAAAAAAAGAAGTGAATGGTACCATTCACTGTCAATTAATGCAGAAAGCCTAGCAATATAGTTCAAAATAAGAAGGAAAGAGACTCTCAATATTAAAAGGCAAGGTCACTAGTTCATTAAAACAATGGTTCAATGTTATGTTAATAAGGGGAATACATACCTCTTGTAAGGGTCAGATGAGACTAGGTGAAAAGGAAATTCATCACTGTGGTTTGTGAAAAGTGTTTTGGAAACCTCTAGGAGAAAACTGCCTTTAATAACACACACACACACTACCACCACAGTCTCCACCATCATTTCTACCTTCACCGTCTAGTCTCATCCAAAGGACCAAAACTGAGTCTTCACTCATCCATAAATTAGTAGCCCACAAATACAATCATCTTCCCTTTGTGAAATAGCAGTAATTGGGCAGAGAAGAAAAGTCACTGATATCAATAGTTAGTCTGTGCCTAATATGGTTAAATGATCGAGACGTAAGGAAGGGCTTGTTGAAGTTGAGAATTGATTCTAGGTTGAGGGGCAGCAGATCCTGGAGGAAAACATAAGTTGGAGGAAAGTACTAAAGAGAGAAAGCTGCAGGGAGGAAAGGATGAGGAGGCAGGGAACAAAGGCATAACCATGAAACCCAGCCTTTATTCCTCCCTAGCATCCAAGGCAAATGACCTTGGCAGTGGTCATTTAATAAAGGAGCAGTCACCATAATGGATATAAGGTCTTTCCTGTTTCCACCTCTGTACAAATACGGAAACAAATTTGGAAACAAATATGGTAACTCTGTATTTAAAAAACTGTTTGAAACTTCATCAGGGCCTGGTAAGTGTATGTTTGATTCAGGAAAGTGTAAGCTGGTCCTTATCTCCAGTGGGTGCGTATTGGGGTGGGGAGGTGGTATTCTTCTCTTGCTGATTGTCTTACAGGCTTTCTAGCATCCAGTGGTGGGTAAAGGTGACAAATGTACAGACTATACCTCCTATCTTTCCTTCACCATCACTTCCACACAATCCAACAGCCAGTTCTTTTTGCTCTACCTTCAAATTTGTTTCCCAATCCTAACACTTTTTGCCTTCTTCATCTCTCCCTCTCTAGTTGAAACACTATCATCCCTCACCTGCCTACTGAAATGGCCTACTAACTGGCCACATTTCTTCTACTCTTGCTTCTTCAATCAGACGCCAGAGTTATCCTTAAAAGCATAAGTCAGATCATGCCAGCATGGCAGGCTTGAAATTCTCCAATGGCTTCTAAAACCCCTGGGATATAACCCTCACACCCTTCAGTCCAGGCAATCTCCTGCCACTCTCTCCATTGCCCACTTTGCACCAGCCTCACTGGCCTTCTTTCATCAAGCCAAACTTCATTTCTGCTGAAGCATCTTAGCCTTGCACTTCCTGTTCTCTCTGCCTGGGATACGTGGGGGAGATTCTCTTTCTTTGAAATTTTCTGTTTACTTTTGCAAGCTCCTTGTACCTAGACGAAGCCTGCATGTAGTAAACCCTGAATGTGTAACCTATGGTAAGGGGTTTGGAATGCTCACTGAAGTGGCCCACACTTTTAAAAAAGGTAATAATCAATGGGTTGAAGATTATATTGTTGGCAGAAATATGTAAGCGTACTATTAAGATACATAATTCAACTTCTAGGAATCTTTTTTTAAGATAGAGTAATCCAAACTATGAAGAAGTGCATAAATACGTTTATTGATGTGTTTTTTATAGTAGCACAATTTGGAAAAAACTAAAATATCCAAAAGAGCATAACAGTTAAGTAAATTTAACAACGCAGTAGAATACAATTGTTTCAGTCTGGATTCTCCACCTAAAAAGGACCAACAGGAGATAGTTATAGTATATATACCTTGTTGAAGATATAGAGAGAGGAGAGAGAGAGAGAGAGAGAGAGAGAGAGAGAGAGAGAGAGAGAGAGAAATTTATTTAAGGAATTGGCTAATGCAGTTGTGGCAGCTGGCAACTCTGAAATCTGTAGGGCAGGCTGGAAATTCAAGTAAGAGTTGATGATGCTGCAGTCTTGAATCTAAAATCTATAGGGCAAGCCAGTAGGCTGGAAACTCAGACAGGGTTTCTATCTTGCAGTCTTGAGGCAGTATTTCTTCCTTTTGGGAAATCTCAGTCTTTACTTTTAAGGCTTTCAACTGATTGGGTGAGACCAACCCACATTATGGAAAGTAAACTTCTTTATTTAAATCCACCAATTTTAAATGTTAATCACAATAAAAAAATACCTTCACAGCAACTCTAGACAAGTGTTCGGCCAAACAACTAGGCACCATAGCCTTCCCAAGTTGACACATAAAATTAACTGTCATGACAATGCTGTCATTTAAAGGAATGGTTAAGTGGGTTATGTGATCATGTGAAAAAATGCTTAGACATGATGTTAAGAAAAAAGCAGAATGCAAAACTCCATGTATCCCTTGGTTATGGCGAGGTTAAAAATGTGTAAGAAAAAAGACTGAGGGCATCCCTGGTGGCACAGTGGTTGAGAGTCCGCCTGCCGATGCAGGGGACACGGGTTCGTGCCCCGGTCCGGGAAGATCCCACACGCCGCGGAGCGGCTGGGCCCGTGAGCCATGGCCGCTGAGCCTGCGCGTCCGGAGCCTGTGCTCCACAACGGGAGAGGCTACAGCAGTGAGAGGCCCGCGTACCACCCAAAAAAAAAAAAAAAAAAGACTGAAATAAAAACGCCAAAATGCTAGTAATTTTGAGTTAGAGTGCTAAGATTATGTATGATATTTTTCTCATATGCCTAAAAATTTTATAATGTGATTATATTATTTTTATGATGGAAACATAAAATTTTATTAGGAAATTCTCCCTTGATGCTTATGTTTATAACGGAAAAAATAAAACTTTAATAGAAAATTATTCCTCAATGGTTAAATTATTTTTTAAAAAAGAGGCAAGACAACAACTTGGTGACAGTAAAGACATTAAATACTCAGGCTTTTTAGTGACAGGAGAATTACCACATATGCAGAGTCTTAATATTTTAAAGACTGTCTGAACTATAACTTGGCAATCAGGCCTATTTCCGGAGAGGTCAAAAATTCTTGAAGACCCTAACCCAGCGTAAGCAGGGTTATGAAGATTTGGAAGTACCTCTGAGATCTGAAGACACATTTCCTCTACTTCTTCCCCTAGAACTTTTGGCCCCAGAAGATAAGATGAGCTTCCCAATTGCCACTCATGCTCAAACTGAAAGAACAAACTAGGATCAGTCCAATACAAAACTTCTGCCAACAATAAAATCTTCAACTCATTAGTTATTATCTTTTTTAAAAGTGTGGGCTACTTCTGTAAGCAAATCTAGACTTCTCACCATAGGTGGCACATTCAGTGTTTTCTATGTGCCAAAGAGTAGGCAAAGTTTTGGTGATTTGGGCATCCTGTATTTTATCTAGCAAACCTATTTCCAATGATTAATTAATCAGTCTCTATTATTTTCCTAACATCCATCCAACAGCTTCTCTTTTTGTATATGACCTAGCTTCTTTCCTCACTGGTAAGATGTAAAAAAATTAAACACGTGATCGGTATTTGTGACCATGAATTTACAACAGAATTTATCTAGTTGGTTGTATGACTTTCAACAGCAATGCTTTTGCCCAAGTGACAGTAGAGAAAAGACAAAGATTTGGGTTGAAGTGGCAAAGACTAGAGGAGCAAAGATAGTTAGTATATTTTTAAGAAATTATAAATTATACACCATGGACTCTAGAATAGATGAAGGGAGTGATGGCAGAGTAGGGATGGCAGAAAGAGAAAGTGAAGTATTATTCTATAGACTAAACGTGCCAAAGAGGTTCAGAAAGTCACAGAAGGGAATTTTAAGAAACCAAACTGGAAGAGTAAATGGTTTTATTGAGGTAGGGAAATGCCTGAATTAATTATTTTGGAATTAAAAAGCTATAGGTAATTCACAGAGTGGCTATGGAAGTCAGGGAGCAACATGAAATACAAAACATCATTGTACCTGAGAAGGTCAAGGAATAGAGAAACCTGGGTGTTATATAGATCATCCACTTAGGTACAGAAGTCATCCCAAATTTGGGATGCAAAGGAAAGCTATAATGCAGGTGCCAAAGTCTGCAGTGAATGAGTGAACTGCCAGGATGCTAGAAGGTTAATAGACGATAACATAGAATAGGAAGAGTGGGTGGTAGATTTACGTGGCATAAATGGCAGAAAGGATGGATTTTTTAAATGGTGGAGAAAACTTGAGACTATAATCATCTGAGACAAATACTGTATGCTAACACATATATATGGAATTTAAGAAAAAAAATGTCATGAAGAACCTAGGGGTAAGACAGGAATAAAGACACAGACCTACTGGAGAACGGACTTGAGGATATGGGGAGGGGGAAGGGTGAGCTGTGACAAAGCGAGAGAGAGGCATGGACATATATACACTAACAAACTTAAGGTAGATAGCTAGTGGGAAGCAGCCGCATAGCACAGGGAGATCAGCCCGGTGCTTTGTGACCGCCTGGAGGGGTGGGATAGGGAGGGTGGGAGGGAGGGAGACAGAAGAGGGAAGAGATATGGGAACATATGTATATGTATAACTGATTCACTTTGTTATAAAGCAGAAACTAACACACCATTGTAAAGCAATTATACCCCAATAAAGATGTTAAAAAAATAAAATAAAACCATTAGCACAAGTTTCTATTTTCCTACAGTAATTACCATCAACCCCCTCACCAACTGGTTTTAACACTTCTTGAATCTTGAGTTGTGCCCTCTAGCTTCCACTACACAAGGCTATGTGTGACACCTCCTCATTTTCCATCTCTAGGGAATGTAAGTTTACATTAATTTCCAATGACGGTCATCTCATAGGGTTTATGTCCAATCCAGGATTCTCTAGTGAAGTGCTGTTTAATAGAAGTTTCTGCAAAGACAAAAATATTCTCTACCTATGCTTCCAACATGGTAGCCAAATCATTCCCAGGGCCATTTTCAGGACCAAAAGCTTAAATAGAAAATTGTCCCTCATCTTCTCGTTGCAGCTCTTCCTTCTCTGTCCCTCCCCCTATTTCCTTTGGTCCAAAACTCTTCTCTGGGATTCAGAAAACAATATACAGAAATGCCTGTGTCCGTGGTCCTAAATCTGAAACCCATGGCTATCCAAGGTGTCATGGATGGGTGTCAGGAGTCCATGAACTTCCTGAGGACGCTTGTAAAGGTCATGCACATGTGAATGTGCATTTTTCTGGGAAAATTATGCAAAATGTTTATCTTTCTTAAAGGGATATGAAACCCAAAAAAGTTAAAAAGTTCTTGTCTATAGAGAACACATAAAAATCTTAGAATCTTAGATGACCAAATTAAATTATCAAAAAAGAAGCTGAAAGAAGATCAAGACATTAGAGAGCAGTTTTTCCCACCTAGCAGTGCCTGGGATAGTGCTACCACATAGGAGATGGTAATGAATATTTATTGACTATTTAGCCAGTTAACATTGATAATTGATGGAGACATAAAATTGATGAAAGATAAAGTGTACTCAGGGAAGTGCAGTGTACCTTGATGAGTTCCAATGTTCTTGTGGGAACAGGAGGCTATTAGGACTTCCCAATGAACTTAGGAGCTGTGGATCAAGGATCTTCACCGTGAGACCTGGGTAAACTTTCTTAATCCCCTGTACCTGTGTTGCTTTTGCTATTCCCTGACCATTTCCCAGAATGGAAGATCTCAAAACAAATATAAAATCACCTAGTTTACTTATTTAATGATTCCATATCTCACTCCATGGTCAAGGAACCCGCAGAAATAAAATGAGTATTAACAGGTCTAAAGCAGAAAGCAAAGGAAACAAATCCTTGGGTGGAAAGAAAGAAGTAGGTAGAGGGCGGACCTAGGGCTGTTTTGGTATTCAAACGAGTGGGGACCCACTCAGCATCAAATGTATGGTGGAAGCATATCAAGAGCATTTAGAAATCAAAAGTTTCAGGACACACAATGAATAAAAATACTAATAAGGGTGTTGAAATTTATGGAAACTCCTCCAGCTGTCTTGTTTCCAGCATCTCATCTTGGCTTGTTTTCTTAGTCAAAAGCACAAACTTCTGAAATGACTAATGGTATACCTAATTATGGGAGAGGTTCTAAGAATTGAATCCATCCCAAATTCTACATTCATGTTCTCAAGGGCTGACTCAAGTTTTGTTTTATAGGTGATGAAAAAATAGATTGAAGCTTATATAATAAAGTTTTTCTATTTCATGATAATGAACTGTACATTATGACACATCTTAATAACTTTTATTAAATGTATTAGCCCTTTAAAATCATTGTCAATATTTCTTCAGTTAATTAAAACCAGTGAGTGTTTAATGGACATTGTGATTATTATAATTAATTAAGAATAGACAAGGTAAAAAGACATTGAACTAGGGGATTTTTTTTAGTGATTTCATGGAATATGAAGGTGAAGTCCCTAAAATCAACACCTTCCATTCCTTTGAGACCTCCTGCAGTGAGTGCAGAAAGGTAAAAACTGGAAGTTAATTTCCTTGTCACATCCAAAACAAGTAATTTACATACACATTGTATATAGACACATTATGACTATAATATTGACTATCATTTATAGATAATTGATAGTCATATGTTGCCTCTTTCCTTAAAGGCAGCTAAATCCATCTGTTTCAACAGAAAGTAAATATTCAAAATGAAACAGTTAGAAATATTGTGCATAGAAAAAGCATTGAACTATAGGTCAGAAGAATTTCTCATCTCTATTTTTTGCTGTTACCTGTGTGAATTAGAGCAATGCCTCTTTTTAAAAAAAATCTATAAAGTAAGAATGATAACATATGAATACCAACCTCACAGAATTATAATATGGTTTGGATAACAAGCTATACTTAAAGATACTTTCAAAAGTGGAACATAAGCTACACATTTGGTTTTTATTACTTTAGAAGTTTATTTTGGTGGTTTTCAAACCTAGCTGAGCATTGGAATTACTAAGGAATTCAAAATAAGTACATGGTGAATTCTCTCTGGGCTTCACCTTATACTTACTAAATCAGGATGCCCTAAGGAGGAATCCCAAGTCAATATTTTTATTAAGCTACCTAGGTACTACAGACCTATATCACTAATAAAAGAATAACTATTATTTGTCAGATACTATGGTATTGAATCTTCGAAAGGTAGGCACTTTTTCCATATTTGATATGTCATTTAGACCTCACAAGCGTTCTGGAAGTAGGTATTATTATGCCCATTTTACATATGATGAAAGATTAAATAACATTTCCAAGATCCCCAAGGTCACACAACTCTCAAGTGGTAGAAACCTCATTAGAAACTTAAGACTGTCAGATTGCCATTGGTTTTCAACTTTTGAGTGTTTGTAGCATATTTTAGGATCAGAATTTCTAGCAGTGTATATGGAAGAATTACAAGACTCAATAAGAGAACAAGCCATGGCCAGAGTATAACAGTGCCCTTCTAAACAGGTCGGTGTCACTTGGCTGCCCATTTACAGTGTGATGCTGTTGTAGCAGAATGTTACTGCCTGACTGAACCCTCATGCTCTCATGTCATGAAGTAGAGTCATTTCATGTTCCATTAGACACATGATGGTGTGTCTTTGTTTGGTGCAGACTCCCTATGGCATTGTGCCTTTCATTTCTTAGGTACATTAATATTCTCGATGTCCATCTAATATTCACTGTCCTAACAGTATAGGCACTTAGTTTGACAAAACTTATTTTTGCACATCGACCAAAATTTGAGAGCACAATAAATGGTTCACAGCTTATTCTTCTTCCACTGGGTCCTTTAGCCTCATTTGAGCTTAGATTTTTTTCCCCCATGTATACCACATTTAATACTTTAAATAGCATTTCTGCCAGAAGTTGGAATGTTCTGCCAATGTGGGATGAGACCCTGGTCTGCTCTTTACTTAGGGTGACATTTCACATAGTGGTGTCTGAAAGTCTGGCAAAAGAGACACTGGGGACCCTTCCCCCTAATGTCCCTGAGATGTACACTAGGCCAGAGAGGGAGCTCTTTTCTTGCTGTTCTTTTGCCCAGGACTCTGGATGGGAAGTGTTGCTTTGATAGTGGTATTAACATCTTATTTAGTCTTTTTTTTTTCTCCTGTCTTCAATATATAAAGCATATTTTATACCTCTTAGTAATTTTTGCTATTTTTTTCAAGATATTTCCAAAAATTCTTATTTTTTTAAAATCTGACTTCAAAATTACACCCTGGAATATTTCTGTAGCATAGGTTATTACTGTAGTTAAGTGTTTTGATTTAATTTAGGTTGGAGAGAGCTATTATTTATTGAACATTAACTACGTTCTAAGTTAATAAGCACTTTGTAAGTATAGTCTCATTTAATCCCCACAACGACTCAATTACAAAATTTATTGTTTCCTTTCATAGACAAGGAAAGAGACTCAAGGGAGATTAATTGTCTAGTAAATGGTAGAAATAGAATGGAAACCCTTGATTATCCAAATTCAAGTTCTTTCTTCATCACTCTGATTTGTCAGCTCCTTTAATGATTGTTGCGGTGGTTTCAAATAAATGGCCTCAAATTCTTTGATATTTCTCCTATTGAGAGGTGGAGCCTGTGCTTCCTACCCTTGAATCTGGGTGTGTTTTTAACTCACTTATAACACATAGAATGCAATGAAAGTGAACACATGATTTCTCAAGCCAGATCATAAAGTGATTCAGCTTGTCTTATTCACTGGGACACCCATTTTGGAGGCCTGAGCTTCCATGTGAGAAGTCCAGCTATCTCAAATCCACCATATATTATGAAGAAGCTCAGGACACTTGGAAAGATCCCAACTGACAACTGTGTCCACCACCAGACTTGAGAATGAAGATGCCTCCAGATTGCTAGCCCCCAATTGCCAAGTCTTCCCATCTGAGGTCCCAGACATAGTGAAGCAGAGACTGTCATTTTTACTACACCATTTTTCTGAGTTCTGGATGCACAGAACCTGTGAGCATTATAAAAAATGGTTCTTTGAAGCTTCTAAGTTTGGGGGTAACTTGCTACACGGTGATAATAACTGGAACCATTGAACAACTTGTATAACTGCTTAGATATATCTTTCTCTATTCCCCCTATGGTGTTACCTTAGCAGTGGGGTTAAATTAGTCCTAAGCTAAAACCAGATCTAGATCAATGACAACCAAACTTAAAAGCAAACTTCAAAGGAATTAAATTGATTCAAAGTATCTTAACTGCGTATCAGAGCAAAAGTTAAAAATCAGTTAAAGAAAAACATTAAAATCCCATATCCTAAAGCATAAAGTCTAAAATGTCCAGTATGCAAAAAAAAATATCAGAAAAACTAAGAAGCAGGAAAATAAGACCTACACCAGGAGAAAAATAAAAATTATTTTTTTTACCAAAAATGAAAGAGATGATATAAAGAACAATTAAAACAGCTATCATAGCAAAGTTATGTATGCTCAAAAAATGTAGAGGAAAACATAGATATGAGAAATAGAAGACCTAAAAAAGACACAAATGGTATTTCTAGAGGTGCAAAATACAGTGTGTGAAATGAAAAATACATGCTTTAAGTTAATAACAGAATAAATACTGCAGAAAAAGAAATATGTGAATTTCTTGAAGACACAGTAATAGCTACTACCCAAATGAGGCAGGGAGGGGAAAAAGTGCAGGGAAAAATGAGCAGAGCATTAGTGACTTGTAAGAAAGCATCAAGCAATCTAAATATGTAGTTGGAGTCCCAGAATGAGAAGAGAGAGAGAGCAACAGAAAAAGTAGGTAAAGAATTAATGATCAGAAATTTTCCAAATTTCATAACAATTGTAAGATAAAAGATCCAAGTAGCTCAAAAAACCCCAAGTTGGAAGAAACTTAAAACAGACCACACTTAGATACATCATAATCAAACTGCTGAAAAACAAGGAATAAATTAAAAATCTTAAAAGTAACCAGAGAAAAATGACATATTGTGTTCAAGGTAAAAAGATAAGATTGACAGCAGATTCCTGGGTAGAGGACGATGGAACACATCACCAAAATACTTAAAGAAAAAGATCAATGTAGAATTTTGTATCCAGTGAAAATAACTTCCAAAAATGAAGGCCAAATAAAGACATTATCAGACAAAAACTGGAGGAAGTCCTCACTACCAGATCTTTGCTATGAAAAAATGTTAAAGAAAGTTATCTGGGAAAAAGGAAAGTTATACCAGATGGAAAATTAGATGTACAAAAGGAATGAAGAGTACCAAAAATGATAAAAATAGAGATAAATATAAAAGGTATTTTTGTAATTAAACAATACCTTTAAAAGATAATAGACGCCTGACAAACCCACAGGAAGCATCAGTCTCAATGGAGAAAAACTGAACGCATTTCCTATAAGATCAGGAACAAGACAAGGATGTCCACTCTTGCCATTTTTATACACATAGTTTTGCAAGTCCTAGCCATGGCAATAAGAGAACAAAAAGAAATAAAAGGAATCCGAATTGGAAAAGAAGAAGTAAAACTGTCACTGTTTGCAGATGACATGATACTATACATAGAGAATCCTAAAGATGCCACCAGAAAACTACTAGAACTAATCAATGAACTTAGTAAATTTGCAGGATACAAAATTAATACACAGAAATTTCTTGCATTCCTATACACTAATGAGGAAAGATCAGAAAGAGAAATTAAGGAAACAATCTCATTTACCATTGCAAGAAAAAGAATAAAATACCAGGAAATAAACCTAGCTAAGGAGGCAAAAGACCTGTACACAGAAAACTATAAGATAACAATGAAAAAAATCAAAGACAACACAAACAGATGGAGAGATATACCATGTTCTTGGTTTGGAAGAAACAATATTGTGAAAATGACTATACTACCCAAAGCAATCTACAGATTCAGTGCAATCCCTATCAAGTTACAAATGGCATTTTTCACAGAATTAGAACAAAAATTTTACAATTTGCATGGAAATGCAAAAGACCCTGAAGAGTCAAAGCAATCTTGAGAAAGAAAAACGGAGCTGGAAGAATCAGGCTCCCTGACTTCAGACTATACTAAAAGCTACAGTAATCCAGACAGTATGGTACTGGCACAAAAACAGAAATATAGATCAATGGAACAGGATAGAAAGCCCAGAGATAAACCCAAGTAACTACGGTCACCTAATCTATGACAATGGAGGCAAGAATATACAATGGAGAAAAGACAGCCTCTTCAATAAGTGGTGCTGGGAAAACTGGACAGCTACAGGTAAAAGAATGAAATTAGAACACTCTCTAATACCATACACAAAAATAAACTAAAAATGGATTAAAGACCTAAACATAAGGCCAGACACTATAAAACTCTAGAGGAAAACATAGGCAGAACACTCTTTGACATAAATCACAGAAACATCTTTTCAAACCCAACTCCTAGAGTAATGAAAATTAAAACAAAAATAAACAAATGGGACCTAATTAAAATTAAAAGCTTTTGCACAGCAATGGAAACCATAAACAAGACAAAAAGGCAACCCTCAGAATGGGAGAAAATATTTGCAAACAAAGCAACTGACAAAGGATTAATCTCCAAAATATACAAGAAGCTCATAAAGTTCAATATATAAAAAGAAACCAACTACGCAATCAAAACACGGGTGGAAGACCTAAATAGACATTTCTCCAAAGAAGACATACAGATGGCCAAAAAACACATGAAAAGAGGCTCAACATCACTAATCATTAGAGAAATGCAAATCAAAACTACAATGAGGTATCACCTCACACCAGTCAGAATGGCCATCATCAAAAAATCTACAAACAATAAATGCTGGAGAGGGTATGGAGAAAAGGGAACCCTCATACACTGTTGGTGGGAATGTAAATTGATACAGCCACCATGGAAAACAGTATGGCCTTAAAAAACTAAAAATAGAACTACCATATGACCCAACAATCCCACTACTGGGCATACACCCAGAGAAAACCATAATTCAAAAAAACACATATACCCCAATGTTCATAGAAGCACTATTTACAATAGTGAAGACATGGAAGCAACTTAAATGTCCATCAACAGAGGAATGGATAAAGAAGATGTGGTACATATATACAATGGAATATTACTCAGCCATAAAAAGGAATGAAATTGGGTCATTTGTAGAGACGTGGATGGACCTAGAGAATGTCATACAGAGTGAAGTAAGTCAGAAAGAGAAAAGCAAATATCTTATATTCACACATATATGTGGAATCTAGAAAAATGGTAAAAATGATCTTATTTGCAAAGCAGAAAGAGAGACACAGATGTAGAGAACAAACTTACGGATACCAAGGGGGAAACTTGGGGGCGGGGTGAATTAGGAGATTTGTATTGACATATACACCCTACTATGTATAAAATAGATAACTAATGAGAACCTACTGTATAGCACAGGGAACTCTACTTGGTGCTCTGTGGTGACCTAAATGGGAAGAAAATCCAAAAAAGAGGGGATGTATGTATACGTACGGCTGATTCACTTTGCTGTACAGCAGAAACTGACACAGCAGTGTAAAGCAACTATACTCCAATTTAAAAAAATCATATGACCATGGACAACCAAAAAAAAAAAGATAATAGATGTCTGAGGGTACAATTAATAGCAGCATATTGTAAAGATTAAAGTATATGTGTAGAAATAAAATATAAGAATAGCACAAAGGACAGAGGGAGAAAATCAGTATACTGGGCTGTACCATAAACATTAGTTGAGAGTGCAGTAAGTTAAAAATGTATTTTACATCCCTATAGCATCACTAAAACAAAACAAAACTTAACTAAACAAAGTACCAATAAATATTTTTAACATATTCCAAGCAATAATTCTATATTTGCAACAAAAGTTTCAATTAGATTTAATAATAGTGCTTATTTTTTAGAAGTTCCAGAGAATAGAAAAGACGATATTCAAGAATCAAAGTTCCACTTTCAGATCTGGCTTCAAGTTAGAAAGCAAAGTCAGTGACAAAGGGGCAAAGGACTTTGGAGACTTTACCCATTTCTTAATCTCCACCCTCAAACTGGGCTTCCTCAGCAAGTATAACATTTGTAAATATGGTATATAAGTCCGGTGTGAGTAAACATCTTTTGAGAGCAGGGTCTCTCTTTTGTTCATTACTATATCATTGGTGCCTGACATAGCAGGTATACAATAGTATTTGATGATTTAATGAAAGTGTCAGAACCCTCTGGAGAAGCAAGCAAATTGAGCCCCAGGTGTCAATCTTTGCAACTGGGTGAATAAGAATAGAAGAGGTTATCGTTTGTGGCCAGGTGTTTAAAGCTCCTAACCCCTTTCTGATAAAGGTACTGCTCTCATCTTCTCTGTGACCCTAAGTTAGGGTGCTTATTCGACAGCTTCCAACTCTGACTTTGAGTGTGCTTGACCTTGGTTTAGCAAAACTAACTCTTGATGTCATTCCTTGTATCCCAACTGAACTCAGCTTGACAATTGAAACCCTGTATCCTTATTCTTCCTTTAATTAATAGTTTAATTTGGACTCTAAATCTGGGCCTGAATCCAGATTATTCTTATCATAACTATTTAGCACAAGGAGCCTGTATTTCACAGGCATCATGCCAAGTGGGGGGATTAAGATGTGGAACTCATGCCATCAAGGAACCCGAGGTCTGGGGAAGAGGCAAACACATAAACAGCTAATTATCACATATAGGGCTAAAAGTAGCAAAGCAAATAGGGCAGTGGCAGAAAGCACTGAAATATACAAGCCTGTTACAAAAACTTGGCATACACAAAAATACTTGTAAAAGCTTGGCATCTGCCATTCCACATTTCTTGAATCTCATGACAACCCAATCTTTGCACCCAGTGAGATGGTCCTGAGGACATATTTCCCATGTCTGTTGATAATTTCCTCTAACCGTGAAAATGGAAGCTACAAGTCCCAGAATTTCATCATTTGCTTCTTGTTTGACAGCAGAGGAAGAAGCAACTCTATCATGTAATTGGACTAACCACTAAACTAGGAACCAACAATCATGTTATATGAAAGCCCTCCAGTTCTGTATAGTCTATAAAATTAATCCAAATGAATTAAGTTAATAATGGAGTCCAAAAATCACAATTTATTATATCACCATGGGAGCAGCAGCCTCTGAGTTCACTCTAGGCTATGTATTGCAGATTCTAGATCGTAGATGATTGTGAAAGAGTTGCAAGGAGAGAAAGGCACAAGTTAAGACAATCACACTTGACTGAAGCCAACACCAGTAGGCTCATCTTGTTGACCCCGTATGGGTTTCCCAACCTTGGCACTATTGGCATATTGCACCGAATGATTCTTTGTTGATGGGGTGGGGAGGGAGCTGTCCTGTGCACTGCAGGATGTTTAGCAGCATTTCTGTCCTCTACCCACTTGATGCCAGTAGCACCATCCACCACCAGTCATGAAAACCAAAAAGAGACATTAGATGTTCCCTGGAGGGTAAAAATCCCCTGTTCGAAAACCACCTACCTAGTAGCCTAATAGTATTCCTGTTATAACAGGTGTATTTTAGTTTCATTTCACCAAAATATGTGAGGCTCCTTACCATGGCCCTCCTGTGTACAATTAAGTTGAACTAAATAATTTCCATAAACATTCTTACTTTAACATTCTTTAATTCTCTAAACCTCCGTCCCTGCGCTGTCTCCAGGTTTTACTCTTGATCTCTCTCCTTTCTAAGCTTTTTTCATTCATTCATTAATTCTACAAGCAATGATTAAGCATATTCTGTGGGTCAAACCCTGGGCTGAGTACTGGGAATACGTGGTTAAATAAGGTAAGTTCCCTGCCCTCAGAACATGCACAGGGGAGAGAAACGTAAGTGAAGAAAAGCAGCTCATACACTTCAACAGGGTGACCACTATAGAGGCCAGAGCCTTGAGTGTGTGTTGGGTACAGGTGGGAGATGGGAAGGAGGGTGGCAGAGGATAGAGCTGGGGTTTTACTCATCACTTGAGTGGCTGCATAATGCACAGGAAATCTAGAAGCTGACCCTCTGAGAAGGCTATTGGGCTTAGCAGTTTTCTAATATCTGAGCACTGGTTTAGCAGCTACACCACTGGTGTCATGGCAAAGGCTCATCCTATCTCTGCCACAAAAATACAGAGGAGGTAAGGCTACATTCTCAAAAAGGCTTTCATTCCATGTGGAGTCAGCCTGTCTTCCTGGCTTGATGCCCATACAAGTGAACAAACAAAATAATTGTGGGCTAAAGTACTCTCTACCTTGTTCACCCAAGGGTCATCTTAGGATTGCCCATAGCGTGCAAGGCATTTGGGCATTTGCCAGGAGCCTACATGAGCCTGTGTGTGCCTTTTTAGGCTGAGGCCTGGGGAGGGCATGAGAATTGCAGAACGACAAATTTGCTTACCCCTTCTGACACATACAAAGCCTTTGCACCCCCCTCAATTTGCAGAAAGTTTATTTCTCTAATTATGTATTTAAGGACCTGAGTCAGTCAAACTTCTGCCTCCACAGAACTATCTCACCGCATAAACAGAATTTCATTTCCCAACCCTGGCCCTAAATGGCAGTGGAATATTGGGGTAAGGTGGTTCACATTGCTCTGCACGTGTCTAAAGAGTGCAGGGTCCGTCCGGACCCGATCTGTCTCTTGAGGCAAACCCACACCTCTGTCCCAGAGATGAGTTGAGACCTGAAGTGCAGAAGGGCTCTGGTATGTGAGAGTGGCTGTCATCTCATTCACATCCTGGAGCTGCTTTCTGCTTTCCTTTCTCCTGATGCCAATGATGTAGCCCAAACGGACTGCATTTTTGACTTTAGATTTTGGACTCTTGTCCGGATGTCCTAGCGTACTCCAGTCCTTGCCTTTGCCACTTTTTCAAGTGGTGCCTCTCCATCATCCAGTCAGCAAACCTTTATCTCAGGCTGATGATGTGTTGCTATCCAGGCATCTCTGGCTGTTCAGAGATTAACCTAGCCCAGTACACATCCTGGAGAATGCCCTGCTGTCGCTGGGAAACAAATAAGCAATAGCTACAATGTGTATGTTACAATGTGTACAATGTTGCAGGCAGTAAGAGAAGTACACTTATAGAAGAGAAGTGGCACAAGAAGAAGAAATTTATGACTCCAAGGGAGGTGGGGACAGAGAAGTTTTCTCAAAAGGGGTATTATCTGAGCTGAGTTTCTAAGAAGAGATAGAAATTGATCACCCAGATAAGAGGCAGAATGACTGAAGAATCTGTGTGTACTCAGACACAGAAGGGAGAGCAGTCCAGGCAGGCAGGCAACTACAAGTGTTGAAGGCTTTCCTGGAGGGCAGAGCAAAGGGGTTGAAAGAAGATGGGGCAGATTCCATGGCCTGATGGGGAAGGAGTCTGCTACTCACAAGACTTATCCTACATCACTGAAGGATTTCAAACAAGACAGTGCCACGGTCAGACTTGGGTTTTGGAAGGATTACTTTGTAAATAGTGGAGAAAATACCAAGGAAGGAAAACTGATTAGCTAGAACTGAAGGAGGTGAGCCATCGTGAAACAAGGACCTGTATAGGCAGAGGTTACAGATAAGACAGACATTTAGGAGGTCAAGATACGGGACTCAGTGACCAGTGGAGTGATTGGTGAGGGAGAAAGAGGCATCAAGCTGACTGGTGGGCCTCTGGTTTGGCAACTGGCTCTGTGGTGATGTTCCCACCTCCTGGCTTCTGTTTGGACACATGGGACAACGGTCCACCCTGTTGAAGTCTATGAGCTGCCTTTCTTCACTTACATCCCTCTCTCCAGTGCATGTTTCTTCTCTTATTCAACCAGTGCTTGCCTGGTATTTGGTTCACAGAATATGCTCAATTATTGCTTATAGAATTGATAAATGAATAAAGAAAACGTAAAGGGAAGAGAGAGAATAAAACCTGGAGACAGTGCAGGGACAGAGGTTTAGAGAATTAAACAATGTTAAGGTAAGGATGTTTGTGGAGCTTATTTCCTTCAACACATTAATTATACAGATGAGGAAACCAAGGCCCAGAGAGGTAAAAAGACAGGAAGACTGGGTGGTGGGAAAGTTTGGGGAGGAGAGACAATGCATTCAGTTTGGATTGTATTACATTTGTTTTGCCCATGGTAAATCCAGTTTCTGATATCCAATGTGCTGTTGGAATGTAGAGCTCAGGAGAGGGGTCGAGTCTAAACATATAGGTTTGGGATGCAGATCTTATGAAGACCAGGGCAGGCAATGTTACTACTACCTCATGAGAATAGATGAAGTCAGGAGCTAGGAGGACCAAGGGGAGAGCTCTGATAACCTCAGAGCTAGCATAGAATAGTAGGAAGCAACACAGCAAGTTACTTATTCTTCCTACACCTCATTCTTCCCCAACTGTATGTGTACCTACATTATAGGGTTGTCATGACATTTATTTATTTATCATCTTTATTGGAGTATAATTGCTTTACAATGGTGTGTTAGTTTCTGCTTTATAACAAAGTGAATCCGCTATACGTATACATATATCCCCACATCTCCTCCCTCTTGCATCTCCCTCGCACCCCTCTAGGTGGTCACACAGCACCGAGTTGATCTCCCTGTGCTATGTGGCTGCTTCCCACTAGCTATCTATTTTACATTTGGTAGTGTATACATGTCAGTGCTACTCTCTCACTTTGTCCCAGCTTATGCTTCCCCCTCCCCATGTCCTCAAGTCCATTCTCTATGTCTGTGTCTTTATTCCTGTCCTGCCCCTAGGTTCTTCAAAACCATTTTTTTTTTTAGATTCCATATATATGTGTTAGCATACGGTATTTGTTCTTCTCCTTGTGACTTACTTCACTCTGTATGTCATGACATTTAAATGAATGAATATTTGTCAAGCCCTTAGGGCAGTGCGTGGCAAGAAGTCTATGCAAGTGTGAAAATTAATATATAAACACTAATAGTTAATGGTGGACAGAGGAAAATAGCTCTAAAAAAATAAGTAAACTAGGTATGATAAGAAAGTAAGAGGAAAGCAGGCAGCTGTGAGAACACCAAAATCTAAGGGAGAGAGAGTTTAAAGAATGAGGGAACAATTATATGACAAATGCCAAAGAGAGACTAAAAACAGGAAGGATTGAAATGTCTATCGGCTGTGGCAATTGGAAGTTCACTGGTGATTTTAGAGCTGCGGTTCAGGGAGAAGAGGGGGTAGGCTCAGGTGTGTGTGGCTTGGTGGGCAAGAAGTGGGAAGGGTAATGTGGGAAGTTGGCGCAGAGCAAGGCTGGGCAGAGAAGAGGAGAAACCCTGATCAGGGCACTGTTAAGCCAGAGCCTAGTCAGGATACACAGGAGCACAGGGCAAGCCCCTTCTCCTTCCCAGAGTCCTCATCTGTACAATGAAAGAGGACTTGACCTCTACATTTCTACCAGTGATGATGACCTCATCTTTTCCTTTTTTTTCCTACTAACATTTGATGATGATCAAGTTCTTTTTGATTTAGAAATGGTACCTGAATTCGCTAATGATATCCTTTCAAAATGTTGTTTTTAGTTTATGGAGATGGATGCTGTTAGATGTTGGTTTATTTTTAATTTATAAAAATGTTTTCAATGTAAAATTTCACCTTTGATCTTTGGGAATGTGTTTTCAGTATTCTCACATTAACAATGAAGCCGACTCCATTGTCTGTGAGTGATGGGGTGATTATTCTCAAAGTCACGAAAGGAGTAACCCAAGATTTTAATTCACGTTTGCTGGCAGCTGATGAGAATAACTGGGGTGGTGGCAGAAAACTAACTTAGAACTGGGTCTCTAAAGAACTCAGTTATTATAAATGCAAAATGCCTGTCAGTGTAAAATGTCTATTTCTCAAAACAATGTTTTTTTTCCTGCCACATTCTCTCTTCCCACAATAGGGTATAACGTATCATAAGATTTTTCCTCTGGAGAAATCAGCTTAAAAAAATTTTTTTTTCATCTTTTTGTTTCTCCCTTAGTGATAGAGTGTTTTATAATAGCATCAGTTTTATTTTATTAGATTAATGTGGTTATGTATGTACCTAGACAATTTCAAAGCACTCTTGCGTGTTTTATTCATCTGATTTTCTCAGCCACTCTTTTAGAACGGCAAAATAGGGGTGACTAGTTCCATTTGAGAGGTAAGAATCTAATGCTGAAAAGACCATGTGACCAACCACGGTCTCACAGAATTGCCCAGGGGCACCTCTTAGACACTCAGTCTGGAGAGAGTGCCCACATGGGGAGTCAGTATGCAAGCGCTGATTAAGTAGTGTCAGTAGATGCCTGGCTTATAACTGGCGCTCACAAATCAGTGGGCACTAGGGAAATAAGGGCCCCCCGACGTCTCTCTGTGCAGCACTCATCTTTACTGTCAGGGTGTTAGATGCGGTGATTTTAATCTCTTAGTCACTGAAAATTAAGAGAAAACCAAAATAATGCATAAGGTGAGAACGAGGGAAGAGGAGAAGGAAAGAAGAGAAAACCTTAGCAGTAGTTAAAAATTTCACAAATGGTGGCTCTAGATGGTGGAAATATTTCTGTAAAGTGCTGACTTCATCATTTTACTAAGCATTTATGGGATAATATCTAAGAAGCATTTTGAGTGCCTTGGAAAATCATATTAGACAAATATAAAATAGTGGGCGTATAAAAGTGGAAGACAATCTCAGATATATATTCTCTGAATTAGAAGAAATAAAATTGCTTTATGCATCAAAATGACCAGTATAAAGTGAAGAAAGCAGAATTTTTTGCTTCTCAGCAAGGTAACCAGTCTGGTTTTCCTAAGGATTGATGTAGTGTAAAGATGTTTACCAGCAATAAAAAAAGTCTATAGAAATATTGCTTTCGTTCAGCATGAGGGCGAAAGATTGCTAATTTAGTCTCAACAGAAACAATTTAGCTGTCTTTAGGACACATGCTCCTATAAGTTTAAATCATTTACAGTAAGTAAAAAATTCTATGATCAAGTTGTTTACTTTATCAGGATGTCAGATTTAGAGGGTGCCCTGATCTTATCTCAGCAGAATATCTTTTCAGACAGCTTTTTAATATTCTGGACATTATCCTTTGAACCAATTGGTGTCATAATTTCAAAGGATGACAAAATAAATAATAATCTTTTCTCAATGTTACTATTACCAAAATTCTTATGCCAATTTTAAGAAAATGGTACTGTAAGTTTGACTATAAAATACCGTACCATAAACTTGAAAGAAAAACAATTATTTCTTTCCTTTATCCCAAGAAAATAATTTTGAAGAAGAAAAATCTACATGTCCAAAGATAATTTTAGTTGCATTATTCATGATAGAAATAAAATAACAGAGACAACTTAAATAATAGACAAATAGTTAATAAATAATTGCATGTTGCTATGGTAGGCTATTATGCAACCATTTCTTTTTATAAGATTTAATTTTATTTATTTTTGGCTGTGTTAGGTCTTCTGTGCACAGGCTTTCTCTTGTTGCGGCGAGCGGAGCTACTCTTCATTGCGGTGTGAGGCTTCTCCTTGTGGTGGGTTCTCTTGTTGTGGAGCACTGGTTCTAGGCATGCGAGCATGCGGCCTCAGTAGTAGTGGCGCACAGGCTTAGTTGCTCCGCAGCATGTGGATCTTCCTGAACCAGGGATGCAACCTGTGTCTCCTGCGTTGGTGGGCAGATTCTTATCCACTGCACCATCAGGGAAGTCCCTAGTCAACTATTAAAATGATAAATACAATGTTCATGAAAAAACTGAGAAAAATGTTTACAATATAATATTTTGAAAAGTGACAGAGAAGATATGATTATGTCCATAATCATGGATTATGTCCATGTAAAAACTGTATATTTATGTAGATAAAGTGTGATGGGGACATGAAGAAATAGAAACCCTTGATGTAACAATGTATCAGTCAGGATAAGACAGATTATGCGTTCCCTATCAGTCACTCAACAAACCTCATTCTATGAAATCAGACTTTGCTCCCTGTAACCACTCAGGGACCCAGACCGAGGAAGGCTCCATCTGTATACCTGCTTCCTCAATTATTTCAACCTCAGCAGAGGAAAGATGTGGTTGCCACTATATCTTAAAGATTCTACAAAGGAGTGAAATATTTCACATCTACGTACATTTATTTGGCCAAAGCACATCGCATCATCATACCAAACTTCAAAGGGGACAAGAAAGCTAATTCCTACCATGTGATCAGAGAGAGAGAATGAGAACTATTTGATGAACAACACTAACGAATCTCACAATGAGATTGGTGGATTTATAGATGCCTTTTCAAATATTTTATAATGTGAAAATAAATGTTAATACACATTTTACACTATCATTACCTCAGATTTCACTTGTGAGCCAGAAATTGGGAGCTGATGATATATACCATATTAATGATTCAAAGAAAGGCTTTTTAACTGGAGATTCTTTAAAATGCACATTCCTTGGATAAAGAAGATGTGGCACATATTTACAACGGAATATCACCCAGCCATAAAAAGAAATGAGATTGAGTTATTTGTAGTGAGGTGGCTGGACGTGGAGTCTGTCATACAGAGTGAAGTAAGTCAGAAACAGAAAATCAAATACTGTATGCTAACACATATATATGGAATTTTAAAAAAAGTTCTGATGAACCTAGGAGCAGGACAGGAATAAAGGCACAGATGTAGAGAATGGACTTGAGGACACGGGGAGGGGGAAGGGTAAACTGGGATGAAGTGAGAGAGTGGCATGGACATATATACACTACCAAATGTAAAACAGATAGCTAGTGGGAAGCAGCCACATAGCACAGGGAGATCAGCTCGGTGCTTTGCGACCGCCTGGAGGGGTGGGATAGGGAGAGTGGGAGGGAGATACAAGAGGGAGGGGATATGGGGATATATGTATACGTATAGCTGATTCACTTTGTTATACAGCAGAAACTAACACAACATTGTAAAGCAATTATACTCTAGTAAAGATGTAAAAACAATGTACATTCTTTTGTTCAAACATTTAAAATGGACTGAGATGATAAACATTTTCATGTTAGGAAATAGAGTTTGAAAATATTTTTGGCTTCACATCATGGTAATATGCAATTTGTAAATTATATGGAAGAAAGAAACTTCAGCAAGGCATTCTGTTATAAATATTTATGTGTTGTTAGAAAAATACATCTTTTGCCTATGTACAATGTAACAATTTGCTTACTTCAGCAGGCAATCGGCAATAAAGAGAATACATATCACACTAGCAGGGTTTTAAATATTCTAGTATGTAAACTATGTAGCAGTTTAAAATGAATGAGAGGGAGTGTGATATACAGTAAAGAACACTGTCTTTGGTATCAGGTTCAAACGCTGAACCACCATTTATTATAATATATAATCTTGGGCAATCTTAGCTAACACCTTCCACAAGAGGAATTTAAAATTCTTCCCTTGTATATACTGTTATGAAGTTTATCAGATAACACATGTAAAGCACCTAGAACTGTGGCTAGCACATGGTAGAAAAATAAATGTTCATTTATTTATATTTATATCATTGAATCTTGGGCAACTGAAATAACGCAAGACTCCTGCCATACACTAAGGGCAGTGGGTATCTTTTAAATTCCACTCTGTTACGAATAAATACATAGAGGTCATGGCACCATTATCTAAATGTTCTTACTGAATGGAGATACAATTCAAATAAAATTCCACAATGCGTTTGTCGTTTAACTGATACTCAACCAGTGTGGGATCTTACCGTTGCTGGTTACAGTGCCATGTGCACACGTGAGCACTTAATAGACAATGATAGAGAAAGAAAATGACAACCAGGCAAACCTTCTGTCTCAGTGATCTATGATGAGTAAATGCCTTTCTGGGAGCAAGCCAGGCCAGGGGAACTAAGCCATCCAAAGGCAGCAGGGATTGCCTTAGGAAGTGGATGGACACTTGGGCCCCTGTAGCCTTTGCTTTATTCTGTCATGTTAATAGGTGATCATGAGCACTGAGATGGCCAGGCTGGCACAGAGCAACTGGAACCAGGTTGGTTTATGAGATTGGCAGATGTCTTCACGTACCTCCGAGGGTCCTTATGGGTTTGAGAATCCACTCACTCTGTATCAGAATGGTTCTTTGCACTCCATCCCATTTCCCCAGTCCCTGCTGGTGGTACTGGTATGGGGTACATAGTCCAAAGACACCGTCCACTGCTAGTTTGGGATCAGTGGATAAGAGAGATAGCAAACTGGGTTTCACTCCTGCCAGAGGAGCAACTCTGTCCATGGAGTTGTTATAATCCTCCTGAAGCCTCTGCTAAAGATTCTGAGTATACCTATAAACAAACCACATGGCTCTCATTGGCTGTGCAGAGGGAAGAGAAACCATTACTGACTTTGCAGTTTCTGGGGTCACACTTCATCTTGGGAGGCTCAGCCTCTTTCCTTCCCTTTTGCATAAACAACTGTTATTTTCAAAGCAAAGCTCAAGTCCTCCCCTTCTGACCAGTTGAATTCTCCCCAGCCAGTCACACTTGCCCTAACGAATTGCTCTTACCATTGCTTGTCTCTACTTTGTATACTGTCTGGGTGTGGTCTGTGCACATGGAGTCTTGTGCTGTAAGCTGTCTGTGGGCAGTGATCAGATCTTATAGTCTTTTTTTACAGTCTACAGAGGTCTCAGCAAATATTTAGGTATGGAGTAGACATTTACTTAACCATTCACTGCCATTATCTAAGGATACGTTTGGAGAATCTTGCTACAAAAGGTTGAATTGGGCTTTATTCTTCTCCTGTTCTAAGTGTTAAGGTCATTATCCTTCGTTACTAAACCTAAAAATGGACCTATGTGAAAGTCTCCTAAAAGATGGCAAAAAGGAGTCTAGAAACTATTCTAGTTGCCTTAGGTCTTTTCCTGATCAGAGCATTAACATCATTCCTCCCACCTTCAGAATGTCTCTTAGGACACATATGTGGTCTTAGCTTATGTGAAGATTCATCCTCTCAGTTGGGAAGCATTTAATTACCATCAGGTGGGAGCTCTTTGTTGTTGGGGATGATGTTATTGATACCTTGACTAGCATCTGACTAGCAAAGTTTCTGGCACATAGTAAGCACTCTGACATTTTTCATCAATGAATTTCTGCTTTGTTTCTATCATTTCCACATTATGAAATATTTTCTCTTAGCCTGTAGGATAATCAAATTGTACCTGAATATTAAAGCCAAGGACAGAATAAGTGCCTACTTAAGGAGCTTTCAGTCTTTTCTCTGAATATTCCTGGAAGCTGCCTCCCTGGTTTTAGAAGTTATGTCTAAAATCTGACTCATCGATTTTGCCTTTTTAGACCCCACTCCCTTAAGCCCATAGACCCTGCTTTCAGTAACTGCCTGCTTGCTGGCGGAGGGCCCCACCTTTTCCCGCAAAGAAGATATTGTCTTCTCCAGACAATATCAACCATCATGTCCTCAGAGAAGGGCAACCTGTTCAGTCCTATGAAAGGAAATATAGTATAAAGAAGGGTCCAAGGAAAGACAGAGTATGGTTCCAGGAAATTAAAAAAGTGGGATTCTGGTGCTGAGCTTCTCCAAAGCTCACTAAAAGGACCTGAGAGAGCACCCCTATAAAGAAAATACATACCTGACTTTTACCTGTTAGCAACAGAGATGGGAGTTTTTATTCCTATATTGTGAAGCAGAATCACTTAAAAAAGAAAAACATGGGAAAGTCTTCCACATTTGTAAAACTGTTATAAATGGATTTCTCCTACTTTTCTTTTTCAGACATTTCTAAATTCTCCAAAACGAAGTGAGAGTAGCATGGACATATATACACTACCAAATGTAAAATAGATATCTAGTGGGAAGGAGCTGCATAGCACAGGGAGATCCGCTTGGTGCTTTGTGACCACCTGGAGGGGTGGGATAGGGAGGGTGGGAGGGAGGGAGATGCAAGAGGGAAGAGATATGGGGATATATGTATAACTGATTCACTTTGTTATACAGCAGAAGCGAACACAACAAAAAATCTGGCCTTGTTATGACCTTTAAGCTAAAAAAAGTCTGACTGGAAGATGGATTTATTTTAAAAGAAAGAAATGAGTGAATAGTAATGTTGGTTGTAATTGTCCAGTCCTTTAATTTAAACTGGCTTGATTTTAATAATC
This sequence comes from Phocoena sinus, assembly GCF_008692025.1. Classification (NCBI taxonomy): domain Eukaryota; kingdom Metazoa; phylum Chordata; class Mammalia; order Artiodactyla; family Phocoenidae; genus Phocoena; species Phocoena sinus. Next base: position 123,691,096 of record NC_045763.1, on the reverse strand, counting down.
CTCTGGTTCAGTGTACCTAGCAGTAGCAGAAAAACAATGGGAACTCATTCAGCAACATCCTCTTACCTTTAAATACACATCCGGCCCAGTGACTGTGGGGTTCCATTGTTGGTGTTACCACTGGCTGGATTAAACCAATGAAAGCCAAAGTTAACTTTTCCAAATGAAGTGGAAATACACAAAGATATAAAGATACTTGGTCATCAGTGATATTCACATATCATTGATGAAAAGAAATGAGAAGGTATATCCTGTGGCAAAAATGACCACGTCAATATTCTACACAGTGCTACCATCTTCAAAGTGTTGGCTATTCCCATGAAGTCTTTCACACTGGATTTGACCGGTATTCTTCCAGAAACGATGTGATTGGAAAGCTTGCCATGAATGCTCACTTGAGAGTTTAGAAATCTGTAAAAACAGGGAAGATGATTCATATTAACCTTTGTCTCACTTCATTTATTCATTCACTTAACCGCTTATTCATTCCAGAAAATTTTATTGGCTACTCTTTTTCTCCCCTCTGTTTCTATAAATGAGATGAAAATATTCTTTAGAAAAGGTTAAGACGCCAGGGTTATCCTTTTCCTCTTCTTTTATTTTTCCTTTATAAGGTCATTCTCATACTAAGAAGCCAGGAAAAAGCCAGGAAAACAAAATTCTGGTCCTCCAGTGCAAAGGGCTTTGTCTGGCTTTCCACCCTTACACTAGTACAAGACAGAGGTGTAGATAAGCACTGCAATGTGAGGGTCCCATTCTTAACTTGATTCTGACTCTCAACTCTGATCAAGGCTTTATCACAATAACCTACTCTTCACTCTCTCTGTGCTGTGATGTCTCAGCTCTGGCACACAGCTCTTGCCAGGTGCTGAGAGCTTTAGCGGAATTTCACACGGTGGTGGTGATTGTGTATATACAGCAAAGCTTCATTTACCAGGCACTTTCATATAATCAGAATTTTGAGGAACTGAAATTTACACAGGTGAAGAAATCCTTCTTTTACTTTTTACTTTGTGTTTTGATGAAAATATTTCTAAAATTTATTATATTCACCTTATTTCTTAAACAATGCATAATGACATAACCTTCTCTTATTGCTCATTCTCATTACAAGCAACTTAATTACTGCTCAAGTGCTGTAATACATTTTTAATGTCTCCTCCCTATGTTATTCATTATTATGCCTCTTGTCACTGCATCTGTAGCCAGCAGTATTTCCCTTCTCTCTTGTAGCTTTGACCTGACAAACAAGACAACTCATGGTTAGAATTATCTGTAAAATAAGAATCAATATCTTCTGAGGGATTATCTTGAATTCCATCTCACTAGTGAAGTGCACAGGTCATAATGCATAGAAGTCTGTTTGGCCTTTCCGGTTCTTATAATCACATCAGCTGAGACAAAATAATTGCACCCTAATGGGTAACATTAATATCTTTTCTAAGGATTTAAACTGTACTTTACATGGTTGTATCTTGAATTTAATTTATTCTTTGCCTGGGACACAAGATGGCAGAGTAGCAGGATGTGAGCTTACCTCTTCTTACAGAAACACCAAAATCACAACTAACTGCTGAACAACCATTGCCAAAAAAGTGCTGGAACCTACCAAGAAAGATACCCTACATCCAAAGACAAAGAGGAAGCCATGAGATGATAGGAGGGATGCAATCATGATAAAATCAAATTCCATACATTCCGGTAGACAACCCACAAACTGGAAAATAATTATACCACAGAAGTTCTCCCAAAGGAGTGAAAGTCCTGAGCCCCACATCAGGGTCCTGAGCCTGGGGCTCTGGCAACAGGAGGAAGAGCCCCAGAGAATCTGGCTTTGAAGTCCAGCAGGGTTTGACCACAGGAATTCCACAGGACTGGTGGAAACAGAAACTCCAATCCTGGAGGACACACACAGGGTCTCGTGTGCACCAAGACCCAGGGAGAAAAGTGATGACCTCATAAGAGACAGGGCCAGACTTACCTGCTAGTATTGGAGGGTCTCCTGCAGAGGTGGGGGGCAGCTGTGACTCACCATGGGGACAAGGACACTGGCAGAGGTAGTTCTGGAGAGTACTCATTAGCGTGAGCCCTCTTGGAGGCCGCCATTTTCTCACCAAAAGCTGGTCATCCAACAGCCTGTAGGCTCCAATGTTGAGATGCCTCAGGCCACACAGCCAACAGGGTGGGGACACAGCTCCACCCATCAGCAGACAGGCTGCCTAAAGTCTTCCTGAACACACAGCTGCTCAATAAACACATCCTCTGACACAGACCTTCCCACCAGAGGGACAAGACCCAGCTCCACACACCAGTGAGCAGGAACCAGTCCCTCCTTCCAGGAAGCCTGCACAAGCCTCTTAGATGGCCTCATCCACCAGGGGGCGGACAGCAGAAGCAAGAAGAACTGCAACCCTGCAGCTTGTGGAGTGGAGACTGCAATCACAGAAAGTTAGACATAATGAGATGGCAGAGAAATATGTCCCAGGTGAAAGAACAAGATAAAACCCCAGAAGAACAACTAAGTAAAGTGGAGATAGGCAATCTACCCGAAAATGAATTCAGAGTCATGATAGTACAGTAAGTCCCCTACATATGAACCTTCAAGTCGCGAACTTTCAAAAATGAGAACGTGCTTTCTCATGTCTAATCACATATGTTAGCTCATGTGTCTGGTGTACATTGTCACATGTGTTCCTCCTCTACAAGTGGTTGTGCATTTGTGTCCTTACTTTGTGTAGCTTACTAATGAAGACCTGATGGATTTAGAGGCCCAGAGAAAGGATGAAGAGAGACAGAAGGAAGAAGAAGTAACTGAAGAACTGAAGAGATTCACAGCACAGGAAATGGCAAGGGAATTTATTTGAGGAGACACTGTTAGTTTTTGAGGCACAGGACCCAAATATAGAATGGTACATGAAGGTTGCAGCAGCTGTTTAGAATGCAATCCAGTGCTGCCGTGTCATCTATGATGAGAAAAAAAGAGCTACTACCCAGACATCACTGGCTGGTTTTTACAAGAAGTTAGATAGAATTGAATCCAGGAAGGAACCAGAACCTGTGCAATCAATGTCAGGCATGAGTGAAATTTCAGCTTGCCCTCCATCTCCTATTGCTGATGATCCTTCAGCTCTACCACTTCCCACCTCTTCTCCCTCCTCCAGTCAGTAACTTTTCTTGCCAGTTCACTCGATGCCAGCCTCTGTATGCCAGCTTTTGTACTGTACTACTGTACTTTTCAAGGTACTGTACTGTAAGATTAAAAATGTTTTCTTTATTTTTTGTGTTTTTTTTTATGGATTATTTGTGTGAAAAGGATTATAAACCTATTACAGTACAGTACTATATAGCCAATTGTGTTAGTTGGGTACCTAGGCTAACATTGTTGGACTTACAAACAAATTGGACTTACAAATGTGCTCTTAGAATGAAACTCGTTCATATGTAGGGAACATACTGTAAAGATAATCCAAGATCTTGGAAAAAGAATGGAGGCATAAATGAGAAGATACAAGAAATGTTTAACAAAGATGTTGAAGAACTAAAGAACAAACAGATGAACAATACAATAAATGAAATGGAAAATACACTAGAATGTATCAATAACAGAATAACTGAGGCAGAAGAATGGATAAGTGAGCTGGAAGACAGAATGGTGGAAATCACTGCTGCAGAACAGAATAAAGAAAAAAAGAATGAAAAGAAATGAGGACAGTCTAAGAGATCTCTGGGACAACACTAAATGCACCAACATTCACATTATAAGTGTCCCAGAAGGGGAAGAGAGAGAAAAAGTACCTGAGAAAATATCTGAAGAGATAATAGCTGAAAACTTCCCTAACATAGGAAAGGAAACAGTCACCCAAGTCCAGGAAGCACAGAGAGTCCTAGGCAGGATAAACCCAAGGAGAAATGTGCTGAGACACATAGTAATCAAATTGACAAAAATTAAAGACAAAGGAAAAACATTAAAAGCAACAAGGGAAAAATGACAACTAACATAAAAAGGAACTCTCATAAGGTTATCAGCAGATACTCTGCAGGCCAGAACAGAGTGGTATGATATATTTAAAGTGATGAAAGGGAAGAAGCTACAACCAAGAATACTCTACAAGGGTAGAGGGTAGCAAGGGTCTCATTCAGAGTTGATGAAGAAATCAAAATCTTTACAGACAAGCAGAAGCTAAGAGAATTCAGAACCACCAGACCAACTTTGCAACAAATTTTAAAGGAACTTCTTTAGGTGGAAAAGAAAAGGCCACAACTAGAAACAAGAAAGTTATGAATGGAAAAGCTCACTGGTAAAGGCAAACATACAGTAAAGGTAGGAAATAATCTGTACACAAATATGATATCAAAACCAGCAATTGTGAGAGGAGGAGAGCACAAATGCAGGATATTGGAAATGCATTTGAAACCAAAAGACAAGCAACTTAAAATGATCTTCTTTATCTATAGACTAGTATATCAAAACTTCATGGTAACGACAAACCAAAATATCTACAATAGATACACACAAAAAAGAAAAAGGAATCTAAACACAACACTAAAGTTAGTCATCAAATAACAATAGAAGAGAACAAGAGAGGAAAGGAAGAAAAAATACCTACAGAAACAAATCCAAAAATAAGGTGACCATATGTGCATGGGTTTATCTCTGGGCTTTCTATCCTGTTCTATTGATCTAAATTTCTGTTTTTGTGCCAGTACCAAACTGTCTTGATTACTGTAGCTTTGCAGTATAGTCTGAAGTCAGGGAGCCTGATTCCTCCAGCTCTGTTTTTCTTTCTCAAGATTGCTTTGGCTATTCGGAGTCGTTTGTGTCTCCATACAAATTGTGAAGTTTTTTGTTCTAGTTCTGTGAAAAATGCTGTTGGTAGCTTGATAGGGATTGCACTGAATCTGTAGGTTGCTTTGGGTAGTAGAGTCATTTTCACAATGCTGATTCTTCCAATCCAAGAACATGGTATATCTTTCCATCTGTTGGTATCATCTTTAATTTCTTTCATCAGTGTCTTATTGTTTTCTGCATACAGGTCTTTTGTCTCCTTAGGTAGGTTTATTCCTAGATATTTTATTCTTTTTGTTGCAGTGGTAAATGGGAGTGTTTCCTTAATTTCTCCTTCAGATTTTTCATCATTAGTGTATAGGAATGCAAGAGATTTCTGTGCATTAATTTTGTATCCTGTTACTTTACCAAATTCATTGATTAGTTCTAGTAGTTTTCTGGTAGCATCTTTAGGATTCTCTATATATAGTATCATGTAATCTGCAAACAGTGACAGTTTTACTTCTTCTTTTCTGATTTGGATTCCTTTTATTTCTTTTTCTTCTCTGATTGCTGTGGCTAAAACATCCACAACTATGTTGAATAAGAGTGGTGAGAGTGGAAAACCCTGTCTTGTTCCTGATCTTAGAGGAAATAGTTTCCGTTTTTCACCATTGAGGATTATGTTAGTTGTGGCTTTGTCATATATGGCCATTATTATGTTGAGGTAAGTTCCTTCTATGCCTACTTTCTGGAGAGTTTTTATAATAAATGGGTGTTGAATATTGTCAAAAGTTTTTCTGCATCTATTGAGATAATCATATGGTTTTTCTCCTTCAATTTGTTAATATGGTGTATCACATTGATCAATTTGCTCATAGAGTCTGTCATACACAGTGAAGTAAGTCAGAAAGAGAAAAACAAACACCGTATGCTAACATATGTATATGGAATCTAAAAAAAAAGCTTCTGAAGAACCTAGGGGCAGGACAGGAATAAAGGCACAGACATAGAGAATGGACTTGAGGACACAGGGAGGGGGAAGGGTAAGCTGGGATAAAGTGAGAGAGTGGCATGGACTTATATATACTACCAAATGTAAAATAGATATCTAGTGGGAAGCAGCTGCATAGAACAGGGAGATCAGTTCGGTGCTGTTTGACCACCTAGAGGGGTGGGATAGGGAGGTGGAGAGGGAGACGCAAGAGGGAAGAGATATGGGGATATATGTATATGTATAGCTAATTCATTTTGTTATAAAGCAGAAACTAGCACACCATTGTAAAGCAATTATACTCCAATAAACATGTTAAAAAATAAAGAAATAAAATAAAATATAAAAACAAACAATTCCAAAACAATTAACAAAATGGCAATAAGAACATACATATTGATAATTACCTTAAACATAAATGGATTAAATGACCCAACCAAAAGACACAGACTAGCTGAATGGTTACAAAAAGAAGACCTGTATATAGGCTGTCTACCAGAGCCCACTTCAAATCTAGGAACACATACAGACTGAAAGTACAGGGATAGAAAAAGGTATTCCATGGAAATGGGAATCAAAGGGAAGCTGGAGTAACAATACCCATATCAGACAAAATAGACTTTAAAATAAAGACCGCTACAAGAGACAAAGAAGGACATTACATAATGACCAAGAATCAACCCATGAAGAAGATGAAACAATTGTGAATATATATACACCAAACATAGGAGCATCTCAATACATAAGGGAAATATTAACAGCCATAAAAGGAGAAATCAACAGTAATATAATAATAGTGGGGGGTTTTAACACCCCACTTTCACCAGCTGACAGATCATCCAGAGAGAAAATCAACAAGGGAACACAGGCCTTAAATGACACATTAGACCAGATGGACTTAATTGATGTTTATAGAGCATTCCATCCAAAACAGCAGAATACATTCTTCTCAAGTGCACATGGAACATTCTCCAGGATTGATCACATGCTGGGCCACAAAACAAGCCTCAGTAAATTTAAGAAAATTGAAATCATATCAAGCATCTTTGCTAACCACAATGCCATGAGATTAGAAATTAACTACAAGAAAAAAAACACTGTGAAAAACACAAACACATGGAGGCTAAACAATATGCTACTAAACAACCAATGGATCACTGAAGAAATCAAACAAATACCTAGAGACCAATGGAAATGATCTAAAACCTATGGGACACAGCAAAAGCAGTTTTAAGAGGGAAGTTTATAGCAATACACTTTTACCTCAGGAAAGAAGAAAAATCTCAAATAAACAACTTAACCTTGCACCTAAAGCAACTAGAGAAAGAAGAACAAACAAAACCCATAGTTTGTTGGAGGAAAGAAATCATAAAGATCAGAGTAGAAATAAATGAAATAGAGATGAAGAAAATGATAGAAAAGATCAATGAAACTAAAAGCTGATTCTTTGACAAGATAAACAAAATTGATAAACCTTTAGCAGATACATCAAGACAAAAAGGGAGAGGGCTCAAAGCAATAAAATAAGAAATGAAAAGGAGAAGTTACAACGGACACCACAGAAATACAAAGGATCATAAGAGACTACTACTAGCCCTATATGCCAATAAAATGGACAACCTAGAAGAAATGGACAAATTCTTAGAAAGATACAATCTCCCAAGACTGAACCAGGAAGAAATAGAAAATATGAACAGACCAATCATAAGTACTGAAATTGAAACTGTGATTTAAAAACTCACAACAAACAGAAGTCCAGGACCAGATGGTATCAGAGGCTAATTCTATCAGACATTTAGAAAAGAGTTAACACCTATCCTTTTGAAACTATTCCAAATAATTGCAGAGGAAGGAATACTCCCAAACTCATTCTATGAGGCCACCATCACCCCGATACCAAAACCAGACATTTGTTCCTGTTTTTAAAAAAGGCTTAGGAAACCAAGACTTTTCAATATTTGGATGGTGTAACTATATGTTTCCTCCTGATCTATAGACTTCTCAAGATCAAGTGCTTTCATCTTTTACATATCAAATTCCCAAGCAGCGCCTGGGTCCTCTCACCACCTGGGTGTCCTGAACTCTGCCAGTCTCTAGCCCTGGATTAATATGAGCACTTTCTCAGCTGGATCTCCTAAATCTTACATCTTGCAAAGGTCTGGGATTAGCTTTCCTCTTTTTTTCTTCTCAATTCACCCCCTGGTGTCCTCATCCATTCTCTGATGTCAGCTATTTACTTCTGTGTGGATTAATCTTAAATATACATCTCTATGCAAACAGTTTGAACTAGTCTTTATTCGTTTCTTTTGTCAAACCAGTGGTTTTGTTTAAACACAAAAAAATACAAACACACACACAACTTGATTATTCCTTTTATTCTTAGGTTGAAAATGTGGCAGATCCACTAACAAGGCAATGTAAATTTTAGTACTGGCTTTTTTTTTTCTTTCTAATTTTCTGCCTGCCTCTACACTAGCTGTTAATGTCCATGAACCTCAGTTTTCTTGGCTCTAAAGTAAAAAGAGTTGAACTAAATAATTTCTTAAGCCATACGCAGTTCTAAAATATTATGATATTTTATATATTACATGACTTTACCTCATTTAATTGGTCCAAAGAACTACCATCTGAACATAAGGTATGAAATTTTGTTTATCATATATTTTTCTGACCCTTTTTCCTCTTAACATTGGATAGTTCTTTAATAAGAATATTTAAACATATAAAAAAGTAAATAGAATCATACAACAGACATTCAAGTATCATGTATGATGCTTCATATATGCACCTGGCACATGGTAGGTGATCAATACTCAGAATGAATGAATGATCTGGACCACAGAGAAGACACAGTCGCTTTAGAATAGCGTTTATTTTTCAAGGATGGGCAGCAGAGGGCGAGCTTGTACATCGACAAAACTGACCCTTGCTTCAGATGAGTTACCTCGGTGTGTTAGCTCCCCTCAGCGTACAACTCAATAATTGTGCCATTACTTAACACATTTCCAACAACTGATCTATTTGCACCATGTTAACCATACTAAATGGGCACAACTACGCATGTGTAAAAATTGTTCACAGACCTCAAAGTGATTGGCATGTTAAATACCTATTTGGAAAACTTGAAATATTTAAGTCATCTATCTAGATCATTCTAAATCCTCCTTCATCCCCACTCAACTCTTCTTTGCAGGTGGTAGGGGTATTTCTAAACCATGCCAGTCAGGATAGCAAAGTGATGGGCTGAATTTATTATCCATGTTGCTGTCTATTTTGCTTCACTATTATTTTACACACACACACACATTCCTTATCCTCAGAGGAAGTCACTGTTAACAGTTTTTTGCATCTTCCTGGAGTTGTATATACATGTGCAACCATGGGTATTAAGGTTTTTTTCCTAAAAATGCTATCACAAATGCACATGATCCTACAATTTGAGTTTTTAATGAGTATCTTCTGATATCTGCACATGTAATTGTGCTTCATTCTTTCTAATGAGCATGTAGTCTCCCCTAATATAAATGTGTTAAGTAGTAGGGATCTTGACAAAGAGCAAAAGGGCTGACTATTTCTGTTCATGATTATTATTATTATTATTATTTTTTTTTTGCGGTACGCAGACCTCTCACTGTTGTGGCCTCTCCCGTTGCACAGGCTCCGGACGCGCAGGCTCAGCGGCCATGGCTCACGGGCCCAGCCGCTCCGTGGCGTGTGGGATCATCCCGGACCGGGGCACGAACCCGCGTCCCCTACATCGGCAGGCGGACTCTCAAGCACTGTGCCACCAGGGAAGCCCTGTTCATGATTATTGAACACCATTTGGCCCGGCCAACATGCTCAAACCTCTCCTGCCTCTCATGTATAGATGTGTGTTTTTAGTGGAAAACCATTTTTAAAAGCCTTGAATCTTAGCTCTCCTAGGTTTGTGCATCCGCACAGGCAGGTGAAGAATCCCCTGTCAACAACACACAACTATACGAAAACAAACAAGCTTTGCTGTGTGGCTGAACTCCACGGCCAAGTCACTGCCAATCACAAGGATTTTTCTTCCCCGTAAATCCCTCCTGACTTGCATATGCCTTGCTGTGGAAATACAGACCTTCGAACTTCTCAATCTTTTTGTAAACCAAAAAAAATGGAAAATATCAGTTTAGATTTAGAAACAAAAAGTTGACATTAGCTCTTACATTGTATTTGCACAGTTGCATAGTTTTCCCACTTTAAAACTAAAATCTATATATTATCCCATTCAACTTCTTTTCCATTGGTCCTTCTATGATACACAAACATCAATTGTTACTAACAGAAATTTGATTTACCATTGTATACACATGAAGTTATTTTATATATACTTTTACAAATTCATTTTGATGATACCCAAATTCATACAGTGTACTATGTTTTTTTCTATGGTTATTATTATGGATGCCCATAATTGGAAAGTTAGAGTCATCTGGTCCAAGCTTGCATGATATATTAATACAGCCTTGTTATGCAAAACGTGATTTGCCGACCAGCAGCAGCAGCATCACTTGGGAACTTTGTCAAGGGCGGATCCATGGGCCCCCTCCAGACACACTGAATCAGAATCTCAGGGAGTTAGAACCGGCAATGTGATTGAACGAAGTCTCCAGGTGATTTCTACTGTATCAAAGTTTGAGACCCACTGATCTAAAAACTGGATTAACAGACAGATGAGATGGTAAATGTATGGACACGTGTTTAAAAGTTGCCTTTTCAGAGATTTATGCCGCATTAAATGCTACCTAATACTGAATCAAACTCTTCTGTGAGGCGGTAAACAAACTGCTGTGGGCAGTAATCAAGCACGAACTAGATATTCATCCATCAAAAAAATGAATTGCAAGAGAGATAACTCTGGCAAAGCTTTTCCAAACATAAGGTTCTATGAGTCTAGAAAAATGATGATGATGATGGTAGCTAATGCTTACTGAGTGCTTATCTTACAATAAGCACTGACCTACGTGTTTTCTATGCATGAAGTCATTTAATCTGGAAAGAGACCCCTCTGCAAGAGGACTGTATCAATAGTCTGAGTTTGTGCAAGGAAAATGACACATGAGAAAATTATATGGTTGATGTATGCATATGTGAAAAAGACAACTATATGGGCAACAAGCTTTTGCAAATAAACACAATATTGCCTCTAATTCAGTAGTCAGCGTTTCTATTTTTTATTTTTAGTTTTTGGTCGCATGCAGCTTGCGGGACCTTAGTTCCATGACCAGGGGTTGGACCCGGGCCCTGGCAGTGGAAGCATGGCATCCTAACCACTGGACCACCAGAGAATTCCCCAGTAGTCAGTGTTTCTAAACCAGTGGACTTAATCCCCTGAAACTGCATGAAAAATGCATTTATGTGTCCAATTCTGGAGAAAGGTGACAATTACTTTCATCAGATTCTCAAGGGTCAAGATGACAAAAAAATTCTAAAGTTTACCTGGAAACAGATATATTTCACAAGTTCAAGGTGCTTGGTATACAGCCTCAAATACTCCAGGAGCCGTGAGTTGTGAATGTAATTTGGAAAATGACCAGGTATAGGGAAGACACTGAAGCAGGTCACTTCCTTGGAAGTGTTGATGTTCACAGATCTATGATGCTGGGCTTTCCTTCTTCTGACTTCTCCTTCTTTTTTAGAAAGCAAAGGAAAACATTCCCAACGAGTTCCTGATGAATAACGCAGAAGAGAAAGATTGTGTTTTAAGAGGCATGTGCGAGTCTGCACTTCTGCTAGTCTTCTCCAGTACCTGCAAGGCAGAGAGCATCCACAGGACTCCACGGAGATGTTCTATAAGACAATGACCTTTGTTGCATGCTTTCTCAACTTGAATCTCATTCATCCTCCTCCAACACATCTCTATCAGCTGATGACAGATGAGTGTTATCACTCCCCCGGGACTCAGCGCATTACTGCCTCACCCCTGGGGCCAATGGTGTAGCTCAGCACAGTCCTAGATCCTCCAGCCCTTGGACCTGGCTGATATTATCTGGTGGGACCTTGGTCTGCAGCAACTGCCCATGTTGTGGCTATTTCTGAATGTGTATCTAGATAAATGCTCACAACAATCTTATATTTGTTCAATGCTTAGTTGTCATCTTCCTAGCACTTAGTAAACTTATTTTTTTCCAATTTGAAAGTATGTAAGGCAAGTATTACTACAAGCCCATTTTCCTGAAGAGGAAAACTGTGACTCGTTGAAGGGAAGTCGTTTGTTTAAAGTCTGCAAGTAGCAAACAGTAAAGCAAGGCCAAGGACACAGGCTGACTGACTTCTGGCCAGATGATTTTCCCCAGCACTTCCTGGGACCTGCCCACCAGAGTTTGCAATGCCCATCCATCCACCCTTCCTTCTGGGAAATTCCTGCCTGGACCACCTACTGTCCTAAACAGTTGTGCTCTGGACAGTGTGTTTTTTTCCAGCCCTGGTATCAGCCTACTAGACGGGGAGTGAGCTCCTAATCCTTCAAGGTTTGGCATTGAGGGAGAGCGGTCAAAGGGATGTAACATGGAGAGCTACAATGCTGCAGAGGAGGCTAGGGCAGCCTTTCTGGGCCATGGGTAAGGTAAACTGAGGACATCACTCAGCAGGGAGAGAGGAGAAGACGAGAGAAGCGGAAGAGTAATGGCCCAGCTCTTAAAGGAGGAGATAGGTCCTTGGCTTCCCCAAACACCTGTGGTTCTCTGTATCTTGAAATAACCCCAATATCTTTAGCTAGCTAGACTCTGTGCCATGATTTATGGCCAATCAGAGTCCCAGTGAGGTCAGAGTACTGAGCCCTTCCTACAAATGGTGCTGACTAGACAACTCAGATGCCACTACATATGGCAGCTTTACCAAAACAGAAGCAGGAAATAAAACTAGCCTGAAACAGTGGGTCCTTTCTTCATCATGTACCTCTTAGGGTATTTCTTTAAATTATTACTTAGTTCCCCAAGTTTTTAGCAAGAAGTTTACGAAAAGTTCCAATCAGTTGTTCATCCCCATGGCTCACTTTACTTATTTCTGCAATAAAATATTAATATGTTAAATTGTGATTTATATACAGATCTGTCTCCACCCTAGATTGTGGCTTCCAGGACAGAAGAGACTAGTTTACTTGTCTTTAAACATACTGTGCTTCATACCTCACCTTGCTTCCCATAGGGAGCCAATAAGTATGTGAAGAATGAATGAGCACAGTACCAAAGACAGCTAGCTTTACCTCAGTAAATGAGGCCAATGTGTACTCTTAAAGCAAGAGCAAATAATGTGAAAAACTTCTTACTGACCTAAAGTCCGATTCCATCCCCCCACCTCCATTAAAAGAATATGTTAACAGTATACAGCCTGTCTTCTTGGAGTTGAATTCCAAGGCAGAATTTTTGAACCCTATTGTAAAATTTCCATGTTTTTTCATGGAACACCACTGCTGACTGGGTTATAGCCATGCTGCCTGAAGCCTTCTCAGCACTGGGCTCAGATGGTTTGCCCTCTGAATCACGAGCGTTAGCCTGCTACCACAACTGATCTTGCTTTCTGATTGCTTTCTGTAAATGTAACCAGCTTTCCAGAAAATGGCTGCGGGGATTTCTCCCCTAAGGGCCAGAGGCGCTGTGGAAGTGATCATTTACCTATAGGAAAACGTAAAACCTACTGTTAAACACAGTTATTGTGATGCTCCAGGGACAAAGAACAAGATAAACTCAAAGAGCCAACATTGCTGGAACAAAGAGTTACAGGACTCTTATCACTCTGTCACCTTGCGACCATTACAATGTCCCAGAGCCTTCCCAAGCAGCATGCCCTGTCCCTTTCCCATCCCAAATAAGGAAAGGTATTTGTCCCGCTCTTCTCACGCTCTGCACACTGAAAGTATACATACCCTGCCCAATCAGCAGATGACCCGCAGACGCCTTTGTTCCCTGGCTATAAAAACAGACCAGTGACCCTTGCTCCGGGTTGACTCTCCCTGATTATCAGGAAGTCGGCCTGCTGCTCTGGCAGCAACCCTTCCCTTTAATAAATTCTATCTTCTTTACGTTCTGCCTGGTGTCTGGAAGTTCTTTTCCAACCCATGTTCAGACCACAACAGTTATCAGTAAAATTTACGTAAACTTAACAACTAAATGGATATTGTTAAAAACAAGGACAGTAAAAATTCAACCCCCATCACTTCCTAACTGTTTTACTACATTTTACTATTATCCATACTAGTGAGGGCTTTTTTTTTATATATCCATTGTATTTGTACCATACTACATAATGATGTACTACTATGCATCTCTTTCCCAACTCCACATTCAATGATACCACTTGGTAGCTTGAAATTGGCCTTGGTGGTAGTATTTACACTTTAGAAATGAGCGAATGCTACAAATCAGGGCTATCCCCCCGCTGCCCCCAGAACGTGTTGGGTAAAGCAGATTGTAGAGAAGTCACCAACCTTGGTACTTTATATTCATCAAGGCAATAAAAGGGTCAGTGATTTCAACCAGCGGTAGACAAAGGTGCAGCCTTTCAAACCAGATACCACACATCCCAGTACAACTGCCAAAATTCAGGTCTCTTGGAACAGTTTGCATGTTTTGAATTCAAATTAAACCAAGAAATTCTTTCTAGAAATTTATGAGATGGTAAAAATCAATTTTCACCCAAGGTTAGGTCACAGTCCAATGAATGTATCAAGCCACAGATTTTTTTTTTTTTCCTGCCTAGGAGACTATATTGTGAGGCTGCCTGTAATAGAAGACAGTAAATGCTTGCTTTGAAACAAAACAAAAGTTACAATAATGAAAATAAACATTCATTCAGGTGCTATATTAAATCTAATATAGGTCATTAGGTCAAACAGGAACATATCTTGGCAGTAATTCTTTCCTCTGCTCACAATTTTCTCAGCTTTGGTGCTTTTATGGATTTTGGAAATCAGGACACTCACTTCTGCTCTATGACGCTCAAAAAAAGCAAACAGTTTTATGTATTTCTTTGCATATAGCAAGTATTGTTTTCGTGAATCAGTTTGCTTGAATTTTGCTCAAGCAATTTTCCTGTGAGCTATTGTTGAAGTTGCTCACAAAACATTTACAAATAACTTCACTAATTCGGGTTAAAAAATTAATTTGTTAAGAGAACAACTGTGGCGAAAGAGACAAATTTTCTTAAGTTCAAAAGCAAGTGTGTTTATCACCTTGTTCTTCTCTGTTTTTAACTCCTTTTAGGGGCTGCCTGGGGGAAAATTTTTTGCGTGGGTTGGGGGATCACTTCTGAATCTGCTTGTTCAATGAAACCAAGAAAGATATTTTCTATTTGCCCTTGTTGATATCATTTCTGTCTGCGTTTCTGGAAAAAGAGAGTGATCACTTTCTTTATCTCTACTTTGGAAAGATATTTGCACAGAAATTTGTCTTATCCAGTGAGCCCCAGTCTTACTGCGAAGCTTCTATACTACATAGATTTCCACTGATGAATCATTTCCAGAAAAATTAAAATATCTCCCTTAGTAAACACATTTAGTCACAGTCCCTTTGCAACATGTTAAATCAGTCTTTGATTCATGTTTATTCATAGTTATAACATTTGTGAAGGAAAGAAAATACAAGGCACACACACATTCACACCTTACATACACCTTAGTGAGGCAATTTGATAGCCTTCTAACTGGTCACCTGCTTCCTATCTCTCTACATATAGAGGCCAGGATTATCTTTGGAAGATTACAGTCCTCCCTCAGTGTCTGGGGGGAGGGAGAGGTGGTGGGTTGGTTCCAGGATCCCCCATGGATACCAAAATCCATGGATGCTCAATGCCCTTAATAAAATGATGTAATATTTGCATATAACTTAGGCACATCCTCCCATATACTTTAAATAATCTCTAGATTACCTATAATACCTAACACAATGTAAATGCCATGTAAAAAGTTGTAAATAGACTGTAAATGCTATGTAAACAGTTGTGGCAAATTCAAGTTTTGATTTTGGGAACTTTACAGAATTTTTTCCCCCAAATATTTTCCATCACCCTCGGTTGAATCTGCAGACGTGGAACCCGCAAATACAAAAGGCCAACTACTCACGTCAGCCCCCGGCTCATAAGCCTTTGATGAATTACTGTGGGCTACAGATAAAGCTGAAAATGTTTAATATGGCACTCAAGACTCTCCAAGATTTGATTCCGACTTTCTGGCTTCCCTTCTCCCACAATTACTCACAGGTGAATTATAGCACTTCCTATGAATCAGGGACTGTGTTAAGCCCTTCAAATTCATTACAACATTTATATCTCATGAGAACCCTATGAAGTAGATTCTGTTATTATCAGCATTTTACAGAAAAGTAAACTGAGGCTCAAAAAGGTTAAATACATTTCGGGGTCACCTATGAGGTCGGTGATAGAGCCTGGTGGAGGCCTTCTCACTGCGCTGCTCAGGCTGGAAGCACGACTGCCCCCTGTGTTCCAGGGACTTGCTGACGCCAGTCTGCCCTTGCTCAAGCGACCTCTTTGGTCTGGAGCGCCATTTCTCCCAAAACCTCTGCCCATCCTTCAGGATCCGGTTCAAATGCTACCGTGTCCCAGAAGTCTTCCTTAATCCCTACTTCCCTCACCTCCTTTTGGGATTTCCCTCCTTCCTCTCCTCTTTGTGCATCTTAAGGCATTTCCCTCCTTTGCTCAAGAAACGTCTGTCACTTCTACAATGCCTTGAGGGCAGAGCCTGTCTCCTCTTCGTGTATATTCCCCACAAAGTCTTCGACAAAAGCTTGTGATTAGTTTGTAAAGCCCAGTAGATTTTGTTGAGCTTAACTGAACACGGCCGCTTCCGGAATAACCCTTCCTAACTACATACGGTTACACTGAACGAACAGCAGGGGGCAGCAAATCCAGCCCCGCCCCCAACCAAAAAAAAAAACTCCAAAATCTGAGGCACAAGATGAAGACCTAGAGGATAAACCTGCTGGTGTTGGAAGGCAATGTGGTTTAATGAAGATCTTTCAGTCGGACCATATGGGCTCTGATCCCGGCTCGTCCTCTTCTTGGCTGAGTGGTCTCGCACGCTTCCTTTAATCTCTTAGCCTCAGTAAGGTCATTTATAAAATGTGGATGCTGAATAATGCCCTGTGGGGGCATTCTAAGAGCTATGGATTATCGTACACATGATCACAGTTTAGAAAAATTACAGCCATTATCATTACATACTCAGTCTCTTGTGACATGTTTCTACTACCGTATGTCTCTTATTTTCTCCTCCAACTTGCTCCCCACCAACACCATCTTCTCTACCTCGTCAAATAGCACCATCACCCCCGCCAAGTGCTTCACAAAATACTAGAAGCCTTCCATGATTCCTTTCATTCTTTCATCCCCCCATGACCAATACAATAGCAGATTATATTGACGCTGCCTCTCAAAAGTATCTAACATCTGCTATCTCTCTTTTATCACTGCTGCCATCACCCTAGTCCAAAGCACAATTTCTCTTGTCTGGGTTTCTAAAATGACCTCCAAACAGGTCTTCCTGTTTTCACTTCGGCCCCTTCAATCCATTCTTCACACAGCATCCAGTGACCTTTTTAAAAGGTAAGTCTAATCACACCACTCCTGGCTTGAAACCATCAGTGGTTCCCCACCATCCTCAGAATAAAATCCAGCCCCTACATGATCAAGTCCCTGCTCCCATTTCTGACCCTTGATACCACTCTTCTCACCTTTCTTTCCAGCCCACTTGCTTTCTCACTGTTTGTCAAACATGTTGGGTTTGGGCCCAATTCTAAGACCCCTAGGTTTCCTGCTTCCCTTAAACACACTTTTACATGAGCTGTTTCCAGTGCCTAGAATGCTTTGCCTTCTAGATTTTACATAGGCATCTCCTAGTCATTCAGCCTTCAACTTAAATGTCACTGTCATATTTTATATATATAATTTGTGTATATACACATACAACGTTTTTGTTTGCTTGCCAGCTAAAATTTAAGTTTCATGAGAGCAGAAACCTTATTTTTCTTGTTGAAAACTGTATCCTAACACAGTTAAACTATTACTTGAGAAGAAGCAGATAAACATATATTGAATAATTGAATATTAATAAATTTGAATAATAAATAAATAATGAATCTGAATAATAGGAATCTACATTAGCATAGAACAACTACAAAATAGTCATATTCATACATTAAACCAACATTGATTAAGTGCCTGCCATGTAATCATGGAATCAAAAGTAAGGCACAACGTCACCCCTCAGGGAGCTTAGTTGCCTGATATTATATTTTTATTACAGTAATTAGGACTTTTTTATAATAAGAAAAAATGTATTCTTTATGTTATTCTCTCATTTCTTCATCTTTCCAGTCCTTATTGCCCACATGACCTAGTGGGAGGGTAGATAGTTTAACAGGATGAAGCAGCTTTTAGACTTTGACAGGCCTGGGCTCAAATCCAATCTTCCCCCAACCAGTTGTATGTATATAAGCAACAGGTTATACATAACCTGTATTTGGGTCTCCCTTCTTCATCTATAAGAAAAGGAAGATGACAATACCTCTCTGGCAGGGTTCCTTTGATATTTAAATGAGTTAACACTCGTGAAGCCCTTTCCCTAAGTTTTTTGTTTTTTTTTTTTTTTTTTTGCGGTACGCGGGCCTCTCACTGTTGTGGCCTCACCCGTTGCAGAGTACAGGCTCCGGACGCGCAAGCCCAGCGGCCATGGCTCACTGACCTAGCTGCTCCGCAGCATGTGGCATCTTCCTGGACCAGGGCACGAACCCATGTCCCCTGCATCGGCAGGTGGACTCTCAACCACTGCGCCACCAGGGAAGCCCCCTAACTTTTTATTTAGCTGATCATCAAGATACCAGGCATCTGATCCCGTGATTTCCTCCAGATATAAACCATGGTTGAAATACATCTGTATCTTCTCAAAAATCCTGTTTTTGAGTGGCATAATGGCATAAGGGTTAAGAGTGTACAGCCCCAGGGCTGGACCACCTCCATTGGATTAGCAGATGGGTAAATGGGGACAAGTTATTCAATTTCTCTAGGCCGCAATTTCCCTTCAGTAAAGGATGAGAATAGCAGTACCTACCTCACAGGATTGCTCTGAGCATTAAATGGGCTATTACAAGTGAAGCATTTAGAAGAGTGTTAAGCACACATCAAGCATTCAGTAAAGGTTAGCTACTGTCCTGGTTATTCACTGCTGTGTTAGCAAACCACCCACACTTAATGACATAAAGCAACAACCATTATTATGCTTCTGGACTCTGTGGATCAGGGACTTGGAAAATGCATTGTGCGGACAGCTTACCTCTGCTCTACAAAGTCTGAAACCTCAGCTGGGAAGTGATGGGGTGACTCTATAGCTGGAGGCTGGAATCATCTGAAGGCTTCTACACTCACAGGCTTGGCAGTTGATGTTGACTGTTGGCTGGGAACTCAGCAGAGGCTGTTGGTCCAAACACCCACACAGGGCCGCTCCGTGTGGGTACTTGGTCTCTCTCAGCATGGTGGCTGGCTTTCATGACTCAGTAACCCAAAAGGCAGGAATTGGAAGTTGAGTTTCCAAAGATCTTGGCCCAGAGATTAGTGCAGCATCACTTCCTCTGTCTTCTTCTGGTCAAAGCAGTCACAAGTTCTTCCCAAATTCAAGAGCAAGGGACACAGACATCACAACCTAATGGGAGGATGTCAATTCCATGGTGTAATAAGAGCGTGTGGGGCGGGGTATATGGTGGTGGCCATCTTCGGAAATTACGATCTACCACAGCTATCATTATTATTAATGTTATGGCCTAATACTCATAAAAAAGATTTTAGCCCTGAGAGATGCCCTCTCCTGGGCCCAGAAATTGGGATAAGAGAAATGAATAGGGAGAACGGGAGGGTAAGCCCTAGCCATCCATGGACCATCACAACTTAGAAATTTTTGTCCAGTGCCCTTACTGAGCAGATGACAAAACAAGGCTAAAAGAGGTGAAGGACCTGCTCCAAATCATACAGTTGCAGAAGCCAACTAGGATGTTTCTATTTCCAGTAAACCACACACTTGGAAAAGTAACAAAAATTAGTTGGAAGGGGAAGAAATAGGAAGATGGTGAAGATGGGCAGAAAGAACTAGAGAAGGTCACAGAGAGGCCAAGGGTAAGAAAAACAAGGAGAGAGTTGACAACAACATTCTCTGTTTGAGACCCCAGTCATTCTTTGGATGCATTCCACACTTGATTTTGAACTATGATGCTTCTGGGAAACCTTAAGCCCTGGAATAACATTGGCAAAACCCTTTGGGTCTTTGGAATGACTTCCGTTCCTTCCTAACCTTGGGGATAGACTCCAGGATGGAGAAGTTAATGGCAAGTGGACATTTACCAAGTAGTGACTGCAGCAGATGCCTCTTTTTTCCTGTTATTCCCTGTTATCTTCTTTTCCTCATTGCCAGGACCAAACTTCCAAGTCTGTGCCATCACACTCCTCTAAATCTAGCCCCTACCTCACCCCTTGAAGTGGATTTCTCCTCATGCCTCCAGTGTCGCTCTGGTCACCTAGTGTGCATTTGATTTGGGGTCCTGTTCATTCTGGTGTTTGGTCTCAGATTAGGGTTCTAAGCCCTCGGGGACAGAGAGTTCATTTTGAAGTTTGGTGCTTGCAGAGCCCCCGTGTGTGAAGGCAATATCTATGGTGGAATCTCCAGACTGGTCCTTCAGTAGCCTGGCTCCCCTGCCTTCATGCTGCTCTGTTCCACCATGGAGAACAACCCTGCTCTAAAAGGAACCCAGAGAAGTTCACTTGTCTTTTAAACTCACTTCAGCATGAAGACACCAGCCTTTCTACTGGAAGGCCTCCTTTATTGCTGACTTAAATGTCCAATTAAATTAGTGGGAGTAATCCTCTTTCTCCTTTTTATATACTCAATGGTGCTAGAAACTAATAGCTGTAAGTGCTAATGTAATAGACATTCTTATAACTAACTGAGCAGATCTTCCCTCTTTCTTTTCCAAAATAATTGTTCAAATTTCTTACTTTCGTTAGTTCATCAAGCATTCACCAGGTATTTATGACATGCCAGGTTCATTGGGAATACAAATGTGATTAAAGTACAACCGCTGCTCAACTAGAGTTTACAGTCTAGTGAAGGAATTAGAAGCTTAGAGCCCATGGACTGGGCTCAGGGAGTTTGTGAACTCCCCAAATTACATACAAAGCTTTGGAGAGCATGTGCATTTTTCAGAGTGCAGGGTGAATACCTTTTAGCTGATTCTAATCAGGGGCCATTGCACAAAAGATGAAAACTCACTGAGATATAGGTATAGTCACAAGCAAGTGTCACATTCATGGCGAAGGAAGGCGGGTAGGATTTACTGTGTGTAGTCTCAAGAGAGAAGAGGTCAGTGTCTAGTCCAGGAGGGACTGTGCAAGGGAAATGATGGTTCACCACCAGCTGGTAGGTGTCTGATATTGAAAAGACCTACCTGACCACTGGGCTGGAGAAGGAGGCCGGCTGCTGACAGAGGTATGACTTTGAAAACGCTGCCTCAAGGGAGGCCCTCTCATTGCTACTTAATCCACTTCGGTAACCTTTCATCATATTTCAAAAGCTTTGTCATTTTCATTATTGTTCTCAGAACACATTTCAACTTCTCCCTGTGCCTCTTCATTCATTAGTCTAGGACCAAACTGGTGAGTTACATAACACAAGCATGTTACATGGTACTGAAGGACACTTTCTTCTTGGCCTTAGTCTGGCACAGTTTGGCCAAAAAGACCTTAAATTAATTTTACAAAGGATTTACATAGCACTTGCACATTCATTTTAAGATCATTGTGCCCCCAAAATGTTATTACTATCTTTCAAAGTTTGTCGTCCTTTGGACTTTTTCCACTGCTGGTATATGTAAAATACACCAGATATATAATAAGTAAGTATAAATGATATATACATATATATTATCATCCATACAAGCCTTCTTTTATTAGAAATGGAAAATAGAAAGAAAGAAGAAAATTTAGAAAGAAGCAAAGGGTGCAAATTGAGGGCCCCCAGTAATCAATCTTGTGACATGAATTGTGTCTCATTGACAGTTTAGAGAACTCTATTATCGTGAGAGAACAATTCATAGTTTTTACAAGCCAATAAGATCATAACAAAGCACTATCATGGACCCAGGTTAGATTAAATTATTCTGCTTTTATCCAAAGGCAGCCAAAATACTCATCAAGTAAACAGACAAAGTGTGACATCTAGAAAAAGAAACAGATTACAGTGAGTTCCTTTGCATGAAGATATTGGGTGTTTCAGAAGGATAATATTAAAGAAAGCATCTGACCAAACATACCATACTGTCAGTAAGACAGCAGAATCTAAAAATAATTTTAGCTCTTACTTCTTAAACATCCAGTTTTAATGGTTTCATAACCTTTGTCACACACTCAGACACTAACTTTATTAGAATGTATTTAAGTCACCAAGCATTTACTGAATACCTATTATTAGCAAGGTGCTGTGCTAAGCTTTGCAGAGGATACAACTATGAAGAAGAAATGGTCCTTCCCTTAAGGAAGTTATAGAGTGGTGAGACATACATATATATACAAGCAGCTGTAAGTCAAGGCTGAAACTATCAAATGTATAATAGTAAGAAACTCAAAATGCAAGGGAAGCTGAAATGAAGGAGAGAGTAGGTGGACTTGCAAAGCATGAGAAGGGTCTCACAAAGGAGGTAGAATCTGAACTGGGCTAGGAAGGTATAAGATGTCATCAAGCAAATAAGGGGGTAAGGTCACTTTAGTTCCAGCATGTAGCAAGAGGCAGAGAGAAGGAAATTATAAAACATGTGCTGGGAACAGCAAAGGAACAGTTTGGTTAGAACAAGTATACTGAGGGGGACTAGAAAGCAAAACATCTAGAAAATTATCTTAAAGCAAGAAATTTGAGAGTTTTAAACACATAGCAAGGAATTTTAACTTTTCCATAGATATAGCCTGTGATTTGGGGTTGGGGAGGGGAGTTTTTGAACAAAAGTGATAGCATGAAAGTTTAGAGAGACCACTTAGGAGGTTATTAGAATAGACCAGGCAAGTGGAAATTAGGCCCTGGACAAAGAAAAACGCATGAGACTGGACTGAGACTATTGATGAAAGAAAGAGACATTGGCAAGATAATAACCTCCAAAGAAAGCTAATTAGAATTACCCTCAAAGACCTTCTGGCATGAATCCCCATATACAGAGTAGAAAAAACTAGGCAATGTAGACGATCCTCCAAATCAGGAGCGCAGCAAGTATAGATTCTCTGAACCAGAGAAGTCCAGTGGCATGGCATTTAATCATGGAAGTCAGTTTAATGGGCAAGAAGCGTCCCACAAAAGCTTATCTGAAGTTGGGAAGAATAAGGCTAATCAGGTATATTATCCAGTGATTATAGTTGCTTAATCTACTCTTCATGGAAAATAATTGCATCTAAACATGTTACCTGATTGGAGAGCATTTTAAGTAAACCCACTTGCAAAATTTGGTTCTTGCTTGAACATTGCTTGAACGCTTGTGAGTGCAAGAGATTGCTATGACAGAGGTCAAAAACCCAGGTTCAAATCTTGCCTGTCACCAACTAAGTTTGTAATCCTGAACAGCTGCTTAGACTCAATAATTGTTACTTTCTTCATCTGTAATATGTTGACAATAATACCTACCTCATTTGATTATGACAATTAGAGGAGACAATGCAGGTAGAAATACCTGGAACAAAGAAGTGCAGTGATACTGGTTTTCTGCTTTTTTGTTTGTTTTCCTTTCAACGCACTTGCACTGAAGTGCGTAAGCCAATCCATCCAAGTCGATGCTTGGGCATCGTGTAGTTTTGCTGTGTTCTGAGATAGTGGCCACACGACAAGCTTTCCAAGTAAGGGATTCTCACTACTGCCCCATTTAAGTGGGCACGTTAGAATCTTACTTAGAATGTATTTGGCCCACCATTTTATCCCCTTCTCACTTGTTTATTCTCAGTGTCAGAACTTTTTAATGCCAGTGTGTCCAGCTCTGCATCCTGAGACCTTTAGGATGGAGAGGCCAGGGCAGCCTGGTGAGAAGCTCCTCTGAGCAGGGTTGTAGTGAGGATATAGCAACTATGAGTCATCAGAGGAAAGTATTTCAAGCAGAATGAGAGCCATCCAGGCCAGGAGGGGCAGGATACTTCTCACTTGGAAAGGCTGACCTGCTTCTAATAAAGGGAGAGACAGATGAGAAGAGAAGGGGATGACTGGCAAGTCTTCACTGGGGAAGGAAAACAGACAGCAGGATTGAACATCTAAGTCTGCTTTTTTTTATCCTCCTGAAAACAAATTCAGAACTACAGAATTAAGATGCCTGTTCATGTGTCTTCCTGTCTGTGGCTGCCCAGTTAGGCTGCTGTTGGAGTTATGCTAGGTCCAGTCAACCACTCTTCCAGATCAGGTAACCGACAGAAAGGTATCATACCTGAAAGTAGGTTTACTTGGATAAGCCCCATAAATGTTATGATAAAACCCTAATTGCAGTATGCATAACTCAGAAGATCATTATAAAGAAAACAACAAAATTCATAAATAGTTCTGATTTTAGGGAGGGGTATAAATATGAGACATAGCCAAACTCTCCATCACCTCTAAAAGAGGCAGCGTAACAGGGAGATCAGCTCCGTGCTTTGTGTCCACCTAGAGGGGTGGGATAGAGAGGGTGGGAGGGAGATGCAAAAGGGAGGGGATATGAGGATATATGTATACGAATAGCTGATTCACTTTGTTGTACAGCAGAAACTAACACACCATTGTAAAGCAATTATATTCCAATAAAGATGTTATAAATAAATAAAATAAAATAAAAGAGGCAGCAAAGCATGGAGGTTAAAAGTGAATGTTCTACAACTAGCCTACCTGGGTTCAAATCCCAGCTCCACCACTTACTAGCTATGTGACCTCTGGTGCTGTTTAATCTTTCTGTGCCTTGGTTTCCTCATCTGTAAAACAGATGTGATAATAATATATATATAGTATGATTTGTTGTGACAAATAAAAATTAACATACATAACGCACTCAGTGAATGGAATCCAATGTTGAGGCAGGAACAAGAAGCATGTGTATTGATGAGCCTCAGACTTTATTTTAGTACAATCCCTTGCTACTGCACAAAATTTTAACCAGAGCTTCAAAAATGTACCTGACTCTTCTGTCTCTGGAGACAGCTGTTGAGCAAAAAAGAGGAAAAGCAAGACTTGGAGAGGGGAGATAAGATAGTAATTGACCTCTGGAAAATCCCAGATGGCCTTGCCACCCTCCCTGGAGTTCTGTGGATGACACCTACTGTCATATATGATAAGAAGGGCAAGAGCATGGTTAAAGAATAGACCCCAAGCCCCTTGCTTCACACTTTCTGCAGGGGCAACACCATGGATATCGATGAAAGAATAACTGAGCAGCAGCCTTAGAGGAATGAGTGCCAATCCCAGTTTGTTCACTATCTATAAACACTAAATTAAAAAACAAAATGGTGTCTTCCAGGGCTTCCCTGGTGGCGCAGTGGTTAAGAATCTGCCTGCCAATGCGAAGGGACACACGTTCAAGCCCTGGTCCGGGAAGATCCCACATGCCGTGGAGCAATTAAGCCCTTGTGCCACAACTACTGAGCCTGAGCTCTAGAGCCCACAAGCCACTACTACTGAGCCCACATGCCACAGCTACTGAAGTCTGCTCGCCTAGAGCCCGTGCTCCACAGCAAGAGAAACCATGACAATGAGAAGCCCACGCACCGCAACGAAGAGTAGCCCCCGCGCGCCGCAACTAGAGAAAGCCCGCACACAGCAAAGAAGACCCAACACAATCAAAAATAAATAAATAAATAAATTTACTTTTTAAAAAATGGTGTCTTCCTAGACTGGGTATTTTTGCCTGGACTTTGTCTTAACCAAACAAGCCACCTGTAAACATTATAAATAATAAAAGGCAACTAGAAAGGAAGAAGCACATTTTGCACCATAAGACACAGAAACACAGTCCACTGAGCTGCCAGCAACACTGGCCATGCCTGTGTGAAATAGTAAAGGAGTATACGAAACATTTTATAATTAGGCATCATTCATTCAACTCCTCAGCCCACGTTTTTAAGTATCTACGATGCGTTGCACATGTTAGATTCTTATGCTGATGATCCCTGGTTGAGGAGTTACACAGCACAGCTAAGCGGAGCGAGCACAATACTGCGTTCCATGGGCAAACATGGAGATGTCACCTGGAAGCAGCAACCGTAGAATTCTAGGTAAATGACCGAAGTAGGTGTATATGACTATAAAATGGGAAAAGACAGCAACAGTTATGAATCATTTCATAATCATTAAAGAAATACTTACAACTCCAGAAATACAGGTAAAATATTCTTTATAACTTTCCCAAAGACTCTACCTATAGGCAATACTTTTCCAGCCACATCTAAGACATTTTTATCCACTGGAGTCACAAAGCTGAGGCCTTTTAGCCTGATTCTGAAGCCATGTTGACATTCACTATTTAATTTAAACAAAGCCTCTCTTTACAGAGGGCTATTTGTGCTGGATGAAGCCCTCCACACTCTCGTGGTGTTCTGTCAATGACTCCGTGGAATATGATTTTGGTTCAGG
Organism: Phocoena sinus; assembly: GCF_008692025.1. Taxonomy (NCBI): domain Eukaryota; kingdom Metazoa; phylum Chordata; class Mammalia; order Artiodactyla; family Phocoenidae; genus Phocoena; species Phocoena sinus. The sequence goes on along the minus strand of NC_045763.1, from coordinate 123,664,702 downwards.
TCCAAACTGCCATGAACAAGTCACCATGGTCAGTTTCAGTCAGAGGCTGGGCTCCAGGAAGACCAAGCCCTTCACCCTAACAGAAAGGTCCTCAGATTTCTTCTGGAGCACCTCACTCCACCCCAATAGCCAAAAGCTTGACTAAAATTATATCTAAGAAGTATTTATCAAGTTATAAATTCCGCAAGGAATATTGAAGGTTAATCCATTGTTTCAAGGCCAGCTCAAGACGACTTTTGTTTGTAATCGCAAGTCTCAGCGGACCCATTTATTGTTCCAACCATTCATTTACTGTGGTTAGTTAGCTCTCATTGGTGTCATTTCTCATTTGTGGTTTTATTTTTCTGACCATAAACGTAATTTAGAGACAGCGTGTAAGAACAGTTCATTTTTTGTGCTTTGAGCTCAGTCTAATTTAAAATTCTGTCACTTCCTACCTGTGTACTGTGGCAAGTTACCTGTTAACGTCAGATTATACTGTTGATATAGGAATTAAATGAGATAACGCATTTATTGCACTTGACACATAGTAGGCACTCATGTTGATGATGATGGTATAAAGTGCGGAGAATATAGGAAAGAGAAAATAAAATCACACATAAATCCGATCACCTAAGGGATAAAGCACAATTGAGATTTTGGTGTATGCCCTTCCTTTATCAAAGTGTACATATGAGTACAGATATCTTAGAAATGTTGCCCAACACTAAATATAGTTATATAACTTGTTTTCTCATGTATGAAATACTGAGATTTTCTCCACAATATTTACTTCCAACTCATGATTTTAATGGCTGAAAACTATCGTATGTTTTACATAATTTAGTTCACTCTTCCCAGACTATCAGTTGCTTTATTTCCATTCTTCATCGCTGTAAACAATGCAGCAATGAATATCTTTTTGTGTAACCACTTTTGTGTGGCTTTGAGGACAGAAGGGGGTTCAAGTCCTGGCTCTGTGACCCACTAGCTGTGTGACCTTGAGCAAGTAATTTAACTTTTCTGAGCCTCAGTCACATTCTTTGTAAAATGGTGAAAATAATAGTACTTACTCATGGGGCTTTTCATGGGGATTGAATTGATAATCCATGTAACACACTTAGCAACAGAATAAACACTCAGCAAATATTAGCTACTATGATTATCTTTCATAAGGGGAATTACCGAGCCAAAGTTTGGAAGGGATTAGAGTAACATACACAGGATGAGATCTTCATGAAATATTGGCGGGGGGTGGGGGTGGGATTCTATATAAAAGGGTTAAACTGAGCCTACAGGCTCCAGAACTCTGATTGGGATTAGTGTAAACAGTAACCTGAACAACGACTGTGGGCACCTGTTGCATCATCTGTCTTATCTTACGGTGTCATTGAATGAAAGTACATCCTGGGAGGAGCAGAAATGTTTCCAGGGGATCCCTTGTTATTTTTAGTTATCCCATGGTGTGCTTGCCTGTAGTAGTAGGTGGGAGGGTGTCTGCGCTATTCCCAGAAGCAGTGCTCACCCTGTGTTCCAAAAGGGGGCGCACCTGCTCTGCATAAAGCCCACTTCAGAGGCTCCAGACAGAAACAGTTGTGGCTCCTTGGTTCAATAAAGGGTCAGGCTCAGTAATGGAAAAGCTGAGAAGAGATGCTTCCATGGGTAGACAAGGTGGAACAGGGGTTTCCCCCTGGAGAAGGCGTAGAGGCTGGGAAGCTAAAGGCAAGGAGGTCATTATGCAGCATCCGAACCCAACCCAACCCTGCTCTTCACCCTGTCTTTGCAATCTCACCGAAGGATACCATCTTACACCCAGCTGCTCAGGCCCAAAGTTTTCACATCAGATATATCAGAAAACCCTACTGCCTCTCTCTCCAAAATATATCTGGAACCCACATCTATCTTCATCCCCACTACTGTACCCCTGATCCAAACCACTGTCATCTCTCACCTGGTTACTGCAGCAGCCTCCTAACTGGTCTCCCTATTTCCACTCAGGCCACGTCCCCCTCCCACGTCCATGCTCCACAGGGCTCCCAGAATAATCTTTCCAACGCATAACTCAGATCCTATCACTCTCCTACCTAAAATCCTCCAGTGACTTTCTCTGCAACTAGAATAACCTTCTAACTCCTAACCCTGGCTTATAATTATATCTTGTGTCCCCAGCCTGCCTCTCTTGCCTTGCCTTAACTCCAGCCCTGCAATCCCACTGGCCTTACTTCTCTTTCTCTGGAAGGCCACCTCCTTCCTATTTTAGAACCTTTGCATTTACTGACCCACATACTTACATCTTCCGCTTAATTGTATCACGCACACTTTCCCAAAGATGGAAAGTACTGGCTATCTCAGGGAGTGGAGAGTTTCCTCTCAATGGAAAGTCCCCATTGGAAAGAAAAATCAGAGAGTAGGTTCCAAAGCATGGAGTGACAGACCAGTTTAGGCACCCTTGGCAATTTCTCCCAACTCTGGGGTCCTGCATTTTCTTCCATGAATAGAGCTACTTTCATAATCAGATATATGAAGTCTTTTGCTTGCTTGTTTGTTTTTCAAAGAAAATTCTGGAGTTAGTGTGAAGGATAGTTTGGAGAATGGAGTCACCATTTTCATGGAGACAAGTGAGAGGCTCTTTTGATAGCACAGACCTGCGTATGAAGACCAACCTTCCACAGCACAATAGGGATTCAACCACCCTAAGCTTGATCAGTACGTAGTGGGATGGATTTTCAGCCAATGCTCTTCTTGGGAGTTCAATATATTTAGTAGGAAGAAGATTGCTTCTTTTACAAAAGTAATGCTGTGGGCACATGCATGGTATATGCATTTGGAGGCGTCCCTTTCTTGCCTGAACCCCTTGTATCTGGATGTTGCATTTACAAGATAGCTGTGGCTATGGCTGGTACTCCACTCTATGGCTATAGAACAGAGCCAGGCCAAGTGTCCTTACAGAACCAATTTTATGACTTTGTCCGTATTAGCATTATTCTCTGTCCAGCTAGGCTAAATAAATGCTCGCTGAGCTAAAGGATGATAAATGAGGACCAGGCATGGATCCAGGGTTTGAACTCTACATGAGAAGTTCAGCTTGCATTTGTCACTGTGGGACCCCAGGCCAATTTCTTGCCCCTGTGTGTCTCGTTACCCATTTATCAACACAAAGTATTTGCTGAGCCATTCCTATACTAGAACTATGCTAGACATTCTCAGATGTCAGGTTGGCAAACAGATCAAAGATGCTGCTGATAGACACAGACACACATGCAAATTGATGTAGAAATAATGGGAAGTTCTACAGGATCTATTCCTAAGAAGTTATAAAAAGAGAGAGAGAAAATGAGAGTGGGAATTCATTTTAATTCAACAAAGGTTCATCAAATACCTACTAAAGTCAATGAACAAGGCACCATTGAGAATAGTAAGGAGAGGGAGGGATGCACAAGCTTAATAATACAGTGGTCTGCCCTCCACAACTAGTCAAGAAAATAGTCATAGAAACAATTCAGTCGAGGTAGTGTCAGACTAACTCTTACGTGTTATTCATTCTAACTAATGGGCTCATGGAGGAAGTAGCATTGGAGCCAAGCTTTGGAGAAGTGTGAAGAAGGCATTAGAGTGGAGAGAGAGGGAAGCATGAGGTCAAGAACGTCTGCTTAGTATAGAATCATCTCCATTCTGAAGGATGAGTATAGCTGTCCTTTTCTGTGTTAGACAACGTGCTAGTCTAGGGACACAATGCGAGAAAAATAGACCCAATCCCTCTTTTTACGTACCTCGTCACTTAGTAGTGAATATAATATTAATAAAATAATTCCACTAATAAACACAAAGTGGAAACATGGATACCTTATTTCTATTTTCCCTTATCAATGTTAGTTTCCCTCCCTGCACCTTATGGCCCAGGGAAAGAGAGCAAAACAAACACCTCCTCGGAAAGAAGAAGAATGTGACAGGGGAAATCCTGATAGATGGGAAAAGAAAGTGGAAATCCCATTTTATTCATCCTAGTTTATTATTGAGAGAAGAAGGAGACAAAGAGAGTGTGAACTGGTTAGGCATGCATGTCCTAGTTTTCCCCACTCAGAGCAGAATCCGAGAGGAGGAATTGTGATAGTAACATTCCAAGAGCCTGACATTAATCTCCAAAATTTATAAGCAGCTCATGTAGCTCAATAACAAAAAAACAAACAACCCAATCCAAAAATGGGCAGAAGACCTAAATAGACATTTCTCCAAAGAAGATATACAGATTGCCAACAAACACATGAAAGAACGCTCAACATCATTAATCATTAGAGAAATGCAAATCGAAACTACAATGAGATATCATCTCACACCAGTCAGAATGACCATCATCAAAAAATCTAGAGACAATAAATGCTGGAGAGGGTGTGGAGAAAAGAGAACACTCTTGCACTGCTGTTGGGAATGTGAATTGGTTCAGCCACTATGGAGAACAGTATGGAGGTTCCTTAAAAAACTACAAATAGAACTACCATATGACCCAGCAATCCCACTACTGGGCATATACCCTGAGAAAACCATAATTCAAAAAGAGTCATATGCCAAAATGTTCATTGCAGCTCTATTTACAATAGCCTGGAGATGGAAACAACCTAAGTGTCCATCATTGGATGAATGGATAAAGAAGATGTGGCACATATATACAGTGGAATATTACTCAGCCATAAAAAGAAACGAAATCGAGCTATTTGTAATGAGGTGGATAGACCCAGAGTCTGTCATACAGAGTGAAGTCATTCAGAAAGAGAAAGACAAATACCATATGCTAACACATATATATGTAATTTAAGACAAAAAAATGTCATGAAGAACCTAGGGGTAAGACAGGAATAAAGACACAGAGAATGGACTTGAGGATATGGGGAGGGGCAAGGGTAAGCTGTGACAAAGCGAGAGAGTGGCATGGACATATATACACTACCAAACGTAAAATGGATAGCTGGTGGGAAGCAGCCGCATAGCACAGGGAGATCAGCTCGGTGCTTTGTGACCACCTGGAAGGGTGGGATAGGGAGGGTGGGAGGGAGGGAGACGAAAGAGGGAAGAGATATGGGAACATATATATAACTGATTCACTTTGTTATAAAGCAGAAACTAACACACTATTGTAAAGCAATTATACTCCAATAAAGATGTAAAAAAAAAAAAGAATACCATTCCATTAACTACTACGCTGTCCTGCTCTAGCTCACATGAGTGGTTTTGTTTTTGACAAAACACAAATGGGGACTGCGTAGTTGAAAGCTGCTAAATCCACTACTTCTCTTTAAATCTTTCTTTTGGCTGACAGTACTAGGTCACTTAAACAGTAACAGTTGTCATAATTTTATTGTTGAGGTCTTTACTCACTATTATTATCCTTTAAAAAGAGGAAGTGTAAATGACAAATGACCAATTCAAAGAAGACACAGACAACTTTTATCTGTTCACTGAGAAACTTTACATGCTTCAATTTTCTGTCTACGAGGAGCTACACCTTATCTGGATAGCGTGCAAAATCTTGTTTTAATGAAACACATTTTTACTTTTATGTCATGCTTTCTGAAATAAAATACATGTTTGCAGCAAAAAAAAAAAAAAAAGAACTTTAGAAACCTTAGGAGACAGTTAATGACATACTTTCTTAAGCATAACAGTAGGAAAAGTTCTGCTGAGGTCATTTCCATCATAGCCAAGGAAGACAGGGTAATATTTGCAGAGATAAAGCTGATGTTGACATTTTTATGTACCTTAGTAAGGAGGTACAAAGATGTTAAGAAATCCTAAAATCATTACTGAATTAGTCAGGACAGGCTAGATAATTGCTATGGACTAAACTGGTTCCCCCAAGATTCATGCTTTGAAGCCCTAATGTGATTTTGGAAGATCATTTGGTTTAGATGAGTTCATGAGGATGGAGTTTTTATGATGGATTAGTGCCCTGGTAAGAGGAGACAAGACAGCCCTGCCCCTCCCTCTCTCTAAGGGCATAGAGAAAAGGCTGCCACATTTACTCCCAGAAGAGAGCTCTCGCCAAAGACTGAACTGGTCACACTTTGATCTGGGACTTCCCGGCCTCCAGAACTATGAGAGAATAAATTTCCCTTGTTTAAGATACTCAGTCTATGATATTTTATCGTGGCAGTCTGAGCAGACTAATACTGCTATACTGCTATAACAAACAATACCTCCCCCCCGCCAAATCTCAGAGGATTAAGGCAACAAAGATGTACTTCCTGCTTGCTCGAAGGTAGCTGTGTTACCAGGCAATTCTACAGAACAACGGCTCTCAGTGTGAACACTCAAAATAGAAATAGAGTTACAGATGTAGAAAACAAACTTAAGATTACCAGGGGGTAAGGAGGGGAGGGACAAATTGGGAGATTGGGATTGACATATACACACTACTATATATAAAATAGGTAACTATTGATAATAAGGACCTAGTGTATAGCACAGGGAACTCTACTCAGTACTCTGTAATGGCCTATATGGGAAAAGAATCTAAAAAAAGAGTGGATATATGTATAACTGATTGACTCTGCTGTATACCATTGTAAATCAACTATACTCCAATAAAACAATTTTTTAAAATGTGATCACTCAGTGATCTAGGGTACTTTTATCCGGTTGTTCCACTATCTCAGCATGAGAAGCTACTGAAAGGTTTAATCATTTCTGAAGACAGCTCCCTAACAGAGGCTGTTCTGGAATGGATTTCAGTTGATCTAAGTCTCTGGAAAGCCAAGTGTAGTCTACAATGGGTAAAATGCTTACAAGTCCCAATAACCAACGTGAGCTTCTGTCTCTACAACGGGTTTTTGCTTCTGAGAGGAGTCTATACAGAATATCTTGTCTTCTTTCTCATTTACTCTCCTGAATTTCTCTGCCACTTTCCCCCTACAGTCAAAAGAGAATCAAAGCAGAGACAGTCAGATAAGTATTCCTTCTTCTTTCTTCTACTAGTGACCAAGTGGGTATGTATGTCTTTTAAAAATAATCAAGGGGCTTCCCTGGTGGCGCAGTGGTTGAGAATCTGCCTGCTAATGCAGGGGACACGGGTTCGAGCCGTGGTCTGGGAGGATCCCACATGCTGCGGAGCAATTAGGCCCGTGCGCCACAACTACTGAGCCTGCGCGTCTGGAGCCTGTGCTCCGCAACAAGAAAGGCCGCGATAGTGAGAGGCCCGCGCACCGCGATGAAGAGCGGCCCCCACTTGCGCCAACTAGAGAAAGCCCTCGCACAGAAACGAAGACCCAACACAGCAAAAAAAAAAAAAAAAAAAAAAAATAATCAAAATCTCTTTTTAAGATTTCTATGTTAGCTACATACGTAAAAATTGCTTCAGTTCTGCAAATCAGATCACAAAATAATTATAAACACTAAATGTGATTCAAACTGCCTCTTACAGTTTCAAGCAAGCGGGAAGATGGTGTTAATTTGCTGCACTGTTGCTCAGTGCATCTCTGGGGCCATTAAAATAAATGTTACATTACAACAGCATGCTGTATCCTGAAACACAGGGAATCCATGGCCTTGAAAATTTCAGAGAATATCACTTAAAAATTACATCACATAAGCCTCTTTTCAAGTCTCCCCAGTCATAGAGACCAGGAGGCCTGTTGATGTTTGGGCTGTTTAGGGGAAAATATGACTCTGAGAATGTGGATTCCTAAATTTCCATTGCTATGGGGTGGCCAGTTCTCTGCTCTCTAACAAGCAGAATTAAGACAAAAGAGACATTTCCTTTCTCCTGGCACTATGCTGTGTAGAATTAAAGTTCAAAGTTTAATATTGATGAATAACCTTGAGTGGAAAAAGAGTGAAAAGATTCAGGTTAGAGTTTCCTGGTGTTCTCTTTTCCTCTTAGCTACAATCAATTTCTCTCCCCAGGAAGTGATGGAAGCAGAAATGATAGTGAAGAAGCTAGGGCCTGGTGGGACAGGCGTGCAAAGTATTAACAGTCTCTCTTTGTTTGATTAGAGCTTTCCAGTTTATAAATCACTTTCACAATCTCACGAGATTCTCTAAAAAATCTCATGAGGTAGGGTGGACAGAGTTCTTGTTTTTCAAGGGGAATCTAGGGTCTAATGGAGTGAAGGGACTGATCAAAGATCACATCACTCATGAGAAGAGGAGCCAGAACAAGACTCAGGCTTCCTGATGCCTAAGACGTGCTCTTGTCACTATATCACCACTCTTATATCTTGTCTAGATTCTAGTAAATAATTCTGTTTAAAACAGTGGCTTAAAAATATCTGAGTGAGCGATCAAGAAAATTTCCACTCATGGAATTAAATTCAAAGCACCAACTTTGTTTCTTTAAAATTCCCAGCTCTCCTGGCCATGTACAGAAGAGAAACACAGAAGATACGATGGATATCATAAGAATTCAGTAGTGGGATTGGGAGATTAAGTTTAGGTTGAGTGATGAATGCTTTGGAATGAATATTGCAGGTATGATAGCATCTGTGTGATATTTTCCCAAATCAGATGCATTTGAGACAATGACTTCATCTAGAAATGGAACTTTCTATCATTTTCTTTTTCCTCTTTCTTTAAAAAATATAATCATGAGCTCTTCATTAGAAATATGCTCTAGTGAGTTAGCCATTTTCAAAGTGACCTTTTAAGGATTCTGATGGCTGCTCTTGTGAGATCCAGTGGGGAATCATAGAGCCACCAGTGACATACTTTGTTCTGACTTTCACATAGAAGTAGCTGCCTTTAGGACCTGGGCTTAAAAACAGGGAAATAACCTATCCTCTACTGGCTTTACACTTGGATCCTAAAAAAAAATGTGTTGAAAGAATCTTTTCTTTAGAGATATGCTTTTTAGAAATAAATTTTTGAGATAGTCGATGTCATTGGTCATATGCATGAAGATAATATAAATGAAAGTACAGGTGATGCCCAGATCAACTCTGGATGCATGGGGTACATTGCAGAATCTGTGGGTTGATGCAGAGCTCCTGCAGAGGGGACCGAACATCTTGTTTTCAAAAGGTTGACACATCAGGGCTTCCCTGGTGGCGCAGTGGTTGAGAGTCCGCCTGCCGATGCAGGGGACACGTGTTCGTGCCCCGGTCCGGGAGGATCCCACATGCCGCGGAGCAGCTGGGCCCGTGAGCCATGGCCGCTGAGCCTGCGCGTCCGGAGCCTGTGCTCCGCAACGGGAGAGGCCACAACAGTGCGAGGCCTGCGTACCGCAAAAAAAAAAAAAAAGGTTGACACATCAGTTTTTGGCCACTGGTAATTGTTGTCATATATATGTCACTTTTTAAATGTAGAAATACGAGTTGGAGAAACAGGAATCTTGGAGATGGGGAGGAAGAACAGTAACCAGCCCTTGATGGGACAACAGCTTGGGATATCTGATATAGTCTTCTGAGAGGAGGCTGAAGACCGTGAAAAAGAGAGGAGGGGGAATTTACCACAGTAGCATGCTCTATGGGTTGCTTTCTCTAGGTACCTCTTCCTTCTCCAACTCACACCCAAGCCCAGTATCTAACTTGGCTCATCAACATCATCCACACTATCAAGCATTAAAAAGTTGATTAAAAATAAATTACTGCTTGTAAGTCAGCTTTGTTAACACATTTGGGAAAGCCAGGGGAAAGCTCTTAGCCTGTTTGCATATGTCAACGACAGCTGCCAGAATAAGCCCTTGGCTCCAGGGCCTAGAGAAACCCAGGTGGGCCTGAGAAATTAGAACAAAGCTCTGAGTTCAGTGATATCCAAAGTCTTGCCTCTAAACTTTCTATTTCCCGGGTCATTTCCAGCAGCCTGGTTTTCCCAGCAGCCATGAACAGTGGGGTGATTTCTGCTCCAGGTTTCTCAGACATTCTGAGGTGCTGGGGAGAACTTGAAAACATCAGCATTCATCACACACTAGAGGGTGCCATAGCCTTGAGTAACTGAGTCCATCTAGGAAGTATTTGTCTCTAAGCCTCAGCCTGAAGCCTCAAGAAAGGGAAGCTCCAAAAGTTTAAAGTGGCAGAGCTGGACTGGCCACTAAGACATCGGTTAGAGTGGATGCCTACACTATCAGACGGACTATTCCAAAATTTTCAACGGATCAGGATTTATGCCACTGCCTGAGATTTTCAAAGGCAATACCACAGTGATATTTAAAAAAAACTATCCTCAACAATAATAGTAACTACCAATTTGCATAGTATTTACTTTGAGCCAGGCACTGTTGCAAGTACTTTATATGCATATTAAATCCTCCCAACAAGCCTAAAAGGCTATTTACAATTTACAAATGAGGAAACTGAGGCAGAGAGTTTAAGAGATTTGCCCAAGATCACACTGCTACTAAGAGGAAGGGCCAGGATTCAAACCTAGGAGTCCATCCTGGAGATCTAATGCACAGCACAGTAATTATAGTCAGCAATACTGTAGTATAAACTTCCGAGTTGCTAAGAGAGTAGATCTTAATTCTACTTACCACAAAATATGACATAATAATTATGTGATATGATAGAAGTGTTAGCTAATGCTGTGGTAGTGATCATATTGCAAATATATAAATGTATCAAATCAACGCTTTGTACATCTTAACCTTACACAATGTTATGTGTCAGTTTTATCTCAATTTTTTCAAAAAAGAAGAAAACAACAAATCTAAGAGTCCAGGTTCAAAATCTGCACCATTCTACCTTGCTCACATGTCAACACAAGCATCATGCATTCAGTTGCCACGTTTCTTGCTGGGAGTAACAATAAATTTCTCCCAACTCCCCTGGTTAAGCAACCACCATGCTCAACACTGCTTACTGTCTAAAAGTTCTTTCTTAGCACTCCCTTGAATCTAGTTCCCATCTTTGTGTCCACCCTAGACTTTCGGACCATTACTGTGAAGTTTTTACTGACAGTGCCAGCCTCAGCAATGGTTCCTGACTGCCATAGTTCTAAACACAACTGATAAAATCTCTCTTGGATTTCAACAAGCTATTGGCTAACATTTCTTTAACTCCTGTTCCCAACAGTGGTGAAAGGACCTGAGGGAAAGTGACAAATTAGCTTCAATGACTTGACATTGCTCTTGAACTAATTAACTTTACAAAACTCTCAGTTTACCTTCATAGAATATTAGAGAAAGAATTAAGTTTTAAATGAACTAAACAACATAATGCCCTGGGATTTCTTTTCTTTACTAAAAAATAGCATATTTAAAGGTCTTCCTGTCTTATATTGTTGGCAGAAATTTATTAAATGCATCCACACTGAACTTAGGTTGAATCTAAATTTGATTTCCCTTCTGACTTCACCAGCAACTCACTGTGGCACCTGACCACAGAATTTCCTCTTTCTGTGGAGAGAGAGAGCATCTACCTAAGGGATCTTTTCAGGAAAATTGTGGGAAATTTAGATTTTGGTGAATTAACTTACATTCTCAGTGCATTTTATAACCTCATGGTTATAAAATGAGGAAGGCTTGTTTTATTCTTATTGGTAAGTTCCAATTTAAACATATGGGATTGTCTGAAGGTGTTTGGGCCAAGTAGATTCTCTGTCAACACTTTAGCTCTAGAGAAAGCCCAATTATTTTGAGACTGGGGTATATTGACAAAGTATGAGGATTGCTATTTCTAGGGAACGTGGTGGAGTAAGAATGCTTGGATTCCATTCTGACTCCAATTCTGGCTGTGAGATTTTGCACAAGTTACTCAACCTCACTGTGCCTCAGTTTCCTCACCTACAAAATTGGCATAATAATAGTACCTACCTCATGCAAGTGGAGTGGTTATAAGAACCAAGGGAGTTAGCATGTGTAAAGCACTTATAACAACACGGGCATTGAATCTGTGCTCAATAAATATATGTACTATTAATCAACTTGCTTTTATAGTGACGGTCACTGTTGTCATTCCCAACAGTACCTAACTGCTCTGGGTGGGTGGGTAGGGATGGACTACACTAAAGCTGTTGCCCTCAGAAGATACAAACTGGAATGAAAGGAAAGTAGCTTTCTCAGAATCCCTGTGCATAACATGATCACAGCCAGGTATCCAACTGTGACTCTGAACTCAGGTGAGGGCTGGTACAGCAAAGCAAGAGAACGTTATTCAGTAACAACAGCAGGTCTCAACTGTAGCTTCTGCGTGGTAAGGCAACTCCAGGGATGCTTGCAAAAGAAGTCGTGCTGGGGTGAACCTGAACATGATCTGGCAGCCAGGTCTCCATCCTGGGTCCAATTGCCAGTTGTGCTTGTATGTGAGCCCCCAAAACTGGGTGGTCTAATTAGGTGGGCAATGATATCTCCAGTCATGCTTAACGGGAACATTCCAGGTTTCCAAGGAATGATGGTCATCCGTCCTTGGAAAAGTCAGAATTGGAACCTTACGTGTCATCTCATTGCCTGTTTATAATGCTGGCTTGAACTAAGAGCTGGGGCTATAAGCCAAGTTATAGGATGCTGACTGGGTGTTTCATGCTGTTCAAGAAATTGGCTACCAGATTTCAAGACTGTAGGCAAAGAAAGTGTATTTGTAAAGATGGCCTCCAACGATGGCCAGACACCTCTCTCAGGCTGATTAAGAGGGAACAAAACCTGTCTTCTAACATAAACCAACAATACAGAACCCACCCACTCTTTTTAGTCTAGTTTAAAACCAAACCTGGAGCATTCAATAACAAAAAAACAAACAACCCCATCTAAAAATGGGCAGAAGACCTAAACAGACATTTCTCCAAAGAAGATATACAGACTGCCAACAAACACATGAAAGAATGCTAGACATCATTAATCATTAGAGAAATGCAAATCAAAACTACAATGAGATATCATCTCACACCAGTCAGAATGGCCATCATCAAAAAATCTAGAAACAATAAATGCTGGAGAGGGTGCGGAGAAAAGGGGACACTCTTGCACTGCTGGTGGGAATGTGAATTGGTTCAGCCACTATGGAGAACAGTATGGAGGTTCCCTAAAAAACTACAAATAGAATTACCATATGACCCAGCAATCCCACTACTGGGCATATACCCTGAGAAAACCAAAATTCAAAAAGAGTCATGTACCAAAATGTTCATTGCAGCTCTATTTACAATAGCCCGGAGATGGAAACAACCTAAGCGCCCATCATCGGATGAATGGATAAAGATGTGGCACATATACACAATGGAATATTACTCAGCATTAAAAAGAAATGAAATTGAGCTATTTGTAATGAGATGGATAGACCTAGAGTCTGTCATACAGAGTGAAGTAAGTCAGAAAGAAAAAGACAAATACTGTATGCTAACACATATATATGGAATTTAAGGGAAAAAAATGTCATGAAGAACCTAGGGGTAAGACAGGAATAAAGACGCAGACCTACTGGAGAACGGACCTGAGGATATGGGGAGGGGGAAGGGTGAGTTTTGACAGGGCGAGAGAGAGTCACGGACATATACACACTAACAAACGTAGTAAGGTAGATAGCTAGGGGGAAGCAGCCGCAAGGCACAGGGATATTAGCTCGGGGCTTTGTGACAGCCTGGAGGGGTGGGATGGGGAGAGTGGGAGGGAGGGAGACGCAAGAGGGAAGACATATGGGAACATATGTATATGTATAGCTGATTCACTTTGTAATAAAGCAGAAACTAACACACCATTGTAAAGCAATTATACCCCAATAAAGATGTTTTAAAAAAAAGAAAAAAAAGAAAAAAACAAACCTGGAGCATTGCAGAAAGAGATTGACGGAGTCATTGAAGTCATGAGTCATGAGTTTGTGGGTTGTTTTCTCTAACCCAGACTATGCAAGAGAGTCCCAAGAAAATCACTTGAAATTGTGCGTAAGTGCGGGAAGGGCAAAGTGATATATTATCCCCAAATTGGACATCTGTGTAAAGGACTGATTTGCTGATTTGCAACTGAGCCTATCTGAGCAGAGGAAGAGAGCGATGAATATGAAGTTAGGGCAGGTGATGGTAGAATAGCCTGTGCTCCCACTGTTGGTCACAGCAGTGGGTGCATGAATTTCCCGTGAGCCACACAGACAGTGAAGAAGGTTTGAGCAAGGTTTGGGGCATCTTGCTGTTATCCCAACTGAGAAGGCTGAGCTGCAGGTAACTCAGCTCCTGCAGCTAGAAATTGCAGGAGGTTCTTGGAAGATATCAAGTCAGATGTAACTGTCCCATGTTGGAGAGCTAAGGAGTGGGGAGCCCCTCACCCATCCTCACTCCCATGCAGGGCCCCCAAAGGATGCATTCAGGCCTGCCACACACCGGGCTTTTGGGGGCAGTGTTTGCCAGAGGAGAAGTAGCAGCCTAAAGAGGATCCTGACAGGCGGCTGACAAGGACAGATTGGGTGCAGAGAAAAGATTATTCAGAGGTTACTTTGATTTTAAATTAATACTCCATTTATTAAAAACCCAGTTCTTTCTGAAGCTTTTAAGTTCAGCCTACAGATCTTATTATTCTATTTATAGTTCCAGCCATAATTAACAATTGCTTTTTAAGAAGCTTAGTTAACATTTAGTGTGGTTTACAAACTTAGTTCAACTCCTTTAAATATTTTAAGTTGCATTTATACATTAAATTATTAAATATATCTAACTTCCTTTTTAAGTGCCCCAGGTGTCTGGTTGAACAACAAAAATCCACCTTTCTATGTGCTTGAATAACTCTTATCAATCTAATAAATTAAACTTGTAAAAAGGTAAAACTTAAGACTTCTTAAATGTTCTAATGCAAATAGATAAACAGTAAGATTTTTACTTAAAGTTACAAGTTCATTTCTTTAAATTAATTTTTATTGGAGTATAGGTGCTTTACAATGTGTTAATTTCTACTGTACAGCAAAGTGAATCAGCTATATGTATACATATATCCCTTCTTTTTTGGATCTTCTTCCCATTTAGATCACCACAGAGCACTGAGCAGAGTTCCTTGAGCTATACAGTAGGTTCTCATGAGTTATCTATTATATACATAGTATCAATAGTGTATATATGTCAATCCCAATCTCCCAATTTATCCCATCTCCACCTTTCCCCCTTGATATCCATATGTTTGTTCTCTACGTCGTGTCTCTATTTCTGTCTTGCAAATAAGATCATCTGTATCATTTTTCTAGATTCCACATATATGTGTTAATGTATATTTGTTTTTCTCTTCCTGACTACTTCACTCAGTATGACATTCTCTAGGTCCATCCATGTCTCTACAAATGACCCAATTTCATTCCTTCTTATGGCTGAATAATGTTCCATTGTATATATGTACCACATCTTCTTTATCCATTCCTGTGTTGGTGAACATTTAGTTTGCTTCTAGGTCCTGGCTATTGCAAATAGTGCTGCAATGAACTTAGGGTGCATGTGTCTTTTTCTTTTTTGCCCATTTTTATTTCTTTTAATGTTTATTTGTTATTTATTTATTTTTTCTTATTAGTCATCCATTTTATACACATCAGTGTATACACGTCAATCCCAGTCTCCAAGTTCATCACACACCCACCCCCCACCCCCTGCTGCTTTCCCCACTTGGTGTCCATACGTTTTCTTTCTCTACTTCTGTGTCTCAATTGCTGCTTAGCAAACCAGTTCATCTGTACCATTTTCTAGGTCCCACATATATACGTTAATATACAATATTTGTTTTTCTCTTTCTGACTTACTTCACTCTGTATGACAGTCTCTAGATGCATGACGTCTCTACAAATGACCCAATTTTGTTCCTTTTTATGGCTGAGTAATATTCCATTTTATATATGTACCACATCTTCTTTATCCATTCTTCTGTCGATGGGCATTTAGGTTGCTTCCATGACCTGGCTATTGTAAATAGTGCTGCAATGAACATTGGGGTGCATGTGTCTTTTTGAATTATGGTTTTCTCTGGGTATATGCCCAGTAGTGGGATTGCTGGGTCATAAGGTAATTCTATTTTTAGTTCTTTAAGGAAACTCCATACTGTTCTCCATAGTGGCTGTATCAATTTACATTTCCACCAACAGTGAAAGAGGGTTCCCTTTTCTCCACACCCTCTCCAGCATTTGTTGTTTGTAGATTTTCTGAAGATGCCCATTCTAACCGGTGTGAGGTGATAACTCATTGTAGTTTTGATTTGCATTCCTCTAATAATTAGCGGTGTTGAGCAGCTTTTCATGTGCTTCTTGGCCATCTGTATGTCTTCTTTGAAGAAATGTCTATTTAGGTCTTCTGCACATTTTTGGATTGGGTTTGTTTTTGTGTGTGTGGTACGCGGGCCTCTCACTGTTGTGGCCTCTCCCGTTGCAGAGCACAGGCTCCAGACGCACAGGCTCAGCAGCCATGGCCCACGGGCCCAGCCGCTCCATGGTATGTGGGATCCTCCCAGACTGGGGCACGAACCCGCATCCCCTGCATCGGCAGGCGGACTCTCAACAACTGTGCCACCAGGGAAGCCCTGTTTGTTTTTTTAATATTGAGCTGCATGAGCTGTTTATATATTTCGGAGATTAATCCTTTGTCTGTTGATTCATTTTGTAAATATTTTCTCCCATTCTGAGGGTTGTCTTTTCAACTTGTTTATGGTTTCCTTTGCTGTGCAAAAGCTTTTAAGTTTCATTAGGTCCCGTTTGTTTATTTTTGTTTTTATTTCCATTACTCTAGGGGGTGGAACAAAAAATATATTGCTGTGATTTATGTCAAAGAGTGTTCTTCCTATGTTTTCCTCTAAGAATTTTATAGTGCCCAGTCTTACATTTAGGTCTCTAATCCATTTCGAGTTTATTTTTGTATATGGTGTTAGGGAGTGTTCTAATTTCATTCTTTTACATGTAGCTGACCAGTTTTCCCAGCACCACTTATTGAAGACACTGTCTTTTCTCCATTGTATACCCTTGCCTCTTTTGTTATAGATTAATTGACCATAGGTGTGCGGGTTTATCTCTGGGCTTTCTATCCTGTTCCATTGACCTATATTTCTGTTTTGGTGTCAGCACCATTCTGTCTTGATTACTGTAGCTTTGAAGTATAGTGTGTAGTCAGGGAGCCTGATTCTTCCAGCTCCATTTTTCGTTCTCAAGATTGCTTTGGCTATTTGGATCTTTTGTGTTGCCATGCAAATTGTGAAGTTTTTTGTTCTAGTTCTGTGAAAAATGCCAGTGGCAGTTTGATAGGGTTTGCATTGAATCTGTAGATTGCTTTGGGTATTAGAGTCATTTTCAGAATGTTGATTCTTCCAATCCAAGAACATGGTATATCTCTCCATCTGTTTGTATCATCTTTAATTTCTTTCATCAGTGTCTTACAGTTTTCTGCATATAGGTCTTTTGTCTCTTTAGGTAGGTTTTTCCTATGTATTTTATTCTCTTTGTTGCAATGGTAAATGGGAGTTTCCTTAATTTCTCTTTCAGATTTTTCATCATTATGCTATAGGAATGCAAGAGATTTCTGTGCATTAATTTTGTATCCTGCAACTTTACCAAATTCTTTGATTAGCTCTAGTAGTTTTCTGGTGGCATCTTTAGGATTCTCTGTGTATAGTATCATGTCATCTGCAAACAGTGACAGGTTTACTTCTTTTCCAATTTGTATTCCTTTTATTTCTTTTTCTTCTCTGATTGCTGTCACTAGGACTTCCAAAACTATATTGAATAATAGTGGTGGGAGTGGACAGCTTTGTCTTGTTCCTGATCATAGAAGAAATGCTTTTAGCTTTTAACCATTGAGAATGATGTTTGCTGTGGATTTGTCATATATGGCCTTTATTATGTTGAGGTAGATTCCCTCTATGCCCACTTTCTGGAGAGTTTTTATCATATATGGGTGTTGATTTTGTCAAAAAAATTTTCTGCATCTTTTGAGATGATCATATGGTTTTTATTCTTCAATTTGTTAATATGGTGTATCACATTGATTGATTTGCATATATTGAAGAATCCTTGCATCTCTGGGATAAATCCCACTTGATCATGGTGTATGATCCTTTTAATGTGTTGTTTGTTTCTGTTTGCTAGTATTTTGTTGAGGATTTTTGCATCTATATTCATCAGTGATATTGGTCTGTAATTTTCTTTTTTTGTAGTATCTTTGTCTGGTTTTGGTATCAGGGTGATGGTGGCCTCATAGAATGAGTTTGGGAGTATTCCTTCCTCTGCAATTTTTTTGGAAGAGTTTGAGAAGGATGTGTGTTAGCTCTTCTCTAAATGTTTGATAGAATTCGCCTGTGAAGCCATCTCATCCTGGACTTTTGTTTGTTGGAAGATTTTGAATCACATTTTCATTTTCATTACTTGTGATTGGCCTGTTCATATTTTTTATTTCTCCCTGGTTCAGTCTTGGAAGGTTATACCTCTCTAAGAACTTGTCCATTTCTTCCACGTTGTCCATTTTATTGGCATAGAGTTGCTTGTAGTAGTCTCTTAGATGCTTTGTATTTCTGTGGTGTCTGTTGTAACTTCTCATTTTTCATTTCTAGTTTTATTGATTTGACTCCTCTCCCTCTTTTTCTTGATGAGTCTGGCTAATGGTTTATCAATTTTGTTTATCTTCTCAAAGAACCAACTTTTAGTTTTATTGATCTTTGGTATTATTTTCTTTGTTTCTAGTTCATTTATTTCTGCTCTGATCTTTATGATTTCTCTCCTTCTACTAACCTTGGGATTTGTTTGTTCTTCTTTCTCTAGTTCCTTTAAGTGTAAGGTTAAATTGTTTACATGAGATTTTTCTTGTTTCTTGAGGTGGGCTTGTATAGCTATAAATTTCCCTCTTAGAATTGCTTTTGCTGCATCCCATAGGTTTTGGATGGTCGTGTTTTCATTGTAATTTGTCTCTAGGTATTTTTTGATTTCCTCTTTGATTTCATCAGTGATCTCTTGGTTATTTAGTAACGTATTGTTTAGCCTCCATGTGTTTGTGCTCTTTGTTTTTTTTCCCTGTAATTGATTTCTCATCTCATAGTTTTATAGTCAGAAAAGATGCTTGATATGATTTCAATTTTCTTAAATTTACTGAGGCTTGATTTGTGACCCAAGGTATTATCTATCCTGGAGAATGTTCCATGAACACTTGAGAAGAAAGTGTAATGTGCTGTTTTTGGGTGGAATGTACTATAAATATCAAATAAATCTATCTGGTATATCGTATCATTTAAAGCTTTTGTTTCCTTATTAATTTTCTGTTTGTATGATTTGTCCATTGGTGCAAGTGAGGTGTTAAAGTTCCCCACTATTATTGTGTTACTGTTGATATCCTGTTTTAGAGCTGTTAGCAGTTGCCTTCGGTATTGAGGTGCTCCTATGTTGGGTGCATATATATTTATAATTGTTATATCTTCTTCTTGGATTGATCCGTTGATCATTACATAGTGTCCTTCCTTGTCTCTTGTAACTTTCTTTACTTTAAATTCTATTTTATCTGATATGAGTATTGCTACTCCAGCTTTCTTTTGATTTCCATTTGCATGCAATATCTTTTTCCATTCCCTCACTTTCAGTCTGTATGTGTCCCTAGGTCTGAAGTGGATCTCTTGTAGACAGCCTATATATGGGTCTTGTTTTTGTATCCATTCAGCAAGCATGTGTCTTTTGGTTGGAGCATTTAATCCATTCACGTTTAAGGTAATTATCAATATGTATGGTCCTATTACCATTTTCTTAATTATTTTGGGTTTGTTTTTTGTAGTTCCTTTTCTTCTCTTGTGTTTCCCACTTAGAGAAGTTCCTTTGGCATTTGTTGTAGAGCTGGTTTGGTGGTGTTGAATTCTCTCAGCTTTTGCTTGTCTGTAAAGCTTTTTATTTCTCCATCAAATCTGAATGAGATCCTTGCTGTGTAGAGTAATCTTGGTTGTAGGTTCTTCCCTTTCATTACTTTAAGTATATCATGCCACTCCCTTCTGCCTTGTAGAGTTTCTGCTGAGAAATCAGCTGTTAACCTTATAGGAGTTCCCTTGTATATTATTTGTCATTTTTCCCTTGCTGCTTTCAATAATTTTTCTTTGTCTTTAATATTTGTCAGTTTGATTACTATGTGTCTTGGAGTGTTTCTCCTTGGGTTTATCCTGTATGGGACTCTCTGCACTTCCTGGATTTGGGTGGCTATTTCCTTTCCCACGTTAGGGAAGTTTTCGACTATAATCTCTTCAAATATTCTCTCGGGTCCTTTCTTTCTCTCTTCCCCTTCTGGCACCCCTATTATGCGAATGTTGTTGTGTTTAATGTTGTCTCAGAGGTCTCTTAGGCTGTCTTCATTTCTTTTCATTCTTTTCTCTTTATTCTGTTCTGCAGCAGTGAATTCTGCCATTTTGTCTTCCAGGTCACTTCTCTGTTCTTCTGCCTCAGTTATTCTGCTATTGATTCCTTCTAGTGTAGTTTTCATTTCAGTTATTTTATTGTTCATTTCTGTTCGTTTGTTCTTTAATTCTTCTAGATCTTTGTTAAACATTTCTTGCATCTTCTCGATCTTTGCCTGCATTTTTTTTTTCTGAGGTCCTGGATCATCTTCACTATCATTATTCTGAATTCTTTTTCTGGAAGATTGCCTATCTCCATTTCATTTAGTTGTTTTTCTGGGGGTTTATCTTGTTCCTTCATCTGGTACATAGCCCTCTGCCTTTTCATCTTGTCTATCTTTCTGTGAATGTGATTTTTGTTCCACAGGCTGCAGGATTGTAGTTCTTCTTGCTTCTGCTATTGGTCCTCTTGCATGTGTCTTTTTGAATTTTGGTTTTCTCTGGGTATGTGCCCAGTAGTTGGATTGCTCGGTCATATGGTTGTTCTATTTTTAGTTTTTCAAGGAACCTCCATACCGTTCTCCATAGTGGCTGTATCAATTTACATTACCACCAACTATGCATGAGGATTTCCTTTTCTCCACACCCTCTCCAGCTTTTATTGTTTGAAGAATTTCGAATTTATTACTCAATTACCCATTTTGAAATAGAATCACAAGATTGACCTGCTACTCTAATAGGTAAATTCTCTTAAACAATGCAAGTACCTAAATCATAAATGTATACAGATTCCTTATAAAAATACTATGCTATAGGTTTAATTCTCTTAATATTTTTATACTAATTCTAAATCTTGGAGCTAAAAATGTAGTTTCTCACTAATAAGATAATTTGATCATCCAAGAAATTTGAAGGATACCCTTCTCAATAGTTGAAATTGAAAGATAATCAGTTTAGGGTCAAGGGTACATAGTCCTCTAAGCCCACACCATTCAGGTCCCAGGTCACTCATGGAATTCTGAATCCTCCACCTACCTACTTCTTCACTTGACTGGATTTGTATTTATTTGGCCCTTAAGATATTTATATGCATTCCTGCCTAATTTTTTCTATCTCTTAGGCCACAAAATTTTTATGTCTGTAAAAGATAATCAATGGGTTAATTAACTGATCTCCAATTGAATTCTGAATATCTCTATGGCTTGGTCTGCCCCTAACTCACCAACTCCAAGGTCATTCTATGTACAACCTAGGATGACCCTTGCCCTCTTCTTATGCCTGCCTTTCATTTCTCAATCCCAATTAAGTTGCAAGTAGGATAGGAAGAGAGAATAAGTCTCTTCCCCTCTAGTTTACTGAGGCCACAGGTCAAGCCTGAGCTGGAGAGAGAGGAAGAAAGGAGATGAGCATCTTAAATTGGAGTGGCATGGACTTTTTAATAACTGAAAATGAATGGAAAATTATGGGGTTTGCTTGAGAGATCAATAAGGGAAAGAAAGGGAGAGTCAACAGAGTAGAATTGAAGACAATGATCAGAAAACAAAACTTGTTTGGTGTTTATATATTGTTGAGTTCAAATTGTTCTATAAACATGTAATACTTGAGCAAGGATAAATATTAAGACTTTTATTAAGCCTTAAGAGGTGTATGGCTGTAATTGTTTCTGACTCTTAGAATATATGGACACTTGATCTTCCACATCATCTTCTTTGAGTCCCAGTTGCTAATTCTGGAACCAAAAAAAAATTCCCTTTCAGTCTCTTGCTATGCTCTTCTCCTGAGTGATATTTTGCTACCCTACAAAAATGCACAGGAAAGTCTCGGTCCAGAATTCTATATTTCTTATGTCATCTCCAGATCATTCTCATCTCTTCATCGTGGTTTCACCCTCATGGCCCTGTTTCCATGTCTGAGGTCCCTAATGAGTCCAGCATATTTCTCAACTGTTGAACAAAAATTCATAATGTATCCTGGATATGAATCCCTTGCCAGGGTCCCCAAGAAGATTGAAGCTCTCATCATGCCCTCCCCTTTCTTTATTCTCCATTTTAAGTTTAGCTGCCTTTGGAGAAAGCAGGTGCCATGATGATTAAAACAACTGGCCAGAATCTGGACAAATCACACAGGCCCAGGACTGAAACCTTTTTCTTTAATCTATGCCCCAGGCTTCAAGGCTAGAATAGGCCCTCCCCAGGCTCTAGGCCCAAGTGAAACCCCACCACCTCACCACAGCTGTGCATCCAAAATAAGGAAGAAACCCAGGCACCAAAGTAAGGAGACCAGAAGAGAAAATTAAACCCTTCAGTTGTAATGTGTTAAGTCATTGCAGCACTCAAAGGCAGCCATTCACATCATCCAAGAAGCCCTGAATAAATGTTTCAGTAATGAGACTTGCAGAAAGGAGCTTGTCACCTTGTGATAGTCTTTCTGCAAAGAGTTTGATTTAAGGTTGGTGTCAGAGCATGAACCATGTTAAAATACAATTACAAAAGAAGCAGAAATTTCATTAGTGAATTGCAAGGAATAGCTTGGAACTGAAGAGGCTGGTGAGAGCTGATAGGTGTTGGCAGGGAGAAAAAGGGGAGAAGAAGCAGTATGTGAAGGAAGAAGCTGTTTGTCGCTCTGTGCCACACTGGAAGGAAGATAGAGATATCGACTTCAGGGACAGGGAGGGATAAAATGACTTCCTCCTTTGAATTGGGATACATGACCCTCTCAGAGGATCTGGTGCTTCTACCTCTTACTAGAGAGACCATTAGTATAACTGTAACCCTGTGTCCCCCATCTTCCCACCACCTCCCCTCCAACACACATACCCTACTTCTCTGTTAATAGGATCTTGATTGGCTGTAGAAAATGGCTTTTCTGGGGAATTTGGGTAAAAGGAAATTGGATGACTAGAGGCTGAAGGCCCAACTCTATCACTTTCTATCAGTGGGACCATGTGTGCACCAGTACCTTATTAGCAAGTCACTAAACCCCTTTCTGAATCTGTTCCCTGTCTGTGATAAAGAGGTCCCTGGCACATAACAGGCACTCAGTAAACAGTACAAGACTGATAATTACATGGTTCCAAATGGATGGATCAAATCAGTGGTCTCAAAGGTGGGGGATGCATACAACCCAGGTGTGCAAGATGCCTCAGAGGAGTGTGAGAAGAAAATATTATAATTTCTATTAACATGTACTTTTTATCTAAAAAAGAAGAAAATTAAGCTTCATTTATCATTATTTAATAGATTAGCATAGTTAATTTTGTAAAAGCGCTTAGAAATTTATATGTGGCTAGCGCACATAGTAAGCATTACAGATGGATTTGCTATATTTATATAATGTGTGTGTGGTGAGCACTCCAAATTATTTTTAATTATAAAGATATATAATTAAAATTTTTGACGCCACTGTCTACACAATTAGTGCTCCAGAGGGATAAGGAAAAAGAAAGAGAGAGGGAAAGAAAGGCAAAAATAAATAGGAAAAGGAGAGATCTCAGTTGGACTAGGGTATCCACAGATGGAGAGTGTTTGCTCCGGGGTACTTCCTATTACTCCTCTATCATCACTCACTGGCCAGAGCTTCTCAGTTGTGATCTCAACAGGGCAGAAGCCAGCTGCGTAGGTGTTTCTATTCCTTTTTTGAAATTTATTTTTCATTTTCTTTTTAAATTTTTTTTATTGGAGTATATTTGTTTTACAATGGTGTGTTAGTTTCTGCTTTATAACAAAGTGAATCAGTTATACATATACACATGTTCCCATATCTCTTCCCTCTTGCATCTCCCTCCCTCCCACCCTCCCTATCCCACCCCTCCAGGCGGTCACAAAGCATCGAGCTGATCTCCCTGTGCTATGCGGCTGCTTCCCACTAGCTAGCTACCTTACGCTTGGTAGTGTATATATGTATATATATATATATATATATATATATATATATATAAGCCCATATATATATGGGCTTTTACAGATTCTTTTCCCTTACAGCTTATTATAAAATATTGAGTATAGTTCCCTGTGCTATATAGTAGGTCCTTACTGATTATCTATTTTACATATAGTAGTATGTATATGTTAACCCCAACCTCTTAACTTATCTCTCTCCCTTTCCCCTTTGGTAACCATAAGTTTGTTTTCTATGTATGTGAGTATCTTTCTGTTTTGTAAATAAGTTCATTTGTATCCCTTTCTTTTTCGATTCCACATATAAGCAACATCATATGATATTTGTCTTTGTCTGGCTTACTTCACTTAGTATGATAATCTCTAGGTTCATCCATGTTGCTGCAAGTGGCATTGTTTTATTATCTTTTATGGCTGAGAAATATTCCACTGTATATGTATACTACATCTTCTTTATCCATTCATCTGTCAATGGACATTTAGGTTGCTTCCATGTCTTGGCTATTGTAAACAGTGCTGCAGTGATCATTGGTGTGCATGTGTTTCTATTCCTTTTGAAAGCACAAGAGGCAGTTGCTTTCCTTTGGGAATGGAGGACATCTTCCAAGTCTCATTTCCTGCTACCTTTCCTCAGGTGGTGCTAGGGAAAGGCAGTTAAAGAATGGGTCTAGTCCTATAAGGATGAGGATCTTTCAACATGCCGCTTTTTACTTGGTGTCTGATGGAATCTCAAAACCAGATGGGATTTCAGGTGCTGGCCAAAGTGGAGTTAGCCCACCACAGCTCATCTCTCCAGATGATTACAATGAAAAACTCTGAGCACAGTAAAAAGAAACAAAACAAAACAAAAGGGAGAGCATCCAGGCTGGTGACCACATGGAGATGTGGGAAAACAGTTTTGCTCCCAGGGGGCATGGAACCTTCACACTGCTTCCCCACATACGTTGCCCTATGCATCCCTTCCACCTGACTATTCCTGAATTATATCCTTTTATAATACACTGGTGATCTACCATGTAGCTGACAGGGTCTGGGTGCTCCGGTCAGGTGTCAGGCCTGATACTCTGAGGTGGGAGAGCTGAGTTCAGGACACTGGTCCACCAGAGACCTCCTGGCCCCACATAATATGAATCAGTGAGAGTTCTCCCAGAGATCTCTGTCTCAATGCTAAGACCCAACTCCAATCAATGACCAGCAAGCTATAGTGCTGGAAACCCCATGCCAAACAACTAGCAAGACAGGAACACAACTCCACCCATTAGCAGAGAGGCTGCCTAAAATCATACTAAGTTCACAGACATTCCAAAACATAATACCGGATGCAGTTCTGCCCACCAGAAAGACAAGATCCAACCTTATCCATCAGAACACAGGCACCAGTTCCTTCCAGAGGAAGCCTACACAACACACTGAACCAACCTTACCCACAAGGGGCAGACACCAAAAACAACAAGAAATACGAACCTACACCCTGCGAAAAGGAGACACCAAACACAGTAAGTTAAGCAAAATTAAGAAAACAGAGAAATACACAGCAGATGAAGGAGCAAGGTAAAAACCCGCCAGACGAAACAAAAGAAGAGGAAATAGGCAGTCTACCTGAAAAAGAATTCAGAGTAATGATAGTAAAGGTGATCCAAAATCTTGGAAATAGAATGGAGAAAACACAAGAAACCTTTAACAAGAACGTAGAAGAACTAAAGAGCAAACAAACAATGATGAACAACAAAACAAATGAAATTGAACATTCTCTAGAAGGTATCAATAGCAGAATAGCTGAGGCAGAAGAACGGAGAAGTGACCTGGAAGAAGAAATAGTGGAAATGACTACCACAGAGCAGAATAAAGAAAAAGGAATGAAAAGAATTGAGGACAGTCTCAGAGACATCTGGGACAACATTAAATACACCAACATTCGAATTAGAGGGGTCCCAGAAGAAGAAGAGAAAGAGAAAGGGACTGAGAAAATACTTGAAGAGATTATAGCTAAAAACTTACTTAATTCGGGAAAGAAAATAGCCAATCAAGTCTAGGAAGCACAGAGAGTCACATACAGTATAAATCCAAGGAAAAACATGCCAAGTCACCTATTATTCAAACTATCAAAAATTAAACACAAAGAAAAAATATTAAAAGCAGCAAAGGAAAAGCAACAAATAACATACAAGTGAATCCTCATAAGGTTAACAGTTGATCTTTCAGCAGAAACTCTGCAAGCCAGAACAGAGTGGCAGGACATATTTAAAGTGATGAAAGAGAAAAACCTACAACCAAGATTACTCTACCCAGCAAGGATCTCACTCAGATTCAATGGAGAAAGTAAAACCTTTACAGACAAACAAAAGCTAACAGAATTCAGCACAACCAAACCAGCTCTACAACAAATACTAAAGGAACTTCTCTAGGCAGGAAGCACAAGAGAAGGAAAAGATCTACAAAAACAAACCCAAAACAATTAAGAAAATGGTAATAGGAACATACATATCAATAACTACCTTAAATATAAATGGATTAATGCTCCAATCAAAAGACACAGACTGGCTGAATGGATACAAAAACAAGACACATATATATGCTGTCTATAGGAGGCCCACTTCAGACCTAGGGACACATACAGACTGAAAGTGAAAGGATGGAAAAAGATATTCCATGCAAATGGAAATCAAAAGAAAGCTGGAGTAGCAATTCTCATACCAGACAAAACAAACTTTAAAATAAAGACTATTACAAGAGACAAAGAAGGACACTACAAAATGATTAAGGGATCAATCCAAGAAGAAGATATAACAATTGTAAATATTTAGGCACCCAACAAAGGAGCACATCAATACATAAGGCAAATGCTAACAGCCGTAAAAGGGGAAATTGATACTAACACAGTCATTGGAGGGGACTTTAACACTCTACTTTCACCAATGGTCAGATCATCCAAAATGAAAATAAATAAGGAAACACAATCTTTAAATGATACATTAAACGAGGTGGACTTAATTGATAATTATAAGACATTCCATCCAAAAACAATAGAATACACTTTCTTCCCAAGTGCTCATGGAACATTCTCCAGGATAGATCATACCTTGGGTCACAAATCAAGCCTTGGTAAATTTAAGAAAATTGAAATCATATCAAGTATCATTTCCAACAACAACGCTGTGAGACTAGATATCAATTACAGGGAAAAACCTGTAAAAAATACAAACACATGGCGGCTATACAACACACTACTTAATAGTCAAGAGATCACTGATGAAATCAAAGAGGAAATCAGAAAATAACTAGAAACAAATGACAATGAAAACACAACGACCCAAAGCCTATGGGATGCAGCAAAAGCAATTCTAAGAGGGAAGTTTATAGCAATTCAATCCTACCTCAAGAAACAAGAAACATCTCAAATAAACAACCTAACCTTACTCCTAAAGCAATTAGAGAAAGAAGAATAGAAAAACCCCAAAGTTAGCAGAAGGAAAGAAAACAAAAAGATCAGATCAGAAATAAATGAAAAAGAAAGGAAGGAAATGATAGCAAAGATCAATAAAACTAAAAGCTGGTTCTTTGAGAAGATAAAATTGATAAACCATTAGTCAGACTCATCAAGAAAAAAAGGGAGAAGACTCAAATCAATAGAATTAGAAATGAAAAAGGAGAAGTAACAACTGACACTACAGAAATACAAAGGATCATGAGAGATTACTACAAGCAACTATATGCCAATAAAACTGACAACCTGGAAGAAATACACAAATTCTTAGAAAAGCACAACCTTCTGAGACTGAACCAGGAAGAAATAGAAAATATAAACAGACCAATCACATGTACTGAAATTGAGAATGTGATTAAAAATCTTCCAACAAACAAAAGCCCGGGGACAGATGGCTTCACAGGCGAATTCTACCAAACATTTAGAGAAGAGCTAACACCTATCCTTCTCAAACTCTTCCAAAATATAGAAGACAGAGGATCACTCCCAAACTCATTCTACTAGGCCACCATCACCCTGATACCAAAACCAGACAAAGATGTCACAAAAAAAAGAAAACTATAGGCCAATATCACTGATAAACATAGATGCAAAAATCCTCAACAAAATACTAGCAAAGAAAATCCAGCAGCTTATTAAAAGGATCATACACAATGATCAAGTGAGGTTTATCCCAGGAATTTCAAGCATTCTTCAATATATGCAAATCAATCAATGTGATACACCAGATTAACAAATTGAAAGAGAAAAACCATATGATCATCTCATAAAAACTTTCAACAATATTCAATACCCCATTATGATAAAAACTCTCCAGACAGTAGGCATAGAGGGAACTTACCTCAACATAACAAAGGCCATATATGACAAAGCCACAACCAACATCATTCTCAGCGTTGAAAAACTGAAACCATTTCCACTAAGATCAGGAACAAGACAAGGTTGCCCACTTTCACTACTATTATTCAACATAGTTTTGGAAGTTTTAGCCACAGCAATCAGAGAAGAAAAAGAAATAAAAGGAATCCAAATAGGAAAAGAAGAAGTAAAACTGTCATTGTGTGCAGATGACATAATACTATATAGAGAGAATCCTAAAGATGCAACCAGAAAACTACTAGAGCTAATCAATGAATTTGGTAAAGTAGCAGGATACAAAATTAAAGCAGAGAAACCTCTTGCATTCCTATACACTAATGATGGAAAATCTGAAAAGAGAAATTAAGGAAACACTCCCATTTACCACTGCAACAAAAAGAATAAAATACCTAGGAATAAACCTACCTAAGGAGACAAAAGGCCTGTATGCAGAAAGCTGTAAGACACTGGTGAAAGAAATTAATGATGATACAAACAGATGGAGCTATATACCATGTTCTTGGATTGGAAGAATCAACATCGTGAAAATCACTCTACTACCCACAGCAATCTACAGATTCAGGGCAATCCTTATCAAACTACCAATGGCATTTTCCACAGCACTAGAACAAAAAATTTCACAATTTGTATGAGACACAAAAGTCCCTGAATAGCCAAAGCAATATTGGGAAAGAAAAACGGAGCTGGAGGAATCAGGCTCCTTGACTTCAGACTATACTACAAAGCTACTGTAATCAAGACAGTATGGAAATGGCACAGAAACAGAAATATTGATCAATGGAACAGGATAGAAAGCCCAGAGAGAGACCCACACACATATGGTCACCTTATCTTTGACAAAGAATATACAATGTAGAAAAGACAGCCTCTTCAATAAGTGGTGCTGGGACACTGGAGAGTTACAGGTAAAAGAATGAAATTAGAACACTCCTTAACATCATACACAAAAATAAACTCACAATGGAATAAAGACCTAAATTTAAGGCCAGTAACTATCAAACTCTTAGAGGAAAACATAGGCAGAACACTCTATGACATAAATCATAGCAAGATCCTTTTTGACCCACCTCCTAGAGAAATGAAAATAAAAACAAAAATAAACAAATGAGACCTAATTAAACTTAAAAGCTTTTGCACCACAAAGGAAATCATAAACAAGACAAAAAGACAACCCTCATACGGTACTTGTTTTTCTCTTACTTTTTTCTTACTTCATTCTGCATGACATACTCTACGTCTATACAGTATGCTAACACATATATATGGAATCTAAAAAGAAAACAAAAAAAAAATGGTTATGAAGAACCTAGGGACAGGACGGGAATAAAGATGCAGACCTAGTAGAGAATGGAGTTGAGGACATGGGGAGGGGGAAGGGTAAGCTGGGACAAAGTGAGAGAATGACATGGGCATATATACACTACCAAATGTAAAATCTATAGCTAGTGGGAAGCAGCTGCATAGCACAGGGAGATCAGCTCGGTGCTTTGTGACCACCTAGAGGGGTGGGATAGGGAGTGTGGGAGAGAGATGTAAGAGGGAAGAGATATGGGGATATATGTATATGTATAGCTGATTCACTTTGTTATAAAGCAGAAACTAACACACCATTGTAAACAATTATACTCCAATAAAGATGTTTAAAAAAAAGAAAAGAAAATCGGTTGTGTTTCTATATACTAACAAAAAATGTAGAACTGAAATAAAAACACAATACTATTTGCAATTACTCCAAAGAAAATGAAATGCTCAGGTCTAAATTGAATAAAACATGTACACAATTTGTGTGCTAAAAATAACAAAACACTGATGGAAAAAAATCAGACCTAAATAAATGGAGAGATACAGGTATTGCTTCCTGCCTGTTATCAGAGTTTTTTTTTTTTCTGTGTTTACCTCTCCACCGCCAGTTGGGGTGCATTAGAGGTAAAGAGGGCACCAGGGGGAGACATCATGGGCACCTCATTATGCCATGATTTTATTTCCATCTGTGACAATTTACATTAGGTTCCACTGATCTCATTCTTCCAAACCTAAACCATTTGTGAGCTCACAAATGGTACTGGTAGCCATTTCTAGTTAATGTTTCTAGAACACATTTATTCAAAAAATACTTATTGGGCACCCACCAATAATGCACTCAATGCTGTGGGTACAGAAGAACAGACACAATGCCTTTCACAGAAGATTAAAAAAAAATTTTTTTTAAAAGATCCAGTGCCTACTGGAAAAGATCTAGTCTCATAGCTTCTATGGTGATCAATAGAATAAATCTCAGCTTAGGAAGGCACAAATGAAAAAGAGTGTTTTCTAGAAAAATTAACCAAAATCTTAGTTTTCTTCTGAGGCTAATACATTTAGTGAAAATACACAAAAATGTGGATGTTTTCACAACTCTTTTTCTTCTAAATTGATTCAGAGATCTGGGAGTTTGTTGCTCCTTCCTGTTGGTGTTCCAGGGCCTGATCGATCTGTCTCAACTGTGACCTGAGTACTCACACCAGGCCAGCTTAATAATATGCTGACTCATTATCACTCTTGACCAGCCAACCAAATCTTACTCCAAGGACATCACTGAATGCAGCCATCGTGGAGGTAAATTCTGAGCCAAAATGCCACCCATCCCTAGCTCAGGATCTGTGGAATATGGAGCAAGGAGGGTCAGTTAGATCTAGATTCAAAACCTCCCATCTCTTATCTCCTCCGTGGCTGGGTCCAGTTCTATAAGCTCACTGGGTCCTCAAATTCCTTTCTACGATGGAGATATAAAAGAAAAAAATCTTCTTTATGGGGATAATAGAAAATTTAAATGAACTAAACATTAGTCAGAGTTGCAAAGCGTGTAAATATGTACTTGAGAAAACATTCAATTTCTCCCTCACATCCCTCTGCTCTTCCAATATGGACAAGTTACTCTGGGGTTCTCCAAAGTTAGAGAGGCCTTGGCTCCCCTGAAGCAGGCCCAGGTAAGTCTTGCATGTCCAAAATTTCTCCTCAATCAGACCAGTTTAGATAGAAACCTACAAATCTCATCTTAACCATTTCAACCCACCCCCGTCTTCAGCTCAGGTTAGTCCCCAGCACCCTGTCCTCTCTGGGATCCTAACATCTCCAGCCACACATTCAGTATATGATTTCCTGGGCCAGCATGGGTACCACATGTATGCTGAGGCTCTCTACCCACTTCTTGGATGGCTCCAGTCTCAGGATGGGTACCACCTCCTAGTTTCATCAAACCATGGAGTCCTTAGTGAAATATTGATATTTTGCCTACAAGTTCAGTTAGTCTCCAAGTAGAAGGAAAGACTAGGCCATCAAGCTCTTAGACATAACCTCACATGTGATATTGTATTAACTGCTCCTTGATATAAATAAGAAAGCCACAGGTCCCCAAAATTTATTCCCACCCTAACTGGGCTAATTATACTTTTTCTATGTTTCCACTGGCTTGCTCTGGGCATCTCAGTCATTGCATTTAACTCTCTGGAGCCTAGGTCCATTCACCCATCAGCCAGTCTCACCCAGCAAAACGTGAACTCCTTCATGGCTGGGAAGGTGTTTTGTTCATCTTTATATGCCCAGTAGCCAGCACAGTGCATGTCATGTGTGCCCAATAAGTATTTGTTGAATGAATGAAGTAAGTCCCCTAAATGAATGAAAAATTCCTCCTGTAAGCATGCCATCTAAACGTCGTACCTCTGAGCATGTAGGCCTAGCATTTCCCCATGGTGTCATAAATGGATGAGGCTGCCTGAAAAATTCTACAGGATAAACTGGCTGCCTTCTGGGGTTTTCTCTGAAATGCAGACTGCTATCAAGGCTGCTAACATTGTTTCCCTGGGTGTACCACAGAGGATGCCAGGCTTTATTAATCTAAGGTGTTTGCTCCATGTAACAACTTGCTTCTTAATGAGCTTGTTTATCTCACCATCTTGGATGTTAATATTGTTGAGAGGGAAGCATGCTGATTGACTGTTACCAAGCAAAGATGAAAATCTCCAGGGAGAGCATCAAATACATTCTATGTGTTAACAATTAGTCAATATCTAAGCTCTCTTTCAAGAGAAAAGAAAAGAAAGGGAATAAAGGGAAAGGAATGGCTTTAAGATGAGCAATAAAAAGTTGTTTGTACTTTCTTTTCTAAGCTTCTGGCGAGGTTCATGAACCAAACTGATAAACTCTGCCTTGCAGGTTGAGGCCAGGGACCTACTGGGCTACTAGCTCACCCCTCAGCCACGCACTCTGCAGGAAAACATATACTCTGAAAGCAAAGGCAAGGTTGAAGGTTGAACAGTCCATCCTTATCAATGTTTCCATTTGTAATTTGAGTTTTTGCTATAGGAGTCTGCTTATTGAAACAGAGCGCTTCCCTCAGAGAATGGCTTCCGAGCCGGTTATTCCCTATTTGCTAACTGCCTCCCTCCCCCAGCCCGTTCTCCGCTCTCCTCTGCCCTACTCTGGGACCCAGAGGCTGGCTTCCTTCCCTCTGACTTTTGCTGGATTTGGCCACCAGTCAGCAGTACAAGATCAGAGGGTAGGAAGTCCGAGTCCTCTCGTGTCCCACCTTGCTTCGGCGTCTAGTTCCCTAGCAGGAACTGCCTGCTTCTAGGGCCACTGCTCCTCCCTGCTGGCTCTCATTGAACTCCAGTACACAATCTCTTTCCCTTGCCCCTGAGTCCTCGGTGCTGTAACAGCCTCCCACTGTGGGTAATCTCTGGGTGCCTCAATTTATCTTGTCTGTGGCTTTAACCTTGCCCACACCTCCTTAAACGGAACTTTTACTCAAATGTCTTACTTTGAATCATCTGAGATGAATACCTATACACCCTACTGTCTCAAGTCAGAGGATGTGGTCCCTTGTTCTTTTTCATATCATGTCCCTCTATGGTGTTTTCATATTTTGCAAAATATTTCCAATTCCAACACATCTCAGCCCCACAGGGATTCTGTGACCTAGGCAGGGTGGGTTGTTATCCCCACTTCTTACCCTCCGTCAGATAAGAAAGCTGAGACTCAGAGGCTAGTCACATAGGCCTCTCCCAAGGAGGGAAAACCTTATTGGAAAAATAACACATCAATCCACACTGAAACTAGGAAATTTAAATCATTCTCTATCCTCTTTTCTCTCAAAGTTCTTGAGAAGGTGAGAGGAGATGGGAACAAAGCACAAAAGGAGAGATGGACCTTAAATGGAAGCAGGGGCATCGCCTCCATTTCAACAGGCTGGAAGGCAGGATATATGGCTACAGGTGCAGTGGTTTGGAAGAACTGGCTGGATGAGGAGGACCTTGTTTTTTTCCAACTGTATCTTTGAAGTAAGATCACCAGCTAGGGGAGAGTGGCAGAGACTGGAGGGAAAGGAATGAAGGTGTAAAACAGTCATCTCAGAGAGTGGGAAGGTGAATTTCTACATTTAGGAAAATATAGTTGGATTGTTTGGCTAATGTATTCTTTTGAGATTTTTGGTCATAAGTTTGAAGAAGTCCAGTAAGCGGAGTTCTGTGTGTGTTTTCTTCACCCTCTCCTTCCTTCTCTCTGTCTCTCTCTGCAATTCTCAGCTTCTCTGCTGCGGGCATACAGTAAATGGATGCTTGATTTTAACCAAGTTGGAACTTTGCCAGCTGTTTACCAGAAGGGATGGGGAGAGAAGTTAAAATTTTTTATAAAGGAGCGGCTGCAGTACTAGAATATGGAATCCAGGTAAAGAAGAAATGATGACATGATAAAGATAAGGACAGTAGAAAAACTGGTAGGCCCAATGGTTGGTGATCTTCATGGGGTAGAAGGTAACACTTGAGTAAATTAGCTGAAAGTGTAGAACTCTGTGCTTGGAATCAAGATTTTGGATGATCTTTTTATCCTCAGGGTCTTATCTTGTTTTTAACCTTAGCATTCAGCCCAGTGCTTGGCATATAGCCAGAAGCACCAGAATGAAGTTTGCAAAAGTGGATGAATCGTCAGTATCAGGAGAAACCACCGTGTGGAAGGGACAGATATTTTGCCTCTGCTGTTCATTTATTTCATATGCACATTGCCAGTCAGCCCTTTCTCCTTGCTCTATCCCTGTCTCCTCTCTCTCTCTCTCTCTCATACACACACACACACACACACACACACACACACACACACACACACACACACGAGTACTGCAGCAGCAATCATCTGCTTTCTGTTTCCCTGAACTTCTGACCTCTAGTGTCTTATTTCAACCTACCCACCTGAGCCTAAAATGCCACCCCTCTGCCCTCTGTTTCCTGTAATGGCCCCTATCATTTCCTCAGTGAAACTTTTCTAAAGTCCTTCAGCCAAAATAGCACTGTTTCCCTCACACCCATGGCATATCATTGGAGCCCTTGCTATGGCACTTGCTTCATTTTGCCTTAATGACTGATTTTATTTGTCTTTGCCACATGAGGAGAGCTTCCAAATCTGATTAGGTTTTGTGTGCCCCATGATCCCTCTACAAATCTCTGTTGAGTAAATAAACAAATAACTGGAGTTTTCCAAAGAAAGGCACCATCTAATGGTAAGTCAACCAGGTTCCGGTTTAGGGTGAAGGAAACAATAGACGTAATGAAGAGTGAGCTTTTCTTGAGCTCAGAGAACAAAGTAAATCCCTGTATTTATCAGCAGAGAGTGAAATTGAAAGTATTGACTCAAAGAATCAGGCCATTAGGTTCGCATTTCCATAATGACAGAATAGAAGTCCTAGCACTCTGCTCCTCTGCTCCTCTCCTCCTCCAGCTGCTTCTTGATCTCTGGCCACAACGAATCTACTGATGTTTGCTCAATATATTAAAATTAATAACAGCAACAGCAACAATAACAGCGAACATTTGTATAATGTTTAATTGTGCTTTTCACACTTGTCCCAGTTATTGCCCACATTCTGTGAAGTTCATTTGTAAATACCCATTTTTATTTGTAAAACCCCATTTTTATAGGCAAACAAACTGAGGCACAAAGAGATTATGGTATTTGTCTAAGGATATATAGCTGGTAAGTAGGTAAATGAAAATCTCAGTTCCAAACCATTTGAATCCAAATCTCATAAGTTTTGGTTTTTTAAATTACTTCTTAAAGAATCCCCGGGATGCCACAGGGGTATGTATTGCTCTGAATTTCATACTAGAGGATTGGGAGATGGAGGTCCCAAGGAAATTGGTTAACACAAACCCAGAGAACCCAGGCCTCTTGTCGCTCAACCCAGAACATCTCCAGCCAAGACACAGCACTCCTCTAGGTAGTAAGAACGTGGAGAACCCTTCCAACTTTTCATTCTGAATCTTCTATTCTTTATTAGCAAGGGGACCCATATCCTGAGTTCTAAGGTAATCCATTAAAAATGGGCCCATCACTTCCATGGAGAAAGTGACTCCCAGTCGAGGAAAATTGGTCACATGAAAGAGATCCTTGAAAGAGAGTCATTTTGAGATCAGAGGTGAGGGGTTATCCCAGCTTCCTGACTCTGGAGGGCCACTGGGGGTGAGAGTTTTAGGTATAGGCTTAACATGAGGCAGGAGCAAAGAAATTTAAAAAGAAAAACGATGGAAGCAGAAGTAGATTCTTAAAAATCCTGCAGTGTTTTTTGTTGTTTTGTTTTTTAAAGGAAGTATGATGAAAGGCTAGTGCGAAGAAGAAAAAGAAAACAGATATAAAAATTAATTCAGGGCTTCCCTGGTGGCGCAGTGGTTGAGAGTCCGCCTGCCGATGCAGGGGACACCGGTTCGTGCCCCGGTCCGGGAAGATCCCACATGCCACAGAACGGCTGGGCCCGTGAGCCATGGCCGCTGAGCCTGCGCGTCCGGAGCCTGTGCTCCGCAACGGGAGAGGCCACAACAGTGAGAGGTCCGCGTACAGCAAAAAAAAAAAAAAATAAAGGATGCACACGTAGAGAATGGACTTGAGGACATGGGGAGGGGGAAGGGTAAGCTGGGACGAAGTGAGAGAGTGGCATGGACCTATATACACTACCAAATGTAAAATAGATAGCTAGTGGGAAGCAGCCGCATAGCACAGGGAGATCATTTCGGTGCCTTGTGACCACCTAGACGGGTGGGATAGCGAGGGTGGGAGGGAGGGAGACGCAAGAGGGAGGAGATATGGGGATATAAGTATATGTATAGCTGATTCACTTTGTTATAAAGCACAAATTAACACACCCTTGTAAAGCAATTATACTCCAGAAAGGTGTTAAAAAGTATAAAAAACCCACAAAGTTCAGAAAAAATACTGAAGAATACTGAATACTGAGCTAGAGCATATTTGGACTTTTAGGGCTGCCTGTATCAGAGTGACCTCAGCCTCTCGTCTGTCCAGATGTGAGGCAGATTTGACTCATTGGTAATTCTATCTTCCAGGTTAGTCAAGCTCGTTAGCACTCTCACCCCCTGCAGTTCAGTGATTTACCTAATTAGTCCCTCAAACATAATTAAGTGTCCACCCTGTGCCAGGCAGTGACCTAGGTGCTGGGCTGCAAACACGAAGATGGCAGGGTGTCTGCTACTTTGAGCCATTCTAACATCATCCTTCCCACAGTCTAATACCGTATGTGTAAACAGCAAAGTGCTCCAATGTACATTCACCTTATGAGGCAGGAAAGTCTGATGTAGGAACTGACACTCCCAGGGATTAACTGACTTGTTCAAGGTCCCATGGCTAATAATGTCAGAAGCCAGAACTCAAGCCCCAATATTTAACCCTTTACTCTTTAAGCGATAGCTTCTTCCTTCTATAGCCACAGCATCTTTGTCTCTATTCCACTCCCTCTCCCACCTCCTTGATTTCCAACAAGTTTTCCCAGGATTTCTGATGCCTTCTTGCCTCTCAGTGAGAGGACCACAGAACAAGAGTAATGTTTCTTATACTTTGTGGGCCCCTTCCTTTCTCCCTGCACTGTGAACCTGCAAGAGCAAGTCTAAGGTCTACAGTATGGCATGCAGCCAGGGCCATCGGTAATAACGTGATTTCAAATCCAGAGAGTGCTCGGTGCACCCAGGTCATGTAAATACTCTCATGTTCATGTGTTTGAAGACAGTCACATTATGGATCATGGAAGATGAATGCTGTGTTCCTTTCCTTCTAGTAATATCACCTGGCATAGAAGACTGCATTCTTCCTGCCTGATCTGATCTGCAGCCCCATGTTCTGCTGTAAATGCCCATCTGCCACCAGGACACAGAGTGTCACATAGCTCCCTCAGGGCATCCCACCAGATTTGTTTCTTCCTGGCCCTGGATAATGACAGCCCTTGAACCCAGGAAAGCCCTGTGCAGGTCAGGGTACTAGTTCCACTTGGACTTAATATTTTCACCATCTGCGGTTGTAGCAAGCACACTTTCCCACCGTCAGCTAAAATCTTGTCCTGTATCTACAGCTCAGGCCATTCAAAATGTCTGTGTGGATTGTTTCCCCCTTTGTGCTTCTCTCCTGACAGCGCACTTGTTAAAATCACTTCACACACATCAGTGTTGGATGGATTTTTTTCCTGAATAATACTTTGCATCCAGATAGCACTTTTCTCCCAGAGCTTTCTCAGAGAAGTTGTTACCCTCTTCCTCACTTACTAGATGAGAAAATTGATGAGCAGGGAAGTTATAGTTTTGCCTGATGATAATACACCGAGAAGGGGTGCAATTTCCCAAGAATTATGGCGTAAGCAAAACAGAAGTATGACCTCAGGACAGAGGGCATAGCATATGGGGCCATGTGCCACTAGGTTTACATTAACTTTGTTATACAGCAGAAACGAACACAACATTGTAAAGCAATTATACTCCAATAAAGATGCTAAAAAAATAAAAAACAGACTTGAAGAAATAAAATAAAATGATTTTAAAAAATGATATCTATTGGCCAGCATGTGGTAGATGCTCGATAAACATTTGTTTTATGATTGGTTGACAAAATGCCATCACACTATCTCACTTTGTCCTCATAACTGCTCGGTGTGGTAAAGTGGAACGGGTATAAATTATTCCAAATCTATAGAGAAAACACTGAGGGGCTGCAAAGCTCTCAACATTACACAGCTCAGAACAGAACAAAGTTTTCTAACTATAAAATCATGGCCCTTAGTATCTGGAATCAGTTTAGAATTCTGTTTCCATCACTTACTAGCTGTATCGTTTGGGCAGTAAATGGCAGTAATAAGAATACTGTTTTTGGAGTTTTGATGAAAATTAGAGATAATTTCTTAAAGGATCTAGCATAATGCCTGGCTCAGAATAGAGGACTAATGAATGCCTTATTTTATACTAAATCACCCCTAGATATGATCCTTCTTATTAAAAAAACTATATTCTGGCAGCAGAAATGACATGTACAGAGAGATGTAAATAAAAACTTATCAAACAGAATTCATAAACGACGTCCGTACCCTATAGCAAGGGAGGCTGGGGGCAATGGGAAGGTGGGGAGGGGGATGCTAGTACAGCCAACTTTGGACCAAATGGGGCAGCCTTGGCTAATTCTCCTTGGTGCTCCCTCCAACCAACATCTATCTGCTCTGCAGTTCCTTCTGTGACGCATAGACTTTCCAGTGGTCCACGGAGCACTGAGTTTTACATTATTTCCCCTTAACTCTTCCCAACTTTATCAACTTTACTCAACTATTAACAGGTGAGCCTTTTCCTTCTTCTCAGTCTGGTCATCCACAAGGCTGACATCACAGGAGGCTGACGAAATTGGTGGTCCCAAGACCCATCCTAGTGGGAAGGGATTCTGGAGTCATTCAGTCTTCAGCAGGAGCTGTACTGGTGGTGGGACCATAATATGGTGGCCATACAGTGGAGATACGGTGGCCAGCCTCGAGGCTCTCACATTTCAGATGGGGAGAAAGATGAGTAAATCAAGACTCAAGGACAACTTCTTACTGTATATAACTGGGATGGATAAAGCTTCGTGAAAGAGAATGTTTGGAGCCACTCTTACTAGCTACTGTTAATGAGTTCAGGTTCTGGTGAACAACAACCCTGGAATTATTATTTCTATTTAATTAAATTAATTAATTATTTAATGGCTACACCACACGGCATGTGGGATCTTAGTTGCCCGACCAGGGATTGAATCCATACCCCCTGCACTGGGAGCAAGGAGTAGTAACCACTGGACTGTCATGGAAGTCCCACTATTCCTATTTTAGAGTTGAGGAAACTGAGATTTGAGGAGGCTAAATAGCATATCCTAGGTTTGGCTAGCAGCAAAACAGAGAGTTAAACCCAGTCCTATCCCTATCTTCCTATTATGCTATTCCTGGAAGGGTGCAAAATGGCAGAGGGGGAAAGGTAGGTTGTTCTGGGCCCAAGAGCACAGCTTGGGTGGAGGGACCCTTAATAATCTTAATAATGGGCTCGGGGACCTTTTTGTACATTTTCACCCATGTTTCTCTGCTCAGGTGTATCCCCCACTCCTTCCTTACTTGACACACAGAACGTCTGCTGTCTGACCCTTTCCCATCATACCTCCGAAGAGCACAGGCTCTGGAATCAGACAGCACAGGCACAGACCTTAGCTTCACCACTTACTGAAGCAACAAGTCAGTTAATAACCTTCATGCCTCACTTTCCTCATCTGTGAAATGAGAAACAAAACATTACCTTCCTCTCAGAGTTACTGTTGAGATTCAATGATTTCTTAATGTAAAACACTTAACACAATGCCTGACAAGTGACAAATACTCAATAAACGTTGTGTACCTTATTGTAACTATTACTATTATATTATTACTATCTGCAGGGACCCAGACTTTCAACCACACTCATCATTTCACTCTTCCCTAAACACCCCTTGCACTTTTCTATCCCCAGGTCTTTTGCTTTATGGTTCCCTTCAACTGAGCTGCCCTTCATTCTGTCTCATAGTTTTGTTTTATTCGTCTAGACTTTTATTTGTCGTTATCATATGTCACAGTATCCTGCACACATAAGTCCTCAACAACTGTCTGTTTAATCAATAATTAAATATATGTTAATAATACTACTAAATATATGGTATGCTAGAGTTTATCCAAAACTCAATAACTGTATAAAAATCAAAATTTCTTATAGTGTCATGTTAGCAGATTGACTATGAGATGCTGAAGTGCTTTCTGAATCAAAGAAAATTTAAATTATGCTCCGTAGAGTAAGAACACGGTGTGTGATCTTACATTCTAACATTTCGAATATTAGTGAACGATTTATAAAAACGTATAGCTTTCATCCTCCATCTTCTCTGCAAAAAAAAGGAAGCTAACCGTAATTCGTAGTAATAATATCACTTTGAGTTTGAACTTTTGATAACAATGACAACATTCACATGTGAACTTGAACTTTTCCAAACAATCTCCCAGACTTCACCTTTCATCCTTTCAAACTTCTCAGCAGTGGGCACAAATGACTTCAGGGCGGAGTCCAGTCGAGGCCAAAGTCAGTATCTTGGAGCATCATCCACAGCAAGCCCTAAAACACCAGAAGAATAAAGCTGTAAGTCCAGACACAATGCCCCCTCCCAGAAGAGTTGGTACGTGGCCAGGTTCCTTCCGCCAAAAGAGACAGTGCCTTCCAGCAGAAAGAATAAGCATTCTCCTTGGCATTGGCATCTTCTGTTCCCTTAGAATTTTCTTATACAAATGTGAAAAAATGGTACCTGATACCACCACAAGCCAATCCACCCATTCCCAGGCCAGCCACTGGTATAATCTGGACCAGGTCCCACAGTCTGCTGTAACTTGAGAACTGATGCTTACCAGGAAAGATTGATTTACTTCATTTACTCCACCAAAATGATTTAACATGCCACCCAAAAAGTTCCCTGGTGAAGGAATCTTATTTCTAGAATAAGATTTTCTTCTTTTAAAATAAGACTTTCTCCTTAAATCCAGTAATTTAACACTATCCTTAGTGCATACTGTTTGTTAATGAATTCAGTCGTAAGCAACAAAAAGCCATAATATAAAAATAGTTTAAAGGCTATGTTATATTCAGAGAAAGTTTAAAAATAACCTACTTTGAACACAAGAAAATTTATGCAATTTTTATTTTAATAAAAGCAAGTAGCTGATAATAAGAACTTACCATGGGCCATTGTTTGAAACATCTTAAATATATTAACTCCTTTAATTCTCACAGGAACAACTGAGGTACTTATTATCTTTATTTTATAGCAGGAGGTTAATATGTCCATGGTTACACAACTAGCAAGTGACAGAAGTGAAATAAAAACTCAGATATTCTGGCCCCAAGTTCTGTAGCATTTTCCTCCTACTCCCACTAAACACATGGTAAACAAATTCTTAAATCTGATCAATCTGATTAGGAGTTTGGGACTAACATACACACACTACCATATATAAAATAGATAACCAACAAGGACCTACTATATAGCACGGGGAAGTATACTCAATATCTTGTAATAACCTATAAGGAAAAAGAATTGGAAAGATAATATATACATATATATATATATAACTGAATCACTTTGCTCTACACTTGAAACTAACACAACATTGTAAATCAACTATACTTCAATAAAAGTTTTAAAAAATGAACTTAACCTGTTTGAAAGGGCATCAAAGTCTTAGTGCGTAAGTCTGGGGCAGTCACTACTTAAGGCACTCACTGCCTCCCTACCACCCATGCTTTCATTGCATGGGATATTCAGATGCTAAGGTAGGGCCAGCAAATCAAACCCAGGAGTTGCACCACCTCCCTAATCCACCCCAGGAACCATGGGAAACGATAGACAAAAGCCAAGTGAGCCGTAAGTCCTTGAGGGATAAATAATTTATAAAATCTAACAAAATACCACCACCAGGGTAGCAGAAAGGAATCCCCTGAGAGAGGTAGAGCCACTAGCAGTGTGTCCCCGACGGGAGCACAGGAATCTCTAAACTGCATCTGTGAAGCTATTGAGGAGTCCACCAAGCAAAGGGGCACGATAATAGGTGGGCAGGTACTGAAAGTTCTGCAGGAGCCCTGAGGCTTCCCCCTTGGGGAGGGGTAGCAAGGGAGTCACTTTCTGAATGTGTTTGTAGACCTTTCACCGGTACTGGGCGCAGAACTGCTCTCCTTCCCTTTCTCTCTCCCAGCAGCACAGGACTCCATCTCCATTTGAGAAAAAAAGTTATTATTATTCTCAGGGTGTGAGAGGAAACCCATTGAAATGCCAAGTAAGGCTGATAATCCATCTTTTAAAAAACATTTTATTGGAGTATAGTTGAGTTACAATGTTGTGTTAGTTTCAGGTATATAGCAAAGTGAATCAGTTATATATATAGATCCACTCTTTTTTAGATTCTTTTCCCATTCTTGTACCCATTACAGAGTATTGAGTAGAGCTCCCTGTGCTATACGGTAGGTCCTTATTAGCTATCTATTTTATATATAGTGGTGTGTATATGTCAATCCCAAACTCCCCAATTTATCCCTCCCCCACCTTACTCCCTGGTAACCATGTTTGTTTTCTACATCTGTGACTGTATTTCTGTTTTGCAGATAAGTTGTTTTGTACCCTTTTTTTTAGATACACATATAATGGATATGATATGATTATTTATCTTTCTCTGTCTGACTAACCATAATTCAAAAGATACATGCACCCCAATGTTCTTCGTAGCACTATTTACAATAGCCAGGACATGGAAAGCAACCTAAATGTCCGTCAACAGAGGGATGGATAAAGAAGATGTGGTACATATATACAATGGAACATTACTCAGCCATAAAAAAAAATGAAGT
The DNA here is from genome assembly GCF_008692025.1 of Phocoena sinus. NCBI lineage: Eukaryota > Metazoa > Chordata > Mammalia > Artiodactyla > Phocoenidae > Phocoena > Phocoena sinus. The sequence continues at coordinate 123,621,589 of NC_045763.1, read as the reverse complement.
AATGCCATTTGCAGCAACATGGATGGGCCCTAGAGATTATCATACTGAGTGATAATCCATCTTTAACCTACGGACTTAAGTTCACCTGTGGCCTCAACGTGCAACAGAGCTACAGTCCTCCCTCAACAACATTTCCGTCTCTCAGGCCGGCTCCAGAAGGCTGGAAGAACACCACCTGTCACCATGTCTGTTTCTGAGACAGCTTTGAGAAGGTCAGCATGCAGGGTGGGGCTGGAGCGTGGGCCTTGATCCTGCTCTGAAAGTTGACAGCAGAAGGACACAGCCACTCTGCAGAGGAGGCCCGCGCCTCGCCTCCCCTTGGCTGGAAGTATCCACGGTGCGTGAGTCAGTCAGGTATGATGCCCTTCCTCTTTGACCTTTAATTCCAAGAAGCAAGAGTCAGACCATGTCTTATTAAAGTTACCTTCAGAAAAAAAATCTTAAATCTATTGGAATTGCCACAATCCCACAGTCTTACAGTCTTTGGCCACATGTGCGGTTCTTTAAATATGTGTATTTTTACTTGCACATGTTACAAATTAAGCTAAGTATCATGGTAAGCTCTAAGGTAGAGAAAAGGGAAAAGAGATGACTCATGTTCTAATGGAGAAGATGGGGCATGCGCACACATAAAATAAGGGGAAAATGAACAGAAAAAGAATGGAAATGGGGGTGTGAGTAACTGGCCAAACTCAAGGTCAATCAGACGTCCGTGTTGAGGGGTGAGAAAAACTGCTTGAAAAGAAACCCTACCCTCTCACTTCTCCAGACTGAGAAGAGGTCCTGGGCAAGGGAGAAGAAACTGGGAGTTAACATAGGAGCCACTAAATTCCTGGCTGGAGTCCAGGACTCAGGAAGGCCTGGCTGGGACAAACCTCATCCTCTTTGACTGGAGAGGGGAGCTCTGGGATCGGCTGAGGATGCATTTCATTTTTGTTTCAGGTACAGCATCCCTTTGATGGCTGGAAGTGAGAAGGGAAACAAATACAGTGTTTTCTTTGTCTTCACTCCTGTCCCAGGAATAGGGCATTGGAAAGGGAACACATTACTACTGGAGGTGTTTCCTTTGGGAAATGCCCCACAGGGTAGTCTTAACGGAGAATATGGTCTCAGAGAGCACTGGTCTGAACTCCAACTTGTAGGGCCTTTGCCCCCTAAGACACTGTTTCGCTTGTCCCCTAAAGGATGCTCACTGACTTGCCTCCCACAACAGGGCAAATGCCTGCCTACTTCTCTGGGTGCATCTCTCAGAAGTCATGACAACCGGAAGTGGGCTTAGGGGGACAGAGCCAGCTCCAGAGGAGAGAAAGGAAGATGTAGAGCACTGGACAACCTCTATGCTCTCTGAGTACAAAGAATCTGACAGCTTCTGATTGATCAGAGATATCCCCAGAGATTCTAGCCACAGCTGGGGACTCACTGTGCCAAAACGATTTTAGGGTGTTCGGTGGAGTCACCGTGTTCGCGCACCATGAGTTCTGCTTGGTGCAAGTCTATACAAAAGCACCTAAGAATATCATTTCTGCTAAACGTGGGGTGAGATTGCAAGGGGCACTCAGCTAATATGCTGATACACACCAGCTCCACAGCCTATAAAATGTGCTGCTGTTTAGCTTCACAGTTACTGCTCCAGGATCGATGCTGGTGGCAAGGGGAGTAGTATTCCCACTAGCAATTCCAAGCAGCTTGCAAGAAGAGAAACTTTTAAGAGGCAAACAAGGTTATCTGTAACTGTTACAAAGTGCTAGTGTCAGCCTGTCCGGGTGGTAGCAATCATTTCTAAACACTTAAGGACTCCTTTATCCGATTGAAGGAAGTCTTGGTGACTCACTGGGCTGGACCTGGGGAAAGAAGAACTGGAACAAGATTTTTTTCATTTGCCCATTTGTTTGTTTTTTCATTCAATCAATAATTATTGAGTATTAAGAACCATTCTAGACATTGTGAACACAAAGAAAATAAGACTATATCTCCTCTTTTAAAATGAGCATCACTGTTTGGGGGAAGAAGATGGAACAACACATAAATAATTACAATAACAAATTTAGAAGCTCACATGTGTGTGGAGCTCTCTATGCTCTATTTCGTTTGATATTCATAGGAAGTATACAAGGTAGGTAGGAAAATATTATTGTGTCGGAGGCCACCAGACAAAGACCTCTGGGAAAACACTTGTAGTGAATAAAGTTGGGTTATTATTTGCTACAGCAGGGAAACTATATCCCTAAATAGTTCAGTCTTCTAAGCCCAGAATGTGACTGGGAAAAACCCAAGACCAAAACTGGGCAGTATTTCACCTCCTTGGACTCCCAAATCCACTGCTTCTCTACTGCTTCTGTAAAATGGGACAAATTACACGTACTCTGCTCAGAAAGTTGTTTTGACTCTAATAAGATAATGTAAAAACATTTGGAAACTAGCACATAATACATAATTATCAAGAGGTCGAAATATATTTAATGAATAATTAAATGATGATGTGAATTATGATGTATGTAACTAACATACTTTTGGAAAGCCCAGACTGTTTCTTTACAAAAAGTCTTTTGTTATTAGATATGCAATCCAAGTTTCCTTACTAGCTGTAAACTTTTTCCATCAGAAGTGGGTGTCTGATCATGATCACTTAATGAAGAGCTAGGTTATTTTATTTTAGCACTATTAATAGATCAATGAAGAAAACAACCACCCAGGTAAAATGGCCCATTCGTTCCAGGACACAAATACCTTTTATGTGACTATTTCCCCACCTTTTTTTTTTTTTTTTTTTTTTTGCGATACGTGGGCCTCTCACTGTTGTGGCCTCTCCCACTGCAGAGCACAGGCTCCGGACGCTCAGGCTCAGCGGCCATGGCTTTCGGGCCCAGCCGCTCCACAGCATGTGGGATCCTCCCGGACCAGGGCACGAACCCGTGTCCCCCTCATCGGCAGGTGGACTCCCAACCACTGCGCCACCAGGGAAGCCCCTCCCCACCTTTTAAACTCTGTTGAACAGCTGGGAATTTGCTGAGACACCTGAAGTTGACTGAAGCAGCCATTCTTACCTTAACATCTGGCCCTTCCGTCCACACTGGATGTGAAGCTTTTTATCTGGCTCTGCCAGTACACTCACCAGCTGGTATTGTCTATAATTAGGCAAACCTACTTATGAATATGACTCAGTCCCTCCCACCTCAATCAAGAAATATTGAGAAGGACGATAGGAGTTTTATTTTCATGTGTATGTTCAGCAAATCCAAAAAAAAATTAATAACTATTACTGAATGTCTATTAAGTTCAAGATATAGTATATAGCCAAAACTTTCTGTATACCCTCCTGTTGCCATAAAACTGCCTATACGGATCCAAACATGTGCCCCCCAGACAAATTGCACCGCTCTCACTTGAGAATAATTTTCAAATATAGCCATCCCAGGTAAGCTTAACTAACCAGCCCAAATCTACCAGTCCCAGCACAGGCAGAATATGGTGGTGGATACAACCTTGAATCAATCAACAGAAGACCTGGGTTCTCATCTCGGTTCTGCTGTTAACCAGCTCCATGACCTCCCCACTGCCATTTGCCCTCTAAGCTTCATTTCAATTTTTTGCAATGTGTGAATTTTGAAAGGACCTTATAAGTCTCCTCCATTTCTAACATTCTCTTTGGTGCTCATATACACGCCCCAGGTGAATGTAGCTATGCATTGTTCCTATGTCACTTTTCTGTGTACTTGCTTACATTCTCTCCTTCTCCCATCACTTATACTAGATGTAAACATCTTTAAGGTAGATGGTACAGCCAATGCTGCTTTTGAAACATCCTCCCCAGGACATCCTCAGGAAGTACTCACTTTACATAGCTGGCACCTGGCAAACTGTTTCTTTTCATTTTTAACAAACTCAAGAAACCAACATTTGCTCCTACAAGCATCTTCTCTGTTTTGCTTTATGGCTAATCCCACTAGTCTAATGGATCTGTGTTATTGACCCATCATGAGGTGAGAAAGACAGAATCGTCCTGCCACCATTTTCAGAGAAAACCTACAGTTCCACAGACAGACCTGTCCTTCGGTGGGAAAGAAAATAGGAGAAAAGGCTGTGCTGAGCCCTGTCTCAGAAAAGGTGCTCGCTGCTCATTGACAGAGCTGATTGTTGGAGAAATCACTCACGTCAAAACCAGTGCCCCTACGTGGAATCACAACATGTCTGTCTCAGAAATTCTCAAGTAGCCTCCTTCCCCTTGTAAGAAAACCAAAGCCTTAAGATAAGAAGAGATATCCCTAAGTTCATCTGTCTAGTTAGGGACATGGCAACTAGGATCTATCCATCCCTCCCTCCCACTCCCAGTACTCCAGGAGTTTGAATTACAAGCAGAGAGAGAAAATGTGGAAATACCAGAGACTGCAGGCAAGAACAGCTGTTTGATGAACTTTAGTCCAAGATAATCTCTGCTAGAAAGCTGGTGCATTGTGTTACAAGGCTGACAGCTCGATGCTTTGTGACCACCTATAGGGATGGCATAGGGAGGGTGGGAGGGAGGCTCAAGAGGGAGGGGACATGGGGATATTTTTATACTTACAGCTGATTCACTTTGTTGTACAACAGAAACTAACACAACACTGTAAAGCAATTATACTCCGATAAAGATATTAAAAACAAAACAAAAAAGAAAAGAAAATTATCAGATGCACATGGTAAACTCTGATGGGGACAAGTGCCATGGAGAATGTTCAGGGAAAACTGCCCAAATAGAATATGCTGCAGAAATATTATACACAATAGAATATTCTGACTCGTTATACGCACATACAGCAGAGAAATATTACAGCCTTAGGGGTCTAGAAAATCAACATGAGCTAGCAGCACAGCGATATTGTTTAATAAAGCAAGAATGGAATTCGGAAGCAGACAGAGGCATAGAACATTAAACTCAGCACATTTGAGGGCTCTCGCTCTCTTTTATTATTCTCTAATCGTATCTTGCGTCTAAGTCTTGTCTCCCCAATGAGATTAAAGGCTCCCGAAGGACTTGATTCTTCCCTGGTATCTCTTTACCACTAGCAAGAAAATATATCTTGAGAAAGAGAATTTAGAATCTTAGCAGAGCGCTGGTGGAATTCTGGGATTCTATAATTCCAGAAGGAATTTGTTTAAAAGACATGGACGTAGAAAAATGGAGCATGAAGCCAAAATTAAAAGAGTTGCCTTAACATAAGCCTACAAAAGAGATGACTGAAGAGACAGAGAGTGACTCTAGTAGCTGTTGTTTATTGAGTGCCTGTTAAGCCACAGGCATTGAACATCGATCATATCTAATCCTTACAATGACCCTGCAGGGTAGGTTTTAGTAGCCCTATCGCATAGCTAAGAAAATTAAGACTCAGAGCACTTAAATGACGCTGCTTACAATCATAAAACTAGTAAGTGACTGAGTTAGAATTAGAATGCAGGGCTGCCTGGCCCTGAATTCCAAGTCCTTTCCATAGGCCCATACATCATCCAAAGGATGGAGAACATGTGTATCCTATCTCTGCTGGGACAGAGAAACAGCACTTAACACAGCAAGAGGATCCTGGGCCTTGTGGGAGTAATATCTTTCTGGCTAGGTGGATGGTCATGGAGAGCCCAGCCTCACAACTGTAGAGGTTGAGATGTGGGTGCATGGGGTCCAGTGCAGAAAGACCCACAGCAGCTGGTGCTTGGATAACTGTCTGAAGTCCTAGAGTCAGAGGAAGGTGCAAGGCCCAGCTGCTCTGGAGATGGTCCAATTCCATCTCTATTTGTGTCCCTTCCATGTCCCTTTGGCTGACTCCTCCTGCTGTTCTCTGTGAAGGAGCTCAATCACTGCCCTTGTCATAATGAAATAAGAGATCTTGAAACAAGCTTCCCCACGATAAGTTGCAGAGAAAAATAAGCAAGAAAAGATTCCTGTCACAACAAATAGAACAAAATGTTAAGTATTGGACCCAGAGTTGTTTTTTTACTTCCCCTTATATTTCTTTGAATTTTCTGGATTTTCAAAATAAAACTGCTCTTCTTTCATAACTAGACAAAATATTACACACATTTAAAATAAAAATGGAAAAATAATACACACATTTAGACATAAGGAAATTACCCACGAGAGACTTTTAGGAAAATACAGACAATGATTACTTCTGTTCAATTATAATCTTTTCTAGTGCTCCCCACTGGTGAATAATCTTCATAATTTAATTTCGTTCTTGAGATCAGAAACATCTTTCTCCCATGCCATAAATTATAACCACAAACAGACATAAATTAAAATTTTAGAAATTTTAAAAATAAATGATAGCTACAAACAAACATATAAAGAATTGCTTTTAAATGTCAACAAAGTATACAAGCTTGTAAAGTTGACTAACACAGCAGTAGCCTTTGCAGTACAGAAACAGGCAGTAAGTACACTAGCGATCACAGAGATGATGTGTCAGACAAAAGTTCTTCCTCCCGCAAGGAATTTGAGCCAGGCTAGCTAGAACACTGAAACACCCAAGAAAGCAGTCTAGGATTCCATTTTACTATGGTACTGGGAATTCCAGGGCAGAAATGTTCCACCTCTATACTGTCAACCTAAAAAAGAGAATAACTCTCCAGGCAAGGCGAGATATATCGACAGCCAAACAAGAGAGTTTCAACTTCCCTCATTACTCTCAATTTGCAGCTGAGTGTGTCTGGTCTCAGAAGGATATTTTCAGATAGAACCAACATCTCATTCAAACCAAAAGGTCCTGGAAGATGTTTTAGAGAAATTTAATGGATGCTCCACAAAACCAGCAGATCTGAGGGAAGGCTGATGAAGTAACTCTGTAGTGGGTTCTCTGAGATGGAGAGATAAGAGGTCATAAAATCACTGTTTAGAATTGTCACTGAACAGTGTCTTCGAGCAGAACTTCCCAAACTTCGTGCTCATAGGAATCACTTGGAGATATTAAATGCAGATTCTGATTCTGTAGATGAGACCTGAGATTCTGTGTTTCTATCAAGCTTCCAGACGATGTTGATGCTGCTGATATGAGGACCACATTTTGGGTAGCCAGGTACTGGAGATCATCTAGCCCTCAAATGATAAATAGGTTTCTTCTTGAGTGTCCATCTTGGATTAAGATCAGTTGATTGTGGAACTGGAACCTGGTTTTAAGAAAGATTTAAGAAGTATGTGGAGCAGCTTCAAGACCCAGAAGAAAAGTTGTATGATCCATTAGTGATGTCTGGTATGAGGGAGAAAGTGTAACATTTCACTATCCTTGAGTTATTTCTGTGCCCTCATTCCTAGAATACTTGACTTAGACATTCTCCTGCAATAAATATGGTTCGACCAGATATTTTCTGAAAGACTAACTAGAGATAGCTGTGGTGTAATGAAAAGGGCACTTATCTAGGAGTCAAAGGTCTTAGCTATGACTCCCAGTTAATCTTTCTGAGTCTCTCTGAGGCTCAGTTTCCTATTCTGTAAAATGGGGATAATAAAACCTTCCTGACAGGGTGTCAGGGAGATTCAGGTTAGAGACAGTGTAAACTCTATGGAACTACATGAATAAAAATACTATTTTATATTCTGTGATTTACTGAGTGGTGATTCAGTGTGCCTGGCAGCACCAGAGTTGAAAAGACAAATATGGAAACTATGGTATATAATATGGTTTTTACAGTCTAGTCCAAGAGACGGAGCATGTACAGGTAGAAGGTAAGAATATTGTTATGTTAAAAGAATATAGTGAGAACTATTTATTTAATTGCTAAAGAGATTCCAACAGCTAATTGGAGTTGGGTGGAAATAATCCAGGGAGATTTGCAGACAGTTAGTATTGAGCTAGGACAGGAAAGAAATAAAGGCTGTGGATTGATAGAAAAGATGAACAAATTGCTTAAGCAATCTAACTCTTTTTCTCATCTGTAAAATGAAGATTAAAATAAAACCTCACAGGGCTCTGATGGGGATTAAATGAGATGATGTATTTATAAGCTTAGCACAATGTCTTACACACAGTAAGTACTCACTGCTTGATTTTTTTTAACCCTTACTGTTTTTTTATTTGAAAGAATAATATAAACTCATGATTAAAAAACTAAATCAATATGATAAAGTACACATTGACAAGCCTTGCTCTCATGTCTCTTCCCTTCCAGCAGATGCTCCCTTTCCCCATAGGTAACTACTGTTAGTAATTTGTATTTCTTTATGCAGGTATAAGCAAATATGATTCTGCATTCTTTTTTTTGAAAATTTTTGTTTATTTTATTTTATTTATTTTTGGCTGCATTGGGTTTTTGTTGCTGCGCGCGGGCTTTCTCTAGTTGCGGCAAGAGGGGGCTACGCTTCGTTGCGGTGCACGGGCTTCTCATTGCAGTGGCTCCTCTTGTTACAGAGCACAGGCTCTAGGGGCGCGGGCTTCAGTAGTTGTGGCCCACGAGCTCTAGAGCACAGGTTCAGTAGTTGTGGTGCACGGGCTTAGCTGCTCCGCGGCATGTGGGATCTTCCCGGAACAGAGCTCAAACCTGTGTCCCCTGCATTGGCAGGCAGATTCTTAATCACTGCCCCACCGGGGAAGCCCCCAAATCTGCATTTTTATTCCACCCTTCATAGGTGAAATGTAATGTATGATATACACTTTTTTGCACTTGAGTTTTTCTCTTTCTTCTTTTCATATAACTAATTAGATAACTTTTTCTCTATCTTTTAAAACTGAACATGATTCTTCTGTGTGGTTGTACCGTAGTTTATTTTTATTGAGACATAATTGACATATAACATTAGTTTCAGGTATACAACAGAACGATTCGATATTTGTATCTATAGCAAATTGATCACCAAAGTAAGTTTAGTTAACACACATATTTACAAATTTCTTTTTCTTGTGATGAGATCTATTCTCTTAGCGTCATAGCATAGTTTTTTTATCCAGTCCCCTATTGATGGACATTTGGAGTTCTTCTTATAAATATGCTACAATGAATACATTTTGTATGCCCATGATTTTGTATGTGTGCATTTTAACTCGATAGGCTAAATTCCCAGAAGTGGGTAAATGCATTTGTAATATTGATAAATATTGGCAAATTTCCAGCCATGGAACGTGGGTTTGTACTGTTTGGCCCTCTCGTCAGCTTACGTCCCCACAGTCTTGCCAACAGACCGTGCTGTCAAAGTTTGGATGTTGATACCACCTTCACCACTTACTCTGCTAAATTATTTTGTTAATCAGCTCTATTTCTAAACTTTATAGGTTGTGTTATGTTTTGTTTTCCCAGTAGGTATCATTATCATCCTGTTTTTATTATTGAGGTTGTATGATGTGCATTATTATCTATAGAGGGGCTAAAATCTCTTCATTGTGCTTTGTTTTCAGAATCTTTATGATTATCCTTGCTTGTTTATTTTTCCAAATGGACTTTAGAGTCAACTTGCTCAACTCCAGGGTAGGAGAGGGGGAGGTCTTTGTTATTGCTTTTATTTGAATTAAATTAATTTCATAAATTAAGAACTGACCTCTTTACAATGCTTAGTCTTTCCATGCAAGAACCTAGTTACTTTTGCATTTGTTGAGTTCTGTTTTTATGTTGCTTGTGTCATTATTGAGCACATTTCACACTGAGTAATTCACGAGTCAAAAGGCAAAAGGACCAAGACTAACAAGTTATGATCACATAAAGCCAACATGTTAACCTGTCCAAACGTGAAGGGGCCATAACTCTGAATACAGGCAAAGTGGTAAGAGGGAGGATTAAGTCAGGAAGGAAAAAGTGGGAGAAAAAATATCATTACTATTTGGGCTTAATGCTTTTTTTTTTTTTTTTTTTTTTTTTGCGGTACGCGGGCCTCTCACTGCTGTGGCCTCTTCCGTTGCAGAGCACAGGCTCCGGACGCGCAAGCTCAGCGGCCATGGCTCACGGGCGCAGCCGCTCCGCAGTATGTGGGATCTTCGCGGACCGGGGCACGAGCCCGTGTCCCCTGCATCGGCAGGCGGACTCTCAACCACTGCGCCACCAGGGAAGCCCGGGCTTAATGCTTTATACTGATTATCTATTTGAATCATCATTTCACAGATCGTGAAGTGCAATAATAATTATTATTTTATCCATGAGATAACATATGCAAAGCATTTAGCATAGTGTGAGCCATAGGGACACAATTCAACAAATGTTAGAGATTATAATGCTGATGAGGATGAAAAAGGAGGAGGAGAAGTTGAGGGTCTGATATATGAAATAATTTGTCAAAGTTCTTACAGAGCCATAATTCAAACACAGGTCAGCCAGTTTCTAAAGCCCATGCTCTTTGTACTGTTCCACTATGATTCTGGGAGAGTTCATTTAATTCAGTTTAATAAGTGTTTATTAAGTATTTGCTCCAAACAACCTGAATATTATGTTCTGTTCCTGAGGTCACTCTGGTGCAGGCTCATTCATTTAAAAATAATAGAAGCAAATTCAACCAATCTTAAGTATAACATGTATAAAGGAAGTATTTATTAGTAAATGTAACCAATTATGGAAAGGGTGACAGTAAGAGTGGCCTCAGGGATCACTAGGTTTAGAGATTCTAATGCTGTCACGTTGATTTCTTTCTTCTATCTCCCTTTCTCCCCTCTTGCCCTAGTTGTTGCCTCCCTTTCCTGCCCCTTTTCTCACCTCCGCTTCCCTGTTCTTTATGCTTTCAGTCTTGTTGTCCCAGGAGTCCAAGCTCACATCATTGCTCCAGGCTTACATCCTCACATCAAGCGCTTCAGTCCGGTTCCAGTTAGAAAACTTGTAGGAGTCTTGTTGGCCAGGCTTGGGCCATATTCTCATGCCACGGTCCAGAGGGCTGGGTGGTACTTGGCCACGTCCACTAGAATCACATGGTTGAAGGGGAAGAAGAGCAGTTGCCCAGCTGTTCCCAAGAATGTTGGTGCTTTGGGTAGAGAGAACAACAAATGACAATGACAAAAGTTAAATAAATAAGCAACAAGAATACATTGTGCTGCACAGGGAAACATAGCCATTATTTTGTACTAACTTTAAATGGAGTATAATGCACAGAAATATTGAATCACTATGTTGTATACCTGCAGCTAATATAATATTGTAAATCAACTATACTTCAGTTTTAAAAAGCAAATTATAGTACATCTACTCAATTGGGCTATTATGCAACCCTTTCAAAGTAGATTTAAATTTTAATATGATCATGGGAAAATGTTTTCACCATGATAATAGATTGAGAAAACCAGAATAGTCAACTGTATGAACACAGCCATGTAAAAGCAAGAAACAAAAACCTTTTCATAGAGGAAAGACAGGAAAAAAAAAAAAAAAAGCTGCACCAAATGTGAACACTATTTATCTTTCGGTTGTGTAAAAATTAGTGATTTTTCTTCTACCTATAGTCTCTGTTTTGTTATTGTTTCTTTTATGGTAGTAATTTATATCCGGCCTGAAAACATTTTTCTTTTTAAATTATTTATTTTATTTTTATCAAGGTAGTGCCTTAGTGTCTAAAAGCAGGAGTCTCTTACCCCCCACCACCAACACCCCTTACCCTGTCAGTCCCACTGTCCACATCTGCCCCTTTGGACTCTCATGCTATCTCTTCTAAGTAGTAGTTTAATATGCTACATATAGCACATTTAATAATATGCTTATATTTCTATGTCTTGGTTTATGCAGTTTAGACTGTACCTCTTCATTTCCTCTCCTAGTATTTGAAGATTTAACCGTTTAAAGTCATTTAACCATATATATGAACATTTTCTTCTCCCTATTGTCCCTAAATGATTATATTAAAATTATTATCTAAGACTGCGATCAGAGGAAAACTCTCTGTCCTCTGGACACACGTGTCAAGGAGACATGGGGGTGCCCAGCCGGGGTTGTCCTTCGTGCCACATGGGGTCTGGAAGACAGAGCTAGATTTTTATAGTCGACCTGGAAACAAACTGTGCCTTCCAAAGAGTGGCTTTTCTTTTTCTTTTTTATAAATTTATTTATTTATTTTTGGCTGCGTTGGGTCTTCGTTGCTGTGCACCTGCTTTCTCTAGTTGCGGCTAGCGCGGGCTACTCTTCGTTGCGGTGCGCGGGCTTCTCCTTGCTGTGGCTTCTCTTGTTGGGGAGCACGGGCTCTAGGTGCACGGGCTTCAGTAGTTGTGGTGCATGGGCTCAGTAGTTGTGGCTCGCAGGCTCTAGAGCACAGGCTCAGTATTTGTGGCGCACGGGCTTAGTTGCTCTGTGGCACGTGGGATCTTCCCGAACCAGGGCTCGAACCCATGCCCCCTGCATTGGCAGGCGGATTCTTAACCACTGTACCACCAGGGAAGTCCCCCAAAGAGTGGTTTTTCTAACTCAAGGTTGATTACATGTTAAGCGTGCTCCTAACTTAACAATAACAATAAGTTAACAATAAGTGCATTCTCCTTCGGAAGCAACTTTCTAACATGCAGTGATTTGTAGTCAACAGCGGCAGGTTGCCTCATGGATGTCTTTTTTGTTTCTGCAGAATTTTTTAAATTACCAATGTCATTAAGCATCTTCCGCTCTGATGGGTGAAATGTCTTGTGTACAGAACGATGAGCGAGTCTTTAAAAGTGCACATGGGAGGGGCTTCTGCTCAGAGTCTGTGTCAGAGCAGCTGTTGTACTTCATGCCTTCAACTCAACAAATGATCATATTCCTTAAAATAAAATGTGAAGTTGTTTTTTAATCAAAAAAAATTATTATCTAAGTAGAGAGAGATTATATGATGATGATGATGATGTTAAACACAGTTTGCTGTTTGGCCAAGCAGTGTCCCTCTTTCTTGCTTTCCTCACTTCTTCTTCTGAAATATCCTCAAGTAGCTTCTTAAAAGATGTTTGAGAGTAAAAATTTTGTATTTATATATCTAAAGATACTTTCTACCTTCCTCCTTGATAAAGAGTTTAACCAGATATAGAATTCTACATTGAAAGCTGTTGAAGGGCTACCCTCAGTGATATCCAGAATCTAGTACTACTATCGAAAAATCCAGTGACATTCTTGACTTTAGAACCCATATTTTTCCTCTCTTTAGAAGCTTCTCTTTATCTCTAATGTTCTAAAATTTCAAAATTATATGTTCCTCCCCCCATTAATTATGGTGTCACTTACTGGGACCATTCAAACTGAAGATGCATGCTCTTAAATTCTGAGAAATTTCTGTATTTCTCAGATATTTTCTTCCATTTTTCTCTGCTGTCTCCTCTGGAAATCTTAGGTTGACAGGAGACATTTTGAGTCAATCATACAAGTTTTTTTTTTTTTTTTTCCTGCTATTTCCCATTTCTTCCATGTTTTATAATTCTTTCTGGGATATTTCTAAGGGCCCTTCTACTGACTTAATTTTTATTATTATATTTTTAATTTCTAGAAGCTCTTACTGCATTTCTGTTTTTTTGTCATAGTATCCTGTATTTGACTTGTGATTACAATATTTTTTATTATGTATATAAGGATACTGTGTGATTTTGTTTGTTGAAAGTTTTCTGTTCCCTAGAGAGCTATTTGTTTTCTCCAGGAAGGTTTTTTTCCTTGTTTATGTTCTTGTTTCCTGCTCCTTCTTTTATGTTTAAAGCTTTCCTCAAATATCTGATGATTCTTTATTTTATGTTCCTATTTAATTTGGGGATAGAGGTGATTGTCAGCTGTTGAACATCTGAATAGGCTGAAAAAGGAGCTACGGAGGCTTTTCACTTGGGGCTTCCAAAAGTCAGTATGTAGAGGTCTTTTCTCCAGAGAAAACATTCTTCAATTTCCTGCCTAGGGGCAGTGAGCAGAGGAGGATAATTAGGCAGGGCTCAGCATGCTCTGGTGAGGGTGCTGAGGAGCTCTTTGATCAATACATAGACTTACTCTTCCCCTTTTTAGCCCCCCACCCCTCTCCTTAGGATCTCCCACACCCTGGGAGTAGGGGCAGATTGGAGGAGACATATAGTCACTTGGCTGTACAGGGTCCGTAAGAGAATTTGGCAGGAGGTCTAATCTCGTAAGACACCTTTCAACCATTCGTCCTCTCTTAGGCACTCCAAAATCTCAGCCTTTTTCTGTAGTGAATCTCTCTAGGGTATGTTAGGTGAGTGGGTCTCCTTTTCATCAGACTCCCTCTCTATAGGCACTTGAATATAACTTCTCCACTCTGCTTGGTCAGTAAGTTGTTCTCCATCTGCTTTCCATTTCTGAAAACTTGCTGATTTCTGTTCTTTCGTTCCTACTAGGTTAATTCCTTTCAAAAATCATTTCACAGTCACTTTGGTGTACTTTCTGGAGAGGATAAAATTAACCTGATTAATTTGAAGTCTCACTGCCTGTCTTTGTTTTCAACTTTTTAAAGTGAGCATACTCTGTGTTTATAATGGAGGACACACACTTTAATTTTTAAGTGCGTAACTAAAAAATTAAGAAGGAAAAAGAAGAAAAAAAAATCCTAAATTTAGCAGAAGGAAAGAAGTCATAAAGAAATAAATGAAAAACAAATGAAGGAAATGATAGCAAAGATCAATAAAACTAAAAGCTGGTTTTTGAGAAGATAAACAAAACATAAACCATTAGTCAGACTCATCAAGAAAAAAAGGAGAGAAGACTCAAATCAATAGAATTAGAGATGAAAAAGGAGAAGTAACAACTGACACTGCAATAATACAAAGGATCATGAGAGATTACTACAAACAAATATATACCAATAAAATGTACAGCCTGGAAGAAATGGACAAATTCTTAGAAAAGCACAACCTTCTGAGACTAAACCAGGAAAAAATAGAAAATGTAAACAGACCAATCAGAAGCACTGAAATTGAAACTGTGATTAAAAATCTTCCAACAAACAAAAGCCCAAGACCAGATGGATTCACAGGTGAATTCTATCAAAACATTTAGAGAAGAGCTAACACCTATCCTTCTCAAACTCTTCCAAAATATAGCAGAGGGAGGAACACTCCCAAACTCATTCTACGAGGCCATCATCACCCTGATACCAAAACCAGACAAAGATGTCACAAAGAAAGAAAACTACAGGCCAATATCACTGATGAACATAGATGCAAAGATCCTCAACAAAATACTAGCAAACGGAATCCAAGAGCACATTAAAAGGATGATACAGCACAGTTAAGTGGGGTTATCCCAGGAATGCAAGGATTCTTCAATACAGGTAAACCAAACAACATGATACACCATATTAACAAACTATAGGATAAACACCATATGATAATCTCAACAGATGCAGAAAAAACTTTCAACAAATTCAACGCCCATTTATGATAAAAACCCTCCAGAACCAATAGCTAGTAGGAAGCAGCCGCATAGCACAGGGAGATCAACTCAGTGCTTTATGACCACCTGGAGGGGTGGAATAGGGAGGGTGGGAGGGAGGGAGACGCAAGAGGGAAGAGATATGAGGATATATTTATATGTATAACTGATTTCACTTTGTTATAAAGCAGAAACTAACACACCAATGTACAGCAATTATACTCCAAAAAAACTGTTTAAAAATAAAGGCAACCCTAGAATGGGAAAAAATATTTGCAAATGAAGCAACTGACAAAGGATTAATCTCAAAACTTTACAAGCAGCTCAAAATCAAAAAAAACAAACAACCCAATCCAAAAATGGCAGAAGACCCAAATAGACATTTCTCCAAAGAAGATATACAGATTTCCAGCAAACATATGAAAGGATGCTCAACATCTCTAATCATTAGAGTAATGCAATCAAAACTACAATGAGGTATCACCTCACACCAGTCAGAATGGCCATCATCAAAAAATCTACAAACAATAAATGCTAGAGAGGGTGTGGAGAAAAGGGAACCCTCTTGCACTGCTGGTGGGAAAGTAAATTGATACAGCCACTATGGAGAACAGTATGGAGGTTCCTTGAAAAACTAAAAATAGAACTACCATACGACCCAGCAATACCACTACTGGCATATACCCTGAGAAAACCATAATTCAAAAAGAGTCGTGTACCACAATGTTCATTGCAGCTCTATTTACCATAGCCAGGACATAGAAGCAACCTATGTGTCCATTGAAAGATGAGTGGATAAAGAAGATGTGGCACATATATACAATGGAATATTACTCAGCCAGAAAAAGAAATGAAATTGAGTTATTTGTAGTGAGGTAGATGGACCTAGAGACTGTCATACAGAGTGCAGTAATTCAGAAAGAGAAAAACAAATACCATATGCTAACACATATATATGGAATCTAAAAAACAAAAATGTTTCTGAAAACCTAGGGCCAGGACAGGAATTAAGACGCAGACATGGAGAATGGACTAAGGACACGGGGATTGGGAAGGGTAAGCTGGGGCGAAGTGAGAGATTGGCATGGACATATATGCACTACCAAATGTAAAATAGATAGCTAGTGGGATGCAGCCCCATAGCCAGGGAGATCAGCTCAGTGCTTTGTGACCAGCTAGAGAGGGGACATAAGGATGGTGGGAGCAAGACGCAACAGGGAGGAGGTATGAGGATGTATACGTATAGCTGAATCACTTTGTTATAAAGCAGAAACTAACACAACCATTGTAAAGCAATTATACTCCCATAAAGATGTTAAAAAATTAATAAATTAAGTTTTAAAAAAAGACAGTATGGCGCTGGCACAAAAACAGAAATACAGATCAATGGAACAGGATAGAAAGCCCAGAGATAAACCCACGCACATATGGTCACTTTATTTTTGATAAAGGAGGCAAGAATATACAATGGTGAAAAGACAGCCTCTTCAATAAGTGGCGCTGGGAAAACTGGACAGCTACATGTAAAAGAATGAAATTAGAACACTCCCTAACATCATGCAGAAAAATAAATTCAAAATGGATTAAAGACTTAAGTGTAAGGCCAGACACTATAAAACTCTTAGAGGAAAACATAGGCAGAACACTCTATGACATAAATCACAGCAAGATCCTTTTTAACCCACCTCCTAGAGAAATGAAAGTAAAAACAAAAATAAACAAATGGGACCTAATGAAACTCAAAAGCTTTTGCACAACAAAGGAAACCATAAACAAGATGGAAGGCCAATCCTTATAGTGGGAGAAAATATTTGCCAATGAAGCAACTGACAAAGGATTAATCTCTAAAATTTACAAGCAGCTCATGCAGTCCAATATCAAAAAAACAAAACAACCCAATCTAAAAATGGGCAGAAGACGTAAATAGACATTTCTCCAAAGAAGATATACAGACTTTTGCAAATCAAAACTACAATGAAGTATCACCTCACACCAGTCAGAATGGCCATCATCAAAAAATCTACAAACAATAAGTGCTGGAGAGGGTGTGGAAGAAAGGGAACCCTCTTACACTGTTGGTAGGCATGTAAGGTGATACAGCCACTATGGAGAACAGCATGGAAGTTCTTTAAAAAACTAAAAATAGGACTACCATATGACCCAGCAATTCCTCTACTGGGCATATACCCTGAAAAGCCGTAATTCAAAAAGAGTCATGTTCCACAATGTTCATTGAAGCACTATTTACAATAGCCAGGACATGGAAGCAACCTAAGTGTCCATCGACAGTTGAATGAATAAAGAAGATGTGGCACTTCTATACAATGGAATATTACGCAGACATAAAAAGAAACGAAGCTGAGTTATTGTAGTGAGGTTGATGGACCTAGAGTCTGTCATACAGAGTGAAGTAATTCACAAAGAGAAAAGCAAATACTGTTTGCTAACACACATATATGGAATCTAAAAAAAATGGTTCTGAGGAACCTAGGGGCAGGACAGGAATAAAGACATAGACCTAGAGAATGTACTTGAGGACATTGGGAGGGGGAAGGGTAAGCTGGGACAAAGTGAGACAGTGGCATGGACATATATACACTACCAAATGTAAAACAGATAGCTAGTGGGAAGCAGCCGCATAGCACAGGGAGATCAGCTCGCTGCTTTTTGTCCACCTAGATGCGTGGGATAGGGAGGGTGGGAGGAAGACACAAGAGGGAGGGGATATGGGGATATACATATACATATAGCTGATTCACTTTGTTACACAGCAGAAACAACACACCACTGTAAAGCAATTATACTCCAATGAAGACGTTTAAAAAATAAATATATAAAATAAAATAAATAAAAGTTTACAACTCTCCCTTAAGCATGAAAAGATGTCCAATGCTACTTACAGAAGGAGCACTGAAATTAAAAATATACCTAGATACCATTTTTTCATCATTTTATGACTATAAACATCTCACCAATTATAAGAGATGGCAACAATTGACAAGGATGTGAATTGACTGGAAACTTCATACATTGCTATAGAAATGTAAAATGTTCCAGTTACTTTGTAAAATACTTTGGCAGTTTCTTAAAATGTTAAACATAAATTTGCCATACGACCTAGTAATTCTACTCACAGGAAACTACCCAAGAGAAATAAAAATATATATCTACACAAACACATATATGAATGTTTATAGCAGCATTACTCGTAATAGCCAAAAGGGGGAACAAACAAAAGGTCCATCAGCTGGTGAATGGATAAACAAATTGTGATATATCCATGCCATGGAATACTCTTCTAAAATAAAAAGGAACAAAGTACTGATAAATGTTACAACATGGACTAACCTCAAAAATGCTATGCTAGGTGAAAGAATCTAGACACAATAACCACATATGATTCCATTTATATGAAATTTTCAGAAAAGTCAAATCTATAGAGACAAATAGATTAATATTTGTCTGAGTCTGGGAGTGGGAATAGAAAGTGACTGCACATGGACATGTTATTCCTTTTTAGGGTGATGGAAATGTTTAAAATTAGATTGTTGAAAGACTTGCACGACACCGAAAATTTATTTAAAAATCATTGAATTGTGAATATAAAACAAACGAATTTTATGGTATGTAAATTAGATATCAATAAAGCTGTGGAAGGAAAGAAGGAAGTAGGGGTGAGAGAAGGGAAGAGAAAAGCTCCTGGATATGACACTATGAAAAGTCAAGAATCTAACCGCAAGTCACCATGGATCTAATGTCTCTGGTTTGAGAGAAAACAAAGAATTACACAGAAAGAAAAGAAGTGTGAAATATGCAAATCCCAAGGTTTTAGAGAGGAGAAAGGCTTGAGTTTTTCTTGTTTGGATCCCCAGGGGATGGACTTATTTAAAATAAAATATAAAAACAAAGTTATGTGTGGCTAAATTATAGCAACACAGTAGAATAGGCATAATTCAGATTAAACCAGTCCCAGTGCGAGGCAGATTAAAAACCATTGGAATGATTATGCTGGCAAATAAAAGAGATTAATGGTTCAAGAAGCATCCTTTTTATTCATTTTGAAACAGATCACACACTAACTCCCAGGGAACTAAATGAAATTTTAGAGCTGATTGGTGCAATCTAACATGTGGAAGTTACCATGTAATCAGAGCTGATTTCCCTTTGCCCTCTTTTGGGGAAAGGTTTTGAGGAAACTGATAAGCCAGCTTTGCCTCGAAATATTACAACTGTAAAAAATGCAGGGAGTCATTTGAAAATCAAAAGGACAGAAAATCTTCTCGAAAGTATAGACTTTGCAGAGAATCTGATAGATTGTATAACACAACGATGACACTCTGAGGCTTACCTCTGAACAACCGGAGGAACGCATCCTGTTGGCAAGTTCCCACTGGTTTTATGGGTGGCCAACATAATGACAGATTTTCTCCAAGATCCTGGTTAGGGATGGTGTCACCTGTTCCATTAAAACCAGAACATTTTTTTTGACTTCTCCAATCCACCAAATGGCATCAGTAGTTAAGACCATGGTCTTTAGTGTCTGAGGACTGGGTTCTCATCCAGCTGTACCCTTTACTAACTTCATGACCTCAAGGAAGCTATTAACCTCCCAGTCTCTTCATCTGGAACAGGGGTATGGAAACAATAGCACCTCCTCATAAGGGTAGTTATCAGGGTTAAATGAGATAATACAGACGTAGACAAGACCCTGGCACTTAGTAGGAGTTCAATCATGTAGGCTAGGATTTCTTCTAGGAGAAAAACATTAGTAGTGGCTATTATTTATTATTCACTCTATGTGACAGGCATTGTGTTAAACACACATCATGTCATTTAATCTTCATAACAATTCGCTGAGGTAAGTTCTGATCCCCGTTTTCAGATGAGAAAACCAAGGATCAGAGAAGTTAAATGTAGCTCACAGAATGAGTATAGATATGGGATTCGAGCCCAGGTCCCTCTTATACAAAGTTCTAGCATATCTCTTAAAGATGAAATTTAAAATTAAGTCATAGCACCTCTATGACCATACCTGACCTTCCAGAACCCTAGTATAAGAATTTTTTTAAAATATGGTAATGTAAGATATTTTGTGGAGGCCCTCTTATGTCTAAAGCACCAGAAGATACAATGATGAACTGACATGGACCTGTGACCTTAATTCTGAGTATCTGAGGTGGTTGCAGGAAACAGACATGTAAACATATCATATTTGGATGAAGCAGAACAGAAAAATGTGTTAAACAGAAGTAAAAGAAAGGGCTGTGGAAGCACAAAGGAGGAAGCAATTAATTCTGATAAAGCAATAAGGGAAGGTCTCTGGGAGAACCTGCAAATGAGCTGCACTTTGAAGGTTGCATGGAGTTTTGATTAGTGGGGAAAGTAATGAGAACTCTGGGCCTAACAAAGGTGAGGAGGACTGAACGTCCTGCATATTTGGGGATCAAGCTGGTGATCAGAGAAAAAGACTGCCGAATACACAAATGGATATAATGGACAATGAGGCCAGAAAACGGGCAGCGGGTTAGGGTGGATCATGAGGGCCCTGAATGCCTGTTTAAAAGATTGAACTTTATTAAGAAGTCAACAGGGAGCCATTGAAAGTTTTATGAAGACAACTCTAGCAGCTGCCTGGAAGATGGGATGGTAAAGCAGACTGATGGAGACTGGAGGCAGGAGAGATGAAGGCAAGGGAGAAAGACCCCAACAAAACAGTCCACCTCGTTCTCCCAGGCAGCTCTGGGCTGAACAATCCTCCAAACACAAGCATTTGTGTGCATATGTAAAATAAACATTCTTCTCTTGACGTCCTCAAGGGAAATATGCTGGAGATGGCAGTGGAGATTAGGGCCGGCATCTCTGTCCCCGCTGTAGGAGCCTATAGGACAATGATTTTCACAATGCTTTGCAGAGTGCTGGCGCTCCACAGAGAAGGGCAAGTGGGGGAGGCTCTGAGAAGCCTACCTTTCAACCAGAGCGGCAGCCTGTAACCAAACCTGAGGACTGGGGTGTCTTTTGTTTACCACTGTGTCTTCAACCTAACACAGTGTCTGGCACATAGTAGGTGCTTAATATTTCCTGAATCAGTGAACAGATGGGTGGAATTACGTCTGAGATTTTATTTGGAAACAAACATTCCACAGAAGCAAGGAGAAGAAGAAGAAGAGGAAGAAAGAAGGAGAAGGTTTGTAATGTCTCTTCTGAGTGAAAATATTTGCTAGCTTTCCAGGGACCCCATGATCGTTTTAACAAACCTCTGCAAAAATCCTTTCTTGTATCTGACCTAAGTATCTTATTCAGTAGCATAAGCCCCTTCTCTTTCCCCTGCCCTTGGTACGATGAAGGAGAATTCATCACAGTAATGATTTGCTTATTGGAGACAAATTATAAACCTGTTTCTTGTTGTTGTTTTGTCTTTATCAAACACCACTCACCAAAGCATGTGTTGTATGTCATGGGCATGACAGTTTTCTCTGGGAGAAGATGATGGGAGGGATGCAGAGTGGGAGGTACCCATGAGACCGACCCAATTAAGAAATCAAGGCAATAGAGTGTATTGGAAAGAAACCTGCCTGGATATCTGGCACGACCTGTAGCCCAGATGAACCCTTTTGTTAGCTGCCTGACCTCGAGTAACTTACTTAACTTTTCTAAACTTCTGTGTCTTCCACTATTAATTAAGAATATTAGGGCTTCCCTGGTGGCGCAGTGGTTGTGGGTCCACCTGCCGATGCAGGGGACGTGGGTTCGTGCCCCGGTCCGGGAGGATCCCACATGCCGCGGAGAGGCTGGGCCCGTGAGCCATGGCCGCTGAGCCTGCGCGTCTGGAGCCTGTGCTCCGCAACGGGAGAGGCCACAGCAGGGAGAGGCCCGCGTACCGCCAAAAAAAAAAAAAATTAAATAATACCTACTTTGTATGATTGTTTTGGAGAGTAAAGCAAAATATATCAAATAGCTAACAGTGCCTAGCACATTGAGGTACTTAATAAATGGTACCCATCATCTGAGTGGACAACAACACAGTATATCATAATGATCATCTCTCTGCCTATCAAAGTTAACTTAAAAAATTAGTAAAACTTCTCTTGAAAAACAACAAGTGATTTAAAACAAGAATAATTGCCCTATGCACACACTTACACACACCCACAAAGGTTTATAGACTCAAATTTTAAAAGAAATCATGGCTGTCTTAGAACACTTAAGAATCATTATTTGGCAGTATCCAAGGATACCTAAAATTTAGGGATTGAAAACGAAAATGAAGATCTTAGAGCAGGGTCAGTTCCTGGTGTCAGCCTATGGAGGTACATTACTCTAACAGCCTTTGTACCCACACTTGATAGGAGGGCCCAGGAATGTTGAAGTCATGGTATCATTCATTCATTCACTCATTCATTTGTTCAAGTGAGTACTTCCCAATGCCAGTCTGATAAACTGAGCTGCCCCTGAAAAGTGAAAGGCCTTCAGAAAGAAGAGGGGCTAACCACCAAGGGAGCTCTTCCAGCTCAAACAAAGGAGAAAATGTAGATTAAGAACACTCAAAACCAGCCAACATTCTAGGTAACATTGTTAAACCCTGGCAGTACTCTCTTTCATTCCTGTTCCCTATGTGGCATTATGCAGGAAACTGAATTAGCGGCCCCATTCTTTACCCCTCCCTGTATCCACTGTCAGTTTTCAGTGCCCTCTCAATCAGACGTAAGGTCAGCATCAACTTGAAAAGCACTGGCAAGCTAAGACTTCCCTTCTCCCCAGCCAAGAGAAGAACCTGCTCAAACTGGTCCCAGACAAGTCTGCTGGTCCCAGGAAAATGATGCATGACAGAGCAAAGTTGGCCCCAGCAGATCCACAATGGGAGAGAGACCAACGAAAATCGACGTGGTCACCCAGCCAAGGGCAGCCTAGGGCAGCGAATGTGCAGGTCAATGAGGATACAAGCTAAATCTGAGGGCAATGAGTAACATACCACATTTGTGGCAATAGCTAACACATACACACTCCCTTTTACTTAAGAAAAATTCTGCTTTACAGAAAACAAAATCTGAAATGCATTCAAATTAAAGTTTAAAACATGTTTGTTAAAGCTTAAAAAATAACCCCACATGAGGGCTTCTTATTTAATCTGAGAACAAAGACTTTAAAGCAGTGACTTTCTTTTCATGTGTGTGTGCACACGTGTTTGGGAAGGATGCTTGGAAGGGGTATTCAGCATAAAACCCTCTCCTCAAAGGGAATCTTATAGAGAATCCCAATGGATAAAAATGATAAAAAGCCAGAAAGTTGCTTGAAGATGTGATATCCTCCCCAGGTCCCTAAAAGCACATTCCCCAAACTCTGGAGCAGTATCAGGAGAATTGTAAAAGTATAATCCAAAGTGAGAAATTTATTTTATAATTTAATACTGGAAGAATCATTAACTCTGGTTGGACTATGCAGAATGAGGCTTAAGAAGGTCTTTAGTTACAAAACAGAAATAGAGTTACAGATGTAGAAAACAAACTTATGGTTACCAAGGAGTGGGGGGAGGCATAAATTCGGAGATTGGGATTGACATATACACACTACTATATGTAAAACAGATAACTAATAAGAACCTACTCAATACTCTGTAATGGCCTACATGGGAAAAGAATCTAAAAAATAGTGGATATATGTATATGCTTAACTGATTCCCTTTGCTGTACACCTGAAACTAACACAACGTGGTGAATCAACTATACTCCAATAAAAATTAATTTTAAAAAGTGATGGTCTTTAGATCTGAATCTGCTGGACATACCAGAAGGACACATAGAGTCAGGGGCTTCTGGCTCTCAGGAGACCTTATATAGTCTAAATAGTGATGGGTTATTAGTTAAAAGAGAGCTAGTGAGTTCATATATAATTATAAGGAGCAATTTCCGTATTCAATCTAATTTATTGTATAATTGATTAAGTGAACAAATACAATTTCTTATAACAAACATGTTTTATAAGATTTTAACAAACTTCATGGATAAAACCTCACGATTGCTTTTCCTCTAATTCTTCTTCTTTCTCTTCATCTACCCTTCTCTTCCCCCAAAAATTCGGTACTAATGCTCTGGATGCCACTAAGTAGAGCAGAGAAAGGTAGGTGTCCATGCTGAAGGGACATAAAGAATGGGCTTCAGTGGTCTAGAGTGGGGTGTCAGATCTCAAGTAGGGTGTTCATGCGTGGACTTGGACCAGTATGGGGTATGGAAGCCCAAGCAATGTGAGAAAGGCATTCATGTATGGGGACAGCCTGGCATGAGGTATCAGAGCTCAGGAAGAATGAAGAAAGTGTCCACGCAGAAGGGCAGCCTGGCATGAAATGACAGAGTCTGAAAATTTTGACAAGGGCACCCATGTCTGGAGGAGGCTAGGTGTAGGTTGACAGGAGGTAGCCTGGTATAAACAGTAAGAGTTCAAAAACATTGAGAAAAGTGTCCAGATAAGGGCACATGGCTTGGGGAATCAGCGACCAAGCAAGGTGAAAGGCCATCAACACAGAGGGCAAGGGAATGGTCTAGGTGGAAGTCCAGAACCCAAGTGGGTAAGGAAGTCAGCCTCAAAGAGAGGCAGGCTGCTAGGAGGTGTTAGACACCACACTGGGTAAGAATGGTGGGGAATCCTGGTGTTGGGAGTCAGCAAAGGCAAGATGAGGTCAGCATCCATGTAGGGTGGTAGATTGGCACAAGGTATCACAGCCCAAAAAGCGTGAGAAGAGTGTCCAAGTGGGGGGAAGTCTGGCACAATGTTGCAGAATTCAAGTGGGGGGAAGAGGACATCTGTATGGGAAAGGGCGTGGCAGCAGAGATGAAAAACTGATATAAGGAGGGGAGATGATGAAATAAGTAGGTATATTAAAGATCATGGGAGGCAGGATTTCACTGTTGAAGAAGGGAGTTACAAGTACTAGATGGAGAAAAGATACAATGAATTCACTGGTTTTGGACAGGAATTCGAGTTATTCATTTGAACTTGAAAATTTTAATATATAGGAATAAAGAAATAAATACAAAAGTAAATGTGTGCATGAATGTATATATTAACATACATATAATCCCCTAGTTCCGTCCTCAGAAAGAGCCTGGGAACAGTGACAACCCAATTGCAATGAACACACTTGGTACCCAGATCTCGACTTCTAAATACTATTCTCAACCGAAAGGGAACCAGGGTCGCCTTGGAGAAATGGCTGATTCCAGATTTAGGACAGCAAAAGTAAAAGATAAAGTTAAAACATATTACTGCACCAGAAAATAAGAAAGCATGCAAAAAAAAAAGGAAACATAACAGAAGGATACGGAAAGCATGCTTCAAGGAATTCTCACTGGTCAAATTGAGGACAATTTGTGCATAAAAATAAATAATGATAACAATGGGTCATAACTGACAATACCATAGACTTCCACAAGCACATACAAGTATAAACAAATAATTAGGCACATTGAAAGTTTGATTGAGGGACTTCCCTGGTGGCACAGTGGTTGGGAATCCACCTGCCAATGCAGGGGACACAGGGTTTGAGCCCTGGTCCGGAAAGATCCCATACGCCACGGAGCAACTAAGCCGTGCCCCACAACTGCTGAGCCTGCACCCTAAAGCCCGCGAGCCACAACTACTGAGTCCCAAGTGCCACAATTACTGAAGCCCGCGCGCCTAGAGCCCGTGTTTCCGCAACAAGAGAAGCCACTGCAACGAGAAAGCCAGCACACCGCAACGAAGCGTAGCCCCTCTTACCGCAACTAGAGAAAGCCCATGCGCCAGCAACAAAGACCCAACGCAGCCAAAAATAAATAAATAAATAAAATAAATAATACATTTATTTAAATAAAAGATATTTGATGAGAAATGGGATATTTACAGAGTTTCATAGTACCTCCCTATAAAATAGGTAATAAGTAAAAAGGGAGAAAGAATAACTCCTCAGTAGAGAAGTTCTGGCAAACACTACCTTAATCGAATGATCAAAGGAACTCCTTTATAATAGAAAAAATAAAAAAGATGAACCCCCTGATAATAAGATGCAATCTCAGCATCATCACTTCGATGATATTATTCCTGCCAGAGATGCATAACCTGTATCTAAGCATGAAGAATCACCAAAACTAAAATGAGGGTCATGCAACAAAATAACTGTCCTGTCCTTCAAAAATTTAAGACATTGAAAGTCAAGAAAAGGTTAAAGAACTGTTCTAAACAGAAGACTGAAAAACATGACGATCAAACGCAAATGTGTGATTCTGACTGGATTCTTTTGCTGTAAATGGCATTATTGAGCAACTGGGGATCTGAGAGTTAGATGGTACTATATTAATGTTAATTTCCTTATTTTGATGATGGAATTGAGGTTTTAGACAATATGCTCATTTGTAGGAAATACTAGAGTATTAGAAGGTGATGAGTTAACAGATTAACAATTTCCTTTCAAACAGTTCAGGTGGGAAATATTCTTTATTCTTGTTATAGTTGTGTTTCAAAACAGAACTTCATAGTTAAATATCATGGAGAATCTCCTGTTGCATATCATTAAAAGTTAAAGAGAGGTGTTATAATCATGATAACATGATTAAAACTGAGAGCTCTGCCCCATTGATTTTTGGTAAGAGTCCCTTTGGCCTTTTTGTTCACTGTGCTCCCCAAGTATAAATACTCTCCAACCTGCCCTTCTCTATATCACTAAGAAAGATATTAACCAACATAGCACTTAAAATTCTTAAGTACTTATGTCAACAAGATTATTTTCTTGGAAGTCTTCTCACTAAATACAAGTGTGAACTGTAGTTTCTTTTTCATTTGATCCAAGACAATCAAATTCCTTGAGGTTTGTAATTGTATTCCACAGGGAACCATGAAAGGATAAAACGATGCTGGTAGAAAGGTCTTAGGGCTGGATTGCACCCTCGGAAGTATTCCCTGAGATTATCTAGAGCGAGCTGATGATTTGGGAAAGTCAATGTCATTCCTGAGAAGATAACAGAGTTCAGCATCAATCTGAGAGGGGAGGCAAAGACAGGTAAAGAGCAAGGCTGACACCCTGGAGGGGCATGACAGCCATGAGATAAGTGTCACGACCCTAGTTTGGGGCTCTGCCCCCCTTTTGGAGAGTTTTAACTAGGCACCTCCTTTTGGAGAGTCCAGCATGAGATGCAGACTGGGCTGAGCTGCACTTTCTCTTTGATATTTAAATGTTTCCCTTTTAGCTAAATCAAATGGATATTGTTCAGTCGTTCTCTTACTTGCATTTTCTAACAGTTTTATATTACCATGTCCTTGAATTGTTTCCCTTGATTTTTACCTGTCTACACCCTACAGAATGGATGGTTTATCTCTTTCTTTTGGAGCTATGCCTTCTCAGCATCCTTTGCAGGTTTCTTTCCCTCCCTCATCCACTACTCCCCCAAGGTTTTATCTCATCTCCTTTTCTCACTCCACCAGACTCCAGGTACATTCTTGATCCCTAAAGGATCTGTAGCTGGGCTCCAAGTAATCTGTGTATCTCTTGAAAATCTATGTAAATATTTGTATATATAAGTATATGTGTGTGGTGTGTGTGTGTGTGTGTGTGTGTATACACACACTTTTCTGATGAAAATATTCTCTAATGGGTCCACAATCACACAAAATTAAGAACCCTGGCATGTGTTCTAGATGTTCCACAGTCTAGATCTTTGGGTCATTCTTCTCCTTGAGCTCCAGACTCACTTATCCAACAGACATCTCTAATGCAGCATACTCAAAGTGGAACTCATCCTCTTCCTATCCAAGCCTCTCTCGGTTTCCCTTATGAAGAGCACGGTCATCAGCTCAGGTGTCCCCAGTAAGAAACCTTAACATCGACATAGGTTCCCCTCTCTCTTTCACGGCCTCATGTCCAATCAAGTTCCAGGCCCAGTATTTCTCCCCTCTTAATATCTCTTCCATTGGTCTGCTTCTCTCAGACTTTTAGACATGAGGTCATGTCCCTCACAGTTCTTGAATCACTGCTCAGTCCCTGCCATTTGTCCTCCCCCCAACCCATTCTCACACTACAACTAGAGTGATCTTTCTAAAATATTAATGTGTTCATTTTTCTCCCCTTTCTTAAAACTCTTCCAAGTAGTACCTTTTCCATGAGATAAACCTAAACTTTATAATATGATGTCTAATTCACTAAATTATCTGTCCCCAACCAACATCCCATCTCCCATTCCTTCATCACTCTCACCATTTTGCACACCATGGCCCAGTCACACTCAGCTCTTTACAGATCCCCAAAAGGCACCATCATGTTGGTAGATTCTGAAACTTTGCGCTTTTTAATGTCCCAGGACCCCACCAGTGACTAACACAGTGCTCAGAACATTGATAGGCTGTGGTGGTTTAATATGGTGTGAAGTTGGTTAAGCTGGAATGATTTTTCCCAGAGCCCATCTCTGTATGCTTCCAGGTTAGAGGTGGCCAAAAGAGAATTTAGACAAGATTTGGAAGGCATAAGTGAAGCAGCAGTCATTATGTTCCAAAGGTTATATGGATGGAGGGGATGAGGGAATGAAGTGGTATGGGTGGAGCCCAGTTTGCCTTGCGCTTCCCCCTGCCATACACCCCTGCTCTTCCTCCTGATTCCCATTCCTGCCCACCAACAGCAACCCAGGCCTACGGTCAGGCTGTGAACTCCCAGATACAGATGCTACAAAGAGACAGCCTTCCAGAGACATGAGCCTCCTTTCACGGTCCCAGTGCATTAGATGGACATGCCTAACATTCAGATTTTCCTGCAAGCTCTGACTTGTCCATCCACACCGGCACTCCAGGAGGGCTGATTAACAACCTTTCTCTGAACTTTTGAACCTCCTTTTCAGACCTTACTTCCCCAGGCTTTCCCACATTTGTGTAAGGACTAACTCCCATGATAAGTTCCTTAGTCCCCAAAAGTCAGAATGGCTCTGCTTCCCTGACAACCCCTTGATTCTGTTGACTAGTTAGCTTGAGCACATCCTTCAGTATGTCCCCTCTAAGGGAAGCTTCTCTCAGCCTAGAGCTGTAGGGGACTCAGTGGGGAGGGAGAGTGCAGAGACTCCCCATGGCTACCCTGTCCCCATGCTCACTTTGCAGCTCCACCCCAAGTAAGGAAAAATCTGGCTTTGATTCTTGGTGCTCTACACAGAGATAGGATGTCTGGATGACCACGCAGATTCCTTACACTCTCATGAAACTGTTCTACAGGCAGCTGGTCATTCCCAAGAAGCTTCCCACACCACCACCTTAAGGCTGGGGAAAGAAGAGACAGGGGCTGTGCTGGGGTCACTTTTCTGGTCTAAAACTACCCTGGGGAGATGTACTTCAGGTGCAGGTAGACCCTCAAAATGTTGCTTCTGGGAGCCATTGGTTAGCACCCAACATCCCTGGGATTAAAATAAGCATCCACTAGAAGCAGGGGATGGGTCTTGTCCCTAAGCCAAGTGGACCTAGGGGCAAGCCTTATCCAGATATGCTGTACAGGATGGGAAGGCTTTACACACTCCTACCTCAGAGGCCCAGCTCTGTGCCCTTTAATACCCTAATGCCAGTCCTGCTGAGAGAGTAAGCAACTCCATCCATCCATCCAGAAGCATCTCTGCTTGCTTGTGAAGGCCCTTCGTGGCAGGTTTCACAGATGGTGCCTCTATGCCACCATGCTCTTTGAAAGGCACTATTGGGGACTGAGTTCCTTGATGGCTGGGACCATGTCTGCAGCCCCCTTAGTTTTCATCTCAGCTCTGGGAGAGAGACAGGTAGAGGGTGCTGAAGAATAAGAACCAGAAACCTAAAACATAACAGAACTTGACTGGCCAATTGGGATGCTGGAATAGGAATGGAAAGAGCAAAACAGCAGAGAACCCTCAAGCCATAAAGTGAGGTCTGGAGACATTTGAGTGTGTCACTTCTTGTGTCAAGCAGATGCACCATGATTTTGATGTCCAGTGGGTATTTTTGAAAATAAATAATAGAATTTTGAAAGGAGCTAAGGTGTATGCAGAAGGAGGAAAGAAAAGGAAGGAAGGTAGAGGCAGAGAGGGGCAAGGAATTCTTGATCATGGAAACTATGGTCGTTTCTTCTACGCTTTACATCCCCACATCAGGCCGGGGATGGGGGCATATATTTCAACAAAATCTATCTGGAACTATATCCTGCCAAAGAGATGGCACTAACATGGACATTTCAGGATGGGCATGGCTAGTGTGAAGTGTGTTTGGGAAGCTGTTGGGCCTCGCTGAGCCATATAGATCATCCAGCCTTGAGTACCTGCATGGTGCCTGATGCTGTGCTAGGTACCATGGATGCAGGGAGCAAAAGAAAAATCCTAGTTCTGCTTCACTCTCAGGCTTTATTTTATCACCCTCAGGAACTCTGTTCAGAAGGACATTGCATTTTACACACCCATTATACAGAAGAGTGTGCTCAGGCCTGAAGAAATTTGTGACTTGACTAAAGTCAGGGAGCGAGTTAGCGGAGTTGAGAGCACTCTGTATACATAGACCCAAAGAACTTGGCTTTGGTTTCGTATAGATATAGATATAGATGATATAGATATAGATATGTGCCTGCTGTCCTACGGCCCCCCCCCAATCTTCAGCCTAGGAGAAACACTGAAGCATTCATGCAGGGGTATCTCCCACATTTCAGTGGCTCCTTTTTTTAATACAATTTTTAAAGGTTACACTCCATTTCCAGTTATTACAAAATATTGGCTATATTCCTCGTGTTGTACAATACACCCTTGTAGCCTATCTGACACTCAATGGGTTGTACCTCCCAGCCTTCCACTCCTATATTCCCCTACACACACACTGGTAACCACTAGTTTTGTTCTCTATATCCGTGAGTCTGTTTCTTTTTTGTTATATTCACTGGTTTGTTGTATTTTTTTTAGATTCCACATATAAGTGACATCATTTTGTATTTGTCTTTCTCTTTCTGACATTTCTTAGTGCTCCTTTTAGGCCGAACAGAGGCGGCTGCAGATCACAGACAAAGAGCCCCTCCCTCCGTGACCATGTCTCCCGGCATTCACTTTGTCAGTATGAGGCTGCCCTACATGGCCTGGATTTGTCCCACTTTCTGCTGTGCCAGGTTGCATGATGCCAGCCAGGCACTCTCGTTAACTCCCATTTCCCATCCCCACTTCTCAGGCAGAATGGCTTGTGATCCCTAAATAGAAGTCAGCCTGCCTGCTCAAGGGCCCCTCCTCAGATTCAGAAGCACTTGTACAAACCCTGTGACCCACCCATAGCTCTCTGCCTTGTAATTCAAGGCTTACAGATCTCTGCCCTGGTGAACCTTGAGCTCCTTGAGGGCCTCATGTATATCTGCTTTGCTCACCCCTAGCTCCCTGGTGTGAACCCACCATGAGACGGACAGCAGGTGCTCAGTAAAACACTGACAGCCCTCGTGGCCCGGGAACACATCCACCTGTCCGCCCCTCCTTGTATCTCCCTTTCAGCATCAACCAACGGTCCAGAGAACACTGAGTAACCAGTGACCCAGGAAGTAACTTCACACACGTTTTCCCAGAAGAAGTCTCACTTAGAAAATGGCTTTTTGCCAGGAAGGCTTCGCCTCCTCGCCTCCTGGGGATTTTCCTCTTTCATTTTAATGCTGACTGATGGCTCTGTTCTTGGCATAGTATTTCCTGAGATCATCGTTCTATAAGAGAAAGAACAAGGCTCCTCAATGGAAAAACAGTCTGGCAGAGCCTTTAGTTTTAATCAGAAGTGTACGGTATAAAGTGATTATAAACTGTCCCTTGCTTCCTCTTCTCCATGTTTAAAATGGCTAATTATTATCTACCCCCAATCAGTGCACTGAGACCATGAATGCCATTTTATCATTTAAAAGGGTTGCCCCTACCCTGGACTAGGCTTGATGGCTTGTACACATACACAAAACCCTGTGACTCCCCCATCACTGCACTTAACTCACTATGTTGCCTTCATTGGCCTAATGTTGGTTCCCTCTCACCCCC
The DNA here is from genome assembly GCF_008692025.1 of Phocoena sinus. Taxonomy (NCBI): domain Eukaryota; kingdom Metazoa; phylum Chordata; class Mammalia; order Artiodactyla; family Phocoenidae; genus Phocoena; species Phocoena sinus. The sequence continues at coordinate 123,589,352 of NC_045763.1, read as the reverse complement.
AGCAACGAACCCCTAAGACCCTAGAATCCCAGAGTCAGCTCACAATGTTTAAAGGCAGAGTGCTGTGATAAAAAGCATCAGTTTTGAAATCAGACTGACCTGAGCTCAAACCCTAAATCTGTCACTTTGGATGCTATGAGTCTGGGTCAATCCTTTCGACACTCAGTTTTCTCATCTGTACAATGGGCCGCTTACTACATGCCCAGAAGTAGGATAAGAGAGAAAATGCATGTGATAAGTTCCTGGCTTATACTTATATCCTATTATGATAACTATCATTATTTCATTAGTAAACAAACTCTAAGAAAATAATTCAAAAGAAAAGTTAAATCCAAAGGTTATCATTACAATATTTTCCGTAAAGGAGAAAAAAATTTAAAACATAGCTGTCTGAAAAATAAACAACGGTTTAGTATAATATTGACTCTTTTGACACAGAAGTTTCTACCTCTAGGAATATATTCTACAAAAACACTCCCACAAAAAATGCCCAGGGGTATATGCAGAAGAACATTCATTGCAGGATTTGTTGCAATAGAAAAATGTGGAGACAACACTCTAAAATTCCATACAGCCATGTCTAAAAATGAGTATTTCACAAATGAAAGAATATTCATGGCACTTGTTGAGTGAGAAAAACAAAAAAACCAAAATATTGTGGGACACTATGTACGATGTAAGTTCAGCTCTGAAAAGAAAGAGAAAGAAACAGAAAAATTTTATATATTATATAAATATTCAGAAAAATTTGGAAGGTTACATATGAAACTTTAGAATGGGGGAGGTTAATTTTGAGTTTTGTATATTTTTATATTCTTTAAATTTAAAAAAAATGTATGATTTTTATATTTTTAAATATGTAATTAAAAATGAAAAAAATTAAGTTTTTGAAAAGGGGGCATGTGGACAAGTAAAGGTCATAAGACTTTGCAAGTAGGAGAGCCCCCCAAAAGACAAAGTGTTTTCATCAGAGAGAAGGGCTTACAGAGCCTGCAGTGGCAGGTCCACTAAGAGTGGCAGCCCCTCAGAGATAACCACAGACCAAGACCTGGCTCCTTGACTCATAGGTCCAATAATGAAAACCACTAACGTGTTTTGAGTGCCCACCACATGCCAAGAACTGTGCTGATTACATTTGAGCATCATTCTACTTCATTGTCATGGCAACCCTGTAAGTGTATACTATGGTTGTGTCTGTTTCACAGAGGAAATTGAGGCTCAGGTGTGGACTTGCCCGGGTTCAGAAAGCTCATGAGCCATGGAACCATGGATAAAACCCAGACCACCCCAATTCTGAGCCCAAACTCTTAACCAGTTAGCTCCAATGTCTTCATAATTTGTTCTTTCAGTTCATCCATGATGATTCCCTCATATAAATTAACTAAACCTATAAGGGACAAATATATAAACCAAATGCCAGTGTAATTCTTTATCACAGTCATGTCCACGTCCGGAACACCACCCTTCCCTGTATCAAGTATTTTGGGAAGCTGACGCACAGAGATCAGCAACTAGGAGTTGGATAGTTCAGAATGTACTTCAGGAAAAAATGATGAGCAGTGTCAGGAGGCCAGAGAGCAGAGCACCTAAGAGAGCCCTAGAGGCAGACAGGCCTGCCCTCAAACCTAGGTCTCCCACTTATCAGCTAAGTGACTGGCTTAGAAATCTAGGGACTGGTGTTCTCATCATAAAATGTAGATGATAATGGTCCTATGTCACAGGGACTTTTTTTTTTTTTTTTTTTTTTTTTTGCGGTACGCGGGCCTCTCACTGTCGTGACCTGTCCCGTTGCAGAGCATAAGCTCTGGACGCGCAGGCTCAGCGGCCATGGCTCACGGGCCCAGCCGCTCCGCAGCATGTGGGATCTTCCCGGACCAGGGCACGAGCCCATGTCCCCTGCATCGGCAGGCGGACGCTCAACCACTGCGCCACCAGGGAAGCCCTCACAGGGATATTTTAAAGGTTAAATGTAAAAATCTATTAAAGCACTTTAGCACCTATAAGCCCTGACATATAACAGGTGTTCAGCAAATGCGATAACATGGCTAATACATTTTATGTATAAATATAAAATATAATGTAATATAGTTTTAGTATCTGCCACCACTCCCCTTACAGTGTTCTCCTGAGTGACCATGTCATCTGTGTCTGTCAGGTACAGGCCCTCCATCTCATGGATAGAACTGGATAAACCCTTTCTGCCCAACTCTCTTTTCCACACAGACCACACCCCTCACTGAGAAAGGTTACAACGCTATTGATTTAGTTCTACCTCTCTGCAGAAACTTGCCCATCTTGTGAACACAGCCCAGTCACCTTGATTGTATTTAGGTGTTTGCCAAAACTCCATTAGCAAACCGTCTCTTAGGGAACTCCCTTCTGCCAAAGCAAGCTTCCTTTTAATTGACTTTAGCTAATTTTCACTTTCAAAGTGTGTCCTCTGCTAGCATTGTTAGCTTTGGGGTGTTTAAATCAGACTGGAACGGTGACTTAAAATTGACAAATTCAAGGGTAGGGTTTTTTGTTTTTTTTTTTCCCATCTCTATTCCTTCTACCCTTCAAGGAGTCCATAGATAGGAAATCAGCTGACTGTTTTTTCTCACCTGACATAAATCTTACTCTCCTGGATGACTAGGAGATTGCTTTACTCGGAATGAAACACTGGACTGGATGATTTATAGACAGAAAATGCTTCCAAGCCCTTCTCTGATTTTTCATCACAGATTCCCCAGGTCAACATCATTCTGGTCTTTGTCCTCTCTGTAGATTCCAACTCACACAGCTAGACAGACTGAAATGGTTCACGATTCCAGCCCTGTGTGAAAGTGTATGCAAGTGCCTAAAAATAAGCTTTAAGTGCTCTAAAAAGGCAGTGTATTCTTCTGGAAGGAGTCACCATTACTCAGCAATTTGACAGCAGTGCTGATGGGCTACCTGCACAGGGTGTAACAAAGGGCTCATTGGCTGAATATTGACAAAATTCTTAGACCTCCTAGCACCCAACGGGATCACCAGCGAAAAGCTCTGGGTGTGTGGGGGGCAGTAGTTAGGAGCAGCGAGGGATAATTGGGTGTAGCCTGGCTGTGGGATCTTGAATCCATAGAATGCAAAGTTAGAGGGGTCTTGGGGAACATCTGGGCCAAAGGGTCTCAACATAAGGCAGAGGTCTGCTTACACTGAAATCATCAGAGAACAGGTTAAAAAGACCATTTCCTGCGTCCCTCCCTCAGAGGATTTGAATCAGCAAGTCCTAATAGGTCTCTGGAAACTGTATTTTTAACATGCACCCAGGCTATTCTAATGTGCAACCCTGTTTGGAAAATACGTGCTGATGTAATCTAAACTTCTCATGATGCAAAGGAGGCTCTCACCTCAGAAGCAATGGGTACTACTTGGACATAGTGAGCCAGGGATTAAGGAGCAGTTGTCACACCAAAATATTACCCATAACCAAGGCATTCGCATAAATATTCCCCACATCACCAGAAGAGAATGCGCATGTGATGGACAAATGGGGAAACAATGACTCAGAGAAGCCAGCCACCCTGAATCCAAGCTCCTGCCACGTTTCAAAGCTCACAAGCATGAGAGACAGAGGAGAGAAATCAACTCTGTTAATTTGCAGGGGCAGAAATTTCTCCTGCCAATTTCTCTAACCGTCTTCCCATACTGAACTACAGACCTGTTTCTGTGCTCCTCAAACACCTCTAGTTCTTGCTTGATACAAATGAAGGAAAGCCTTTTTTGTTGCCATGGCACCACCACAATAAGCTGTTTTCAAGTGTTAGATATTCTGAAATGAAAGGCTCTGTTTTGAGAAATGAGAATGCTGAAGGGGTCAGTAAAAATTGCCAACATTCACGTACCAACAGGTTGTCACAAGTCAGTAGGGTCACTCTACCAGGAATTTATTCCTGAGACCAGAGAACATATGTTTTGACAATCTACCCCAAGCCTGAGTCCCAAGTGGATGTGATGACATCTCTCTCTTCTGGCCATGCAGCTAGCTAAGAGACCTCAGCCAGTCAAAGACCACTTATAGTTTCCTACTCATGTTAACATCAAATGAAGGTTGATATGCTCAGGTCTGAGTCAGGAGCAAGTACTGATCCAGTGGAAAATAACAAGACATTGATGTCCTTCCTTTGTTTTCTTTTTGCTTGGCTGCATCTCCCATACCTCAAAAAATGAAGACATATTGTCTTCAAGCCTGTCATTCCTGGTACAAGATGGACAATTGTACTTTGTAATACATGTGTTCCAGGACTTGAGGCAGGCTAGTTCATTAGTTAAAATTTTGTTTTTAGCCTGTACTCTACTTAAGCATGCAATGTGTATGTGTGCCTTTCTGTACTGTAAACTCCTCAAGATCATGGTTTATTACTCTCTACGTCTGCCACAGCGTCTGGTGCATATCAAGTACTCATCAATATTTGTTAGGTGTTCAAAAGTTAAACTTTTTAAAAAAAAGAAGCATGTGTGTGTGCCTGCATGTGTGTGTTCTGTGTGATATGGGCTGGATTAGTGAGATGATAGTGAGAATAGAAAGGAAGAGAAATCTTCAAGTTGTTTTACAGGCATCTCCAAAAGTAGCTGTTGGCAAACTTTGGTTGATATCATAAGCCCCAAAGAGTTCATTTAAATAACAGATTTCAAGTCCCCACACCTGGAGTTTCTGATTCAGCTGGGCTGTAAAAAGACCCAGAAATCTTTTAAATTCAGATCCCCAGAGCGTTCTGATGCAGGCTAAAGAATCTAGCAGTAGATTAAAATGAAAGGGTGAAGGATGCCTAAACATTAGCAGCTCTACCTTTAAGTAATTAATAGAACGTGTTAGGAGTTAAAAGCTGTGCATGTTAAAACAATTAGGAATGAAAATAAACACAATAGAAAAGAGTACACAGTAATATGTAAAACAATCTGATCCAATGCCAAATGCATGAGTCAAGTAGTAAATGCCTTTGTGGTTCTCAGATATCATCAGGGATGACTTCATGGGAGAGTGAGACTTGAAATGAAAATGGGTGTTTAAGAGCTGGTAGAACTTTCTTTTTTTTAAAATTTATTTAAATTTATTTATTTTTGGCTGTGTTGGGTCTACGTTGATGCACACGGGCTTTCTCTATTTGAGGCGAGCGGGGGCTACTCTTCGTTGCAGTGTGCGGGCTTCTCGTTGCGGTGGCTTCTCTTGTTGTGGAGCACAGGCTCTAGGCACGCGGGCTTCAATAGTTGTGGCATGTGGACTCAGGAGTTGTGGCTCACAGGCTCTAGAGCGCAGGCTCAGTAGTTGTGGCACACGGGCTTAGTTGCTCGCGGCATGTGGGATCTTCCTGGACCAGGGCTCAAACCTGTGTCCCCTGCATTGGGAGGTAGATTCTTAAGCACTGCACCACCAGGGAAGCCCAAGAGCTAGTAGAACTTTCTTGGCAGAGGGGGAGGGGACATTTCGGGACAATATGTTTCTTATCTCTACCATGTTTTGAAATGTCAGAGGGTTTATAAGCAATATTGTAACCTGGTGAGGACCAGACTAGAGATAACAATCTTACATTTCTGCCACAACATGGGAGTTAGAGGTTCTGCTGTAAGGCTATGGATTTAGGCACCTGCTTCCTGATTTTCTGAACACTCACCATTCTCACAGTTTGCTCCCAGCCTGCTATATTTCACATCAACCAAAATTTTATGTAGATAGTGATATAGATGTGGATGTAGATACACACGTAGATGTAGATGATATAGATATAGATTTAGATGATATAGATGTAGAATAGACGTAGATGATATACATATAGCATAGATGTAGATGGTATAGATATAGAGTAGATGGTGATGGTATAGTTATAGAAAAGATGTAGATGTATGGATATAGAATAAATGTAGTTGATATATAGAATAGATGTAAATGGTATAGATACAGAATAGATGTAGATGGTATAGTTATAGAATAGATGTAGATGGTATAGATATAGAATAAATGTAGTTGATATAGATACAGGATAGATGTAGATATTAAGCAAAGAGAAGCAGCCTCCATGTACTCGCCTTAGTTTCCTGACTCTGTCTTTTTAAGCGAATTCTTTTGAAAGTAATGTCAGATGAAGGGAAGAATAGAGAAGACTTAGATGTCTTTATAAATAAAGCATCTGATATGAAAGGGTTAAACAGCCATCTGTACTTAGGAAAACCGAAGGGAACAAGGTAAGAATCTGCTGTGTCAGTAAAGAAAGAAGATGAGGATAAGGAAAAAAACACAAAAGCGATTAAGAGAATAATAAAGGCTTTTTGTATACCTGCCCTGGCATGGAAGGCAAGAACGGTGCCAATGTGAGCCCACTGACAAAGGGGAGGCATATTAAATAAACGATTAGTACAAAATGACCCACACGCTGAGCTTCACTCACAGAGAAAAAGACAGAGAAGCAGCAGTGGACAATTAAGAACTACTGTGATAAGATCAGAAAGCGGTGGGAGCAGAGGCCAGAAAGGCGGAGGGCTTGGGGAGCTGGGATGCAGGCAAATTAGCAGGGCGCTGATTTCCAGAGAGCCCAGGGAATTTGTAGTGAACCTGGACTGCCACAGCTGACTCATCGGCAGACACAGTAGGGTGGGGTCCCGGGGGCTGCAGAGAGCAAAAGCGCAACTCCAAATTTCTCAAGAGGCCTGAGAAACAAGTAGCCAGTGCCAAGAAATAGTAGCATCAAGCTGTATCTCTGTGAGTGCACAGTCCATGGAGAATATATGTAAATACATTCTATCTGCAAGTTAATCCTACCTAAAGCAAGGCAGATCTGTTTAAACAACTGCATAAAGAAATAAGTAGGTAGGATAAAGTATACCAGTCATAAAGTTGGTATGTTTATATAATTGGACTAGAGTGATAACAAATTAGAACAAGTCCTTCATCAGAATTCAGAGGGCTAGATTCCATTTCCTGTTATTATTTCTAGTGTTACTGAAAACAATTACCTCTAATTTATGATTGACCATGTACCAGGCGCTAGTGCTAAAGCATTCTACATATAATAAACTCCTTAAACCCTCAGAACATCCTTATGGTGTAAGTTTATTTTCATTTTACGAGTAAGAAAACTGGAGCTCAAAGAGATTAAATGAATTTCATAAATTCACATCACTAGCACATGGCAGAGGAAAGACAACCCAGATCTGTGTGCCACCGAGCAAGCCTCAATCCTGTCCCCAGCTCACAGTGGAACCCGGAATGGGTCCCTTTACTTCCTATAGCCTTGATTTTTTTTCACATTTGTGCCATGTAATGGGGATGGGGTGTCACTAGAAGTTCTTCAGTAGTATGTGGATGGCATCTGTGGTAGAAAGAGCAAAGGTTTAGAATTTGGATAGAACTGAGTTTAGATCCCTCCAGCACCAGGATGCTGGATAACCCATCTGTGCCTCAGCTTCCACATATATAAAGAGGAAAAATCACACCTAACTCATAGAGCTGTTGTAGAATTCAATGGTGCCCAGTAGCTTTAATATTCTATAATTTTAGTCTAAAATAAATCGACCTGACTGTAATTACATGAAAACCGAAAGGTAATTTATGAAAAAAAAATTTTTTAAATTAATGTAATAAGTTAAATTTATTGAAAAATCATTAGTTTCTGAATGTGTTATATAGAGTGTGAGATGCTGTAATAATAAATTACTTTAAAGGGGGCATTCAGCCTTTGATATTCCACAATTTAGAAAGAAAAGTTATAAAGGCTTTATTCCCTTAAGTCACTCAAAATTGAATTCTGAATCTCATAGCAGATTCCAGAACCTCTGAGGATAATGAGGAAATTATCTTCCAAAGACTCTGTTTTCATTGAAGTAAAACATTGCATTACCCAGTCACTTCCAATCAAGGGAGTGTGTTCATGTAATAGAAATATTTGGGGAAATTTATGCTATTTTGCCCTAGGACAATGAACTTAATATTTTTTTTAGTGCAGCCAGCATTTATCTTTGTAACTTCTTTCCCACACCAACTTAAAATCCTTTATTAGCCATCATTTACTTCAAGAGAGCAGGTGAAATCACAAATTGAATTTAAGTAGTTTCTTGATGTCCTTTATAATACTTGATTTGGTCAAAATCAGTCCTCCCCTTAATCAGTTATTGCAGAGTAGGGAGACAAACAGGAACTGCCAGATGGCTGAATTGGAACAAAACTCAGTCTTCATTCCCCCACCGAAAATGTAGAAATGAAGGAAGTGTGATAGCAACCAAGACTAACATCTTCCACTTCCTAATGATACAGTGATCTGAGAGAAGAATGATTTCAGATGATATTTACTGAGCACTGACTATGTAGATGTTTTCCTAAGATGTGGGATTAGCAGATGCAAACGGGTATATATAGAATGGCACAGGGAACTATATTCAATATCCTGTGATAAACCATAATGGAAAAGAACATGAAAAAGAATGTATATATATATATAACTGAGTCACTTTGCTGTACAGCGGTAATTAACACAACACTGTAATTCAACTATACTTCAATAAAAAATAAATTTAAAAAAGAAAAAAAAAAAGAATTCATAGTGCTCAAATGCTTCATCACATTTGACGCATGAAACAACACTGTGAGATGAGTGGTCACCGTTTCCCTCATTTTATAGCTGAGGAAATTGAAGCACAGAGAAGTAGATCGCTTCCCAGGAGTTTTTAACCCAGGCAGTACTGCTCTGGAACCCAAGCTTTTAACCACTGTGCCATGCCTGGGCCACCTCTGGCGTGGTCAGAGCTAGCTCCTGCCCTGGCTTAGCCAAGAATGCCATGGGTATTCATTCTAAAGGCTCCCTTCAAAAAGTTAATTACCATTTATAATATAATATTTTATTAAAGTAAAAACGCTCATATCTGTGTACCCTGTTACTGGTCACAAAGCATCTGATATACATCCATTCCTTGGACTCTTATGACATAGGTAGGTGCAAACACTGTTAATTTCAGGTAAGAAAATAAGCTCAGAGGTATGAAATGACTTGCCAGTGTCACCCAGCTTTTTTGGTGACATAGAAAGGATGAAATCTAAGAACTTCTGACTCTCACTCCAGGGCTCCTTGTGCTATAGCAGCCTTCCCTGAGGAAAAAAATCAAACCCTGGAATCTGCCGGTAGTTCTGTAACCAGGAACCTGCACCTCACAGCACTTCTGGGACAGCAATATTGATACTCAATGAGCACTTATTTTCTACCAGGGACTACGTAAAGCATTTTATTTTATTAATCTTGTTGAAGCCACCTTCTCAATCCTAGGATGTAAGTCTAGTTAACACTTGTATTTTAAAAGTGAGGAAATTGAAGCTCAGATTAAACAACTTATCCCAGGCTACACGTCAACTAAGTGTTCTGGGAACCACATGACCCAAGCTGGACCTGATACTTGAACACATATCCATTTGATTGCAAAACCAATCTTCTTCAACGCTAAGACATGAAGGTGTCCTTCCAGAACCTACAGAGCCATGGTCTGTTTCTAACATAGCCCTGAGATGCTGTATTAGTTATCTATTGATGTATGACAATATCACTACAAACTTAGGAGCTAAAACAACACACATGTATTATCTCACAGTTCCGGTGGGTCAAAAATCCAGATACTTACTGTTTGGATCCTCTGCAAGCCTGCAGTTAAGGAGTCTGCTAGGGCTGTGGGCTCGTCTCAAAGCTTGATTGGGAAAAGAGTCCCTTCCAAGTTCACGTGGTGGTTGGCAGGATTCAGGTCCTTCAGGCTATAAACTGAGGGCCTCTGTTTCTTGCAGAAAAGAATGAATTTAGTAGAATGAAAAGTAGACCCAAGGCTGCTCCCAGTTCCTAGATGGTTTTTGGCCAGAAGCCATCCTCAGTTCCTTGACACATGGGCCTCCACCACATGGCCTCTTGCTACATCAAACACAGCAAGGGTCTCCCAGAATGACAGTTTATGATCTTAGGTAAAAATAACATCCTATCATCTTTGCCATATTCCATTGGTAGGAAGCAAGTCATAGGTCCTGCCCACACTCAAAAAGGGAATTACTCTGTGAGTACGAGAGGCAAGGATAATTGGAAGCATCCCGGAGTTTGGATAGCCAAACATATAAGTCTGAGGACATTTCTGATTTGATGGTGCCCCCCTCTCTCCTTAACAAATCTTCAAAGAGCAAACAAGAAAGATAATTTCTGTTTCTTTCATAAAATTCAAAGACATCTGTAACACAAACCACAATATAGAGAAGAGTCCCCATATTCTAGGACAGGTTTCATAGGGGTGCTCAAAGGGGCAAGAGAGGATGCCTGTGGCTTTAGGGTTTAGACAAAGCTAGCAGAAAAGAGTTCTAAAAACATGGGCACATTATTAGGGGCAAAACCACAGTGTGGTAGTACGATTTTCCATAGTTTCTTTTTGGTACAAATCCTTGAGAAGTTGAGAAGGTACGGCTAAACGAGGAATCACACAGACAAGCCACGTTTGCGAGAAGCAGTCTATCAGGATGCCAAGGGGAAAGAGAGAGGCTCTAAATTGGGAATCTTCTGCTGTGCCAACCTGGTTTGGCTCGGGAGAAAGGAACACTAGAGGAAGGCACTCATGCAGACACAGTCCCATCAGAGAGAAACTTCCTGTTGGCCTGGATGGAGCCCTGGCCCTCGCGGACACACATCTTCTGCAAATAACCGGTCTAGAAAAGGTACAGCTCATTCAAAGATGATTGCTTAAATAAGTGCAAAACCATCAGTTACTTATGGTTAACTTACGGTTAAGAATAAAAGCAACAGGAAAAGAAAAAGCAGTTGAAAATACATGCACAAGAAGACTGTTGTATCAGAGCAGATGGAAAATCTGACCAAACTAATATCACATTTAAAAAATAGTAATAATTAATCACCTCCATAAAAACAAGTCTTTAGAGCAAAGATCAAAGAGTTCAGAGAAACATGTCAAGACAAGAGAAGTAGATAAAATATGAGCCAGCAAAAAAGAAAACTAAAAACTATTACAAAAACAAAAAACAAATTGAAAGCACCACAAATGTGAAGAAACCCTTCTGAAAACATAGCAAGGATGTGAAGAACAGAACAGAGAAACAGCAAACAAAACGGCTGAAAATTTAAAAAAATGAAATCAAAGTAAATAAGTGCTTAAAGAGGATTAGAGAGAAAAAAAGAAATGTAAAAGGTACACATAATTAGTGACCCAAAAGAATATAATCCAAATAAAGGGACAAAAACATTATTTAAATATATAGTTAAATAAAATTTTACAATAATGAAAGAAATTTTGGCTCTATCTATTGAAAAGACAAACTGCCCCATAACCAACAGCAGAGATAATCTGATAAAATTACAGGGAAATAGAGAAAGAAATAAAGACTTCAAAGATAAAGAATCGGGGGACCTTGAAGATGGCGGAAGAGTAAGACGCGGAGATCGCCTTCCTCCCCACGGATACACCAGAAATACATCCACACGTGGAACAACTCCTACAGAACTCCTACTGAAGGCTGGCAGAAGACCTCAGACCTCCCAAAAGGCAAGAAACTCCCCACGTAACTGGGTAGGGCAAAAGAAAAAACAGAGACAAAAGAATAAGGACGGCACCTGCACCAGTGGGAGGGAGCTGTGAAGGAGGAAAAGTTTCCACACACTAGGAAGCCCCTCCGCGGGCGGAGACTGCGGGAGGCAGAGGGGGGAGTTTCGGGACCGCGGAGTAGTGCACAGCGACGGGTGCGGAGGGCAAAGCGGGGAGATTCCTGCACAGACGATCGGTGCCGACCAGCACTCACCAACCGGAGAGGCTTGCTGCTCACCCACCGGGGCGGGCGGGGCTGCGAGCTGAGGCTCGGGTTTTGGTTTTGGACGGAGCTCAGGGAGAGGACTGGGGTTGGCGGCTTGAACATAGCCTGAAGGGGTTAGTGCACCACGACTAGCCGGGAGGGAGTTCGGGGAAAAGCCTGCACCGGCCGAAGAGGCAAGAGACTTTTTCTTCCCTCTTTGTTTCCTGGTGCGCGAGGAGAGGGGTTTAAGAGCGCTGCTTAAAGGAACTCCAGAGACGGGCGCGAGCCGCGGCTAAAAGCGCGAACCCCAGAGACGGGCGCGAGCCGCGGCTGAGGGCGCGAGCCCCCGAGACGGGCGCGAGCCGCGGCTACAACCGCGGACCCCAGAGACGGGCGGGAGACGCTAAGGCTGCTGCTGCCGCCACCAAGGGGCCTGTGTGCGAGCACAGGTCACTCTCCACACCCCTCTTCCGCGGAGCCTGTGCAGCCCGCCACTGCCAGGTTCCCGGGATCCAGGGACAACTTCCCCGGGACAGCGCACGGCGGGCCTCAGGCTGGTGCAACGTCACGCCGGCCTCTGCCGCAACGTCACGCTGCCCCTGCCGCCGCAGGCCGGCCCCGCACGCAGTGCCCCTCCTTCCCCCATCCCCCAACCCCCGGCCTGAGTGAGCCGGAGGCCCCGAATCAGCGGCTCCTTTAACCCCGTCCTGTCTGAGCGAAAAAACAGACGCCCTCCAGCGACCTACACGCAAGAGGCAGGGCCAAATCCAAAGCTGAGCTCCTGTGAGCTGTGAGAACAAACAAGAGAAAGGGAAATCTCTCCCAGCAGCCACAGAAGCAGCGGATTAAAGCTCCACAATCAACTTGATATACCCTGCATCTGTGGAATACCTGAATAGACAAGGAATGATCCCAAATTGAAGAGGTGGAATTTAGGAGCGAGATCTATGATTTTTTTCCCTTTTCCTCTTTTTGTGAATGTGTACGTGTATGCTTCTGTGTGACATCTAGTCTGTATACTCTAGCTTCCACCATTTGTCCTAGGGCTCTATCCGTCCATGACTTTTTTAAAAAATTCTTTTTCTTAATAATTAAGTTTAATTGTAATAACTTTATTATACTTTACCTTCGTTCTTTCTTTCTTTCCTTCCTTCCCTCCCTCCTTTAGACAACGAATCACCCCAAATTGAGGAGGTGGTCTCAGGGAGGAGGATTTATGATTTTTCCCCCTTTACCTCTTTTTGTGAAGGTGTATGTGTATGCTTCTGTGTAAGCTTTTCTCTGTATAGCTTTGCTTCCAACATTTGTCCTAAGGTTCTATCCGTCCCTTTTTTTTTTTTCTAAATATTTTTTAATTCAATAACTATATTATACTTTATTTTATTTTTACTGTATCATCTTTCTTTCTGTCTTTTTTTTCCTTCTTTCCCTCCTTCCTTCCTTCCTCCCTCCCTCCCTCCCTCCCTCCTTTCTTTCCTTCTTTGCTTCTTTCTTCCTTCCTTTCCTCCTTTCCCTCTTTCTTTACTCATACTTCTACTAATTCTCCCTACTTTTTCTCCCTTTTATTCTGAGCTGTGTGGATGAAAGGCTCTTGGTGCTCCAGCCAGGAGTCAGGGCTCTGCCTCTGAGGTAGGAGAGCCAACTTCAGGACACTGGTCAACAAGAGACCTCCCAGCTCCACATAATATTAAACGGTGGAAATATCCCAGAGACCTCCATCTTAACACCAGCACCCAGCTTCACTCAACGACCAGCAAGCCATAGTGCTGGACAACCTATGCCAAACAACTAGCAAAACAGGAACACAACCCCACCCATTAGCAGAGAGGCTGCCTAAAATCATAATAAGGCCACAGACACCCCAAAACACACCACCAGACGTGAACCTGCCCACTAGAGAGACAAGATCCAGCCTCATCCAGCACAACACAGGCACTAGTCCCCTCCACCAGGAAGCCTACACAACCCACTGAAACAACCTTAGCCACTGGAGACAGACATCAAAAACAACGGGAACTACGAAAGTGCAGCCTGCAAAAAGGAGACCCCAAACACAGTAAGATAAGCAAAATGAGAAGACAGAAAAACACACAGCAGATGAAGGAGCAAGATAAAAACCCACCAGACCTAACAAATGAAGAGGAAATAGGCAATCTACCTGAAAAAGAATTCAGAATAATGATAGTAAGGATGATCCGAAATCTTGGAAGTAGAATGGACAAAATGCAAGAAACAGTTAACAAGGACCTACAAGAACTAAAGATGAAACAAGCAACGATGAACAATGCAATAAATGAAATTAAAATCACTCTAGATAGGATCAATAGCAGAATAACTGAGGCAGAAGAACGGATAAGTGACCTGGAAGATAAAGTAGTGGAAATAACTACTGCAGAGCAGAATAAAGAAAAAAGAATGAAAAGAACTGAGGACAGTCTCAGAGACCTCTGGGAAACGCACCAACATTCGAATTATAGGGGTTCCAGAAGAAGAAGAAAGAAAGAAAGGGACTGAGAAAATATTTGAAGAGATTATAGTTGAAAACTTCCCTAATATGGGAAAGGAAATAGTTAATCAAGTCCAGGAAGCACAGAGGGTCCCATACAGGATAAATACAAGGAGAAACACGCCAAGACACATATTAATCAAACTGTCAAAAATTAAATACAAAGAAAGCATATTAAAAGCAGCAAGGGAAAAACAACAAATAACACACAAGGGAATCCCCATAAGGTTAACAGCTGATCTCTCAGCAGAAACCCTACAAGCCAGAAGGGAGTGGCAGGACATACTGAAAGTGATGAAGGAGAATAGCCTGAAACCAAGACTACTCTACCCAGCAAGGATCTCATTCACATTTGATGGAGAAATTAAAACCTTTACAGACAAGCAAAAGCTGAGAGAGTTCAGCACCACCAAACCAGCTTTACAACAAATGCTAAAGGAACTTCTCTAGACACGAAACACAAGAGTAGGAAATGACCTATAGTAGCGAACCCAAAACAATATATAAAATGGAAATAGGAACATACATATCGATAATTACCTTAAATGTAAATGGACTAAATGCTCCCACCAAAAGACACAGATTGGCTGAATGGATACAAAAACAAGACCCTTATATATGCTGTCTACAAGAGACCCACTTCAGACCTAGAGACACATACAGACTGAAAGTAAGGGGATGGAAAAAGATATTCCATGCAAATGGAAACCAAAAGAAAGCTGGAGTAGCAATTCTCATATCAGACAAAATAGACTTTAAAATAAGGACTATTAAAAGGGACAAAGAAGGACACTACATAATGATCAAGGGATCGATCCAAGAAGAAGATATAACAATTGTAAATATTTATGCACCCAACATAGGAGCACCTCAATACATAAGGCAAATACTAACAGCCATAAAAGGGGAGATCAACAGTAACACATTCATAGTAGGGGACTTTAACACCCCACTTTCACCCATGGACAGATCATCCAAAATGAAAATAAATAAGGAAACACAAGCTTTAAATGATACATTAAACAAGATGGACTTAATTGATATTTATAGGACACTCCATCCAAAAACAACAGAATACACATTTTTCTCAAGTGCTCATGGAACATTCTCCAGGATAGATCATATCTTGGGTCACAAATCAAGCCTTGGTAAATTTAAGAAAACTGAAATTGTATCAAGTATCTTTTCCGACCACAACGCCATGAGACTAGATATCAATTACAGGAAAAGATCTGTAAAAAATACAAACACATGGAGGCTAAACAATACACTACTTAATAATGAAGTGATCACTGAAGAAATCAAAGAGGAAATAAAAAAATACCTAGAAACAAATGACAATGGAGACACAACGACCCAAAACCTATGGGATGCAGCAAAAGCAGTTCTAAGGGGGAAGTTTATAGCAATACAAGCCCACCTTAAGAAGCAGGAAACATCTCGAATAAACAACCTAACCTTGCACCTCAAGCAATTAGAGAAAGAAGAACAAAAAAACCCCAAAGCTAGCAGAAGGAAAGAAATCATAAAAATCAGATCAGAAATAAATGAAAAAGAAATGAAGGAAACAATAGCAAAGATCAATAAAACTAAAAGCTGGTTCTTTGAGAAGATAAACAAAATAGATAAACCACTAGCCAGACTCATCAAGAAAAAAAGGGAGAAGACTCAAATCAATAGAATTAGAAATGAAAAAGGAGAAGTAACAACTGACACTGCAGAAATAAAAAAAATCATGAGAGATTACTACAAGCAACTCTATGCCAATAAAATGGACAATCTGGAAGAAATGGACAAATTCTTAGAAATGCACAACCTGCCAAGACTGAATCAGGAAGAAATAGAAAATATGAACAGACCAATCACAAGCACTGAAATTGAAACTGTGATTAAAAAACCTTCCAACAAACAAAAGCCCAGGACCAGATGGCTTCACAGGTGAATTCTATCAAACGTTTAGAGAAGAGCTAACACCTATCCTTCTCAAACTCTTCCAAAATATAGCAGAGGGAGGAACACTCCCAAATTCCTTCTACGAAGCCACCATCACCTTGATACCAAAACCAGACAAGGATGTCACAAAGAAAGAAAACTACAGGCCAATATCACTGATGAACATAGATGCAAAAATCCTCAACAAAATACTAGCAAACAGAATCCAACAGCACATTAAAAGGATCATACACCATGATCAAGTGGGGTTTATTCCAGGAATGCAAGGATTCTTCAATATACGCAAATCTATCAATGTGATAAACCATATTAACAAATTGAAGGAGAAAAACCATATGATCATCTCAATAGATGCAGAGAAAGCTTTCGACAAAATTCAACACCCATTTATGATAAAAAACCCTCCAGAAAGTAGGTATAGAGGGAACTTTCCTAAACATAATAAAAGCCATATATGACAAGCCCACAGCAAACATCATCCTCAATGGTGAAAAACTGAAAGCATTTCCACTAAGATCAGGAACAAGACAAGGTTGCCCACTCTCACCACTCTTATTCAACATAGTTTTGGAAGTTTTAGCCACAGCAATCAGAGAAGAAAAGGAAATAAAAGGAATCCAAATCGGAAAAGAAGAAGTAAAGCTGTCACTGTTTGCAGATGACATGATGCTATACATAGAGAATCCTAAAGATGCTACCAGAAAACTACTAGAGCTAATCAATGAATTTGGTAAAGTAGCAGGATACAAAATTAATGCACAGAAATCTCTGGCATTCCTATATACTAATGATGAAAAATCTGAAAGTGAAATCAAGAAAACACTCCCATTTACCATTGCAACAAAAAGAATAAAATATCTAGGAATAAACCTACCTAAGGATACGAAAGACCTGTATGCAGAAAATTATAAGACACTGATGAAAGAAATTAAAGATGATACAAATAGATGGAGAGATATACCATGTTCTTGGATGGGAAGAATCAACATTGTGAAAATGACTCTACTACCCAAAGCAATCTACAGATTCAATGCAATCCCTATCAAACTACCACTGGCATTTTTCACAGAACTAGAACAAAAAATTTCGCAATTTGTATGGAAACACAAAAGACCCCGAATAGCCAAAGCAATCTTTAGAACGAAAAAAGGAGCTGGAGGAATCAGGCTCCCTGACTTCAGACTATATTACAAAGCAACAGTAATCAAGACAGTATGGTACTGGCACAAAAACAGAAAGATAGATCAGTGGAACAGGATAGAAAGCCCAGAGATAAACCCACGCACATATGGACACCTTATCTTTGATAAAGGAGGCAGGAATGTACAGTGGAGAAAGGACAGCCTCTTCAATAAATGGTGCTGGGAAAACTGGACAGGTACATGTAAAAGTATGAGATTAGATCACTCCCTAACACCATACACAAAAATAAGCTCAGAAATGGATTAAAGACCTAAATGTAAGGCCAGAAACTATCAAACTCTTAGAAGAAAACATAGGAAGAACACTCTATGACATAAATCACAGCAAGATCCTTTCTGACCCACCTCCTAGAGTAATGGAAATAAAAACAAAAATAAACAAATGGGACCTAATGAAACTTCAAAGCTTTTGCACAGCAAAGGAAACCATAACCAAGACCAAAAGACAACCCTCAGAATGGGAGAAAACATTTGCAAATGAAGCAACTGACAAAGGATTAATCTCCAAAATTTACAAGCAGCTCATGCAGCTCAATAACAAAAAAACAAACAACCCCATCCAAAAATGGGCAGAAGACCTAAATAGACATTTCTCCAAAGAAGATATACAGACTGCCAACAAACACATGAAAGAATGCTCAACATCATTAATCATTAGAGAAATGCAAATCAAAACTACAATGAGATATCATCTCACACCAGTCAGAATGGCCATCATCAAAAAATCTAGAAACAATAAATGCTGGAGAGGGTGTGGAGAAAAGGGGACACTCTTGCACTGCTGGTGGGAATGTGAATTGGTTCAGCCACTGTGGAGAACAGTATGGAGGTTCCTTAAAAAAACTACAAATAGAATTACCATATGACCCAGCAATCCCACTACTTGGAATATACCCTGAGAAAACCAAAATTCAAAGAGAGTCATGTACCAAAATGTTCATTGCAGCTCTATTTACAATAGCCAGGACATGGAAACAACCTAAGCGCCCATCATCGGATGAATGGATAAAGAAGATGTGGCACATATACACAATGGAATATTACTCAGCCTTAAAAAGAAATGAAATTGAGCTATTTGTAATGAGATGGATAGACCTAGAATCTGTCATACAGAGTGAAGTAAGTCAGAAAGAAAAGACAAATACCGTATGCTAACACATATATATGGAATTTAAGGGAAAAAAATGTCATGAAGAACCTAGGGGTAAGATAGGAATAAAGACGCAGACCTACTGGAGAACGGACTTAAGGATATGGGGAGGGGGAAGGGTGAGTTTTTGACAGGGCGAGAGAGAGTCATGGACATATACACACTAACAAACGTAGTAAGGTAGATAGCTGGGGGGAAGCAGCCGCAAGGCACAGGGATATTAGCTCGGTGCTTTGTGACAGCCTGGAAGGGGTGGGATGGGGAGAGTGGGAGGGAGGGAGACGCAAGAGTGAAGACATATGGGAACATATGTATATGTATAGCTGATTCACTTTGTTGTAAAGCAGAAACTAACACACCATTGTAAAGCAATTATACCCCAATAAAGATGTTTAAAAAAAAAAATAAATAAATAAATAAAGGGGAAAAAAAAAAAAGATAAAGAATCTTTTGGGCAACTAGACAAAATGTTTGAGTCACCTAAAAAGAAAAAAAAAGCTAAAGGATAAGTAGACTAAGTGATAAATGGCTAAGCAATGAAAAAAGAAAAAAAAAAAAAACCAGTTAAGTAATAAATGTTTCAAAGTCCTTGAGGAAAGATATAACCCCAAAATTTTATACTCTGAAAAAATTAGTTCAAATATAAAGACAGCATGAAAATCTCTATTGAACCATGCTAGAACTTAGAATACTTACCATGAGTACTTCTTGGAGAAAGTATGAGGACAAACTTTAGCCAACTAAGTAATAAATGGAGAAACCACAGCAAAAGGCAGCAGTGAGCACTGAATCCTTAAATTTGTCACAAACTCAACCAGATGTGGACATTAGAGATACCGAACAAAATGAAATGTTAGGAATCTTTACTACCATGTACATATGAAATAACTAGCAAAGTTTAGGAGGGTAAATGAAGACAAATGGTGGAAATAATGTATTATGATTTATCTTTTATGGCTAGGTAAAAAAATATACTATTTTAAAGTTCTACACCAAGCCCATAAATATATAAATATATGGGAAAAACAGGAATTTTAACTTAAAAAATTATATAGGAAGTAGAAATTGAATGGTTTAGAAGAGGGAGGATACGAGGAGAAAGAGGAAGTATACTAATGTTATCTTCTTATTGAAGATAATCGAGATACTACCTGCAGAAATAGAAGACTGGTGTATTTTATAAAGGTATAGATATCAAATGACTGCTAGAACAAATACATAAAACTCTAAAATATATATCATGCATACTTATGTATTACATAATTTTGTATAATTGTGATGATTGATTTTATGTGTCAACTTTGTTGACATGGTGCCCAGATATTTGGCAAAAAAATTATTCTGGATGTTTCTGTGAAAGTGGTTTTGGATGAGATTAACATTGAAATTGGTGAACTTTGAGTAAAGCAGATTACCCTCCATAATATGGGTGGGCCTCATTTAATCAGATAAAGGTCTTAATAGAACAAAAACTTTCCTCTTGTGAGCAAGAAGGAATTCTGCCAGCAGACTGCCCTGGGACTCAAACTGCATCTCTTTCCTGGGTCTCCAGTCTACTGGTCAACCTTGCATATTTTGGACTTGCCAAACTTCTACGTTTGCATTAGACATTTCCTTAAAATAAATTTCTTTCTCTATTTCCCTGGAGAACTCTGACTAATACAATAGTATGATGTTGTGGTGTGGTCTGTGTGTGTGTTTTGTGTGTAAAATTTTAGGGTCATATGAGTTATAATACGTAATTCTAAATTATGCATAACTCTAACCTGTGGTAAAATTGACCATATATTTTTTTACAAGATCCCAAAAATAATTTGCAAAATTGACCATTTATTAGGCCCAAAAGAAAGTCAATACATTCCAAAATGTAGAATGAGTATACTCACTATTCTCTGGTCACAATACAATAGAACTAGAAATCAAAGCTAGAAAAATATAAGAAAACCTCTCCCTTATACAACAATTAGTTCAAATAGGAAAAGCGAAATTGTATCTCATCAACAAAATAAACATAATTAAAACAGTGTCATAATCTATGAGCAGTGCTCAAAAATGTACATTTATATTAATAAACAAGAAAAAAAGTTTATGCTTACATATTTCAATAATAAACAAGAAAATATACTTAAATAAACTTACATTAATAAATATGAAAGAATAAAAGTAATCCAGAAGGTAAAAAAAGAACAATAAAATGTCTAAAAAGCAAAGGAAGAAAATATTATAAATGAAAACAGAAATTCACAATTTGTAAAATAGAATAATGATAAAAAAAAAAACCCAACACATCAACTAACATTAAAAAGGTAGAATGATGTAGAAGAGACATTCTTTTTTTTTTTTTTTTTTTTTGCGGTACGCGGGCCTCTCTGTTGCGGTCTCTCCCGTTGCGGAGCACAGGCTCTGGATGCGCAGTCTCAGCGGTCATGGCTCACGGGCCCAGCCACTCCGCAGCATGTAGGATCTTCCCGGACCGGGGCACGAACCTGCGCCCCCTGCATCGGCAGACGGACTCTCAACCACTGTGCCACCAGGGAAGCCCATGGAGGACTCTTAAAAGTAAAGAGACCCTTGGCCTCATTGGTAAAAGAAGTGAAATGTAAAATGATAATGTTATCCTTTTTTTAACCATCTAGATAATATAAAATCAAATATTTGGAAACATTATGTTGGCAATAATATAGAGTAACAGGCACTCTCCTCACATAGCTGGTGGTGAGGTAAATTGATAGAATCTCTGTGAAAGCAATTTGGCCATATCTATCAAATTATAAAGCATATATTCTTTTACCCAGCAATTCTACTTTTAGGACATTATCTCATATATATACTAGCATACATATGAATGATATGTACACAGTTATTCATTACAGCATTGTTTATAAAAGCAATCTGTTGGAAACTATCTACCAATAGAGAACTTTAAAAAATTGATACATTCTTATATTTCAATACTATATAGCTATTTAAAAAGGATAAGACTGTTCAATATGAATAGAAATGGACTAATCTCCAAGGTATTATATATTGTTAAATAAAAAGATCAGAGTGTAAAGGAGTCAGTTCAGAATGCTAACTTCTGCTTTCTTAAAGAATAGGAAACATTTATACATGTTTTTGCTTATGCATAGAATTTGATAGGCAGGATACACAAGAAATTGATAACAGCAGTTACCTTTTGAGAAGGAAACTAGGTAGGAGGTGTGACAATGGAAGACAATCCTACCTTTTACTATCAACCTTTTTGAATATTTTTGTTTTTTGTACCATACTCATATTATTATTTAAAATGAATGACTAAGTGTTAAGAAAAGAGAAAAATGATATGAGAGCTCACTATGGGATTTGAATTCTAATCAAAATGGCTCAGAATTATTTATCACTATCCCCCTGCCCATGGCTCCCCCGCTAACTGCTGTGGTTCAAGATCCATTTCTCTGATTCTTAAGGATTTAAAACTCAGTCCTGTATAGCTTTGGGATGTACCAGTTGGTCAGCTTTTGGGTCTTTAACTTAAGCCCCATCAGTTCTGAGGCTAGTAGATCATTGACTCTTGTTGGTACCAAGGATCTACAGAAATGAGACGTAACTCAGGAGCTCAGGAGGAAATGCAGAAAAACGGGGAGGTCCAAGGATCTGTTCAGACCAATTGCCAACTCAGAGGTTTTCTTGAGACACTGATCAGCAGACTGCCCCACCCTGACAGGGGAAGGGTCCACTACCCCCTTTCTCACCCCTCCTGCTGATCCAAACCACCCTTAATGAGACTGAACAAAGCAAGTTGTTGGACTTTGACGTGAGGACTAAAGCAATGTCCTTTCTCTAGGGCAGTAAACATGATTTATTTGGGTTTCGTTGGTTCCAAAATCCATTGTCTCCTGAAATCTAATTTGCCATTGTGCCCTAAGCTTATTTGGGGCTAGGTGGAACAGAAATTAGTGCGAGGTACCAGAGTCTCCATGCAGGTCCCAACAGATTGGTCAATCTTAATAACCTCATTAATAACCAGAAGGAGGTTGGGAAACAGCCTGGTTGGAAATGGGTGGGAACATTTCTGAAAAGAGTCTCTGCTTTTATTCTCATGTTATTAGCACCCAATGCATTTTTTTTAAAATTGTGATCAAATGTAATCTTTAGGACTGTGAACCATTTTTTTTCTTTCAGAACTGTTAGCAGCTCCAATGAAGAGAATACAGAGAGACTTGCCAGCACAGGGAAAGTGCAATTCCAGGGGATCTAGGGGTTGCCACATGGCCACACTCCCTTAGCCTCCCCTGGGTTCTAATTTCTGGATTAGAGCAAGGAAATCCACTAGGAATAGGTTTTCCTAGATAAGCTGTTTTTTACTTGTCTGTTCCTCCTATCCAAGAGAAGTTATACTCCTAAGTCAGTATTGCAGAAAAAGTAAAACTACGTTCATCCTGTCATCCATTGCATGAAATCCTTACTAAGCACATATTGAACAGTGGTAAGTGAAAGAGAGGAAGCCTATGGCACAAAAGAAATGTAAGACTCATCTCTGCCCACCAGGAATTTACAAGTCTAGTTGGTAAGATCTTAAGAACGCACAGGAAAAGAACCAGAGAAAATGCACATTTGTGCTTGATTATTAATTGACATCACACATCCATGTTCAATGACTGACAGGTTTCCGAACATTCAGTCTCTGCTGGAAGAATGTCTAGGAGTTTGGCACCAGTGGGCCTGTGTTAAATGACCTTCCTTAGTCAGGCTGCAACATAGTTTTCAAACAGAGCTCTTGTGTTCCCTTGAAAGAGAGAAAAGAGGAAACTTAATATCTCTGAGAGCAGTTGCATTGTTTCTCAGTGTGCTGGGGGAGTCAGCTGATAAATAATATCCAGAGGCCCTCTCAGGGGTGAAAGGTTGATTTCATATTAGGGTGTCAACAATGGGGGGAATGATGGTCAGGAAGAGTTTATACCTTCCTTCACTGTTCCTTTGGATCTCTCAGAACTGAAACCCACGAGGATGTGGATAGGATCTTTCTTCCTGCCTAACACAAAGCATAGAGTCCTCCATTTCCAGAAGTATAGCAGGGATTTGGAGAATTTCCTGCTGCACTCCTAGCTCTATGTCACTGACCAGTTACCCAATTTTTCTGGTCTATAAAATGAAAATGTTAGTATCTATTGATATCTTGCAGAGTGTTTATATTGTTCAGATATAATTTATGAAATGGGTGTGACACATAGTAGGCACCCCCAAATGGTAGTTACTATTACTCTTGGGCCAGGTTACTATGCTCCTCAAAAAAAGATGGGGGGGGCTTCCCTGGTGGCACAGTGGTTGAGAGTCCACTTGCCGATGCAGGGGACACGGGTTCGTGTTCCGGTCCGGGAAGATCCCACGTGCCGCGGAGCGGCTGGGCCCGTGAGCCATGGCCGCTGAGCCTGCGTGTCTGGAGCCTGTGCTCCACAACGGGAGAGACCACGACAGTGAGAGGCCTGCGTACAGCAAAAAAAAAAAAAAAGATAGGGAAGAGAAACCAGGCTCTCCATATGACCTCTGGCACTGTTCTCATGAAGGAAGGAGACTGCTGCCTCCCGTGTCCCTGGGTCCTGGACCTTCTGGGCCACATAGGTAATAAATATTCAAACATTGGATTAGTAAATAGGCTCTACTTGCCAGTTTTGTTGTTTATTTTCACATCATTTTATTATTGTCATAAAGACCATTTGTGAATTATGTGACTGTTTTTTAGAGTTTGTATTACATAAATTTTAAAATTTAATTTCATGAAAGTGGAGGGAAAATCCCACATCGGACTACGTACCTTGATTTTTGCTCTGAACAATAGTAAGTTTAATCATAGCTCTGGTTTCTCCATAATACTGCCAAGTAAAAATTGTCACCTGCCATCTGCCTCTATAAGGATTAAGTCACAAGCCACTGCAACCTCTGACCTTCAACAACCCCTGAAAGGAGTTCAGGGTGGAGATCAGGAACGAGGCACTCTGTGCTCTGGGAAAAGCTGGCAGAACAGGCCTTCAGATATTTTCAGGAGAAGATTTTATGAGCCCAAATTCTTGCATCTTCTCATACCTGGAAAAGCACTAAAATCACTAAGAGTGACATCTGCTCCTTGTGACTAGCAGCCAGCCTCTGCCAACATGTGTGCTCGACTGCACATACCCACCTTCACTAAAATCATACACAATACTGACCTCTCCTCTGACCTCTTCAGAGCGTGTACCTCAGAGAGATCTGAGATGCTGTCTCCCAGGCTATAGGCCTCAGTTTGCCCCAAAGAAAACTTAACTCACAACTCTTATATGCATTTTTTTTCGGTCAACAATACCCAAATCAGGGTTCCTAATGGTCACTGACACCAGAAAGTTGCCAGTTTCCAAAGACCTTGGAGTGTGGCTACTGACACCAAGAGCCCACACCTGGAGCCAGGAGGGAAACTTCTGAAATCTTAAGGTGAAAGATTCTGCTTGCAAATGGCAGGTGTCCCCAACCCAGGGCAGGTGGCCTGGAAATTAGCTTTGGCCTATGTTGGCTTTACCGTAGGACAAAACAAGTATACCACTTTAGTTTCTGTGTCCCTACAGGTTTAAGAGTACTTACAGGGCTTCCCTGGTGGCGCAGTGGTTGAGAGTCTGCCTGCCGATGCACGGGACATGAGTTCCTGCCCCGGTCCGGGAGGATCCCACATGCTGCGGAGCGGCTGGGCCCGTGAGCCATGGCTGCTGAGCCTGTGCATCTGGAGCCTGTGCTCTGCAACGGGAGAGGCCACAACAGTGAGAGGCCCGCGTACCACAAAAAAAAAAAAAAAAATTACAAGCAAATTACAAATTACAAGCAAATCCAACTGCTCAGGACTGTGCTATGACTTCCATGGGCTCCTTACTCCATAAAAAAATTTTTTTAATTATATTTATGCATTGGAATAAAGACGAATATATTAAAACATTTTCTCTGACCTAAAAGATTCATTTTTTCCTGATTTTAAAAGAAATGAAAACAGTTTTATGGGCCCTATGCACTGTGCCTACTGTGCTTACTAGATAATTTGGCTCAGATGGGGTGAGAAATTTAAAAAAGGCAATGGCAGGGAGAAGAGAATTGGAAATACGAAAAAAATAAACATCGCTGAGGACCATAGAGTGGTAAGTTAGAGAAAGCAGCGAAAAAGCTAGCCGAATTCTGTAAGGTCCTCAAATGCAGTCTCACGTTCTCAGAGGTTAAAATCTCCAGGTCTTCAGAATTTGTTCATTTTACATTCAGGCTGATTACAGCTTCACACTAAGCAACAAGGTGATCACTTTTCAGAAGCAAATGTTTTTCTGATTACTTTACATTTGTGTATCTAAAACTGGAATTCCATGAATGCTAACTGCTGCAATTTGAGTTTCCAGTTGAATTGTCAAGTGGAGACTTTGTTCTCTCATTTTAAAATTTCCACATAATGTTCATGGTTTCCTCAGTTTTTTCTCCTTTCCTGTAATCCTGAGGTGTGTTTAGAAGCTGTCAGTCTCTGTCAGCCAAACTGGAGGGGGCTCCACAAAGAGCTGGGAGAATTATGGAAAACCTTATACAGCACTGTCAGAAATATCACTCTTAACTTTTCCCCAGACCTGTGTTTTTTTGGCCAGAGATATGAACACAACCAACACACCTGGCACCCTTACTTGCCAGACAGAGTCTCCGGGATGTCCCCGGAAATATTTAGTAAACCTACAATGTGGGCACCTACCCAGCCAGCCACTCCAAAGTAGGAAGATGGCTACCATTTGAGATGCTCCTTGCCATTGGGCTGTGAAGGTAAACTGTTTTTTCTAACAATCTCAGTGTTAACATGGGAACAGGCTTCCACTCACTTTCAAATCCAAATGGAACAGGATATCTACTTTCTAGAAGGAAGGAAGACATACTTCCAACCTCCATTAGTGCTATAGTTTCTGCCCCATATGAAATCACGCTCCTGCCCTGTGCTGTTCACTTCAACGTCAGAGCACCTGTTCTGAATTGTTTTCCCACTTGTGGAGACAAGGTTACATTGACTTATCCCCTCTCTTTTAACTAGCTCCCACTCTGGCCACCAATTGCATTGAGATTGTTTTCCTCTGGGGAGAAGGATGAATACTTATTGACCACTTACTGTTGGACTAGCTTTGTTCTTTCCTACGTATTATCTCACTTAATCTTCACACCTTTTGGAGGTAGAAGTAATGGTCCTTTATGGGTGAGGAAACCGAGGCGCAGAGAGATGAAGAAATTGAGAGAATTCAACCATAGAAATGAGAGGAAAGAAAAGTATGAAAGACAAAATGTACCAGATAATTAACGATATGATTTTATTCAGGCTATTGCAATAAGGAGAACATTTATTAATGAGGAACATCTCAAAAAAACGACAGGGACCTGGGTTTTGTAGAAGCAGGTAAACAAGAAAGTTATCTGTGTGTCTTATGGGAATCAGGAGGAAGGATGGAAATGGACCTTGGCTTATACAAAGGAAGGACGGTCCTTTGTGGTTAGCTGCTCCTGGGACACAAGATGGGGGCAGATCTCTTTTTTCATTTGGTTGGTTGGTTTTAGGGTTTTGGTTTTTGGCATTCATTTTTATTTTATTTTATTGAAGTATAACTGATTTACAGTGTTGTGTTACTTTCTGGTGTACAGCAAAGTGATTCAGTAATACACACACACACACACATACACACAAATGTGCATATACATATATAGCTGAATTTCTTTTCAAATTCTTTTCCATTATAGGCTATTACAAGGTACTGAACATAGTTCCCTGTGCTCTACAGTAGAACCTGTTGTTTATCTATTTATATATAGTAGTGTGGGAATTTCTTAACCGTTGCAACTTTCTGGAAGCACAAGTTTCAGAGAATTCATTTTCAGAATCTTTTTTTTCAGACAAATATCATTCATTGATGAACAACTCAGAGGTGAGCATAAACCTCTTGAGAGGGCAAAGTAGGGTCTAAGAAATAGTTTCCCAAGGATTCTTGTTAGTGTTATTCCTGTAAAACCAGCTGAACCATCTGTTGAGAAGTGGTGGCCAAGATCAGTCATTTTAGGGTTCTGGAGATCAGGCATCTTGAAAGAGGGACGTCTAAAATTAAAAAGGTAAGTATTAGCATTGAATACTGTATTAAAGAGCCAGGAGCTGAATTCTGAGGGCAGCCAGTCCAGTGGATTCCAGGTGGTTGGTAGAGGTTATTCAGCACTACTCTTTGAGTTTCTTAAAGCTTTCCAGCTGGGATGTCAATGTTTTTGGTGATGTTGTCCACTGTCTTGGTTATGTCTTGTAAAAGAGCATGTATGACCTGAGCATTTCACTGGACTCCCTTAGTGGTCCAGACGCAACTTGTCCAGGGAGAATTCTGCTGCAGTGATGAGCCCTTATAAGTTTATCGCACGTTGTTGAGCTTCAGCTTGCAGGGCCTCTTCAGATCTTAGGGAAACCTAGTGTCCTGATAGGGATCTGCGCAGTCAGGTTTTAGTTCTAGAAGTTGCTAGATTTAAACTAAAGAAGTAAAGTTGCATTGAAGTTAACATTTTTTAAATACTGAAAATATGACTAACTCTACACTGTTGTTGTCTAATATAAGGCAAAGAAGAACCAGGACTCTGATAAATAGGAACACATTATAGACAGCAAGGGCACTGACAAATCTCTAGAAACTTCCCACATGACATGCAATTTGAAATATTTGTATTAATAACATCACCCATACACATTTACCTAGGGAAGGCTAAGCATCTCTTCTGATTTGCTAACTCTTTGCTTGCATTCATCAATAGTAACATATCCAATAAATTTTATTATTTCTAGCACCTCTATTTTTACAAGGTGAAAGAACAAATCCTCTGTGATTTTCTAGGGGCCCTCTGGGAAATCTCAAAGACAGTTTTAGGTGTAAAGATATCACTTATAATTGGATTTTGGAAAGACAAAAATCAAAAGTTGCTAGGAGATTTGAACACCTAAGATAGAACTGGATCATGGGTACCTGTGTCACATCATTTTGCTTCTCATTTCAAAGTGAGAATGAAACATTCAAAAATAAACACTGAAGTTGACATGTTCTTTTCTAAGTGATAAGCTTTTATTTTCTTAAATCATCAAAGATACATTAAAATCAATATAAACCATAGAAGGTTATTCTGTTAAGACACAAAACCTTTGTGATCTAAGACAGATTATACAGAAGGCAAAGAATAACATTTTATAACCTCATATTAAGAGGTTAGAGAGAAAATTTTGCCATTTTAACAGAGATAAGAACAATCCCAGTTTTCCATCAGCATAATATCTGACACCAGAAGTCCCTTTTGAAATCTTATAAAGAAACCTATCAAACCCAAGCTAGTTTTGACCACAAAAAATACAATTTCCTTTCCACAAATCTTCTATAACATTTTATATCCATTTAGGTTTGGCCTTCCTCTTTCCTCTTTCTCATTCTGCAGCAACCAGTCATTACCAGTTTAGGACCAAACCACTCTCTCCTTTCATTAACAAAAGCACATCCTGCCTACCTTGCATACAAAATTGGTCCTCTCTACCATCTCCTTCACATATATTGATTATAACTTTTAACCACAGTAACTTCTATTCCACAGAGAAAATTAGGAGGCCAATAACTGTGAACAATCTGTCTCACACCAGCATTGTGCAGCAGATTAGCAGAGCTCACCACTTCCTATAACCATACACATCCCTTCTAGTACAGTGTCTCAAAGTGGCAAAAATTGAACGTGCTCCTTAATAGACCCAAAATAGATAGGCTCCCTGCAGCATATAAAAATAAGAGGTAAGCGTATTTAAACCTAAAAGTATGATTAGTAATTAATGTTTTAGTACTCTATCTTACTTGGAGGTGATGTATGTATCCAATGAATACCCATTAATTAACTCAATTTAGTAGAAGACCAAGGTTTTAAGTCACTTAATGTCCTTGGGAGTTATCTTCCAGCTTACATACTATAAAACATAATTATTGTTGAAACAAAGTTTTCAGAATAATGATTCAATTTGGTTAAATACAAATGTATGTTTTTCATAACCTTAACCATTAAGTAAAAGTACTGTTAACTGATTTGATAAGTGAACACGTATATGTTCAGAAAACCCATACCAAAGTAGAATAAAAATATATGCTTCTCTTACACTTACTGTCAATAACACAGAAAAAACAGCTGTTTTTATTAAACCAAAATTATTAAACTCGTCTTCTTTGCCAAAGATTTACCTAAATTATGTGAACTTGAATTCTTTTTTAAACAATTTATTTATTTTTATTTATTTAATTTTGGCTACATTGGGTCTTCGTTGCTGCGTGCAGGCTTTCTCTAGTTGCAGCAAGCGGGGGCTACTCTTCGTTGTGGTGCGTGTGCTTCTCACTGCGGTGGCTTCTCTTGCTGCGGGGCATGTGCTCTAGGCAAGCAGGTTTCAGTAGTGTGGCTCGTGGGCTCTAGAGCGTGGGCTCAGTAATTGTGGTGCCCGGGCTTAGTTGCTCCACGGCATGTGGGATCTTCCCAGACCAGGGCTTGAACCCGTGTCCCCTGCATTGGCAGGCTGATTCTTAACCACTGCGCCACCAGGGAAATCCCCATGAACTTGAATTCTTAAAACGTTTCTGAGTTAGTTTATATAGCAATATCTCTCTTTTCACATTGAAAATATTTGAGGTATAATGAAAATATTTGAGGTATAATTTCCTTAATTTCTTAGAATTTTAGGAATATTCCTTTTACATAAGCACTTATTTACCTCTAAGGTAATCAAAACAGAGCTCCTATAAGAGATTTATAATCTAATTTGGTAATACAATTCAGAAGTAGGAAAATATTACACACACAATGAAAGTGAAGATTTTTCTGAATTACAGATGTATAAATATACAGACACGACAGAGAGAAAGCTTATAGCTTCAAATTTAAAATTTCAGCTATGGGTCAAGGGTAAACACAGAAATACAAACCTCACCAGTCCACATCAAGGAATTCTTCCCTTCCCAGTGTTTACAAATTCTTAATTGATTTGAACTCAGACAAACAGAAAAGACTAACAATTCTGATTCTGTGCCATCTTTCATCCAACAGAGAAAAGATCTGTTTCATGACATTACATCTGTCACATTTACATTAACCTATTTCAGAGAACACCAACTTGTCAGATGATAAAACCAAGAGAAGCCAGGACCAGAAGTCAAGTGAGTACTCAAAAAGAATCAACATCAGATACTTACTCTGCTAGTAACAGACAAGAGCCCAGAGTACAGGACCCAGGGTGGAGCCCACTGTTGGGGTCCCAAGTCAGAAGTCAGGAAGGGAGCACAATGGCTCTGAGAAGCTTCAATATGTAGATGGAGTAAATGAAGATTCAAAGATGAGGTCCAATCCTATTGGAGTCATAGCACCAAAACTGCGCAAGGCAAAATGCACTGGACAATTAAGGATATGATTTTACTTAGGCTATTGCAGTAGGGAGAATGTTCATTAATGAGGACTGTCTCAAGGAAAAGGAAGGGGACTTGGGATTTAAAGAGGCAGGTAAACAAGTGAGTCATTAGGAGTCTTTTGGGAGTCCTAGGGAAGGATGGAGACAGATCTTACCTCAGAATATGCAAGGACCCAGGGTTCTTTGTGGTTAGCCAGTCCAGGAACACAGAAATGTGGAGGGATTTTTTAACTGCAGCTTCCAGGACCGCAGGGTTCAGATAAAGTCCAACACTGTCAAAAGCTTTGTTCTTTATTTTATTTTTTTAAAGGAGAAAACAGTGCTCCATACACCTCAATTATATTTCAGAATAAAATGACAATGCTTTGCTTATGACATGAATAAAGGTCAGCCTTAAACAGAGTATGCTTTGAACAGCTAAAGAAATGATTTTTTTTGAGGCTTCCCTGGTGGTCCAGTGGTCAAGACTTCGCCTTCCAATGATGGGGTGCAGGTTCAATCCCTGTTTGGGGAGCCAAGATCCCACATGCCTCGAGGCCAGAAAAGAATTTGGCCGCGTTCGATTTGAACTAGTTTTTCTACCCTGAAACCCAGCAGGGGCCTCTTCTAGCTTACATCTGTCCTCTCCTTTTTCCATACTGAGAATCCTGGCTTTGGAGAAGCAGTGGTTCAGAGGGGCCTGCACGAACAAGTGCATGAGTCCACCAATAGAGAACCATTTATGTAGATACATTCCTTGGAGCTTCTCCAAAATCTGTTGGAAACTGAAACCCTGGAATAAAATAGATTTCTGGTAGTCCATGCAATAGGCCTAGTAATCTTTGTATCTTGAATACCAAAGAAAAGAAAATATTATTTTGCAGTCACAGACTGCTGACTCTGGTAATATGCTGGATATATATTTTTTTAACATCTTTATTGGAGTATAATTGCTTTACAATGGTGTGTTAGTTTCTGCTTTATAACAAAGTGAATCAGCTATACATATACATATATCCCCATATCTTCTCCCTCTTGCGTCTCCCTCCCACCCTCCCTATCCCACCCCTCTAGGTGGTCACAAAGCACGGAGCTGATCTCCCTGTGCTATGTGGCTGCTTCCCACTAGCTATATATTTTACATTTAGTAGTATATATAAGTCCATGAACTCTCTCACTTCGTCCCAGCTTACCCTTCCCCCTCCCCATGTCCTCAAGTCCTTTCTCTAAGTCTGCATCTTCATTCCTGTCCTGCCATTAGGTTCTTCAGAATCTTTTTTTTTTTCTTTAAGATTCCATATATATGTGTTAGCATACAGTATTTATTTTCCTCTTTCTGACTTACTTCACTCTGTATGACAGACTCTAGGTCCATCCACCTCACTACAAATAACTCAATTTTGTTTCTTTTTATGGCTGAGTGATATTCCATTGTATATATGTGCCACATCTTCTTTATCCATTCATCTGTCAATGGACACTTAGGTTGCTTCTATGTCCTGGCTATTGTAAATAGAGCTGCAGTGAACATGTTGGTACATGACTCTTTTTGAATTATAGTTTTCTCGGGTTATATGCCCAGTAGTGGGATTGCAGGGTCATACGGTAGTTCTATTTTTCGTTTTTATAAGGAACCTCCATACTGTTCTCCATAGTGTCTGTATCCATTTACATTCCCACCAGCAGTACAAGAGGGTTCCCTTTTCTCCACATCCTCTCCAGCATTTATTGTTTGTAGATTTTTTGATGATGGCCCTTCTGGCTTGTGTGAGGTGATACCTCATTGTAGCTTTGATTTGCATTTCTCTAATGACTAGTGATGTTGAGCATTCTTTCATATGTTTGTTGGCAGTCTGTATATCTTCTTTGGAGAAATGTCTATTTAGGTCTTCTGCCCATTTTTGGATTGGGTTGTTTGTTTTTTTGAGATTGAGCTGCATGAGCTGCTTGTAAATTTTGGAGATTAATCCTTTGTCAGTTGCCTCATTGGCAAATATTTTCTCCAATTCTGAGGGTTGTCTTTTGGTCTTGCTTATGGTTTCCTTCGCTGTGCAAAAGCTTTGAAGTTTCATTAGGTCCCATTTGTTTACTTTTGTTTTTATTTCCATTTCTCTAGGAGGTGGGTCAAAAAGGATCTTGCTGTGATTTATGTCATAGAGTGTTCTTCCTATGTTTTCCTCTAAGAGTTTGATAGTTTCTGACCTTATATTTAGGTCTTTAATCCATTTTGAGTTATTTTTGTGTACGGTGTTAGGGAGTGTTCTAATTTCATTCTTTTACATGTAGCTGTTCAGTATTCCCAGCACCACTTATTGAAGAGGCTGTCTTTTCTCCAGTGTATATTCTTACCTCCTTTATCAAAATAAGGTGACCATATGTGCGTGGGTTTATATCTGGGAAAAGCTTTGTTCTTTTAAAGGTAAAGTCCTTTCCAGTCCTTTTCCTTCATTCCTTTAACTTTCCTGGTTTGGGTTCTGAGTAGATAGAAGGTGCATAATAAATGCTTGTGGAGCTAACTTTAATTGAATATGATGATGGAGGCTCTACCTACCAGGGAGGATTTTGGGGAGGAAGGAAAGGGCTTGCTGTGATCCAGAGGAAGGGGAGTCAGGTCAGTCTGTGAATGTCAACAATGAATAAATCCATGATTGGAGTGGACACTTTTCAAAGGTTCAAATTTGTCTCTCCTACTGGGAAACTTAAGTAATTTTCAGAGACTCATTTTTTCATCTCTAAAATGGATATATAACAACATACTTCACAGACATCTTTGAACCTTCAGCTACATAATAACACTAAAATGTCTGCCGTATGTTAGACACTTAGCGTTTCCTGCTCCCCACTCTCATCCCCACCCTGTTTACAGAGCACTTTTTTTTTATAACTCAGTTACAGCTCAATCTTATGGTACTGGGCTATCCTTTCACACTACACTGCAAGCTCTGTCTGGGCAAGGAATATAGATGATGTACCTTTGAATCATCTTTGCACATCAAGCATAGCAAGTGCCCCGTGAATGTCAAGTTCATTGCTATTAGATAGGCATAGGCTGAGATGCTACAACAAAGAGCCCCTAACAGAAAGTGACTTAAATAAGACAGAAGTTAATTAATCTAGAGGGAAGCAGTTAATCTAGAAGGAATTCATCTAGAGGGAAGGAGTTCAAGTGGCAGAATGTTTCCATGTGACAGTTTGGGGATCCCATTGTTGTTGTCTATGGCTTTTTCTCAAGATAGACTCCTAAAGTAGAATCAGCAAACTGAAGTCCATGAGCAGATCACCTGTTTTATAAAATTTTATGTAAACACAGCCATGCCCATTGGTCTACATATTGTCTAGGGCTGCTTCTGTGCTACAGCAGCAGAGTTATTGACCATATGGCCCACAAGCCTAAACTATCTACTATCTGTCCCTCAATAAAAGTCTGCCAACCTCGCCCTAAGGCACAGTCCTCATCTGCATGGTTGAAGCTGGGTGGCTGCGAAATGCTTGTTGCAGGAAGGGAGAGAAGATAGAATTTCAGAACTCGTAATTTTTGTTTCATTGGAGATGACTCAGACACAGCATGTATGGATTCTGCTTACATCTCATTGGTCTGAACTTTGGCACATGGCTACATCTAGCTGCAAGAGAGTTGGGAAAAGTAGCCAGATGCCCAACTTATACCCCAAAAGTTCAGTCATTAAGGAAAAAAAACGATGGCAAACCACAGATCTGACAGAGGATCACCATCTAGAACGTACGGAGGACTCTCAAACTCAACAATAATTTTTACTTTTTTTTTTTTTTTTTTGCGGTACTTCGGGCCTCTCACCTGTTGTGGCCTCTCCCGTTGTGAAGCACAGGCTCCAGACACGCAGGCTCAGCGGGCCATGGCTCACGGGCCCAGCCGCTCCGGCGGCATGTGGGATCCTCCCGGA
Source organism: Phocoena sinus (assembly GCF_008692025.1). Taxonomy (NCBI): domain Eukaryota; kingdom Metazoa; phylum Chordata; class Mammalia; order Artiodactyla; family Phocoenidae; genus Phocoena; species Phocoena sinus. The sequence continues at coordinate 123,554,424 of NC_045763.1, read as the reverse complement.
CTGGGGCACGAACCCGCGCCCCCTGCATCGGCAGGGCAGACTCTCAACCACTGTGCCACCAGGGAAGCCCCAACAAATAATTTTTAATGGTCCCCAAAATGAGCAATCTAATTAAAAATGAGCAAAAGATATGAACAGACATTTCACTGAAGAAGATATACAGATGGCAAATAAGCCCACAAAAGATACTCCACTCATTAGCCATTAGAAAAATGCAAATTAAAACCACAAGGAGATACTGCATACCTATCAGAATGGCTAAAACAAAAAATAGTGACACCAAATGCTGGTGAGGATGTGGAGAAATTGGGGTTTAGGGGTAGGAAATACCTTTCCTACCCCATTGTGGGGTAGGAAAGACACTTGGCGGTTTCTTATAAAACTAAATATGTAACTACCATGCGCCCTAACAATTGCACTCTTGGGCATTTATCCCAGAGGAATGAACTGTTGACTAAAAAACCTGTACACAGATGTTCATAGCCCAAACTGGAAACAATTACATATTCTTCAGTGGGTGAATGGCTAACAAACTGTGATACAGCCACACCATGGAATACTACTCAACAATAAAAAAACAAATTACTGATACATGAAACAACTTGTATGAATCTCAAGGGAATTATGTTGAATAAAAAAAGTCAATCTCAACATGTTTACATACCGTAGGATTCCACTTACACAACATCTTTGAAATGCCAAAATTATAGAAATGGAATAGATCAGTGGTTTCCAGGGATAGGACAGTAGTGGAGGCCATGGGATGGTGGGGGGAGGAGGGGAGAAAGAGACAGGAGGGAGGGAGGTGTGGCTATAACAAGGCAACACAAGGGACCCTTGTGATGACAGAACCCTTCTCCATCTTGACTGTGGTGATGGATACTCAAACCTACACAGGTGATAAAATTACATAGAGCTAAACACAAGCACACAAATAAGTACAAGTAAAACTCAAAAAACCGTGTAAAAAGGAAGAAGGAGGAGATGACCGCTGGGGGACAGTTAGCAGTCTCCACACTGTGTTATTGTTCTGATGCAAGGAGTAGAGATAGAGGAATATTCTTATCACTCTCACTTCACTTCTGCCCATTCTCCTGAAATTTGCTACATGGCATGAGAATACTAGCTTGTGACCGACATTCTCTCTCCCTCCCGCCCTCGCCAAAAAGAAGAAAAGATGAGAGCAGCGGCTGTTTCTCTGCTAGTTAAATAAGGAGTTTTATTATCCCATAAGAATTCCCCACGGAAAAGATTAGAGAATTAGAGATAAACTCCCCCTTTTTACCAGATAACAAAATAATAAGCTGAACACTTGAGGCCTTTAACAGAGCAAATAACAATGAGGTTGTTTTCCTCTTTGTAAAACTTGGATGCATGAATCATTTAAATTGCAAGAGGGATTCTTGGAAGTGGCAAACATAAACTCTTTTAATCATCTGAGTTTTCCAAGGCAACAGGAATCGCATAATAATGCATGATTCCGGAAAAGTCTGGTTAGCCATACTAAAAAAGTACCTGTGCTCTTGGAATGTGGTACTAGTAACTGTTAGCCCTGGGAACACCTTTGCTGCCCAGAAAGGGTCATTCAATTTCCCATCTGCTGGTCATGCACGCTAATGCAAATTGTTTCTTTTTAATTTCAGTAAGGCAAGAAGGGGTGCAGTAGTTTCTGTCCAGGCTCCCTATAGGGGAATGGCAGTCGAGGGTGTTGACTCAGGCAAGCACGGGTGATAGACCCACTCCAGCAACCTGAATTGGGACCAAAGCTGGCAGAGATGGGCTCCACGGGCTCTTGAACGGTACTTTCTTCTGCTTCATGGCTTCTTTCTGAATGCCAAGGCACTACTCACAAAGCACCATACCTCTGATGTTCCAGAAAGATTCCTTAAGGGGGCTAGGTTAGGAGACTGTCTTTTCTCTTAATGAGGGTGGATTTATCCCTGAGTGCACCAACCCCAGGGCCTGAGCAAGGGATATAATCTCTCTGGTTCCATCATAGAGGATTATTTTAATCATGGACCTTACAAGTATTTATTGAACATCAACTATGTGGCAGGCTTCATGAGGACAAAGGTTAAATCATGGGCAGGGGTTAAATCCCAAGGTGACCCTGACACCCTAATATCACAGATTCTCTGACCATCCTGTTATCAGGGTCTATGAGAGCGTGAGACTGGCTGGTCACTTTGTGGCCAGTGTGGGCATGGTTGAGCCTCGTCCATGCTCTGCATCCTTTGTGACTGTGATAGTCTTCAGAAGGGTTTGCTTAGATGTGGAATCTTTAAAAAATGGTACAAATGAACTTATTTACAAAACAGAAATAGAGTCTCAGATGTAGAAAACAAACTTATGGTTACCAAAGGAGAAAGGTGGAAGGAAGGGATAAACTGGGAGATTGGGATTGACATATACACACTACTATATATAAAATAGATAACTGGGGTTTCCCTGGTGGCGCAGTGGTTGAGAGTCCGCCTGCCAATGCACAGGACACGGGTTCGTGCCCCGGTCTGGGAAGATCCCACATGCCACGGAGCGGCTGGGCCCGTGAGCCATGGCCGCTGAGCCTGCGTGTCCGTAGCCTGTGCTCCACAACGGGAGAGGCCACAACAGTGAGAGGCCCACGTACCGCAAAAAAAAATAAAATAAAAATAAATAAATAAAATAGATAACTAATATGGACCTAATGTGTAGCACAGGGAATTCTACTCAATACTTTGCAATGACATATATGGGAATAGAATCAAAAAAAGAGTGGGTATATGTATATGTATAACTGATTCGCTTTGTTGTACAGCAGAAACTAACACAACATTGTAAATCAACTATACTCCAATAAAAATTAATTAAAAAAGAAAATGATGCTATACGTCATTAATGTCATCAAGAATGATTTGTCTAAGTCAGTGGTTTTGAAGTTTACTGTACATCAGAATCACCTGGAGGGCTTGTTAAGACAGTTTCTGATTCAGGAGATCTGGGTCAGGGCCCGAGAATTCACATTGCTAACAAGTTCCCAGATGCTGCTCCTCATGCTGCATTTGGGACCACACTGTGCAAACCACTTACAACCATCTCCTTAGAATTCCTCCTTCTACTCTCTTCCTCACTCTTAGCCATGCATGATACAATTTAACTTCACGTTTTCCTAAGATAGCAGCTCAGCATTGCTTCTCTGTGTAGGTAGAGCCAGCAAGTCCTCTGGACACAGAACTTTATTAGAGAAGAATCTTTGCAATGACCCTCTTGGTTATGCAACTCTAAAACCAGAAAGTATCCAGAAGAGAAAGATGGAAAAAGACTTTGTGGCCTGATGTCTCCCCAGGACCTCTTGCTACGCAGGCCCCAGGGAAGAGAATGGACTGATTTGCATAAGGAGACCAGGGGGGTCTGTTGGGTGTGAAGGGACTCAAATTTAGTGACTTAAAACAACACCCACTTATTATCTCCTTGTTTCTGTAGACAGAAATCCACACACTGCTGAGCTAGGTTCTCTTCCTCAGGGGCTGAAACCACGGTGTTGCCCAGGCTGTGTTCCTTCTTGGAACTTGGAGGTCCTCCTCCAAACACAGATGTTGTAGGAAGAATTTGACTGGTTGAGACTGTAGGACTGAGTCCTACAGTCTGGCTGTTGGCTTGGGGCTGCTTTCAGCTTCTAGAAGTTTACTGTTTTTCCTCGCCATATCATCCCCCACCTGCATTCAGCTCCACTGGCCCTCTCACACTTGGTATATCTTCCTCTTCCATAAGGCCAGCAGGAGCATAGGTTTCTAACTTCTTTTAAAGGCTCCTCTGTTGAGGTCAGGCCCATTCAGGGAAATCTGCCTTTTGATTAACTTTTGATCACTAATCATGTAAGTGATAACCTATTATATTCACAGATTCCAACCCCACAAAGGAGATAGGATTATACAGGGCATCTACCCAGGTTTGGGCATGAGATGGGGGAGACTGGGGAAGGTGAAACTTGAGAGACATCTTGGAATCCTGCCTAGGACACCACCCTTGACCCTGAGATTCAAAATTACTAAATCATATTGGGGAGGACTCAAGTGATTCTGATCAAGGTCAAACTGACAAGCAAGGATGCATAGGGACTCAAAAGTACTCCCACAGATAGTAGAGGTTGGGAATGGTGACTTGGTCTCACATGAAGGTTTAAAGTCTCCTGGGAGAGATGTCTTAGGCCCAGTAGTCAGCTGAGGCTGTACTGAGATTTACTTAGGAACAATGGCCAAGAAAAGCATAGTAGAGAGAGTGGAAAGGTGAGCAGGGCCCAGCTGCTGGAGGGTTATATGTGTCCTAAATGTAAATGGGAGCCATTGGTAACTAGGCAGACAGTAGTGTGGTCAGCCCTGTGTTTTAGAAGATCACTCTGGCTACAGAGTGAGAAATTGATTGGACAGTGATAGCAGCAAAACTGGAGGATTTTGGAGGCTTTCATAATCATCTAGATGGCAGGGCTTAAACCAGAACATAGTGATGGGGGCAGGAGTTAAGAATGTTCAGCATTCCCCCTCGACAGGAACAGCTCTGTTATTTAGTAGTTGATGAATGCCAATGCAACTGCCTTCATTCAGACCTCATTATCTCTCCACTTGACTTTGTCAACAGTCCATTCCATCTGTTGTTAAAAAGGCCAGATCCAAACTTCTTGGTCTAGTATTCAAGGCTCTTCGTGATTTGGCCTTGTTCTCACCAGCTTCGACTTCTGTCTTCCTTCATCATGCAGTCTATAGTCTAGTTACTTTAAAGATTTTTGTAGTTCCTGAGCAGGTGAGTCTTTCCACATTACATCCCTTCAGCCTAGAAAATTGGCAGAACTCCTACTCATTCCTCAAGGCCCAGCCCCAATGCCCTTTTCATCATTCTGTAACTGTAGTAGACTGAATACGACTCCAGGCTCTAATCCTACAACCTGTTACCATGTTACCTTATATGTCAAAAAAGGGACTTTGTGGATGTGACTGGGTTAAGGATCTTGAGATGGAGAGATTATCCTAGATTAGGTGGACCTTAAATGTCATCACAAGACTTCTTATAAGAGAAAGGCAGAGGAGATTTGACTAAAAAAGAAGAAGGAGATGTGACAACAAAAGCAAGAGGTTGGAGTGATGCAAGGAAGAGGTCATAAGTCAAGGAATGCAAGTGGCCTCTGGAGGCCAGAAAAGGCAAAGAAACTGATTCTCCTCTGGAGTCTCCAGAAGGAACAAGCCCTCCTGTTACCTTGACGCTGAACCAGTGAAACTGATTTCAGACTTCTTGTCTCTGGAACTACAAGAGAAAAAATGTGTGTCATTTTAAGCCACTAACTTTCTGGTAATTTGTCACAGCAGCAATAGAAAACTAAGACAAACTCCCTCAGCAGTTCATCACTCATGAACTTATGTTTCTGTTGAAGTACTAACCACATATTCTAATTATTGTTTTACAAGTCTATCTTCCCCACTAGATTATGAATTTCTCAAGTGGAGGGATTATGTCATTCATCTTGTATTCTCAGTGCCCCACACAGTGCTTGGCCACAGCGAACCCTCAGTAATTGTTTGAGGAAAGAACGGGATGAAGGAAGGAGTCAAAATAAGAAAAATGCTCCACTGGGTATCTTTCCACCATGTTTATACCCCCATCACCCTCTATTCATCCCTTTCTCCGAGGTTTCGTTGTTTCTTTCTGACCATGGCACTCCAGCCACTCAAGTTGAGGAGTCAGGAACTGAGGAAGGATAAGAGAAAACATGGCAAGAAGATGCTCTACTCTTTCCCAGGTCAAAGTGTACTCTTCAAGAAAACTGGATAATAGAGAAGATTGAGAAATATCTCCTGGGGACAAAATCACCCCCACTTGAGAACCACTCAAGGTTCTCAAGTGAGGGATGCTCCTGACAGGCTATGGGAAATCTGTACCAAAATAGAACCTTTCTGAGGACCCACATCCTCATGGCTGCTGGATATGGTGCCCTGCATCGTTGGTTTTGATGAGAGTTAACAGCCCAATTCTTTCTTCCCAAGTCCAACGCAGCCCGGCATTTTGCCAAACCACTCCTTCCAAAGGATTATTATACAAATATTTCCTGCAGTGAAATCCAAACCTAAGGACATACCCTCAGCTGCACTTTAATATTTCTTAAGTCTCTATCAGCAGTACGTTGACAAAGCACTTCTCAGGGTAGCCCCTCTGGCACGGCCAAGTGCATCCACTGTTTGCTGAGTCTTCCTGGCTTGTCTCTTGGATGATGACTCATCTGCCACGTTTTTGAGGCAACTCACTGCAGACTCCCAGATTCTATTCCTGAGCTGAACCTGATCAGAGCAGGATTCAGAATGACTAATGCAGACAAGTCTGCCAGGCGCAATTTAGGCAGACTTTCCTGTGTCCACCATTGGGTGTAGGAGTGGGAGGTCTTACATTAAATGTGCTCAATTATAAGCATTACTTATTTTATATTGGTTAATATGGACACATTGGGAAGGCATTCTTTTGGTGTTGGCTTTCTTTAAAGGTAAAGGAAGTCCAAATGAGGTGAATTATGGAATTAACAGAGGAAGAGATCCCTGGGCATTTGGGTCAGGATGGGTCTACAGGTGGAAAGTGGTGAGCTCAGCAGAAAAATGCTGTACTAAATGAAACTAGAGTTTTGTAACCAACTGGATTAGATAGACTCTGGACCAACAGAAATATGCAGTCATCTGAGCAGTCGCCAAAGACATTAGGAAATTAAACAAAAAAAACCTTCAGAATTTAGGAGCCAAAGCAGAGGGTGTGAGATGTCTCAGCAGATTTTGCAGGGCAGAAGTGAGTCCAATACAAGGTCTGACGGTTTGCAGGCTATCTCCAGAAGCACACAGCTCTCCATTCTCCACAAATACCCAGCAGACAGGCATCATTATATATCTTTTATGTTATTCCTTTCCACTTACATAACGCTGGGCACAAAGGTATTCAATAACTGTTGATAGATGCTTTTTAATTCAACCATGATGCAAACGTAAGAAAGTAGTTATTTACAGATGTGGAAACTGAGGTTCAGACTTCTTTGCAGACTGAGGGGCAAAGCCAGGACTCAACTCAGATTCTGGCCTGATGGCTCTAAGTCCCTTTTTTCTTTCTGCCCGAATTAGTAAGAATCATGTGTATTCCTACAGCTACCTTTTGGCTCTCTCTTTGAAATTATGCCATCCTAAATCATTTTACTGGAGCTAGTAGCAAGTAATAAAATGAGCATATTTCACTTTTCACTTTTTCTTTCCCTAAGGAGAAGCAAAAGTCACACGTTAAAAAAGAATTAGGGGACTTCCCTGGTGGCGCAGTGGTTGAGAGTCCGCCTGCCGATACAGGGGACGCGGGTTCGTGCCCCGGTCCGGGAAGATCCCACATGCCGCGGAGCGGCTGGGCCCGTGAGCCATGGCCGCTGAGCCTGCGCGTCTGGAGCCTGTGCTCCGCAACGGGAGAGGCCACAGCGGTGAGAGGCCCGCGTATAGCAAAAAAAAAAAAAAAAAAAAAGAATTAGGCAATAGACCACTGTATGATCAAAAGCTATATTTACCCAGAAGACCCACCAATTTTCAAAACCAGGTCAAAATATTCAAGTTCTAATTTAAAGAGCTTCAAGGTAAGCACCAGAACAAATCTGGTCAAATGAAGCATAAGCCTGTGATGTTTTGCATGAGCAGAGACAAACAGCACTGTGGAAGGACAACGGCCACCATGGAGAAGTGAGATCTGAGTTTGATCCCAGTTCTGCCACTTCCAAGCAGTGTGGCCTTACACAAGTCCCTTAACCTTTTCCAGCCTTTTTCCTTATCTTTGCAACTGAGCTGATGATACCCACATTACAGAGTTGTGATGAGGATTACATGAAAAACTAATAGGGACTTCCAGTTTCCGGTCCAGCATGTAAAGAGCCTGGATGTTGTCACTCTTTCTTAACAACAAATAAAAGCTGAACAAACTTTAAAAAATCAACAACTCTTAGATTTATCAGAGAAGTGAGTCTGTCCTATATTCAAAGCCAATCTCTCCTATTCACCAATGGCCACACCAAGAGAGGGTCATTCCTTTTATCTCTTTCCCTTACTTCACCCTCCCCAATGCCCTTTCTTCCTATCCCCCTGAGATAATAGAAGCCACCAAAAGACCACACCCATACCTTCCACCTACCCGCCTACCTGTATCTATGCCAGTATGTTCTGCCTTGCTTCCTGTTACCACAGACAAGTTGTCTATCTTGTATTGAAGGCCAATCCCTCCTCCAGATTCCACACCCTCTCACTCAAGGAAATGACCATTCTCTCTCCTATGTCATCTATTTTTTTCCTCTCTTATTTCCTCACCCTCACCAGCATACAAACACGCTGTCTAGTTTTTTTTTTAATCTTTTGACCACATGTGCCCCACCAGGTATTTCCCCACTTTTTTCTCCTCTTCAGAACTCCCAAGTGGTCTACACTACTTATTTCTGTCTCTGAATCCTGTCCTCCCATTTTCTGTTGAGATTCTGCAATCAGGATGTAGTTCCCATGACACAGAAACCAGGGACCTCTAAGTTGTTAAAAACAATGGTCAACTACCCATTCTCATCTTAGATGACGCATCAGCAAAAATTTGACACAGATGAACAAAGCCTTCATCTCAAAACTCTTTCTTAGAACATGACCCTCATCTGATCACCCCCGCTGCCTCACCAGCTGCTCACTTTCATTTCCCCTGATGGCTCCTCTGCATCTTCTTGACCTCTAACTGTGGAGTGCCTCAGGACTCATTCCTCAGCTCTCTTCTGTTCTGTATCAACATTTACTGCCACAAAGAACTCATTCAGTTTCATGCCTTAAAAAAAACTTTAAAAACTGTGTAAGGACACAGGCACAACTCCCACTTTCTAACTACCTTCTGCATTTCCTTCTACATTGTCCTACAGGTCTCTGCTCAAATGTCACCTTCCCAGGGAGGCCTTACCCAACCACCCTTATTTAAAGATGAAACCTACCCCCATCTCACTAGGCTGCTCCCTATCCCTCTCCCCTACTTTTTTTTCTTCATTATATATATTTTTTTACCTTCTAATATCTCATATAACCTATTTACTGAGTTTATTTTGTGCTTCCCAATACTGGAATGTAAGCTTCATGAGAGCAGGAATTTTTGTCTGCTCTGTACTGCTATATTCTCAGAACCGGGAATAGTGCCAGGCACATAGTAAGTGCTCAATAAATACTTGTGAAAATGAATGGATGAATGTCCTTACAGGAGCTGTCATAATATTAAAGGGCATAAAATCATAATTGGAAATATCCATTTCACACAAAATTGGTGAGCTTGATTCCTAACTACACGTCTGCTTATTCTCACCTCTGAGGCCCCAAGCCTAAAAGCCATATGGTACGTTCAGCTCCCAAAGCATCTTTACAGTGTTGCCTCCAGAATACTGTAAGCCAGGTATCTGAGTCCCACAGAAGTCAGGGGGATACCCAGTATGGCATATAGAATGCACACCCCCAAAGTTGTTCACGTCCTAACCCCCTGTGAATACGTTACAGTGCTCAGCAAAAGGGACTTTGCAGGTGTAATTAAGGTTATAAATCTTATAATAGGGAGGTTAGCCTGCATTATTCAGGTAGACCCAAACTAATTACATGAGCACTTAAAAGCAGAGAACTTTCTGCCGCTAGAAACAGAAGAGATTTGGCAGAAAGGTCACATGATTTGAAATGTGAGAAAGACTCTCAACCTGCCATAGCTGGCTTTTTTCCACAGCTTTACTGAGATATAACTGACACATAACTTTTTGTAAGTTTAAGGTGTACAACATGTTGATTTGATATACTTCGCTAAATGATCACCGCCTTAGAGTTAGCTAACACCTCCATCATGTCACATACTTACCACTGCTTTTCTTTTAAATTTTTTATTGGAGTATAGTTGATTTACAATGTTGTGTTAGTTTCTGCTGTACAGCAAAGTGAATCAGTTATATATATACATATATCCACTCTTTTTTAGATTCTTTTCACATATAGGCCATTACAGAGTATTGAGTAGAGTTCCCTGTGCTATACAGTACGTCCTTATTAGTTATCTATTTTGCTTGTTTGTTTGTTTGTTTTATCTCTTCTTGATTTTGTGGACTTAACATATTTTGTGGACTTAACATATGTGTTGAATTTATCTTGACTTTATCTAATTTTTTTTTTTGAATTTTATTTATTTTTTTATACAGCAGGTCCTTATTAGTCATCAATTTTATACACATCAGTGTATACATGTCAATCGCAATTGCCAATTCATTCCACCACCACCCCCACCTCCCCCTTTGGTGTCCATACGTTTGTTCTCTACATCTATGTCTCAATTTCTCCCCTGCAAACTGGTTCATCTGTACGATTTTTCTAGGTTCCATATATATGTGTTAATAAACAATATTTGTTTTTCTCTTTCTGACTTACTTCACTCTGTATGACAGCCTCTAGATGCATCCATGTCTCTACAAATGGCCCAATTTCCTTCCTTTTTACGGCTGAGTAATATTCCATTGTATATATGTGCCACATTTTCTTTATCAGTTCATTTGTCAGTGGGCATTTAGGTTGCTTCCATGACCTGGCTATTGTAAATAGTGCTGCAATGAACATTGGGATGCATGAGTCTTTTGGCATTATGGTTTTCTCTGGGTATATGCCCAGTAGTGGGATTGCTGGGTCATATGGTAATTCTATTTCTGGTTTTTTAAGGAAACTCCATACTGTTCTCTATAGTGGCTGTATCAATTTACATTCCCACCAACAGTGAAAGAGGGTTCCCTTTTCTCCACACCCTCTCCAGCATTTGTTGTTTGTAGATTTTCTGATGATGGCCATTCTGAATGCTGTGAGGTGATACCTCATTGGAGTTTTGATTTGCATTTCTCTAATAATTAATGATGTTGAGCAGCTTTTCATGTGCCTCTTGTCCATCTGTATGTCTTCTTTGGAGAAATGTCTATTTAGGTCTTCTGCCCATTTTTAGATTGGGTTGTTTGTTTTTTTTAATATTGAGCTGCATGAGAGGTGTATATATTTTGGAGATTTTGTCTGTTGATTCGTTTGCAAATATTTTCTCCCATTCTGAGGGTTGTCTTTTCATCTTGTTTATGGTTTCCTTTGCTGTGAAAAAGCTTTGAAGTTTCATTAGGTCTCATTTGTTTATTTTTGTTTTTATTTCCATTACTCTAGGAGGTGGATCAAAAAAGATCTTGCTGTAATTTATGTCAAAGAGTGTTCTTCCTATGTTTTTCTCTAAGAGTTTTATAGTGTCCAGTCTTACATTTAAGTCTCTAATCTAATCCATTTTGAGTTTATTTTTGTGTATAGTGTTAGGGAGTGTTCTAATTTCATTCTTTTACATGTACCTGTCCAGTTTACCCAGCACCATTTATTGAAGAGACTGTCTTTTCCCCATTGTATATCCTTGCCTCCTTTGTCATAGATTAGTTGACCATAGGTGCATGGATTTAACTCTGGGCTTTCTATCTTGTTCCATTGATCTATGTTTCTGTTTTTGTGCCAGTACCATATTGTCTTGATTACTGTAGTTTTGTAGTATAGTCTGAAGCCTGGGAGTCTGATTCCTCCAGCTCCATTTTTTCCCCTCAAGACTGCTTTGGCTATTCGGGGTCTTTTGTGTCTCCATACAAATTTTAAGATTTTTTGTTCTAGTTCCGTAAAAAACGTCATTGGTAATTTGATGGGAATTGCATTCACTCTATAGATTGCTTTGGGTAGTACAGTCATTTTCACAATATTGATTCTTCCAATCCAAGAACATGGTATATCTCTCCATCTGTTGGTATCATCTTTAATTTCTTTCATCAGTGTCTTATAGTTTTCTGCATACAGGTCTTTTGTCTCCTTAGGTAAGTTTATTCCTAGGTATTTTATTCTTCTTTTTGCAATGGTAAATGGGAGTGTTTCCTTAATTTCTCTTTCACATATTTTATAATAAGTGTATAGGAATGCAAGAGATTTCTATGCATTAATCTTGTATCCTGCAACTTTACCAAATTCATTGATCAGCTCTAGTAGTTTTCTGGTAACATCTTTAGGATTCTCAATGTATAGTATCATGTCACCTGCAAATAGTGACAGCCTTACTTCTTCTTTTCCAATTTGTATTCCTTTTTCTTCTCTGATTGCTGTGGCTAGGACTTCCAAAACTATGTTGAATAATAGTGGTGAGAGTGGACATCCTTGTCTTGTTCCTCATCTTAGAGGAAATGCTTTCAGTTTTTCACCATTGAGAATGATGTTTGCTGTGGGTTTGTCATATATGGCCTTTACTATGTTGAGGTAGGTTCCCTCTATGCCCACTTTCTGGAGAGTTTTTATCATAAATGGTTGTTGAAATTTGTCAAAAGCTTTTTCTGCATCTATTGAGATGATCACATGGTTTTTATTCTTCAGTTTGTTAATACGGTGTATCACATTGATTGATTTGCATATATTGAAGAATCCTTGCATCCCTGGGAAAAATCTCACTTGATCATGGTGTATGATCCTTTTGGTGTTGTTGGATTCTGTTTGCTAGTATTTTGTTGAGGATTTTTACATCTATATTCATCAGTGATATTGGTCTGTAATTTTCTTTTTTTGTAGTATCTTTGTCTGGTTTTGGTATCAGGGTGATGGTGGCCTCATAGACTGAAGTTGGGAGTGTTCCTTCCTCCACAATTTTTTGATAGAGTTTGAGAAGGATGGGTGTTAGCTCTTCTCTAAATGTTTGATAGAATTCATCTGTGAAGCCATCTGGTCCTGGACTTTTGTTTGTTGGAAGACTTTTAATCACAGTTTCAAGTTCGTTACTTGTGATTTTTCTGTTCATATTTTCTATGTCTTCCTGGTTCAGTCTGGGAAGGTTATACCTTTCTAAGAATTTGTCCATTTTATTGGTGTAGAGTTGCTTGTAGTAGTCTCTTAGGATGCTTTGCATTTCTGTGGTGTCTGCTGTAACTTCTCCTTTTTCATTTCTAATTTTATTCATTTGAGTCCTCTCCCTCTTTTTCTTGATGAGTCTGGCTAATGGTTTATCAATTTTGTTTATCTTCTCAAAGAAGTAGCTTTTAGTTTTATTGACCTTTGCTATTGTTTTCTTTGTTTCTGTTTCATTTATTTCTGCTCTGATTATTATGATTTCTTTCCTTCTGCTAACTTTGGGGATTTTTTTGTTGTTGTTCTTTTTTCTCTAGTTCCTTTAGGTGTAAGGTTAGACTGATTATTTGAGATTTTTGTTGTTTCTTGAGGTAGGCATGTAGAGCTATAAACTTCCCTCTTAGAACTGCTTTTGCTGCATCCCATAGGTTTTGGATGGTCGTGTTTTCATTGTATTTTGTCTCTAGGTATTTTTTGATTTCCTCTTTGATTTCTTCAGTGATCTCTTGGCTATTTAGTTATGCATTGTTTAGCCTCCATGTGTTTGTGTTTTTTATGCTTTTCCCCCTGTAATTCATTTCTAATCTCATAGCGTTGTGATCAGAAAAGATGCTTGATATGATTTCAATTTTCTTAAATTTACTGAGGCTTGATTTGTGACCCAAGATGTGATCTATCCTGGAGACTGTTCCATGCACACTCGAGAAGAAAGTGTAATCTGTTGTTTTGGGATGGAATGTCTTATAAATATCAATTAAATCTATCTGGTCTATAGTGTCATTTAAAGCTTCTGTTTCCTTATTTATTTTCATTTTTGATGATCTGTCCATTGGTGTAAGTGAGGTGTTAAAGTCCCCCACTATTACTGTGTTACTGTCGATTTCCTCCTTTATAGCTGTTAGCAGTTGATTTATGTATTGAGGTGCTCCTTTGTTGGGTGCATATATATATAATTGTTATATATTCTTCTTGGATTGATCCCTTGATCATTATGTAGTGTCCTTCTTTGGTGCTTGTAACATTCTTTATTTTAAAGTCTATTTTATCTGATATGAGTATTGCTACTCCAGCTTTCTTTTGATTTCCATTTGCATGGAATATCTTTTTCCATCCCCTCACTTTCAGTCTGTATGTGTCCCTAGGTCTGAAGTGGGTCTCTTGTAGACAGCATATAGATGGGTCTTGTTTTTGTATCCATTCAGCAAGTCTTTTGTTTGGGGCATTTAGTCCATTCACGTTTAAGGTAATTATCGATATGTATGTTCCTATTACCATTTTCTTAATTGCTTTGGGTTTGTTTTTGTAGGTCCTTTTCTTCTCTTGTGTTTCCCACTTAGAGAAGTTCCTTTAGCATTTGTTGTAGAGCTGGTTTGGTGGTGCTGAATTCTCTCAGCTTTTGCTTGTCTGTAAAGCTTTTGATTTCTCCATCGAATCTGAATGAGATACTTGCTGGGTAGAGTAATCTTGGTTGTAGGTTCTTCCCTTTCATCACTTTAAGTATATCATGCCACTCCCTTCTGCCTTGTAGAGTTTCTGCTGAGAAATCAGCTGTTAACCTTATGGGAGTTCCCTTGTATGTTATTTGTCGTATTTCCCTTGCTGCTTTCAATAATTTTTTTTTTGTCTTTAATTTTTTCCAATTTGATTACTATGTGTCTCGGTGTGTTTCTCCTTGGGTTTATCCTGTATGGGACTCTCTGCACTTCCTGGACTTGGGTGGATATTTCCTTTTGCACGTTAGGGAAGTTTTCGACTATAATCTCTTCAAATATTTTCTCGGGTCCTTTCTCTCTCACTTCTCCTTCTGGGACCCCCATAATGCGAATGTTGCTGCATTTAATGTTGTCTCAGAGGTCTCTTAGGCTGTCTTCATTTCTTTTCATTCTTTTTTCTATATTCTGTTCTGCAGCAGTGAATTCCACCTTTGTGTCTTCCAGTCACTTATCCGTTCTTCTGCCTCAGTTATTCTGCTATTGATTCCTTCTAGTGTAGTTTTCATTTCAATTATTGTATTGTTCATTTCTATTTGTTTGTTCTTTAATTCTTCTAGGTCTTGTTAAACATTTCTTGCATCTTCTCCATCTTTGCCTCCATTCTTTTTCTGAGGTCCTGGATCATCTTTACTATCACTATTCTGAATTCTCTTTCTGAAGGTTGCCTATCTCCACTTCATTTCATTGTTTTCCTGGGGGTTTATCTTGTTCCATCATCTGGTACATAGCCCTCTGCCTTTTCATCTAGTCTATCTTTCTGTCAATGTGGTTTTTGTTCCACAGGCTGCAGGATTGTAGTGCTTCTTGCTTTTGCTGTCTGCCCTCTGGTGGATGAGGCTATCTAAGAGGCTTGTCTAGTTATCTATTTTATATATAGTAGTGTGTATATGTCAATCCCAATCTCCCAATTTATCCCTCCCCTGATTTCCCCCTTGGTAACCATAAGTTTGTTTTCTACATCTATGACTCTATTTCTGCTTTGTAAATAAGTTCATTTGTACCATTTTGTGTGTGTGTGTGTGTAGTAGGAATATTAAAGATCTACTCTCTTAGCAACTTTCAAGTATATAATGCAGCATTGTTAACTATAATCACTATGCTGTGCATTAGATCCCCAGAACTTATCTTCTAACCTGAAGTTTGTACTCTTTGACCAACATCTCCCCATTTCTCCCTCCCTCCCTCGAGCCCCTGGTAACCACTCATCTACTCTCTGTTTTTATAAGTTGAACTTTTTAAAATGCTACATATGAGATCATCAGGTATTTCTCTTTCTTGTCTGGCTTCTTTCACTGAGTATAACACCTTCTAGATCCATCCATGTTGTCGCAAATGGCAAGATTTCCTTTTTTATATGACTAATACTCCACTGTATATATGTACCACATCTTCTTTTTCTGTCATCTGTTGACAGACACTTAGGTTGTTTCCATATGTTGGTTATTGTGAGTGATGCTGTGATGAACATGGGGTACAGATATCCATGAGCTAGGGAAGGCAGGTGGCCTCTAGAAGGGGAAACAACTTCTAACTGAGTCAGGAAGGACACTGGGACCTCAGTTCTACTACTACAAGAAACTGAACTCTGAAAATGACCTGAATGAGCCTGGAAGCATATTCCCCCTCAGAGCCTCCCACAAGAGCCCAGCCTGGCCAACACCTTGATTTTGGCACTGTGAGCCCCTGAGCAGAGAACCCAGTTGAGCTCCTTGGACTTCTGCCCAAACTGTGAGATAGTAAATGGGTGTTATTTTAAGCTGCTAAGTTTGTGATAATTTGTTATGACCACAGTGAAAAGCTAATACGTCCAGTAGCTATCTATCACTGAGTGATCAGGGACACAAATATTTGTAACAAGAGAGCTTTCCTCCAACCCAAGAATCAGGCCCACTTTGAGAGATCTGGCTTCTCTTGCCTTCTCAAAGATGTCAAACTGATGCTTTGAACTATCATTAAATCACCACTTTCTTTTGATTTCCCTGGTGTCAGAAATTTAAATGAACCAAAATAATAGAGGTTGTTCTATATATTCTTTTCAGGTTGTGGGAGAAACATTTGAGAGACTTTCCCCTTTGCATAAGCTGAGCTGTGTCTAACTAGTGGTCTGATTTTCTATTAAGCTTCAGGGGAAGTGAGAAATGGCTGCTTCTATAGAATTAGTAAATGCCACCAAAACTAAAGGTCAAACTAAGTTGACATTAAATACAGTATTTCCAGTGGGGCAATGTGGGGTGCTTGAAAGAGCAGTTCCCACAAGTCCCTGCAATGCTTATTCTCTGAACTTGTTGTGAGTGGTAATGGAATCCAATTAAACTCTGTCAGTCCCCGGCCTTTCCACCTGTGACCTGTATTAGCCACAATAAGTCTGTTTTCACAGACAAAGCCCCTTTGGTGACCAACGTGGAGAAGATCGTGTGGCTGGTTCCACACTGCAGATGTTATATTCATTCACGCAGGCTTCTCAGGGGCCCCCGGCCCTGCCAGCTTTCAGGATCACTGTGAGCTGAACACTGATTTATCCCCTCATGTGGCTTTGGAGGGCAGAGAAATAAAGGAGGATGGACACAGGGCAGATTCCAGCTGAGCCGAGTTTGCACTGGAAATTCAAACTTGAACTAAGGGCCTGGTAACCTGGGAGGTCCAAGAAGCAGAGGGAGGAAAGCTTGTAGGGGGAATATGCACAGACTTGGGAACGAGGCTGTTGTAGGTGTGAATCCCAGCTCCACCACTTAATAGCAGGTAAACTTAGATACAGTTTTAACCACTCTGATCCTCAATTTCCTCATCTGTAAAATGGGATAGTATTAAATTAAAAATAAGATAAAGGAAGTAATTTACCATCCTTACTTCAGTGTTTTCTATTACTCTTACTTTGCTTTACTTTTATCCATGGCACTTATCACCATCTGACACCAACATATCTACATGGTTATTGTTTAACATCTGTCTCCCTATCCACAAGAATGTAAGCCCCATGAAGTCAGGAACTTTGCTTGTTTACTGCAGTATCCTTGGTGCCTAGAGGCAACAAGAGGCAGGAGAGCCTAGTGGTTAAGAATACGGGCTCCAGAACCAGGTTTCTGGGGTTTCAATACAGGGACTGCAAATTACTAGCTATGTGGACCTGGGAAAATTACTCAACTTCTCAGTTCCTCAGTTTTTCCACCGGCAAAATGAGGACCATAATAGAACCTCCCTCCAAGAGTTATCCCAAGGAATGAGCAGCTAATACATGTAAAGCATTTATAAGAGTACTAGGCACACAGTAGGTATTCAATAAATATTAACTATAATAATAATGGAACCTGGTATGCTGCAGGTAATGACTCAGTATTGGCTGTACAAATGATAAATATTTACAGAATTCTTGGAACTATGCCTAGGACACAGTAGGTCCTCAACGAATGATAACTTTACAAAGAGGTATGCTGGTATATGTTTAATAACTGATTCTCAGAAGGCAGGAGGTGGATTTGTCCTATTTGCTGGTGTCTCCTGTCATGGCTGATTTCAGCTACCAACCTGACACCAGTGAACACAGATATGGGAAGAGATGCCCAGTAACATTCTAATATAGAGAATTTCTACCATATAGATACAATAAATACATATAATCTTGAGAACATAGATAATAGGAAAATAATTAGGAAGTGAAGAGTTTTAAGTATTTGTTACTTTTGTTTTAATGTAATTTTTTTTTTCTTTTGCGTTATGCAGGCCTCTCACCGTTGTGGCCTCTCCCGTTGCAGAGCACAGGCTCCGGATGCACAGGCTCAGCGGCCATGGCTTACGGGCCCAGCTGCTCTGCGGCATGTGGGATCTTCCTGGACCGGGGCATGAACCCATGTCCCCTGCATCAGCAGGCGGACTCTCAACCACTGCGCCACCAGGGAAGCCCTGTTTTAATGTAATTTAATTGTAAGTTTGCATAATGTAATTTTAATAATTGCTGAATTAAATTTTAAATAACAGGCTCTCAAGTCTCCTGAAAATTTAACAATTGGCTTTTCTGAGCCAGTACAAGCTAACTCCAGCACACAACTCACTGTATACATGTTATTCTTCCTACCACAAATAGGTACCCTTTCCTGGCCCCAAATAAAGAAAGAAAGAATAGCATAAATGCTTGTGCAGCAATCTAGGGCAGACCTCTCTCCCAGGCAAAGCATGGAATCAATCCTAAAGAGGAACTGAATTGATCCCCTTCTAAATACTTGACCAAACCTGGTGAAACGGTCAAGTCCTAGGCCATCGCCTTCTAAGGGACTGCCCAGACTACCTGACTGTGCTAGAATGTCATTGTCTCAAGTACTGTGGGAAATAAATGAGCCATTGACCTAGACTTGGGTGTCTCTAGACTACATGGTCATTTAAGAGACTAGACTTTAGGGATTTGTGTACAGAAATGAATAGACAGGGCAATGATGAGGGTCACAGCTGTGTCAATAATCATTGTCACAGCTGTGATATGTGTATTCTCCCACTTGTCACCTTTCTTGCCCTCAGCTCTACATTCAGGAAAACAGAAAATATGAAATCTAAAGAAAACTCAGTTTAGTCTGCTAATCTCCCTTTGCTCTACTGATTATAGTCCCCTGCCAAAGTTCCTCAACTACCCTGGGCCATTATTGTTCTGCAATGTCCTTTCAGTAGGGTGACCAACCATCCTGATTATCCAGGGCTCTTCCAGTTTTAGCACTGAAGGTCCAGAGTCTCAGGAAATCCTTCAGTCCTGGGCAAACCAGGGCAGTTGTTCACTCTAACTCTTGGCCCTCAAGGCCAGGATTCCTGTGGCTTTCGGTCTGCCAGGAGAGCCTCAGACAATGATTTTAGAAGACAAAGGCTGTGAAGTAGGGCATGCATAGATCCAAGAAGCCAAGCATTAGAAGTCAGTGTCTTAGTCAATTCGGGCTGCTGTGCAGAATTTCACAGACTGGGGGCTTAAACAACAAACATTTATTCTTCACAGTTCTGGAAGTTAGATGTCCAAGATCAAGGCACAGAGACTGGGAAATATAGAGTAGCTGGGTAGTCATACGCCCAACATGGCAGCAAGGCAGCCTTCTCCAACATACGTACAACATTGGGAAGAGCTGTGATCCTAACACTGCAGATGTGTAGGGGAGAACTTCAGATACACAATAACTGGATAAACCAGAACTAGTTTAATAAGTCTGCCTCAAACCAGTGATTTACAACCAGCAAATTATCACTGCTAAGTAGAAAAGTGACTCTGCCCCTCCCTGTCCAAAATCTACAGAGGTCTCCTAGGCTCCTTCATGATGGCCTTCCCGGCATCCTGTCCAACCATCAGGGACTCAACCTGTCAAACCGCACGCAACTCATCTCAACACTTCGTGTGCCTGGAATCACAGTACCCATCAGGGAATAGAAGACTTTGAGGAAAATAAAAGTGTCGTCTCATTAGAGAGACTTGGGGATTCCATACTGGACTCAGAGATCAGAGCTTCTCCCAGCAGTACCAGCTAACCCCTCAGTGTTGCATGTCCCAGGAGGCGCTTAGCGTTTTTCTGTTCCCTGAGGTTCCTCTTTGCCCACCTGTTACACTTGTAGACAACAGAAGTAGCATGTGAGCAGTTCAGTTGTTCCTAACTGTTAAAAATATCGCTTCGGAGACTCCTTGTTTTCCTACCGTTGTTGCACCCACAGAACAAAGGAAGCGCAGGCCCAGTGCCACCTTTCAATGGGTCATCAATGCCTCATTTTCCATGCCAGGGAGGAGACTGTGCTGAGATGGGCATTATGTTTGTTAATAAATTAGTTAAACAAGCATGTGCCAGGCACTGTCCTAAGTGCTGGGAAGAGAGTGATATATAAGACATATATATTTTTTGTGTCTCATATTGCCCATCTCCAACCCACATAGCGGCACTGTGCTTTTTCTGAAACATAAACCGAGTTTCATCACTCCCCTGCTCAGCCAGACCATCTCTTCAGCATCATCTTCAGGTCATTAAAAACAGACAAGCCGAGTGGGGAAAGATCTGGGGTGTGAGATTTAGAAATGTTGGTGTGCCATGGTCCCAGCCCCAGGAGAGCATCCTTAAATGCAGTAATAGCTTGCTGGCATATGCAGAAGCCATATGAAGAGAGCTATGAGTGTGCAAATCTAGGTCCTCAGCCTAGAGAGGCGAAGGGCTCCTCAGGGGCTGTTCGACATGTGTTCCTCTCCTACAGCGCCTCATCATAAAGTGGGTCTTCTCACTCCCTTCTTCACACTCCTCCCTACCAGCAACTCTTTTCCCTGTCAAGTCGCCAGGTGCATCCTTCTAAAGGTGATCACACACTCTCTAAGACACTGCACAGACCTAAAAGCAGCTTGGTTTGCTAGGGACCTCTGAAAGACACCCAACAATCTTGTGTATTCCCCTGGAACCTGCCACCTCTTCACCGAAGGCAATTCCTTCATTTCTCCTGAGATCAGGCTCAAAAGGCCACTCCCTCCAGGAAGCACTCCCAAATTTACCTCCCCACCCACCATCTCTAATAATTTATATTACTCTGTCACCTTCTAGCAGTATTGTAAGTTTTGTGTTCAGTTTTGATCGTGTCATTCTCCACTTGTTGATATGTCCTTGTGACTACAGATTCTTTGTCTTTTATCCAAAACCTGTAGAATCAAATGTATTGTGGAATTCAGAACTTTTAAAAATTTTAGAAGAATAATAGAGCTTCTGTGGTAGCACCTATAATCAAACACATTAATATTTGTTCCATGAAACTTGTGAATATTCACGCCAAGTGGGATACATGGAGATTATAATCAGCTTTTTATCAGTTCACGTCAGGTTTTGCCACAAATGAGCTCGGTATTTTAGAAGCATGAATATGAGCTACTAATAATGGCCACCACTACTGAACCTTCCTCTGTGCCAGGCACTCTGCCCTGTGCATATAATCTCAATTAATCCACAGCAGGGCCATGGGAAGGAGGCATTGTTTTCCACATGAGAGATGAGGAAAGTGAGATTCAGAGAGGATAAGTAATTTACCCAAGGTCAAACTTCTGGAAAACAGAGGAACCAGCATTCAAACCCAAGGCTGTCTGACCATAAACTTGATGGTCAATGGCCAGGTTTCATACCAAATGTGCTTCTTCTCATATCTCCCATGACATATGCAAGATAGAACATATAAATACTTGCCAACAATGCAAATAAACAGAAGAGCATTTAATTTTTTAATCTGTAATTCACAAGTTATATTTTCCTTCTTCCGAAAAGACCATATAGGACGTAAAATGTCAGTTAGTTGTGTAAGGCAAGCATCATACCTCTTGGAGTCCAGATGTGACCACAGTAGATGAAGGTATAGCAAACACGTTATGGGTCACATCAGGAAGCACACGGGTCACACCGACCACCACATGTGTTCTCATCAGCTCACACAGCATCAGTGGTCAACATTTAGAACTCAGGGGATTTCAATTCAGAGTCCAAACAGTTTCTCTAAGTGTTAAAAATATGTTTTTTTAAGTATGTTTTTAATATTCGCAATTTCTTCTCTTGAAAAATCAGATATTCCTACTATACAGTGTTTTTGTTCCTTGATTGCAATAATCAGCTGATACTGAGTAGCAGCTTTAGGTGGGGTAAGTGTTTCCCAATTAGCAATGGTCCCCCACTTCTGCACACCTGGATTCTGAAGGAATTCGAGTTTGGGACCACTGTATCCGATAGAGTTAACCAGTATCTGATGGCTTGACCTGTTATGCTCCCCAGCAGGCTGGCAGTCTGTTTAGTGATGTGAGTGATGGGTTGTGACTTGTATCTTCTATTACAAGTCAAGAACTTCCAGTAAGGATGAGACTGGAAGATCATATTTTCAGCACCGTCACAGCCACCAACACACAGCAAGAATGGATTGAGAGAGACAGAGAAAGAGCGGCAGAAAGGGAGGGAGGGAGGGAGGGAGAGAGAGAGAGAGAGAGAGAGATCATTTATTCATGCCAGAAATAGAAAAGAAATTTGAGGTGGTGAAGGAAGCTTAAAGCACACCTGCTGGGCCAGGAGCCAGAAGGAGGCAGAAGTGGCCCAGTGTCAGCTCCCAAGAGGTAAAGTTCCTCATGTGAAGCAACCAAAACCTAGATCACTTCTTGAACCCAGGATCCACTGCACTTGCAAGGAAGCTGAGAAAAGCTACAACAAATTGTTGCTTGGGGTCATGGCATACATATGGTTCTGTGATCAGAGTACCTACATGAAACACAGTATCACAGCAGGGCAAGGCCACAGCCACCTTTTGTGAATAACCACCAAAAGAATACAAATATAATTTCTATTTTCCTAACTAGCAGAGATATGACAGAAAGGAAAAAGATAGGTTCACCAAAAGGTAGGAAATTAAAAAATAAAAAGAGAGGGGAGGGCTTCCCTGGTGGCGCAGTGGCTGAGAGTCCGCCTGCCGATGCAGGGGACACGGGTTCATGCCCCGGTCCGGGAGGATCCCACGTGCCGCGGAGCGGCTGGGCCCATAAGCCATGGCCGCTGAGCCTGCGCGTCGGAGCCTGCGCTCCGCAACGGGAGAGGCCACAGCAGTGAGAGGTCCGCGTACCGCAAGAAAAAAAGAGAGAGGGGAAATCAAGGAAGAATTGAGTTTTCCCAGTTTCCAAGATGATCACCCAACACCCAAGTTCACCAGTTTTGTGACCTTTCTCAAGGTCAATAAAAGCACCTGCCTGTAAGACCCAGCAGAGTTTACATTTGAATCTGTATGGGCAAGTGTTCCTTTTCCCACCAGTGTGAAGCCAGATGTTTGCCCATTATTGTCTGAAGCCCATGGTGCAGGAAGCATCTACCTTCAGATCGTCAATTCCTAGCACCGAGTCCCCCACAGGGGACATCTTGTTTGTTTAGAGAACTCTCAGGGAGGCTCTCAGGAATACATAGGGTAGCAGTAAAGGCCAGACAACTGATTACGCCAAAGCTTGTCAAGGGCCACATGGGCAAAAGGACCTTGAACAGATCTACCCACCTGCTATCTTGTAAAGAATGAGAGTGACTGTGGCCTGTCCTCTGAGAACCAGCTCCACTTCTTGTCAGATACATGTATAGCACCGGTGATTGGATTCTGAGCAAATATGCCCTCCTGTCAATATCCTAAACTGAATGGAGGCAATGATTTAACAGTCCTCTGAAAATTTCCAAATTGCCCAAATCAGCTCAGTTTCCTGGACCTAGGAAAGAAAGCTCATCGGGTTGTGTTCCCCAGCACCCTGGGAGCTGAGGTGTTGCCAGACCACTCTCTGGGAGCCAGAAATGTAATGTAGATAAGGTAAACTGCATTGTTGTTTTGGTTTGGACCTGAGAGGCAAACATCCAATTTGAGATCAAATAAATGGGTTTTGGGCCTGAATAAGCTTTTTAAATAGGATTCACTCTAGAGCAGTCTGAAAATCAGAACGCTGCACCAGCAAAACTCTGCCTATGCTTCCTGAGAAAAAAGAGAAGCCCCACCCCACCCAGCAAGGGGACCCATCTACACTAGATAGTACGTTTTACATTTAGAAAAGCACAGCCACGGGCTTAGGGAATGGGGAAGGATCTTATACAATTATGACTTGAATGAAGACAAACAGAATTTAAATTTATAGTACCAATGGTTCCAAAATAAAAAGAGCTAAGGTTTATCGAGCACTTACTATGTGATTGACACTGTTTCAAGTACTTAATAACTATACAATATTACCAACTCACTATTTGCAAAGTAATAATAATAACAATCTCCCCCAAACTGTGAAGTAGGGGCTATTACTATCCTTAATTTACAGACGAGAAAACTGAATAATAGCTAGTATGTGCTAGTGCCAAGATTCAGACTTCAGATTTCTGACTCTAAAGCTCATAAGCATAACTGCTAATCTATCTAGGAAGTAATCTTACAAGGTATTACTCCAAAAAGATTTCAGGATCTATGAGTCTTACCTATAATAGAGCACACACCTCTTTTTCCCCCCCAATAGCTATAGTTAGCCTTGTCTGTAGTTTATAGAATTTCACACTGTTGGAGAAGCAACATCTCAAAGAAAGAGAGATCCTTCTTCAGACCTAGGAGGGGGACTATGATTGGTCTGGGCCATAAAGGGCTATTTCTTTTCCCTTTGCTGGTGATTGGTGCACATGTGACACAGATCCAGCCATGAGACCTTGGCAAAATTCTGCTAGAGGTGACTGGGGAGGGTTTTGCTCCATGATAAATAGATATATTGAGAGAGTCCACTACATTTTTCCTTTTTTGAATGTGTGTAAAGCATGATGCTAGGCGTTGAGACAATTATTTTAGGCTTGTCAGCCTATGGACAAAAAAGCCAACATGCTGAGGATGGCAGAACAGAAAGATTTTTTTAAAACCTGGGTTTCTGATGACAGATGGAGCCTACACATCAAACCTGGACTCCTCTGTCTCCAGATTTCTTGCTACAAGGATAGTTATACATCTTTATTTCTTAAGCCATTGTAAGGCATTATGTCACTTTGCCTCTAAATGCATCCTAACTTATATATATATCCTTTATCTATGTACAGATATATGTTATAGCTATACATTTTTCACCTTTCTTTATCTCAGTTGACTTGTAGCTACGTGGTCAACGAAAACCAGGCAGTCAAGGAAAGAAAGGAAATATATTTGAGCAGCAGTTTATCAACACTGTTTGGGAAAAAAAAAAATTCAAGACTGCTGTACTATTGTTTACCAATCCCCTACCCCAAATCTTGCCTAGCTGCATTCACCTGCAGGCTATGACTCAGCAGTAAACAGAATAAAATATATCCCCAGTTTCCTCATTAGTAAAATAAGCAATATGAACCAGGTGACCCTTAGAAAAATCACAGCACTGACATTTTATGCTTCATGCTCTATCTATCTATCTATTAAGAAGGGTTCTATTGTAATAATTTCTAGAGATGCCCTGTAAATAATGACCACATCCTTAAACACTTAATAAAATCGTAACAGTTTATCACAGTCTAAGTCTTTCCCCTCTGCAAGTCTCAGTTCCTCATCAGGAGCATGTGAAAAATGAAATGGATGCTCTTTAAGGCCCTTTCCAGCTCACACACTCCTGAATCCAGCCAGATTCTTAAATATGTGGTTCTACTCCTCATAGACTTTCTGAAAATCTTATGCAGTCAGGTCCTGACGATGTCTGAATCACACAGAAGATGTTTCTGGAGCGCATATTTATGCTAAAAGTTAACTGACTCAAACTGTGACCTCCTCATTTCTCTGCTTCTCCTTGGTACCCAGCACACCATGTGGTACATGGCAGGCTCTCAGTAATTACCGGTAATCCAATAATAGTATCATTTTTTTTGAACGTCTACTATTTGACTGAGATTTTAAATAGAGTATCTCAACTCCTCACAATAATCCTGCAAGGGCAGTATTTTTACATCTATAACCTGAATAAAAAACTGGGCCGCCTGTAGGCCAGTCTCAGCATGGTGCCACATCCAAAATAAACCCAAACCCAAACCCAACAACTTGAAAAGTTATGTAGGTCTTTAATGATGTCTTGAAAGATATGGCAAAAGGGACAATTATATGGCAAAACCTACAGCAGACACTCCTTTTTACACATCTTTCCTCCTAAAATCCTCCCACAGCCGCAGAAAGATCCCCATCTCCACCCTCCCCAAATGTTCTAACAAAACTCATGCCTCCTCCCCATTCTAGTTCACCCCTTTTGGGTCTATTCTGCCTCTTGGGGAGTGGTCTCATGCTCTGTGTAGCCTCAATTAGTTTGAAAGTTTAGCCTCTCCAAGGTCTCTCTCTCCAGTTTTCCCATTGACTTGCCAAGTGCATTCTACAAGTATGCATGACTCCAGCATTTGGTGCAGTCCTTTGATCCAGAGCCCATGCTCTCCCACAACATTGTGCAATGGATGTGCACCGCTCTGTTCATGCAAAGCTGCTCTCTTTGTGTATATCCTTTAACCAGTGACTGCTTCAGAACCACCCAAGGAACATGTCAGAAATACAGATATCTGGTCTGCACACAAGTCTCTCGAATCAGAGCATCCTAGAGTGAGACCCAAGATCCCACATTTTTAATAAGCTTCCCGGGTGATTCTGAGGCATAGTCAGGTTTTGAAGCACTGCCTTACACCACAAGGGCTTTAGAATTAAGCTACAGAGTCACTCATGCCCACAGGAACAGGAATATTCTCCCAACTCCCATTCTACTATCTGGTCTTCCTGACAACATGATGTCCCAGGAACACAAGAAATCCTCAGCTTCTGAACCCTGTGAATTTCAAAAATATATTAGTCTGTGGTGGTGTGCAGCTCAGAATGCTTTCCCCAGAGAACAGGGTTGGGAGATCCCTGTGGGCCTGGGAGAGTGCTCCAAAGCTTTGCAGGTCTTTGACAAGTGATTTTGTGAGAAAATATACACAAAAGTCCCACTGGAGCTGCCAGGAACAATTTCTCCCTGAGGTTGGGCAACAAGAGGCCAACCTTGACTGCTCTCCTTTCTGGGGGACTGGTGGCAGGAGGGGAAGGTCAGATGGTGACAGAGGCAGCCCAGAGCTCTGGTAGCTACTGGGAACCAGGAAGTGGGTCTCCAATTAGGAGGGGGTGCAAAAAGCAAGATTTTCATAGAAAGGGCCCCAGGAAGTGGCTTCTTTCACAGTGTCAGGGCTCTGAACTGAGAGAGGGAAAAGACGTTGACTGGGCTGAAGAGGCATCTTTAGGGAAGGGAGGAGGGCTTGGGCCTCAGATCCCTCAGGCAGAAGCAGCCAGGGCCCCATGAGGATCAATCCATCAAGAGGATGGGATGGCCAAGCCTAGCATAAGAGCAAGCCTTTTATCAAGCAAGTGCTCACTGCAGGGTTCCCTCTCCTGGGTCCTCCTCCAAGCTCTGTTCTCTTTGGAATGGACTTCAGCATCTGGAGGCTACGTATTCGATCCCTCCAAAAAATTTAGCCACCAAAGGATAAAAAAACCTCGTTATAAGGTGATCTTATAAGATTCTGAAGACACTTTCAGAGTGAGGGCCCGTGCATTTTGAAACTCAATTGCATTGCATGATTAGTATCAATTACTGTCAACAAACATTTATCAAATATCTACTGATGCGCTAGGCCTGAGGAACATGTGGGCAAGAGTGAATCAATCCTTTGGTAGAGCATAGAGTACCAGAAATCAGAACACATGATCTGACAAGCATAACTGTCCTTGCAAATCTGCTGGAACAGAAAATTTTAATACAGGTCTACTTCAGAAAAGCCAAAACATTTGTTTGCTCGAAATAAGGCTGGAAAAGTCAGTGGAATCATTGATCAAAACAGTTAATTGGTTCTGCACACATGGGGTTAAATTCAGTGTAATCATAACATGAGTTTAGATCCAACATCAAACATGGGTACAGCCATCTGTACAAGGGAAAGAGACTTCACCTATTTCTACACAGCTTCCACAGCACAGTGCAACAGATCAAGGTGATTGCTTCTCTGGATGGCTACAGGGACATGCACACAGGTAAACTTTTCTTTACCTAGTGCCCCTCTGTTTTTTTTTTTTTTTTAACATGTTTATTGGAGTATAATTGCTTTACAATGGTGTGTTAGTTTCTGCTGTATAATAAAATGAATCAGCTATATGTATACATATATCCCTATATCCCCTCCCTCTTGCATCTCCCTCACACCCCTCCTCTCCCACCTCTCTAGCTGGACACAAAGGACGGAGCTGATCTCCCTGTGCTATGTGGCTGCTTTCCACTAGCTATCTATTTTATATTAGATAGTGTATATATCTCCATGCCACTCTCTCACTTCGTCCCAGATTACCCTTCCCCCTCCCCGTGTCCTCAAGTCATTCTCTAAGTCTGAGTCTTTATTCCTGTCCTGCCCCTAGGTTCTTCAGAACAATTTTGGGGTTTTTTTTAGATTCCATATATATGTGTCAGCATATGGTATTTGTTTTTCTCCTTCTGACTTACTTCACTCTGTATGGCAATCTCTAGATTCATCCATGTCTCTACAAGTGACCCAATTTCGTTCCTTTTTAGGGCTAGGTAATATTCCATTGTATATGTGTGCCACATCTTCTTTATCCATTCATCTGTCGATGGACACTTAGGTTGCTTCCTTGTCCTGACTATTGTAAACAGAGCTGCAATGAACATTGTGGTACATGACTCTTTTTGAATTATGGTTTTCTCAGGGTATATGCCCAGTAGTGGGATTCCTAGGTCATATGGTAGTTCTATTTTTAGCTTTTTAAGGAACCTCCATACTGTTCTCCATAGTGGCTGTATCAATTTACATTCCCACCAACAGTGCAAGAGAGTTCCCTTTTCTCCACACCCTCTCTAGCATTTATTGTTTGTAGAATTTTTGATGATGGCTATTCTGACTGGTGTGATGTGATACCTCATTGTAGTTTTGATTTGCATTTCTCTAATGATTAGTGATGTTGAGCATCCTTTCATGTGTTTGTTGGCAATCTGTATATCTTCTCTGGAGAAATGTCTATTTAGGTCTTCTGCCCATTTTTGGATTGGGCTGTTTTTTTTTTGAGATTGAGCTGCATGAGCTGCTTATAAATTTTTGAGATTAATCCTTTGTCAGTTGCTTCATTTGCAAATATTTTCTCCCATTAAGAGGGTTGTCTTTTCATCTTGTTTATGGTTTCCTTCGCTGTGCAAAAGCTTTGAAGTTTCATTAGGTCCCATTTATTTATTTTTGTTTTTATTTCCATTTCCCTAGAAGGTGGGTCAAAAAGTATCTTGCTGTGATATATGTCATAGAGTGTTCTGCCTATGTTTTCCTCTAAGCGTTTTATAGTGTCTAGCTTTACATTTAGGTCTTTAATCCATTTTGAGATTTACTTTTGTGTGTGGTGTTAGGGAGTGTTCTAATTTCACTCTTTTACATATAGCTGTCCAGTTTTCCCAGCACCACTTATTGAAGAGGCTGTCTTTTCTCCATTATATATTCTTGTCTCCTTTATCAAAAATAAGGTGACCATATGAGTGTGGGTTTATCTCTGGGCTTTCTATCCTGTTCCATTGATCTGTATTTCTGTTTTTGTGCCAGTACAATTCTGTCCTGATTACTGTAGCTTTGTAGTATAGTCTGAAGTCAGGGAGCCTGACTCCTCCAGCTCCGTTTTTCTTTCTCAAGATTGTTTTGGCTATTTGCGGTCTTTTGTGTTTCCATACAAATTGTGAAATTTTTTGTTCTAGTTCTGTGAAAAATGCCATTGGTAGTTTCATAGGGATTGCACTGAATCTGTAGATTGCCGTGGGTAGTAGAGTCATTTTCACGATGTTGATTCTTCCAATCCAAGAACATGGTATATCTCTCCATCTGCTTGTATCATCATTAATTTCCTTCATCAGTGTCTTACAGCTTTCTGTATACAGGTCTTTTGTCTCCTTAGGTAGGTTTATACCTAGGTATTTTATTCTTTTTGTTGCAATGGTAAATGGAAGTGTTT
The DNA here is from genome assembly GCF_008692025.1 of Phocoena sinus. Classification (NCBI taxonomy): domain Eukaryota; kingdom Metazoa; phylum Chordata; class Mammalia; order Artiodactyla; family Phocoenidae; genus Phocoena; species Phocoena sinus. The sequence goes on along the minus strand of NC_045763.1, from coordinate 123,524,564 downwards.
TCTTTATTTCTCTTTCAGATATTTTATCATTAGGGAATAGGAATACAAGAGATTTCTGTGCATTAATTTTGTATCCTGTTACTTTACCAAATTCATTGATCAGCTCTAGTAGTTTTCTGGTAACATCTTTAGGATTCTCTGTGTATAGTATCATGTCGTCTGCAAACAGTGACAGTTTTACTTCTTCTTTTCCGATTTGGATTCCTTTCATTTCTTTTTCTTCTCTGAATGCTGTGGCTAAAACTTCCAAAACTATGTTGAATAATAGTGGTGAGAGGGGCAACCTTGTCTTGCTCCTGATCTTAGAGGGAATGGTTTCAGTTATTCACCATTGAGAATGATGTTGGCTGTGGGTTTGTCATATACAGCCTTTATTATGTTGAGGTAGGCTCCCTCTATGCCCACTTTCTGGAGAGTTTTTCTCATAAATGGGTGTTGAAATTTGTCAAAAGCTTTTTCTGCATCTATTGAGATGATCACATGGTTTTTATTCTTCAGTTTGTTAATATGGTGTGTCACATTGATTGATTTGCATATATTGAGAATCCTTGCATTCCTGGGATAAACCCCATTTGGTCATGGTGTATGATCATTTTCATGTGCTGTGGGATTCTGTTTGCTAGTATTTTGTTGAGGATTTTTGCATCTATGTTCATCAGTGATATTGGCCTGTAGTTTTCTTTCTTTGTGACATCTTTGGTTTTGGTATCAGGGTGATGGTGACCTTGTAGAAAGAGTTTGGGAGTGTTCCTCCCTCTGCTGTATTTTGGAAGAGTTTGAGAAGGATAGGTGTTAACTCTTTTCTAAATATTTGATAGAATTTGCCTGTGAAGCCATCTGGTCCTGGGCTTTTGTTTTTTCGAAGATTTTTAATCACAGTTTCAATTTCAGTGCTTGTGATTGGTCTGTTCATATTTTCTATTTCTTCCTGGTTCAGTCTTGGAAGGTTGTGCTTTTCTAAGAATTTGTCCATTTCTTCCAGGTTGTCCATTTTATTGGCATAGAGTTGCTTGTAGTAATCTCTCATGATCCTTTGTATTTCCGCAGTGTCAGTTTGTTACTTTTCCTCTTTTCATTTCTGATTCTATTGATTTGAGTCTTCTCCCTTTTTTTCTTGATGAGTCTGGCTAATGGTTTATCAATTTTGTTTATCTTCTCAAAGACCTAGCTTTCAGTTTTATTGATCTTTGCTATCATTTCCTTCATTTCTTTTACATTTATTTATGATCTGATCTTTATAATTTCTTTCCTTCTGCTATTTTTTGGATTTTTTTGTTCTTCTCTCTCTAACTGCTTTAGGTGTAAGGTTAGGATGTTTATTTGAGATTTTTCTTATTTCTTGGGGTAGGATTGTATTGCTGTAAACTTCCCTCTTAGAACTGCTTTTGCTGCATCCCATAGGTTATAGGTCATCATGTTTTCATTGCCATTTGTTTCTAGGTACTTTTTGATTTCCTCTTTGATTTCTTCAGTGATCTCTTGGTTATTTAATAGTGTATTGTTTAGCCTCCATGTGTTTGTATTTTTTACAGATTTCTTCTGTAATATCTATAGGATATCTAATCTGACAGCCTTGTGGTCAGAAAAGATACTTGATAGGATTTCGGTTTTCTTAAATTTACCAAGGCTTGACTTATGACCCAAGATATGACCTATCCTGTAGAATGTTTCATGAGCACTTGAGAAGAAAGTGTATTCTGGTGTTTTCGGATGGAATGTCCTATAAATATCAATTAAGTCCATCTTGTTTAATGTGTCATTTAAAACTTGTGTTTCCTTATTTATTTCCATTTAGATGATCTGTACATTGGTTAAAGTTGGCTGTTAAAGTCCCCTATTATGTTTTTTTTACTGTCGATTTCCCGTTTTATGGTTGTTAGCATTTGCCTTATGTATTGAGGTGTTCCTATGTTGGGTGCATAAATATTTACAATTGTTATATCTTCTTCTTGGATCGATCCCTTGATCATTATGTAGTGTCCTTCTTTGTCTCTTTTAATAGTCTTTATTCTAAAGTTTATATTGTCTGATATGAGAATTGCTGCTCCAGCTTTCTTTTGATTTCCTTTTGCATGGAATAACTTTTTCCATCCCCTTACTTCCCTAGGTCTGAAGTGGGTTTCTTTTAGACAGCATATATATGGGTCTTGCTTTTGTATCCATTCAGCCAGTCTACGTCTTTTGCTTGGAGCATTTAATCCATTCACATTTAAGGTAAATATTGATATATATGTTCCTGTTACCATTTTCTTAATTGTTATGATTTTGTTATTATAGGTCTTTTCCTTCTCTTGTGTTTCCCGCCTAGAGAAGTTCCCTTAGCATCTGTTGTAAAGCTGGTTTGGTGGTGCTGAATTCTCTTAGTTTTTGCTTATCTGTAAAGGTTTTAATTTCTCCATCGAATATGAATGAGATACTTGCCAGGTAGAGTCATCTTGGTTGTAGGTTTTCCCCTTTCATCAGTTTAAATATGTCCTGCCATACCCTTCTGGCTTGCAGAGTTTCTGCTGAAAGATCAGATGTTAATCTTATTGGGATTCCCTTATGTTATTTTTCCCTTGCTGCTTTTAATATTTTTTCTTTATATTTAATTTTTGATGGTTTAATTAATATGTGTCATGGTATGTTTCTCCTTGGATTTATCCTGTATGGGACTCTCTGTGCTTCCTGGACTTGATTAACTATTTCCTTTCCTTTATTAGGGAAGTTTTCACCTATAATCTGTTGAAATATTTTATCAGTCCCTTTCTTTTTCTTTTCTTCTTCTGGGACCCCTGTAATTCGAATTTTTGTGCATTTAATATTTTCCCAGAAGTCTCTGAGACTGTCCACAATTCTTTTCATTCTTTTTTCTTTATTCTGCTCTGCAATAGTTATTTCCACTATTTTATCTTCCAGGTCACTTATCCGTTCTTCTGCCTCAGTTATTCTGCTATTGATTCCTTCTAGAGAATTTTAAATTTCATTTACTGTGTTGTTCATCATTGTTTGTTTGCTCTTTAGTTCTTCTACGTCTTTGTTAAACGTTTTTTCTATTTTCTCCATTCTATATCCAAGATTTTGGATCATCTTTACAATCATTAGTCTGAATTCTTTTTCACTTAGACTGCCTATTTCCTCTTCTTTTGTTTGGTCTGGTGGGTTTTTACCTTGTTCCTTCATCTGCTGTGTATTTCTCTGTCTTCTCATTTTGTTTAACTTACTGTGTTTGGGGTCTTCTTTTTGCAGGCTGCAGTTTCGTAGTTCCTATTGTTTTTGGTGCCTGTCCCCATTGGGTAAGGTTGGTTCAGTGGGTTGTGTAGGCTTCCTCATGGAGGGGACTGGTGCCTGTGTTCCAGTGGATAAGGCTGGATCTTGTCTTTCTGAGGGGCAAGACCACATCCGGTGGTGTGTCTTGGGGTGTCTGTGAACTTAGTATGATTTTAGGCAGCCTCTCTTCTAGTGGGTGGGGTTGTGTTCCTGTCTTGTTAGTTGTTTGGCATGGGGTGTCTAGCACTGTAGCTTGCTGGTCATTGCGTGGAGCTGTGTCTTAGCATTAAGACTGAGATCTCTGGGAGAGCTCTTGCCAATTGATATTACATGGGGCTGGCAGGTCTCTGGTGGAGCACTGTCCTGAACCCGGCTCTCCCACCTCAGATGCTAAGACATGACACTCAGCCAGAGCACCAAGACCCTGTCAGCCACACAGCTCAGAAGGAAAGGGAGAAAAAAATAAAGAAAAAAAAGATAAAATAAAATAAAGTTATTAAAATAAAAAAATTTTAAATGTATTATTAAAATAAAAAATTTAAAAGTAATAAAAAAAGAAAGTAGAGAGCAACCAAACCAATAAAATTATCAACCCATGATAACAATCGCTAAAAACTATACTAAAAATAAAAGAAAAAAAGAGGACAGACAGAACCTTAGGCCAAATGGTAAAAACAATCCTATTGACAAAATCACACAAAGAAGCATACACGTACACACTCACAAAAAAGAGAAAAAGGAAAAATATATATATATTTAAAAAAGGAAGAGAGCAACCAAATCAATAAACAAATCTACCAATGATAAAACTCTAAATACTAAATTAAGATAAACGTAAAACCAGAAACAAATTAGATGCAGAAAGCAAACCCCAAGTCTACAGTTGCTCCCAAAGTCCACTGCCTCAATTTTGGGATCATTTGTTGTCTACTCAGGTATTCCAGAGATGTAGCATACATCAAGTTGATTGTGAAGATTTAATCCTCTGCTCCTGAGGCTGCACAGAGAAATTTCCCTTTCTCTTCTTTATTCGCACAGCTCCTGGGGTTCAGCTTTGGATTTGGCTCCACCTCTGCATGTATGTCGCCCTCTGGCATCTGTTCTTCGCCCAGACAGCAGTGGGTTAAAGGAGCGGCTGATTACGGGGTTCTGGCTCACTCAAGCCGGTGCGGAGGAAGAGTACAGAGTACAGGGCAAACCTGTGGGCGGCAGAGGCCGGCGTGACGTTGCACTAGCCTGAGGTGTGCCGTGCGTTCTCCTGGGGAAGTTGTCCCTGGATCACAGGACCCTGTCAGTGGTGGGCTGCACAGGCTCCCGGGAGGGGAGGTGTGGAGAGTGACCTGTGCTTGCACACAGGCGTCTTGGTGGCTGAAGCAGCAGCCCTAGCATTTCATGCCCATATCTGGTGTCCACGCTGATAGCTGAGGCTCAAGTCCATTTCTGGAGCTCGTTTAGGAGGTGCTCTGAATCTCCTCTCCTCACGCACCCCAAAACAATGGTCTCTTGCTTCTTACGCAATTCCAGACTTTTTCCTGGACTCCCTCCTGGCTAGCTGTGGCGCACTAGCCCCCTTCAGGCTGTGTTCACGCAGCAAACCCCAGTCCTCTCCCTGGGATCTGACCTCCGAAGCCCGAGCTTCAGCTCCCAGCCCCCACCCGCCCCGACAGGTGAGTGGACAAGCCTTTCAGGCTGGTGAGTGCTGGTCGGCACCCATCCTCTGTGCAGGAATCTCTTCGCTGTGCCCTCTGCACCCCTGTTGCTGTGCTCTCCTCTGTGGCTCCAAAGCTTCCCCCCACCCCAGCCCACACCCCATCTCCACCAGTCAAGGGGCTTCCTAGTGTGTGGTAACTTTTCCTCCTTCACAGCTCCCTCTGAGAGGTGCAGGTCCCGTCCCTATTCTTTTGTCTCTGTTTTTTCTTTTTCTTTTGCCCTACCCAGGTACGTGGGGAGTTTCTTGCCTTTTGGGAGGTCTGAGGTCTTCTGCCAGTGTTCAGCAGGTGTTCTATAGGAGTTGTTCCACATGTAGATGTATTTTTGATGTATTTCTGGGGAGGAAGGTGATCTCCACGTCTTACTCCTCTGCCATCTTGAAGGTCCCCTTTGCCCCTCTGCTTCTCATACATCCCAGTATATCCCCTTCCCATTCCTTTATGTAATATTCCTGCCTTCAGTCTTGTTTTGAAAGGACTGGCATTGTCCTTGCTTCATAATAGTGGTTTGCAGAGTTACTATAGACAGTGGAATACTTTGGGCAAAATAAATTTTCTATGCAACTCCAATATTTTAAACACATAAACAGAGATCTCTGAGTCTGTCCTTTCCGCAGACTTTCTCTAGCTTCTGGACCCACCCTGGAATCTAAGGAACAGAGTTGATCTAAAACCTCAATCAGGGGCTTCCCTGGTGGTGCAGTGGTTAAGAATCCACCTGCCAATGCAGGGGACACGGGTTCAAGCCCTGGTCCGGGAAGATCCCACATGCCGCAGAGCAACTAAGCTCATGCGCCACAACTACTGAGCCCGTGCTCTAGAGCCCAAGAGCCACAACTACTGAGCCCACATGCCACAACTACTGAAGTCTGTGTGCCTAGAGCCCGTGCTCTGCAACACAAGAAGCCACCACAATGAGAAGCCTGCACAGCACAATGAAGAGTAGTCCCCGCTCACTGCAACTAGAGAAAGCCTGCGTGCAGCAACGAAGATCCAATGCAACCAAAACTAAATAAAATAAATAAATTTAAATAAATTAATTAATTAAAAAGAAAAAAACACCTAGTCAGCACCAATTTTTGCCTCTGAGGCAGAGACTGCAAATTACCATCCCAGTATCCCTTTCCCTTTCTTTCTTAGTAACAGAATTCTAAAAAGGGTGGGAATGAAATCAATTAAAATATGACATTTCCCAGCCTGTCTTGCCGCTACATAAAGCCAGTACTGATTAAAGTCTGGCCAATGATATGTAAATAGGAGTGTTGTATGAGATTCCCAAGAAGACTCCTTAAAACTGGGAGCTATGCTTTTTCTATTCTGTTTTTCCTCCTTCCTGCTTTCTCAAATATGGGCATGATGGCTGAAGCTTCAGCAGCCATATTGGACCATTAGGTTACTTTGATGTTGGAGGCTATGCTCTAGAGATGGTGAGAAAAAAATGATATATAGAGCCTGTATCTGAATGACTTCATGGTGTTGCCATACCAGTTTTTCATTTCCTATCTCTGGACTTCTTTTATGTGAGATAATAAGCTCTGTGTGTCTAATGTAATGTTGCCTATTTTTTTCTATAATTTGCAGCTATATCAAGTCCTAACTGATACAGAACTTGTCTGTAGTTAACTTTTCCAGCAAAAAATTTCACTATGGGTCTCCTTTTATGTACTATGTTTGGCAAGGAAAAATTATGAAGAACTAATATAAGAGCATACAGCCATTATAGTATATATTATATGGATCAAATTTGGAATAATAATAATAGCTGGAATTTACTGAGTGCTTACTGTGTGCTAGGCTGTCTGCTAAGCACTTGTGCATACATTATTTCATTTGCTTCTCCAGTCAACCACATGAAGTAGGTGATATAATGGATAGTTTTCAGATGAAGAAATCAAGGCTGAGAGGAGTTCACAACTTAGTTTCACAGCTAGTTCATTGCAGAGCAGAGATTTGAGGCTATATCTGTTTTTTATAACAAATGAAAGGGGACCTTTAAGTCTAAGCAAAGTAAGTGGGTCAATAAAAGGGTCTTCTGAAATACTTTATAATAAGGACAATTTAAGCAGAGTATGTTCTGACTTACGTTCTCTTTCGTGATCTAAACTTGAGGTGAGGCAGCTCTGGAATCAGGCCAGCTTGGTACAAATTCTTGCTCTACCTCCTTTTAGAAGTGTGATCTTGAGCAAAATTCTTTAACTTCTCTGAGCCTCAGTCTGTCTTTCACAGTAAAGTGTGGATTAATGAACTAAGGCATGTGTAGTTTACAAAGCAATGCCTGCATGTGATAGGTAAACTAACCTCAATTTTGTTACACAGGGCAGGTTCAAATGAGAGGAATGAGGTAAGAGGTAATTCACTTATTTTCAGAGGGATTTGAGAATATTTCCTGGGAGATCTGGCACAGAACATATAAATGTTTATGGTGTATGCACGCATACTAATTATGTGAAGTTGAACAAGGTACCTCTCTTTATTCTCAGTTTTCTCACCTGTAAAGTGGGAATTACAATTTCTTTTATGCAGGGTCATTGGAAAAAAGAAACAATTGGCTGTGGAATGTTACACAGTGGTAATGATTAATATTAGACTTAGTCTTCACTAACCCCTGCCACTTCTTAATTTTTCCAAATGAAGTGACAAACTACCTATCCCACTTATTTTTCTTATTTCAAGCTGTTACTAGGATTTCTTTCATATTGTGGAAATTGATACCAACAGTTATGATTCAGAAATGCTAACCCTAATGAAGGTAAAGAATCAGAATTGGATGATAGAGAAAAATGTATGGCAAGCCCACAGAATGATAATTTTTATAGGAAACATGGCAATTTCTAAAATCATAAAACCCATTAGGAGACTATATCTGTGTGTCAAAAAACACAATCAACAGAATGAAAAGGTGACTTATGGAATAAGAGAAATGCAAGTCATATATCTGACAAAAGATTAATATCCAGAATATATAAAGAGCTCCTACAATGTAACAATAAAAATAACCTGATAAAAATATGAGCAAAGGTCTTAAATAGATATTTCTCCAAAGATATACAAATGGCTAACAAGCTATGAAAAGATGCTCAACGTCACTAATCATTAGAGAAATGGAAATCAAAACCACCATGAGATATCACTGCATACCCATTAAGATGGCTACTATCAAAAATATAGGAAATAACAAGTGTTGAGAAACATATGGAGAAACTGCAAACTTTGTGCCCTGTTGGTAGGAATAGTAAACGGTAGAACTAGTATATGATTCTGCGATTTCATTTCTGGATATATAACCAAAAAATTGAAAGTAGAGTCTCAAAAAGACATTTGTACACCCATGTTCATAGCAGCAATATTCACAATAGCTAAAAGGTGGAAGCAACCCAAGTGTCCATCAACAGATGAATGGATAATCAAAATTTGGTATACATACATATATGTATATATATATGTCTATAATGGAATATTATTCAGCCTTAAAAAGGAAAGAAATTCTGACACACACTACAACGTGGATGAACCTTGAGGACATTATGCTAAGTGAAATAAGTCACAAAAAGGCAAGTACTGTATGATTCCACTCATATCGGGTATCTAGAGTAGCCAAATTTATAAAAACAGAAAGAAGAATGGTAGGTTCCAGGGGCTTGGGGGAAGAGAAAATGAGAGTGGTTGTTCAATGGGTATAGAGTTTAGTTTTGCAAGACAAAAACATTCTGGGGATTGTTGCACAATATGAATATACTTAACATTACTGAACTGTACACTTAAAATGGCTATAAGGTAGCAAATTTTACGTTATGTGCATTTTACTACAGTTGAAAAAAAACATTAGGCAAATAGCAATAGGAAGAAGTATAAAAGAGATAGAACGGAAGAGTGAGCAGGTGATAGGAGTACAGCAACATTATGTGGGCATCAGAAACACATTTAACAACCACTTCCATAAAAGTTGTGGTCCAAGTTAAATTGGCCTGCTTTTGAATGCTCTCATCTAAATGGAATGCTGGCAGGGTGAAAATACTACGTAATCAGGGATAAACGGGAACTATGTCTGGCTGGAAGCAAAAGGTCCACTGGGGCATGTCAGAGGCTGGTGTTGGAACTGGCCTCATTTAACAAACTCATTAATGACCTAGAAGAAAACGGAAATAGCCACTACTAATGAAATTTGCAAAGATATGTTGGCAATGTCCTGGACTTGGCTGTAACAGCATAAGTATAGCTGGGATAGAGAGAGATTTTCCACTAGGTAGTTAATTGGATTAAACCAATGACTTCCTGGGATAAGAATACTTGCTCATTTCCAACTCTTTTCTCTAGAGCAGAAAATAAATTCTGAAATGTGATGCAGTTCATAAAATCATACTTGATAGAGGCGTATGGAAGAATAGTGCTTTCCCAGAGCACAATTCTGCCTTTGTCCCTTATCTCTAGGTAGAAGACAATGGAATCTATTTATTAAAAAGATATAAGAAAGGAGAAGGTGAGAGAGGCAGAGGAGATACAGTGTTTCTTCCATGAAGGAAAGCCTGGGCAAGACACCCACTAAACCTTAATGTACAGGCTCGGAAGTTTGGCACAAATTTTGTCACCCTCTTCCCCTGCTTAAAGCCTGTCAGTGGTCTTCCAGGGCACTTGAGAGAAGTGTAAAATCTTTGACCAGGCCCTGAATGATCGGTCCCCCCTCCCCATCCAGGCTCAGCTTGCACAACCGCCCTTCTCACCCATGTAATGGTCATCAGCTCTTCTGCCTGCCCAGCAGCAGTCTGCCAACAGCACCACTATTTTCCTTGGCAGATTCACCCCTTCCCACTCTGAGTCACCATTTGATCCCCAGCTATGGTGCTTGGTTCAGAGGTGGACAGAGGACACAAGCTGTGCCAATCTGATTCCAGTCTAGGACTTCTAGAACCACAATCACTGAAGAGAAGCTCTCCCGATGAGGTTGGCTGCCTATGGGGTCCCTCAGATGAAGGTGCTGTTGGCATTTTGAGCAGGACAGCTCTTTGTTATGCAGAACCAGCATTAGCCTTTAGCATTTCTGCTTCTGCGCCCAAACCTCCAGTTATACCCCTCTGAATCATTGTGACAACAACAAAATGACACACCTGGGTACCACCCATGGTTGAGAACTATAAGACATAGAACTTTTTGCCATGAGATGGAAATCTAAGAATGAAGCAATTTGCCTGAGACATTCGGGTCTTCAGTTTATGTCACTTCCTTTTCATATCTCTCCCATCTACCCTGTCATGACACTACTTATGTATACTACTGAACCAATTTGCAAATAGATGCCTAGTTGTGTGGTTGTTTGTTTCATATCTGTTTTCTCCCACTAGACTGTAAGTTACATGAAGAAATGGGCTATTTTGGTTTCCAAAGACTGACATTCAATAAACATTTGTAGAGAAAAGGAGACAGGGAGAAAGGAAGGTTGCTTGGAAACTAGTAACACGTTTTAGTGACAAGCATCTCAAGCCAACCCACAAAAGCCTGTTTAATCTAAGAATCAAAATGTCATCTCCTATACTGTTTTTATGAGAGAAGAGGAAGAGCTGGGGTTGATCGTAGGGCCCCAGGAGCCCATCTGCCTCTCCATAAAACCAGTTCTAGGAATTCCCTTGGCTCCCAAGGGGACAGGTCCCACTTCAGAAGAGCAGGAGTTGAAAGATGGAGGTGGAGGGTAAGAGTCTGGTAGCAGTTTCATTAGCCTTTACCCCTCCCTTCCCTCGTTCCAGCCTTGGCAGTGATGTCAGGGGCTCCAGCAGCAGGGAGAAGGGGTGGGGTTCAGAGAGGGATCACTTGTACCATGTTGGAAATCAGAGACCCGTCTTCTAAAATCCTCCCTTGTTGGGAATATATGCTGTTTTGTGGTTATCCAACACTATGTTCCCCTTCCTAACACACTCCTGTCCCCTAAAGGAAATTACTCTCCTCTTTGTGGGTAGCCTTGGTGGGATGGGAAATCCAGATGCCTGGCTCTTGCTTTGGAAGTCAATAGATCAAATCCTTCCTGCCATGACTGTCATATAGAAGCACAGCTAATAGGCTCTCTCCCAAGACTTTAAATATTTAGTGAACAATTTAAAAATATTAGAGGACGTTCACCCAGTAATGTAACCCTCATCATAGTGTTCCTACTGCTTGATTAGCTCCTGGCCCTCAACGGATGCCTTGCCTCCTGCCCATTTCCAGCCCTAGTTCTCTAGACTTTTCTCAATTCTTGGACTCTCTCAATATCGTTCCAATAAAATCTCCTTTGTCTAAATTACCAGAGTCAGAAACTATGTGTGCAATGCAAGAGTCTAGATGAACTTCCGGAGGCCTGATCAAGTCATTCATTGCAGTTTCACATTTGCATTCGTGCATTCCAAATGCAGCTAAAGAAAGTCCATTATGCCCCATGCACTATGCCAAGTGTTAGGTGTACAAAAACAAATAGGATTCAGGCCCAGGCCTAAGAGGACACATTCTGCTTGAAGAGGCAGAGAATTAGGTCAGAAATTGAAATTGAATTGGTGTAACCTGTTGCGAGAGTCCTCGGAAGATAATGTCTGAACTCCTTCCCTCCCTCAGGCACACCTTCAATCTCTCTGCCTCTCCCACTTCTAATGGCTTCTGAGGCCTCTGGATAGCAGGTTCGAGTGAAGATTTGGGTACTGTGAGTCTCTGCTGAGAGACTCTGTGCAAACTTTCTCCACTATGGACCGAACAGGAGCACAGGAGGCCAGAGTTCAAGAGCTTCAGAGTCGGGTCATAAACAGTCGATCACAGTAAGAGCTGGAACCTGGTGGAAGTTGCCTGGGTTTTTCAGGCCCTAAGAGACTAAGAAGGATAGGACTAGTAGACTGAGTCCTCTCTGCTCCAGAGATTAGGAAAGCATGTGAAACTAGGGAGCAAGGAGGGCTTCTTCCAGGGCTCTGTAATCTGCCAGCTTCTACACACCACCCTAGGCCACAGTGAAAAGGACAGCTTTGACTTCCACCACTCCTGGGACTGCTGCCACATTAGCTTATACAAGCAGATCCGAGTCTCAGGGGCTGAAGTGTCTCTCACCTGGCTGTCTGGGAGAAAATCTCCATCAGAAGACACTGAACATATGTACAGTAAAACAGAGCTGCTGAAGAAGAATGCCAACATTTTTATATAAAAATAATGAGTACTTGAGGAGACACACATGCCACACACACAACAACAACAAGATAGTCTTCTGGAGTCTAAAAAAAAAAATTTTCAACTAAGATATTCAGGAAAGAAATCAAAATAGAGTGGTCATTGTTGAGACTCAAATTAGTGGCCTGGATGGTCAATTATAAGAAGTATCTCAAAGCATGAAGGAAAAATATAAAGAGATGGAAACCATGAAGGAAAATATAAGAGCCATGGAGAATATATCCAGAAAACCCAATATGTGAATCATGGGTGCTCCAGAAGGAGAAAAAGGTGAGTTATGATAAATAAGACTGTTTTGAGTTCTGCTAGGACTGTAGAGTAAAGGGATACATGAAGAAATTTTGGTAATATTCCAAACTTTGGTGAAAAGAAAAGCCTGCCAAGCATTCAAATAAAAAGAAAACTAATCAGAATGGCATCAGATTTCTTTACTGCAACCACAGAAGTTGAAAAAACAGTAAATAACATCCAAAGACACTGTGAGATTGCAACCAAGATTCTACACACAATCAAGATTATTCACTTATTAGAATGAAAGGAAAATGCATGGGAACACACCAGAATCAGAGAGTATATCACCCCTATAGTTCATCTTAGGAAAAGAATCTAGGGATACATCTACATGCAAAAGAATGAAGCTGGATGCCTACTTAACACCACACAAAAATTAACTCAAAATGGATCAATAATAGCTAAAACTATGAAACTCCTAGAAGAAAACATAGGAGTAAATCTTCATGACCTTGGGTGAAGCAATGATTACTTAGATATGTCACTGAATCACAAGCAACAAATGAAAAAAAGAAATATTGGACTTCATCAAATTAAAATGTTTGTTTTCAAATGACACCATCAAGAAAGTGAAAAGACAACTAATGAAGTGGAAGGAAGTATTCACAATTCATATATCTAATAAACTTGTATCCAGAGTATAAAAAGAACACTTTTCAATTCAATATTTAAACGGTAGACAACTCAATTTAAAAATAGGCAAAGGATATGAATAGACATTTCTCCAAAGAAGATATACAAGTGGCCAATAAGTACGTGAAAAGAAGTTCAACATCATTAACCATTAGCTAAATGCAAATCAAGCCACAATGAGATATCATTTCACAACCACTAGAATGGCTATAATAAAAAAAATCGATTTTAAAACATTTTTTAAAAAATCAGATAATAATGATTGTTAGGGAGGATAGGGGAAAATTGGATCCTTATACATGGCTAGTAGGAATGTAAATGGCGTAGCCCCTAAGGAAAATAGTTTGGCAGTTCCGCAAAGTTAAACATCGTTACCATATGATCTAGCAATTCCACTCCTAGTTATATACTCAAGAGAAATGGAAACATTTGTCCACACAAAATCCTATACACAACTGGTCCTGGTCTTTTGTTTGTTGGAAGATTTTTAATCACAATCTCAATCTCAGTGCTTGTGATTGGTCTGTTTATATTTTCTATTTCTTCCTGGTTCAGTCTTGTAAGGTTGTGCTTTTCTAAGAATTTGTCCATTTCTTCCAGGTTGTCCATTTTATTGGCATATAGTTGCTTGTAGTTAACTCTCATGATCCTTTGTATTTCTATAGTGTCAGTTGTTACTTCTCCTTTACCATTTCTAATTCTATTGATTTGAGTCTTCTCCCTCTTTTACTTGATGAGTCTGGCTAATGGGTTATCAATTTTGTTTATCTTCTCAAAGAACCAGCTTTTAGTTTTATTGATCTTTGCTATCGTTTCCTTCATTTCTTTTTCATTTATTTCTGATCTGATCTTTATGATTTCTTTCCTTCTGATAACTTTGGGAGTATTTTGTTCTTCTTTCTCTAATTTCTTTAGGAGTAAACTTAGGTTGTTTATTTGAGATGTTTCTTGTTTCTTGAGGTAGGACTGTATTGCTATAACTTCCCTCTTAGAATGGCTTTTGCTGCATCCCATAGGTTTTTTTTTTTCGAGTCATTGTGTTTTCATTGTCATTTGTTTTCAGGTATTTTTTGATTTCCACTTTGATTTCTTCAGTGATCTCTTGGTTATTAAGTAGTGTATTGCTAAGCCTCCATGTGTTTGTATTTTTTACAGATTTTTTCCTGTAATTGATATCTAGTCTCACAGCGTTGTGTTGGAAAAGATACTTGATAGGATTTCAATTTTCTGAAATTTACCAAGGCTTGTTTTGAGATGCAAGATATGATCTATCCTGGAGAATGTTCCATGACCACTTGAGAAGAAAATGTATTCTGTTGTTTTGGGATGGAATGTCCTATAAATATCAATTAAGTCCATCTTGTTTAATGTATCATTTAAAGCTTGTGTTTCCTTATTTATTTTCATTTTGGATGATCTGTCCATTGGTGAAAGCGGGGTGTTAAAGTCCCCTACTATGACTGTGTTAGTGTTGATTTCCCCTTTTATGGCTGTTAGCACTTGCCTTATGTATTGAGGTGTTCCTATGTGGGGTGCATAAATATTTACAACTGTTATATCTTCTTCTTGGATTGATCCCTTGATCATTATGTAGTGTCCTTCATTGCCTCTTCTAATAGCCTTTTTTTTTAAGTCTATTTTGTCTGATATGAGAATTGCTACTCCAGCTTTCTTTTGATTTCCACTGGCATGGAATATCTTTTTCCATACCCTCATTTTCAGTCTGTATGTGTCCCTATGTCTGAAGTGGGTCTCTTGTAGACATCATATATATGGGTCTTGTTTTTGTATCTATTCAGCCAGTCTATGTCTTTTGGTTGGGGCATTTAATTCATTTATATTTAAGGTAATTATCGATAGGCATGCTCCTATTACCATTTTGTTAATTGTTTTGGGTTGTTATTGTAGGTCTTTTCTTCTCTCTGTTTCCTGCCTGGAGAAGTTCCCATAGCATTTGTTGTAAAGCTAGTTTGGTGGTGCTGAATTCTCTTAGTTTTTGCTTGTCTGTAAAGGTTTTAATTTATCCATTGAAAAGCCCCAGGACCAGATGCTTTACAGGTGAATTCTATGAAACATTTAGAAAAAGAACTAAAACCCATCCTTCTCAAACTCTTCCAAAATATAGCAGAGGGAGGAAGACTCCCAAAACTCATTCTACAAGGTCACCATCACCCTGATATCAAAAACCAGACAAAGATGTCACAAAGAAAGAAAACTACAGGCCAATATCACGAATGAATATAGATGCAAAAATCCTCAACAAAATACTAGCAAACAGAATACAACAAGCACATTAAAAGGATCATACACCATAGATCAAGTGGGGTTTATCCCAGGAGTGCAAGGATTCTTTAATATATGCAAATCAATCAATTTGATACACCATATTAACAAACTGAAGGATAAAAAACCATATGATTACCTCAGTAGATGCAGAAAAAGGTTTTGACAAAATTCAACAACATTTTATGATAGAAACCCACCAGAATGTAGGCATAGAGAGAACATTCCTCAACATAATAAAGGCCATATATGACAAACCCACAGCCAACATCGTCCTCAATGGTGAAAAAACTGAAACCATTTCCACTAAGATCATGAACAAGACAAGGGTTGCCACTCTCACCACTATTATTCAACATAATTTTGGAAGTTTTAGCCACAGCATTCAGAGAAGAAAAAAGAAATAAAAGGAATCCAAATCAGAAAAGAAGAAGTAAAGCTGTCACTCATTGCAGATGACATGATACTATACATAGAGAATCCTAAAAACTCTACCAGAAAACTACTAGAGCTCATCAATGAATTTGGTAAAGTAGCAGGATATAAAATTAATGCACAGAAATCTCTTGCATTCCTAAACACTAATGATGAAAAATCTGAGAGAGAAATTAAGGAAACATTCTCCATTACCATTGCAACAAAAAGAATAAAATACCTAGGAATGAACCTACCTAAGGAGAAAAAAAGACCTGTATGCAGATAACTATAAGACATTGATGAAAGAAATTAAGGATGATACAAAACAGATGGAGAGATATACCATGCTCTTGGATTGGAATCAACATTGTGAAAATGACTCTACTACGCAAAGCAATCTACAGATTCAGTGCAATCCCTACCAAACTACCAATGGCATTTTTCACAGAACTAGAACAAACAAAATTCACAATTTGTATGGAAAACACAAAAGAACACAAATAGCCAAAGCAATCTTGAGAAGAAAAAAACGGAGCTGGAGGAATCAGGCTCCCTGACTTCAGACAATACTACAAAGGTACAGTAATCAAGACAAAATGGTACTGGCACAAAAACAGAAATATCGATCAATAGAAACAGGATAGAAAGCCCAGAGGTAAACTCACACACGTATGGTCACCTTATTTTTGATAAAGGAGACAAGAATCACAAAGACGAAAAGACAGTCTCTTCAATAAGTGGTGCTGGGGAATACTGAAACAGCTACATGTAAAACAATGAAATTAGAACATCCCTAACAACATAAACAAAAGTATACTCAAAATGGATTAAAGACTTAAATGTAAGGCCAGACACTATAAAACTCTTAGAGGAAAACATAGGCAGAAACACTCTATGACATAAATCACAGCCAGATCCCTTTTGCCCCACCTCCTAGAGAAATGGAAATAAAAACAAAAATAAACAAATGGGACCTAATGAGACTTAAAAACTTTTGCACAGCGAAGGAAACCATAAACAAGACGAAAAGGCAACCCTCATAATGGGAGAAAATATTTGCAAAGGAAGCAACTGACAAAGGATTAATCTCCAAAAATTTGCAAGCCATCTCATGCAGCTCAACATCAAAATAACAAAACAACCCAATCCAAAAATTAGGCAGAAGACTTAAATAGACATTTCTCCAAAGAAGATATACAGACTGCCAACAAACACATGAAAGAATGCTCAACATCACTAATCATTAGAGAAATGCAAATCAAAACTACAATGAGGTATCACCTCACACCAGTCAGAATGGCCCATCATCAAAAAATCTACAAATAATAAATGCTGGAGAGGGTGTGGAGAAAAGGGAACCCTCTTGCACTGTTGGTGGGAATGTAAAATTGATACAGCCACTATGGAAAACAGCATGGAGGTTCCTTTAAAAACTAAAAATAGAACTACCATAGGACCGAGCAATCCCACTACTGGGCATATACCCTGAGAAAACTGTAATTCAAAAAGAGTCATGTACCACAATGTTCACTGCAGCTCTATTTACAATAGCCAGGACATGGAAGCAACCTAAATGTCCATCAACAGATGAATGGATAAAGAAGATGTGGCACGTCTATACAATGGAATATCACTCAGCCATAAAAAGAAACAAAATTGAGTTATTTGTAGTGAGGTGAATGGACCTAGAGTCTGTCATACAGAGTGAAGTAAATCAGAAAGAGGAAAACAAATACCGTATGCTAACACATATATCTAGAATCTAAAAAAAGAAGAAAAATGGTTATAATAAACCTAGGGGCAGGACAAGAATAAAGACGCAGGCGTGGAGAATGGACTTGAGGACACGTGGAATGGGAAGGGTACACTGGACGAAGTGAGAGGGTGGCATGGACATATATACACTACCAGATGTAAAATAGATAGCTTGTGGGAAGCAGCCACATAGCACAGGGAGATCAGCTCCGTGCTTTCTGACCATCTAGAGCGGTGGGATAGGGAGGGTGTGAGGGGAGACGCAAAGAGGGAGGAGATATGGGGATATGTGTATGTGTAGAGCTGATCCACTTTGTTATAAAGCAGAAACACACCAATGTAAAGCAGTTATACTCCAAGCAAGATGCTAAACGAAATCCTATACACAAATATTCATAGCAGCATTATTCATAATCAAAAAATGGATACAACTCAGATATCCATCAACTAATGGATGCGTAAAACTATAGCAATATCCATACAATAAAATAAAATTCTATTGACAATTTAAAAAATGAAGTATTGATACATTCTACAACATGGAAGAGCCTTAAGAACATTGTGTTAAGTGAAAGAAGCCAGTCACAAAAGAGCACATATTGTATTATTATACTCACATGGAATGTTCAAATAGGAAAATTTATAGTCTGAAAATATGTCAGTTGTTGCCTGGGATGGTGAGAGTGGGAGGGATGGGAATGGGCATGAGTGCTGTGGGCAAGGAGTTTGGAGTAGGGAGTGTCTCTGGGGTGTGGGTGAAAAACGTTCTAAAGTTACGTCGTAGAGATAGTTGCATGATTGAATATACTAAAAACCATGAAAATGTACCCTTAGATGAAATATATCTCATTAAATATGTTTAAATTTAAATTAGTATTTTCAATTGCACAAGCCACATTAAAAAAATAATCTAGAGGGGACTCTAAGCAACAACAAATGAACTAGAACCTATACTTTTGAGAGAGGAAGGAGGAAAACAAGGGAAAAGACAGTGAACAATGAGCTGAGCAATAATATGTGAATAACTGAAGCTAAATGAATAATAATGAACAGCCTGATATGAAATATATGTGTTTTAAAAGGTCTCTTTCCAAAAAAAAACTGTCTAAACTAAAAGTACTTAAAAACCTGGAAGGAGCAAAAACCCAGCAGTTGAGGGAAAGAAGGGGAAGAAAAAGCTTTCCAGAGTTCTCATCTTATTATAACGGAGTGAAGCTGGGGATGAACTGTCTTAGAGGGCCAAACGTGCATTTTGGTGGAGGAAGCAGTATACTGTTTTCAAAAACAATGTAAGAAACATATTTGTCTGATGATTAATGTAGAGAAAATGAATTAAACATTAGTAAAAGGGAAAGCAAAGTAGAACTTTCAAATTAACAAGGGAAGTGGAGTGGGGAATGGAATAAAGAGCAGCTTGAACAAACCTGCCAATATAAGAAGAGAAATAACAATGTAAAATAACACTTTATGTCCCCAAAATGGATTTGATGTTTTCTCATGGTTACACTGGGGTTACAGGTTTTTGGAAAGAACACCACAAAAGTGAAATATCCTTTCTGTCACATCATATCAAGTGACAGATGACACCCACATAACATTACTGGTGAAGGGAGTATTTACCAGGTTTCTCTGCTATAAAAATGATCATTACTCTTTCCCTACTCGATTTTTCGGAAGCCAGTCAAGAACTCTCCAACCTTCAAGGGCGGGGGCCGGGGTGGAGGGGGGAGAATTAAGCTCCACCTACTGGAGTGGGAGTATCTACATTTTGGGTTTTTTTTTTTGGAATACCGGAGTGAGGCTTTGTCTCTTCTCCCTCATATGAAATAAATTTTTTAAAAGCATAAATATGAATGAAAATAAAGTCAAATCTATCAGTCATTCCAATTAATGTGAAATGACTGAATTCCCATTAAAAAGCAGAGAATGTTCAATGCTGGGGTGGGAAGTGGATAACAGTAGTCATATACTGTTCACCATAAATATGTTTAAAACAAAGTGAAGATACAAATTAATTAATTAAAGGAATTGAGCACCAAACAACTAATTTTTAAAGGTAGGAGCTAACATCAAACAAGGTAGAATTTAAAAGTATTAAACAGGAACAAAGGAATATTATGTATTGAGACAAGGCATACAATATAATTTAGGAAGAAAAAAATGAGTCATAAATCTGTGTGCTTAAAGCAATTACAGCAGCTGAACACTTAAGGAAAATACTATTAGAGATGTAAGGAGAATTTAATAAAATTTCAAATATAGTGAGAGACTTCATTATACCTCTTTCATATTTAGACAGATCCAGTAGACAAAAACAAACAAGGAGATTGAGGAAATGAAAAATAAAATTATAGATATATTTAGAGCTCAAATCCAATAAACAAAAACCACTCATTTTTTTCTTATGTCCCTGGAATATTTATAAAATCAATCATGCGTTTGTCCACAAAGAATGTATTATTTGAAAAAATTTAAGGATTAAATTAACAGGATATAACAGTCTATAATTTTTCAGCCAATAAAAAAGAAATGAATAATGATAAAGTAATCAAAAGAAAATCTTAACTTTTAGAAATAACTACCTGACTAATATAGTATGTATGTGGTATATATTAGTCAGGTTTTCTCTAGAGAAACAGAATTAAAAACAGGGACTCAAACAAATACATGTACACCATATGTTTTTTCTTTTTTAAACATTTATTTTATTGAAGTACAGTTGATTTACAATATTGTGTTAATTTCTGCTGTAGAGCAAAGTGATTCAGTTCAGTGATTCCCTGTGCTATACAGTAGGACCTTTTTGTTTATCCATTCTGTATATAACACTTTGCATCTGCTATCCCAAACTCCCACTGCATCCCTCCTCCACCCAGTCTTGGCAATCACAAGTCTGTTCTCTTTGTCTGTGAGTCTGTTTCTGTTTCATAGTAAGTTCATTTGTGTCATATTTTAGATTCCGCATATAAGGGATATCACATGGTATTTGTATTGTACACCATATTCAAAGTAGCACTATTCATAATAGCCAAAAGGTGGAAACAGCCCTAATGTCCATCAGCAGATGAACGGATAAACAAAAATGTTATCTGGCCACCAAAAGGAGTAAAGAACTGATATGTGCTACAACATGGATGAATCTTGAAAACACTATGCTAAGCAAAAGAAGCCAGCCACAAAAATCACATATTGTATGATTCAATTTATATAAAATGTCCAGAATAGTTAAATCTATAGAAGCAGCAAGTAAATTAGTAGTTGTCTAAAGATGGAGGGCTAGGGAGTAATGAGAAGTGATTGTCATTGGGTATTAAGTTTCTTCGTGGGATGATAAAAATGTTCTAAACTTTGTTGTGGTGATGATTGCATAACTCTTAAATATTCTAAAAACCACTGAATTGTTTTCCTCAGAAATACAATTCCCAGTACATAAGAATATACATTTGAGGATGTTTATTGCATCATTATTCATACTAACACCATAATTATTATAATCAGAATTACAGTTAAGGCTACAGACATAAAGTGACTGTTCATCCATAGGAGAGTGTTTAGGTGAATATTGTACATTCATAGTATGAAATATGATACAGCCATTACAAAGCAGGAATTCATTCCCTAACAATTGCCTTTAAAGAATTTCCATGAATTTTTATGAGAAAGACAAATTGCATAACTGTGTATATACTGTGATCACATTTTTATAATATAAAAATGGCACAGGGATATCGGCTCAGTGCTTTGTGACCTCCTGGAGGGGTGGGATAGGGAGGGTGGGAGGGAGGGAGATGCAAGAGGGAAGAGATATGGGAACATATGTATATGTATAACTGATTCACTTTGTTATAAAGCAGAAACTAACACACCATTGTAAAAGCAATTATACCCCAATAAAGATGTTAAAAAAAAATTAAAATATGCTAACCAAATAGTTTGTCATTTAAATGTGCAGAAAAATTTTGATAGAAAGAATGATGGCAAAACGAAGCATTTCTGAAGTAAAGGTTGGTCACTGAGAAAAAAAAAAAAACTAAAATTTTAATAAAAAGATTCAAATACCTGCTTCCTATGCATACATGTGTATATATGTACACACACACACACACACACACACACATACACACACGCAAATGTTGTACATGATCATCAAAGCATAAAGAGAAGTATGGAAGAATGCCCTAGGAGTGGGTGAGTCATTGGAGTTGTGGGGGAATACTGATACTGGATTGGGTTTTCCAATCAGATCCTGAAGTCAGCTACGTGTCTGACACCTGAGCTTAAAAACTGAAAATTTTAAGATACTGAAATTAGGATCTGTATAATTTATATGTTAGCTTCACAGGACACAGTCTCCATCACTCAGTAGTTATGTTAGCACAACTTATCTCGGCACATTACACTAAACTCTCTGTGCCTCAGTTTCCTCAGCTGAAAGAGATAATAATAGTACCTACTTCAGAGAGTGGTTGTAAGGATTGAGAAAGTTAATATGTATAAAACATTCAAATTGTGTTTGCTGTTATTACTTTCTACATGGCTGGTTCTTTCTGCAAATTTTGTGCAAAACCACAGCTGGTCTTGTTCAGTAAGTAAACAGATGGTTATTTTTCTTCTCATTGGCTCTTCTTTCTCTTCTTCCCACCTTTTATCCATAATGGAAGGAATTATGCCTCCTGGATTGTTCTGTGGCTACTCTGAAGTCATGGCAACACTGAACTGAGAAGTAGGCCAAGCACAGGCAAGGCCAAGTGGTAATATAAATGAACTTAGCCGATTAGAAATATGGACAGCACATAATAAAATGAGATTTACCTTGGGAGAAAAATGCAAACTAGTTTATCTAAGAAGAAATAGTTCAATACATATTCAACGTGGAAGGGAAGAAGTGTGTATCTCAGGGAGAGAGAGATAATGAACAGAGAGAGGAAAGGGCGCTGACAGAAATATGGCCAGAGTGTCACTGTTCTACATAGCATGACCCCAGGAAAAGGAGATAACTCCTCATGGGATGCCCACTGATAAATATCTTCTCATCCTATGGACTGATTATTTTTTGCTTGATTTAGATTTTCCAACAATAATAGAGGCCAGTGGTCAAGTGGCTGATGTAATTGTGCACCAAAAATATTTTTGTCAGTTGCATTAGTCATTATTTTGGCAGTTTTAATAACCAAATTAGAACAATCACAGACAGTCTGAACCACTGCTGGGCACTGTGCCCTCACGACAAGCACAAATACCAAATCTACTACAAAGGGAGGGAGGTCTCAGACACACTGTGTCTCTAGACACAGCTTTGGTCTCCAAAGCTATTGCTGAAAAACATATTCCAGCCCAGAGCTGGTGGCGGGTGCTGAGGGATCAGTGTCATGGCTGCATCTCTAAACTGAATGCTGCTAGAGCCTGCCTTTCCCCTCCTGTGCGTCAGGTTACCTCAGGAGGCTTTGTGTCTGTAGACAAGAGCGATGGACTCCTCTTAATTAAGAACTAAGGCTTTAGTTTGAATATGATCAATAAAGACACAGTCTTACTTGAAATCCCTCCCCATCTTAATTGGCTTTAAACTAACATCAACGGAGAAAACAAAGACAGCCAGAGTATAATTAGCTCAAGGAATGTGGCTGTGAGGACGAGGAAAGCAGTAGATCCAGCAGAGGCTGTGATACCTTTACCACATTCCCCCCAGGATGCAGAACCCCAGGTGAGGAAAATCATCAGCCTGGGAGGGACCGTTATAAGTCAGAAGGGTGACTTCTTGCTTCATGACCATGACAGAAAAAAATCTTCGAGAACTGGCTTTACCCTCCAAAGCAGATCATTATGTTCTCTCAGTTCTCCCTTCAAATAATCTCAAGGATCTGTCCCCAGTTTTTCAACACCACTGATTATCCCTTAGTTCAAATCCCCTCTATACAGGCTCCCAAACTAATCTCCCTGCCTCTCTGTCTCAAAGCCCTCCACCTCCCCCAACTTAGCTTGTCCTTCGAACGATGAAATGTGTGTAGCCCAGGTGATCTACTTAAAGCACAAATGTGACCATGTCAGTCCCTCAAGCCCCAATTTAAAAATACCCAGTTAATTTATTCAACAAAGCTTTAATGTGCACAGATGGGTCCCAGGCACTGTGCTAGGCACTGAGAATATGATGATTGAAAAAAAACCAAAGAAGCCCCACCCTCGTGAAGCTTGGAATCTAATGGTGAAAAAGACAGCCAAACAATTACACAAGAAGGCATGGTTAAGTTCTAAGAAGAAGAGGGGGCTCTATCAGAGGCTCAATCTAACCTGGGATATCTGGAGACTTTCCTGAAGAAGCAACTTGTGAACAGAGATCTAAAAGATAACAACCAATGTCTTTCTTTTCTTTTTTTTTTTTTTTTGCGGTACGCGGGCCCTCTCACTGTTATGGGCTCTCCCGTTGTGGAGCACAGGCTCTGGATGTGCAGGCTCAGCGGCCATGGATCACGGGCCCAGCCGCTCCGCGGCATGTGGGATCTTCCCAGAAGGGGGCACGAACCCGTGTCCCCTGCATCGGCAGGCAGACTCCCAACCACTGCACCACCAGGGAAGCCCACAACTAATGTCTTTTGAAGTGAAATAATAGACTGGACTATAGTTCAGTAGAAGAGAAAAGAAGAGAAGAAAACAGAATAGGAAATAGATCTGAATGTATCACAGGTAGCAAGGGTTAGTATCATTTCATGAATGTTTGTACTGGGTTGAATATAAAATGTATTTCTTACTGTGAGCTGTGAACTAGACAGTGGGGGAAGTAAGGAGGATGGAAGCACATCCCAGAAAAGGAACAGCCTCTGCAAAGGCTCAGTGGTGAGAGAAAGCATGGGGTGTTTAGCCTCATTTTTAAGATGGGAAAGAACCCACTCATCATCCATTCAGCAAATGCTTATTTAGTTCTCTTTTAAAACAGTACATTCAATGGGAGTCACAAAGGAAGAGCCAGAAGGGGTTCCCTGTCTTAATGAGTTTATATGTCATCAGGAGAGATAGACTGGTATGTAAATAAATATCAGGCTAAATTTGGTTTAAAACTGCAGGAAAAATCGAATGTTACGAGAAGAGAGAGTGTGAAGAAATTGCTTTTACCTAGGAAAGATCTCAGAGAGCTTTATGAAAGAGGAGGCTTTTTCTCAAGGTCTGGGAGGACAGGTAGGAATTCAATAAGTGAAAATGCAGAGGGAGGAGGGGACACAGAGGTGTAAACATTCCAGGATGAAGAACAGTGGTAATAAAGGCATGGAAAAGTAGAGGGCATGTTTGGGGAATGGTGAATTGGGCCAGAGCAATGAGCCTAGAAGTAGAGACAGAGTCATCGAAAGAAAGACATGAGATGGTAGACGGAGGTTATATTGTGCAGGGCCTTTCCCACCTAGTTAAAGAATTTGGACTTTGCTTTGCAGGCAAAAAAGAACCAATAAAAGTTTCCCGTCAGGGGAGTAACCTACTTGTTGCTGTGTATTAGCAAGATTCCTCTGGCAGCAACACACAGTAGAACAGATTAGTGGAAGTGGCAGTGGGGAAAACCACTGGGAGGAAATTGCAAATCCCCACATTACATTGACTCGGACCTCAACCATGGCTGGAGCAGTGGGGATGCAAGGGAAGGTGCACATGGGTAGGCACACCAGCCCAGTGTAGGTTGGGAACTCTGGGGGACACCAGCTTCTCACAAGGACCAGAATGCTGTCTCAGCATCCAACTGTCATAACTCAGACAAGTCCTCTAGGCTTCTCTGCATTGGTTATTCCCTCTGTGAATTGGGGAATATAACTCTGGCCTCTGATACAATCAACAGACCTGGGGAAAATAAAATGCATTCAACCACGTAAAGCGTTTACAGCTCACTGGAGTAAAGGTGTCCTAAAGCTACAACAATCTTAGCAGCCCCAAAGAAAGCCAATTGTTTTAGAGTAGTGGGATTAACAGGTGGTATTTTTCAGTCCTTACAACCTTCTTATTGTTGAGCTGCCTCAATTTCCTTTTTAAGAAAACTTTTCCTTTTTTGAGAATGAAAACTAAAAGACCTGATGGTTATCATAGAATAAAATGAATATCAAAGCAGGAAGGTTTCTGTAACTAATGATATCATTAACACACCTTCAAAGTCATACCATCTATCCCCAGGTGGTACTACACACCAGTAAAGGATATTGTCAAAATCTGCTGATTTTCTTTATCTCTATGCATCCCCTATATTCTTGATTGACTAAAATCTATTAGATCATAATCTCTGTTAGGTAAATAGAGATCTTGTTCACCTGACACATCTTTATCACCTAGCACAAGCAGACACCCATCACTGAATGAATGAATGAACTCCAGGGTCTCCCCCAGTGAATAAGTGCATTCTCCTACCAGCAAGATATCACAGAATTATTTTAATCAGACCTCTCCAACAACATAAGGGAAATATTTGTACAGTGGACCCAAGCACATTTTTTCTAGGGGGGATAATATATTTTTTAATGTATATGTATTTCTAAAATTCTGAATTTTATTTCCTGAAGACTGACTTCTTTCTGCCTCATTCTCATTTGTCTTAAGGATCTGTGCATAAATGACATGCTGAGGCAGAAAGGTGTTGTGATCCGCATCATCATTCAGGTCAAGACTCTAGGTTATAAGTGACAAAAATCTATTCAAACTGGTTCAAATGATGGAAAAACATGGGTCCAGGCTTGTCTTCAGGCATGACTAAATCCACATCTTCAAACAAGGCCAGCAGGAGTTTGTCTCTCTCCATCTCTTGCCTCTCCTTTCCTCTTTGTTGGCTGCATTCTTGGCTGAACTCTCCTTGGTTAGTGGCAAAGAGACCAGAAACTCTAAGCCTAAAGTTTTACCAATCTAAAAATTCAAGAGGAAAAGGGAGCTGTTCTTTCCCAATAGTTTCTGCTGAAGTCCCAGGGTTGCCTCTCATTGGCTCAGCTTGTGTCACATGCCCATCCCTAAACTAATCGCTGGACTTCTGTGTGAGGCCAGCCCTGGAGCAAAGGAAGTGAGATCAGCTCTACTTGAACCATGGAGAATATAAGCAGAGAAGGAGTGGGAGGAAGGGTAGGTTCCCAAAAGAAAATCAGGTGCTACTAACAAAAAGGGTAAACGGATACTGGAAAGACTAGACTGGCAGATGTGATCGTCTCCATCTGTCTAGAAGGAGGTTGAATAGGGCCATCGGATGGGCTGGCAGAAGGAAAGTGATTAAGCCTTTTGCCACTATTGATGCTATGCATGTGCTTAATGATAACAGATGAGGTTCAGTGCCAGTGAGCAGCTGCAGAAAAGGAGCCAGCAGGTTGGGAGTGGAAGCCAAGCAGCAATCCATTTTTCAGCCTAAGAGTTCCCCCCAGTCTATTTTAGTACATGAAATGCCCAAACTGACTCAGGCACTTTTCAGGTTGCAAAACTTGTGTTCGTGCTCAGCAGATATATTTGAAACTGTTTTACGACCAACAGTTAAACAGGAGGAAATTAAGAGAGAAAAATCAAGGATACAGCTTCATGCATAAAACTCAGCCATATAATTAACAGACCCCATATTAATCACACATCAGTTAGGTCTCAGTGATTCGTCAGCAGAAATAAGCCAATCCTGATAGGCGAAGTTCGTTGATGCCAATATAACTGAAAGACTTAAAAGTAGGGACCCTATCATTAATTAATCAAGTAATTATCTGTGGTACTTGTGCCATATTTGGTAAATAGGTTTTTTAGTGTTTCTCCCCCTGCAGCTCCAGCTCTTTATCACAGCAACATGCCTTTATCTAGACATTCCAGTGGAAGATGAGATGTGTTTTTAATAATAATAAAAATGATGCTTGTATTTGTAGATCTCTTTGTACTTTATAAAATGGCTCACTAGAGTCTTCCAGCAGCCTTTGCAGATAAGCAGGACAAATATTATTCTCCCAAGTAACTGCTGACTTTCTGGCTTGGACTCAGGCTTGAAAAATGCCAACAGAATCCCATTCTCTTGCAGGCAGAGTAAGACTTCTCCTCATTCTGATGGTGGAGCTTATGGAGCATTGGTTTTGGGATAAGGCCTAGAACTGAATCACCCTTAGTACCTACAGTCCCTGAGGACACAAGTCAGCCCTACACAACTACAAAGGCATTAAATATACTGTACTTGGGCTTGAATGGAACAATAATTCTATAAAGAGGAGAGAAAAGCAATCAAACAGAAGACACGAATTCACAAGATAATAAAAAAAGTGCTTTACTGATGATCCCACTTGTACTGTGGTTAGGAATTCTTCAGGAAATGCAGTATCCCATTAGTCCTCAGTCTCTGTAGATCAGAAGTACTAGCAACTCTAGGGTTTTGTGAAATCTTACAAGAAAGAGACAAGGTCCTGCACTGCTGAGAGACCTCATGTCTTTCAGATGAATCTTTCTCATGGCTCATAATATAGTAACTGTATTCAGGAAGTGGTTTTTTTGTTTTAATAAGAAAAATATTGGTTCTTTGAATTAATGCTGGTTAGCTCTTTGCATGACTCTGAGGCCCATTCTTGGAACTATTATACTACCTCTAAAAATGATAATTACAAAAATGCAGCTGAATTTACTCTCTAAAGCATTCACTTATCCATTCATTCAGTCTATAAACTTTCAAGGACACAATGCCAAGTCCTACAGTGGTGCAGAGGATGTAAAGATAAAAAATTATAGTCCCTGAACTAGACTAGGCTAGACATGAAAGTCAACCATTCCAGTAGCAGTAGTAGCAACAAATAATACCAGACGTTTTGGGGCACTTACCATAGTCCAGGCACTGTGCCAAGTGCCGTCTTTGTATTATTTCTTTTAATCTTTCCCACAGTCAATGAGGTAGGTATTATTATTAATGCCATTTTACAGATGAGTAAACTGAGGCTCCAGGTGGTTAAGTAAATTGCCCAAACTCACATGGCCAGTGAGAGGTGGAGTTGAGAGCCGAGCTCAGGCAGTCTGACCCCACAACACATACTCTTAGCTTGGCAACTCATACTCTGTATGAATGCACTAGTCGTGGCATGGATAAAGTTCAGTGATAGCACGAGGGAAGAAGAAGTACTATATCCATGAAGGAGTTAGTTAAGTATCACAGGAGAGAGAGGATCTGCGCTGAGACCTAATGGATTTGTAACATTTTTCCAGACTGAATAGCTTGCAAAGAGCATTCCAAGTAAAGGGAACAGCATGGCCCAAGCACAAAGGTGGGAAGAGAAGCCTGGTACGTTCTGTGATGTAGAACTAGATCCAAGTGGCTTGGGCATTGAGCAAAGGTTGGGGAGGAATGGGAGGCAAGGCCAGTGAGGAAGGCGGGATCTGAATACCATGCCTTAATTATATAAGGTGTCTATGTGATTGTCTTCAGTTTTTTTTGGTTTTTTTTTTTGCGGTACGCGGGCCTCTCACTGCTGCGGCCTATCCCGTTGCGGAGCACAGGCTCCGGACGCGCAGGCTCAGCGGCCATGACTCACGGGCCCAGCCGCTCCGCGGCACGTGGGATCCTCCCGGACCGGGGCACGAACCCGTGTCCCCTGCATCGGCAGGCGGACTCTCAACCACTACGCCACCAGGGAAGCCCTGTCTTCAGTTTTGAAACAAATCTGTCACTTAATTTTGCCTGGCAATTCATAGCACTCTGATTAACATCAGAGTGAACTTGACCTTAGTTTGCTGGGGTCTAGTCTCCTTGGTGAACAGGCTAATTTTACTGTTACTGTTTAATGTCAAAGTTCTCTTCATATAAAGACTTTAATATCATGTTTGTTTTGGTTTTGTTTTCAATCCTAAGGGAGGTTTTATATGTTACAAATTATCTATGGAATCTAAGCTAATCAGTTTAGATTTACAAATCTGAATTCATCAAGTTGTATCCTTACTCCACATAATCGCAAATGTGTATGAACATAATTAATTTTAAAAGACTACAGTCCAATATTCCAAGAGTTGCCTCTAAATCCTGGAAACTTTTTCTATACTTTCTAAATTTTCCATAATGAGAATGTTTCACTTTTAGGAGTACAGAAAGAAATTTTTCTAAAGTGAAGACGAGATATTTTAAAAATCAATGTAGGGGGGACCTTGAAGATGGCGGAAGAGTAAGACGCGGAGATCGCCTTCCTCCCCACGGATACACCAGAAATACATCCACACGTGGAACAACTCCTACAGAACTCCTACTGAAGGCTGGCAGAAGACCTCAGACCTCCCAAAAGGCAAGAAACTCCCCACGTAACTGGGTAGGGCAAAAGAAAAAACAGAGACAAAAGAATAAGGACGGCACCTGCACCAGTGGGAGGGAGCTGTGAAGGAGGAAAAGTTTCCACACACTAGGAAGCCCCTCCGCGGGCGGAGACTGCGGGAGGCAGAGGGGGGAGTTTCGGGACCGCGGAGTAGTGCACAGCGACGGGTGCGGAGGGCAAAGCGGGGAGATTCCTGCACAGAAGATCGGTGCCGACCAGCACTCACCAAGCCGAGAGGCTTGTCTGCTCACCCGCCGGGGCGGGCGGGGCTGCGAGCTGAGGCTCGGGTTTTGGTTTTGGACGGAGCTCAGGGAGAGGACTGGGGTTGGCGGCTTGAACATAGCCTGAAGGGGTTAGTGCACCACGACTAGCCGGGAGGGAGTTCGGGGAAAAGCCTGCACCGGCCGAAGAGGCAAGAGACTTTTTCTTCCCTCTTTGTCTCCTGGTGCGCGAGGAGAGGGGTCTAAGAGCGCTGCTTAAAGGAACTCCAGAGACGGGCGCGAGCCGCGGCTAAAAGCGCGAACCCCAGAGACGGGCGCGAGCCGCGGCTGAGGGCGCGAGCCCCCGAGACGGGCGCGAGCCGCGGCTGAAAGCGCAAACCCCAGAGACGGGCGCGAGCCGCGGCTGAGGGCGCGAGCCCCCGAGACGGGCGCGAGCCGCGGCTAAAACCGCGGACCCCAGAGACGGGCGGGAGACGCTAAGGCTGCTGCTGCCGCCACCAAGGGGCCTGTGTGCGAGCACAGGTCACTCTCCACACCCCTCTTCCGCGGAGCCTGTGCAGCCCGCCACTGCCAGGTTCCCGGGATCCAGGGACAACTTCCCCGGGACAGCGCACGGCGGGCCTCAGGCTGGTGCAACGTCACGCCGGCCTCTGCCGCAACGTCACGCTGCCTCTGCCGCCGCAGGCCGGCCCCGCACGCAGTGCCCCTCCTTCCCCCATCCCCCAACCCCCGGCCTGAGTGAGCCGGAGGCCCCGAATCGGCGGCTCCTTTAACCCCGTCCTGTCTGAGCGAAAAAACAGACGCCCTCCAGCGACCTACACGCAGAGGCAGGGCCAAATCCAAAGCTGAGCTCCTGTGAGCTGTGAAAACAAAGAAGAGAAAGGGAAATCTCTCCCAGCAGCCACAGAAGCAGCGGATTAAAGCTCCACAATCAACTTGATATACCCTGCATCTGTGGAATACCTGAATAGACAAGGAATGATCCCAAATTGAAGAGGTGGAATTTAGGAGCGAAATCTATGATTTTTTTCCCTTTTCCTCTTTTTGTGAAGGTGTACGTGTATGCTCCTGTGTGACATCTAGTCTGTATACTCTAGCTTCCACCATTTGTCCTAGGGCTCTATCCGTCCATGACTTTTTTTTAAAAATTCTTTTTCTTAATAATTAAGTTTAATTGTAATAACTTTATTATACTTTACCTTCGTTCTTTCTTTCCTTCCTTCCCTCCCTCCTTTAGACAACGAATCACCCCAAATTGAGGAGGTGGTCTCAGGGAGCAGGATTTATGATTTTTCCCCCTTTACCTCTTTTTGTGAAGGTGTATGTGTATGCTTCTGTGTAAGATTTTCTCTGTATAGCTTTGCTTCCAACATTTGTCCTAAGGTTCTATCCGTCCCTTTTTTTTTTTCTAAATATTTTTTAATTCAATAACTATATTATACTTTATTTTATTTTTACTGTATCATCTTTCTTTCTGTCTTTTTTTCCTTCTTTCCCTCCTTCCTTCCTTCCTTCCTTCCTCCCTCCCTCCCTCCCTCCCTCCTTTCTTTCCTTCTTTGCTTCTTTCTTCCTTCCTTCCTTTCCTCCTTTCCTTCTTTCTTTCCTCATACTTCTACTAATTCTCTCTACTTTTTCTCCCTTTTATTCTGAGCCGTGTGGATGAAAGGCTCTTGGTGCTCCAGCCAGGAGTCAGGGCTCTGCCTCTGAGGTAGGAGAGCCAACTTCAGGTCACTGGTCAACAAGAGACCTCCCAGCTCCACATAATATTAAACAGCGGAAATCTCCCAGAGACCTCCATCCTAACACCAGCACCCAGCTTCACTCAACGACCAGCAAGCCACAGTGCTGGACAACCTATGCCAAACAACTAGCAAAACAGGAACACAACCCCACCCATTAGCAAAGAGGCTGCCTAATATCATAATAAGGCCACAGACACCCCAAAACACACCACCAGACGTGAACCTGCCCACTAGAGAGACAAGATCCAGCCTCATCCAGCACAACACAGGCACTAGTCCCCTCCACCAGGAAGCCTACACAACCCACTGAAACAACCTTAGCCACTGGAGACAGACATCAAAAACAACGGGAACTACGAAAGTGCAGCCTGCAAAAAGGAGACCCCAAACACAGTAAGATAAGCAAAATGAGAAGACAGAAAAACACACAGCAGATGAAGGAGCAAGATAAAAACCCACCAGACCTAACAAATGAAGAGGAAATAGGCAATCTACCTGAAAAAGAATTCAGAATAATGATAGTAAGGATGATCCGAAATCTTGGAAGTAGAATGGACAAAATGCAAGAAACAGTTAACAAGGACCTACAAGAACTAAAGATGAAACAAGCAACGATGAACAATGCAATAAATGAAATTAAAATCACTCTAGATAGGATCAATAGCAGAATAACTGAGGCAGAAGAACGGATAAGTGACCTGGAAGATAAAGTAGTGGAAATAACTACTGCAGAGCAGAATAAATAAAAAAGAATGAAAAGAACTGAGGACAGTCTCAGAGACCTCTGGGACAACATGAAACGCACCAACATTCGAATTATAGGGGTTCCAGAAGAAGAAGAAAGAAAGAAAGGGACTGAGAAAATATTTGAAGAGATTATAGTTGAAAACTTCCCTAATATGGGAAAGGAAATAGTTAATCAAGTCCAGGAAGCACAGAGGGTCCCATACAGGATAAATACAAGGAGAAACACGCCAAGACACATATTAATCAAACTGTCAAAAATTAAACACAAAGAAAGCATATTAAAAGCAGCAAGGGAAAAACAACAAATAACACACAAGGGAATCCCCATAAGGTTAACAGCTGATCTCTCAGCAGAAACCCTACAAGCCAGAAGGGAGTGGCAGGACATACTGAAAGTGATGAAGGAGAATAGCCTGAAACCAAGACTACTCTACCCAGCAAGGATCTCATTCACATTTGATGGAGAAATTAAAACCTTTACAGACAAGCAAAAGCTGAGAGAGTTCAGCACCACCAAACCAGCTTTACAACAAATGCTAAAGGAACTTCTCTAGACACGAAACACAAGAGAAGGAAATGACCTATAGTAGCGAACCCAAAACAATATATAAAATGGAAATAGGAACATACATATCGATAATTACCTTAAATGTAAATGGACTAAATGCTCCCACCAAAAGACACAGATTGGCTGAATGGATACAAAAACAAGACCCTTATATATGCTGTCTACAAGAGACCCACTTCAGAACTAGAGACACATACAGACTGAAAGTAAGGGGATGGAAAAAGATATTCCATGCAAATGGAAACCAAAAGAAAGCTGGAGTAGCAATTCTCATATCAGACAAAATAGACTTTAAAATAAGGACTATTAAAAGGGACAAAGAAGGACACTACATAATGATCAAGGGATCGATCCAAGAAGAAGATATAACAATTGTAAATATTTATGCACCCAACATAGGAGCACCTCAATACATAAGGCAAATACTAACAACCATAAAAGGGGAGATCAACAGTAACACATTCATAGTAGGGGACTTTAACACCCCACTTTCACCCATGGACAGATCATCCAAAATGAAAATAAATAAGGAAACACAAGCTTTAAATGATACATTAAACAAGATGGACTTAATTGATGTTTATAGGACACTCCATCCAAAAACAACAGAATACACATTTTTCTCAAGTGCTCATGGAACATTCTCCAGGATAGATCATATCTTGGGTCACAAATCAAGCCTTGGTAAATTTAAGAAAACTGAAATTGTATCAAGTATCTTTTCCGACCACAACGCCATGAGACTAGATATCAATTACAGGAAAAGATCTGTAAAAAATACAAACATATGGAGGCTAAACAATACACTACTTAATAATGAAGTGATCACTGAAGAAATCAAAGAGGAAATAAAAAAATACCTAGAAACAAATGACAATGGAGACACAACGACCCAAAACCTATGGGATGCAGCAAAAGCAGTTCTAAGGGGGAAGTTTATAGCAATACAAGCCCACCTTAAGAAGCAGGAAACATCTCGAATAAACAACCTAACCTTGCACCTCAAGCAATTAGAGAAAGAAGAACAAAAAAACCCCAAAGCTAGCAGAAGGAAAGAAATCATAAAAATCACATCAGAAATAAATGAAAAAGAAATGAAGGAAACAATAGCAAAGATCAATAAAACTAAAAGCTGGTTCTTTGAGAAGATAAACAAAATAGATAAACCACTAGCCAGACTCATCAAGAAAAAAAGGGAGAAGACTCAAATCAATAGAATTAGAAATGAAAAAGGAGAAGTAACAACTGACACTGCAGAAATAAAAAAAATCATGAGAGATTACTACAAGCAACTCTATGCCAATAAAATGGACAATCTGGAAGAAATGGACAAATTCTTAGAAATGCACAACCTGCCAAGACTGAATCAGGAAGAAATAGAAAATATGAACAGACCAATCACAAGCACTGAAATTGAAACTGTGATTAAAAACCTTCCAACAAACAAAAGCCCAGGACCAGATGGCTTCACAGGTGAATTCTATCAAACGTTTAGAGAAGAGCTAACACCTATCCTTCTCAAACTCTTCCAAAATATAGCAGAGGGAGGAACACTCCCAAATTCCTTCTACGAAGCCACCATCACCTTGATACCAAAACCAGACAAGGATGTCACAAAGAAAGAAAACTACAGGCCAATATCACTGATGAACATAGATGCAAAAATCCTCAACAAAATACTAGCAAACAGAATCCAACAGCACATTAAAAGGATCATACACCATGATCAAGTGGGGTTTATTCCAGGAATGCAAGGATTCTTCAATATACGCAAATCTATCAATGTGATAAACTATATTAACAAATTGAAGGAGAAAAACCATATGATCATCTCAATAGATGCAGAGAAAGCTTTCGACAAAATTCAACACCCATTTATGATAAAAACCCTCCAGAAAGTAGGCATAGAGGGAACTTTCCTAAACATAATAAAAGCCATATATGACAAGCCCACAGCAAACATCATCCTCAATGGTGAAAAACTGAAAGCATTTCCACTAAGATCAGGAACAAGACAAGGTTGCCCACTCTCACCACTCTTATTCAACATAGTTTTGGAAGTTTTAGCCACAGCAATCAGAGAAGAAAAGGAAATAAAAGGAATCCAAATCGGAAAAGAAGAAGTAAAGCTGTCACTGTTTGCAGATGACATGATACTCTACATAGAGAATCCTAAAGATGCTACCAGAAAACTACTAGAGCTAATCAATGAATTTGGTAAAGTAGCAGGATACAAAATTAATGCACAGAAATCTCTGGCATTCCTATATACTAATGATGAAAAATCTGAAAGTGAAATCAAGAAAACACTCCCATTTACCATTGCAACAAAAAGAATAAAATATCTAGGAATAAACCTACCTAAGGATACGAAAGACCTGTATGCAGAAAATTATAAGACACTGATGAAAGAAATTAAAGATGATACAAATAGATGGAGAGATATACCATGTTCTTGGATGGGAAGACTTAACATTGTGAAAATGACTCTACTACCCAAAGCAATCTACAGATTCAATGCAATCCCTATCAAACTACCACTGGCATTTTTCACAGAACTAGAACAAAAAATTTCGCAATTTGTATGGAAACACAAAAGACCCCGAATAGCCAAAGCAATCTTTAGAACGAAAAAAGGAGCTGGAGGAATCAGGCTCCCTGACTTCAGACTATATTACAAAGCAACAGTAATCAAGACAGTATGGTACTGGCACAAAAACAGAAAGACAGATCAGTGGAACAGGATAGAAAGCCCAGAGATAAACCCACGCACATATGGACACCTTATCTTTGATAAAGGAGGCAGGAATGTACAGTGGAGAAAGGACAGCCTCTTCAATAAATGGTGCTGGGAAAACTGGACAGGTACATGTAAAAGTATGAGATTAGATCACTCCCTAACACCATACACAAAAATAAGCTCAAAATGGATTAAAGACCTAAATGTAAGGCCAGAAACTATCAAACTCTTAGAAGAAAACATAGGAAGAACACTCTATGACATAAATCACAGCAAGATCCTTTCTGACCCACCTCCTAGAGTAATGGAAATAAAAACAAAAATAAACAAATGGGACCTAATGAAACTTCAAAGCTTTTGCACAGCAAAGGAAACCATAACCAAGACCAAAAGACAACCCTCAGAATGGGAGAAAACATTTGCAAATGAAGCAACTGACAAAGGATTAATCTCCAAAATTTACAAGCAGCTCATGCAGCTCAATAACAAAAAAACAAACAACCCCATCCAAAAATGGGCAGAAGACCTAAATAGACATTTCTCCAAAGAAGATATACAGAATGCCCACAAACACATGAAAGGATGCTCAACATCATTAATCATTAGAGAAATGCAAATCAAAACTACAATGAGATATCATCTCACACCAGTCAGAATGGCCATCATCAAAAAATCAAGAAACAATAAATGCTGGAGAGGGTGTGGAGAAAAGGGGACACTCTTGCACTGCTGGTGGGAATGTGAATTGGTTCAGCCACTGTGGAGAACAGTATGGAGGTTCCTTAAAAAACTACAAATAGAATTACCATATGACCCAGCAATCCCACTACTTGGCATATACCCTGAGAAAACCAAAATTCAAAGAGAGTCATGTACCAAAATGTTCATTGCAGCTCTATTTACAATAGCCAGGACATGGAAACAACCTAAGCGCCCATCATCGGATGAATGGATAAAGAAGATGTGGCACATATACACAATGGAATATTACTCAGCCTTAAAAAGAAATGAAATTGAGCTATTTGTAATGAGATGGATAGACCTAGAATCTGTCATACAGAGTGAAGTAAGTCAGAAAGAAAAAGACAAATACCGTATGCTAACACATATATATGGAATTTAAGGGAAAAAAATGTCATGAAGAACCTAGGGGTAAGATAGGAATAAAGACGCAGACCTACTGGAGAACGGACTTAAGGATATGGGGAGGGGGAAGGGTGAGTTTTGACAGGGCGAGAGAGAGTCATGGACATATACACACTAACAAACGTAGTAAGGTAGATAGCTGGGGGGAAGCAGCCGCAAGGCACAGGGATATTAGCTCGGTGCTTTGTGACAGCCTGGAAGGGTGGGATGGGGAGAGTGGGAGGGAGGGAGACGCAAGAGGGAAGACATATGGGAACATATGTA
The DNA here is from genome assembly GCF_008692025.1 of Phocoena sinus. Classification (NCBI taxonomy): domain Eukaryota; kingdom Metazoa; phylum Chordata; class Mammalia; order Artiodactyla; family Phocoenidae; genus Phocoena; species Phocoena sinus. The sequence goes on along the minus strand of NC_045763.1, from coordinate 123,487,378 downwards.
TATGTATAGCTGATTCACTTTGTTGTAAAGCAGAAACTAACACACCATTGTAAAGCAATTATACCCCAATAAAGATGTTTAAAAAAAAAAAAAAAAAAATCAATGTAATCTGCACACATAGTTCAAAAGTCAAATTTTCCCAAAGGACTAACAGTGAAAACAATACCCTGTTCTTCCCCCCCACCCTCAGTCTTAACCCCCCAAAGTCAACCCACTAACTCTCTAATTTGTTTATTCTGTAGTTACGCCCTAATACTGTAGTTCTTCTGTGGTACTATACCATACGTGAATCTATATACTATGTCTGAATTTGTCCATTTTAGACATTCAGCTTGCTGCTATAAGATTTAGCTCACTTATATCACCTCCTATGTGCCTTCCCCAACTTCCCAATGTAATTATAACACACATTTGTTTCTCTACTGTTTGCTTACCTTTGAAATTTTAGGTAATAAACATACACCATCATTTCTTATTACACCAAATACAGTCTGTTTCTTAACATCCCCATGGGTACAATAAGAACACTGGTGCTCCTAGCCTTATCTTTAGCTCTGCTATCTCCCTTTTTCGCCATTCCAATCTCAGAGCATTCCAGGTGATAACTTTTACATTTGGTTCTGTAATTTAAATCTTCCATGCTTTCTCTATCATTTCATTTAAAAAAAAAATTTTTAACATCTTTATTGGGGTATAATTGCTTTACAATGGTGTGTTAGTTTCTGCTGTATAACAAAGTGAATCAGCTGTCAGCTCATTTTAAAATCTGAAAACTAATAACAGCATTTACATTATTATGGCTGTGTAAGCATTATTCATGGAGGAGTAAAGTAGTATTCTGTGAGTTTACTGTTTTTCTTATACTTGTTATCGTTTCTTCTGATTCTCATACTATTTTAAAATTTTCCATTACATCAGGTACTCTACAAAGTCTCCTTTTGTCCCAGGAGAACTCTTTCCCAGGGCTCTCTGTCCTCCTGCTTCAACCTCAGTTGTATGTTCTCCAGGTGCCATGGACAGTGTGGCTGATTCCCCAGATCCATCCCATTGCCGATGATTAGACTGAGGAGACAGTCACATTCTCAGTGAGGATGTTCCCAGACACCTTCCCTAAAATTCCATCATCCTACAGCATTTCCTGTTCCCTCCTCTGCTTTACTGATCACACCAGCACATATCAACTTACAGCATAGTTGCTTATCATCTCTTCACCTGAATGGAAGCTCCATGAAGGCAGGCAGCTTTGTCTTTTATTTTCTCCTTTATCCCCAGTGATGAAAACAGTGCCTGTCACACAACAGGCACTGAATGAAGGAATCAAAACTACTCCATCACCCTTGCCAGAGACTCTTCTGGCAATGGGCAGCCCCCATAGGCCAGTTTTGGGCCAATGAGACGTGAGGAGAAACTTGTCAGAAAAGAAAAGCCAGTCCCTCTCCTGCTAGATATGAACATAGAAGCATTTGCTTGGGTTGCTTCTGCAGCCATATATGATCAGGAGGAAAAGCAGCTTTAGGATGAATGTAATACCAGGGATGACAGGGCAGAAAGATGGTAAAAGCCTGGATCTTTGAACCATGAAATCAATCTGGGAGTCCTCCCTATCTTAGGTTTTTGTTTAAGCCAATTTGAGTTGGATTTTCCATTACCTGCAGTCAAAGAATCTCACCAGTTACCTTACTTTTGCTGCATACCTGCCATCTTAGGAGCTCCTTTCACTGCCTTTCTGAACATGAGTCACACTTTTATGTACTCCATGTCTTCCTCTTCGGTTTACTTGCCAATTTTATCGGGATACATACTGGATAACTTTCTGAGAAATTTTTTTCTAGGCCCTAGAATGTCTTAAAATGTTTTCATTTCTCCCTTATACTTCATTGATGAGTTGGGTAGGTATGGGATTCTAGGTTGAAAATCTTAAAATCTATGAATTTTGAAAACATGATTCAATTGCCTTTTACCATCCACTGCTATTGAAGGGATATTTGGGTGATCTGGTTTTATTTTAGGAAATCAGATTGCCACTCCTAGCAAGTAAAAATACAGAATAGCCAACTAAATTTGCGTTTCAGATAAACAAGGAAATATTTGGAACATACTTATACTAAAAATATTTATAGTTTATTTGAACTTCAAATTTAACTAGCTGTCCTATATTTTATAAGTTAACACTACTGGGACACTTTTAGGATATTTTTTTTATCCTTAATGTTCTGAAGTTTCACAGTATTTCTAGTTGTGAGTCTTTTTAAAAAAAAAAAAACTCTGAGCCCCAAGAAAGAGGGTATGGTTGTTATTGACATGTTTAAATGATGAGTCACCATTGCTTCCAGGCTCTGGCTTTCTGTCACATTGAGTTTGAGGAACTGGAGCAAGAAAAAAAAAAAAAAGTAAAATGTTTCATCAATGTTAGAGTGTGAAAGAGTTTGTTAGAATTTAGAGAGAGTAATTATCAGAGCAGAAGCATGAGATGACTATAGTCTGCTTCATACAGGGCCCAATTATCTAGCAGAGTTATCTGGTTTCAAACATTGTCACCCAACTGGCATTTCATACAAGTATCAATGAACAATCTTAGGAAAGAACCAAAAGTTCAGGCTGAAAAGCCCTTGCTTTACAAGAGTGAATATTCTGGACACATCCCAAATTTACCACGTAATTGCTCCACTGTGAACATAGCACAGAGATACACTATCTCCAAAGGAGAAAATGATTTGGTTGTGAGATAACGTATTTCCTGTGGTTATCTCTGAGTGAACTAGCCAGAAAGTAAGTGAAGAAGCAGAGAGATAAGAAGTAATCACTTCGGAAAGTAGTGGTAAAATCAGGCAAGGTAAAAGCAGGTCAAAGAAATTAGGAGAACTGCACAGTTGAGAGAGAAGAAATTTTTAAAACTGACTTTAGAATCAGTGAACTGGACATGATCTTAGAAATTATCTAGGTCAGCCCCTCCTTTTGCAGGTGACAAAGGAGGGGCTGGCGTAGAGAGTGGAAGGGAGTGAGGGACTTGCTAAGAGAGTGGAAGGGACTTGCCCAGAGTCGAGGAACTCTGTAGGAACCTGCAGTCAAAGAATCAAAGAACTAGACCAGTTTCCCTGATTCCCAGTCCAGTCTTTACTCCACTCCATTGCTGCTGTGGTTTGGGACCTATTGCACAACAGCCCTATTTAATCATCTTGACAGCCTCTGAGAATGATAAACTTTCTCTGAAACGATCTGACTCAGCTCAGGGTAGCAGCTTCACCAAATGTCCCATTAAAATGCAGTCAACTCTAGGGGGAGGTTGAAAAAGGAGGCTGCAGGGGGGTTGGAAAATGTTCCTCTGACCCAAAATATTGCCTGCACCCACCTGCCTGTGTGCCTGAAATTAAACCTTGAAAATGTCTGTTGTAATGCAAATGATTGCCTTTAACATTTTGTTTGGATAGAGGCTCCTTAACAAAGAAGGTCTTAATGGTATGTGACACCAGACAAACACTTTGTGATTGGACAGGGGGAGGATGACTAGACAATGGTCTGAAATGTATTAGGGCCCATCAGGTACAAATAGCAGCAGGTACCTACTTTACCATCATCATTTCATATCAGAACAAAGCAACAGATTGCTTTGTGCTCTAATCATTTTCCTGTCATCAGATTTCAATTTGGGTGTCTGATGTCACAGTAAGGTATTTTAGTAGACCTAGTTTCCTTGATTACTTGAATAATTCACATTTTGATTCTGAATATGGGATGTTTTCAGCAGAACAAAATCCCTTTAAATGGCAATTTTTATTTCAGCATTGAGACTTGGTATGCCTGGACTCAAAAATGTATTTCCCACACATGAAGGTCATTTGCCTTCTTCTCTTTGTGGCCAAAAGTTAAGGAAGATGAAGTTTTAAAGATAGTCATTGGTTTTTGTTAATAAAAAAGGTAATTTTAACCAGAGCTGGTGTAATAGAGTGATAGAGGCCAATGATAGATTGCCATGCCTTGTTAAGAAGCGAATGCAGGTGAAAAGTGGAGAAAATTAATGCAGACAACCTTTTAAGAAGCTTGACTATCACCAAAAAGAGAAAATCTTTTCTTGAAATGTTTGGTTGGATATTGATTGGTTGGTTGATTTTAGAGTTGGGAGACATGAGTATTTCTATTACCTTGGGGGGAGAGAGTCAGGTCCTCAGCTTCTTTATCCACATGTTGCAGAAATGCTAATATAACTGTAAACAAAGAGTATGTCCAAGGTCATCCAGCCAACTGGTCAAAGCATCAGAATGAAAATCTTGGTCCTTCGACAGCTTTCTGTCTTGGACACATGAGGTCTCTCCATTTTGCAACTGTTTTTGCTTTTCAGTGGGTTAGGGGAGGATGTAGGTGGCCATTTCTGTACAAATACACTTGGAAAGAGCTGTAAGGTCCTCTTGGGTGAGGCAGGGATAAGGAAAGCAAATACTTGATTAAGTTAACATTTTCCATTTGCCAGACACCAGAGTAAGCACTTTACCTATAGGAAGTTATTCAACCCTCACAGCAATATACGAAGCAGGTAAAGTTATTATCTTTTCCCAGATAAAGAAATTATGGTAAACTCAAAATGGATTAAAGACCTAAATGTAAAGCCAGACACTATCAAACTCTTAGAGGAAAACATAGGAAGAACACTCTATGACATAAATCACAGCAAGATCCTTTTTGACCCACCTCCTAGAGAAAAGAAAATAAAAACAAAAATAAACAAATGAGACCTAATGAAATTAAAATCTTTTGCACAGTGAAGGAAACCATAAACAAGACAAAAAGACAACCCTCAAAACGGGAGAAAATATTTGCAAATGAAACAACTGACAAAGGATTAATCTCCAAAATTTACAAGCAGCTCATGCAGCTCAATATCAAAAACAGAAACAACCCAATCCAAAAATGGGCAGAAGACCTAAATAGACATTTCTCCAAAGAAGATATACAGATTGCCAACAAACACATGAAAGAATGCTCAACATCATTAATCATTAGGGAAATGCAAATCAAAACTACAATGAGGTATCACATCACACCAGTCAGAATGGCCATCATCAAAAAATCTACAAACAATAGATGCTGGAGAGGGTGTGGAGAAAAGGGAACCCTCTTGCACTGCTGGTGGGAATGTAAATGGATACAGTCACTATGGAGAACAGTATGGAGGTTCCTTAAAAACCTAAAAATAGAACTACCATACAACCCAGCAATCCCACTACTGGGCATATACCCTGAGAAAACCATAATTCAAAAAGAGTCATGTACCAAAATGTTCACTGGGGCTCTGTTTACAATAGCCAGGACATGGAAGCAACCTAAGTGTCCAACGACAGATGAATGGATAAAGAAGATGTGGCACATATATACAATGGAATATTACTCAGCCATAAAAAGAAACGAAATTGACTTATTTGTAGTGAGGTGGATGGACCTACAGTCTGTCATACAGAGTGAAGTAAGTCAGAAAGAGAAAAACAAATACCTTATGCTAACACATATATATGGAATCTAAAAAGAAAAAAAAAATGGTCATGAAGAACCTAGGGGCAAGCCAGGAATAAAGACGCAGACCTACTAGGGAACGGACTTGAGGATATGGGGAGGGGGAAGGGTAAGCTGTGACAAAGTGAGAGAGTGGCATGGACATATATACACTACCAAATGTAAAATAGATAGCTAGTGGGAAGCAGCCACATAGCACAGGGAGATCAGCTCGGTGCTTTGTGACCACCTAGAGGGGTGGGATAGGGAGTGTGGGAGGGAGGGAGACGCAAGAGGGAAGAGATATGGGGACATATGTATATGTATAACTGATTCACTTTGTTTTAAAGCAGAAACTAACACACCATTGTAAAGCAATTATATTCTAATAAAGATGTTAAAAAATAAAAATTAAAAAAAAGAAATAAAAAGAAAAGAAATTATGGCTCAGAGAGATTAAGTAACTTACCCAAGATCACACCAGCAAAAGCCAAATTAAAGAACTGGTGCTAACCACTAGATTATCCCATCTCTCACAAGAATGTAGAATAATACGGATTTAATACCACAGATTAGTTAGTAATATTTTTAAACTTCGCAACCATTTTTCCTAGGCATAGTCATATTTTTGTCCTGTTGTATCTTATTTTACTTTCAGACCCATTGCTGTCAGACAACTAAGGCAGAGAACAACATCTCCATTTGAGAATAGGGACATTAAAGCACATTCCCTCACCCTCTCTCTCTCTCATACACACACACCCACGCTCACACACACACATTAAGGAGGGAAGCCCATTAGGAGGGAAGTAACAGAGCCTGGGTAGCTCATTGGCCAGATTTGCTGTAGAGTGGCCAGGACCCTTAAGGGAAGAGATTCAGTCCTCTGAATTCAGTCCTCTGCTCTTTTTAGCCAGTAGCACCTGGTGTCCAGGGTGAAGAAAATAAACCCATTCCATCAAAATGCCAGAATGTAGACCCTCTGAGCTGCTTTATCAGAGGACCAGGTGAGAGGATTCATAAGTAATAACCAAAGAAACTATTTCCAAGTGGAGCAAACTCTTAAAATGATAAATGCTACAGATCTTGACCATTACTAGACTTCTTTCCTCTTCCAAGTGACCTACAGTGAGTCTCTTGGCATCACAGGGCTCTGCGGTGACATGGGAATTTGCACTTAGCTTTAGGAATAAAAGAGTAAACACAAGTTGACCCCACATGACCTTGATACATAACAGACCATTTTAAAAGACAGGATCCATCAGTTACGAAAAGGAGTCACTAGTTTGAAGAAGAAAGGTCAGCCTAGGTATGGTTTGTTGATAATTTGGGTGCAAGGGCTATGTCTTATTCATCTTTGCATCCCCAGCACCCAGCATAATGTCTGGCACATTGTAAGTGCTCAGTAAGTTTTGTTTAATGATTAGTGAACGGTAGCCAGGATACAATGATGGCCATGTCTGCCACTGTGCTCCAGTTCTCTAAAACCAATGATTATGTTTATGATTATATTAATAAAATATACTTAGTTGAACAGAGGGACATTGAAATTACATCAAACAACTCTAGCCTGAATTTCCCAGGGAATTGCCTCAACTTTTAACTTACGTGGCTTGTAGCATTCTGATTTAATGGAAGCAATTCCATTATTACTGAGTGAATTTCTAGATCAACCCGTAAAATTATTTTATCTGAATACAGAAAAATAATAGCATTCAATAGTATTATAGAACTGTATTCCCAGGACTTCCCTGGTGGTCCAGTGGTTAAGACTCCGCATTCCTCTGGGTTCAATCCCTGGTCAGGGAACTAGATTCCATATGCCGCAACTAACAGCCCACATGCTGCAACTAAAAGAGGCTGCATACCACAACGAAGATCTCACACGTGGCAACAAAATCCCTCATGCTACAACTGAGATCCGGCACAGCCAAATAAATAAATATTTTAAAAGAAAAGAAGAAGAAGAAGAATTGTATTCCCATTGTAATCATATTTGCTTGGCAACATTTATTTCAAGCTCCAGTCTAAAATGGCAGAAAGAGACCTCCTGCTGGAGTCCTAACTTCAGATTCGGGGATTCCTTCTTAACTCTCCTACTCTGCTTTACCTTCCATTACCTGTATCCACCTACCCACCCTGATCTGCACCCAAATAAAACCTGCTTCTCCTCCTGTTTCCTGAACCTCAGTGAGTGGCACCATCGTCCACCCACTGATTCACACCTTGGAGTCATCCTCCCTCAGTATGCCCCACACTCCCATAACATACATCTACCTCTAGATACACACATCTAGTAGGCTATCAGGTACCAATGATTCTACCTCTGACACTGCTTTAATTCAGGACATTATCCTTCTGGATGACTTCAAATGTTTCTGGCTTCCAGAATGATGAAAGCTGTAAATGTAGTAAGTCTTCTTGCCAATTCCATGCATATAAAATTTACCTGAATTCATAAGTTAGTATGTGACCTCAGGTGAGGACAACATTGAGGTGATAGATGAGACTCTGAAAGTGGATAAACTCTCAAAAGAAGGGCACAATCATTCTTCAGGACCTTGGAGAGAACCAGCAAATGTAGCGGATAGATAGAACTAGGCAAGTGCTGTCAACACCAGGATTGTAAACAGTGCAAATGCTGGAAAGAAGTCAGGTTAGATGTTCCAGCCACAGGGTGTCTTTCTGATCTTTGAATGCTTCAAGTCCATTCCTATGACGGGCTTTTGCACCAGATGTTTCCCTTGAGTGCAGCCTCTGCCCCCATATCTTTGCATTGCTTCTCACCATTCAGGTCTCAATCCAAATGACTCTTCAGTAAAGCCTTTCCTCAATCACTCTTATCCCATTTCCCCATTTTACTTTCTTCATAACAATTATCACTATTTGAAACTATGTTATTTATTCATTTGTTTACATGACTGTTGTCTCCCTAGCCTTCACAGAAGGTAAGCTCTGTGGGTGAAAAGACCATGTCTATGTGATTAACTGTCATATCTTTAGTGTTTAAAACATATCTGACCCCTAGAAGGCAGTCTATAAATATTTGACGAATGCGCAAATGAAATAAGACAAGTAATGAGAACAGGCAAATAGATTTGAAGTTTAGGAGATTAGTGAGGACCTTGACCTGAGCAGTTGGAGCTAATACTAGACACTTATTATTGGGTTTGGAGAAATAGGATTCAAGATGCCATGTATAGATTTGCGTTAGCATGACCCATGTAGGAACATGCGTCAAACACACTCACTAGGTGGCATGCATGCCAATACTACATTTTAATTTCTAGAAAAATTAATATATTTTGAACTAATAAAAGCAAGATATTCCCTTATTTGGATCTCTGCAAAAGCAACAACTTCATTCATTCACGCCATTCATTTTCTCTAGAAAGGGATTTTGATTTTCTCAGTGACATTAAGTAGAAACTGACCAGGCAAATTAGTGGGTGGGTTGTTTGACCACTCAGAGGTCAGTGAGAAAGAACCGTTGCCCCTGAGCCCTTACTTCCAGGATTCTTAGGAAATGAGAGAGTCCCATGGCTGGGAGGCTTGGATCTTGCCGTTTGTCTCTGCCAGTGGAGAAGGCACACACCAGGGTGGTAGGGCAGACTACATGCCCAGGATTTGAATCTGATATACACGTTTCATTTGGCCAACACAGAGGTTTTAAATGGTTTTAACTGATCACCAACATTTTAAAAATCAGGAGGCTTCACATAAAGATTTCCAGCCTCTCTTTAAAATACAGAAGTTCTAGAAATATTGGCCCTTGAATTCCCACATGACAAAAGTCACCTGACATGGAGTGCAGCTGCCCCATTTAAATGGGATTTGTAGTCTGAACGCTGCCACACTCCCCAGCACTCCACCTGTGTAACACCAAGCCTGCTTCACTCATTTGCTTTAACTGCATGACCCTTGAAGGCTTTTGAGTTTGAGGTCCCCTAATATGAAATATAAGGATCAGGACTTCCCTGATGGTGCAGTGGTAAAGAATCCGCCTGCCAATGCAGGGGACACGGGTTCGATCCCTGGCCTGGGAAGATCCCACAAGCTGCAGTGCAGCTAAGCCCATAAGCCACAACTACTGAGCCTGCACTCTAGAGCCTGTGAGCCACAACTACTGAAGCCCGTGCACTTAGAGCCTGTGCTCCGCGACAAGAGAAGCCACCAAAATGAGAAGCCCGTGCACCGCAACGAAGAGTAGCCCCTGCTCGCCACAACTAGAGAAAGCCCGCTCACAGGAACGAAGACCCAAAGTAGCCAAAAATTAATTAATTAATTAATTTATTTATTTAAAAAAGAAACATAAGGATGAGCCTAAGAATTGGGGACATGGGCATAATTACGAAGATAAGCTATCTATAAGGAATCACAGTGTCCATTTTCCCAAAAGGCAACAAAGCTGTGGTACATTGCTATGGGCATGAAACTTTTATGTATTGTAAAGATATTTATGAGGATATTGAAACTACTTTACATGGTGTCCCTTAAAAGAGGATCTAAGGAGGGCTTCCCTGGTGGCGCAGTGGTTGAGGGTCCGCCTGCCGATGCAGGGGACGCGGGTTCGTGCCCCGGACCGGGAAGGTCCCGCATGCCGCGGAGCGGCTGGGCCCGTGAGCCATGGCCGCTGGGCCTGCGCGTCCGGAGCCTGTGCCCCGCGACGGGAGAGGCCACAACAGTGAGAGGCCCGCATACCGCAAAAAAAAAAAAAAAAAAAAAAAAAAAAAAAAAAGAGGATCTAAGGGAATTATGTATGTGTGTATGTGCACACACGTGCAGACAGATATGCGTATAGTAGATACTCGATAAATATGTATTAAATAAATTAATGAGAGGCTCAAGAGCGTTCATCAAAATCCCAAACAGTAATAAATATTATGAACTGCTGCTGTACACCTTACAGTTTATGAACCCACTCTACTTCTCTTTTTTTCCCTTATTTTCCCTCAGTTGTAGCCCAAGATTGAGAATCGAGATGTAACTAAAACCCATTAATTAACTGTAAATAGAACTGGCTGATCAAGCATCAGTTAGTCTGTTTGATTGGTCCGATTAGCTCGATGTGGTCTGATAGTGCATTCCTTACTTTAGTGAAGCCAGAACTTCTTGGTTTGGAGATATGGGTTCTGGCCCTGGCTCTGCCACTAACTGGCTGTAGTTTTTTGAATAAGTCACTTGGCTCTCTGGCCAAAGTTTGAACATCCATAAAATTATATGATCTCTGGGGCTTCTCTCTGCTTTACAGTCTCTACTTCTGTGAAAAACAAAGACACATGAGAGGTAAGAGCTAGAAACTCAGAGCCAGCAGAGTCTAGCAAGGAAGGAACAAGAAGAGATTGTTCTCCCCCAATAATTAAGGCAAGGAAGCCTCCAAATGCCTGGGCAGCAATCCATGGAGTGACAAGAGTGGAACGTGAACTCATTAGCAGAATGTTGAGTAAAACTCAGGGAGGAAAAGAGTAACGGGGAGGGAGTCCAACTGTAGACAGAGAATTCTAAAGAAAAAATGCTGCTAATTAGGTCATTTAGAAACTGAACAACTGAATGTAATTCTTGCTGAAGCACTAAGAAAACAGCCAGGGGATGCATAATAATAACAAGAATATATGCTAAAACACAAAAACAGGATCCTCCCAAGTAACTTTGGGCAATAAGCCCCATGCAAGCTAGTAGATGTCAGGTGGAAAACAGCACCTGAATCAATGTGCATTTATAAAATATACAGAGGAAGCATGTAGTAAGGGCTCAGAAAATATTTGCTGAATCAAATTCTATTATTAAGATCTCTGGTATCGTTCACCTTTAACGAAAAAATTTAAAATTTCAAAAATCTCAGAGTGATTATTCTTTATTACAAAAGAACTAAGTGCAAGTATATTTTAAATAGAAACCTTTCACCTTTAAGATAAAAAAATTGAAATATTTCCTCTTAAACTTTTTTTCTTCACTAACAAACATATAAATGAGGTAGCGTTCAGAAACAATTTATTTAGTCTTGCATCCACTTCACCTAATGCAGTATCAGGCACAGATGGATAGTTAAATAATTTTCAGTGAATGGATACATGTGTTTTGGTTATCTACTGCTGCATAACAAACCACCCCAATTTAATGGCTTAAAATGACAGTGACTTTATCATTCACAGTTCCAAAATTTGACTAGGCTTAGTGGGAAGTTCTTCTGGTGGTTTCACTTGGATTCTCTGGTTTGCTTGCAGTCAGATGACAGCTTGGCATGGGTTTACCTGGAGGCTCAACTGGGATGCTGGGATGATGTGGCCTCTCTACCTCTCTGTATAGTCTCAAGTCTCTTCTTCTCTATGTAGACTCTACATGTGGTCTTTGCAGCAGGGGAGTCAGACTTCTTACATGGTGGTGGCTTGGGGATCCCCAAAGTACAAAATCAAAAACTGCCAGGGCTTCTTAAGACTTTAGCCCAGAGCTGGTAGTGTCCTTTCTGCCATTGCCCATTTATTAAAGCAGGTCACAGGGCCAGCCCAGATTCAATGAGTAAGGGAAGCACAGAAGGATACGAACGGGAGGTGTGATTCACTGGGGCATTTTTCGTAGATTAGCCACCCCAGTATGCCCTCACTCTGGGGCCTTAACTTCCAAAGAGGTAGGGAAGAGTCTTAGAGTTATACAGCTACAAACATGGGCCATTTTCATGAAAAAGGAAGAATGACTCAGAGCCAGAGCCCAGAGGATGAAACCAAGAGCTGAGGAAAACCATTCCTAAAAGGCAATATTGTGCCTTAATCAAGGACTACCCTCTGCATCGAGTCAGAGAAATTGGGATGTGTGCCAGGCTGGATTTCAGAATCGCTATAAATCAGCAATTGCTCACGTCTCCCTTTCCCCCTCTTTTTGAACAGGCGAGTCCACTGAGGTTTTTCTGTCTCTTTCACCATCACATATTGGGTGATGGGGGTGGGGGGTGTCTTCACTGGTCTCTGCACCCGAGGAAGTGCATATGAGGGCCTGCCCTCAAGGAGTCTAGCCTGATTTAGTGGATAATATCCTGGACTTTAAACTGATGCTATATTGGGATGAGATTTGCAGGGGTGAGTGTATTTTTCATGTAGCAAGTCCATGAATCATTCAGAGCCAGAGGATGGTAGCTAGCCTCCAAATATGGTTCTCAATGAACCACACCTCCTGTATTCACACCATGTGTAGACCCTTCTCTCACTGAAGCTGGGATTCCCTGAGACTTGATTTCAATAACAGAATATGGCAGAACTGACACTATACCAGCTATGGCCTAAGCTTCATAGGCCTGGCAGCTTCCATATTTTTATTTCTGGAAACCTTGAGCCTCCACATAAGAAATCTGGCTCTCCTTCTGGAAAGACCACATTGAGAGGCCAAATGGAGGGGGAGAGGAGACCACTTAAAGAGGGAAAGAGGCCCAGCTGTCCTAGCATCCCAGCCAAGCCTCCATTTAACTACAACTGCAAAAGAGAACTCAAGAGATACCAGGAGAAGAGCTGCCCTGCTGAGCCCAGTCAACCTACAGAAATATGAAAAATAATAAAATGGTTGTTTTAAGCCACCAAGTTTACGATAGCTTATTAATGCAGCTACAGATAAATAAAACAATACCAACGAATGACTATGGACAAAGTATCCTATTTGAGAGAGTTATAGTTTTACATACTATCCATAAAGTTCTTTTCTCTATTCAAGAAATATTTACTGAATCCCTGCATCAGTCAGCACATCCTTCTCATGTATGGAGGAAAAATGGTGTCTCCTTTATCCCACTCACATGTTATCTCCTGAAGAATCAGGCTTGGATTTAGATTTAGGGAAAAGCATCTTTAATTGAAAGTTGGAATGTTTAGCTGAAAAAATTTTATCTCTTTATTGTTGGCTCCAGCCTTGTCAGGCCTCAGGGGAGGTAGTTTTGATACATTAGCAGCAGGAAACCATTGTAGACTCTTGGGGGAGCAGTGACACAATGAAAGCGGTATATGGGAAGGTTCATTTGGCAGCAGAAAGCAGGGTTAGTGAGGCATGATCTTAGATGCATGTTGACGTGGGTCGAAACCAGGGTAAATGGAAAAGGAGAGAACTTTACTACAGATCTTGGTGAACTATAAAAAACAAAAGAGAACATGTCAGAGATAACCGAGACTGGGAGAATAACAGTGCCATCATCATCATCAAGAACAACAAAAAAAGGAAGACTGTGGGACACTTGGAAAGGGAGACATGCATGGGAAGAACAGATCCAGACAGATTTGGATTTAATCATTTGGATAAGGAGACAATTGCCTATTTGATAGGCAGCCAGTGGTTAATTTAAAAACAAAACAAACAAACAAAAAGACTAGAGCAGCAGACTATGGGTGAGAGAGAGAAGGATAAGGATTCAGAAGCCAATGATCTGCTTCCATGCTTGACTCCCCTGAATTCAACATGGCTTTGCCCCATCAGCCAGTGAATGGTATGGTCCAGACCACAGTCAATGTCTAGATCTGAGACCTGGAATTCTGCAGGCCAGTCCAGTCATCCTGCTTCCTATGAAGATCTAATACATCTGGGAGGACCCAGGAAACACAGTGGAGGGTGGAGTGCTAGCAGGGAGAGGATACCAAAGAGCAACCTTCTGTGGAGTGGCCAGTGACTAAGATAGTAACTGCGAACCCAAAGCATATCGTTTTCTGACTTCTTCCCGCTAAATTATCTTCAGAATGGTACGATTTCATTACTTATTTTTATGGACTGAATGTTTGTGTCTCGCCTCGAATTTATTTGTTGAAGTCCTAACTCCAATGTGATGGCATTAGGAGGTGGGGCTTTGGGGAGGTGATTAAGTTTAGATGATGCCATGAAGGTGAATCCACTATGATGGGACTAATGCCCTTATAAGAAGAGGAAGAGACATCAGAGGTTCCTCTCTCTACCATGTGAGGATACACACAGATGGCAGATGGCAACAAGGTAGCCATCTACAAGCCAGGAAGAGAGCCCTTACCAAGAATCAAAGTGGCCAGCACCTTCACCTTGGACTTCCCAGATTCCAGAACTGTGAGAAATAAATGTCTGTTGTCTAAGTCACTCAGTCTGTGGTATTTTTTATAGCAGCCCAAGCTGACTAAGTCACTCATCCTTTAAGTAGATACTATATTCTACACGGAAGTGAACTTCATGAATTCCCAATAAACTCATAATGGTTTAGCATAGTTCAAGCTCCCTTTGGGAGCAGCTTGTGTCTCTAACACCCATGGTACTACATATTCCTGCATTTAAGCCATAAAGCAAAAATAAACAATGCTTGTGAAGGTGATGAAAAATAACTTGTGTTCCTTTAGTTCTGCCATTCTACGTGACCACTTGTAGTTTATTTGTGTTTAGAACAGTGAAACAGAGTGACTAGAGTGATCATTTGAAAATATGCTCAAATGAATCTGAAATCCAAATACCTCTCTAACGTACTCTTCAAGTGTGCAGCTGGGCCCTTGTATGTTAGAGGCCAATTCTAGCTACATAATATCACTAAAATCTCAACAGTAATGCAATAATTATTTAGCTCTTAGATAACAATTTTTCTTTTAGGAACAAGTATTTTATTATTACTTGCTGGCACATGACAATAATAAAAAACAGACCAACTTTCAGTTAGTTTTATAATTAAAAAAATTTCTCTACAGAAAACACACCCACTCATTACCTGCACCCAGGGCAGACCATTCCTGTTCCCCTGTCCTTCAGATAGGGCCTGATTCTGAAAAACAATAGCATAGCGATGTGGCACTAAACGGCCTCAGTCCCCAGAGTGAATGGGCACAGACCAGAGTGAAAAGACACAGTTTGGAGTGAAGCCACTTCTGCAAAAATTGCATAATCACGGGACTGTTTGACTATCAGAGAAGCCAAATAACTTGCCCAAGTACCTAGTTAATGAATTGCTGAATGAGACAGACTTCCAGATCTCACCAATCTTCTCTCTTTCCTTGGCACACTGCTGGATCATGTTCCCAGTCCCTTTATAGCTAGGTGGGGTCATGTGACTAGTTCTAGCCTATGGAATGAGGGAGGAAGTGACTTGTGGCATTTCCAGCCCTGGCCTTTAAACCAAGTCTCACCAGCTTCTCCATGTTATTTTTCTTTTCTTGTCTCCTGGCTGGATGCAGAGGATCCAGTGGAGGACTCAGAGAACACACTAGATGGAAGGAGCCTGGGTCCCTGAAACTCTACATGGATATACACGAGTGTAATCAAGCACAAGCTAGCTAGTTGGAGGACGACATACCATATGGAGCAGATGTACGCCATCTCAGCTGAGCCCTCTTAGACTAGCCAGCCCCCAGCCAGCACTGCAGATTATCACAGCTGTATAGGACACCAAATATATTAATATATAGATGGGCTGTAATATAGGAGAGAAATACACCTTTATGGTGTGAAGCCACTGAGATTTTGATGTTATTACAGCTGTTGCTCCACACTGACACAGTGCCATGATTTGAATCAAGGTCAGTTTGACTCCAAAGCCTGTGCTCTCAAAGGGCACAGAGCATGATTGGTAATATATCCCACCTCCTAGCCAAGTTCACCCAAATTACACCAGGCTAGATAGAAAACTGTCCCTAAAATCCCAACACACATGATCTCACCAGTGACACTAGACTCTAGAAGAACCCTTAAGAAAATATCTGTGTCAGTTAAATTTTGCTACATAACAAAACACTTCAAAACCAAATGGCTTACAACAACAACAAAAAGAAAAAGGGAAAGGAAAACATTACTTCAGCTCACAATTTTGAGAGGTTGCAGTTTGGGCCACCTGTGCCTGAGTGGGTTCTTCCAGCCTGGGGCCAGACTCTGCTGATATCAGCTGGGAACTTATACATCTGTGATCAGCTGTGGAGTTGGCTGGCAGCTGGTTAGTCTATGATGGGTCAGCTGGGATGGCTTATCTCTGCTCGTGTGGTGTCTCTTCCTCCAGGAGGCTAGCTTGAGCTTGACTGTTTGGTGGCAGCAGCAGAAGCTGCAAGAGCAGCAAGAGGACCGGCCCCCATGTACAAGCACTTTTCAAGCTGCTCCCTTTGGCCATATCAAGACACATGCCCATGCCAAAAGTCAGTGTGGGAGGGCATTAGCAAATGCCTGGATACAGGTGGTAGGAACAAATTAGGTCATTATTACAACCAATCTACCCCAATATCCAAGGGTCACTGTGTGGAGACCAGAGCATAACACAAGTGTGTTCTAGACTTTAAAGCTCCCCAAATTATTTCTTCCAGTCTCTGACCTCCAAACCTCCAGCAATCCAATGGTAATATAATCTATGGCTTATAACATCAGTTGGCTTTTTTTTTTTTTTTTTTTTAGTTTATTGGAAGCCACACTTGGGAGGAAATGACCAATTCATTGCTCCTGTGATTGGTTTGGCAGAACCGTGGAGGCAGAGAGCCTTCTCCATCTGACAGAAGGATGGCTCTGCTGGGTGTGAGAAATCTTCTTCCTGCAAAAAGTGAGTCATGATAAGAATAGAGTGCCAGGGCTTCCCTGGTGGCTCAGTGGTTAAGAATCCGCCTGCCAATGTAGGGGACATGGGTTTCCAGCCGTGGTCCAGGAAGATCGCACATGCTGCGAAGCAACTAAGCCTATGCACCACAATTACTGCGTCTGTGCTCTGCAGCCCATGAGCCACAACTACTGAGACCACGAACCACAACTACTGAGCCTGTGCACCTAGAGCACATGCTCTGCAACAAGAGAAGCCACCGCAATGAGAATCCCACGCACTGCAACGAAGAGAAGCCCCCGCTCGCCACAACTAGAGAAAGCCTGTGCACAGCAATGAAGACTCAACGCAGCCATAAATAAATAAATATATAAATAATGATTCACATAACTAACAAAATAAAGGATTTTAAAAATCATAAAAAAAAAGAATAGGGTGCCAGACCTTCATACTCCTCATGTAGCAAGGGGAATGTGACCAAATCCCTGGTGAGTACACCCCTTTCCCCATGAGGGAAGAGATAAAAGGCTGTCAGGAAGAAGAAAACTGCTATTGGAGCTGTTGCCTAATATGCTCTCTTTTAAAGTTTCCCTTTTGTCTTGATTTCTTTGTTCAAAATCTTCTCTTTGTGGCTTGCTGTTGTTTCTATAAAAATGCCTTTCACTTGGCAACATCTTAGCCAAGAAAAGCAAAATATCTACCAGTAAAGAACACGGCATGTCTGTTATTTCAGTGACTTAAGGCCAGAGCAATAATGAGTTGTTATGAATTAAATTGTGTTCCCTCAAAATTCCTGTGTTAAAGTTTTAACTCCCAGTATCTCAGAATGTGACCTTATTTGGAAATAGGGTCATTGCGATGTAATTAGTTAAGGTGGGGTCATAGTGGACATGCACACAGAGAACATGCAATATGATGATAAAGGCAGAGATTGGGGGTGATGCAGGAGAAGACAAGGAACACCAAAGATTGCCAGCAAACCACCAGAAGCCAGGAGAGAGGCATGGAGCAGACTTCAGAAGGAACCAACCTCACCAACACCTTGATCTTGGACTTCTAGCCTTCAGAACTTTGAGACAAAAAATTTCTGTTGTTTAAGCCATTCAGTTTGTGGTACTTTGTTACGGTAGCCCTAGCAAACTAATACAGGCGTGAACAACCACCCATGTCATGGGCTATTTCAAACTCATATTCTTTTTTAATCCTTGCCCCCAAGACTGTTGGCCCTAGTTCCAGGTGAGAACACTGAGGCCGACCCAGCATGGTCAAAAGCCAGATTCAAATCCAGGTCTCTTGACCCTGTGTATGTGTTTTCCTTTACACGCTGTTTCTGCATAATGGTTGCTGACAAAGGTTGATGGCAAGGCAAAGGTTGGAGCCACAATTCTAAAGGTAGCTACACCCTCGTTGTGCAATAGATTGGTTTCTGAAAGAATCGGTCCTTAATCGATTCCTTACAAACTCAATGATAGTTTAAGTGCTCTCTACCAGTTTCCTATTTAAAGAAGCCCTGTGGGAGGTCCTTTAGTATAGCACAGGGTCTCTTTGGATTGTGAATGATCACCCACATCCATCTAAATTCACTTGCTTTGCAACTGTAATTTGTTTTCTTACGAGAGATTTTTGTGAAAGCAGGCCTTCCTTGAAGTCTGCACCTCTGCCTTGGCTGGCGGGGGCTCAGTAAACGCTGGCTGTTCCCACTGTGGTTAATGATGGCAATGAAGGACGCCCACCAGCAGCACTGCCTTTTAAATACACGTGGTGTCTGGAATGATTTCCTTCCATTTCAAGCCATTTTGAGCATCCTCAACTTAAAAATCATTGCTTGGGTAGAAAGAGGGAAAAACACTTTGTTAAATGCCAACATTTAGCTATTAATTACTCCCTATTAGTGAGCTTTGTGTTCATTACTATTCTAAATACCTAGGTGTTTGTAAATTAGCAGGTGCTTCATTTCCTTTTCTGGGTCTGCCTTTAGGCTGTCTGTGCAGAAAGATTTCCCTTGGGAGATGCACATGGTTCACTGGAGAGGGGACAGCTGTGGCCGGAGTGACTAGAATCTCACTATTTTAATAACAGCCTCTACTTGGGAATGCATGTTGCCAGTGTTTTTGACTAATTTCAAGATTCATTCCTGGAAGTGCTTTTATTATTAATTAATTTGCTAATTTCACAAGCATCATCTGAGTATCTACTAAGTACCAGGCACTGTCCTTGGCCCTGAAGACGCAGAGATGAAGAAGGCTCTGCCTCTACTCCTCACAGCCTCACCATCTAGTGGTAAGATACACACACGTAGGAGTCAATAAACACAATAATGCGGTAAGTGCTATATTAGAAGGATGGAGAAAGGCATGGAAAAATGGCTGGGAGCACAGAAAAAAAAAGTGCTACACATGGAAATGGCAGAAATCATTTCCCAGAGTTGGTAGCATTCTCACTAAATCTTGAAGGATGAGTAGGAGTATGCCAAATGCATAATGTGACAAAGGACATTTCAAGAAAAGAGAGTAGAGCGCACTGAGATGCAGATTTGAGAACCTGGTGCTTGGAGACTGGTGGGTGGCTAGACGCAGGAGGTGATGAGGGCATGGCAGGAAGTGAATTTAAAATGATTTTCTGGGGCAAGATCACAGAGGAGCTTGGACATTATTCTACAAGAAATAGGGAGCCAGTGAAGGGTTTTATCTCGGAAGGAAGGATGACCTGATTAAATTCAGTGGCATGGAAGGTGGCCTGAAATGTGAAGAGGATGGAGACAGGGACTGAACTGGGAGACAAATACAATAGATGGAGGTCTAAGCTAAGGAAACAGCAGTGGAGACGGGAAGGAGGGCAGTAATTTAAGCAATAATAACAAGGTCAAATTCTGAAAGTTTGTCACTGGGAGGTGAGGGAGAAGAAGGGTTTGGGATGACTGCACACTTCAGGCTGTGCATCCAGGTATACTAACGAAAATGGGGGATGCAGGCAGAAGAGCATTCATGTCCATATATTTAGAGTGCAGAAACCGCAAGGAAGCTTTCAGAAGTGAGAAGTATGCTCACTCCTTCAAGGGTAAGTTTGGGACCTACTCGCTCATTCTGACCCAGCAGCTCTTAGGAAGTTGTACCTTGAGTTCTCTTCACATTCACTTAAAAAGGAAGCACTGGCCCTTATCAGCCAACAATGGAGAGTTGTTTTCACTCAGGTTCTCAGTTGCACATAACAGAACCTCCTGCAGCTACCTTACGCAGAAAAATAATTGTTAAAGCATATTGGGTAGCTCAGAAAATCTCTAGGAGGGCCAGAAAGCCAGCCTTGAAGGTGACATGACCAGGGACAACATTTGAACCACACTGAGGTCTCCCTTGGAGATCCCACTGAAGGGAGTGACATAGCACAAAGTTCACACCCCTGACACTGGGCCCTGGAAGACTAAAACTTGCCTCTGCTGCTTCCAACAGCCAAGTGTCCCATAGTCTTCCACACCAGAAAATGGGTTACAGCCCCTGCTTCCTCACTCTACTGTTTTCCTAATCAAAGGTTCCCATCAGCATAACTGATTGGCAGAACTTGGATCTGTGAGTAGACATACCCCAGGTGCAAGGAAGGCTGGAAAATTGAGTGCCTGACTTTCCCCTAGGGGAGACAAGCGTTAACTTTAGAGGGGTACTGTTTTAAGAAGAAGCTCGAATTAAGGGTTTTCTTCCTCCTGGGTTTTGTGAATCACTGCTTTTGTAGACATTACAGCTTTTTTACTTTGTACTACAGTTCTTTGCCCCAGACTGGAAAATTCCCTGTGTCAGGCGAGGTGTCATTTTTAATTTTGTGTGCCATAATATTGGTTCCATGCACCCAGGAAGAGCTCAATAAATGCATCCATCTCCAAGCCCATGACAACTATAAAAGTCTCTCTGCTTATTCATTCAGTGAGCATTTCCTGTGTGCCTATTGTGTGTCCTGACCCACATTAGTCATTGCAGCTGATTCAGCAGACATGTTGGACACACATATGCTTACTGCCTGCAGTCAACAAGGCCTTCTAAGCAAAGTGCACAGAGATGATGCCTGGCATTTGTCATCACTATGATAATCTGTCATCACTATAGGAGCCATCACAACTGGCCCTGAGGAAGAGCCCTTCGTGGTCATTCAAAGAGGTGAGAGCTTCCCTTGCAGGGCTACCTGGCTATACTTCTTTAGCACTGGTTTCTATGGACTCTGCCTCAATAAAAAGAAAACAAAAGGGAAATGATACTGAGTTTCAAGAAGATAAAAGGTAGGGATCTTCTAGGCTATTTAGCTCCAGACTCTTTAAAATGAGGATTCTAGGCCTGGGAGAGAGGCTTAGCCTATAGATAACTCTATCCCCATCTGCTTATCCCCAGAGGGCTGTCATCGGGGATATGCTCAACCATCCAGGCCACCAGTTCCCCTGCAGCACAGGGAGCTGCCCAACTCTTATTCCTTATCCGCAGAGCTGCTTCACCTAGGAGATCTGAATTACTGTAAGGAAAGAAAGTCATTTATCCTAACTCTGCTGCCACAAAGTTAGTCATGATCCCAATGAGCAGAAGTGAGGCACTGGAGGATGGCTTCACTTCTTAGTCTTGAGTTTCAGTGTTGAGGTGTTAGGAGGCCCCATGGGGCTCAGGCCTGTTTCCTGGAAACACAGGCAGAAATAGTCTTCAAGGAAGCCTGGGAAATCCACTGTGACCAGGGACCCAGGCTCAACCCTGCCTGATGACTTCATCAACTTCTAGCATATTAGGGCAAGTGGGTACCCTAGAACAAAGAGTATGGTAACACCCAGCACCCAGTGATGATGAGGGATTCTGTGTCCTGCTCCAGCAAAGCTTTCAGGAGGGTCCAGTGTGGACTTCTGATCTGAGGCAGCGTGGAACTGATTATATAGATTTTAGGCATATTGATATTAGTCACTTGCTCCCTACCATGCCCTAGATCTCCATGTTCTAAGTTTTTGTGACCATGGCGTTATTTTTTTGGATCTAAAGCTTCTTAAAAAGTCAAATCTTTAAGCAATTTCATCTTAAGTTATTTTTATGTCTATTTCTACCTCCAAACAAGATGAAGTAAAAATGACTAGTTGCCCTCCCTCCTTAAACAACTAAAAAAACAAAGTATATGGTTTTAGACATTGGAAAATAGGCAGTAAAAGACAGAGTCCCCAAGAGAGAAGAAGCAAACAAAAGGAGCCCTATGGTTGTCCTAGATTGATGCCTAGAAAGAGTTTCCTGGACAAAGAACAGAGGTAGGAGTCCCAGGCAAAGGTGTCTCCCTGAGTTGAGGAGTTAGAGTTAGCAGTTTGGGAAGCCCAAGGCAGCTACAGTTCACAGAGCAAAGTATCAAAGAAAACAGACTTGCATACAGAAAGAGCTCCAGAGCTCTGAAGAGGGTTCCCATTGATTCTTTGGCTGAATACTGATTAGTGCTTACATATGAGGAAACTGGCTGAGATAGGAGAAAGACCCACTGGAAAAGAGCAGGAGGAACAACTCCCAAAGTTCATACAGGGCTGGGAGTAGTTTGTGTTCTCCAAAATTAGAGTGGAGAAAACTGTAATTGTTGGGGTATCAGGAAGAGTATTCCAAAGAGTATTGCCAAATTAGCCCATGTGAAAGATTACCTGGTCCCACTTAATAAAGTTTAAAAGCAAGCCTCAAAAGATCACACTGTTTGATCCTTAACCGCCTCCCTGAACAAAGCACAAAAGCATTTAAAGGAGTACAAAAAATTCAGCACCAAAACCATAAAATGTAAATGCTTAGCATCCAATGAAAAACTATCAGACATACAAACAAACAAGAAAATATGATCCATGAGGATAAAAACCAGTCAATAGACATAGACCCAGAAACGGTACAGATGAAAGAATTATTAAACAAAGACATTGAAACAACTATTACAGGACTTCCCTGGTGGTGCAGTGGTTAAGAATCCGCCTGCCAACGCAGGGCACGCGGGTTCAAGCCCTCGTCTAGGAAGATCCCACATGCCATGGAGCAACTAAGCCTGTGAGCCACAACTACTGAGCCCTCGTGCCACAACTACTGAAGCCCACACACCTCGAGCCTGTGCTCCACAATAAGAGAAGTCACCACAATGAGAAGCCTGCATACTGCAATGAAGAATAGCCCCCGCTCGCTGCAACTAGAGAAAGCCCGCGCGCAGCAACGAAGACCCAACACAGCCAAAAATAAATAAATAAAATAAATAAATTAAC
Organism: Phocoena sinus; assembly: GCF_008692025.1. Classification (NCBI taxonomy): domain Eukaryota; kingdom Metazoa; phylum Chordata; class Mammalia; order Artiodactyla; family Phocoenidae; genus Phocoena; species Phocoena sinus. Next base: position 123,464,186 of record NC_045763.1, on the reverse strand, counting down.
AAAAAAAATTTACATTCCATATACTCAAGAAGGTAGTGGAAATCATGGACATGATAAGAGGAGATATAAAAGACATTTTTAAAAAGATCCAAATTGAACTTTTATAGATGAAAAATACACCCAAGATGAAAAAGTACAATCAAAAATATTAAGAGCAGATTAGACACTGTAGAAGAAAAGTTTAGTAAATAGTAATATGTATAACCATAGACATATTCTAAATGAAACACAGAGAGAAAAATTATTGAAAACATGACCAAAGTATAAATGAGCTGTGGAAGAACTTCAAGTAGTCTAATATACAAGTAATTGATGGCCATAAATGAGAGGAAAAGGAAAGAGGAAGAAGATGTAGAAAAAGATTTTTGAAGAAATGTGAAGATTTTTTTCTCAAAATTTGGTGAAAACTGTAGACACAGCCCCAAGAAGTTCAAAAGAAGAAACATTACCAAAAGTATACCAAGGCACATCAAAATCAGATTGCTTAAAACCCATGATAAAACAAAAATCTTTTTAAAACCCAGATTAAAAAACAAAAAGACATACCACATATAGAGGAACAAAGGTAAGAATGACAGGAGATTTCTCTCTGAGTACAATATAAGCCAGAAGAAAGTAGAGCAACATCTTTAAAACACTGAAAGAGAAAAAACCACCAACCTAAAATTCTCTAAATATTTATACATTAAACAACACACATATAAATAAACCATGGGTCAAAGAAGAAATCACAATGGACCATATAAAATATTTTGAACTGAAATTTTAAAAACCCCAACATATCAAGATTTATGAAATGCAGTGAAAACAACACTCAGAGAGAAATTTATAGCATTAAACACATACTGGGGCTTCCCTGGTGGCGCAGTGGTTGAGAGCCCACCTGCTGATGCAAGGGACATGGGTTCATGCCCCGGTCCAGGAAGATCCCACATGCCGCGGAGCGGCTGGGCCTGTGAGCCACGGCCGCTGAGCCTGCGTGTCCGGAGCCTGTGCTCCGCAACGGGAGAGGCCACAACAGTGATAGGCCCCCGTACCGCAAAAAAAAAAAAAAAATTGAAGAAAAGTAGGAAGGAAGAATATGAATGTGTTACCTTATATGGCAAAAGAGACTTTGTAGAAGTGATTAAACTAAGGATCTTAGGATGGTGAGATTATCTTGCATTATCCTGGTGGACCCAATGTAATCATACGAGAGAGTCCTTATAAGTGAAAGAGAGAGGCAGGAGACTTAGAATGAGAGAGAGATTAGAAGATACTACACTTCTGGCTTTGAAGATGAAAGAAGGTGCTGTGAGCCAAGGAACTCAGGCAGCCTCTGGAAGCCAGAAAAGGCAAGGAAACTGATTCTCCCCTAGAGCCTCCAGAAAGAAGTCAGCCCTGCCAACACCTTGATTTTCATCCAGTAAGATTCATTGTGGACTTTGGATCTCCAGAACTGTATAATAATAAATTTTTGTTGTATTAAGCCATTAAATCTGTGTTAATTTGTTCAGCAGCAATAGAAAACTAATACTACAAAAAGGGAACACTTCCAACTTATTCTATGAAGCCTGCATTATCTCGATAGCAAAACCAGACGATGACATTACAATAAAGAAACCACAGAATATAAACACTAAATGTCATTACCAAATTTTAGGAACCCAATCTAGCAATATATAAAGGAGATAATTCATCACGACCAAATGGGGTTTAACCCAGGAAAGCTTTTACAGTTTAATATTCCATTGCTTTTCCAACCTGCTCCAAATTCCTTTAAAAGACCTGGCCTCCAGCAACCCATCCTATATCGTCTTCCACCTTTCCCCATTCCATCCCTATCTTAGGATTTATCTGCATCAGCCTCTCTCCATGTCCTAAATATATGTTACCTCCATATGCTCATGCCTTTGCCCATGCTATTCCCCTGCAAACACTGTCCTCTCTTGTTCTCTCAATGGGGAACACTTATTCACCCTTCACATCATAGAACAGATAACTTCTTCTGTTCTGAGAAAACTTCCCCTTCTACCTCAAGCTTCTTTCCTATCCCTCCCACAACATACTATTAGGACTTCTATTATAGGACTTCACCTTCTATTATATTATTTCTTTCTTCCTAGACTGTGAGTTCTACCAGGGCAAGACTGGCATCCAACTCACCTTTGAACCCTCAATGGCTAGCACAGTGCCTGCCATGGGGGAGACCCTTCATAATTCATTGGTCAGTAAACATCTTAGTGGAGAATAGTTGACAGTCACCTGAGATAGAGCCTAGTGTTTTACGGGACAGAGGCAATTAACCCAAAAGGAAGAAAGGAACCTCAGAGGGGCTTGGAAGTTTTCCAAAAATAAACACGTCATCCTTTCCACTCAACTTTACATCATCTGGCTTACATGTGTTCAGAGTTCCACCATGTCCAAGCATTTATACATATAATATTCTGTTTGAGGGCAATGAGGAAGATGTGATTAACCCTATTTTTCTGATGAAGAAACCGAAGCTCAGGAAGGGTAAATTATTCACCCAAATTTATGGTATGAGATAGTGGAAGAGCATTTAGATCCACTCCCAGCCTGGCTGGCAGTTCCCTGCTCTGACTACTCCTTTGAGCATATGCCACAGTTGTCCACCCCTGCCTGAAGGAAGTAAAAATGAATAGGGCCTTTGTGCTGGACTCCATGCATCCCATCTGTATTTCTGAATTGCCTGTCCTCTGGATGACTCCCCAGCCCTGTACCATGCTCCTCTGACCTCCAGACGTTCTAGGCATTGCTTTCACCTCCAACAAGGCACTCAGCTTCCTTTACTTCTCTTCCCAAAACACTAATAAAAATGGAAAAGAGAATGTCTGAACTGAAGTTTAATAGGTACAGCCAGACAGGCCAACAACCCAGTGAGCCTTTCCCATTTTACATCTTAGAAATCATCTAATCTCCCAGACACAGCCTTCCGGTTCTGTGATGATGGTGTCTTCCACCTTGGGAGTGTTGGGGGTCACTGCCCCAGTCTAATGTGCCTGGGGGTGATCCCTTTATGCTTGTCTGACATGTATTTTATCACATTTATTTCCCCAGTCTGTCTTCTGGTTTTTATAATTTCTGCTTATATATCTGCTTTACACACTCTGCTCAATTGTCTCCACATCCCCCTGAAATTTGGGTAAAGTAGATAAAATCTCTTTTGCTTTTGCCTCTACTCCTTACCTTGAGAGTTTCCTTTAGATCGCCTCTTTTCAGGTCCCATTACTCTCTGTCATCTGGAAAAGGAGCTGAATTCCCTCCCATTGATCATTTTTTCATTTGTTTAATGTCATATTTTAATTTCTTCCTCTTTGAGGAGGAAATTGCTCAATCTCTTTATACCTTTGCAAAATTTCTCAGTTTTGCATTTATTTTAGTTATTATCATAGATACAATAGCATGCTTAGAAAGATGCTGTCCTTAACCTAAATGCCCATCGACAGACGAATGGATAAAGAAGATGTGGTACATATATACAATGGAATATTACTCAGCCATAAAAAGGAACGAAATTGGGTCTTTTGTTGAGACGTGGATGGATCTAGAGACTGTCATACAGAGTGAAGTAAGTCAGAAAGAGAAAAACAAATATCGTATATTAACGCATATATGTGGAACCTAGAAAAATGGTACAGATGAACCGGTTTGCAGGGCAGAAATAGAGACACAGATGTAGAGAACAAACGTATGGATGCCGAGGGGGGAAAGTGGCGGGGGGTGGTGGTGGTGGTGTGATGAATTGGGAGATTGGGATTGACATATATACACTAATATGTATAAAATGGATAACTAAAAAGAACCCGCTGTATAAATAAATAAATAAATAAATAAATAGAAAGAAAGAAAGATGCTGTCCTTATGGTGTGGACTTTGGTCTCCAACAACCAAGAAAAACAAACAATAACTTTGTGTAATGCTTTCCAGCATGAAAATTGAGTCACAAAATCTGAGGACACATCAGAGAGGGCTTTAAGCCCCCTAAAATAGTAATAGTAATAACAGTATCTGACAAAGTAATAAACTTTCACATACATACACTATCCAACTGATGGCCCTCCTCAACCCTTAACAACCATATAAGGTAAACAGGGTGGGGCAGTTTCCAGCAATAATAAAAAAGAATTACTGATTCCAATGGTATGTACTCACAAAGATTTCTGCCCTTGTGTTTTTTTTGTTTTGTTTGTTTTTGCATGTGACCTGGTGTACTCAGGTCTTCCTTCTCCTTGAGAAAGAAGGATTGGATTGGCTGAAATGCTTACCTATGAACTCAGAAAATTAATTCACTTTTCCAAGGTTTCTGTCAATTCCAGGAGGCTTATGTCTTATGTGTCTGACTCTGACTTCATGTCACTTCTCAACTCTTGGTCTCATTCTAACTCATACAGTTATTTGCCCTTTAATTGACCCAGACGTGGAACTCAGCCCTATTCTTTAATTTACACACACACACACACACACACACACACACACAAACACACACAATGCCTTTGTAAATAAGGAAGACTGTATTAAAGGTCTGTGGACAAAGAGGAGTGGGTTTTTTATGAAAAAATAATACAAACCTTCTAAAACTGGACATTAGATTTCCCTGTTCAAATGGGTAGATCTTCCTACCAATTTGGGCAGGCCACCTGCAATCTCTTCCTTGCCCTGTCTTCCCTTTTCTCCACTCTCTTCCCATCTCCCAAGTTCATATCCCTTTCTATGGGAGAACCAACTACCATCTTTTTATCAGGTCTCAATTTCCTGTTGTCAAATTCTCATCTTTTGCCCCAAGAAGTACATCAAGATGTTTCACAAAACAAAAACAGGAGGAAATCTGGAAATAGCTATAGAGATCATCTCTTTGAATTACAAATACAAACAAGGAAACTGAGGCTCAAAGGCTTTAGGTGACTTCCTGAGACCAGAGAGTTGATATCACTTCCAATCCTCTGTCAGGTGCAAGACACAAAGCCTCAGAGACATAACTTTGCAATAAAGCTCCCAGTGCCAGACTGTGGGCCTATTTTAAGATGCAATCAATTGTGCTTCAAACATTTTGGGGAGACATCATGGCCTTCTCCACCAAGCTCCATGAGGTGTTTGTGAAATGCAATTGTGATGTGTGACCTGCTTGATACTTGCCTCACGTTGGTACTGGATTGTGGGTGTTGCCTCCAGTTGCCTCAGGAAGTGTAAACACTAATGTTATTTTGCTTCCACTGTGTGTGATACTTACTGAGCAATACAGATAAAATTAGTTTCTGTTCCAGTAAATACCCAATTTAAAGAGTGTCTCTGTTTTTCTCCTTCCCTTTTATATTGTGTTTTTCCTATACTGTTCATTCCCTTTATTATAATGTGATTTGGTCTCGCTTTCCATTCATAGTTTCCAGCAGTAATAAAAATAAATACTTATTCCAAATGATAAATGCTCACTAAGAGTTCTACCCTCATGTTGTATTTATTTAGCCTGGACTGAGCCCAGGGTTGCATTTTCTGAGCAAATACAGCACACATTAGAGCATTCCACACAATCAGTCCCTGGGGATCTACACACCAGCTCCTCAAAACTTCCTGTGGTATCTCCAGACACATGTCCCCAACACAATTTCGATGGGGCAGTCCAGGAGGGGTAGGACTTGAAACTAAGGAGGAGATCCCAAAGCTGGTGCTAAGAAAAATGGTCCTCATCCCACAGGGGTAGCATGGTGACAGGCAGGCCTGGCCTCATCAGAACCTCTAGTGGAATGATGGATGTGTCCTGGCAGGGGGCAAAGTGGGGCAAATCCAGGAGCAGCAAGAAAGGGAGGCAGCATGAGAGAAGTCCATGAGCAAGTATCAGGGTTCAATCACCAAGGTGGAGTTTGGGGATCTCCTTCCCACCCAGCGGGCAAGGGAGTGTCGAGAGTGAGATAGGGCAATAACTCCCAAAGGACTGGGATACTGGGCAGGTTACCAAGAAGAAGCCCTCACCTCATTCAACAAATATTTTGTGAACAACCACTATGTATTGGGCATTGTTTTGAAGGTTGGGGAAACAGCAATGACAAAATTAAACATAGTTCCTACCCTCATGGACCTTATAATCTAGCGAGGAAGACAGATCATAATTAAATAATCCCAGAATTTGACTCATGACATGTGCTATGAGGAAAAGGTACAAGGGGCTTTAAGGATGCACAACAGTGAGCCTTCGCTGGGTCTGGGAGGTCAAAAGCGTTGCTGAGGGAGGGGCATTTAGGTTGAGCTCTGCAGGATGAGCTGGCTACCCGAAAGACATTCACCAGAGAGAAAAAACCTCAAAGAAGAGGGAAATCAGCATGTGCTGAGCAGTCCTGCATTCAATAAGTATTTATTAAGTACCCACTATATGCTGGCATTTGGGATACATTAGTGAACAAAAAGGCAAAGATCCCTGCCCTCATGGAACTTATATGTTTGCAGAATGTGAAAGTGGAAAACACATAGGGTGAAAACTGGGCGATGCTAATCACCTCGAGGTGGCCAAATGTAAATGGGAGAGCTTGGAGATTAGGCTGCAGGGTGGGAGGGGGCCAGACTACAAAGACTTTTTCATCACCCAGAGGAGAATTAGATCACAAGGAGCCCACTTCCCTGGATTCTGCAAAGACAAGGGCAGCATCTTACTCATCTCTGTATCTCCAGCACTTAATACAGTGCCTGACAGATGACAACTGTTCAGCACAGGAATGAATGAATGACCTTAGACAGGCCGGTGAACAATGAGAAGTACATTTTAGAAAGATAACCTTTGGTGGGAGGGAGATAAATTAGAAGTTTGGGATTAACATATACACACTACTGTGTATAAAACAGATGAACAACAAGGACCTACTATATAGCACAGGAAACTATATGCAGTGTCTTGTAATAACCTATAATGGAAAAGAATCTGAAAAGTTGCTGTACACCTGAAGCTAACACAACATTGTAAATTAACTATACTTCCATTTTAAAAAAGAGATTGAAAAAAAAAGATAATCATGTAATACAGAAGATGGGATTGAGACAAGGAGACCAGCTAGAAGGAATTGCAGTTGTCTAGATCGGTAGTTGTCATATGGGTTTGCCTGTTTATTTATAAATTGTATACCTCAGTATCACAATACTGAGATAGTCATTACTAAAACACACATAAAAATAGGAATTTTATTATTTTCTTCCTCTGCTACAGTGGAGATTGTTCTGGAGACCAGTGCTCTAGATGATGAGGATTGAGTAGTGAAAGAGGCAAAGAAGATGGAGATGGAGAGGGGTGTGTTTGAGGACAAGTGGGGGTCTGTGTCCCACACAGCACAAGAGCTGGACAGCGGCCAGCCCTGACGAGGAGGAACATACATGGATAGAAAACAGCGCTGAACTGCTGCTCCAACAAATTCTACTGTCTGACCCACGTGGAGGAATCTGGTCAAACACACCTCAGCCAGGATTAGTTGGTGTTTGGTAGGATAACCTGAGGGTGCGGTAAGAAGGGAGAAGAAGGGAAGGTGTCTAGAAGAAATGTGGTTGAGGCCAAAGCAAATCCAGAGAAGGTAACGGCCTTCTGCCGAGGGTGTTTACTGACCTGGATCTACCTGTGAGTGGAAATCTCACCTGGGGCCTCAAGCTGTGAAATCAATTTACAGTTTATTCCCTCTAGTCATGAAGTCAAGAGGGGCAATAGCCAGAAGGCCCATCCACGCTGATGGTTCATCCACTCTGGAAAGTCTTATAGGCAGAAATAGTATTTTCTCTGTCTGCCCAGACTCCCACTGCCCATCACCTACCCTGGTGATGATGATCACTGCCATTTAATGAGTATCCACCATGTGCCAGGCATTGACTTAGGAAATTTATGTTTAGTTAACGCTCACAGCAGCCCCGTGAAGGAGACATTGTGCTCTCCCTGTCCTCATGCTGTAGATAAGGAAAATGAGGATTAGGGACAACGACATTGTACCACCGGTACTTGTCCAAACTGAGATTAGAACCCAGGTATGTCTGACTCCAACTGCATTCACTTTTCACTATACCTGCCTCTGCCTCATGTAGTTACTGGGAGCTGTGGGTTCTGGTCCTAGCCTCCCTTTTTGACCTCATCAATCCCCATGCCTGCCCTCCCAGGTGCTATGCTCTGCCGCACTAAACTTCCTGCTGCTCCCTTACACACCATCTTCTTCATCATGCGTCTCAAGTTTAATGCCAGTGCTGTGGGTCCACAGACCACGTTTTGAATAACAAGGACCTAGAAACTCACGACAAATGCAGAATCTCATTTCTGCCCCACCTCAGACCTACTGAATCAGAATCTTTAACAAGATCCCCAGGGGCTTTATATGTGCATTATAATTTAAGAAGCATTGGTCTCAACCTGAAATACCCTTTCCTTAGTTCTGCACCAGACCACCCTTTACTCTTTTGAGCATTTACTATGTGCTAGGCACGGTGCTTAGAACTGAAGACACAAAGTCAAATTAAATATGAGGCATAAACTTAAGATGATGATAATGTATCCATGAGAAAGACATGTAAATAAACAGTATTTTTTAAAGGGTGAGTGCTATGAACAAAGTAAGGGTAAGAACAGGATGTAGCATTTTCCATACCTCACTATCTCTAAGCACCATCATAATACCAGATACCAAGAAAAGGTCAATGATATTTCTGTAAGAAAGTAATGGACACATATACTCTACCAAACGTAAGGTAGATAGCTAGTGGGAAGCAGCTGCATAGCACAGGGATATCAGCTCGGTGCTTTGTGACCGCCTGGAGGGGTGGGATAGGGAGGGTGGGGGGAGGGAGGGAGACGCAAGAGGGAAGAGATATGGGAACCTATGTATATGTATAACTGATTCACTTTGTTATAAAGCAGAAACTAACACACCATTGTAAAGCAATTATACCCCAATAAAGATGTTAAAAAAAAAAAGAAAGTAAAGGGGGGAAGGTAAGACATAGAAAAGGAAGGAAAGAGAAATGATAGAAGGAATTACAATAAACTATAATTTCTAGGGACTTCCCTGGAGGTCCAGCGGTTAGGACTCTGTACTTCCACTGCAGGGGGCACGGGTTAGATCCCTGGTCTGGAAGATCCAGCAAGCCACTCAGCATGGCCTAAAAAAGACAAATAAATAAAATAAACTATAATTTCTAAAATGACAACTCGAACAAGATATACCCATCAGTGACTTCCCCAAGGGGCATCTTCACTTGAACACTTGATATCCTGATAAAAAGATCACTGTAGCCCCCAATCCACCAAACTCTCCTTTACTCATGTGATTCATTTGGACAATGGTGTTATCATTCAGTAAACAATTAGCCTACAAATCTGGATTTATCCTTGACTCTTCCTTCTCCTTTGATCTTTCTATAAAGCTATTAAAAACTGCTATTGTTCTATTCATTCATGTATTAGTTACTCAGTGTCCAAGGAATGTTCTGAGTAGGAGGTCAGGGTTGAAAAGATCATTTCTAGCTGAAGTGCTTGCAGAATTTCTCATGAGAATCAGGAAGTCAGAGCGTGTGGTCAGACAGAGATCTGAATCCTGGCCCAGCCACTTGCTAGCTGCGACGTTAGGGCAGTCCCCTAACCACTGTCTGTAAAAGAGCATAACGATATTACCTCACAGACTTAGGTAAGGAATCAGTGAGACATACACCATTGTTATTATTATCATTGTCATGGAGCAGGGTGGGATATGAACATGCAGTTGATGACATAGCTTAAACAAAGAGAAGAGGAAAGGATGGAGACCTATTAAGGGAATGGTGAGCCATCTGCTTGGCCTGAGGCCCAGGGTATAATAGAAGCAGAGGGAAAAAAGGCTAGAACAGCTTCTTGGGGTCCCATCATGGTGTACTTCGCTACCAAGTCAAGAGATCTGTGGTGAATTCGATAGTAAAAAAAAAAAAACACTGAACGTTTCTACAATAGAGGGAATCATGATAAAAATTTGCTCTGCCTTGACGTGTGGGAGGAGAGTAGCAAAGATAGAGATGGAAGAACCTTCAGGTAAAACAGGGTGGTTGAGATTGGTTCAAAATGGTGGAGTAGAAGGACGTGTGCTCACTCCCTCTTGCGAGAACACCAGAATCACAACGAACTGCTGAACTATCATCGACAGGAAGACACTGGAACTCACCAAAGACAAAGGAGAAGCCACAATGAGATGGTAGGAGGGGTGCAATCACAATAAAATCAAATCCCATAACTGCTGGGTGGGTGACTCACAAACTGGAGAACACTTATACCACAGAAGTCCACCCACTGGAGTGAAGGTTCTGAGCCCCATGTCAGGCTTCCCACCTGGGGGTCCAGCAATAGGAGGAGGAATTCCTAGAGAATCAGATTTTGAAGGCTAGTGGAATTTGATTGCAGGACTTCAACAGGACTGGGAGAGAGAAAGACTCCACTCTTGGAGGGCACACACAATGTAAGTGTGCACATCAGGACTCAGGGGAAGGAGAAGTGACCCAATTAGGAGACTGAACCAGACCTACCTTCTAGTGTTGGAGGATCTCCTACAGAGGCAGGGGGTGGCTGTGGCTCACCACAGGAACAAGGACACTGGCAGCAGAAGTTCTGGGAAGTACTCCTTGCCATGAGCCCTCCCAGAGTTCCCCATTAGCCCCACCAAAGAGCCAAATAGGCTCCAGTGCTGGGTCACCTCAAGGCAAACAACCAAATGGGAGGGAACTCAGCCCCACCCATCAGCAGACAAGTGGAATAAAGTTTTACTGAGCTATGCCCACCAGAGCAAAATCCAGATCTACCCACCACCAGTCCCTCCCATAACGAAGCTTGCACAAGCCTCTTAGATAGCCTCATCCACCACAGGGCAGACAGCAGAAGCAAGAAGAACTACAATTCTGCAGCCTGTGGAATGAAAACCACATTCAAAGAAAGATAGACAGAATGAAAAGGCAGAGGACTATGTACCAGATGAAGGAACAAACTAAAACCTCAGTAAAACAACTAAATGAAGTGGAGATAGGCAACCTTCTAGAAAAAGAATTCAGAATAATGATATTGAAGATGACCCAGGACCTCGGAAAAAGAATGGAGGCAAAGATTGAGAAGATGCAAGAAATGTTTGACAATGACCAAGAAGAATTAAAGAACAAACACCTAGAAGAATTAAAGAACAAACAAACAGAGATGAATAATACAATAACTGAAACAAAAAATACACTAGAAGGAATCAATAGTAGAATAACTGAGGCAGAAGAACAGATAAGTGACCTGGAAGACAGAATGGTGGAATTCACTGCCATGGAACAGAATAAAGAAAAAAGAATGAAAAGAAATGAAGAAAGCCTAAGAGACCTCTGGGACAACATTAAATGCACAAGCATTTGCATTATAGGGGTCCCAGAAGGAAAAGAGAGAGAGAAAGTACCCGAAAAAATATTTGAAGGGATTATAGTTGAAAACTCCCCAAACATGGGAAAGGAAATAGCCACCCAAGTCCAGGAAGTACAGAGAGTCCCAGGCAGGATAAACCCAAGGAGAAACACGCCGAGACACATAGTAATCAAACTGACAAAAATTAAAGAGAAAGAAAAATTATTGAAAGCAACAAGGGAAAAAAACCAAATAACATACAAGGGAACTCCCATTAGGTTAACAGCTGATTTCTCAGCAGAATCTCTACAAGCCAGAGGGGACTGGCATGATATGTTTAAAGTGATGAAAGGGAAGAACCTACAACCAAAATTACTCTACCTGACAAGAATCGCATTCAGATTTGAAGGAGAAATCAAAAGCTTTACAGACAAGCAAAACCTAAGAAAATGCAACACCACGAAACCAGCTCTACCACAAATGCTAAAGGAACTTCTCTAAGTGGGAAACAGAAGAGAAGAAAAGGACCTACAAAAACAAACCCATAACAATTAAGAAAATGGTAATAGGAACATACATATCAATAATTACCTTAAATGTGAATGGATTAAATGTTCCAACCAAAAGACACAGGCTTGCTGAATGGATACAAAAACAAGACCCATCTATATGCTGTCTACAGGAGACCCACTTCAGACCTAGGGACACATACAGACTGAAAGTGAGGGGATGGAAAAAGATATTCCATGCAAATGGAAGTCAAAAGGAAGCTGGAGTAGCAGTACTCATACTGGATAAAATAGACTTTAAAATAAAGAATGTTACAAGAGACAAGGAAGGACACTACATAATGATCAAGGGATCAATCCAAGAAGAAGATATAACAATTATAAATATATATGCACCCAACATAGGAGCACCTCAATAAGGCAACTGCTAACAGCTGTAAAAGAGCAAATCGACGGTAACACAATAATAGTGGGGGACTTTAACACCTCACTTACACCAATGGACAGATCATCCAGACAGAAAATTAATAAGGAAAAACAAGCATTAAATGACACAACAGACGAGATAGATTTAATTGATATTTATAGGACATTCCATCCAAAAACAGCAGATTACACTTTCTTCTCAAGTGCACATGGAACGTTCTCTAGGATAGATCACATCTTTGGTCAAAAACCAAGCCTTGGTAAATTTAAGAAAATTGAAATCATATCAAGCATCTTTTCCGACCACAACGCTATGAGATTAGAAATCAATTACAGGGGAAAAAATAAATACAAACACATGGAGGCTCAACAATATGTTACTAAATAACCAAGAGATCACTGAAGAAATCAAAGAGGAAATCAAAAATTCCCTAGAGACAAATTACAATGGAAACACGATGATCCAAAACCTATGGAATGCAGCAAAAACAGTACTAAGAGGGAAGTTTATAGCAATTTAATCCTACCTCAAGAAACAAGAAAAATCTCAAATACACAATCTAACCTTACACCTAAAGGAACTACAGAAAGAAGAACAAACAAAACCCAAAGTTAGTAGAAGGAAAGAAATCATAAAGATCAGAGCAGAACTAAATGAAATAGAAACAAAGAAAACAATAGCAAAGATCAATAAAACTAAAAGGTGGTTCTTTGAGAAGATAAACAAAATTGATGAACCTTTAGCCAGACTCATGAAGAAAAAGAGGGAGAAGACTCAAATCAATAAAACTAGAAATGAAAAAGGAGAAGTTACAACTGACACCACAGAAATACAAAACATCATAAGAGACTGCTACAAGCAACTCTATACGAATACAATGGACAACCTGGAAGAAACAGACAAATTCTTAGAAAGGGATAACCTTCCAAGACTGAACCAGGAAGAAATAGAAAATATGAACAGACCGATCACAAGCACTGAAATTGAAACTGTGATGAAAAATCTTCCAACAAACAAAAGTCCAGGACCAGATGGCTTCATAGGTGAATTCTATCAAACATTTAGAGAGGAACTAACACCCATCCTTCTCTAACTCTTCCAAAAATTTGTAGAGGAAGGAACACTCCCAAACTCATTCTATGGGGCCACCATCACCCTGATACCAAAACCAGAAACAGATACTACAAGAAAAGAAAATTACAGACCAATAACATTGATGAATATAGATGCAAAAATCCTCATCAAAATACTAGCAAACAGAATCCAACAGCACATTAAAAGGATCATACACCATGATCAAGTGGGATTTATCCCAGGGATACAAGGATTCTTCAATATATGCAAATCAATCAGTGTGATACACCATATTAACAAATTGAAGAATAAAACCCATACGATCATCTCAATAGATGCAGAAAAAGCTTTTGACAAAATTCAACACCCAGTTATGATAAATAATTTCCAGAAAGTGGGCACAGAGGGAACCTACCTCCACATAATAAAGACCATATATGACAAACCCACAGCAAACATCATTCTCAATGGTGAAAAACTGAAAGCATTTCCTCTAAGATCAGGAACAAGACAAGGATGTCCACTCTCGCCACTATCATTTAACATAGTTTTGGAAGTCCTAGCCACGGCAATCTGAGAAGAAAAAAAAGAAAAGGGATACAAATTGGAAAAGAAGAATTAAAACTCTCACTTTTTACATGTGATATGATATTATACATAGATTATCCTAAAGATGCTACCAGAAAACTATTAGAGCCAATCAATGAATTTGGTAAAGTTGCAGGATACAAAATTAATGCACAGAAATCTCTGGTATTCCTATACACTAACAACAAAAGATCAGAAAGAGAAATTAAGGAAACAATCCCATTCACCATTTCAATAAAAAGAATAAAATACCTAGGAGTAAACCTGCCTAAGGAGGTAAAATACCTATACTCAGAAGCATATAAAACACTGGTGAAAGAAATCAAAGATGACACAAATAGATGGAGAGATATACCATATTCTTGGACTGGAAGAATTAATATTGTGAAAATGACTATACTACCCAAAGCAATCTACAGATTCAATTCAATCCCTATCAAATTACCAGTGGCATTTTTTACAGAACTAGAACAAAAAATTGTAATAATTTGTGTGGAGACACAAAGACCCCAAATAGCTAAAGCAGTCTTGAGGGAAAAAAACGGAGCTGGAGGAATCAGACTCCCTGACTTCAGACTATATTAAAAAGCTACAGTAATGAAGACAATATGGTACTGACACAAAAACAGAAATGTAGATCAATGGAACAGGATAGAAAGCCCAGACGTAAACCCATGCGCCCAAGGTCAACTAATCTAGGACAAAGGAGGCAAGGATATACAATGGAGAAAAGACAGTCTCTTCAATAATTGGTGCTGGGAAAACTGGACAGCTACATGTAAAAGAATGAAATTAGAACACCATACACAAAAATAAACTCAAAATGGATTAAAGACTTAAATGTAAGACCAGACACTATAAAACTCTTAGAGGAAAACATAGGAAGAACACTCTTTGGCATAAATCACAGCAAGATCTTTTTTGACCCACCTCCTAGAGTAATGGAAACAAAAACAAAAATAAACAAATGGGACCTACTGAAACTTCAAAGCTTTTGCACAGTAAAGGAAACTATAAACAAAACAAAAAGACAACCCTCAGAATAGGAGAAAATATCTGCAAATGGATCAACAGACAAAGGATTAATCTCCAAAATATATACACAACTCATACAGCTCAATATTAAAAAAGCAAACAACCCAATCCAAATATGGGCAAAAGACCTAAATAGACATTTCTCCAAAGAAGACATACAGATGGGCAAGAGGCACATGAAAAGCTGCTCAACATCACTAATTATTAGAGAAATGCAAATCAAAACTACAATGAGGTATCACTTCACACAGGTTAGAATGGGCATCATCAGAAAATCTATAAACAACAAATGCTGGAGAGGGTGTGGTGAAAATGGAACCTTCTTGCACTGTTGGTGGGAATGTAAATTGATACAGCCACTATGGAGAACAGTATGGAGGTTCCTTAAAAAACTAAAAAATAGAACTACCATATGACCCAGCAATCCCACTACTGGGCATATACCCAGAGAAAACCATAATTCAAAAAGACACATGCATGCCAATATTCACTGCAGCACTATTTACAATAGCCAGATCATGGAAGCAACCTAAATGCCCATCGACAGATGGATGGATAAAGAAGATGTGGTATATATATACAATGGAATATTACTCAGGTATAAAAAGGAACAAAATTGGGTCATTTGTAGAGATGTGGATGAACCTAGAGACTGTCATACAGAGTGAAGTAAGTCAGAAAGAGAAAAACAAATATCGTATATTAACACCTATATGTGGAATCTAGAAAAATGGTACAGATGAACTGGTTTGAAAATCAGAAAGAGAGACACAGATGTAGAGAACAAACATATGGGCACCAAGGGGGGAAAGTGGGTGGGGGGATAGGATTAATTGGGAGATTGGGATTGACATATATACACTAATAAGTATAAAATAGATAACTAATAAGAACCTGCTGTATAAAGTAAGTCAGAAAGAGAAAAACAAATACTGTATACTAACACATATATACAGAATCTAAAAAAAAAAAAATTAGTCATGAAGAACCTAGGGGCAGGACGGGAATAAAAATGCAGGCCTACTAGAGAATGGACTTGAGGACACGGGGAGGGGGAAGGGTAAACTGGGACAAAGTGAAAGAGTGGCATGGACATATATACACTACTAAACATAAAATAGATAGCTAGTGGGAAGCAGCCACATAGCACAGGGAGATCAGCTCCGTGCTTTGTGTCCACCTACAGAGGGGGGATAGGGAGGGTGGGAGGGAGGGAGATGCAAGAGGGAAGAGATATGGGGATATATGTATATGTACAGCTGATTTACTTTGTTATAAAGCAGAAACTAACACACCATTGTAAAGCAAGTTTACTCCAATAAAGATATTAATTAAAAAAAGAACCTGAACCTGCTGTATAAAAAATAAATAAATAAAATAAAATTCAAAAGAAACCTGAACACAAAAAATAAAATAGAGGCTTCCGGGAAGATGGCGGAAGAGTAAGATGCGGAAATCACCTTCCTCCCCACAGATACAGCAGAAATACATCTACACGTGGAACAACTCCTACAGAACACCTACTGAACGCTGGCAGAAGACCTCAGACCTCCCAAAAGGCAAGAAACCCCCCACGTACCTGCGTAGGGCAAAGGAAAAAAGAATAAACAGAGACAAAAGAATAGGGACGGGACCTGCACCAGTGGGAGGGAGCTGTGAAGGAGGAAAAGTTTCCACACACTAGGAAGCCCCTTCACGGGCAGAGACTGCGGGTGGCGGAGGCGGGAGCTTCGGGGCCGCGGAGGAGAGCACAGCCACAGGGGTGCGGAGGGAAAAGCGGGGAGATTCCCGCGCAGAGGATCAGGGCCTACCGGCACTCACCAGCCCGAGAGGCTTCTCTGCTCACCCGCCGGGGTGGGCGGAGGCTGGGAGCTGAGGCTTGGGCTTCGGTCAGAGCGCCGGGAGAGGACTTGGGTTGGCGGCGTGAACACAGCCTGCAGGGGGTTAGTGCGCCACGGCTGGCCGGGAGGGAGTCCGGGGAAAAGTCTGGACCTGCTGAAGACGCAGGAGACGTTTTCTTCCCTCTTTGTTTCCTGGTGCGCGAGGAGAGGGGATTAAGACCGCTGCTTAAAAGAGCTCCAGAAACGGGCACGAGCCGCGGCTAAAAGCGCAGACCCCAGAGACGCGCATGAGACGCTAAGGCCGCTGCTGCCGCCACCAAGAAGCCTGTGTGCGAGCACAGGTCACTATCCACACCCGCCTTCCAGGGAGGCTGTGCAGCCCGCCACTGCCAGGGTTCCGGGATCCAGGGACAACTCCCCCGGGAGAACGCACGGCGCGCCTCAGGCTGGTGCAACGTCATGCCGGCCTCTGCCGCCTCAGGCTCGCCCGGCATTCCGTGCCCCACCCTCTCCCCGGCCTGCGTGCGCCAGAGCCCCTGAATCAGCGGCTCCTTTAACCCCGTCCTGTCTGAGCGAAGGACAGACGCCCTAAGGCGACCTACACGCAGAGGCTGGGCCATATCCAAAGCTGAGCCCCTGGGAGCTGTGACAACAAAGAAGAGAAAGGGAAATCTCTCCCAGCAGCCTCAGAAGCAGCGGATTAAAGCTCCACAATCAACTTGATGTACCCTGCATCTGTGGAATACATGAATACACAACGAATCACCCCAAATTGAGGAGGTGGACTTTGAAAGCAAGATTTATGATTTTTTCCCCTTTTCCTCTTTTTGTGAGTGTGTATGTGTATGCTTCTGTGTGAGATTTTGTCTGTATAGCTTTGCTTCCACCATTTGTCCTAGGGTTCTATCCGTACGTTTTTGTTGTTGTTGTTTAATTTTTTTCTTCTTTTTCCCTTAATAATTATTTTTTATTTTAATATCTTTATTATATTTTAACTTACTTTGTTTTACTTTATCATCTTTCTCTCTTTTTTTCCTTCCTTGCCTCCTTCCTTCCTTCCTTCCTCCCTCCTTCCTTTCTTTCTACTTCTACTAATTCTTTCTTTCTACTTTTTCTCCCTTTTATTCTGAGCCGTGTGGATGAAAGGCTATTGGTGCTGCAGCCAGGAGTCAGTGCTGTGCCTCTGAGGTGGAAGAGTCAACTTCAGGACACTGGTCCACAAGAGACCTCCCAGCTCCACATAATATCAAACGGCGAAAACCTCCCAGAGATCTCCATCTCAACACCAGCACCCAGCTTCACTCAACGACCAGCAAGCTACAGTGCTGGACATCCTATGCCAAACAACTAGCAAGACAGGAACACAACCCCACCCATTAGCAGAGAGGCTGCCTAAAATCATAATAAGGCCACAGACACCCCAAAACACACCACCAGACGTGGACCTGCCCACCAGAAAGACAATATCCAGCCTCATCCACCAGAACACAGGCACTAGTCCCCTCCACCAGGAAGCCTACACAACTCACTGAACCAACCTTAGCCACTGGGGACAGACACCAAAAACAACAGGAACTACGAGCCTGCAGCCTGCAAAAAGGAGATGCCAAACACAGTAAGATAAGCAAAATGAGAAGACAGAAAAACACACTGCACATAAAGGAGCAAGATAAAAACCCACCAGACCTAACAAATGAAGAGGAAACAGGCAGTCTACCTGAAAAATAATTCAGAATAATGATAGTAAAGATGATCCAAAATCTTGGAAATACAATAGACAAAATGCAAGAAACATTTAACAAGGACCTAGAAGAACTAAAGATGAAACAAACAACGATGAACAACACAATAAATGAAATTAAAAGTACTCTAGATGAGATCAATAGCAGAATAACTGAGGCAGAAGAACGGATAAGTGACCTGGAAGATAAAATAGTGGAAATAACTATTGCAGAGCAGAATAAATAAAAAAGAATGAAAAGAACTGAGGACAGTCTCAGAGACCTCTGAGACAACACTAAACGCACCAACATTCGAATTATAGGGGTTCCAGAAGAAGAAGAGAAAAAGAAAGGGACTGAGAAAATATTTGAAGAGATTATAGTTGAAAACTTCCCTAATATGGGAAAGGAAATAGTTAATCAAGTCCAGGAAGCACAGAGAGTCCCATACAGGATAAATCCAAGGAGAAACATGCCAAGACACATATTAATCAAACTGTCAAAAGTTAAATACAAAGAAAACATATTAAAAGCAGCAAGGGAAAAATAACACACAAGGGAATCCCCATAAGGTTAACAGCTGATCTATCAGCAGAAACTCTGCAAGCTAGAAGGGACTGGCAGGACATATTTAAAATGATGAAGGAGAAAAACCTGCAACCAAGATTACTCTACCCAGCAAGGATCTCATTCAGATTTGATGGAGAAATTAAAACCTTTACAGACAAGCAAAAGCTGACAGAGTTCAGCACCACCAAACCAGCTTTACAACTGCTAAAGGAACTTCTCTAGGCAAGAAACACAAGCGAAGGAAAAGACCTACAATAACGAACCCAAAACAATTAAGAAAATGGGAATAGGAACATACATATCGATAATTACCTTAAATGTAAATGGATTAAATGCTCCCAAGAAAAGACACAGATTGACTGAATGGATACAAAAACAAGACCCATATATTTGCTGTCTACAAGAGACCCACTTCAGACCTAGAGACACATACAGACTGAAAGGAAGGGGATGGAAAAAGATATTTCATGCAAATGGAAACCAAAAGAAAGCTGGAGTAGCTATTCTCATATCAGACAAAATAGACTTTAAAATAAAGACAATTAGAAGAGACAAAGAAGGACACTACATAACGATCAAGGGATCGATCCAAGAAGATATAACAATTGTAAATATTTATGCACCCAACATAGGAGCACCTTAATACATAAGGCAAATACTAACAGCCATAAAAGGGGAAATCGACAGTAACACATTCATAGTAGGGGACTTTAACACCCCACTTTCACCCATGGACAGATCATCCAAAATGAAAATAAATAAGGAAACACAAGCTTTAAATGATACATTAAATAAGATGGACTTAATTGATATTTATAGGACATTCCATCCAAAAACAATAGAATACACATTTTTCTCAAGTGCTCATGGAACATTCTCCAGGATAGATCATATCTTGGGTCACAAATCAAGCCTTGGTAAATTTAAGAAAATTGAAATTGTATCAAGTATCTTTTCCGACCACAATGCTATGAGACTAGATATCAATTACAGGAAAAGATTTGTAAAAAATACAAACACATGGAGGCTAAACAATACACTACTTAATAACGAAGTGATCACTGAAGAAATCAAAGAGGAAATAAAAAAATACCTAGAAACAAATGACAATGGAGACACGACGACCCAAAATCTATGGGATGCAGCAAAAGCAGTTCTAAGAGGGAAGTTTACAGCAATACAATCCTACCTTAAGAAACAGGAAACATCTCGAATAAACAACCTAACCTTGCATCTAAAGCAATTAGACAAAGAAGAACAAAAAACCCCCAAAGTTAGCAGAAGGCAAGAAATCATAAAAATCAGGTCTGAAATAAATGAAAAAGAAATGAAGGAAACAATAGCAAAGATCAATAAAACTAAAAGCTGGTTCTTTGAGAAGTTAAACAAAATTGATAAACCATTAGCCAGACTCATCAAGAAACAAAGGGAGAAGACTCAAATCAATAGAATTAGAAATGAAAAAGGAGAAGTAATAACTGACACTGCAGAAATACAAAAGATCATGAGAGATTACTACAAGCAACTCTATGCCAATAAAATGGACAACCAGGAAGAAGTGGAAAAATTCTTAGAAATGCACAACCTGCCAAGACTGAATCAGGAAGAAATAGAAAATATGAACAGACCAATCACAAGCACTGAAATTGAAACTGTCATTAAAAATCTTCCAACAAACAAAAGCCCAGGACCAGATGGCTTCACAGGCGAATTCTATCAAACATTTAGAGAAGAGCTAACACCTATCCTTCTCAAACTCTTCCAAAATATAGCAGAGGGAGGAACGCTCCCAAACTCATTCTACGAGGCCACCATCACCCTGATACCAAAACCAGACAAGGATGTCACAAAGAAAGAAAACTACAGGCCAATATCACTGATGAACATAGATGCAAAAATCCTCAACAAAATACTAGCAAACAGAATCCAAGAGCACATTAAAAGGATCATACACCATGATCAAGTATTCCAGGAATGCAAGGATTCTTCAATATATGCAAATCAATCAATGTGATACACCGTATTAAAAAATTGAAGGAGAAAAACCATATGATCATCTCAATAGCTGCAGAGAAAGCTTTCGACAAAATTCAACACCCATTTATGATAAAAACCGTGCAGAAAGTAGGCATAGAGGGAACTTTCCTCAACATAATAAAGGCCATATATGACAAACCCACAGCCAACATTGTCCGCAATGGTGAAAAACTGAAAGCATTTCCACTAAGATCAGGAACAAGACAAGGTTGCCCACTCTCACCACTCTTATTCAACATAGTTGTGGAAGTTTTAGCAATCAGAGAAGAAAAGGAAATAAAAGGAATCCAAATCAGAAAAGAAGAAGTAAAGCTGTCACTGTTTGCAGATGACATGATACTATACATAGAGAATCCTAAAGATGCTAAGAGAAAACTACTAGAGCTAATCAATGAACTTGGTAAAGTAGCAGGATACAAAATTAATGCACAGAAATCTCTGGCATTCCTATACACTAATGATGAAAAATCTGAAAGTGAAATCAAGAAAACACTCCCATTTACCATTGCAACAAAAAGAATAAAATATCTAGGAATAAACCTACCTAAGGAGACAAAAGACCTGTATGCAGAAAATTATAAGACACTGATGAAAGAAATTAAAGATGATACAAATAGATGGAGAGATATACCATGTTCTTTTATTGGAAGAATCAACATTGTGAAAATGACTCTACTACCCAAAGCAATCTACAGATTCAATGTAATCCCTATCAAACTACCACTGGCATTTTTCACAGAACTAGAACAAAAAAGTTCACAATTTGTATGGAAACACAAAAGACCCCAAATAGCCGAAGCAATCTTGAGAACGAAAAATGGAGCTGGAGGAATCAGGCTCCCTGACTTCACACTATACTACAAAGCTACAGTAATCAAGAAAGTATGGTACTGGCACAAAAACAGAAAGATAGATCAATGGAACAGGATAGAAAGCCCAGAGATAAACCCACGCACATATGGCCACCTTATCTTTGATAATGAAGGCAGGAATGTACAGTGGAGAAAGGACAGCCTCTTCAATAAGTGGTGCTGGGAAAACTGGACAGGTACATGTAAAAGTATGAGATTAGATCACTCCCTAACACCATACACAAAAATAAGCTCAAAATGGATTAAAGACCTAAATGTAAGGCCAGAATCTATCAAACCCGTAGAGGAATACATAGGCAGAACACTCTATGACATAAATCACCCACCTCCTAGAGAAATGGAAATGAAAACAAAAATAAACAAATGGGACCTAATGAAACTTCAAAGCTTTTGCACAGCAAAGGAAACCATAAACAAGACTAAAAGACAACCCTCAGAATGGGAGAAAATATTTGCAAAGGAAGCAACTGACAAAGGATTAATCTCCAAAATTTATAAGCAGCTCATGCAGCTCAATAACAAAAAAACAAACAACCCAATCCAGAAATGGGCAGAAGACCTAAATAGACATTTCTCCAAAGAAGATATACAGACTGCCAACAAACACATGAAAGAATGCTCAACATCATTAATCATTAGAGAAATGAAAATCAAAACTACAATGAGATATCATCTCACACCAGTCAGAATGGCCATCATCAAAAAATCTAGAAACAATAAATGCTGGAGAGGGTGTGGAGAAAAGGGAACCCTCTTGCACTGTTGGTGGGAATGTAAATTGATAGAACCACTGTGGAGAACAGTATGGAGGTTCCTTAAAAAACTACAAATAGAACTACCATATGACCCAGCAATCCCACTACTGGGCATATACCCTGAGAAAACCATAATTCAAAAAGAGTCATGTACCAAAATGTTCATGGCGGCTCTATTTACAATAGCCCGGAGATGGAAACAAGCTAAGTGTCCATCATCGGATGAATGGATAAAGAAGATGTGGCACATATATACAATGGAATATTACTCAACCATAAAAAGAAACGAAATTGAGCTATTTGTAATGAGGTGGATAGACCTAGAGTCTGTCATACAGAGTGAAGTATGTCAGAAAGAGAAAGACAAATACTGTATGCTAACACATATATATGGAATTTAAGGGAAAAAAATGTCATGAAGAACCTAGGGATAAGACAGGAATAAAGACACAGACCTACTGGAGAACGGACTTGAGGATATGGGGAGGGGGAAGGGTGAGCTGTGACAAAGCGAGAGAGAGGCATGGACATATATACACTACCAAACGTAAGGTACATAGCTAGTGGGAAGCAGCCGCATGGCACAGGGAGATCAGCTCGGTGCTTTGTGACCACCTGGAGGGGTGGGATGGGGAGGGTTGGAGGGAGGGAGACACAAGAGGGAAGAGATATGGGAACATATGTATATGTATAACTGATTCACTTTGTTATAAAGCTGAAACTAACACACCATTGTAAAGCAATTATACTCCAATAAAGATGTAAAAATATATAAGTAAGTAAGTAAATAAATAAATAAATGAAATAAAAAGAAACAGGGTAGTCATGATGCGACACTGGATTGCTGGATGAGAGGTGTCAACTCACTGAGATGAAGAAACTGGAAGTATGTCCGAACGGAAACATCCAGTAGTAGGCAGATGGACATGCTAGCCTTGAGTTCAGGAAATGTTTGGGCTGGAGGGACAGACTTGGAAGACATCATAGAAAATAATAGTTAAAACCAATATCAATGGTTTATGCCCTGCAGGAGTTCAGACAGGGAAGGAGGGACCCTCAGAAAATACCCTGTGGGTACCAGGGAAAGCAAGAGGGATCAGAGAAGCCAAGAGGAGAACTGGGATTTGTAGAATCATGGAATTAAAAGAATAGCATCAAGTCCTGCAGATAAAGACTAAGAAAAGGACTCTGTGGCAGAGACAGGCACGAGTGACCTTCAACAGGACAGCTCACAGACGAGGGCATTCTTGGTAGTCTCTGCAGCCTACTGTAATGTGAGGCTGGTGGGAAAAGCTTGATAAATATTGGCTACCTGAAGCAGCTGCCATACCTTGGGCTCAACGCATTTAGCAAAGCAGTCAGAGTCCATTGCCAGGGTCCACCTCCTGTAGAGCTTCTTAGCCTAGCCTGGAAGGGAAATTGGTTGCTCTGACTTGAAGTGGTTGTTGGAGGAGTTCACCCCAAAAAGAGTTGTTTCTTTAATCCTGTTCTCTTGGACATTGAGGATTCATTTAACTCCTTGCCTGCCTTCAGACCATATAAGCGAGATAGAAATTATCCCCCTTTTTAGCAGTTCCAGAGGTAATTTCCCAACAAATTTGGTAGTCTGTTCTACAGTCTCTGAAAACCCTTGCCAAGGTCAACTAGAGGATAGGCCTTTGTGGCCCAAAGTTTCTAAAAAGCTCACTTGACAAATTGAGTAATGAGTCAACTGATAGGAAAAATTAAGTCAGAGATTGCCCTGCTTCTGGAAAGATGGAGCATGGGGTCATTGGAGGCTGAGGGAATGGATTGTAAAGGGGGTGCAGAGGCCAGCATCCTGGAGAGTGTGCTCTAGGGCTCTAACTCAGGGATCTGAGGGGCTCTCTCATGCTCAAGAATATCACAAGCATGAAGTACAAAGGAGTATTTGTGCTGTGCCCTGAGAATAAACTCAAATGAAGTTATTCACAAGGAATGATTGTCATCCAGGTCCTGTCATTGAAGTTTTTCCATTTCTTGGTGCCTAGAACTGATAACCCTTGAGAGGAGATTTCGTGCTCAAAGACAAAGGG
Source organism: Phocoena sinus (assembly GCF_008692025.1). Classification (NCBI taxonomy): domain Eukaryota; kingdom Metazoa; phylum Chordata; class Mammalia; order Artiodactyla; family Phocoenidae; genus Phocoena; species Phocoena sinus. The sequence continues at coordinate 123,439,359 of NC_045763.1, read as the reverse complement.
CATCACTTTCACATCCAGGAGGGATGTTGGGAGGAAAGACAGTGGGAAGACAAAGAGGTACCATGCAGAAAGAAGTAGATTAAAAAAAATATGCTCATTGTAGGTAAGGAGACAGAGCTTATAGTTAAGTTATGGAAAATAGTATTTTACCAGATTAAAAAAATAAATTTAGTCATTCAAACATTTATTGAGCGGCTCCTAGGTGCCAGACACTAGGCTGGACAACAGGGCATGATGACACATCCCCTTGAGGAGTGTACAGCCTATTGAGGGAGACAAGTGTGAGCAAACAACTGCGAAACAGCAGGTAAGGTGCTCACAGAGGCAGGTACAGGATGCTAATAGAGGCAGGGGAGACTTACTTCACCAGGAAAGAAACTTAAAAGAGCAGGACAGAGACATTGTTGTACTCCTGAAGACTTTGGTTTGAGCTACCTGTAGCGGCCCACTGGCATTTGCAGACTGAATGTTCATGGATGAAAATAGTCTCCACTGAGTGATCTGAAAGGTCCCTGTAGTGAGGTAATTTGCTGAGACACAAATCTGAATGGCCTGCTAGGAGGCCAGAGTGTACTTGCCAGCCATTTAGTTAGTGAATGAATCACACCCAACACCTGGCATTTGTGCCCCAGCACAGCTTAGCTCTTCTCATTGACATCTATGTAGTAATTCTCATACTTTGATTGACTTTTTTTTTCTTTGCAGCGTCAGAAGAATATGGAGTTAATAAGGTACAGATGTAATGAAGTAAAGAGTTTATTTTAATGGCAAAATTTATTTAAGTAGCTTTTGAAATTACCTTGGCACCATATTTATAGAACCATTATGAGTCTAAAACTGATCCCTTATATTTTTCAGTTACACTTTACTGCTCTTTATAGTGAAAATTATATGTCATGGTGACATTCATGATTCTGGATACTCATGAAGGTCATGGATGAACCCTTTGAGAATGTCAAGGGTCCACGTCTGTGAATGATGAGTTATACTTTATTGGCACTCTACTGGACATAACATGGTCTCATTTTAAGTTTGAAAAGTAAGATATAGTCTCCTTTATATGATTTTCCTATAATTTGGAGAAGGCTACTATTGCCCTTCCTTATTTATGCAGGCATACCATGTATTACCAGAAGACAAAGGATAACATTTATCCACAAAACTGCAGCCTGACAAGCAACTCAAATCAACAAAGATAACTAAATTCCCCCAGTTAAATGCTTTTCTCTTGGTCTATTTCTTGGAACTTAATAACCACTGAAACTCAAACTCTGGCTCCCTCCCCAAAATACACTCCATGTACCTCAAACTTAACATGACAACACACAACCTCAATCTGCTTCCACTTCTGTCACCTTGTTTTGGCTATTAGGATCACATGTATTTAACTGAGGCTGGAAAACTCAGAGTTGACCAGACTCTTCCCCCAGCATCTCCTCAGTTACCAAGTAAATCAGTTTTACCTCTTAAATGACTCTCAAAAGCAGTCAGGCCTCTCCAGTCCCATGGCACTGCTCTAGCTCAGGGCCAAATCATCTGTCATCACAATATCCTGACACAGTGCCTCTAACCTGTCCTTCCTCTATCCTCCAAATTGATAGAGACTAATTTTTCTCAAAATGCTAATCTTGCATTCATTAGTTTCCAATGAAGATCAAAATATGGTCCCATCAATAGCTGGTTCCTGGCCAGTGAGCCTGATGCCAATGGTCTACACATAACACTGAGAACTGCATTGACTGTGAGCTGTTTATGTCCCTAAACATGCTGTGTTCTTTCATACTTCTGTGCATTTTTGCATTTGCCCAACTCTCGTCCTGCACTGCCCTTTCACTCTTCTACTCTTAGTGAGCCTCTTATCGGACCTTCCAGATCCAGCTCAGATGCCACTACTTCAAGAGAGCCACATGTAAATCTCTCAGTGGCTCTCCTATCTGGGTTCCTGGGCCCCTGAATACACACTATTAAAGCATGTGTCATAGTTTACAGCGACAAACTGTTCACAAGGTTATCTTCTCCAGTGATCCACAAGCTCTTGTCTTTGAATCCTAGTACTCAGCACAATCCTTGACTGCTTGGCTCCTGCCAGGCGGTCATTGTTTGCTGAATGAAAGGATCAGTGATTGAGATCGGTGGCTAAAACGGTAAAATGAGATAAGCATGTTATCAAAGGGCAAAACTGCTTTTTTGTTAATTCTAAAGTGAATCAAGGTACCAGGAAAGTTAAAATAAGGATGAAGAGTGCTTTTAGATTTCAACTGACTTTTAAATTACTCATCACATCTGTCCTAGCTAAAGACTAACTCTAGCCAGCCTCCTGTGCAGCCTGTTAAGTCAGAATATTTCACATTTGGACACCAGATCCAGCAAATGCTCAATGATCATGGAAGAAATACTTAAAGAGAAGCTATTGGCTTTGAAAATACAAATGTTAAAAAAACTGCCCAATAAGACCATTTGCTAATTTTTTTCCTGTTTGGCATTTTAGAAGACAATATTAGACACAGGGCATCATACTGTACACGATGTCCAGTATCTGTGGTGGCAGTTTCTACAGGACAATTACAGTGAGGCTTTTTCTGTTCACTCATTCATTCATTCACAGACAACTGTTGCACAGCTACTATGTGCTAGTTACCATGCCGTGCCCTGGACAAGCGAAGAAAAGAATAGGTCCTAAGATTCCAGGCTTTCTGTAGGCCAGATGGATTACTACAAACAGGTACCCTGGACATGTATCATTAAGCAGTTACTATTTAAATCCAGCCCGGTTCCAAAAATGTTCTCAAGTTCTCCTTGTACTTAACAGGTCACAGGTTACCTTGGGTAACCTCAAGAAGGCTGCTAAGCATTCTAATCCACCTAGTCGGTTCTGCAAGGCACAACCTGTCTCAGGATGCAGCTACATTCAAAAGGCAGTGTTTAGGGTAAGTCCCTTCCTGCTCTAATTCCCCAATGTGCGGGGGTTTGTTGAAAGAGCGTTTTCTAAGAAGGAAAAGATTTGGATGAAGGCAGGCGATGAGTAAAACTGAGCTCGAGCTTCAGTCAAAACTCTTGGGAGTTTTGGTGACTTGGTGTTAGGGCACGGAAGGATTCTTTGGGTACCTTCCCCATATACAGTGGTGGAAAGAAAAGCTTCCCCAGTCAGGGAAAGACGGAAATCCACTGCATGTAGCAACATACTGGAGCCCAGACCTCAGCCAAACTCTAATTTAACAAACTACATTATAAATAACGGGCCAATCTCAGATATAGCTGCTCCCCTAACCCTCAGGCTGCCCCAAAGACTCACTGCCGGGCTCCTTCCTCGACCCTGGACAGCGCCGCGCCCTTCGCGACCCCACCCACCCAACCCAGGAGGGATCCCCACAGCCCCAAGCCCACCCCCGGAACACCACCCACCGCGGCCCCGCCCCTCCCGGGCCCCACGTGTCGGGCCCCACCCCGGCGCTGGCTGCCCTTTAAACACCCCCACCCTTACACAGTACCCCCCCCTCCACGGCAGCCGGACGGCAGCCGGAGAGGGACAAAACTGATAGCGTACAGCCAGTTTCCTCCGCGGATCTCGTCTGGGGTTGCCCAGCCCGTGGGGCCCTCCACCCTGGGCCACAGTCCCCTGGCGGCCCCCCGAGCCCGCGGCGGCCGGGCAGAGGAGTGTCGCCGCGGCCCAGCTGCGGGGCGGGGTCGGCGGGAGCGCAGGTCTCCGCCGCCGCCACTGCTGCCTCCGCCTGCCGCTCGGGCCGCCCGCTCGCCAGCCTCTGGGTACGCTGCACGCGGGGGGCAGCCGCGGTGCAGAGGTTCATGCGGCGGCGGCGGCGGCGGCGGCGGCGGCGGCTGCTGCTGCTGCTGCTACCGCGGAGGCAGACAGACCCGGCGCTGCCGCCGCCGCCGCCCTCCCCCGGCTACATGCCGCCGCCGCTGCCGCCTCCTCCTCTCCGGCGAGGGGCGGGGGGCTCCGGCCCTGGGTGGGCACCACTCCTCGCAGTGCAGCTCCCCTCCCTGCCCTCCGCGCTGGCCCTGGAGCCGGCGGGGGCGCCCGCCGCCTCCTAGGAGCGCACGCTCCGCGCGCCCTGCCGCGCCCTGGAGAGAGGGGGCGGGCGTGGGCAGGGGCGGGCGGGCGTCGGGGCAGCGGAGACCCGGCACGGCGGCGAGAGGAGGGGGCTGCCTCGGAGAATGCCCGGCGCCCGGCTCACCGCTCCTAGGCACGGGCTGAGCCGGACCCGGAGCGGGCGGCGCGTCGCCATGCCGGTGTGACGGGCGCCCCCGGCTGCCCGCGCGGTCCCCCGCGCTGCCCCACGCCGCGCCGCGCCGGCGGCGGGCGGCAGGATGGGCTGTATCCAAAGCATTACCTGCAAGGCGCGGATCCGGCGCGAGAACATTGTGGTGTACGATGTGTGCGCCACCATCGACCAGTGCCCCACGCGCATCGAGGAGACCTCGCCCATCGTCCTGCGCTACAAGACCCCCTACTTCAAAGCTTCGGCCCGCGTGGTCATGCCCCCCATCCCCCGCCACGAGACCTGGGTGGTGGGCTGGATCCAGGCGTGCAACCAGATGGAGTTCTTCAACACCTACAGCGACCTGGGCATGTAAGCGACCGGCCGCGCGGAGTCGGAGCGGGGTCCCTGGCCCCGGTCTCTTCTGATCCCGACCCTCCTCCCCAGCTCCTTCTTACTGCTCTCCCCATCCTCTTTCTAAACCTTCCTCCCGCCTCCTCTTCCATCTCCCTCCTCCCTACGCTTTTGTTTCAGTGACAGGGCGGGTGTGTGTAGGGAGGCTCCTCGCGAAGGCATTTTCTCGTGGTTTGCTTCTGACTCCCCATGAGCGCGAGAACGGTGCGATAAGGAGGGTTCGAGAGACGGAGGTGGGGGTGGCTGGCTAGTGCCCTGGGAGTTTCGGGGCGCCGCCTGTGCTTTGTGGGGATTCCTGGGAAGAGTTTGAGGGGGATCTGTAGAGAGGAGTGTAGTGGAGTGCCGGGGGCGCGTGGGCTGTGCCGCGCGTCCTTTGGAGAAACCCGAGCGGGCTTGGAGGAGAAGGTCCCGGGTGTCCCAGCTGGACTTGGTGGTTCTGCCCTTGTTCCCTCGACTGTTGACTTCGAGCCCTTGTCCCCCGGGCCGGGAAGACTGGAGGCATTTGCATCCGGAACCGCAAACCCTGGAGAGCCGCTTTTCTGGCTCGGCTCCCTCTGGACGAGTACTGGGGTTGGTGGGAACTGGAAGGCACCGGGAGCGTCCCGGTGGAGCAGGGCTGATGGCCTTGTGCGAGCAGCCTCTGGCTGGCGTGGTGCGGTGTGTGTCTTATGCTCAAGGAAAGTATGGGTCTCTTGTCGGTCTAAAGTCTTTATTTACTCCAAAACTTTACTGATTGCGACGCTGGAAGTGGTTCCCCAGCGCCCACCGCCGAATTCTGTTGGCGATCTGGGAGCTCTCCAACTTCTTTCAGCAGCGCCGCTCGGTGCGCGCCGGGCTCGGCGGCTGCGGTGGAGACCCGAGATCGCGGCGACTCCTCTGCCGCCAGGGGCCGACAGCCTGCCCCGGAACCGCAGGCTGCTGACAGTCGCGTCCAGGACTTCTTTATTTACTAAATTTGCATGACTCCCTGCCAGCCTCCTTTCAGAAGTAGACTATGGGCAGTTGGCAACTACAATGACTAAAAGATTTGGGGCCTGCGTTCTACCTGCTGTTACAATGTAGGTCTAGAGCACCCTAATTAGCTTGCAGCCTGTAGGGAAACCCTTTTCTAGAAAGGCAGCCTCATTTCATTATTAATCTAAAACTCTAGAGTTCCCAAGGTTCATCTTTTGAATATGGATATAAGGTGGGAGAGTTTCCATTTTAAAAGGTCAAACTATCTCTTTAACAGCAGTTTGGAGGCTTTTTATTGCACTCTGAGAGCATGTAAGTTAACACTAGTCGTAGGTGCTAAAAGGAATTTTGACAGGTCGCTTTGTTTCTCCCCCCTCCCATTCCCACCCCAAAGAGTTTGAACTTTTCTCTTTAACCATAGAAGCTAAATGCTGGAGAAAGTTCCTTCCTAGGGAAGATGTGTGACAGCCCAGTTTCCTCTGTGCCTCTGCACATAGAGTGTTCTTGTCTTTCTGTATGGCAGCTGGATATGAGAAATGGGGGACATACTATTTGGGGTGAATCAGGCCATTTAAAAACAGACACACCCTCAAAAGAATGATCATATCTGAACACATGTGTCTCTTAAAAGATTTTTTTTAAGAAACTTATTATTTCCAGCCAAATCAGAGAAAGCCCCAGACAGGGCAAGAGCACCCTCCCTTTTGTCCTGTTGACCTGGCCCTAGTGGCAGTGTGCAGCCTTGCTGGGGGGCTGTAATTGCAGCCTGGGGCCCCTCTGGAGGAGGCTAGGAGGTACTGAGCCTAAACAGCCTTACTTTTCCCAAGATGGTACAGCCAAGGGTCTCTGTTGCCTCACATCTCTTGTAAATTAGTAAGCGGAAAGCAAATAAATCATTCTTTTCATAAAAGAAAATATATTCTACCTCAGGAGAAGCCGAGGTGAGGTATAAACAGACATGGTAGTTGAACTTCCTTGACTATGAGAGGCTATGCCCTCATGGGAACCTGCTTCAATGGGCATGAGTCGGTGCCCGCCCAGAGGGACACATCTTCCCTGACCCGTCCTTGCTGAATTCTTGCCTTTGGGATTTGGGAAAAAAGTTTTGCCTTTAAACTACCACTTTTCAGTATTTTAAGATTCTTGGTTTTCCTGTTGTTGATGCCAGGGAGCAAAAATAGTCCCCAAGAAATCACAAAGCATATTATTTTAGAAATGGGTCAAGGGTCTACCTGTCTCTTCATGGCTACAATAATTGCTATGTGTCTGAGGCCACTTTGGAGCCCAGATCTGATTGAACCAATTTCCACAAAATGTTTCTGCCCCGAAAACTTCGTCAGTGTAAACTTTTTGATGGAAACTCATATTGCATGAAAGTCATTGAAGTCTATTAGTTATTATGTCCACTTTAGCCAGTACCTTGAGTGGAAAAAACACTGCAGGCTGAATTTTCACCCCTGTGCAATGCTCTTGTTACGTGAAGCATGACACGATGAGAGAGTGTAAGTTAGAAAGCTACCTTTTCAACATTTAAAAGGGACTATGCCAGAGGAAACGCGCAACTTAAAATGCCAAGAAACTTCTATCTGTAGGTTTAAAAGAAAACATGAGCTTTTGTGGTTCAAATTCGCAACATTTCCAAAACAGAGTAGGCTTCTACAGGAGCATTTGAAATAGTTGATGGTCAGGATGGCCGGAGCTTAATTTGAACTTGAACTCAAATGACTTGGAACTTCTTCCAGTGATTATACAGGAAGCAGGCTATGAATGCTTGTGGTACCCACTTATTTCTCATTTGGCCCTGATGAGCCCTGGTCATGCAGCCCTGCTGAGACCACTGCAAGGCTTCATCCTTCAGGGAGAAAGGGCTACTGTATTTTCTCAATCAACCCATCAATAAACAAACATTTACCAAGCGCCTCTGATGTACCAGCGCCAGCAAAGAAAACAAAGGAATAAGCACGCAGCGTCACTGATCCTCAGTGTAGGAGGTAGGGGCACACGCAGAAAAAGCCAATGCTCCCAAACAGTGTAGGAGAAAGGCCAGAGAGAGGGGCAGGGGACCAGGCCGGGTTTTCTAGATGTGTAAGGACTCAAGCTGAATGTGAGAGGTGGATAAGATTCAGTGAGGCAAGGAGGAGGGACTAGTTAGTTCTAAAGGGGAAAAACAAAGGTATGGAAGTAGGGAAATACAAGGTGTCTTAAGGGGGCATGCGTAGGTAGTAATGGAGCTTTCAAGGGGAAGAACAGCGGGAGATGAGGTCGGAAAGGGTCTGCTGGGGAAGGCCTAGGACAATATGATCTGGAAAAGAGAAGGTTCAGGTCAGGTCTTCTTAACCAGAAGAGTATAAGGAGGCCCTTCATACCTTCTCCATGCCTCTTGGGCGTACAAGAGCTTCTCAGTAGAGGCATGAGACCTTTATGATGGAACAGTTTCTTTTTTTAATTTACTTTATTGAAGTATAGTTGATTTACAATGTTGTGTTAATTTCTGCTGTACAGCAAAGTGATTCACTTATACATATGTATGCATTCTTTTTCATATTCTTTCCTATTATGGTTTATCACAGGATATTGAATAGAGTTCCCTGTGCTATACAGTAAGACTTGTTTATCCATTCTATATGTAATACTTTGCATCTGCTAATCTCAGACTCCCAATCCATCCCTCCCCCGCCCCACGATGGAACAGTTTTGCATGCTAGAGTACAATACCCGAGAACAAAGAGTGGGGTTCACGTGCCAAGGATGAAGGTGAAACTCAGGTCAAGGGGAGAGCCGGCAATGGCTGTCTGGAGGCCCTTCCCACTCCCTTTGAGCCCATGTGCGTTGTCTTCTAGAGCCGTAGGGAAGTCTCTGGTCAGCTTAGAGCTGATGGTGTGGGATTTGGAGAACCTTGTCCTGGGTGAAGCTTGAGAAGGTCAGAGCTTACTCCTCTCAGGAGACAGCTCCTGCCTGCGTCTCTACTCCTCCTTCAGAGCCGAGACTGTTGAGGCTTCGACTATACCCACCCACCTCTGTTGACTGTTCAGTTCAATCCAAGCTGGTTTCTATCTGTTCCAGATTTGTTCTTGCTCAGTTCGTCTGGGCTTTTCCATGTTGCCAGATCCAGCAGGCACTTTGAGACCCACCCACCTTTTCATCAATATTCCACATAGTTGACAGCTTCCTGTGTCTTGACTCCTTCCGTTATTTAGCTTTCATGCTGTCTTTCTGGCTGTTCCTCTATCTGATCTCCTAGTACAGTTCATCAGGACATTTCTCCTTCCATACTGGATGGATGGTAATTTCATCTATCCCAATAGCAGCAGATGGTCTCTGTGATACACAGTCACCTGCAGTGTAGGTGTGTGTGCCTACATACAACTCCTGCTTGGCTGTCTGAAAGACATCTTGAACTTAATGTATCCAAACCTGCACTCTTGATCTCTGCTGTAGCTCCCACCCGAAAGCTGCGCCTCCACCATTCTTTCCCATCTTAATAAATAACACCTCCAGTCCCTGGATTGCTCCACTGAAAATCTGAGTGTCACTCTGGATCCTTCCCCAGACATCCAGTCCATCATCAAGTCCTGCTGATCCCATCTCAGGATAGCTCTCATCCAGCCACCACGTCCACCCCTTCCATCTTAGCACATGTCCCCATCACCTATCATTTGCTCCGACGGAGGACTTCTGACCAAACCTGCCACCTCCGTTCTTGCCCTCCCTCTGGTCTATCCCCCATACGATAGCCAGAGTGATACTTTAAAAACATAAATGCTGTCGCTTTCCTGCTTAAACCCTTTAATGACTTTCCATTGCAATCAAGATAAAACTTGAAAGTCTCTTCCCACTCTTTGGATTTCTGTTCTTAAGCCCCATCAGCTGTTTTGCCATTTCTTCAAAGGAACCAGCTCCAGCCCAGTTCAGAACTTTTCCACGTGCTGCTCTCTGTCTGAAGGGCTCTTCTCTCCCACCGTTGTCTAGCAAATGCCTACTCCCCATTCAGGTCTCAAGTGTTACCTGCTCAGAGAGGCAACCCTGAGTTCATGGTTTAAATTAGGGTTCTCCTGTTCTCTTGAGGAATACACTATTCTTTCAGTTGTTACAGTTAGTAAGCAAGTAATTATATGTTTATTTAACATCTGACTTATCTACAAGAATATAAGCCCCATTGAAGCAGGTATTATATCCATTTTATTCTCTGTGAACAGTGCTTGACCCATAGCAGATGTTCCATAAACATTTGATAAAAATAAATAAAGGATCGCTTCTCAGCCTTTTGGCTAAGATCAAGTGTAAAATAAATAAAGGAGCCATTTTTTTGACCTCAAATAGTCTGTGTACTCTTCAACAAATCATGCCTCTGCAGAATTAGCTTTTCATATAAAACCTACGGCAACCCCACAAAGCTGTCCAACTCTTGACATTCCAGCAGTCACTTAGCACATACGGTTTAACTCCTCTGTGCTTCTGTGTCATTTTGACCTGCGTCGTCCCACCAGATCCGCTACTTCTCAGCCCAGGGCTCGTGTCTGTCACTTCTGTCGCCCTGAGGTGTTCTGAACACCACGAGTGAGGTTCAGCAAACACTGAAGCCTCACTGTCACGTCACCTACTACAAACTGGCATTCACTGTCTGCCCAAGGAGATGGGACATAGAAACCTTGTCGTAGCACAGTTCCACCTGCATCATTAACTCGCGGCCTGAACCCCAGGACTCCTGGAGGTGATGGCCCTAGCAATCACTTAAACACCTTGCCTGGTAGGGTCATTGCCCCCAAAGTGAACACCTCCCGCCTTGTTCACGGCCGCATGTGCGGCACGGCTGTGAGTGTGGCTCTCAGCGGTCATAGAGATGCCTCCTTCGGGCATTTTCCTCTTGAGGGCCAGCTCGGCTCATCTGTCCAGGGAGCCTGATGAGTCTCCAGGTGCATTGTCCTACCAGGTCCAATTCGCCTCAGCACAGGGCTCACATCTGTTACTTCCTCTGTCTCCCTGCGGAGACTTGCATCAACACCCATCCCCCATTCCCATTACACCCCCCCCCCCCCAGTCAGGGGCCTCGTGATCTGGAAGTAGCGAGAGCTGCTTCTTATCAGAAACGATGGGGACCCTCAGTCCCAGAGCATCAGATGGGAAAGCAGGATCCAATTCCGTTATTAAAGTACTGAGTGCCCTTGAAGGGGAGGCGGCCTGACCCTTTGCCTCTAATCTTCTCCATCTCCGCAAAAGAGGAGCAGCAGAGGATTAGCTGGTCTTATCAGGAAGCATTAAGCTCTGTGGAAATAAAGCACAACTCTGGAGCCGGAGGGGAGGTGTAGGAGGAACAGGGGAGGAAACACATGATTCAGAAAAGAGAAGGGGAGAAATAAATGGGAGTTAACAACGAGTTGTGGCTTGTGTAGCCTGGGATGCTGAAATACAGCTGCACGGGATGGAGGAAGCAGGGACGGGTGAGCTGGGAGGTGTTGGACTGCAAGATGTCAGTGACCTTCCACATGACAGCAGAGGCGAACGCTGTTTGCGGGGTTAGGTCCGCAGATGCTTCGTGTTCCAGGTTAAAGAAGGCTGGCGATTGCGTAAGGAGATGCAGAATCTGGTGTAAGATGCAAGATCCCGAATATCCCCTTTCCCTCTGATTTGTGTAGCGCTCTGATCTTGTCTGACCCTCCCTATTAATGACCCTGGGAGCTAGAAGCTACTATTACACCTGATGAGGAAACTAAGGCTCACGGGGGGTCAGATGAGAGCATACGTCTAGTAAGTGGCTGAGCTGAATCTTTGTGAGAGTGTGGAGCCAGGAGGGCAAGGGACCAGGTCCATCCACTGCTGAGAAGCTCATTCCCTGGGAGCAGGGGGAGGAGGCCTTCTCAGCTCTCAGGGACCCCAGGCTGGCCAGTCTGGACTGCAGGTTTTAGCCCCACGCTGTCTTCTTCAGAATCTTCCCCGGGGATCACATGTCAGCTCAGATGGACAGCCCTGGACCCCAGCAGACAGTCACCCAGACCACTTAGTTACTGGACTTGTGAGTCTGTTCATCCCTCAAACTCTCCAGACAATTGCTGTTTGGACAGATGATTAGGAAGAAAAAGAGGACCCCTTTCTGGTGGTGGGAAGGACCCCTGGCTCTACCATCAGCTCATGGGACATTCCGTCGGCTCCCAGGAATTCTTATACTATTATTCCTTTTCCAAGGCCCCCTCAGGCCAGTGTGTTAGCTGTGTGGACCCTGCTCCTTCAGTGGCCCTGATACAAGCCGGTTGGAACTGTTCACTGTGCCAGTTGAAGGTATAGCAGCTGGCTCCCCAGCACAGGGATTCGAGTCAGAAAACCTGGGTTCAATTTTCAGCCGTGTGACCTTTGGCAGGTTCCTTAACAATCCAGTGTCTAGTTTGTATGCATGTAAATCGACAATGAAAAGATCTGTCTTGTCTCCTTGGCCCGGGGTCAGGAATCAAGTGAGATGAAAAGTGTGAAAGAGCTCTCCAAACTGTAGTGTATCGTGCACATGTTGCTTTTTTATTATTATAGAGTGTGGCTGTTATTATTACTAGAGGGTGACTCTGGACCAGCCTCAAGGAACAGGGAGGTTGTGGCCCTGGGGCTTCCCCTGGCAGAGAGAAGCATTCACAGTCTGGAGAGGGGTCCCTCATGCATCAGCCACTGCTCTCCCACAGCCCCACTCAGAGCCAGAGGAGAGGAGGGAGACTCGTTTTGTAAACCCTTCAGAGCCAGGGCTGTTTTCCATTCATACTCAGCGGAGGGTGGTAGCTACTACCTCTTGTCCCACCCAGAGGTCGCCCTTCCAGATCTGCCCCGAGCTGTGGGCTCTGAGTAGCATGCAGGACCCTGGCCACTCCCAGTCCCTGGTACACTGCCTGCAACTCAGCCATGTCCACATGGGGACTGCCTGCCCCGCCCCCAGGTCCTCCTGAGGTGTATCAGTCAGGCCGCAGATGAGAAGCCAGGGGCTCGGGGCTGGGGTGATACTAGAGCATGTAAACCATGCTGTCCAGGCTCAGGAAGGTCTGCAGTTTCCAGCCTGGGTGGACGATGAGACCCACACGTGAAATAATTTGTGTCCGAAACGATTTCTAATATATTCTTTCCAATATGTCTTTAGTATATCTTTAACATATACTTCCATGATTTTGTTTCCTTATAAGAAGAAACCATGAAGAAAGAAACCCTTTATAAGGGGACCTCACATAATCCCAAAACAATCATGAAACCTATTTAGGGTAAACATTTTTCCCATTTTAGATAAGCAAGCTGATTAGATAAGTAATGTGCTCAAGGTCACTTGAGGTCACGCGGGCAGGTGCTGGTAGAATCAGGGCTCCCAGCTTCTGCCCTAGTGCCCTCCCGAGCCAAGTGCATGGTCGGCACCAACCCGGGAAAGGAGGCGGGGATGCGAGAGGTCATCCTCAGAGAGTCACGTGCTCAGAGCCATTGAGCACCCCAGGGTCAGTCGGCACATGGGCACTTTGGGGGGGGCATCATTTATGGCCTCTGAAGACAAGAGAAGGTAGATAGAAACATCTACATATGTTCAACAGAAGCAAAGAGAAATTTTCAGGGTGTCTGATTAAGACAAAATAAATAAGGCCATGTGCCACGTGATGGCACCTTGGTGGCTGGCTTCCTCTCTTGAGACCTGACCTTTCCAAGCTGGCGTGTGGGCTGTGTCAGGCCGGGGTGCTCAGAGGCTGTCAGAGGTCTGGCTAATGGGAAGCAATAAATCAGCACCCTCAGTCAGCAAGCTCTGCAGCATCCTGAGGGGGCATGCAGGCCAAGGAGGTCGTGGCTTGAGGGCATGAGTGGTGACAGGGACAGCCTTTGGCAAGCCTGGGAACTGCCAGAAACAGACAAATGAGATGTTCCTTGGCCCTAGGCATGGGCGGGAGGAAGGGTTCAGGAGCTGGTATGTGTAGGGAGGGAGAGGCTTGAAAGGGAACAGGATGTGGCCTTCTCATTCTTCCCCCTCCCAAGAGCCACGAGCTGAGCCTCCATTCCAAACTGGCAGCCTCCATGGCTAAGCCTGGGGAACTCGCTTCGAGATCAGGTTTTAAGCGACTCAAATATTTGAGACTCCGTTTCAAACTTCCATAAATAGACTTCACCTTGTTTAAGGAAGGAGAAGAGATTTGTGCCAAAAAACTAAACCCAGGGCTTCCCTGGTGGCGCAGTGGTTCAGAGTCCGCCTGCCGATGCAGGGGACACGGGTTCGTGCCCCGGTCCGGGAAGATCCCACATGCTGTGGAGCGGCTGGGCCCGTGAGCCATGGCCGCTGAGCCTGCGCGTCCGGAGCCTGTGCTCCGCAATGGGAGAGGCCACAGCAGTGAGAGGCCCGCATACCGCAAAAAAAAAAAAAAAAAAAAAAAAACTAAACCCAAACTCCTGTTGAAGATTTCTTCTTGGCCTTCAGAGCCAGGGAGTCTGTCTTGCTGGTACGTGTGTACACTTTAAGGAGTGGGCAGGTATTTGCTTATTGTCTGTCTCCCCACGAGGCCATGAACAACATACTCAACTTGATGATCAACTTAACGTTGAACACTTATCCAGTGCCAAATGCTTTGTATGCACTGACTAAGAGACAGGTGCCATGCTTTCCCCATATTAGAGATGATGAAACAGGCCCGGAGAGGGTAGGTAACTTGCCCAGCATTACCCAGCTCATAAGTGACAGAGCCAGGATCAGAAACCAGAATTCCAGTGATTCCTTATGATGTTTCACTGCCACATTAAGAACGAATGATTGCACGATAGAGTGAATGAATGAGCAAATGGATGAGCAGGGAGCATTCAGGATATTTCCTGAGTGCTTGCTTTTGTCCTTGCTGTGGGGACCTGGGGAACAAAGGGTTGAAATCACTTTGGAAACAACCAGCCTCCTCACCTCCCAGCTGGTTTGCTCAGCTGGTCAGGGCATGTTAATGAGATCGGGGTCTCGGGGTCAGACCCAGGAGGCCATCCCAGCACCCAGGTCGGCACTCTGCCCTTCCAGCTGCCTTGCACATGACCGCTTCCAGCTCCCAGTCATAGCAGAGTCTAGATTACAGGGCAGAGAAACAGCCGGGAAAATGCCAGTGGTGGGTCAACAGAGTCCTCCTTGACTTGGGGGTGTCAGGGCCCTGTGGGCAATCGTCTGGCCCAGCTGCCCAGTTTACAGATGGGGACACTGAAGCCCAGAGAGGACACTGAACTCCAGCGAGGGAGTGCTGGAACTGGGCCTCAGACCCAGGTCCCTCCGACTTCACAGCCAACGTTCCTCACCACCGGGCCACACCAGGCCTGAGGGGGAGCAGGTTGCTCACTCCGTGGGTCAAGGCTGGGGGCACCCCTGGTCTGTAAAGCAGTCATCAGGGGTCACCACCACCTGTTTTTCCACACACCCTCCGCCCCCCGTTTGCTGAGGGGCCGAGTCTGTGGGCAGAGATGGCCACGGGCCCAAGGGAGGAAGCAACACAGCCCTGGGCCGCACAGAGAGGAACTCAGATGGGCCCAGGGGATGTCTACACAGTTGCCAGGAGCAGAGAAACCAGCCTTTTCCCAGTGTCCATAGGCGGTGATTAGCAAGCCAGAAAACAGAGGGGCTCCCCAGAGACGCCCATCACAGATGGCAGGAAATGGGAGGGCTTGGCAGCCCAGGGGAGGAGGGGTATATGGAAAAATTGGAAACTGAGATTCAGCGTGGATGCCCAACAACCCAGAAACCCTTTTCTCCACCCCTCAACACCACCACCCCCGCCCAGGCCAGGTGCTGATGCCATCCCTGGGCCCCTGGGCCCTGCCCACAGACAGGCAGGATAGCTCCATGGCCCCTGGCAGCTCCAGAAGAAACGGGATCCAAGTGGTATCAGAGATGACAGATTGTGAGGGGGCCAGGGCCCTCCCCTGACAGCAGGGCTCAGCTGGGCGGCCCCTGCGGAGCAGAGCAGATGGGGGAGTCTGAGAGGGAGATCCTAGCAGCCTGGAGACTCTGTTTCTGTTGTGGCTTTTAGTTGGGTTTTCTCCATTTTCTTCCCCCCCTTTTATTTTTTGTGAACTCGATACATTTTAGCACAGGGACATGAGCCAATTGTCCTGTGTCTGCTTACTCTAAAGGAGGTGGGAGGTGGGGAAGGGCAGGAGCCAGCGGGTCGGGACTACAATACAATCTGCTTTGCCCTTGTTGGGATCTGAAGGGGCCGAGTTTGTGCCTCCGAGCAGCCTGTCACCTCTGCCTGTCTGGCTGAACCCAGGATCTTTGCACCACTCCAGACTGCCTTTCACGAGGAAGACTCTGGAAATCCAGTGCGATGTCAGGGGGTCTGCCTTCCCCATACACGGTCCCGTTCCAGCTTTGGCCCTCCCTCTCAAAACTTGCACTTGGGACCTACCCCTGGCCCTCCCTGGAGGACTCCCTGGAGGAGGAGGCACCTTTAGGTCTCCTGGCCTCCTTGGGACTCTCCCCATCGTCGCATCAACCTGGCTTGGCCTTGTCAAGTCCTGTAACTCTCAGGGCTCCCTGTACCTGTCTGATCAGCCCTGCTACCTGATTTTCCAGTATTTGAAGTATATGAAGTCTATTTTTCAGTATATGAAGGCTCTGCCTGCCTTCGTCCCTGTCCACCACTTGTGCTGTCTCTGCGTCCATCTCAGTGTCTCCCTGCTTGCTCTCTGACCCTCTGGTTTCCCTGCTCGGGCCAGGCACTCTTCAAGCTGCTGGGCCTCAGCTGGACGCCTGCCCCCAGGCCCCCTGTCCTCCTGGGTCCTCCCTGTTGGGCTTACCCTCTCCCTCTGAGGGAGGAGACACAAATGCAGAGGGGGCTGCTGCCGGGTGAGCCCATGAGATCCTCTGTCCTCCTTGGACCTTCTGAGACTGCACTGGGCTTCCACTCTCATCTCATGAGTGGGGATGATCTTTATGAGGAAAATTTCTTGTGACTTAAAGGGGCAACTAAACTAAGTTTAGTTAGTTTAGATGGTTCCCCTAAGGTAACCATCTCCAGGCAGGTGGCCAAGCTGAGTGGCCCCAGCTGAGAGGCTTCTGAGACGCAAGGGAGGGTAGGAGCTGGGAATGCCAAATCGGCCCCTCTGTGGTCGAGGCAGGCATCTTCCTGCACTGGCCAGTGCCGGCTCCTCTCAGATGTCTCTGGACAGCTTGTCTTTTCGGGACCTGAATCCCACAGGGAATCCAGACCAGCTGGGTACCGGTGGGGTTGCTTAGTCACTGTTGAAAAGACTTTCAGAGATGGACCTGCTGCATGCTGATACCGAGAGTTGGACCTAGAGAAAGGCTGACGGAAAGGGGTCACGGTGCAGATGTAGTGCTGAGGGCCCGTTTCTCCCTCAGTAACCACCAGGCCTCAGCGCTGAATGGAAGGGGGGAATTTGTCCACATGAGGAAAGGTGCATTTGCCGACATGGGAAAGTTTTCATGGAAACCCTGTCTGTCGACCTTAGGATCTGTGCACCGTTACTTTTTTATGATGTGGCCAATGTCTTTCGCCAAATGGATGAATAGTGGTGTGGGTCCAGCACTGAAGCCGAGACACTCGGGCACCGCCCCCATGGGGGACTGTTTGTGACCACTTAGAGTTTAAGACGGTTTCTTCTCCACTCACATGGGGCCACAGTTTCTGTGGTTTGTATCAGTGTCTTCAGACTCAGGATTGAGGAGTCATAGGCCCGGTACCCCACAATTGGACAAGCAACCACCATTGAGCCCAGAAGAGTAGGGATGCTTCTAGGTCAGAACACAGGCATGTTTAGGTGGTTATTCTAAGAAGGAAATCCCCTACTTGGATGCCGAGAGGGTTTTTTTCCAAGATTTCCCCTCAGCATCTGGTGCTTCCTGGAATGTCTGGGCACCAGGATTGGGATCTAGAATTGCACGCTAGTGTTGATGACTTTCCACAAAAAGGAAAAGCATCTTGGAGTGTTGTCATGCCATTTTGAAAGAACAAAGGCATTGAAAAAGTATTCTCTTAGAAACACCTCTGGTTAAATGGAAGCAGAGTAGCCAGAGAAAAAGAAGTGGGTGGAATGGTCAGGCTGTCTTCCCTGGGACAGGTCAAGGACTAAGTATATATCCAGAGTTCAAGAGTGCAGACCAATTTACAAGGTAACAAGGAACTCGTGAGCTGTTATAACTCAACATGCAATCATTTCCAGTCTCAAGTGTTCATTTTCTTCGGATGCCATCCCCGTTTGTCAGCGGTGTGATATATGCATGACTCAGGACAGAACTGAGATGGGTCTCCCTGGGGGAAATCACTTTCCACGTGAGTTCAAAATCCCCGTTCCGGGTCACTCCATCCAACTTCTGAACATTTCTGATTGGCTTCTATGTATGCTTTAAATGAATGTGTTTTCACTATTTCTTATGTCCGTAAGCTCAAGTTTGTGAGCTGTGTTATACAAGTATTCTATATTCTTGCCAAGTTTTATCTGCTTGATCTATCAATTACTGAGAAAGTCTGTTGAAATGTCTCCCTCTTGCTTGTGGGTTCATGACCCTTCCTGCAGGGCTGTCCACTGTTTCTTTGTACGTTTTGAGGCGGAGCCTGTTTACCTCTTTGGTTTTCAGTTTCCTCTTCATTTCTGAGCCCTGGGGGGTTATTTTGCAAGCTCAACTGTGGATTCAGTAAGAAATTTGTAATGGAGGGTTTTTCAAGATGTTTAGTCTGCCACATTATGATTTGCTTACTAGATCCTTCTGTCCCTCAACCATAGACAAAGCTTTCAGTGGCTACTTTTTCTGGTTTGAATGAATGTCTTTCAAAGCAAGTTGTCTGCCTAGGCAAGGCGCGTTGATAAAAAGAGCTGAGGTTTCTTAGCACTCGGACGCTGGGGATGAGAAGGAGAGCCAAGGCACTGTGGGGATCTTGGGTCCACAGCTAAGGACGAGAGAGTCCGTCAGACCCCACCCCCGCCGGGCACTGGGCACGGCTGACGGGCGCAAACTGCTCTCTCCGCGGACCCAGTGTCTCTGCGGTGTGGTAAGCGACTGCTGAATGACTACTGCATTTGCCACCCATCTGTACACACTTCAGGGCCCTGAGTTGGCCTTGACAAGCTAGAACGTTCTGCTGGAAAAGAAGCTGCTTTCCTGAAGAGCCTCAGGACCCCGCTCGAGCACAGCCAGCCTCAGTGTCTCTCTGCAGCATCAGAGGCTCGAGCTGGCTCCAGGATTTCACGCTCTTCCTCCTTGGGCCTTACCCCCGGGGCTCATTTTGCACTGGCACTTGGCTCCTAGCAGTTCGTGAGCTTGTTTTGCCTCCTTCTCTTCCAGATGGCTCTGAGAAGGACCAACGGGAGGCGGGAGGGTGGGAGGGAGGCGGGGTGTGCCTTCCAATAGCTGTCTGCTCTTCGGAAGGCATACCCGGGGACCCCTGAGAAGGCGCACATGCCTGACATGGCCCTGGCACTCAGCAGGCTGATTCTCTCCGGAGGTGGGGGGATTCCCTGCATGGAGCTATTCCGGGCTGTGGAGATCTCAAGGTGGCTGGGACCACGTAAAGCTAGACTCCGATGACCAAAGACTAGGCTAACACTTCAGCATTTACAAAAGTGCTTTCGTGTATGTTGCTTCTGTTGAACTTCATGCTCACTCTTAGAGATGATATTATTGTCCACGTAACAAGGGGAAAAACCAAGGCTCCATAAGCTTAAGCGATTTGCCAGGTTAAGTGAGGAAGTGGCCACACTTGCCATCTGATTCCAAATTGATTGCTTCCTTTAGGTAGCTGATGCTGGAAAAAGAAAAAGCGATAGAACTTTGGAAGCTGAAAAGATGTTGGAATTCCCGGGTCTGACTCCTTTTTTTTTTTTACAGGTTTAAAAAAAAAAAAAAAAACAAAACAGATGTTAAAAGAGGTAAAAGGAATTGTCCAAGGTCATACAAAGAGTTAAGTGTCAGACCAGTTGAGATCCTCGAAGGATTGCGTTTATTTTAAAATTTTGTCTGTGTTTTTGATAGCAATTCAATTCAGTGAATTGAGTTTTTTAAATGAAATCTTGTCATTTCTCTGGGAAACACACTCCAAAATGGAACAACAGTCTACAGGAATGGCCTAGCCTAACAGGCAACTGTATTGGGAAGAAAGGGTCTGAACCACGATTGTCACCTGGGCCTCCTGACTCCAAGTGGTAGAATGAATTGTCTCGTCCCTCATGTCCATTTAGTACCCATTCAGAAATCTGAGCTGTGTCTTACCCACTTGACTGTCAGGGTAAGTCCTTTCCTAACCCAGATATCCATCATTGTTTCATCACCTAATAGGGACAAGACAAACATGAGATGCTACGTGTTTTACACAAATTATACCTCATTTAAAGTTCATTTAAATTCATCTTATCTCTATTTCACTCATAAAGAAACTGAGGCTTTTGAAAGATGGTGTAACAGTGCTAGAACCAGAATTTAACACCAGGTTCAAAGGACTCCAAATCTATGCCCTGACCACCATTATTAGTATATTATTGCTTCACCTAAAAGAGAAAAGTTAACTTCATATTCCAGGCAGGGCTTGAGAATGCTGGGAACAGCAAATAATTTGAACATCTGATAACAAAACTATTGCAAGCACTCTTACCAAACTGCACGCATATGAAAGGTATTTCAGGATTTATCTGTAAGCCAAAAAGACCACTGTTGAAAGAATAGTATCAAAGGTTTGAATTCTTTGTGTTACCAGCTCTCTAGACCCCTCACATCTTACCTTGTATTCATCTGGAGCTTCTACGTGGGTGGACCACAGAGTTAGAGAATCATTGTTATAGTTGGTGTTGTTAAAGATGAAGCGTTAGATTAATAGGAAGAGTGTGCCACAGTGGAGAAGGGCATGGCTTTCAGAGCCACTGGTCACTGAAAATCGCCCTTCATTCCTCTTTGACTGAAGGCAATGTAGTGTTAAAAAGCATGGACCTTGGGCTTCCCTGGTGGCGCAGTGGTTGAGAGTCCGCCTGCCGATGCAGGGGACGTGGGTTCGTGTCCCGGTCCGGGAGGATCCCATGTGCCACGGAGCAGCTGGGCCCGTGAGCCATGGCCGCTGAGCCTGCGCATCTGGAGCCTGTGCTCCGCAACGGGAGAGGCCACAACAGTGAGAAGCCCGCGTACCGCAAAAAAAAAAAAAAAAAAAAAAGCATGGACCTTGCAGTCTCTGCACATAGGTTCAAATCCTGTCTCCACCACTTACTTACCGTGTAACTTCAGGTAGCTTAACCTCTCTGTGCCTCTGCTTCCCCATTCATAAAAGGAGGTAATAATAGTTCCTACATCATAAAGTTGTTAGGAAGATGAAATGAGTTTATAAAGTGCTTAGTTATAGCACCTGAGGCATTGCAGGCACTATGTTTTTGTTACATTTTTTTTTTAATGGGTGAACAAATAACTAGATGGACAAAAATTTACTGACTACCTGGTATGTGCCAGGAACTGTGCTGGGAAGTGTTTCATAGTGGGAAGAAAACCTGCTGTGGTTGTGTAAAAGCCCTTTATCCAGCTGGATCAGACAGCTGGTGTTTTGAGCACCTTGGTACTTGGCATTGCACTGGGTCCAGCATAAGCTTCGTGGTCAGGGAGCTCACCCAGAGAAGGGAGAAGCCTATAGATGCGTAAAGACCAGTTGACAACCGCCATTAAGTTGCCTTTTCATCCAGCCTTCTCCGGGCAGAATTGTGCCAGTTCCCTAAAGCATCCTTATTGGGTCTAACTTGCTCATCCCTGGACTCTGTTCTCAGATAAGATCTGGCCTGAGCGGGCAGCAGCCACGAGCGGACTTCCCCAGGCCTCCGGCTCACTGATTCCCATCTGAGTGTTATTTTGCCAGCATTGTACCTGCTTCTTGTCTCTGGAACCACAGCGTTCCAGTAAGAGACGCCAGCTGTTACCTTCAGCAACCCCTAGGACTTTGCTGGCTGTCCTCACCTCACACACAGCCTTCCCCGTGTCCATTGCTGGCTTGCGAAGCTGCACTTGCTTCTTTCCTGACCACCTCTCTGCTTATCTCCCCCTAGATGTGATCTCGCTAAAACCCCAGGCAGGTGAGAGCCAGACTCAGAGCTCAAAGCCCTGGAATAAAGTTATGAGCTCAGAATTTCTAGGAATGCTGATGGCTTTGTGTGTGTGCTTGGTGGCAGGGGATGAAACCTGCAAAGAGGAACCGTAGGTCATTATCACAAAGTCGTAAACCGAGCCTGAGCACTGAATACTGGGGAAGGCTAAGGAGCTAATGCTTCTAGAAAAGGAAGCCCAGGAAAATTCCAGGCCCCACGAGCCGAAATGAAATGAACACCAATGCTCAGGAGGCTCTTTGCCTCTGCTGAGAGGTTGACGGAGATGTCCCCCGAGACTCGCTCCCCGCCGTTTGTCCACTTTGCCATCCTATTGGCCTTATGGCTTCTGAACGTGAGTGCCAGCTTAATGTGCCACCCCTGACCCAGTAATCAATAAGGTTAATTCAGAGGTCGAAAAAGTGACTCAGACAGGATCCTCATAAAACCCAATGCTTTGTGGTCCCAGATGCCATAAAACCCTGAATGAAGAAGGTGGAAATTGGCCCTTGAGGTCAAAAGCCTTGTCAACAAAACGGCAGTGGCAGTAACTCTGAGACATTAGTCCATTGAACTGAAGGCCTAAAGCACTCCCCTGAATTGTCCTCAGGGAAGATTCTGGCCCTTCCAAGCCATGTCACTAATAACCATCCTTCATTTTGGTAATAAAAGCTTACAGAGTGTTTTGGCTCATAACATTTGTTTCGCTTCTCAGAGTAACTATGAGACTAAAGGTAGAGAAGGTATCATTTCTCTTGCAAATGAAGAAACAAAGACTCAGAAGTGGTATGAGTTGTCCAAGGCCAGAAAGGTGCAGACATAGGCTAACAGAGTGTCTTCTGACTCATTACGCACTGTTTGTCCACTTCACCATCCCACTGGCCGCCTGGGTCCTGAATTTGGGCATCAGCTTAATGTGTAGCCAACCAGGAAAAAGAGTCAATCCCCATTCATTTGGAAAACTTGCATAGATGGGCCCCATCGGGTGCCACAAATGTGTCAGACTTGAGCTTGTCTTCGATCATATACAGACCCAAGACTGGACGTTCTGCTGACTTTTGCTAAGATAATGCTTTGTGGCCTCTCTTAAACTCATGAAGCAGCTGGAAGGGAATTGGGGGAAACATCTGACTCTTCCTTAACACAGCGCAGAGCAGGTGAACGTCCTGTACCATGCAGGCCCTTCCACACACCCCCTTTGCCTACTGAGAAGCCCTCTTTTCCTTTGAAAGCCCAGGCAAAGCGCTGATGCCAAGCTGGCATCTGGTACCAACCTGCAGGACGCCCTGGAAGGCAGGATGCCAGATATGTTCTGGAATGATTTTTTTTTGCCATTCAGACAGGTTGGGCAGGTGGAAAATCATCCAGAATGTAAAATCTTGCCTCAGTTCCATGTCCAGGAGGCACCTCTGACTTGGAGAGACGAACATGGTAGAAACAACCTTGATGGAAGAGATGAGAGTCTGAGGCAGGGATGGTGATGACTGCAGTCCTTGGCATCCTGGGGATGTCAGACAAGGGTTCGGCTTTTTTTGTCCCAGGGCCATTGGGGGGACACATCCTTCACTTTGACTAGAATGGACTCAACATAACCTGAGGGCATCCTCCCACCTGTCTTCTCTGGCAAAGTTTGAGATCCAAGGAACTGGGGGCTGATGTGTACCTTTCAAATGATAGTCAAGCCTAGCAGGTGTTGAGTCCCCCTAACACCCACCCCATCTCTGGCTCTTTCAAAGAAACCCCAAACTTCTTCCTAGGCTGGGGATTGGAAGAGGGAGTTGCTTTTTTTATGGAAAGATGAATGAATTCCTAGGGGAGCCTCTGGGTGAGGTACCATTGTGGAGAACAGAGAGAGTGTCTCCCTGGAAGGTCCCTCCTTCCCCTGTGGGCTCTATACCTTTGATGTGATTTTTCCCCTTTGCAGCAGCAGATTTTGCCCTGAGCAGAGTTAGTTTACACCTTGTTGCTGAAGGAAATAGCTGAGGTTTGAGAAATAAACAGCCACCCACTCCCTGTCTGTCAAGAGCCAGTACAGCATAAGATGAATGGGAGACCTCTCTCTGCTACCGTCTCCGCCCGCCCCGTTACTCTGTGCGTCTTCCCACCCCATCATGAGGACAGCCAGCCTCCCTCCCTGTCCCTGCCTCCCACCTTTCAGAACTGAGCTAATCCTTCAGGAAATATTTAATGTTCATATGCCTCCCTTGCATAGAAGCACTTTAAGGGTTCCTGTGATCCTGGATTTAAATCTGTCTCTTTCATTTCCTACAAATTTATTGCCATCTGTTGATTTCATTCCTGTGACACCCACATCAAGATCATTCATAAGGAGGATGAGACCCATTCCTAGATCCCCTCTTACACACAGCTCTTTCTTCCCATCCAAATGCCGGAGCATGCGTGGATCTGTGAAAACATATTCTCTCTCCCTCTCTCTCTCTCTCTCTCTCTCTCGCTCACACACACACACACACACACACACACACACACACACACATGCATTTGACAGACTGCAGACTGTCAGGCAATTTTACATTTTGGTATTTATTTCCTGAATACTTAACAGTAGAGACCTGCCAATCCCTTTATTCCTTGGGAACCCTGATTACTGGACCCACTGATTCAGATTCAGGATTTCACTGGTGACTTTTGTCAGCTGTTTTGGCTGCCTTATCGTTACTTACTCCTTGATAAAATCTCCTTTTTTATTTTCATCAAAGGTATGTTAGTAGGTCGTGTCTTATCTGTCCTCCAGGCCCTGTAGACATCTGTTCTTTCCCCATCCCTCCACCACCCCGCACCCCTATGAGGTTTGTAGGATGCGGGTAAGGACTAAATGAGATGATCCATGCCAGCTGTTTAGCATGGGGCCTGGTTAAGGGCTCCATACATATTATTACTGTTGGTGTTTTGGTATCTGCCAGTCTTGTTGTTTAACATGACTTACTGAACTCATCTTTCTTGGATCTGTCTGCCCTCTTCTCTCCATCCCCACTCCTTTAGTGCAAGCCTCAGCTTCTCACCTGCCTTAATGCCATGGCCTCCTTACTGGCCTTCCTGCCTCCCATCTCCACACTCTTCCCCTCTACCAGCCATCCTCTGCATCACGGTCAGAGCGAGAACCTCAGACTATCAATCTGATCAGGTCACCCCCTCCTACTTAAAAGTCTCCTGGGGCTTCCCTGGTGGTGCAGTGGTTGAGAGTCCGCCTGCCGATGCAGGGGACACGGGTTCGTGCCCCAGTCCGGGAAGATCCCACATGCTGTGGAGCGGCTGGGCCCGTGAGCCATGGCCGCTGAGCCTGCGCGTCCGGAGCCTGTGCTCCACAATGGGAGAGGCCACAAGAGTGAGAGGCCCGCGTACCGCAAAAAAAAAAAAAAAAAGAGTCTCCTACGGTTCCCCATGCCCTTTGAAATAAAATTCAAACTCCTTAGCAAGTTACGCTAAACCTTCCCTGCTTAGGGGACCAGAGGCATCTCTTATCCATCTCATCTGCCTGTTCCTCCTTGGTCCCTCAGCCAGAGCCACACCAAATTACATGCAGTTCCCAGCCAGGATGTATCTCCTCAGAGAGCCTTCCCTGGCATCCTCCCCCAGCCTGGATTCGGTGTCCCTCCCTTCCACTGCCCCAGCCTCTTCCATGTGTGAATAGCTAGCACTTATGTGTTCCCAGATATTTCATATCTCTTAACACATTTAATCCTCATAACAACCCTATGAACTAGGCACTGTTATTATGGCCACTAACCGATGAGGAAATTCTGACATAAAGAAATTAAATGATTTGTCTAAGATCTCACAGCACTTTTGAGCTGGGCTTTGAACCCAAATGATCTTGGCTCCAGACTCTACACCGTAACCACTGGGCTCTTTGGCCTCTGGTGCTGTTGGCCAAACCATGCCCTCATGGACTGAGCTCCTTGACCTGAGAAACCCTGTGCTATGCATGTTTGATCCTGGAGCCTGTCTCCCTGCCTCACTCAGGGTGTAAGCACAATTCCTTTTAAGGTAACCCTTCCGTCAATCCATTGTTCTAGGCCTGTGAGACTCAGTAGATTTAAGATTAACCTACTTTATGCAACTGGTTGCCCATACCTCATTCCATAGAAAAAGGCCTAGAATGCCTTCATGTGTTAGAACTCTGGGGTCAGAGACTTAGAAGACAAGGCTGCACCCTTGGGGAACTTATAATTTGGTTGAAATAAACAAGATTATACACAAACCTAAAGGAATGATAATGATGCTTCAAATCTCAAACAAAACCAGTTTCTTTGTCTTATGGTCAGTCCTCATATAAAAATAGTCTCCCACTTGTCCCAGCCAGACCCCAGTCCCCTTGAAGAGAGGGCCAATGTACTGTAGCTCAGTACCCGGTACTCGGCAAGTGCCTCTCCATGGACTTAAGGCTTCTTCTGCTGCCCCGTGTCCTAGCTTCAGTTATGCAGTCTTCCCAGGCCTGGGTGAGGTCACACAAAAGACCCAGACATCTGGGAAATTCCAGTTTGGAAGTGGGTTTCTGGGGACATAGTCCCAAGCCGAAATAGACCCAAGTTGTTCAGGACTCTAGAGCCTCATTTCAGTGCAGTCTGACCCCTCCACCCACTACCAATTATTTTCCATTGCACAGCACCCCCTAGTGACCTACCTGGGTATAGACCTCCACAAGGCAGCAGTCCCCTTCCAGGCAGACATGCCCCAGGACAGAGCAGGCCTGTCCACCACTGTGCCAATCCCCTGCTCACAGGAGAACTGTGCTCAGAGAACAGAAATCCAGGACCTCTCGAAGTTGGCACATCTTGCCAGGAGTGCAGGGTGTACCACATTTTTGTGGAACCAGATCAGCACCTGTCAGCCTGCCCCCTCCCCTTCTCCAGCCCGTCCAGCCCGGAGCAGTCCTCCCCAACAGAGCGGGGGGCACTTGCAGTCTGTCCCTGGCTTGTACGGCTTTGCGTGCATCAGTGTGGGTGCAAAAGACAATGCATGCTGTCATGGACTGCCCCTAGAAGCAGCTAGGAAAACCAGAGGTTTTCCACTCATCTGTAGGTTACCCTTTACCAGGCCCCACACGGATATGCACCTCCCATCACCTCCTCGTAGGAACACGCTTTCCTATTCTATAAAATGGGGAGAAATATGCCTTCCTTGGAGTGTTTGTGAAGATCCTACATCTATTTATTTAACAAACTTTTTAAGTACCTGTAGGGGCCCAGCTTCCAGCACATAGTAGACACTCAATTGAAATAGTTTTAAGAAACTCTGTCTTAGACAAAGTGGTTTCAAAGCTACATGGAAAATGCACAGGTAGCAGTATTCCAGCTCCTTTCCTTCAGCTGTTTGATGCTGTTAGGATATGCAGGGAAATGGGGTGTCTTGCTCAATAACTGGAGTAAAACTCACGGGGATTTCCATGTCCCCAAACCTCTGCTTGTGATGGGGCACTTGCCCTATCAACCATTTGTCTGACTGTGATGTAATTGTATGTTGACTTATCTCTCTGTTGCACTAGAGACCACGAGGGCAGAGACTCTCTGTGCACCTTATATGTCATTGGCCCAGTGGGCATATCATATGTATCTGTTGGACCACGGTGGGTGAGCCTTTTATGAGTATTCTGCCTGCTCACTGGCCCAGCCTTCAATGTCAAGGGAGCATTGCTAACTCGTGAAGATTTCCGCTTTGTACACACGTAATGCCCCTCTAATTTAGCTGCTTTCACTTACAGAGGTAGCCTGGGCTTTAGTGTCCGAATGCCAGATTGCAGCCACAGCTCTGCTGTGGGTTAGCCATGAACTTTGAGCGAGTCAAGTTGCCTGGTATCTCTAAGCCATCGTCTCTTCATCTGGAAAGTGGAGGCATTAATAATGATACCTGCCTCCCAGGGCTGTTTTGAGAGCGAATAGGATGATGGGAAACCATTTTGTAAACCTCAGGACGCTTCCCCTCCCTCTCCATGCTGCAGACCAGTGGTCAGGACTGATAACAAATCTTGCCAAAAAAAAAAAGTCTTCTCTGTTGTGTTTTATCATAAAGTGTTTTCTTAGAAACCTCAGCTGTTTCCTGACAATCGGCAACTTCGCCCACTGTTTGCAATAAGGGAAACTGAGGCACACCCTATGATTTATTCAGCATCAGCATTCCTAGCAAAGGACAGAGACCTTCTGCAGGTCAGTTTCCTCATCCCACCCTGGAGCAGAGATGATGGCGCCTCTCTCCCTCCTCTGGTCAGATTTATTAGTTGTCCTATCATTTTCTGAAGGCCCAAAGCTCTGTATTGCTGCTGTCTGGCTTCCCAGATTTATAGTCACAGTCTCTAGGCGCTAACAATGTCTGGAGTCTAATTTGCATATTTACTTTCACTGTCCAATCCAAATCCTCCCAGGCGGCAGTCCAGCTGGGGCCAGTTCTCTCATCTGATTGTGGTCTCTGCTCTTTCCCAGCACGTCAGCCTTCTCTCTCCAGGACAGGGGCAACTCTTAGGAAGTCTCATGTTGGCAGTGGATTGTGCAGTGGATGAAAGAATGAACGTGGGATCTGCCCATTTGAAGGTTTGGTGGGGACGGGGATGTGATGGGTAGGTAGCAATTCTGCTCCTGGAATATCCTAGTCGCTACTAGAAAGGTTATTTTCTAGCTAAGAAGAGGCTGGCTCTGCTGTAGGGTGTCAGACACGCGTGTGCTCTACACCTCTCTTTCCTGCTCTTTTTTTTTTTTTTTTTTTTTGCGGTACGCAGGCCTCTCCCGTTGCGGAGCACAGGCTCCGGATGCGCAGGCTCAGTGGCCATGGCTCACGGGCCCAGCCGCCCCGCTGCATGTGGGATCTTCCCGGACCGGGGCACGAACCCGTGTCCCCTGCATCGGCAGGCGGACTCTCAACCACTGCGCCACCAGGGAAGCCCCTTTCCTGCTCATTTAAAGCAGTCCTCCAAAAAGGTTTGGAGAAATCTGCCTCCACCATGCCCCACATCCTGCATGGCCTTCATCACATCCTGCCTTCGAGGGGGCCCTGGCAGTGGTGGCAGGGAGGCTGCCGCCCTGCTCTGCATCATGGAAGAGTCCAGCCTCTTAACCTTCATCTCCAAAGTAGGACAGCCCAACTTGGAGCTGCATGAGAAAGCAGCAGGGCTGTTTAACTCTCTGGCTGAAAGAACATACTGTGCTATTTCTGGGGCAACAGAAGCCTGGCTGATGGTGTCCACAGGAAGAGTAGCCCAGGGGATTTGCTAGTCTGGTTAAGACAAGCCCTACAGCCCCCTCTGCCAGCTGCTCGTCTTATACGTATCGGGGTTCAATCTGAAACCAGTGGCAAACCCAGACCAGGCACGTGTTGGTGGTGCTTGTTGGTGCTCAAATGCTACCTCCTCCTCCAGGAAGCCTTCCCCATCTCCCTGACAATGACTTAGGGGCTCCTCCCTCTCTGTTCCCTGTCAACTCTGCCCCTCTATCACTGTGGCCATCTTGTTTGTTTGCTCGGGTTTCTCCACTAGACTGTAAGTGTCAAGTGTGTAGAAACTTATTTTTCCCAACTTTGTAGCCTCAAAGCCCAGCACAGTTCATAGCACACACTGACCTGTCAGCAGTGCTTGTTCAATGAATAAAAAGTCTGATTGCATAGAGAGCCATAGTGGTTGGTTTCTTTTTGGAGACGCCTGTCTTTGCTACTCACAGGAGTAGCATCGAAAAGATGGGAAATACATTGGTGTGGGATTGTTTTTACCTACAGAGTTTCTGCATCGTGGAGCTTATCTCAGCTGTTTCTGATGTTGGCCTACCCGCTACTGAATAAAGCTCTGAGCCCAGGCCTCTCCATCTAACATAGCCACTGTACCTTTATGGGCTTCCAAATTCTTGTCTGTGAAATGAGAACAGGGACTAGCTAGGAAAATTTTCAGGTGTGCCCCCTTGCTGTTTTGTGATTCTGGAGCCCTTCAGAGAACACCCCAAGATGGCAAAAGGTCTGGATAGTCTTCATATAATGTTCAAGGGACTGTCAGTACTTAGGGAGGGAGGAAGGAGACTCGGGGACATGCCAGCTGTCTTGAATCTTGAGGTGCTATCGTATAGAAGATGAAGAGGAACAGACTCTCAAAAGGCCCCAAGGGCTAGATAGAAGACCAATTATTAATTTGTTCAATGAATATTTATTGAGCACCTGCCATTTGCAAGCACTATTCTAGGTAATAGGGACACAGGAATGAACAAAACAGACAAAAATCCTCACCCTCATGGAGTTTACTTTCTAGTGAGCAGACACAATCCAAAAATAAATGTATTGGGTCAGAGCTTCTTGGACTTCCAAAGTGGACTGCCTGGGGGCTAATGTTTCAGGGATACTTTTATAAATGAGTCACAGGGGACTCATTTATCCATAGTTATGGAGCTAGAACTAAGTATTGGGACCAGGATAGTATGACATAGTGAAAAAGTACTGGACTAGTAGTCAAGAGTCCTGACTTCAAATTTCATCCCTGCTACTGTCCAGCTGCGTGACTTCAGATATGTTAATTTTAATACTTAGAATTTGTTTCCAGTGGCTGGTTAGACTAGACCTTGTTAGTTCCTTTTAGCTCTGCAATCTTATGAATCTGAGGCTGGTTAAGATGAGTGATCTCTCTGTATTCTAACGCCTCTAGGCTTAATCATGGTCTCCACTCTATGGCAACTCTCATTCTAACAGAGACAAGGTAGATGCAGTGGCTGTTGTTATGAAAGGTACCAAAACCCAGTACTTCACAAATGTGCATGGCGAGGGGTGGTTGCCTTTTCCTGAGATCGCTGTGATACTGAGGCTGAAGAAGGAGGACCTCAGAGGATAGGCAACCTGGTTGAAGGACCAATGAGAGTGAGTCAGGAGGAAGGGGAGGAGGAGATAACAAAGCAGGGAAGGTGGAGATGGAGCCTTTGATGAGGAGAGAGCAGAAGTAGGAGACAGAGGAAACCCCTCAGTGCAAGACCCAGGAATCCCAGCCTCACTCCCATGTACACCATACTGCTGAGTAGCTGGGAGGCTACCTGCAGTATCCCAGGTTCCAATCACACAGCTCATGTTCATTGACTAGGCCTGGGACACGTACTCTGGAGAGCAGGCTAGAAGGGATGAGTGGAATATAAGAGGATGGAGCTTCCACCTCCAGTCTCATGCTCTCCTCTGCAACATACATGGGACCAACTGCCTCCCAGGGGACTGGGGTCTGCTTCCCCTGTTAGCCTTGATTCTCTCCCATTCAGACTCTTCCTGAGCTCCTGCACGCAGGGCTATAGAGAGAAAGCCTGCAGGTGTGGAGCAGATGCAACAGAAGCAGAATCTAGGGCTCCAGACTCCTCACTTCCAATAATACTGCTCTACGTTTTTAGGACTGCTTACGCCTTTCAATGTTTTCGTGTCTATTGATAGCATCGTGGTGCAGCAGTAAGAACGTGGGCCTGGGAGCTTCAAGTTCTGGGATTCTGGCATTTCATTTGGTTTTCAGTAATTCTGTGAGAAAGATAAAACAGGACTTATCTCCTCTAATCTGCAAGTGAGGAAACAGAGTCATAGGGGACTCATTTATCCATATTTAGGGAGCTAGAACTAAGTATTGGAAACAGAATAGTATGACAGTGAAAACATACTGGACTAGCAGTCAAGAATCCTGCCTTCAAATTTCCCTTCTGCTGCTGTCTAGCTGTGTGACTTCAAATACATTAATTTTCTGATAGACTTAATTTTATTATCTATGAAATAAGTAGGTAGACTAGAAAAAGAAAATATGACAAATAGGTAACATCTTTGGTCCTGATAGCCCTTTCCATACCTGTGGCAGACATGGCTAATCAATCACAGCACGCTGCTCCCCAGAGCAGCCCCAGGGTCCTCAGTACCATGCTCCCCAGCGGCCCACAGCCACTGCTGAAAATCAGAGTTACCACGTAAAATGAAACTGCTTGTCATCCCCCAACTAGCTCTCCAGGTTCTTTTCCAGTCTAACATTCTGGGCATAGAAACCTGTTTTCCTCCCTTCCAGCCCATGCTGTTTCCACTAGGTCAGCCTGGAACATTCCTTTTCTACAGATATTTAGAAAAAGTAATAGAATGAGACAATCTGTGTTCAGGCGCTTTCTTTTTGCCTTACAGGCTTAGTTTAATTCGAGGGTAATAACACCTACCTCACATGGTAGTTATGAGGAGTGAGGGAGTTAAGGCGAGCAAGCACTTTACTAAACTGTAGAGTGCAGTACACGTACATTCACTTAGCAGACACTCAGTGAGCACCTGCTGTGTGCCAGGCACTGTCCTAGCACATGGGGTAGAGCCTTATTTGTACTAGGTCAGGCCAGGAACTTGAGCACCCCACCAGGCATCTAGATCTTCTTTCTGCTCAGGGACAGAGAGCCTAGACTCTTGGTCTGGAGCAAGCACACCCACAAATGTGGGTGAGGTAACGCAGGACCTTGGACAGAAGGTGGATTTGTCCATCCTATAGCGTTACTTTCCATAAGTTCATTGCTTTTTTCTTTTGGCAGATCTTCCTGTTACCCCCTTCATTCACTTACCTGCTCTTCAGCTCTTTCATTTTTGGTTATTACTTGTCAGTAAATTTCTGCTGCTATAAAGAAAGTGAGAAGTAAGGGGTCACAGTTTGCAGTAACACTGGCAGTGAGAGTTGGCAGCACTGGCAGCGGCAGTCGGGGCAAAAAGATGAGGCGTCTGGATACGGCTGTCCTGTTACCCACGTCACCGATCCGCTCTCGGGGGCCAGCACACAGCTACAAGTCTGCTAGAAGTCTGCTTCCCCAACCTCACACCCTGTCCCTGCAGGCTCAGGGTTTCCATTACCCAGGCTCGGGGAAGATTAACGTGTCATCCTTAAAGCACTTGGCACTCTTGGAAAAAGCCATGCTGTGAATTCAGACATTGGAATAAGATTGAACTCATTAGATCTCTGACACCCTCCATGCATTAGAATTCTTAAAGCCTTGTTCTGTTACATCTTCCGTGTCCTTTGCTAGTTCCCAGCTGGTCTCATAGACAAGCAAATTACTGGCAGGGTTTGGTTAAGACACTGTACTTAGCCCATCTTAAAATACTGGTGAGTGACAAGTCCACCTCAAAGGGGCTACGTGAAAAGATTTAGTGTTGAGGCTTGCAACGTTTATACATTCCTTCTGCTCCATCTTGCAAATGCAGGAACCCCTGGGGACTTCCTGGGTCTTGGGAGACTAGATCTCTTCTTAATGCATCAAAAACCAGCTTTTGGAAAGTGGGTTTGGTCTGTACTGATTCTAAAATACCTCAGATTATTAACCTTTGCACTATCTCTGTGGAATGCATACAGATTGTAAATCTATTTAGAGGAGAGAGAAACACATTTGGGCACCAACCTCCCCTCTCCACTGGACAGATGCCATGGTGTTGAGTTAGAAGCACTCTGTCCCTGTGTCATTTGGGGCTGGTAACCCAAGAACCCTGACACCTCCATTGGAAACTGTTCCATTTGGAATTCCTTCTGGCCTGATTGCCTCTCCATCCCTTCCCTCCCCTGGCCACAAAAGTAGACTCAGAGAGTGCCATCTATCTGTCCTTTCTTTGAATTTTCAAGGAGAATGTCTCCACCCAACAGGTCTCATGCTATTGGGCTGAATAGGAAAGCAACAGAAGCTTTTTCCTTACTGTTAGTGAAACAGACAAGGGGCAATGCATGCTTTCGATATAAATCGTGATCTGGAAGGATTCAGGTAATGAAACCTGAATCTTCATCAAGATGGTGTTTCTTGCTATCCCATCTCCCAGCTTTAGATATTGGAGTCAGTTAACCATTCCCAGCATACCTTTGTTTAGAAAAGAGTTGTTTTCAGAGTTTTGGACTTTGGAAACAAAAGAATGCATTTTCTTGATGTCATTGCTGTAATACTGTAGTTATAGATTATATATTCCTGCCTCTTGGACTCACTATTTTCATTTTTCTTCTGGGACAGACACAGGTCTGTCCACGCAGGTGTGTAAAGAAAATTCCTACTGAAGTGGGTTCTACCTGGAAGACATCTGGAGAAGATAAAGCCCTGTAGGTGGACTGAACTCTTTCAGGAAACTTGTAGGAACCTCAAAATTGTCCTAATTAATGTTTTTGCATAGTAAATTTACCTATTTTCATTGTAGACTTAATTAGCTTCTTTAAAAATAATTCTTCAGGTGAAAGTTGTTAATGGCCTCTCATCCTGACCTGCTGAGCACAGCCAGAGAGCTTGATAGATTTAGGCCAAATAAAAGGAAGTAGTACTTTACGCTGCAGGCAGTAAATGTGTAAAAATTGTTACTCCTAGAAACAGTATGGACTGAAATTATAAATAGATTCCAGGAATGAACTTTCAGAGAGTCATGGATGACAGATATAAATGGGGTTATTAAAGGGAAGTTAGGGAACGTTTTCTAAATGCTTAAAGTTAACATTACAGATGGGTCTCTCATATTTTCCCATGACCCTCGGTGACACCACCATCAGGGGCTCTGGGTAAGGTGGGGTGAATGCTGATCTGACCTACTGAGGTGTCTTAAATTCTCATGCTCCATTCTTTTTAAGCCAGTTTAACTAACCTCTAGTCTTTCTTTCTCTTTTTCTTTCGTTGTTGACGACGCTGATGTTCTGATCTCTTTCAATTGGCCGCTTCTTCAGAACTCTCTGAAATGATCTGGAAAAACCTAACAGGGTACCACTACAGCCCAACCATAAGACAGAACTCCTGAGCTCCAATCCTGCCTCTGCCACTAACCAGTTGCTTGACCCTGGGGTGTCACTGCAGCTCTCCTCCCTAGTTTTTCATATCTCAAAGAAAGGGAGTTTGATTAAAACCCCTCTGAGGTCCCATTGGTGGCAAAATTGTATGAATCTATAAATAAATACGATATGCACACATTCAGGGAATGCCTAGAATAAAAGAATAGTGGGGTGGAGAGACTGTTTTGTCTTATTTTTCAAAAAGGATAAAGTTGACAATTTCCCCCTTCTGACAGGAAATGAACATTATAGGGGCAGTGCAAGGAAACCCGTGTCAGCATCAGGAAACTCCCCATAATTTCCTTTTCTTTGAATTTGGTAGAGGAAGTGAGAGAGAGAGAGTGGGGAACTCACAGTGTGTGTGAGAGTGAGGCAAAATCTGAGTTCAGATGTGGCTCAGTCACCAGCAGATCCAAGTCTTTCAATGGTAAAATGGAAATAGTAACATGGAACTTGTGGGGTTGTGGTGAGGCAGAAATGAGATTAGTGGCATGAAGCGTTCTGTCCAGTTTCTGGTATAGAGTCAGTGCTCAATAAATAATAATGTTTAGAGAAAGGAGAGAGGTTCCAGAACAGGACAATTATAATGGCAAGCTCCTCGTAAGTAGCCATCAGGGAAAGAGAAGCTGGTGCAGCTGAAGGAATCAGCCTGGGAGAGGTTACAGCCTGCAGCCCACGGCTATGCAAAGTCCGCTGCAATTAACTGGGTGTGAAATTAGCGGTAGAGAACATTCCTAACCAGTAAAAATCAGGTTGAGTGTTCCACATTATATCTATATTTTTTCTTTCTTTATGGTTGCTCAATTTTGCAGATTAATATTGTTTGAAAGTTGTATACATTTTAATAAATCAGTGGAAATAACAGTTATACACTTGCAGGGACTTCCCTGGTGGCTCAGTGGTTAAGACTCATGCTCCCAATGCAGGGGGCCCGGGTTTGATCCCTGGTCAGGGAACTAGATCCCACATGCATGCTGCAACCAAGAGTTTGCATGCCACAACTAAGGACCCATAGAGCCACAACTAAGGAGCCAGAGCCGCAACTAATGAGCCCACCGGCCGCAACTAAGACCCAGCACAACCAAATAAATAAATAAAATATTTTGAAAAAAAGACATTACCAAGAAAACCTGTTAAAAAAACAAACAAACAAAAAGTTTTACACTTGTGGAATTTGGGGGGATTCCCCACATGAACCAGCTATCTTGTAGTTTGGTTCACATCACTGCCATCTGCTGGAAGAGTATTCAAATTGCAGGGTCTTTTGTTTAAGAAATTGTACCTTCTGCATACGTCTTTGGGAAAGATAACTCTAAACCTAAAGTTATACAGGAACAATCATCCTCTGCTAGAGGTCTTGTAACCTGCTCTTGAGAAAGACCAAAGGGGGCATTATTAGGAGTTTCAAGCACTGCATGCAGCTGCTGGGTCAGGACATTGAGTTCTGCAAAGCTCAGCCCTTGTTCACCATGCACAGAGCCAAGAGAAGAACACTGGAGTCCAGACGGTAGCGGAAATCCTGTTCTCAAAGATAAGAAGAGAGTCGCTCTGTCATTCCCAGAGTCAGCAATGTCCCTTTCCTGCCAAGATCCTGCCAATTTAATAAACATGCTGGAAGCACAAGTTGCCCAGCAAATCCCCAGCACTGCTGAAGACCTTGGACTGGCCCCAGAGATTGCTCCCGTATCCCTGAAGAGATAAATAGGACAATGGACACCCCTACAAACTGCCCTACTGCTTTCATCATGGTTCATCTTGGGAAGCCAGCAGATACTATGAAGCATTGTTTCATCACACCAATGAGCTGGTATTATAGCTCAAGTCACTGTTTATCTAATAATACTTTGGGGCCATTAGCAACAAAGCTGACCTTACTGGTTCACATAGTTGATGAATATACTACACTTTATAGTGGTTCCTGCACAGAAAATAACTGGAAGCAAGTGGCTTTTAAACTTGGTGCCTTCATCCTAACATGAGAATCTTTGTCTAATGAGGCAGAACAATTTGGCAAGAGGGAACAACTGTTAGGTGGAGAATGATGCACTGGAGGGATGGGGGGAAGCTCTCTCTGCAGCACCTTATGGTGGTAGAAGGAGAAGGGAGATGACATGGGAAAGCCCTGGTAAAGACGGCTTTAAACATCTCATTTAATCCTCAGCAGTCACTCTATAAAGGTAAAGTAGTAGTATCATCCCCATTTTACAGATGAGGGAACTACACCATGAAAATTACATGACTTGCATACCGTTAAGTTGCAGTGCCAGAATCTGAAATGAGGCAATGGCAGTCAACCTCAGTGTGCCATTTTCTTCCTACTGTGAGTGTTGGGAGAGAGATTGGGAACCACCCCTCTAAGTAACAAAGTGAGAACAGAAAAACCAAACAAACACCTTTCAGTTGTTTATGTGAACTGCTTAATCCCCGTGTTACACAGTAGTAATGATAAGGTACTGCTGAACATATCATATTCACTTTATTACAAGTTTTTTTTAATAATGGCGGCCAACACATACCCAGTCTTCATAGCCTATCGTGCTTACTGTAGAGACATCTCCTAACAATTTTTTTTTAATTGGTGGAAAGTGTACTTAGGTGAGCTTTTATGGCCTTCCTGACTTAACCCTTAGGCTGAAGCAGAAGTCTTTCTCAACTGAAGTCCACAGCTTTGAACAGAGTTGAAAGCAATGTGTGTGTGTCACTGTCACTGCAAAATTTAAGACCTAGGTCTTCTGCGTTCAGCTGAACATCTGCTATTTGGGGCAGGGCTTTTTCAAATCATATGTTCCATGCTAGATGGGTCATAAGCTTAGGCCCTACAGTTGGCACATGGCCACATAGCCTTGCTTTTTCTTTCATAAGACATGCTGGTTATTGGAGGTATCCAACTGGGAACTTCTTCAGCATCCCTTGGAGATAATCCAGCTTACCCTGAATCCCAACGACATGGAACCTCATACAGTTTTATACAGTTATCCCTATTCTTCCTCATATTGGGCCCACATCTGTCAAATTTTATGCTGTCCATGAGTTCCAGTTCTGCCCATGAGAGTCCCTAAGGTACGCCTTTTCGCAGATCCACGTGGCTGCCCTGAAGATACTTGAGGAAAAGCTCTTGCCCCGCAAGTCTCCTGCTCTCCCCATAAGTCTTCCTCAGCCCTTTTCCATCCCACCGCTCTCCTGTAGGTGGTGGGTTTCAGGGCATGGGCCCAAATGCTCAGAAAAAGTGGCATCTGTGTCTGTCAGGCCCTCCATGCCAACATGCTGCCCCTCTGCTCTCTCGAGTCAAGAAATTCAGTAAGCGAGGTTTTGTGTAGGGTTTCCCAGCTGACATTCTCATCACTGGATATCAACTCTCCTTGGGCTGCTTCCCAGGCTGCATACAGCACTTGGAGTATGGAAAACTGACCTTGATACTATTTGGTCTCTGCAAAGCCACTGTCTGCTGGAGGGTTCAGTTATCCATTGATGGGAGGGGGAAGTCTTTTCCTCTCCCTGGAACCCTTTCCAACATGGTCCAGTGGAGTTGCTTCAACCCTAGAGCAGTCTGGCCCTGCCTACTGGGATAGGGGTCAGCCGCACTCTGGGCTGCTGGCCTTGCCTCCCACTGTGTTGTTCAATTTGGAGGAGCTATAGATAAGCACCCTGGAGTAGGACTGGGTGGTAGACCAAGTTATCCAACCTGGGCCCACACCCTTGTGGTCACTTTGGCATCTACCAGGCTTAATAATAGCATCTCGGTCCAGTCTGGTGCTTCTGAGTTCCTGCCATGGTGTCTGGCTATGCAGATGGACACATAATCTAGGAGAAAGAGCACAGTGCTGGGAATCAAGGAACCTGGAGTTAAGGCCTATTTCTGCCACTTAAAGTGCTGTGTTATCTTGGGGAAGCCACGTGACTTGTCTGTGCCCCAGTTTCTTCATTTGAATTGTGGGGTTAATAATGTCTCTTTTATATTAATCCAGGGTTTGTCAATAGTAGTACTATTGACATTTTGGCCCAAATAATTTTTTTGTGGGGGGCTGGGAGGGGGCCTGTCGTGTGAATCGTAGCATGTTTAGCAGCGCGCTGGGCCTCTACCCACTGGATACCAGTAGCTTTTCTGCCTCGTGATAACAAAATGT
Organism: Phocoena sinus; assembly: GCF_008692025.1. Taxonomy (NCBI): domain Eukaryota; kingdom Metazoa; phylum Chordata; class Mammalia; order Artiodactyla; family Phocoenidae; genus Phocoena; species Phocoena sinus. Next base: position 123,400,876 of record NC_045763.1, on the reverse strand, counting down.
GTCTCCAGACATTGCTGAGGGTCCTGTGGCATGAGAATTGCCTCAGTTGAGAAGCACTGCTTTAAATGATAGGATTATCCAGATACATTAAATAACAATGTGTGCAAATACAGGACATCACACAGAGTTGTCATCATCATCCTTTAGCATTTTGGTCTTCTCTGATTTGACTGTAATTCTGTAGAAGCAGAAAGTAGAAACAGCATATTCTATACCAGACCCCTACATGGTCCAGCAAGTAACTTGATAAGTCCGTGCTTTACTTCATGCAATTCAAGGAAGTTTCCTTCTTCTAACGTGTTTAGTATCGACTGTATGTGAAGTGAAGAGCCAGAGAGATGAGTAGCCATGCCTATTTTCATGGATGATAAATTCCAGTGGGAGGAATATTTAAGCACGGAAATGACTGCAATGCAGAGTGTACATACCTAAGACCAGAAAGAGACCCTCAGGTAGCAGAGAGAAAACGCTTCATGAAAGAGGTGCTGTTTGGGATAGGCCCTGAGGGTCCAATGGGATTTCAGTAGGGAGCAGTGTGATTAAGGGCAGAGAAGCACATAGGACTAGAGGACAAGGTAGCAGGAGATAAGGCCTCGTGGCCAGTTTATGAAGGTTCTGAATGCCGGGTTTGCAAGTTGTCCTTAGCTTGGTGGGCAATGGAGAGCCATGGAAGGTTTCTGAGTAATGGGATGGCATGGCCAGAACCGTGTTTAAAGGGTTTGGCAGTAGTGTCTGGGGTGGATGGGAGTGAGGAGAGGCCAAGTACAAGATGACTGGGGGACCAGACTAGGGTGATAGTGGTGGGACGAGGAAATGGAGAAGAAAGTACAAGGGGAGAAACAACAGGAATTGGGGGCGGGGCGCAGGGAGGAAGGGAAGGAGGCAGAGGGGACTACAGCTTTGAATCTGATCCCTGAGAAAGAGGTTTCCATTAATAGAACAGGAGGAAATGGAGGAAGAACCAGAAATCCGGAACTCTGGGCACCAAACAGGGGCCAGGGAAGAGCATTAAATGTATGGGTTTCCTGAATCCTTCTGTATCCATCCCTGTACACAGTCTCACACACTTCCTGTGGGAAAAGGCACACAGTCGTTTGCTCAGTGCTTTGTTTTTTCAATAGATATGGGCTTCTCCAATCCATTTATCATTTTTTAGGGACTGTTTATCTCAAAAAATAACATTCAGTGAAAAAAAGAAAAGAAGCTCAGCCTGGGGCCTGAGTCCCTGTGCAAAGCACCTTTTATAAGCAGAAAGAATCAGAGTATGGAATTAACTAATTTAACAGCAGGGACAGAATTGCACACAGAGCATATGCCATATGCTGCTTTTTCCTAATATTCTGACAATACACCGGGACGCTGTAAATCTATATACACAGGGGTGTGCCCACAGCAGGGGCTCTGCGCCCAAACTGGTCCAGCTGGACTTCCTGCTCACACACCCAGGCAGGAAAACAGAGGCTGGGCCCTTGAGTGTGTGAGCAGGTATCCCCATGTTTATGTTCCCACAAAAGGCTTCCATCCTTCCCAGGGACACCTCTGTCACATTCTCATCCTGTCCCCTCAGCAGGTGATTCGGCTTTGGTTTATTTTTCCTCCCATGAACCTTCCTTTACCTCCCCTGGCCCCTGCCACCCTTTTTATTATTTTATTCCAGTACACTCTGCAATTATGATGTTGAGATCCTTAAATGCATCTAAGGGACAATCAAAGGGATGGCTCCCAGGACACCCGTCCATCTTCCACCCTACATACATGTTTAGTCATTAATATTTATCTGCTAACCAGCTAAAGGGATACTCCATGCATCTGTGGGGCTGACACAGGAAAGAAGGCCATCCTACCTCAGCCACTCTCGCTGACAATCCCATGCCAGGTTTGCTCCCAGGGGGAGAGTGGGAGGAGAGGTCCAAGGACCAGGTCCCCTGGCTCTGGTTTATAGATGTTGGCAGTGGGATCCATCTATGAACGCTTCTCTCCTCTATTCTCCAGCTGATCAAAAAGCTTAGCCTTACATGTGGATAGCTTTTCACGATTTCATCCGTGTTAGCCAAGCCAGCTGTCATGATGGAAACCAACACAGGTATGAAGCTCCCGTTTTGTGGGGGACTGAGGTGCAGAGAAATGCGTGACTCGTCCAGGGCCACACAGCTCCTATGTACCAGAGCAAGGACTGGAACCCCAGTCCTCTGTCCAGGCTCCTGCCACATGGCAACTTCTGTCAAGGCCATCACCTTTGCTTCCTTTCCTCCAGCTGCAGGCTTCCTCTGGTCCATTTCACTGCCGATTAGGGCCTCCACGGAGTGAGGAACAGCTAGGGAGGAAGAAAATAAATGCATAAAATAAGTGACTAGGGTATGAATAAAATAATGAGGACTAAATAAATGAATGAGGAATGAATTAACCGGAGGAATAAGCAAAGGAAGGAAAGGTGACGAGCAAAGAAGAAAAGGTTAAGTCCTGGGAATATGTCTAATTAGGGTGTCAAAATGATATTTGTTGGCTCAGCTCTCCTATTTCTCGGTTTACACATTTCCTTTAGCTCCTGTGTCCTAGGCTTTTATTTTATACAAGTTTTCTGATATCCCTACAATAAAGCTTATATTAATGAGGCCAACTTCACAGATTGTTTTTATCTGATAGCAAAATGCCTTGTCTGGCATGATGGCTCTGCGTTTTATACTGGTTATTTCAAAGATAATCACAGGCGCGTGCTCAGTAATTCTGTGCAGATCCGTTTGCCACCTGACCCACCAGGGCTATTGCAGGTGAGGCGTGATTTTGATACCATCCTCAGCCCGCAGGTTAACCCCAGCCTGCCGTCTGTGTGATCTCACATCTTGGTGCAGCTGTTTCACTTACTTCCCCACATGTGCAATGGCTGTTCAGACAGATTGCTGAACTAAATTTCTCTTTCTCTTTCCATCATCAAGTTTTCCTTTGCTAATGTCTCTTCAAACTGGCAAGATATTTTTGTGGCAGTGAGTTCCATTTCTACTAGTAATAACAATAACAACCATTTAATAAACACCTATTATGAATCTAACACTTTAAACAGAGCTGTAAGCACATACAGTAGGGCCCCAGCTGATGGGAGAGGGAGTGAGGAGACTCAAGGTTGGGGACCCCTGGAGCACCAGATGGGAGTTTGAGGACAGTGGACTCACCATGTGTGGGGACAGATAAGGGGGGTGATGCTCCCCAGTCCCAGGGAAACTCCAAGCTCCCCACTGGATTGGTGGTGATTGGGGGCAGGGGAGGCTATCAGTACATATCCTGTCTCTCCATATTGCTGCAAATGGCATTATTTTGTTCTTTTTTATGGCTGAATAATATTCCATTGTATATACGTACCACATCTTCTTTATCCATTCCTCTTGTCAATAACAAGGACCTATGGTATAGCACAGGGAACTCTACTCTGTATTCTGTAATAACCTATGTGGGAAAAGAATCTGAAAAAGAATGGATATATATATATATATAACTGATTCACTTCGCTGTACACCTGAAACTAACACAGCATTGTAAATCAACTATACTCCAATAAAATTTTTTTTAAAAGTACATATCCTGTCTCTGTCTGAGGCAGGGTTGAACTTGGAGATGGATTGTCACTGACTGTAGCTCCAAGAAGCTGGGGAAGGAGATGGGGGGAAAAAAAGGAGGAAGTGCCAGCATTTTTCAGAGCCCTGGTACACACATCATTTCATTTAATCTGCACAACCATATGAGGCAGGAGTGATTGTTTCCATTTTACAGGTAAGGATACCTGTCATATGTCATAAGTCTTGTCACCCAGCAAGAGAGAACACCCAGGCTTCAGCCTCAGAATCTATTGTTCCTTCCACAATGCCAGAATTGGACAAGAAGATCTCTAGGATTCCTTCCAAGTTCAGAAACTTCTGAGTCTTGGGTCCCACCTAGCCTAACTTGGTTGACATGGGAGGATATCAAGAAACTTCCTGGTTTGCCATGTGTGGAGAGGGGGAGTATATAGTATTAGGATATGCACATACGCTGTGGATGTGGTTAGAGCTGGTTAATTCCCAGCTCTAATACCTACAGGTCATGGCACCTTGGGCATAAGCTTGCTCTGCCTCAGTTTCCTCATCTGTAAGATGAGGATAATAATGGTACTCGTCTTATGGCCTACAAGGCCCTACCTTATATGGCCCCTCATTGTCTCTTATCCTCATCTGTCCTGCCCTCACTCCTTCCTAGCTTCACTGGCCTCCTCAGCACTCCCTGAACACTCCCATCACATCCCCACCTTCAGGCCTTCGCACTGGCAGTTCTGTTTGTCCACAACGATCTTCCCCCAGATATCCACATGGCCTGTCCCCTCACTTCCAACAAAGTTTTGTTCAAATAGCACCTCAGTGAGACCTCCCTGGACCATCCCCCAGCACTCTCTGTCCCTCTTGCCTGTGCTACAATTTTACCCATAGTATTTTTCCGTAGCCTACTATATAGTGACCTTGTTGTTTATTACTTGTTTATTATGTTTATTGCTTGCTATCTGTATTCAAGTCGAAGTTCTTTGTCTGTTTTGTTCAGTGCTGTGTTCCAGGTGCCCAGTACAGAGCCTGGCATATACTGGTGCTCAGTCATACTGTTGAAAGGATTAACATGGATTTGTAAGGATTAAAGTAGACAGTATTTGTTAACAGCCTAGCTCAAAGCCTGACCCATAGCAAAGACTCAATAAAAGGCTGCTCTCATTGTATCTGACTTTCATATCGATTAATTTGCTGTTGGGTTGTATTGAGTTGAGGTTCCACTGGAGGGAAACACGGGCCGTGTTCCATGGTCTGTCCGTTATGGGCGCAGTTCCCCCTTGCCGCCCACCTTCCTCGTGGACACAAATAGACTATTTCATGGCGCTCTGTGACCCACTGGGGCAGGTGATCAGAGTCAGCTTCAATATGCAACTGGAGAAACCAAGTCAGAGAGCATTTGGTAGTTTGTTTAAGGAAAGACAGTGAGTCAGAGACCTGCCTGCCTGGCTGTCCAGCAACTGTAGGAAAGTGCAGCTAAGTTGAGGAATGCCTCAGCTCCGGGAGAGAATCCCCCCAGCGCAGCACACCCTGACACTGGCCTTACCAAGTTATGTATAGAAAGGAACTGCGATTGTGAGAGCTCAATGCAGAAGCCTCCTTTTTTGTGCCACTAAGGAAGTCTCGGCGAACCATAGGAGAAGTCAAATTTGCTTAAAGAATATGGAGACAAGTTGGAGAGAAAGAAAGTGAGGCCGAGTCAGCCAGAGACATTCCACAGAAATGGCCTGGTGGGCAGCAGGGCTCTGGCAAGATGGTTTGGTGTCTGTGCCCACACCCTGCCCCCCGCCCACCCAATACCGTGACCTCCAGGACACAGGCATTGTGGGGCTGGACATCTCTGACCCCATTCCTTCCATGGCCCTGCAAAATCCAGCTCCCAGGGGCCCAAGTAGCCTTTTCTCCTTCCACCCTCCTCCTTCTATCACCTGACAGAGAAAGTTCTATTGAGTTCTATCAGGCAGTATTTCGTGAGTGCCAGCTCGGCCATCACTAGGTGTGTGAGGATGGCTGTCACCATCCCTGCCCTTGAGGGCTCACAACCCAGCAAGGTCGACTGAGGCTCTTCAAGCCATTTCTAGTGGCAGTCGTTAGAAGCACAGACCCAGAGCCACCAGTCCTGTGTTTGAACTTGGCTCTGCTATTGATTAGGTCTGTGATCTTGGGAAAGTTACATAAGCCGCCTGTATCTCGGTTTCTTTGCTTCATAAAATGAGGACTAATAATTGTGCCTACCTCATCGGGTTTTTGTGAGGAGCAAATGAATTAAAGTATGTCAAATACCTAGAGCAGTGCCAGACATACAGTAAATGTTATATATGTTTGTTTTCTTGTCATTATTATTGTTTACTGTTATTCTGTAATAAGTGATATAAAGATGCACAGGAGTACTAGGAGCCCAAAAAGAGACTTTAATCTGGGAAGGCTTCCTGGAGGAGGTGACAGTGCACTGAGTCTGGAAAGATGAGTAGGCGTTACCCAAGCCAAGAAGGTGGAAGATGGTCCAGGAAAGGGGTGTTGGAAACCATATGACGTACCTGAGTGTGTTAGGAGCTGCACGGAGGCTAGTGTTGGCTAATGTGTAAAGTTCCAGGCAGGATGCTGAGGGAATGAAGCTGAAGCAGGGTCAGATCATGGGGCATCTCATCAGCTCAGCACCCTTCTCCTGACTTCTTTTAGCTCGGATTCCAATCTACTTCCCACTCCGTCTAGGCCCAGGTACCAGTCACCTTCCCAGTTCTACTGGCTACAAGAGTTATGGGCAGATAGGCATGTGCCCCAAGCTGGCCAATAATAATGGTCCCCTGGAACTCCCGCTGGGGCCTGGGTGGACCAGTCCACTGCCCCTCGTGGCATGTTGCTGGAGGAGTGTGGTTCTGGGTGACTAAAGGCCTCTTCCCCACTGTGGCATGGTCCCCAGTCCTGGCCCCTCAGGTCCAGGAATTGCCCAGGTTCCTGCAAGCCTGCCTTCCGTGCTGTGAACTTTCTCACTGTCCTACCAGCAAACCTGTTTTTAGACTCTCAGCTTCTTTTTTTTTTTTTAAACATCTTTATTGGAGTATAATTGCTTTGCAACGGTGTGTTAGTTTCTGCTGTATAACAAAGTGAATCAGTTATACATATACATATATCCCCATATCCCCTCCCTGTTGCGTCTCCCTCCCAATCCTGACTTCTTCAAGTGGGTTTCTGATATTTGCAAATGAAAAAGGCCTGACTAATAGACGACGCCAAGGAGCTGGGATTTCCTCCACTGAGCAGTGAGGAACTATTGAGGAGTGTTAAACTGGGGTCAGTTGGGCCTTTCAGGGATGTCACCCTGACAGCAGTGTGGAGGATGAATTAGAGAGAAAGGTTGGAGATGGGGACACCAGTGACGGGCTATCATCCTCACCTAGGAGAGAAGTGGCGAGGGCCTGACCTGAGAGAATTGAAGTAAGAATGGAGATGACAGGCTGATCTGAGAAACCAGAGGCGGCCCAGAGCGGGAGGGGCCAGGCGCTGACTGACCATCAGCTGGGTCTCTGCCCATGAGGCCCAGGGCCTAAAGGTCCCTGGACCAGCTGCAGGTGGCCTGGCTTGGAAGGTCAAGGCCAGGAAGCGGCAGGCGGCAGAGGCAGCAAGAAATTCTGTTCTCCCCTTTCAGCCAACCCTTTCTTCTCAGAACACTGTCACCTTGCCGTGTCAGGTCTGCCCCCCAGCGCTCTGCTGTCTGTCACTGCCAAGGGATTTCTTTTAAATGTGTTTGTTTTCCCATCTTCCTTAGAGTGGTTCCTCATCAAAAGCAGGCCCTGCCCTCTGCTGCTTTTGTACCTTCCTCCCAGGCCTCCCAGCCTGACCATGTGTCGCCCACGCAGAAGAGGCCTCCCATAGCTGTGAACAACCCGCTCCATGGGCTCCTAAAGGCAGCATGAGGACTGAGGCTCCCAGGAGGGAGGAGTGGAAGGGGAAATGGCCTGAGAGTGGGGGAAACAGCATTTTAAAAACACATTCTATGGACCTGAGGACATGGGGAGGGGGAAGGGTAAGCTGGGACGTAGTGAGAGAGTGGCATGGACATATATACACTACCAAACGTAAAATAGATAGCTAGTGGGAAGCAGCCGCATAGCAAAGGGAGATCAGCTCGGTGCTTTGTGACCACCTAGAGGGGTTGGATAGGGAGGGTGGGAAGGAGACGCAAGAGGGAGGAGATATGGGGGCATATGTGTATGTATGTATAGCTGATTCACTTTGTTATAAAGCAGAAACTAACACACCATTGTAAAGCAATTACACTCCAATAAAGATGTTAAAAAAAAAACTACATTCTATGGAATCAACTTAAGTGTCCATCAACAGACAAATGAACAAAGAAGATGTGGTGTGTATATATATATATATATATATATATATATACAGACACACACACAATGGAATACTATTTAGTCATAAAAAAGATTGAAATTTTTTCATTTACAGCAGCATGGATGGACTTGGAGGGCATTATGCTAAGTGAAAGAAGTCAGAGAAAGACAGATTTTGTATGATATCGCTTATATGTGGAACCTAAAAAGTACAACAAGCTAGTGAGTAAAACAAAAAAGAAGCAGACTCACAGATACAGAGAACAAACTAGTGGTTACCAGTGGGGAGAGGGAACAGGGGAGGGGAAATGTAGGGGCAGAGGGAAAAAGACAAAAGGGTTACTGTGGGATTATATGAAATCATGCATGTGAAACTTGAAAATTGTAAAGCACTATAGAATTTGAAGAATCATGCAATAAAACAATTTTAAAAGAAAATTGTTTAAAAGGAAAAAAAACTACATTCTATATACCAGAGACTTTACAAACATCATTTCATTTAATTCTCTCAATAATCCTGGTAGATAATTTGTATCCCCATTTTACAGGTGAGAAAGCCAAGGTTCGGGAAGATCAAATGACATACACAACACCATGCAGCTGCTAAGGGAAAAAATGAGGATTTGAGCCCAGCTCCCTAGTGATTCTCACCTTTAGACTGATTTTTTTTAACCTTTTAAGAGTGGGTTGCTGTTATCTCTAGTCCAACATCTACGATTATCTAAGATGTGAGTTGGCTGACATAGTGTTGGGTAATAAACTTTACAAACGTGTAAATATCGAGCTGATGGTATCTTCCTTCACATTTGTTATCTGATTTAGGAAGATGTGGGTTGCACTTTTAAGAGACCCAAGGTGAGGTACAAAAGTTTTCTTTCCTTTGGTTTGTACTTTCCCTCAACTCAAGAGCAGCTACCATCACTGCCTGCTCATCTGGGCTGTTTGTTTTCCACCTCTTACACTTTAGGCAGATCTGTGTCCTGGGTAGAGCATCAGTCTTCTGGTTACCAGCTGTGGCATCACACCACGCGTGCCCTCAGACCATGCTTGTCCCCTCCTTTAAGGAAGATTCTATTCCTTATCTTGTCTGAGACAAGAAAAAAATCCATCTTCCAAGTCACTTCCAACTCCTCGAAATGATGCAAGGCTACCACACAGATCTGGGAATTAATCTGTGATTCAGCAAAGTAGTCAAGAGATGCAGGGATATGACAAAGAGTCATTCCAAACATTCAGGAATATAGACAATGAGTATCCAGTAGGAGCTCCATAGTGCCTGATCGGGAGTTGTCTTGAGGGCTGTGTATCCCTCTGGGAGGCTGCCATGTGAGCCTTACATGCCCCGAAGGTGGGCTCTCCCATGTGAGGAGGGGCATGGGGTGATGGATAGGAGTGAGGACCTGCAGCCAGACAGCCTGCTCCATCAAGTATAACTGTGGGCAAGTAACTTATCTGCTCTGTGTCTCAGGTTCCTCATCTGAGAAATGGCAATAATGGTACCCAGCTCATGGAGTTGTGAGAATTACCTAAGTTAACCCACATAGAATGCTTAGGACAACTATTAGTATGTGATGCTCAATGGGTATCAGTGAAGATCATTACCACTCTTAGACCCTTGTCCTGGGCCCCATGCCTTAGAGGGCCCTGCACTCCACAGTGTATGCAGTTCTGAAGGGCCAAGGAGACATGTCTGGACTCCTCCTTCTAGACCATACTTCAGGAACCAGGACCTCAGAATTCCCTATTGAAACAGCTTCATGCCTGCTTCCAGGACCCTTGTAGACCTTTTCCCCAGGTCTACCTCCTAAGGGTGGATTCCACTGCCTTGGGAACCCCCAGAGAGGCTCCAGGTGACCAAAGGTGGTGGTGTGGTTGGAACCTGGACCTGTGGACTTTGGTGTCCGCGCCCAGGTGTAATCAGCCCCCTGTGGACCACAGTGTCTGCACCTGTTTGTATGGGGCCGGCCCCTTGTGGCCTTTCATGATGTGGGTGTCGCTCCTCTTGGATTGTGGTGTCCGCATCCGTGTGACTGCTGGCCCTCTCCACCGTGGTCCAGCAGAACGCGGTAGAATCTGAGAATTCTAAATTTGAATCTAGCCTTCCAGACATGAAGCTTGTCAAGGTCAGAGAAGGGCATATATTTTATTTAGCAATTTGTAGGATTGATTTATAACTTTTAAATACTTAGTCATATGGTGTGTGGGCTTTTTAAAAAAATTATTGTCCCAGACCCTGAAAATTTTAGGGGAATTGGGGGAATGTGGTGATGACGTTGGTGGTAAAGAGGGAGATGGAGAGCGATTGCTGAGCTGATGCTCTGGGGACCAACACCTGAAGCTGACGGCAGGACTGTATTGATTTGCTTTCTCACTTCCTTCTTCTGCTAACTGTGGCCAAGTAGAGAGAAGGCAGAGCTGTTGGAAACTTAGGCGCGAAGGACAAAACAAATGGTGTGTGCAGATGCGGCCAGGGCTTCTGGAGTCAGGCCGACCCCTCCCGCCTCAGGCATTCATCCGTTCACCCTGGTTAACTGCGAGCTCTCAGTAGAGGTCCCTGGCTCCCCACCCTCCCTTCTCTTGGAAAGAGCTCTCAGCTCCTCCTGTTTTCTCCACCCACCTCACTCCAGATTCAGCTGGAGTCTGGTGTTTTTACTATCTTCAGCATCCCTGACAGTGACCCTCAGGGACCCCTCTTCAGGAGCCCCTGGGGCCTGACTGAGCACAGTTGTCTGTACATCTGGCCCTCACAGCAGCCAAGATCAATCCATATAACTCACACCAACATAAACAACTGTATTTCCATGCAAATCGGGTTTGTTCTTCGCTCCTCTGACTCCTCTGCCTCTCTTCTCCAAGTGACCTTCAGCGTTTCCACCGGCTCTCGTTTCGACATGACACGCAGCACACCCCACGCATCTCTTCCTCGACCCGTGTTCCTGCAGCTGCTGGGCACCTTGCTAAGTGGGTGAGGCACGGTCAGCCAGCAACAGCAGTGAAAGAAAGTCCCCAGGTTTTGCGGTGGCACGGAGTAATAGAAAGCACCCAGACACACGAGTGCAAAGCACAGCTCCACCACTTAATTCCTGTACATCTTTGGACCAGTTACTTAACTTCTCTGAGTTGTGGGTGCTACGTGTATAAAATGAGGATAAGAATATCGAGCTTAGTGCTGCGCAAGGATTGAGAGAGACGGCACACGTAAAACCCCTAGCACAGGAACTGGCACAGATACACTCTCACTAAATGTAAAGACAAGGACCTTATTTACCGTTGATTCCCAGCACCCCACCCAGTGCCTGACGTAATATATGTTGGTTCTCATCTTTGCGCTGGGAGGGGCTGACTCTGCTGAGAGGGGCGGGCTGAGTTCAAAGGTACAAGTAACAGTAGATCCACTGGCCGAGCCCCAAGCAGAGCCGCCTCTGTTGACCTGTCTCCTCTCCCATCCTTAGCTTTCCTCCCTTGGCTGGGAAAGTCACCCTTGAAATTCGAGTTTGTGTCAGAGCTGGGCAGGAGTCCTGTGGCCCCAGGGAACCACACGTGTCAAAAGTATCGCCTTGGCAAGGCTTGAGGAGTCTTCATGTGGCCACTTACGAACCTCGTCCTTTATTCTCTTGACCACTTACGTTAGGACTGCTGATGTGCTCTAGTCTCCTGCATGAACATTCATTCTTATCTGTCTAAGAGAGATGTGAAAGAGAAGTGGAAATGCAGAAAATGTAAAGGCTTATAAAGGGCAAGGAGCAGGAAAACAGCCCTTTTAGGGAGGCAGCTGGAAGAAGGGTGAAGTGGGTGCTGGCTTTCAATTTATAATCTCCTGGACAAATACAGACCATTCTAATGGTCTGATTGGTTCTCATCCCTCTGGGAAATCTCCCACATGGAAAATGGAGGCCTGACCTGGGCCTCGGATTGGCTGTTTGTTCCTTTAAATATGATTGTGGGTAGACAGGGCTTGGTTTTGTTTTGTCTTGTTTACCCTTTGCATTGTCTTCTGGCACTCATACGTTTTGCTGTTTGTAGCAGATGCCACCAGAGTAATTGAAGGCAACTGGGTGTGTTAAAATCATTTTAACCCATCAGGGCTGCTTGGAGTAGTTTCCCTGGAAAGCTGTGAAAAAGGTTTTCAGGTTGAACTTGAGACAGTTGTAAATGTGTCCTTTTGTTGGATAACAGAAGGTGAATGCTGATGCTGAGAGGGACTCGGGGAGCTGGATGAGGGCTTGTCTTAGAAGCTCTTAGAAGCTCTCACTGCCTCCCAAGGCCTCAGCTTTCCTGGAGTAGTGGTTTGGAGCCAGCTCTGTAGGGTCGGAACTCGCAAGCGTGAGGCCCGTCATGTGGCTGGCGGGGGGGGTGGAGTGACCGTGGGCCGGTCTGTCCACCTCTGCCCCTCAGGCCCTGGGTCTGTGAAATGTGAGTGTGGCAGGACATTAAGAGGTGCTTGTACACAGACCAGCCAGCATTGGGACACTATGGGCTGAGGCAGAGAAATACAGGCCTGAGCGTCAGATGCCATGGTTCCTGTCCCGACTCAGTCACCAACTAACTCAACCTAAAGGAAGTCACTTAACTATGTTAGCCTCCGTTTTCTTAGCTATAAAATGGGGGATTGGATTAGATTGAAGGGTGGCAAGCTTTTTCTCTAAAGGGCCAGAAAATAAGCATTTTAGGCTTCACAATCCATTTGGTCACTGTTGCAACTACCCACCTCTGCCATTATAGCGCGGCAACAGCCAAGACAATATGTAAATGAATGGACGTGGCTGTTCCAATAAAACTTTATTTGTAAAAACAGACAACAGGCCATAATTGGCCAACCATGGATTACATGACCCATAAGGTTCTTGTTTTTTAATTCACAATTTTTTTGTTAAGAGCTTTGTTGAGGTATAATTGATATACAAAAAACCTCTACATATTTAATATTTAATTTGATGAGTTTAAAATTAAACTCATATGCATACGCCCATGAAACCATCAGCTCAGTCAAGGTAATAAACATATCCACCGGAGCCTGTGCTGTGCAATGGGAGAGGCCACAACAGTGAGAGGCCCGTGTACCACACACACACACACAAAAAAAAAAATATATATATATATATATATATATAAACATATCCAGTAAGGCTCTTCCTAACAGTTAAGTTACACGTTTATCTTGTGAAGTCACAAAACCCATTAGAGTGTGAAATTACTGCGGATTTTATTTGCTATGTGATTAACTGAAGTTACACATTAGATGGCTACCTTGGTATATACTTTTAAAAAACCTCATAGAATGTCAGACTCTTAGAGCTTAAAGGGTCTTAGGGACCACCACCTGCTCCATCCTGGAAGCCCCTCTACGAGCTCCTGACTCCTGGTTACCCATAGTCTGCACTGAGCTTCTCATCTCAGGAGACAGCCCACTCCATCCAGGCCCCTCCTGCTGTCAACAAGTCCTCAACAAAGGCGGACTCTGCTTCCTTGTGACTTCCCCCGTTGGTCCCACTTGTGCATGCTCCTTGCTTCTACCATCTCCTACCCTCACCTCCCACAGATGAGTCGCACTTGCCCTGTCGAGTCCAGGAGGTTTGCCTCAAAGGACCATTTCAGCGCTGCCTCCTTGCTTCCAGTTGAAACCTGGCCCACCGCTCCTGGGCCCCCCACCTCCTCCCCAGCTGCCTCATGTCAGGCTGGCTCCATGCAGGCCCAGACTTTTGGAGAGAGCGCTCTCACTCCAGGAGGATGCATGTTAGCTTTCCATCCCAGCTGCATTCCCAGCCCTACGTCTCAGACTGCACTTGGTTCAGCCCCTGTGCCCTTCCCAGATATCCAAAAGCTCTGCTTGTGTCCAACCCCTGGGCTCCAATTATCCAGGAATGTTTAGAATACATGATAACTCTTTAGGTATTTAAAGTCCACTCTTTTCCAGACTAATCAGAACCCCAGTGCTTTCAGCCTACCTATAAACCCACAGTTCAGCCATTCCTACCATGAATAAAACAGCTGACTGCCTTCTCCACAGAAATCTATGCTAATGAAAGCATATATCCATAGAAAATTAAGTGCCATTAAAACTGGAATGAAACAGTGGCCCTAGAAACTACGCTTCTCAGGTGGGAATAAATGGATGCTTATGTTGTTAGCCTATCAGAGAAGCAGTAGCTTGTGCTGACGAGGAAACGAGGTGTCGGGGGAGCCAAGACAGTAACAGCTGATCATCTAAGTGAACAAAGAAAAACTTGCTATTTGGGGTCTATTATATCTGCTGTTGTGTTTATTGAACACCAACAGCAAACTACATGCTCCACACAATGCCGTATTAGGCAAGAATCCTCCCCAGGGACTTGTGTCTTTCCCTAAACTGTCAGGGGAAGCAGAAAGAGACCACGGAAAGGGAACAGTCAAGATAAAAGTCAAGGGACATGGTGACTCCTCAGCCAGGGCAAGATGGCAGGGTGGTGCCATTAAAAACGAAGGGTTCCTCAGGGTAAAAAAAAAGACTTCTAAGTCTCGGACTCTTATCAACGATGATGATCTGATATGTTTGGATGACTTTTTCTCAATCGCTTACAGCCTTGGTTCCCAGTATCTGGAGTAGAAAAATGTGAGGGCAGGTGGGATTTGGTTAGCTGATCTAAAGAGTTGCTACCTCTCTATTCTTCTGTAGCTCAGACTGCAGTCATTCTGTGTTTGGAGGTTTAAAAGCCAAATTTGTTTTCTGATTCATATTCAAACAGACATTGAGTGCGAAAATGGTTTGGCTATTTCTTGAAGGGAGTCAGGTCTCTTCTTGTGTGAGCTCTGGCTGGCCCCATCCTTGGCTGTATCCCATGTAGCTGTTTCCTGTTCCTCCCAGGCTGCCAATTAGAAGTGTTGCCATACTAGTCTTCCAGGAGTAGCCGTACCAGAGAACCAAGGTTATGCTCCTTAAGTAACTCGTGACGCAACATAATTCTTAAATCATGGAAATTAATTCCACTACATATTAATGGGATATTTTTTCTTGAAAAACACATCTAAAAATTCCTGTGGAATAATTAAGTCAATGAAAATAGTCAAGAATGTTTTGAAAATGAGGGACTTGCCCTATCAAATACTGAGATACACTTTTATTAAGTAGTTTTAATTGACAAAAAAATAAATGGACAGATGAATGGCACAGAATATAACGCAGAAGTAGACTATTACATAGTTACAATTTAGCTGGTGATGAATGGGAGTCACATATATTTGGGGGGAAAGAGAGTTTAAAGAAATACTAGTAGGATGATTGATTAACTATTCTTATTGTTAAATATGTAGATCTTCACTTTATACCAAAAAATTATAGAAAGAAACACACAAAACAAGTCAAACTAGCACAGGTAACTTGGTATTGAATCTCAGAGCGGAGGAGTTTCTAAACATAGAGCAGTAGTTGAAATCATATATTTTAAGCATAGAATTTAAAACAGGAGTGGAGAGGAGGGAAAGAATGAATAGGCGGAGCACAGAGGATTTTTAGGGCAGTGAAACTACTCTGCATACTATAATTGTGCCTACATGTGATGCATTTGTCATACATTTGTCCAGACTCACAGAATATACAACACCAAGGGTGAACTCTAATGTAAACTATGGGTGATAATGATGTATCAGTGTAGGTTCATCCGTTGTAACAAACGTACCGCTCTGGTGGGGATGTTGATTATGTGGGAGGCTAGGTATGAGTGGGGGCAGGGCGTATATGGGAAATCTCCTTATCTCCCACTTAATTTTGCTGTGAACCTAAAATTGCTCTAAAAATAAAGTCTATTTAAAAAAAAAACTAAAAAAAAAAAAGAACCCCAAAAACAAAGGGTCCTGAGACCTTGGAGTCATCTGTTCTCATCCCCCCATTTTACAGATAGTTATTGAGGCCCAAGGGGTGCTCGGGGTCACAGAACCAGTACCTGAACCCAGCCAGTGTTCCCCTAGGAATCGAGAATGGGTGTTTCAGCTGAGGAGGGTGAGTTTTCCATAGGACAACTCTGATTGGAGAAAATACCCTGGAAAATGAAATACATAAAGCCTGGGATTATTGAAAGGAAACTGTCTTCTTCATGAAGGGACTTAGGAAAAAGAGCTTCTTAACCACGGAATAAGGTTTGTGGAAAGCACTTCATTCTAAGTTCGTTGGGGATTGTTTGGTGTTAAACTATGACTTTGCCAATCTGCAGATGGAAATTTACTCCCCAGATGGACCTTGTTTACAGAGAGAGCGTGCTCTTCTCTTTCCCTGGCTGAATGCCTCTTGCTACAGAGAAATGCAGCTCTGGACAGAGCCAAGCCTGTTGTATGTGGCAACAGTGTCCCCCTCTCGGATGCAGAAAAACGGCAGTGCAGGGTGGCCACCTCTCATCTGGGGCTTGGGGAGCAGGGTCAGGGTCCCATCTCTGGTTCTGGTTGGAGAAGACGAAGAGCCCAGAAGCAAACAGGTGTCTACACATGTGTTTGAGCAATCCCAGTTACCACTGGAGCAGATGCCATGAGGGTGGCTCCAGCAGCCCTACTGGTGGCCATGGTATGCATGGAGTCCACAGGATGCAACCAGGCCTCTGGCCGAGAAACCTGGCTTAGATCTTCACAGACTGAGCCACCAGCTCCGGCTGGCTCCAGGGGGAAGGAGAGAGGCCGGGAGCCTGTGCGCTCAAACCCAGAGTAACAAAATACGTAGGAAGAGAAAACAGTGCAGTGAGCTAATAGCAGTGTTTTACATCTGTCTGAGGCTTTACAGTTTTCAAGGCACTTTCACACCTATGACCCTGTTTTCTCTTTAGAGAACAGGTATTATTATTGTTCCCATTCTATGCACAATGAAGTCGAGGCTCAGAGACATCAAGGGACTTGACTGAGATAGCAAGTGAGCAAACCTGGATCCATAACACAGCTGACTTCTGGCTTATTTCACAACTCTTCCTGCCAGCTTTGGTGACATCTCCTCTGGAAGGCCTTTCCTGAGCCCTCAGCTCCTCCAAGTGCCCCCTTAGCACTGACCATGGGGTCCTGGACTCCCTCTCTTTGTCCGTCATCCCTCCCTAGGTCATAAGCTGCATGAAAGCAGGGGGTCATGACTGTTCATTTGGAGTATCCCCACGTCCTAGGTCATGTCTGGCATATAGAAGGTGCACAGCAGACACCCAGAGTCCGTTCAACATGGCTTCCAGGGCCCATAGAATCTGCATCACCCCTGAGTCCACAGCCCCTTTGACCTCACCTCTACCCACCTTCCCCAAGCCAACCTCAAATGCAAGAAGTACTTCCCCACTCCAGGGCCTTTGCCGGCCCCTCTGCCCGGAATCCTCCCCTCCACGCATCCGAGCAGCTCCCTCCATCACTTCATTCTGGTATTTGCTTAAAATGACAATGGGACAACATTCCCAAAGAGGCCTTCCCTGCATCTCTGTCTTAAAAAGCAGCCCCATCCTTCATTACCTCTATCCTGTTTGTTTGTTTGTTTGTTTGTTTGTTGTCCTTTTCTCCTACCACATAAGCTCCCTGAGGGCAGGAGCTTTGTTTTGTTTGCTACTGTGACTCCAAGAGCTTAGAACAGTCCCTGCCACTCGGCAAACATTTATCGAATGAATGAACAAACCATGCTGTTCCATGTTAAGGCACCAACAGCTGCTTTCCTGTCACATCTGGAGAGCATAGTGGTACCACATACCCCTCCTATTTCCTCATTCCTCATCCTCTTCCCTCCCTCCAAAAATATGTGAGACCCTCCAGCTCTATGCTAACAATTAGAGAAGGCTGAGGGGAGCGTTTTTTACATGACCAGACTATCTCCCTGGGAGTCGGGAGCCCTGAGGTTGATGTGGGTCAGACACAGTCTAACTCTGCAAAGATATTGGCTAGCACAGCTATGGTTTCTGAGTTTTGGTGGGGGGGAAACAGAGAACCTAAGCTACACTGTTGTCTGTTTTGAAATAAGGAATCCACATTGTTATACTGTGCTGGGCAGGCTCCACATCTCCTTCTTCTGTGTCCTCTGAGGTGACTAGCACAGGGCTGGGGAAAGGGGAGTAAAGGCCACCACCCCACCCGCAGCCTGTTACAGTGCGGGATGGACTACATTTTTTCAAGTCCGGCTGGAAATCTCCTGGCTGGAAACGTTCCCAGATGCCCAGTTTTCTTGCTTGAAGTGCATTTCTTTTCTCCCTGAAAATTAGTACAGGAGAATTTGTCTCCGTTATAAACCACATCCTGGTGGCAAGAATAGAGTGTTCAATATTCACACAGAACTCCCTAAATGCTTGATGTGTACAGAGCACTGTGTGAGGGGCTGCGGCTCCTAGGGATGGGATGCAGAGAACTGGGGGAAGGAACAGGTCACCCAAAGGAATTTCCATGGACTCTGACTCGGGGGATGTGTAAACTGACCCAGGACTCCTCTGTGTCAAGACTTAGGAAGAACTCGCTGTAGGGCTGAGATCAGGAAATTGGGGTGCACAGCTCCATCCCAGAAGGGTCACATGCCCCATTCCTTGTTAAACTTCTCTTCTCCCCTCAGTGACCAAAATTGCAGGGGGCTTGGACCATTCCTACCAGGAGACCCAAGGGAAGGCAGAATTGGCCTTCTCCTTGGGGACAAGGGCTCAGACCTCAGGAATGTATTCATTCTTTTAATAAGTCCATCACACCTAAATATATAGCAGCCCTGTTCTGGGCCATGGATACAGAGAACTAAACTGAGCATAGGCCCTGCGTTCAAGTTGCTTCCACTCTGCAGGAGACAAACATGTAGATACGTTGGGACGTGGTGGGAGATGAGGTCAGAACATGGAGAACTTTGGGAGCCTCACTAAGGAGCCTGTCCTTCATTCTGTGGATGATAGGGAGCCACTGAAGGGTTTTGAGAAGAGGAGTGGTTCGCTTAGGTTTTCATTTTCAGAAGGACTCTCAAAGGGGGTTCTTAGGAAGATGGTTGACTTGGATTCATCATGGAGGTCCCCAACCTCCCTTGACCATGAGCACCACCTCCTCCCACCTCCCCCAGCTGGACTGGGTGCATCTACCATACACTCATGCTGCACCTGGGCTTCTCCCTGCTGCAGCACTCGTCCTCATTTAGGGTTGCCTGTTCTCTTGTCGTGTCCCTCACTAGAACGGCAGGCACTAACTTATGCGCATCATTCTATCCCAGTGGCCAGCATTGACACTAAATATATACATTTTTTTAAATGAATGTCAAATGGAATTATTGCAGTAGTGCAAGAGACAGAAAATCAGGGTCTGGGTAAACTAGAGCCATGACAGCAGGAGGATGGGAGGAAGGGAAGGACGTGCAAGATGGTGGACAGCCCTGTAGCAGTCAGCGTTCCCGGCGACCTCAGAGCAGCAGCCCTCTGCCTCCTATCCCTCTCCTGCTTTTCTCGTTTGTAAAGTGGGGTTGTAACACCTCCCAGGTATGTCGTGGAGATGAAACCAGGTGTAAAGTGGCAGCTGACCCCCTGTGTGATTGGTGGATGCTGGGCCGCCTCTTTCCCCAGTGTGATCTGTCTCTGGACTCGTAGGAGCTGAGCAAAAGAGAGGCACAGTTTGAAGGCACAGTTTCTACCTGTTACTCCCCCCTCTGTGTCCAAGAGAGCACCCACTGTCCTGGGGAGACCACATCAACCAGACAGGCGTACCTGCCTCTCACAAGCTCCTGGATCCTCTGGCCTCAGCAGCCAGTCTTTTCTGAAAGATTACAGATCTACACCAAAATCAATTCGGAAAAATCCTGGCCACTCTGTGACTGAATGAACGAATGCGTGAACCAATGGCCTGTAGCCTGAGCTCTGCCATTTACTATGACCCAGGACACCCTCCCTGAGCCTCAGTTTCCTGACCTCAAAATGGGCATTAGACTATGTTCTGCACAGTTCGTTTCAAGAATTCAGTTAGATAGTGTATGTGTGAGCACCTCAGAAATCCCAATGTGCGATAAAAATGTCTTTTTATAGTCATACATTGTAACCCCCAGCAGTGCCTGACATAGCGTGTGCACAGAGGGGGCCTTTGGCTGAATATTAAGAGCATAAATGGTGTCTATTTGATTTACTTACTGCCCTGCATCTTGTTATGTAAAGAATTTCCATGCCAACTAGTACCTGCAGGGAGGTGGATCCCAGCATGGTAGGGGGTGTTACTGGTTGTGCTGGGCTGCCTCCTTTTGCCCTGTGTTTGACCTTAATGGTTTATGCGTTCGGATCCTGACACTGCTCCTGCCAGAAGTGGCATCTTCCCCCAACCTCCCCATCCTACAGGGCAGAGCTGAGATCTCACAGCTGCTCCCATCTGCATGCAGACCCCACCTCCTTACCCTCCCTTCAGCAACCCATGTGTACCAGGAAGCACCAATTCATTTCTGTGCAGGGCTGTTCAAGGAAACACACTCAAGTGTGAATGCACGGGAGGCCAGCCAGAACAACACAGCAGGGCCAGAGCCTCTTTGAAGGGAGGGACAGCACGATTCCAGTCCTCCAGGCCTGCCAGAGGAAGTAAGTGGGATTCCTGGATTTCTGATGTCATATCAACAAGCCACTGCTTTGAGCGTCATTTGTTTTATCAGATTCCTCTTTTAAAATGCAAGTATTCTTTAAAATGCAAAACTCCTAATGGTCATTCACACCCTGATGAAAATGAACTTTGTTATATATTTCATTGCTAATGTTTATAAAGCTTTCCCTGTGTTCTCTCACCACACACTTAATTTAATCTTTATAACGTTGTTGGAGTGATTAGCTCTGCTTCACAGTTGAGGAAACCGAAGCTGGAGTGGTAAAGTCGTCTGAACATGCAGCTACAAATAAGAGAGATGGAATTTCAAATCCAGCTTTTTCCCCTTGCAGAGTCTCTTTTCACTAAACCACATTGTTTCCGAGGAAGCCTGTAGGGGGCAGGACCCTGATGGGGACAGGTTGTGAGTCCGGAGCCCGCAGGAGGGGAATCCTGGCTGAGGACAGCTACCTGGTCCAGAGGGCCGTCATGAGAGTCAGCTTTCTCATCTGCTGCCCCCCGCCCCACACACACATCCAGCCCCCCACCTGGGCCAGGACAGGGCGTGCGGAGTCTGGGGGGCCAGTGATCATCTTCAGGCTGAATGACCATCAGATGGGGCACAGCCAAGCCTGATTCATGATAGGAAGTTTCTGTGGTTTTATTTTTTAATTAGAAAACAGATTTGTTTCTAACCTCTCATCTCTCTAATTTAGCCAATTGAACAATGTATTTTAAGTGGGTTTCCCAAGAATACAGAGTCTAATGGGTTCATAGCCCAGCTCTGGCACCTGTTAGTGACTTTGGCTGAATTACATAACCTCTCTGGGCCTCAGTTTGCACATCTGTAAAATGGGGGTCACCTAGTATGTGCTTCATAGAATTGTTGCACAGATGAAAAGAGGTGAATGTACAGAGTACTTAGCATGGGGCCTGGCATGTAGGAAGTACTCCCAGAATTGTAGGTGGTCCAGGGCCTTGTTGTCAGACCCCCATCCTCCTCGGTTTGAGGGCAGGAGCTGAGACAACACCTGCCTCTTGGAGTAACAGAGCACCCAGCTTCTCCCTGAATAGTGGGGCGTCTGCAGAAAGGAATGACCAGAGTGGGACATCAGTGTGTACTCTGCTCTTCATCAGGGAAATCCGTGAATTAACGTCTCCCTCAAGGCCTTTCCTCAGGTATCTTATCTGAGGCAGTGCCATGAGGGCTGAGGGCCCAGAGCTCGGTCTGGCAGCGTTTGGAGGATGATTCTAAGGGAAGGTACCCTTTCAGGCGCCAGAGGTTTCTCTCCAAGGTAATTCAGACTGTTGACCTAAGAACCTGATTAGTGCTTTTTTATAAATTGGGTGAAGTGAACAGACACAGAGAACAGACTTGTGGTTGCCAAGGGGGAGGGGGGTGGGGGAGAAATGGCTCAGGAGTCTGGGATTAGCAGATGCAAACTATTATATATAGGATGGATAAACAACAAGGTCCTACTATATAGCACAAGGAACTATATTCAATATCCTGTAATAAACCATAATGGAAAAGAAACAAATAAATTGGGTGAAGCGAGGTGAAGATTGGAAGAAAAGAACTAGGCTGGACTCCATAGAAGCCGACTTTGGGCTTGGATCTATATTTTCTCTCGACCTTTGTCTCTGTTTTGTGTCTATCCAGGGACTGGGGTCGTGGGTATGATTTATAATAGAAATGTGATAAATGAATAAGAAAGCTAATCCCTAGTAAATCCGTTCTGAAGAGGGAATGACTAAGCTGAAAGAGAGTTGCAGACAGAGCCCGTGGGGAGATACACCCCAAGAATTTAGACAGAAACAGCAATATGCCAGAGAGACCTGGCTGCTTCTGGAGACGAGATTGCAGAATTATAGCCAGGGAAGGCCAAGGCGCTGAGTAATGTCTCCTGTTGCTAATCAAGTCTTTGAGAACCCGGATCATGCAACTTACTGAACTCAATTTATATTATCTTAGGCAAAATCACTATGACCTGGATGGAAACTCAGCCAGAGAGCAATAAAGAATGGAAAGCCACAGGTAATGAACTAGCCTCTGGGAAGCCAGGAGCCCTAGTTTCTGGCTGGTTATATTTTAAATATTACAGAAAATTAGATAACATTGAACATTTTCCAAGTACTTATTAAGTGCTTCGAACTTTGATGGCTTGCACTCGTTGGATCCCCTCAAAAGCCCTGTGCAGAAGACATCCTGGTCTAGTAACCACTTGACAATTTTCTGTTATAAAGACATATTTTGGGACCTCGTGGATTTGACTTTTCTCCCACTTCAGGTGGCCAGAAGGAAGTGGTAATTCCCAGTTATTTGTAACTAAAGTAAGAGACTAATTACATTTCCAGAACAGACTGTAGGTGCAGCACAGACGCTGTACGTGAACCATGGTCAGTGTGTCCTTGCCGGATGACAGCTGTTCTAGCCTGTGTTACAAGTTGTCCTGGACTCGTCTGAGACTTCTAGCTTTCTCTCTGCATTGGTGCAATCATCACATTAGGCGTCTTGACTTGACAACCAAGCTCTGAAAGTACAGGCCCATTTATTGGGGTGCAGAGAACAAACGTGAAAGCCAGTATAACCTTATCCTTCCTATTCCTGCCCATGAGTCCTGGAGAGAGTACCTATTTTTAACAAGCCATACATTTGGGGTCTCCTTGATGCAGAAAAGAGCAGATGCACTGAAAAATGTGTTCCTTGGACTCATCTCAGCCACCTAAGTTCCATAGTTGCTTGATCCAGGGAACACATGAAAGAGAAGGGTCGGGTTCAGGCCAGCATTTGTGGGATGGTCAGGAGACCCCTATCTACAGTGGTCCCATCAGTCGTCTTCACACAGAGGCCTGATGCTTTCCACCCTCCAACTTTGGTCATCAAAGACAGTTCATACTGGTCACTTGGTTTTCCACAACTGTGGCGTCCTTCATTTTTGCTCAGCAGGGACCTTTCAGGTTTCTCGGTCATTCCTGTCAACATTTACAGGGCATAGGACCTCCCAAAGCTTGATGGTACAGTGCCAGCCCATGCTCACACTTGTAACTTATTAATTCTCAGTATTACATGCAGAGAAGCTGGAGGCTCAGAGCTTGTGTCTGTCCTAAGCCATGTCATCCCATTATATCTCCTGTCTCACTCCTCACAGGTCCAGATGTGCTCAGCTTCCCGGAGCTCTGCCTGATGAGATAGCAGAAGCTGAGTCTTTCATAGTCGAGGGCCACAAGCTCTACTCTCCCAAAGCGGAGGATTAGCCAGCAGCCAGCATGCACATGACATGTTCTCATGGCATCAATGACCGGCAAGCAAGAAAGAAGCAGGGAAGTTAACTATTAGCTGGGCTTTGGGGAGCAGCTCACGGGAGGAAAAGCCAGGATTGCTCACCACTTGCCTTGGCCTCAGCCAGAGGAAGAAAAGATCGTGAATAACAACATCCGAAACAGCGGAAGCAAGAAAGCAGTTGCAGTCTCTTACTGCCTGACTCTTCAAAGGTGCCCACCTGTGCAGAGAGAGGATGTGAAGTCAGGGTTTCATGATACCCAGGATCAGGGCCAGTGATAAATCCTGTTCTTTTCCTTTTGAACACAGCTCTTCATCATCGCTTGATCCTAGGACTCCAGCCTGGTTTCCCTGGCAACTAGGCTGGCTTCCAGAGGCAAAGGTCAGGGTGCGGTGAGATGCAGGCAGACCTGCCATGATGGGTGTTCAGGGCAGGAAGGCCAGCTGGGTGAAGAGAAGATGAGAGCATTGAAGTAGACCTCTCTGATGACTTCAGGGCAGTCAGAGACATTCCTCTCCTTAGTCCCCATCTTGGATGATGAAACTGAGGCATAAAGCAGCGAGGGAACCCGCCCTAGGTCACATGGCCAGGACATTATACAACCAGGAATTAGATCCTGAGTTTTCCTTCCTTCCAAAGAAAATGCTGCCACTGACCAGCCACCAGGAAGTTGTGTGCTTAAAGCTGTTTCTCTTGGAGAAGAGACGGGGGTATAGTGATGTGCGTGGGGGGCTCTTTGGGCTGGCCAGCAGGGTGAGCTTCCAGCCCACGGGTGGAAGCAGACCCAGCGCACCGCCCTTGCCAGAGCCGCGGCCCACATGCTGGCCGGTGACGGCCCGTTCTCAGCAGTGGCTCCTGGCTAACGAACGACAGGGACCCAAAGGGGAGCTGGAGGTCCAAACTTGTGTTCTTCCCACCAGTCAGAACAAGTCAGGATGAAAACTTGCTGAGAGCAGCAGAGAGGCTCCTGGGATGACTGAGTTTCTTAGAGACAGACACTCTGTTGGTACCAGATGTCATTTTAAGCTAAAAACCTATGGTTATGTCGCTTAGATGATCTTCTTTATTTACCCTAACCCATAATCCAGAAGCCGCTCTAGATTGAATGTGGGCCATTAAGCATTCCTGTGAGAACCACAGTTCAGTATTTTTAGGTGTTGCCATCGCCACATTGGGAATTACCTTGCTGTCTGCAGCTTGCTGCTCTTAGGATCTGATTATCTCTGTGTTTATTCTGACCGTCACCAGTCCTCGGGAGTCAGCACCTTACTCCTCTTTGCGGGCGGAGTGTCTCCACCCACAGGAGTTCCTGATTCCAGCCCCAGAGACCTTCTGGGAGGTGGTGGGGGAGGGTCTGAGCCTCACTCACTGTATCTATCACTCGGGCAGTGCCCTGCCCATTTCCCCCAGCCCCTTTCTTGGCAGGGGTGAAGAGAGGGATGACTGAGGAGGCCTAGGGGTCCCTGGGGTGCAAGAGTTCTGGGGCAGAGACAGGGAGTGAGGATTCTCTGCCGGGGCAGTGCATGGCAGTCTGTGCCCAGAGGCTCTGGCTGTACTGTTCCTATTGAAAGCGGTGGTGCTGGCCTTCCTTCCAGGGTAGGCCCTAACCTCCCCTCCCCGGTGGCACCTGACAGCCCACGCCGCAGAATCGAGAAGCTGTGAAGCTGTGTGCCCACGCCCCCAGATGTGCCCGAACCTCGGGCCAGCACCAGGCCTGCCTCCGTGTCTTCTGAACACTCCATCTCCATGAGCTCTCCTGCCTGCCTGCCCCGGATCCTGGCCCGCTGGCCACCTTGACCGCTGCCTCTACCTGCCCCTCTGCCTTCTTTTTGACCTGCCCAGATTGCTCCCCACACCCCTGGTCTCGCCTATGATGCCTGTGCACTCCTCTGCCCAAGTCCTCCTGGGCCTGGCCTGCCACCACAGTGGGACTGGGGAACAGGAGGGGCCTGTGTGCTGAGTTTTCCGTGCTCAAAGGAAGGGAAGGGGAGGGGTGGGAAGCTGCCACCACAGGGTTTTCCGTGCTCAAAGGAAGGGAAGGGGAGGGGTGGGAAGCTGCCACCACAGGGCCTGGCAAGCCCTTGGGCAGTGGGAAAACGCAGCCACCTGAGGCCCGGCCTCCTGAGCCCGCACGTGTGCCCGCAACCCAGCTCCTGCAGGGGCCCGAGGACAGAGCTCCCCCTGCCTAATGAGGAGACACAGGATCAGCTTAAGTGTCAGAGCAGCCTGCCAGCTGAGCCACCTCTGACTCCCTACCTTGAACAAGCTGCTTCAGCTCCCTGAACTTGTGTTCTTATATATTAAATGGGTCTAATAATATCCACTGTGCAGAAGCATGGTACTAAGGATTAAGGGAAGAAATGTATATAAAACGCTTTATCCTGTCTGGCATGTCATAGGTGCATAAACCACAGTAACTAGTACTACTCTTGTATCGCTGTCACTACAACAGAAGCCCCATCTTGTTCTTCCCCTGCACGTCTCAGCCTCAGTTGGCCCCAACCATCCTCTGCTCCTCCCAGGGCTCCTTCCAGAATATGTGACCATTTTGATTCATGGCAGCATCCATACGGGGCGAGGATGTTCACTGCAAAAGAATTTGGGTGCATTCTGTCCCTGCATCTATAGGACTGTCTTGCACTGTCAGCCTTCTAAGTACACACTGTTTGAGGCAGAGGGAAATCTGCTGTGACAGAACATGACAGCAGGAATCCAGACTCATTGCAGTCCTGATGCAGCATGGCCAAGGGCAGCGCTGGGTCCACCTTGATTGCAGAATGCCCACTGCAGCATTCTGGCAGAGAGCAGACGTCAGCGTAGCACACACACCTCCGGGGAGAGCGGCTTGGAGACTGATTTCACAGGGAGCACAGGATACTTCCTCCTTCCATAGTGGAGTGACAGCCTTCCACTTCTGTGCCCCCCCTCCTGGCTGCAGCCTCCCGCTCCATCGGGACCGAGACTTTCATTCCCACCATCTCTGTGTGCTCTTCGGTTACCACCATTTTTCTTTTGGCTGCGGGTATGGACACTCCCCTAGGCGCATTCCCCCTCAGATGACTTCTGCTCTGGGGCTCCATTCAGCACTTGCTGTTTGAGATCATCCCTGCATCCCAACCTCCCGCTTCCCTTCCCTGTGCTGGACCTCTGGCTCTATAAAGCATGGAATCCAGAACACACACACACACACACACACACACACACACACACACTCACCCACTCACTCATTCACACTCCCTGTGTGCCCCCCCTCCCTCTTCCCCACATCCCCACCTCTCCCCTGTGCACAGTCATTGATCCCAAGATATGCAGTCCCTTCCTAGCAGCCCTGTCCTTATATCACCCGAGCCAATCAGGAGGTATCAAGTCTTTCCTGAAAATCAACGCCTGCCTTACCTTCAGTGCCTAATCGATATCTGCTCATTTTCTCACTTTCTTTAAAAAAATAATAAAGAGCCCTTTCCATGTGACCCGCCTGCCTGCCATCGCCAGGCCCTCGAGAAGCCTCTACTGATCAGGATCCTTTTACTCTGCAGAGAATTGCTCTTTGACACACATTTCTCTCATGAGTTTGTCGTCCGTTCGTGTAGCACAGGTTCATTCTCCTAGAGCCTTTACATGTGGGAAGGGCCCCGAAAGATACTTGATGACGAAGAAGGCAAGCACCCTGCTTTCACAGGGGTTCTGTGAACTCTGGGTCCCATAGAACCTGGCAGGGAGTGACATTTCAGCCTATTTCCTTCTGCTTTTGGCCCAGGGGAAAAGGAAATAAAAGGTAACAAATGCCCCTGCAAGACTCCATTTTTTTTAAAAAAATCTATTTTATTGAAGTATAGTTGATTTACAATGTTGTACTAATTTCTGCAAAGTGATTCAGTTATAGATACATATATATATATACACACACACACGTACATTCTTTTTCATATTCTCTTCCATTATGGTTTATCACAGGATACTGAATACAGTTCCCTGTGCTATACAGTAGGCCCTTGTTGTTTATCCATTCTATATATAATAGTTTGCATCTGTTAACCCCAAAGTCCCAATCCATCCCTCCCCCAACCCCCTCCCCCTTGGCAATCACAGGTCTCTATAAGACCCCTTTTTTCCTTGGTAAAAGTAGTGGGAAGGGCAGGGACTTAGAGTAGCTGCTTGAAAATTAGAATTTACTATCAGCTGCCTATTTTTCCTGCTGTTCACGACCACCATTCACAACCAGACTTGAGACACAACTTGGCCACTTTTCTGGGTTATTTCTCACAAACTGACATGCCCCACTTTAAGGAACTGGAGATATAGATAGATAGATATAGATATAGATAGATAGATAGATAGATATATACACACACACACACACATATATATATATATGTATATATATATTTAGAGAAACTTATAAAACCAGAAAACTAATGGGTGCTTATTTATGCTACATAAAGATTTTTCTGTTCCAAAATGCTTCTCTGCGAGGCTCCTTTAAGGAGTAGCTGCCCCAATCTATTTGTTTCTTTACGTATCCTTAACTACTGCTGAAGTTCCAAGTGGATTTGAAAGAGTGTACGTTTGGGGCTCAGGTAGGCCCAGGTTTAATTCTGGCCTGACCACTTAGCGGCAAGTTAGAAGGTCTCTGAGATCCAGTGTGCTTCTCTGTAAAATGGACATTGTTGGGAGGATTAAACAAGTTCCTTATTACTTCATTCATCAAAAATGTAGATTAGAATAACATTTCTGAGAGCCTCTTTTACCGTACCACACAAAAAGAACTGCGCAGATGTCACCAAATTTAAGAGACTATATTTGGGGTGGTTGGACCTAAGATAAAAAGTGTGCCATGTACACAAAATTCACTTTGTGGGGCTCACACCTAGGGCTCTCAAGGGTCAGGACTGGAGTTCTGGGTGGGCAAGGCTGGCTTGTAACTGAGGAGTATGGAATAAAGGAGAAGCCAGGTCTGCATCCTGGATGACAAGAACGGGCTAAGGAAGTTTGAAGGATGAAGACTAATGGGCAGAGATTAGGCAGAGAACCAGAAGTGAATCCAAGGCAAAAGGTCTGTGGAAGAGAAGAAACCGAGCAAGACTAACTGGGGGCAGGAGGTGGGTGGGTGGGGGTTGTGAGGCCACTGATCACCTGTAGGGGTCCCTTTAAACAAGCCCCCAGCGTGGGTAGGGTCAGGAACACCAGGCAGGTTTGGAATTCAGGCTATGCAGAAGGCAGGCCAGCCCGGGACCCCTTGCTGGGGAGCAGGGCCTGGGTCCCACCATCCAAAAGACAGTTTCCCATGGCTTTTTATCTCCCGCATCAGTGCTTGCCTCCTTTGGCACAGATGATTAACATTGGTGGTAAGCTCATTAGCTAATTGTTTCTTGTTCATGTTTACTAAGTGTATTATAAACAGTTTGGACAGATCTTCTTCCTGAGAGTCAAGTTCTGGAAAATTCTTCAGAAAAATGGGTTCTTCATACCCAAACCTCCCACCCGTTCTGTATTTCAGAGAAATGATAGCTCAACTGTGTCAACCACTGAGTTTCCAGGTTCTCAGGCCATCTTGCCTCAGTGACGGCAGTGGGGCGTGTGGTAGGAAACATACAGAATGTGGATATAGGCTCAAGACCTGTCTCTATCGCTTACTAACTGCTGGACCTTGAGAAAAATCAGTTAGCCTTTCCGAGCTTTGGTTTCCTTGTCTATAAAATGGAGGACATACTGTCTGTTTCACAGGATTATCATGAAGATTAAACGAGATCATTTAGAAGAGGAGTATATTGTGAAAAGCAGAATATTAAGCCCGTATTTGGCTGTGGTTGTTTTCCCATTCATTCAGTTACCGAATATTGTGGAGCATCTCCATAGCAGCAGGAGGTGGCAGGACCCACAAGGAATCACTCTTGAGACCCTACCTCCTTGCACCAACCTGACCAGACAGCCCTGGGGCAGTTGTCAAGGCCACCACCTCCCCTTCAGCCTCGTCCTCCCTCGCTCTTAGCCCAACATTATGTTCAGGTGATTCAGAAATTGCTTCTTCTACCCCTTCTGCCCACACCACTCGTTAAGGCCTTTGCTCGTGCTGCTTCCTCTTCTGCTATTCATTCTTTATCCAGATTCTGCTCAGGAGCCAGCTGGCCTGCATCCAAATCCTGCGTTACCAGGTCTTCCCTGGTGGCGCAGTGGTTGAGAGTCCGCCTGCCGATGCAGGGGACACGGGTTCGTGCCCCGGTCCGGGAAGATCCCACATGCCGCAGAGCGGCTGGGCCCATGAGCCATGGCCACTGAGCCTGCGCATCCGGAACCTGTGCTCCACAACGGTAGAGGCCGCGACAGTGAGAGGCCCGGGTACCGCAAAAAAAAAAAAAAAAAAAAAAAAAAAAAATCCTGCGTTACCCTAGTCTAGTTTCTTTACCTCCCCAAACCTCAGTTCCTCCCCTGTAAAATGGGGACAAGGCTAGTTCTAGCCTCACCGAGTGGCTGTGAGGGTCAATCAGCTAATGCATGTGAAGGGCCGTGAACGATGCCGGCACAGAGCAGGCAACTCCATCAGCGCTGGCAGTCGTTATTACCACCACCATCCTCTCCCAGCAAAAGCACTGCTGCCCTCATGATGACATGTCTCTGTACCCAAATATCCCACATTGTACTGAAGTAATCTGCCTCTAAGTCCTCCCCAAATAATGTCAACATTCCCTGAGAGCAGGGACTCTGTTTTACGAGTCTTGATGTCCTCTGCACCCAGGACAGAGCCAGGCACATGGTAAGGGTTCAAGAAATCAGGGAACTGATTTAAAATGAGCCATCTCTCTGGGGTGGTTTTTCTTTTTTCTTTTTTTAATACCATTTTCTATTACATAAGTAATTCATACATAAGAGTATAAGGCAGAAAATAAAATCACCCACAGTGCCACTCTCAGAGATAACATCATATTTCAGTATACGCTTTAGATGATTTCTGTCCTGTCTAATGGCATTTGAGCTAGACCTGGGGTCTGGAATACAGACACTGTAGTTGGGTGAGACTTCAACGTAACTTCTTCCCACAGTTTATCTGATTATGTTTGAGAGCACGATGCTGCTAAGGGGAACTTGGCACACTTCCCTGCCTCCACATCCATTTCATCATTTTTTTTTTTTTTTTTTTTTTTTTTGCGGTACGCGGGCCTCTCACTGCTGTGGCCTCTCCCGTTGCGGAGCACAGGCTCCGGATGCGCAGGCTCAGCGGCCATGGCTCATGGGCCCAGCCGCTCTGCGGCATGTGGGATCTTCCCGGACTAGGGCACGAACCCGTGTCCCCTGCATCGGCAGGCGGACTCTCAACCACTGCGCCACCAGGGAAGCCCATCATGATTGTTTTTTAATCGAAGTATAATTGACCTACAACCCTATGTTAGTTCCAGGTGTACAACATAGTGATTCAATATTTTTATGCATTACAAAATGACCACCATGATAAGTCTAGTTACCATCTGTCACCATGGGGTGGTTTTTCTTTATTATCGATTTTGACTGGGACAGCATTCCCTTCGGTGGGTCTAGTCTTAGCCATAGAAGGATGGACTTAACCTCTGATCTTGGATGGCTCGTACCCTGTTGTTGTCATCCAAGTGGCCTCCTCCTTCAGCTCATGGCGCCTACCTCTCCTGATGACTTTTGCTTTTCCAGCCCAGTCTTCCTGTTGCACAAGGGTCAGTTTCAGTGGCTGGGGCATTGGTCTGCCTGTCCATCCAGGGGCTGGGCTGGGGAATGAGCAGGTGGAAAACAAAGAGTTACCCCCATGGCTGTGTGCTCAAGAGCCCCGCAAAGTGACACATACAAGACACGGCTTCCCGTTTCCCAGTTTTCATGTTGACATCTTTCAACCCACATGAGAGCAAAGGGTCAGGAAGTGAACACTGGGAAGAAGAATTGTGGGCCTGGGCGGGACAGGAGGAGTATTGTGTATCTGACCTTGGTATGAACCTTTCTATTATAAAAGAGCTACATCTGCAAGAGGCTATTACCAGCTTCCTGTTTAGCTTTCCATCCCTGCCTCTGCTGTTCAGCTTTTTCATTGCTTTCAGAGGACTAAGAGACCCAGTGTGGCCCAGGGAAGGTATAAGCTGAGTCTCACAGAGTCCATGCAGCGTTTTTGGCCACAGGGCTCCAGACCACGAGGGAAAGCTGCTATTAACCCCCACTGCAGTTGTATTCACAGAGCCCCTGCCTCCCAAAGAGAGTTCCTCCTGCTGAGTCCAAGGGATACACGTGAAGTCCCAACTCCCTCAGACACCTGCAGGGCAGGGCTTCCCCGTACCACAGGGTCACGGCAACATGGGCCCATCCGTGGAGCCCTCTCCTACTTCCCGGTCCATTTCCCAGCTCCCGGGGCCCCCTGGATGCCCCGACTGCACAAAACCCCATCGGGAGGCAGCATGTACCCTTTCTGGGAGCCTCAAAACAGACCATCCTTCAAGGCTACTTCTGTGAAATCTTAAATTGAAACAGTCACCCTCAGGCCTTCCACTGGATTCATCTTCCGTCTCACAGAGCCCTCTGCCTTCTCCCTGCCTCCTTACCTCTCAAGCACGTCATCACCATCACTCTTTTTCCGACACCCTCCATCCTCTTGCCTCTTCTGCAGACATTCACCCTTCCACACGTTCATGAAATACCACCGTGTGGCAGACTGTGGCAGGTGCCGGGTCTGTAACAGTGATCAGAGTTGAGCTGTCCCAGTCCGCATGAAGAGACAGATGTTAAACCATAAACACACTCACATATGTAACTGCAAACAGTGATATGTTCTATGAATCAGAAAAAGAACAGGGTTCAATAAGAGAGACCAAGTTTAGTTCAGCGTTGGGGGAGGGTGTGTGCAGAGTAGAGAAGGTCCCAGAGGAAGTAATACTCGCACTGAGAGCTAAGGATTATTCAGAGTTACCCGTGCAAACAGTGGGAAAAGTGCTTTCCCAACAGCACCCGTCTGCCAAGCCCCTGAGGCAGGCATGTTTCAGGACTATAAGGGAAGCTGGTGGGGATAGAGCCCTGAGAGCACAGGGAGTGTAGTGTGAGATGAAGCTGGAGAACGAGTCAGAGGCCAGATTAAGTGGGGCCGTGTGGAGCAAGTTAGGGCTCCAGGTTTTATTCTACCTGTGATAGGAAGCCTTCGAAGAGTCGTAGAGGGGAGAGGCCACCAACCCAGCAAAACCCAAACCCCAGATTAATCCAGCATCTGCTTCCTCTGCCCCTACTCCTGGGAAGAAGTCACACAGCCCTCCGAAAGCCAGGTGGGCTAGACTGATCAAGAAGCCCTTCACATAGGATCACAGGGCAGAAATGGCTTGGCCGTAGCTGGAAGTTACTCAGTGAAGCCTGGAAGTTGTAATGGGCATAAAACCTAACATTGCACTTACTCCTCATGTAACCCACATGGTGAATCCGTAAGGGGGCATTATGATCTCCATTTTACAGCTCAGACAACTGAGGCCTAAGAGAGTCCTAGTGTAACTCATGCGAGTCATGTGGCTGAGTGACAGTCAGGAAAGTGGTCCTGGATCTTCTGCCTCCCAGTGCTTTTTCTGCCCCACCCAGGCAGGGTCTGCAGAAGAAAGAAAATTCCCTTGGAAAGAGAGTGAGGACAGAGTGGAACGTGGTGGGGCTGAAGGGCCATGCTGGTGTGATGCTGAATCCACGGCAGCTCCCACATTGGCTTTGATGGGCTTCTGAATAAAGGAAGAGTCATAAATTTCCTGATTTCAACTGAACATCTAAAAAGCATGAGGTTCCAGAGGCCTCTGTTGAAAGCCAGCTCCCCTGCTGGCTCTCAGGCTGATGCCAGAATCATCAGAGCAGAGATGATCCATCCAGGGGCAAAAGGCAGTCCCCTGAGTGTTTGATGGAGGTGGCCAACAGCTTGAGCAGAATTGGCTCAAAGCATCCAAGCCTGGACTTCATGTTGGGGAAGGCTGACTCCTGAGCCACCGCCCCTGGGGTGCGGAAGGAAACGGCAGCAGACACAGCGCTTCCTGAAATCAGTTGCATTTCAGTACACTGATAATGACTATCTGAAAAGGAAATCAGTAAAACAATCCCATTCAAAATACTAAGAACAAGTGCCCTCTGCCATCCCAGCACCCCCAGAATGTTCTCTGGTTGAGCGGCACTCCTCACCTTCCTCCTTGCATCAAGGTCATCAAACCCACCAGGAGCCAGGTCACAGCCAGCTTTGTGTCCCCTCCCTCATATTGCCTTGGACACAAAAGGACTTCAAGAATTACGTGCTAAAGGAATTAATTAAACAACCAACAAACAAAACAGATTGGGGCAGACGGTGTCAAAAATACAGTTGTGGGCTTCCCTGGTGGCGCAGTGGTTGAGAGTCCAGCTGCCGATACAGACGACACGGGTTCGTGCCCCGGTCCGGGAAGATCCCACATGCCGCGGAGCGGCTGGGCCCGTGAGCCATGGCCACTGAGCCTGCGCGTCCGGAGCCTGTGCTCCGCAATGGGAGAGGCCACAACAGTAAGAGGCTCGCGTACCGCAAAAAAAAATAATAATAATACAGTTGTCCCTCAGTATTCATGGGGGATTGGTTCCAGGACCCCCAGAGTATACCAAAATCCGGGAATGCCCAAGTCCATTATATAAAATGGCATAGTATTTGCATACAACCTACACACATCCTCCCATATACTTTAAATCATCCCCAGGTTACTTATAATACCTAAGACAATATAAATGTTATGTACATGGTTGTAAATACAATGTAAATGCTATGTAAATAGTTGCCAGGACATATGGCAAATTCAAGTTTTGCTTTTTGGAACTTTCTGGAATTCTTTTTCCCAATATTTTCAATCCGCCATTGGTTGAATCTGCGGATGCAGAACCCTTGGATACCGAGGGTCAGCTGTAGTGTAACTTTTTAAAATTGAAAACACAATACCGTCATGTAGGAGGCACCCAGTTTAGGAGAAAGGGTGCGGCGTCTCTCTTGGGGTAAACCTCAGCTCTGCACTTACTAGCTGGGAGAAATGTACACAGGTTACCTAACTTCTCTCAATCTAAGTTGCTGAATTTCTAAGTCAGGGTTTTGCCTCCTTCACAAAGACAGTTACGAAAACCAAATGAGTTGATAAAGAACCTAGCGTGGTGCCTGAAGCATAGTAGGAGCTCAAGAAAAGGTACTTTCCTTCTGTCTCTGGAGAGCCGAGTGCTTAAATATGGGCCATGGAGGCAACTGCTTGGGTGTGAATCCTGGCTCCACGGCTTTCCAGCCACGTGATCCCAGGTATCTCTTAATCTTTCTGAGTCTCAGTTTCCTCCTTTGCAAAATGGGATGGTGGTAAAAGAAGCCACCTGGTAGTGTTGGCACAGATTCAAGAGAGCAAGTGTGTGAAGCATTTACCTCGACCGTCGCCCAGAGGGGCATCCCGCCTGGACATGCTGTACTGGGGGAAAACTTAGAAGCCCCTGCGTGCTTTGGAATCTCTCTGCCCTCTAGTGTAATAACACTCCCGTGAAGTCCTCTGTGCTCACATATGTGCGCAACTCCCTGCACCCAGGCGCCCCTTCTGTGTGCTAAACAGGGACCTGTCTACTAAATCACTTTCACAGCCCTGTCACCAGGACACACACGGAGCCGCCGGCGTCCTCACACTGTCTGCTCCCAGCTTCGCTGCTGCCGATAACTCCCCACATCTGAAACGTGGCCTGTGATGAACACGCAGTGGAAAGTTAATGAGAACAGTAAACTCTGATTTTAAAAGTCTGCGCCGCTGCATAGCTCCAGCTCCATCCTCAGCCTGGTCCCTCCTGTGAGCCTGTGTCTGTCTCCCTCCTCGGCTTAGACTAATGAACCTGACCCTTCCCCACCCTTCCCCTTCTCTCCTTGGCCATTATTTAGTGGGAAATGGGAGCTCCCTAAAGAAGCAGCGGAAGGACTTGGCAGCTGGGAGAAGGGGAACTGGCATATGCACGTTCTGTGAGTGCCGCTTCCATCTTCCCGGCCACACCTGGCCCAGTGCCAATGAGAGAGGACTGGTCCCAGCAGCACCTGGCAGTCTTGTCCCTCTGCCACCGTGCTTCCTCTGGGGACTCATCTTAGCTGTAGTTTCACCTGTACAGAGAACCAGTGTTTGGGGAATCAGGTTAGGGGACACAGAGAACCAGTACCTTTGGTTCTGGACATCAGGTGGGCACAGGTGCTAGAGAGTTAGGTTCATACCAGCTCAGCCACCTACGTGCTTTGTGACTTTGCCAGGTGACTTAACCTGAGCCTCAGGTCCCTTATTCGGGGGAAGAAAAAAGTCGAGGGAGCAACAGTGCCTCCTTTGAGGTTGATGTATCAAGCATTTAGTCGAATGCTTGGCACATGGCAAGCCCCCAGTATATATTAGCGGTTCTTATGAGTAGCAGCAGTATTAATAATGCCTGACTTCTGAGAGTCTCCCCTCTGTCTGCCTTCATCTTCTCAGCCCTGTCACCGTGGCTGTTTTGCTCCGTCTGATTCCCCTGGTCTTGTTCTGGCTCCAATGAACAGATCTTTAACTTTATTTCCCGGTTTCCAGACTTTAGGCTCCTCTAGACGCTGAGGCCAAGGAACCCCCTCCCCAGACCCTGCATCCACCTTCCCCCCTCCCCCACAGTACCCAGATCCTTGAGCCTCAGCCCTGTGGGACATTCCTCACGGCCAGCTGATGGGGTGGGCACGAGTGGAAGGAGCCAACCTTCTCTCTTCCCCAGGCTGGGATCAGTGAGCCTTGGGCAGCTCTGGTCAGAGGAGCTAGGTTTAAACAAGATGACAGCAGACATGTCCAAGTCCTAGTCACTTCTCCCTGGGTCCTGAGACCTCTGTAACCAGAGGCAGGGGAAGGGTAAGAATGCTCTCTGATACCAGAGGGTGGGCGGTGCCCCTTCACTCCTGCTGAGACACTGTGCCCAGGAGTCCTGCTGTGGTTCATTCATTCATTCAGATGATATATATCTAGTGACTTCCTGTTCATCTTGGGGAAGATTTGGCAATCGTGTCATTACCAATATCTCCTTGCCTTTGAAGAATCTTTGCCCTTCGTCGTTCCCAACTTGGATGGGAAGAAATCACAACTGCTGTCCAGGCCGACAAATAGGAAGACTTCTGAGTTGGCCCCAGCCCCTATCCACGTTAGGTCCAGATGGCAGAGTGGGGTTGGCAGAGTGGCTCTCTCCTCCTCGGGGGGGGCCCCAGCCAAGCTTCCTCACATCGTCTTCATCAGATACATGTGCCACCATTGGATTCAGCCCACAGAAAACTAGCTGTATCTTTGTTAATAACAGTTAAAGCTGCAGATGTTCTGGGCTAAAATGAGTCAATGAGACTACAGGGCACGCAGTGCCAGACTGTGTCAGCTCACCAAGATGGGGTGAATGGGAGGACCGCAACACGTCCTCCTCCAGGGATCACCAGAAGATTCCTACTAGGAATCCCACTTGAATAACAAAAAAAGAAATAAGCAAACCACACCTCCTCCCAGTCAGGGACAAGGAACAAGAGGAAAAATGCAAAGAAAGAAAGAGGTTGGGTGTTGACAGTGTCAAAGGTCTTTCATCATCACAGGAGCTCCCAGATTCTAGGCTCCAGTGGGAGCTGTAGGAGAGGCCTGGCTTGGGGCTGGAATCCAGGTGGTGTGAAGGCAGGAGCGGTGTCTCCTTCCACCACCCAAGGCACAGACTGAAAGCCTGACAACCGGCAAGTCAGAGACACCCATCAGGGCTCAAGAGCTGCAGTGACTCCCCAGCAGTAGGTAGTGCAGGAGACTCAATCAGGATGGTGCCAGACCCTGGAGTGGAATGTGAATGGGGACCCTGGCCCAGTGTAGACCCAGGGAAGCTACCCTGAGTCCCCAGTGGCCTTGGATCTCAAGGAGAACCAGTTGTGTAGGATCCTGTGTTCTGGGGAGAGCAGCCCATCCCTGGGGAGTACCCACTACAATTCTCTTCTGAAAGCATAACTTCTTCCTCTATGGCCCTGAAAATCCCACTGGCCATCAGTACAAGGACTGAGGTCTTTGGTCAAAGAACATACGACTAGACATGGCCTTATTCGTGAGATTATTGTGCGTTCCACCCTCTCAGTTTTATAGATGAAAAAAATTGAAGGTGAAAGGGCTCGCGTTGGAGAAGGTAGCCCGAAAGTCATCCCAGAAGAGCATGAGAGAGTGGTCTCTGGCCAAGCTAGCAGCTTCCAAAGCAGGACGCTTCTCCCATGAAATCGCATGCAAAATTTGAGAGGGTTGGTGTCCCAGGTCCTCTCCGTTAACTACAAAGTCTGACTCAATGCTGAGAAGAAAATCTCAAAAAAATCTTTGTGAAATGAACACGTGGATGTGTGTCGTTCTTGGTGAGTGTCATGAATGGATCATCTCTCTCTCTCTCCTTCAGTGTCCCCATCATGTAAATGAAGGGTGGCCATCTACCCTCCTGTAACCTTGTCAGTGTGGAAGGGAAATACTCAGGTGCCCACATCACCTGCATTAAAGGAGGAACTACCTCTTACTCTTTGAGGGTAATGCTGAGTCAACATTCTCCTTAAATGAGCAGTCTCTGTAATAACAGTTCCCATTTGTGAATCACCTACTTTCTGCCAGGCACTGCAGAGACTGCTTTGCATAGATTTCTCGTTTATTTCTAAAAGCAACCTCTAAGGTGGGTTTGATTATTATTACCATAATACTTGGAAACTGAAGACCCAAGAGGCCTAGCTGTTTGCCCAGGTCTCCATGGCCCTGTAGGCAGTGCTGTCCAGAGCTGCACACAGGTCAGTGTGAGTCCTCCTTGCTGCCTCTCCATGTCGCCTCCAGCTGCCCCTCGGCCCGCCCAGCTCAATTCAACCTACATTATGTTGCCACTCGTCTTCCTCTCTTTTTCCCCCAAATGCTTCACCCTCACGATACACAATTCTGTGAAGCAATTCATCTCTTTTGATTACAGAATAAATACAAATTAATTATTTTTATAGGAGGATATATACAAAATAAAAATAAAAGGAAAATATCCATCATCTTATCATCATACTTTGAACATTCTGATGTCTCCATCCAATAGTGTCTTTTTTTTCATTTTAACTGAGGTTCTACCTGTAGTAGCAGAATTCCAAAATAAGAAGAGAAACAACACACATGTCCACTTTCCCTCTTCTCTTGTCCGCTATTTGTCTGCTTTGAGGGCTGGAAGTAGAGGATACAGCTGACTGCCATGGCCAGATCATGACCCCCACCACCTGGTGCCTCCGGCCTCTCCCAGCACCTGGGGGCGCCGGGCTCATGGGCAATGCTGAACGTCAAAAGGACATTCAACTCGAGCTCCAAGCCGGGAACCTCAAGACGCTCCTCCCAATGTGTCTTCAGACAATCCCTTCTCATTCCTTTGGTCGTCACATCAGGCCTGTTCCCCTGGTCTCTTGAAGACCCTGCCCCATAGCATCCCCTCTGCTGCCCTCTGGAACTAACCTCAATTGCCGGCCCTGCCTGCTTTGCTGGAAACACTCGGCCCGCTCATTGCAGAAGCTTGAAGGAAGCTCCTGCTCTGGGCTCGCTGGAGGCACAGTGAGGCCTGTCCTCGAGATGCCTGCAGTCTGGTGGGGAGACTGGCACCGTCGGGCAGCCCCTCTCAGGAGGCGACTTGGAGCTGCAAATTGAGTATGAAAAGGAGGCAAGTATTGAGAGAGCTGGGGGAAGAGGGTTCTGGGCAAAGGGAACAGCAAGTCCAAAGGCTCAGAGGTGGGAAGGAGTTTGTCTTGTCCCAGGATGAAAAAGGTCAGTGTGGGGGGTGTATAAGGAGCCAGGGGGAGGTGGTGGAGATGAGACTGGAGAACTGGCAGGGGCCAAATAATGCAGCGTGGATGTTCAGTGCAAGAGAAGCCGTCGTCGGAGTTTTCAGAGAGGTGAGGCATGATGTGACGTTCATTTCTTAAAAACCATATTCGTGGCTTGTGGGGGGCAGGGCAAGCTTAGACATGGGGGCCCAGCAAGGAGGTCATTGCAGTGGCCTGGAGAGGAAGAACGTTGAGGAGCAGGGTGGTGGCCATGCACATAGAGCAAAAAGACAAATTCTGGCGTCTGACGCACCAGGAGGTCTGGCTGGTCACCTCAGGCTGGCTGTGAGCTCCTTGAGGCCAAGCACAGACCCTCACATGCCCAGCAGAGTGCCCATACCTGGCCGGCTCTGTAAGGGACACAGCCTGGGTCCGCATTTCCGCCCTGCAGGCACGCATGAGGATGCTCCGTGGATGAGGCTACCGGAGCCCACAGCTCTCTCTGTGGGGAAAGGCGCTTTGCTCCAAGAAGCTTAGAATTGGAGTCAGAGGCAAACCATACTCAGACATGACCCAGAAAACTGGCCGCTGATCCAAGACCTCAGGGCTGTCAACTAGGACGAAGCAGCAGAGGTCTCTGAGAACCCAGCCAGGACAAGGGCTTCGAGACAGTAACTGACCTCTAAGTGGTGAAGAGTAAATACATATTTTTTTAATTAATTTATTTATTTATTTTTGGCTGCATTGGGTCTCCGTTGCTGCACGCGGGCTTTCTCTAGTTGCGGCGAGCGGGGGCTACTCTTTTATGTGGTGTGTGGTCTTCTCATTGCGGTGGCTTCTCTTGTTGCGGAGCACGGGCTCTAGGCGTGCAGGGTTCAGTAGTTGTGGCTCACGGGCTCTAGAGCGCAGGCTCAGTAGTTGTGGCTCACGGGCTCTAGAGCTCAGGCTCAGTAGTTGTGGCGCATGGGCTTAGTTGCTCTGCGGCATGTGGGATCTTCCCAGATCAGAGCTCGAACCCATATCCCCTGCACTGACAGGTGGATTCTTAACCACTGCGCCACCAGGGAAGCCCAAGAGTAAATACATATTGAGAAGGTGTCTCCAGTGGTAGAGAAACGCAGTCTAAACAGAACATGAGGGTGGCTGACAAAAGAAGCCTTTCGGTTAAACATGGAGCCTCGCCCAACACTGATGACTCTTTAAAAACACTGGAAATTGTCTTTTCTGCTGTGGGGGGAAAAAAAAATGCCTCCCTGTGTGCCAGAAAGAAAAGGATGTGGTCAGGAAGGAAGGGGGCGGAGGCAGAGGTGGGAGGGTGGTATTTACAGGCTTCTCGGAGTCTGACATAAACAGTGCAGAATGAGGAAAAGCCTAATTTTAAAACTTACTCTGTAATCATGGTGCAGACCATCTGAGAATTGGGATGTGTGCCAGTGCCGGGGCTGGGATTGGTGCCTGAGTGGGCTGGGAAGCTACCCAGGGGCCATGGGCTTCGTGACTCCCTGGGTGATACAGGGTATTGGCTTCCCCCCAGCCCCACCTCCGCCCTCTCCCAGCCCTGAGCTCTGCTCCTTCCAAAGGGTCTTCTCTCCACCCTCTCCCTCTCGACCTCCCTGCCCACCACGGACTGCTGTCTCCAGAGCCTCCTGTGCAGGGGTTTGGGGGTGAGGAAAGATGCTGGGCACTGCCTCTGCCGAGTCAGAAGTGTTGCTGGGCAGGAGGCTTCCCAGGACATAGGCACATGACTCTTCTCAGCACTGGATGGAGAAGAAAAGCTGAATTCTCAGAAAGCGTAGTGTTCTCTTTAACTAAACTTTCCACGTGCCTGACTGGTAACTCTATTGGTCTGAGCCATGACATAAAGAAACAGGGTAGGGGCCTCTCTTCCACCCTCTGAGCGCAGCAAAGTTTAGACAGCGGTCAGTCTTCTTTAAGAGCAGATGCACTGAGGCGGTTAGACCACAGGTTCTCAGAACAGCACCTGGCATGTGACCAGGACTGATACCCAGCTACAGAACTGCCTCTGCTCTGCCTACACTAACCCTATAGTTGCTGGATTTGGGACAGAACCAGGGCCCGAGAAGGAACCTGGGTAGCCAGGGAGGATGCTCTTGGGGAGAAGGGAGTCTCTTTAGCCATTGTTCTAAAACTGTTTTAATATTTTAACAACAGATATGGTGAGAGCAGTGTGCCAGCTAATGTCATCCATGATTGTTATTATTTTTCAGAGCCTTTGGAGAACTAATTTAGTACCGGGGAGTCACTTTAGGGAACACGTGTGATTTAGAATAAGATCTTGTGTTCGCAACTCACTTCTGCCCAGCACTAGCTGTGTGACCTTGAGCAGGTTCCTTATTGTGTAATGGAAATGGAATGATGCCCATGTCGTGCGATCCATGTAAGAAGTAGGTGCAATGCTGTTTCCAAGAGTAAATGTTAATACTAAACAGATGTGAATAAAACTCACATACCCAAAGAAAATTCAGGGTTGGAACTGTCCATGGTTCCAGAGCTGTGGATACAGATCTCCCACCTGTTACCCATCCCTAATATTTGTAGGGTCCAGGGGAAGAATGAAGGCCCACGTACCGTATTTTAAAATATTAATTTTAAGCCGAACTAACAAAATGCTAAATGTATAATTCAGACTAACAGAACGCTAAGTTCTATCCTCTGACCTTGACAGATGTATCTTTATAACAACCTGAAAGCCATGTTCAGGTTTAGAATTCTTGGATTCCAAAAGTTCTGTGCCAGATGTAGCAGCATAGGAATAGCCAACCTTTGGCCCCTGGTTCCGTTTCTCTTCCTTCCCCTTGCTCTGTACCGTATCGAGATATGGACCATCACACATATGCATGTGAACGTTTAACATGTGTATGTCCAAACTCCATGCATACCCCCAACAAACAGCCTTGGGGCCAGGGGTGTACACACAGGTGGAGCGGACCCCTTAGGAAAACAGACCAGGAGAAAAGCCTGTGTAGACCCTGAAGGCAAGTTTGGGGCCATCTGAGCTGGATCCCAGATACCCGGAGGGTGGTCTAGAAGGAGGGGCACAGGTTCTAGGTGGGCATGCTCTCTTAGCCCCACAAACTCCTTGCCCGGTGTGTAAGGGCATAGCCAGAAGATTACTAGAGTGGGTACCTATAAAGTGTTGAGCCAGGCAGGGACTTTTCTTACCTAGGCCTAAGTGCAGTACCATCCCGGATGGCCTCCCCTAGGAGCTCTACAGGCTTGAAACCATCAGTCCTCGCCATGTGTGGCCCCCCTGACTCCCATTCCAGTCTCCATCAGGGAACAGTAGTCTCAGCAGTGCCCCTGCACACCTGCCCGCTCCCTGCCTTCAAGAATGCTGCTGCTGGCCCCCGATGGGGCCATCATCCCCTTGATGACCACAGGGCTTTGGCAAGAGCAAAGCAAGGCTCCTTCAGAGAGGTTGCTCTGGCCCTCATGGACACTAGGAGAACTTGGCTGGGTCTGGGTGGAGACCTGGACCTCAACCCAGGGACCACTTATTTGAATGAAATGCTTCACATGAGCTTGTTTGATTGAGATTTGTCTCTTTCTTCTAAAAATGGAACGCAGAAAGCACGTAGGTTGCAATAATCGATGTTTTCATTATTAGGTCCATTGGTGAGTCCAGTAGCTGTGAGCTTTGGGTCAATGGCTGATTGTCTGAAAGGAAAACACTGTTTATCACAGTGAGGAGAAGGGCGATTGGAGAAGGAGGGGAACGAGATGATAAGAACTAATATTGACCGAGT
This sequence comes from Phocoena sinus, assembly GCF_008692025.1. Lineage (NCBI taxonomy): Eukaryota > Metazoa > Chordata > Mammalia > Artiodactyla > Phocoenidae > Phocoena > Phocoena sinus. The sequence continues at coordinate 123,357,670 of NC_045763.1, read as the reverse complement.
GTGTTACAGTTTACGAAGCAGTTGCTCACAGATCATCACCTCATTTGATCCTGGTGATAGCCCTGAGATTAAGGAGGCGGGGTTATTTTTCTCCCCATTTCACACAAGAGCAGCCTGAGGCTGATTTGCTGAGGTCAGCCAGCTGTCACCTTGGGATTGACATCCAAGACTCCTGAGGGCAGTCTTTGTTGCTTCCTCCATTCACCACACCAAAGACTTCAAAGAAAGAGAGATGAAAGTTAGAACTCAAAGGAGCTCTTCCCACAGTGTGATGCAGTAGGAAAGACAGAGTTTGGGGCCAGGGAGGCTTGCCTTTACACCCTGGCACCGCCCCTTACCATCTATATGACTTGGCCTAGTCCACTTTTCCTCATGGATGAACAGCGTATAATAATCCCTGCCTCATATAGTTACTATTAAGTGCTTGCACGTGGAAGGGTTCAGTGGCTGTTCATTTCCTTTTTCTCTAACACTGCCCCGTCTCTGTTCCTTACTGATACCTAACCTTCAATGTAACGTACTTTGTGCCACGCTGTGTTAAGTACTTCCCTTCATTATGTCATTTAATTCTCACACCAAGTAAATCAAGTAAGTCCTGTTCTTACATCTATTTGATAAATGGGGAAACTGGTATAGAAATGGCAAGTAACTTGTCTAGTAAGTGGTAGCTACTAAGTGATAGCACTAGGTTTACAAGCCTAGACAGCCTGGCTCCAGAAATCCTCCCTTCAGCTTCTTCGCTTGAGCAGCTCTCTACTTTATCTTTCTTGTCCCCTTCATTGCCCAACTTCTTTTTTTTTTTCTGTACCCGGGCCTCTCACTGTTGTGGCCTCTCCCGTTGCGGAGCACAGGCTCCGGACGCGCAGGCCCAGCGGCCATGACTCATGTGCCCAGCCGCTCTGCGGCATGTGGAATCTTCCCGGAGTGGGGCACGAACCCGTGTCCCCTGCATCGGCAGGCGGACTCTCAACCGCTGCGCCACCAGGAAAGCCCCATTGCCCAACTTCTTGAAGGAACTCCCTGAACTCTCCATTTTTTCTTGTGTTTATTCATTCCCTCCATAACCCCTTACAGAATGGCCTCCACCAGCATATCTTTACTGCTGTCTTGATAGTAAATCTAATGGCTTTTTCTTAACCCCACTCTCTTCCATTTGTGTGGCTTTTGACAGTGATGACTCCCTGAAATTCTCTTGACTTTGTAAACAAGTTCTACCCCTGCTTCACTGGCTATTCTGCTTTTCAGATTCCTCTTTGTCTTCTGGCCATCTAACAAGCCCCCTAAGGTCTCTGTTTCATCCCCAGAGATCTCACACATCCCCATCACGTCAACCAATTCTCTCCATGCAGATAGTTGCCAAATTTACATCTCTAGCCCTGATTTGCTCCTAAGCTCTAGACCCAACTTTGCAACTTCATAAAAGCAGCAGCATCCCAACTGAAAATAGTCTCCTCCCATCTTTCACTTCAGATCAATTCAACGCTTACTTATTTAACAAATAATGTTGAACTCCTGTGTGTCAGGCACTGTTGTCGGTACTGTAGATACAGCAGTGAATAAATTGTCAGTACTGGAGATATGGCAGTGAATAAAACATAGGAAATCCCTGCCTTCTTTGGGGTTATATTTAGGGAGTGAGATGAGGCGAGATAGACCATTAGCTAAGTAAATTATATAGTATATTAGACAGTGCTATAAAGAAAAATAAATCAGGGGTGGGGAGAGCTGGGGCAGGAAGTTGCCATTTTGAATATGACTGTCAGGAAATATTGCACTGAGTACATGATATTTGAGCCAGGAATGATGGAGGCAAGGGAGCAAGCCTTTCAGATAATTATAATATAATCTGGGACCTGTAAAGATCTGGATATATCCATGGGAGCACAGAAGAGAAGGCTTCCTGGAGGAGGTGATACATGCAATGATTCTCAAATGTCAAGTAGTTAAACACAGTGAGACTTTAGGAGAGGAAAGAGCAGTGCAGGCAGATGGCACAGCGTGAGCAAAAGGGCAGAGGTGAGAAACAGCATGGTATGTGGAGACAGGGAGGCCAGACTGCAGAGGGCCACATATGTCCTATTAAGGAACTTGAATGTTATCCTGTAGGTGATGCCAGTGATGTCCAGGTAAAGGAGACTTTGAAGGGTTTTAGGTAGAGAAAAGACATAATCAGATCTGCATATTTGTACATGAGTGCAGCCTAAGAGACGAATTTGAGAGGGACCAGGATTGGATGCAGAGAGCAAGTTACGGGCCATTACAGCAGACCAGGTAAGAGATGCCGAAGACTTGGATTAAACAAGGGCAGTGAGAGTTGAATGGAGAAAGGGAGATAAATTCAAGCATTGCTTATGGGGCAAATTCACAAGATGCAGTAACAACAGCTTTGGCAGTCTAGGAGAAGGCAGAGGAAGAGTGAAAGATGACCCTCACTCTGTCCTGGAAGACAGGGTGAGCAGCGGGCCAATGCCTGCAGCAGAGACGGGGGAAAGGGCCAAGTTTACGGTGGATGTGGTGAGTTTGGTTTGGGCTATGTGGAATTTGAAGTGATTTTGGCATCCCATTCAAAGTAGTCATAATGGTCATAGAGTGATTCCAATAGTGCCGTTCTTGGAACTTATCAGGAACTATTTGAAAACTATTATGAAAGCCAATTTATCAGCTACATAAACCAGTCATGCATTTTACAGGCAAAACTCTTTTTGCAAAAATAAAAAAGCCATGACCTTGGAATGCACATTAATAGCTATTTTTCATAAAAGAAACAAAAATGATATGATACTTTTCAAAAAGAAACCTACTCCCTTTTCACTAGGCTTAAGTCCCTATTTGCTACACTTAAGTCATAATGAATTTTGGCTGCTTCCAAAATCAAACCCTCCATTAATCATGTAGTCCTGGGGCCCCTGGGCCTATGGAAAAGAACATGCCTCAGACCTGAGGGATTTCCAATAGAGCAGTGGCCAAAGTCACAGCAATGGATGGAATGAGTGTGTAGCCTCCCAAGGTCACCATGCCCATTAGCTACACTCACCAAGTGCCTTTGTTTTTGTTTTTGTTTTACATCTTTATTGGAGTATAATTGCTTTACAATGCTGTGTAGTTTCTGTTGTATAACAAAGTGAGTCAGCTATATGTGTGTGTCTGTATATATATATCTCCACATATCCCCTCCCTCTTGAGCCTCCCTCCCACCCTCCCAATCTCACGCCTCTAGGTGGTCACAAAGCACCGAGCTGATCTCCCTGTGCTATGCAGCTGCTTTCCACTAGCTATTTATTTTACATTTGGTAGTGTATATATGCCACTCTAAATTCATCCCAGCTTCCCCTTCCCCCCAACCATGTCCTCAAGTCCATTCTCTACATCTGCGTCTTTATTCCTGTCCTGCCCCTAGGTTCATCAAAACAATTTTTTTTAGATTCCATATATATGTGTTAGCATATGGTGTTTGTTTTTCTCTTTCTGACTTACTTCACTCTGTATGGCAGACTCTAGGTCCATCCACCTCACTACAAATAACTATTTCATTTCTTTTTATGGCTGAGTAATATTCCATTGTATATGTGTGCCACATCTTCTTTATCCATTCATCTGTCAGTGGACACTTAGGTTGCTTCCATGTCCTGGCTATTGTAGCTAGCGCTGCAATGAACATTGTGGTACATGTCTCTTTTTGAATTATGGTTTTCTCAGGGTATATGCCCTGAGAAAGTAGTGGGATTGCTGGGTCATATGGTAGTTCTGTTTTTAGTTTTTAAGGAACCTCCATACTTTTTCCCATAGTGGCTGTATAAATTTACATTCCCACCAATAGTGCAAGAGGGTTCCCTTTTCTCCACACCTTCTCCAGCATTTATTGTTTGTAGTTTTGTTTTTTGTTTTTTTTTTTTTTTTCTCGGTACATGGGCATCTCACTGTTGTGGCCTCTCCCGTTGTGGAGCACAGGCTCCAAACGTGCAGGCTCAGCAGCCATGGCTTACAGGCCCAGCCGCTCCACGGCATGTGGGATCTTCCCGGAGCGGGGCACGAACCCGTGTCCCCTGCATTGGCAGGCGGACTCTCAACCACTGTGCCACCAGGGAAGCCCAAGTTTATTTTTGTGTATGGTGTTAGGAAGTGTTCTAATTTCATTTTTTTACATGTAGCTGTCCAGTTTTCCCAGCACAACTTATTGAAGAGGCTGTCTTTTCTCCATTCTTGCCATATACTCTTGCCTCCTTTGTCAAAGATAAGGTGACCATATGTGCATGGGTTTATCTCTGGGCTTTCTATCCTGCTCCATTGATCTATATTTCTGTTTTTGTGCCAGTACCATACTTTCTTGATTACTGTAGCTTTGTAGTATAGTCTGAAGTCAGGGAGCCTGATTCCTCCAGCTCTGTTTTTCTTTCTCAAGATTGCTTTCGCTATTCGGGGTCTTTTGTGTTTCCATACAAATTGTAAAATTTTTTGTTCTAGTTCTGTGAAAAATGCCATTGGTAGTCTGATAGGGATTGCATTGAATCTGTAGATTGCTTTGGGTTGTATAGTCATTTTCACAATGTTGATTCTTCCTGTCCAGGAACATAGTATATCTCTCCATCTGTTTGTATCATCTTTACTTTCTCTCATCAGTGTCTTATAGTTTTCTGCATACAGGTCTTTTGTCTCCTTAGGTAGGTTTATTCCTAGGTATTTTATTCTTGTTGCAATGGTAAATGGGAGTGTTTCCTTAATTTCTCTTTCAGATTTTTCATCATTAGTGTATAGGAATGCAAGAGATTTCTGTGCTTTAATTTTGTATCCTGCTACTCTACCAAATTCATTGATTGGCTCTAGTAGCTTTCTGGTAGCATCTTTAGGATTCTCTATGTATAGTATCATGTCATCTGCAAACTTGAGAGCTTTACTTCTTCTTTTCTGATTTGGATTTCTTTTGTTTCTTTTTCTTCTCTGACTGCTGTGGCTAAAACTTCCAAAACGTTGTTGAATAATAGTGGTGAGAGTGGACACCCTTGCCTTGTTCCTGATCTTAGAGGAAATGCTTTCTGTTTTTCACCATTGAGAATGCTGTTGGCTGTGGGTTTGTCATATATGGCCTTTATTATGTTGAGTTAGGTTCCCTCTATGCCCACTTTCTGGAGAGTTTTTCTCATAAATGGGTGTTGAATTTTGTTGAAAGCTTTTTCTGCATCTGTTGAGATGATCATATGGTTTTTATCCTTCTATTTGTTAACATGGTGTATCACATTGATTGATTTGCATATATTGAAGAATCCTTGCATTCCTGGAATAAACCCCACCTGATCATCATGTACGATCCTTCTAATGTGCTGTTGTTGGATTCTGTTTGCTAGGATTTTGTTGAGGATTTTTGCATCTATGTTCATCAGTGATATTGGCCTGTAGTTTTCTTTTTTGTGACATCTTTGGTTTTGGTATCAGGGTGATGGTGGCCTCGTAGAATGAATTTGGGAGTGTTCCTCCCTCTGCTATATTTTGGAAGAGTTTGAGAAGGATGGGTGTTAGCTCTTCTCTAAATGTTTGATAGAATTCACCTGTGAAGCCATCTGGTCCTGAGCTTTTGTTTGTTGCAAGATTTTTAATCACAGTTTCAATTTCAGTGCTTGTGATTGGTCTGTTCATATTTTCTGTTTCTTCCTGGTTCAGTCTTGGAAGGTTGTACTTTTCTAAGAATTTCTCCATTTCTTCCAGGTTGTCCATTTTATTGACATGTAGTTGCTTGTAGTAGTCTCTCATTATCCTTTGTATATCTGATGCCTTTGTTTTGATGTGATGATTAAGAAGTCTATTTTATTTCTCTCTTCCAGAGAATCCTCCAAGACAAGGGTAGCTTTCCTTCTTTCTCTTTCAAGACAGGAACAAGAGTGCAACTTTATTGTATTACCTCTGTTTTCAGAAAATCTGGGACCAAACTAAGCTTTGTGATTTTCCCACAAAACTGACCTCTAGACCCTGGGCCCGAGTCACTGCTCACATAGCTCTGGACAGGAAAATGGAGAAAAAACATGAATGTAAAGACTCTGTAGACAAAGTAATTGAATAGAATGCCAAGCTAGCCAGTCCTGAAAAGGACAGTGTTATAACAAGCCAAACTCCCCGGGCAACATGCCACAGATGGCCCGGTGTTTAGGACAGGAGGGCAAGTACAATTTTACACTTATTGGGAATACTTGTCCTCCAGTCCCACAGAGGAAACCAAAGGCCAGCAGAGCCCGATCACTGTAAATAAAATGAAGAACAGGGTTGAAGCAACACAGAAAATGAATGCCTGGTGACTGAATAATTGTCACAACCCTTTGACTCGGGGCACAAAACTGCCTCCAGTGTGACCATTTCATCAACCCAGCAGGCAGATTGGTTCTCACTTAACCTGAACTTGTATGATTTTACCCCACTCAAACAACACTTATTCCCTTTTGTACAGTAAGAAGTGGCTATAGAATTATCTGGGAGCTACTCCTTGGCCCAGCTACAACTAGCATGGGTAACGAAATGGTAACTTAAGTCTCTAACTTTATGCATCAAGTCAATTCCTCTTACTTAGTTTCTGCCAAGCATTATTCACTGCAGTTTTTCCCAGCGGTTATCAAGGGCATGGAGGCAAGAGAAAAGGTTCTTGCAGCTGTGGGCTCACCTCCTCTCCAGGCAATCCAGCCTGCCCCTCCCTTCAGGCTGGGGCTGCCTAGCATCGGGAGTACTGTGGGGGGCAGCAGGAGGCAGCAGTCAGTTTCTCCATGTCCCTGTGTGAAGGATTCTGAGACAGTTCAGTATTAACCTGGCAATACAACTCCCTTTTAGGCCATTGGTTTAAAGTCCTGCAGGGACAGTGGCACCCACTGGCACCAGCTTATCACATTGGAACAAGCTTCTAAATATTTGTGCCCCACCATGAGTCGAAGGTGCCCTCCGCCTCTTTAGGAGACTCTCCAAGACCAACACACAAGGAAGCAAAATTGGTGAGGGGGGCTTCCCTGGTGGTGCAGTGGTTGAGAGTCCACCTGCCGATGCAGGGGACACGGGTTCGTGCCCCAGTCTGGGACGATCCCACATGCCGCAGAGCGGCTAGGCCCGTGAGCCATGGCCACTGAGCCTGCGCGTCCGGAGCCTGTGCTCCGCAATGGGAGAGGCCACAGCAGTGAGAGGCCCACGTACCACAAAAAAAACCCAAAAACTGGTGAGAGGTTAAACAACCTACCTAAGATCATACAACTGCAGTGTGGCTGACAGCGTTTTGGTGCTCTCGCTGGGTGTCAGGCCTCTGAAGGAGGAGAGCCGAGTTCAGGACACTGGTCCACCAGAGACCTCCCAGCTCCACATAATATCAAATGGCAAAAGCTCTCCCAGAGATCTCATGCTCAATGCTAAGACTCAGCTCCACTTGACAACCAGCAAGCTACAGTGCTGGACACCCTATGCCAAACAACTAGCAAGACAGGAACATAAACTCACCCATTAGCAGAGAGGCTGCCTGAAATCATAATAAGGTAACAGACACCCCAAAACACACCACCGGACGCGATCCTGCCCACCAGAAAGACAACATCCAGCCTCATCCACCAGAACACAGGCACCAGTCCCCTCCACCAGGAAGCCTACACAACCCACTGAACCAACCTTAGCCACTGGGGGCAGACACCAAAAACAATGGGAACTACAAACCTGCAGCCTGTGAAAAGGAGATCCCAAACACAGTGAGTTAAGCACAATGGGAAAACAGAGAAATATGTAGCAGATGAAGGAGCAAGGTAAAAACCCATCAGACCAAACAAAGGAAGAGGAAATAGGCAGTCTACCTGAAAAAGAATTCAGAGTAATGATAGTAAAGATGCTCCAAAATCTTGGAAATAGAATGGAGAAAATACAAGAAATGTTTAACAAGGACCTAGAAGAACTAAAGAGCAAACAAACAATGATGGACAACACAATAAATGAAATTACAAATTCTCTAGAAGGAATCAATAGGAGAATAACTGAGGCAGAAGAAAGGATAAGTGACCTGGAAGACAAAATAGTGGAAATAACTACCACAGAGCAGAATAGAGAAAAAAAGAACTGAGGACAGTCTCAGAGACCTCTGGGACAATATTAAATGCACCAACATTTGAATTATAGGAATCCCAGGGGAAGAAGAGAAAAAGAAAGGATCTGAGAAAATATTTGAAGAGATTATAGTTGAAAACTTCCCTAACATGGGAAAAGATATAGTCAATCAAGTCTATGAAAGAAATAATGAGATCACTGAAGAAATCAAAGAGAAATCAAACAGTACCTAGAAAAAAATGACAAAACATGACAACCCAAAACCTATGGGATGCAGCAAAAGCCGTTCTAAGAGGGAACATTATAAAAAAAAAAATCCTACCTCAAGAAACAAGAAACATCTCAAATAAACAACCTAACCTTACACCTAAAGAAATTAGAGAAAGAAGAATAAAAACACCCCAAAGTTGGCAGAAGGAAAGAAATCATAAAGCTCAGGTCAGAAATAAATGAAAAGGAAATGAAGGAAACAGTAGCAAAGATCAATACAACTAAAAGCTGGTTCTTTGAGAAGATAAACAAAATTGATAAACAATTAGCCAGACTCATCAAGAAAAGAAGGGAGGGGCTTCCCTGGTGGCACAGTGGTTGAGAGTCCCCCTGCCGAAGCAGGGGACACAGGTTCATGCCCCGGCCCAGGAAGATCCCATATGCCGCGGGCGGCTAGGCCCGTGAGCCATGGCCGCTGAGCCTGCGCGTCTGGAGCCTGTGCTCCGCAACGGGAGAGGCCACAACAGTGAGAGGCCCGCGTACCGCAAAAAAAAAAAAAAAGAAAAGAAAAGAAGGGAGAAGACTCAAATCAATAGAATTAGAAATGAAAAAGAAGAAGTAACAACTGACACTGCAGAAATACAAAGGATCATGAGAGATTCCTACAAACAACTATATGCCAATAAAATGGACAACCTGGAAGAAATGGAGAAATTCTTAGAAAAGTACAACCTTCCAAGACTGAACCAGGAAGAAACAGAAAATATGAACAGACCAATCACAAGCACTGAAATTGAAACTGTGATTAAAAATCTCCCAACAAAAGCCCAGGACCAGATGGCATCACAGGTGAATTCTATCAAACATTTAGAGAAGAGCTAACACCCATCCTTCTCAAACTCTTCCAAAATATAGCAGAGGGAGGAACACTCGCAAATTCATTCTACAAGACCACCATCACCCTGATACCAAAACCAGACAAATAAGTCACAAAAAAAAGAAAACTACAGGCCAATATCACTGATGAACATAGATGCAAAAATCCTCAACAAAATCATAGCAAACAGAATCCAACAGCACATTAAAACGATCATACACCATGATCAAGTGGGGTATATCCCAGTAATGCAAGGATTCTTCAATATATGCAATCAGTCAATGTAATATACCATATTAACAAATAGAATGATAAAAACCATATGATAATCTCAACAGATGCAGAAAAAGCTTTCAATAAAATTCAACACCCATTTATGAGAAAAACTCTCCAGAATGTGGGCATAGGGGGAACCTACCTCAACATAATAAAGGCCATATATGACAAACCCACAGCCAACATCGTTCTCAATGGTGAAAAACTGAAACCATTTCCTCTAAGATCAGGGAAAAGACAAGAGTGCCCACTCTCACCACTCTTATTCAACAATGTTTTGGAAGTTTTAGCCACAGCAATCAGAAAAGAAAAAGAAATAAAAGAAATCCAAATCAGAAAAAAAGAAGTAAAGCTCTCAAGTTTGCAGATGACATGATACTATACATAGAGAATCCTAAAGATGCTACCAGAGAGCTACTAGAGCTAATCAGTGAATTTGGTAGTGTAGCAGGATACAAAATTAAAGCAAAGAATCTCTTGCATTCCTATACACTAATGATGAAAAATCTGAAAGAGAAATTAAGGAAACACTCCCATTTACCATTGCAACAAAAAGAATAAAATACCTAGGAATAAACCTACCTAAGGAGACAAAAGACCTGTATGCAGAAAACTATAAGACACTGATGAGAGAAAGTAAAGATGATACAAACAGATGGAGAGATATACTATGTTCCTGGACAGGAAGAATCAACATTGTGAAAATGACTATACAACCCAAAGCAATCTACAGATTCAATGCAATCCCTATCAAACTACCAATGGCATTTTTCACAGAACTAGAACAAAAAATTTTACAATTTGTATGGAAACACAAAGGACTCCAAATAGCCAAAGCAATCTTGAGAAAGAAAAATGGAGCTGGAGGAATCAGGCTCCCTGACTTCAGACTATACTTCAAAGCTACAGTAACCAAGACAGTATGGTACTGGCCCAGAAACAGAAATATAGATTTATTGAACAGGATAGGAAAACCAGAGATAAACCCCCGCACATATGGTCACCTTATTTTCATAATGGAGGCAAGAATATTCAGTGGAGGAAAGACAGCCTCTTGAATAAGTTGTGTTGGGAAAACTGGAGAGCTACATTTAAAAGAAGTAAATTAGAACACTTCCTAACACCACACACAAAAATAAACTCAAAATGGATTAAAGAGTTAAAGGTAAGGCCAGACATTATAAAACTCTTAGAGGAAAACATAGGCAGAACACTCTATGACATAAATCACTGCAAGATCCTTTTTGACCCACCTCCTAGAGGAATGGAAATAAAAACAAAATTAAACAAATGGGACCTAATGAAACTTAAAAGCTTTTGCACAGCAAAGGAAACCATAAACAAGATGAAAAGACAACCCTCATAAGAGAGAAAATATTTGCAAATGAAGCAACTGACAAGGGATTAATCTCCAAAATTTACAAGCAGCTCATGCAGCTCCATATCAAAAGAACAACCCAATCCAAACATGGCCAGAGACCTAAATAGACATTTCTCCAGAGAAGATATACAGATTGCCAACAAACACATGAAAGGATGCTCAACATCACTAATTGTTAGAGAAATGCAAATCAAAACTACGAGGTATCACCTCACACCAGTCAAAATGGCCATTATCAAAAAATCTACAGGGGTTTCCCTGGTGGTGCAGCGGTTGGGAACCCACCTGCCAATACAGGGGACACGGGTTCGAGCCCTGGGCATGGGAGATCCCACATGCCACAGAGCAACTAAGCCCGTGTTCCACAACTACTGAGCCTGCACTCTAGAGCCCATGAGCCACAGCTACTGAAGCCTGCATGCCTAGAGCCCATGCTCCGCAACAAGAGAAGACACCGCAATGAGAAGCCCGCGCAGCACAACAAAGAGCAGCCCCCGCTCACCGCAACTAGAGAAAGCCCTAGCGCAGCAACAAAGACCCAGCACAGCCAAAAATAAAGAAAGAAATAAATAGATTTATTTTTTAAAAAAATCTACAAACAATACGTGCTGGAGAGGGGGTGTGGAGAAAAGGGAACCCTCTTGCAGTGTTGGTGGGAATGTAAATTGATACAGCCACTATGGAGAACTGTATGGAGGTTCCTTAAAAAACTAAAAATAGAACTATCGTACGACCTAGCAATCCCACTACTGGGCATATACCCTGAGAAAACCATAATTCAAAAAGAGTCATGTACCACAATGTTCATTACAACTCTATTTACAATAGCTAGGACATGGAAGCAACCTAAATGCCCATCAACAGATGAATGGATAAAGAAGATGTGGCACATATATACAATGGAATATTACTGAGCCATAAAAAGAAACGAAATTTAGTCATTTGTAGTGAGGTGGATGGACCTAGAGTCTGTCACACAGAGTGAAGTAAGTCAGAAAGAGAAAAACAAATACCATATGCTAACACATATATGTGGAATCTAAAAACTACGGTCCCGATGAACCTAGCGGCAGGACAGGAATAAAGACGCAGACATAAAGAATGGACTTGAGGACACGGAGAGGGGGAAGGGTAAGTGGGACGAAGTGAGAGAGTGGCATGGACATATATACACTACCAAATGTAAAATAGATAGCTAGTGGGAAGCAACCGCATAGCACAGGGAGGTCAGCTCAGTGCTTTGTGACCACCTAGAAGTGTGGGATAAGGAGAGTGGGAGGGAGACGCAAGATGGAGGAGATATGGGGATATATGTATATGTATAGCTGATTCACTTTGTTATAAAGCAGAAACTAACACGCCATTGTAAAGCAATTATACTCCAATAAAGATGCTAAAAAATAACTGAATAAATAAATAATAAAATAAGCTACAAGGATATATTGTACAACACAGGAAATATGGCCAATATTTTATAATAACTAAGTGGAGTATACGCTTTAAAAATTGTGAATCATTATATTACACACATGTAACATATTTTGTTCAACTATATTTCAATAAAAATATTTAAAAAGAAAAAATAAAGTCGTAGGATATTCTATCACTTCCTAAGAGAAGAACTTCATTTCGAACAAGACTTCCCCCTCTTAGCTGATGAGCGGACAGTCTCATTTCTTTCCTTAATTATTAAATTCTCATGCAACACTGCTGAGAGTCATTCTTGGTCCCAGGAAAGGATTTATGCAGGATGCATAGCCAGGTTCTGCTGACTAAACGTCTGCCCCTAGGAGGACCCAGTCCATCTTCCCATGGCAGCTCTGGGAGCTGCTAGCCCACTGGATAGCCTGAATGCCCTCCGTTCTGGCTTCCTCCAGCATCATGTGAGGACACTTCAGAAGGCAGTGTAGCACGGTGGTCAAAAACATAGACTTTGGAGCCAGACAACTCCAAGCTCCACGCCTTACAATCTGTAGAACCCTTGGCACGTACCTTAACATCTTTAAGCCTCCACCCTCTCATGTGTAAATGGAAATAAAAATGTATTTATTTTGTGCATTAACTGAGATGACATAATTAAAGTCCTCAGCACGGTGGTCGGAATAGTGCAAGCATTCAGTAAGTATCAGCTATGATGAGGATGATGAGTAGTCCATAGCACTGGGGGAGACACATGGGCTAAGAGTAGGGCACATATCCTCCTCCTTCCCTCTGTTCAAGGTTGGGAGCAGCTAGGAGTAACAAAGCACCCAGAATGGCAAGTTTGCTAAACTAAGCAATTAGACTTCCAGGCTGGACTTAAAGTTGATGGGAGAACAACACAGTAGAGACTATGTATGCCAGCCCACGGCACAACTTGCACATTGAAGTGTTTTCCCAAAGGTGACCATTATCTCCTGTGTTATCAGTTTCTATGTCTGTCTTCTAAATGCTGGATTGGCCAATGACTAGAATTTAAACAACTTTCTTTTTTGAGTAGAACTTCTACTACTTTGATTTCCTAGGAAATCAGTATAACCTTTAACCTTACCTCCCTTTGCCCTCCTTTCCACCTGATACCTCCTTCCAAGTATGTCAGATTTCAACCACCACCTTTTCTTAACAAACCTTAGAGACGCGATACTTCCTGAAAAAGTGGTTTTTGCAATCGAATGCCTCTAGGTAGTTCATTACAATTGCACCATTCCAGCTAATTGTTGCCTCATTGCACCATTCCAGCTAATTGATGCCTCTTTGTGGGTCTCATAAATGCTTCTTTGAGCTTTTTGCTTCCAGTTGGACCAGCTATGGCTTAATTTAACTTGTTCTGGTATTGCTTTTTTATTTTTGATTTGTTCTCATTTAATCCCGAAACGGCACAGCATAGAACTTTTTGACCTGAATTCCCCTCTGAACTTCCCATTTTGCCCAAGTTGACTGTGATAGTAAGTGGTGGGCATCTCTCCAGCTTTTGAAACATTCATTCAGCCTCTTCTTTTCTTGTGCATCTCTTCTGCTTTGCCAGGTCAAGCTGGGAACTGCCTGACTTGAGGGAAGGGAGAGTAAAAGCCATCAGTGACTCAGATGGGGTGAGCTACCCTTGGTACGGGAACACCACAGAAACTGTGACCCTGGTTGGCCCCACCAACAAGATCTCCAGGTTCTCCGTCAGCATGAATGACAATTTCTACCCCAGTGTGACATGGGCAGTGCCAGTGAGTGACAGCAATGTGCCACTGCTCACGAGGATCAAGAGGGACCAAAGTTTCACTACCTGGCTGGTGGCCATGAACACCACCACGAAAGAGAAGATCATTCTGCAGACAATCAAGTGGAGGATGAGGGTGGACATTGAGGTGGACCCTCTTCAGCTCTTGGGGCAACGGGCCCGGCTGGTGGGCAGGACTCAGCAGGAGCAGCCCCGGATCCTGAGCCGGATGGAACCTATCCCCCCCAACGCACTAGTGAAACCCAATGCCAACGATGCCCAGGTCCTCATGTGGAGGCCCAAGCGGGGGCCACCTCTGGTTGTGATCCCTCCTAAGTAGAAGCAGACTGGCCTGACTGTGTGTGGAGCACACGCCACTGAGACACACAGTGAGGTTGCCAGGGGTGGCAGGAGCCAAACTGAGTTTCTGAGCCAAAGCAGACCTCGTGGTTTGCCAGCCTTTGCAGCCACTTGTGAAGAGTAGAGCTGCTCCTTGGGTGGTAGAACCATAATCCTTAGGGAAAATCCCTTCCTTTTAGGAATAAAGAAATCACTGATTTGACAGACTTGCTGTGATTACCATGCAAGTAGCCATATTTTGGAGCTGACCAGGATGATCCTTTGAACTATTGACCATTTCTTTCCTGTGAGATGCAGGGGACGGAAACAAAATTAAACAGTGCCTGTGGCAAATGCTGCTTCCCAACCAATTAGAAGTGGGAGTGAAAACATCCACACCAGGTGTTTGTAAGACATACAGTTCCACTGCCCAACTGGAGGGTGCTGGGGAAAGGGTTGGAAGGAAAGTCAGGTGGTGAAGAGAATGGGCAATGGAAGGAGGAGGGAATAATTTGTTATTGCAAAATAATACCTGTGCATGTCTTAGTTAATCATCAACACACTCACTGGAATGAAAGAAACGCTAAGAAAACTGGAGACGTGATATTGGTTCCATTCTGAGGGAGAGCCTCCTAGGAACTGTCCAAGTTGCTGACCGTAGTTCTAACTGATGGTGACTCTCAATGGTTCCATCTACCCACCTCTTTCCAAAAACTGCTTATTTAAAGTATCCTCAATCACAGTATTTGGATAGATAGTTCTGTATTCTGCAATAGCTGTGATATTTGGGGCCTTCACCAAGTTTTTAGTGAAACCCGAATTGTGATCTTGTTTACAGCTGCTTATTCTGTTCCCATTACCAGCCCTAAATTTACAAAAAGATAATTGTTTATAAGCCATGAACCCATGTAGAGTTTCAAGAACATTTCTACAAGAATAGTATTTTTACTGTTACACGTTCACACATGCAAGCACACATGCCAGGATATATATAGCATAATTACTAGCAGATTTGCCAGCTGTACCTGCATGTGTGCTTATAGGCTTTACGCATACCCAGTACATATACTGTGTACCTATATATGTTTATTTTAGCTCAGCCTCACAGAAGCTCAACTCTAACTGCTTGAGCATTTGTGAGAAAGTGCTTCATACGTCTTAACTTCAGACTCTTAATGAAAATCTGAGTTACTCACAGTAAGCAAACCTGTATTGCTGAGATCTCTAGTCAGGCCAATATAAACTTTTAAAAGTATCCAGTCTTTACCATATGGATCACCACAGAAAGAGCTTTTAAATCACTACAAAAAGAGCTTTTCCTGTTATTCTCCATAGTGCTGATTTTGATTGATAGATAGATGATAGATAGATAGATAGATAGATAGACAGATGATAGATAGATCCTTGTTCAAACCCCCCCCCATGCAAAATAATTATAAAACTCTCATAATATCATCGTGGATTTTATGGGTGGATACTGCCAGCCTAATTTCAGAGATGAGAGAGTTACGATTCAACACAATTATTACAATCCCATGGTTGGCTCCAGTGACCTGTCTTTTATCAGAGTTTGAAAATGGAGAAGAAAAAACAGGAGGACTTGTTTATTACTTTTATTAAAAACGCAATTTAGTCTAATTTATTTCAGGTCACTTCAGGTCCCAGGAGATGGTGCTTATTTACGTGAGAGGGTTAACAAATCCACTCCAAATTATGTAGTGTTAATCTCACACCCCAACCACCAGCTACTCTCTTATAGATCAGTTATTGATGGCAAGCTGAGCTATTTATAATACCACGTTAATGACACATCGGTGACTCACAGAAGACCTGGAGACATTCCATTTAGAAATAATTCAGCTATTACATTTGGATTCCTCTGTCGCTTCCCATGTTATGCCTCCTTGTTTTATGGGAGAGGTAGTCCCAGAGAGCTCCATGGTTTAAATATAAAACTGCTTAATTTCCACACTGATGTCAGAAACAGGACTCTCTCCCTGTGAATGCATTAGATGCTACCCTTGTGGAATTCTGGAGTGTGGATACTTATCCTGGAATCCAATCCCTGTTGGCCCTACTTTAAGAAAACCTGATATTTAAAAATCTAAAATTGTAACAAACAGAAGGTTAATGAGGAAGTATTTTTTTTTTTTTTTTTTTTGCAGTACGCGGGCTTCTCACTGTTGTGGCCTCTCCCATTGCGGAGCACAGGCTCCGGACGCGCAGGCTCAGCGGCCATGGCTCACGGGCCCAGCCGCTCCGCGGCATGTGGGATCTTCCCAGACCGGGGCACGAACCCGCGTCCCCTGCATCGGCAGGCGGACTCTCAACCACTGCGCCACCAGGGAAGCCCGTGAGGAAGTATTTTTTACATTGCAAAATACTACACAAGATTTCTGCCCGTTAAAATAAGACATTACTTACACAATTATGTTTATAGCATAACTTTTATCGTATTTATAAAGCAAGGTGCTACATACTTAGTTAGACTTGTTCCTACTGAAAACTCACACTTTTCAGAGTTTTAAAAGAAATGACCTCCCACAAGTTTTCTGGAAAATTATGTAACAACAAAAATGAGAAAAGTAGATGGGAAAGTGCTTATGAAAGTTAAAGGCACTGTGCAAATATACATTATGATTATTGTCAGTGATACCGTTGCGAACTCCATAGTTGGGTCTCTCAATTCTGAAATCAGCCTGGCAGAATGCTCTATTGCCCTGCAGCCTATTATTTTAAAGTTATAGTTGCTGTACAAGGAAATGATCCCTTTTCTTTCTGTCATCCTTAGATCATTACTTTTCAGCTAATCAGGATATTGCTGAATGAAACTCTCCAACAAGAGAGAATTCACCTTGAAATCTCTGTTGGGGTCACCCCCATCCTCCCATGAGGGCTTTCTTCCCCTGACAGTCCCTGGGTCTGATGCCAGACACCGTCAGCTTAAAGGGGCTCCTGTGGTGCCTTGATTAGGTTTTAGTTGGGTGGTCTTAGTACTATATTTGGATTCTAAACACATATACACACAACAGTTGGCACAAGAGTTTTTAATTCCTGTGTGGAAAAGAGCATTTCATTAGGTCATAGATTCTTTAGTCACCTTTGAGATTTTTTATTCCATGATCTCAAGGAAATTGAGGTCGAGCTATATTAGCTCATCTATTCAGGGTCACATCATTCAAGGGGTCATAATTAGCAGCAGAGCCAAGAGAAGACCCTAGGTCTCCCATATCTCAGATCACAGCATGGTCACACTTACCTAAGACCCACAGTTTTCCCCTTGTCTCCAGCCAAAGCATTGTCACCAACCTTGAGCCATTCACCCTTTTAGCACTAGAGACAATTGAATCCATCCTTTAAAGAATAGGGGGCAATCCTTGTCACAAGTATGTTCAAAAAATGAATGTTCCTGGTTTCCTTTTACCTATGCAAGCTGTTCTGAGACTGAACTCTTAATCTGGGCCCTTTGCAGCATCCTACATTCCCAGTTCATTGCTTTGGTCCACAGCACCCAGGAAGGTTGGAGGCGAGTTCATTCTCTGCCTCCCCTTCCATGGGCCTTTTTGCAACTCTTCCCTGGTGCTAGGAATATCTCACAGGTCAAAATCATGTTCTCAGCAGTAGTTCTGAGCAGTAAAATAAAAGAACTACAATTTATGGAGTATTTTACAAAAGGCTTCCACATGCATTTTCTCATCCCCGGACAGTCTTATGAGTGTAATATTGTTGTTGATATTGCTATTATTATCCCTTTTTTACAGACAATAAATTGAGATCCAAAGGAGTTAAGTGACTTATCCATAGGCACACAAATAGAAAATGTCATGAGTTAGGATTCAAACTGAGCCACTTGGCTCCAAATCCCATGCTATTACACTATACCGTGGTACCTCCCGCGTTGTTCCCTGCCTAGAGAGCACAAAAGAGAACGAAGGAAAGGAGAAAGCAAGTCACTTGCACCCACACAGTCATGTAGTCCCTACCAGTCTACTAAGTGGACATATTAAAATAAGAGAAGTAATACTGTTTTCTTATGCAGAAAACTGTGTAATCCCCAGGGAGATCTGCCCAGAAGAAAGCCTGTCGGGGGCTGCAGTGTGGGAGTTGGCTGTCACTCGGCATCTCTTAACACAGTACTGGTAATTAGTGGAGTAGGAAATCTGCTCTCCTGGTCTGAGAATCCCTGAAACACCATGAGCACAAAAGGAGGAGGAAAGCATGCATCCCACAGCTGAGGTCCCAGCTGAGCAAGGCCCTGCCACCCGCCATCCCTCGGTGTGTCAGGAGCAGCATGTAGGGCAGAGGTATTGGAAACAATGGCTTTCCAAGCTCCGGTTGGCACCTTGAACGTTCTTGCTAGAACTGAGGGCACAATTAAACATTGCCAGAGCCAGCTCCCGACTGAGTTGCAAAGAAAGATGTAAACACACACACACACACACAGACCCGCTACACTCACACATGCTTCAAGCTGAAAAGAAAATTAATTAAAACCCCAATGAATGCCCAAACTCTATAATTAAGCCTAAAAGATCCTTAGATAGAAAGGGAGTGGAGTAAGCAAGCTCAGTGCCCAGAGATATTTTTACCCCAGAGTCTTACTGCCGTTAATTTCTTCTGAGATCTTGAGTACATCTGGTTCCAGTTTCCCTGGTAGGACATCTGCCTATGGAAGGCCTTCAGAAGAGTTGCCAGCTCAGTGGCCAGAGGACAGCCAAGGTTGTTTGGCCATCCTTAAACACTCTTATAGGAATGCCTCTAGGGAGACGGACTGCAGTTGCTCTCCTTGGTCAGCCATGCTCCCTCCCATGGTGGATCCCATCACTAACTAACCTCAGTCCTCCTAATAATTCTTTTGAGGTCTGCAGTGCTTTACAGTTTACAAAGGGTTTTTACCTTCCTTTGTGTGGAGTAAAAAACATCTCTAATCAAGACAAAAAATCTTAGTATTGGTCTAATCTTTCTCTTCTTATTGTTATTAATGACAATAACTCCCATTTGATCAGTATTTTGCAGTTTGCATAGCACAGACACAAAAATATTGTCATTTGATTCTCAACAATCTTATAAGGTCTGCTTTATATCCCCACTTTACTGACGAGGGATTTGAAAGTCAAGTGACCTGTCCAAGGTCACACTAATAGTGGTGCTCTTAAGATTTGAATTTCAGTCTTCTGGCACCACACTTTTACTCCAGTCTCACAGAGCATTTTCTCCCTAGTTAAACGCAGGCATCCTTCTCTGCCTGTCCAGCCACTGCTAGTCCTCAGGCAGGGCTGACTGACTAGCAGAGGGAGCCTTTGCAGGGTCACCCTAATGGATCTCTGGATGCACTTTGTCCAGACAGAATAAGCTGTCCTGAAGAGTCTGGGTTCAGCTGTCTCAGGGTCTGTGCCCTCAGGTGATTTCTCTCCTCTTCCACCTTGGAAGAGTACTCTGAGTCAGGAGGCCAGAGCCCAAGACCTCAGCATGACTTGAGTTTTCTAAACGCAGCTGATGAACTAGACCTCTAGCAAATCACGTAATTCATCTCAGCCTCAGTTTTCTCCTTTGTTAACTGAGCCACTAATACCGCCCAGCCAACATCATAGTCAGGAAGACACAGCAGGATAATGTCTGGAAACACTCCACAATGTCTAAAGTGCTGCCTGATGTAAGGTTTTGTCACTTCAGTAGAATCATGGGGCCCAGGGTTAGTTGCAGGTCCTCAAGTGCCATTGAACTGGACGCCCAAGACCATCTCAGGGAAACCCACTGTCCCTGCCAAGGGAGACATGGCCTTGGGGGAAGGTGGGGTTTTTGAGCTCCCCCTGCCCCCAGACACCTTGATGGAGAGAACTGGACCCTGGCAGTCAAGAAAAGAAAGGAGACCGCTGCATAGCCCTGTAGAAAGCAGCTTTGGGCAGAATTTAGAGCTGGAATTCCAAGAGTTCCTTTCCTTCTGGAAAGGAAAAGAGGTTGATCAGATCTGGGCTGGACTTGAAATCCCAGCACAATTTGCCTAGTTTAAGTCTCCTGGAGAAGCCAGCCAGGGACAGCTATGTTTTTCCTGTCACTGGCTCAGGCAAGGGATACAGAGGGAAAAATTATTAGCATTATATGTATATATAATTTCATGTGGGTCTCCACTGGCCTGTCTGTCCGTGGACGGTTTTTGATGCCCCAGATCTTGGCTGGGACGCCACAGTTTGTAGGTAACATTACAGATTTGGTCACGTGGGTGCACATAAAAGGAGGAAATACTTTTTCCAACGCTGCCTCCACCCCTAAGCTGTCTCACCACCGTGGAGGCATATTTGGCTGTGGCCCCTCTCTCTGCCGGCCTTGCCTGCTATAGCCCTATTCCACATGGCTCCATCTGGACCAGCCACATAGCCTGCTTCAGGGCTACTTCCCAAGGCTCCCTGCCCCAAACCCCAATCTGTGCCTCACTGCCAGGTGGGCCCCACCACAGACTTTCTGGGGAGAAAGGTAATTTTGCCCAGCTGGAGAGTGGTCCTGACAAGAGCCTACTATCTCTTCTCACCAAGGCAAATGTGAAAACAGGCCTTTGGGTAGCAGGCCACGTGGCCTTGCAAAGGAGGCTCTTCTCTGCCTCAGGGCTCCTATTTGTCCTTCACTAACCCAGAAAACGTGGCCTGACCCTTAAAACAGCTGAATGCTGGGTCAGAAATGCCCGGGAGAAGGGAATATAGACATTCGAATTACAGCAGTGAGGGGACAAGGCCGAGACACAGAGCGGCCGCAGCCCAGCTGCACTCAAACCTCCCCGGAGACTGTGAGGGGCTCTGAGAGTGGTGCACGTGAAGCGTTTGAATGGAGAGATGGCTGAGTTTGGGGCTGACCTCATTCTGGCTGAGACCCAGCATCACTAGCAGCAGGGAGGAGACAGCAGGGAGGACGGAATGCTTTGCTTCAGGCCAGACCCGGGACTAGCGTAAACCAACCAAGGTGCCTGGGCTGGAAAATCTAAGAAGGTGCTCACTCCTGTTTGCAAGCTCTGATTCTGTATCTGCTGAGAGGGAGCCCCCTTCAGTGTCTGCCCTCGGCACCTGGCTTGCCTCACCCCAGCCCCAGCCCTGCTTTGTGCCATCTTCTATGCACTGTTCTCTTCACAAGAAGAGCAGATATGGGAGGGTGTTGTGAGACCCCTCCGGATACTCACTCTTACAAGTATTTGTAGGGGGTGTCTACTATGTTCCAGGCTAAACAGAGTCAGCAGGTAGACAATGCTCACAGGAAACTTTGGAAGCCACTCATTTTCCCCTCTGGAGTCACACATCACAAAAGGAATCCCAGAATCTTGGCAAGTGCTCCCTTGGTCTGCCTGTCTGGCCCAAGAGCTCAGTGAGGATGGCTAAGGTGACAAGGCAGCACTCTGTCAAGCTCTTTGAGCTCTTCTAAAGAAACGCACTGGGGAAAACCTATAGCCACATCAGTACATGCACGGCTCTGGTGGTGAAGGGAACAGCTGGTTCTCTTTCCATCTGCTCTCATCCCATCACCCCCACCCTTCAAACCAATTAGAATATTCCACACAGATGTGATCCAATGAAACGTTAATTGGAAAAATAACAGGAAGGATAATACATGCACTTCAGGCTAAGAACTATTTCAATAAACTGGGCTTTGAAAGCAAGACAGCCAATTAGATTATTTCCCACTTCATTCCCTCACGCACCAGAAACTATAGAAAGCTATTACTTCTAATTAATTAGGAAAGAAAGAAGGACTCTGCGTATGCATATCAGGTGAACAGGGACTGAGGCACTACCCCACTTACCTCTTCATGCACAGTGCGCATACACACACACACACATCAGGGACTAAAGACTCATCTACCATCTCACCTGGAGAATCTCATGGGTCTACTGAAACAGCAAGAAAAGACCTGCTCCTAGGAGCCACTCACAAAATCAAAAAAGACAAATGCCTTCTTTGGGCATGTTTATCAGAAAGGAAATGTGGCATTTCTTATGAGAGAATAAGCAACTCTAAATTCACTTGGATTCCCAACTTTCTGCATCCGAAACAGTCTTGTCTTTTCCTCTTCAGTAAAGAAGGAAGCATCTCCCAAGCCTATTTCAAATGCTCAGGAGGGTCTAGTGGACCAGGAAATCTGAGACCCCTGAGGCCTGATTTTTGAATTGACTTTATTATGCAGGTCAACTGCACTTTTCCATCTGTAAAATGGGAAGAAGACCTGTCCTCAGTGCCACAGTCACCCCTTTAAAGGTTTTAGGCTTGTGGGAGCACACTGACATAGAGCTCTGACCTTCTTGTGCCTTGCCTTGGGGAAAACTGATAGACAGAACTCAACCATGCAGTTAAAATATTTTTTGTACAAAAATTATGCTAACCCAAAGGCATCCTTACCGTGTAATTAATATAATATGAATAGTCTCAAAGCCTCTGCACACCTGTACCCACTTGGTACTCTACTCTCCCCCATCACCTACCATGTCTGTCACTCTGTGCCATGCGCAACATCAAGGGCTGGCAGAGCCTAGCGCAATCAGTGCCTCTGACCAACCGCAGGAAGAGGAACTCGCATTCATTGACACTAGAGCATGGTAGCTATTCCAGAGCACAAGGTGTAGGGCGGGACAGTTTCTAGAATGGCTTCTAGGCTACTAACTCCCCACTTGCATGTATAACGGGGTTGTCTGCAAACTTCAAACAATTGGAACAAGTTTATTTGACCATCTCTATAAGAACTTGGAATTTGGCTTCTTTCTGAAACTGAAACCATGCATAAAATTTGAAAATGCAACAGTGTTCATTTAGAATCATAAGAACTAGTTATGCCATTATAGCAGTACATCCCTGTAAGCAAACCCAGCATGTCAATACTCCAACGAAACAAAGCATACAAAATTGATCAGGGAAGAAAGAGGAAGATGTCCGATGCTTGGATTTACCTCAGAGCAACTCCTTTCATACGTTCAAAAATACCCTTTTTATTTTAAAACTTCAGTTCACCACTTCTTCGTTAGGACCACCACTATTACATGAAGCAATATATACAAGTACCCCAAAAAATAGTGGCAAAATTTTTTCTTTTTTTAAAGAAAAACTGATTGACAACTTCAAGTTGAATAATACAGGCATACTCAAAAAGTTTTAGCACAGTTGAAATATGTGCCCATGCACAGGTATACTGGGTGAGCCATAGGGTTCTGGTGAATCAGCGATTCTTGCAAATTACCTTGTGCTTTTAGATGCTGAGAACCAAGGCCATGGAGGGTCTGGAATTCCCACCCATTTCTATAGATCCTTTTGTGCCTTGCTGATGGGTTACCCCTATAAACAATCTAGAATCCCTTAATATTATTTTAGTTTTTAATCATTTTTTAAAGAACCACATAAATGCTATAGACCATCTTGACAGAGCAATGCATATGTAAATAAGTACCCATAATTTTGCATAAAAATCTCAGGGTCGTTGTCCCCTTGCAATCTATTTATGGAACCCAGATTATGAACATCTGCTTTTAAGGAATGACATTCTTTGGTCACTGTCTTAATGCCCATTTTATTTACATGTCTCCATGTCCACATACAGGTCACCTAGTAGGACAAGGCACACCCAGGAGCAGAACCACATGGCAGAGACTAAAGAGGACGAAATGAGCGATGGCTGGTGGCTCCAGAAGCTGAAGCCCTGGACAGCTGATTTCCCATTAAAATGGGTGCCATCCTACCTGTCTCCTCGCCATCCTCCCATCCCCTCATCCCATGACCTGTACCTCTCCCACCCCACCACGTGCCATGCAGCAGTCTCCATGGGCTAGCTGGCTGGCTGGTTGGCTCCTGGGGAGCTGTGTTAAAGTGAGAGTTGTGCCTGCTGTATCTTTTTTTTTTTTTTTTTTTTGCGGTACGCGGGCCTCTCACTGTTGCGGCCTCTCCCGTTGCGGAGCACAGGCTCTGGACGCGCAGGCTCAGCGGCCATGGCTCACGGGCCCAGCCGCTCCGCGGCATGTGGGATCTTCCCGGACCGGGGCACGAACCCGTGTCCCCTGCATCGGCAGGCGTACTCTCAACCACTGCGCCACCAGGGAGGCCCATGCCTGCTGTATCTTTTTGTGTGGAAAGAGTGGGTCCATCCAGATCTCAAGTCCATGCATATCCCTCTAAGTGAAGCTGGGATGAAGTACTGGTCAGCTTGGACTTCAGATACCTAAAATGTTCCAGCATTGGTTCCCAAACCCTGCCTGCCCTGCCTACACTTTTGGGTGAAAAAGAGAGGGAGTATGTATCTCCCCTCTTTCTCCCTTCTCCACGTGGGTGGCCAGTGTTAACACTCTCTCTAGATTTCTCTGATCCTTGGAGAGCCAGCGCCAAAGCAGTCTTATTTCCCCTACATGGCCAGGCTGGGTACCTTCGGGTGACCAAGGGCAAAGTGTATGTCACTAGGATCAGTGGGGTGAGGGAAGAACCACCCTAAGAAGGCAAAAAGTGTGTGCATTATTTTATTTATTGCCTTGTTTATTGATTTATTTATGAAATATGTATTTATCATAGAGCAGAAAATCTACTCCCATCTTTGAAGCACCCAGCCCCAGAATTTGTCTTCTTGGCCCCATGGGGCACAGTGAATTATTTCTCTTTTAAATGACAGAAAACAGTGGGGGAAATTCTCTCCCTCTGCCCAAACACCTCCACCTCAAGCAGATTTGAACCAGAGGTGGGGTTAGAAACCACCAGCTAGTGAGGCTGTAAAGCCACACACATCAGCAGAGGCTTGACTGTCCAAATAGAAGCTCTCAGAAGCCCCTAACCCTACCCCCTCAGATCAGTCCTCCCCTTCTCCTTCTTCATGTGCATGATGGTGACTAGCCACTCAGCTCCAGCCTGACCATCTCAGAACCAGACTTCTCAATTGCTCTGGTGCTGTCTTCTTAACTAATGCCACATGCACATTAAAGACACCTGAGGAGCTTACGGAAAACCCAGTTCTGGTCCCCTCCCCAGCTCATTCCAGCAGAATCTCTGGGGGTAGCCTGGCCCTGGTATTTTTAAAAGGTCACGCAGAGGATTCTAACGTGAGACTAGAGTTGAGAAGCACTTCTAGTGTCTTCTCTCCTTTGCTTCTTCCCACCACCCACATCCTTCATCCTTTATTTCCCAAGCTTTCTTCAGCACCAAGAATAGGAAAAGGCCATTGAGGAATGATGAGTTCTCTTCCCATTCCTCCAGCCCTGAACCTTCCCCATCTCTGACCCTTCCCACTGAACTTTGCCCATCAGGTCAACCAACCTGAGCAGATCCCTGGAGAGCTGGAAGGCCCCTCCAGTTATACATAGAGGCTGGTGCCTGCACCCAGCCTGGGGGCTGCTCTCAGACAACTTCCAGCTTTTCTCAGAGCAGAAACCTACCCTTACCCAGATTCTTTCTCTATTTGCCCTTCCCCCAGGCTCCCAAACTCCAAAGCTGGAGACATTTATTCTCCAAATCCCAATCCAGATGGGAATGCCCGTGCCCAGTCTTTATAACCCAAGCCTTGGCCATTTCTGCAGAGCCACCTGAATTGAATGCAGGTCTACTGATAACAGAGAAAGGAGTCACATTGCCCCAAGCCAGTCCTTTCCCCAAGAATTGGACAATCCATACCCCAGATGGCTAATAAGGGACACCTCACATTTCACACTTACGAGATCTCCACTGCTGAGTGTGAGTAAATGTGTGTGTGTGTGTGTGTACACATGTGCACACACTATATACAAATCATAGAGATATACTACGTTCATAATAGACCCAAGTGAATTCTATATTGGATATATACACAGAATGTTGTAATATCTAAAAACTGTTAGACACACCACACACACACACACACACACACACACACACACACACGCACACACGCAGCCTAGGGAAACTTGTGATGTGGGAAGGATTGTTTTTGCTACCCCATCTCCCTCAAAGGTTACTCTCTTGCCCCCAAGTAACCTCCCGGGGCAACTACTATGTCAAGCACACCCTCAGCAGCCCAGCTGGTCCCTCTCCTGTATCGCATATCACCAAGCCTTGTTTCCCCATTAGTCAGAATGTCCCTGCCCTACGTCCCATCTCTCAGGGCCCTACTCTCTGATAGATGACAGACAGTTCAGTCAGTGGGTGCGAAAGAGTTGATTGTTACCCCTCCCAGGTGACATTTACGTCTTAATAGGGGCTACAGATAAATGCCTTAATCTGAAGGAGTGGCCCTCATGGTGGGAATTTCAGGCATAGTGGTGGGCCAGTAGGGGAGGTTATTTTTTATCAGAGGGGGACTTTTTACAACCCCTCAAATCATACCTCTCTCTAAAATCAAACCTTCATCAGTGTATGAGCACAGTCAAGCACACTTAACCTATATACACTTTCCATAATTTTGAGACACCTCTCTTATACCGGCCCTATGTTTAAAAATGAAAAGAAAAAAAAAAAGGAACCAGCTAAATTAATTGAAATCGCACTGGGAAATGTAGCCTATTTTTCACCGGCCGCCAGCCATCTGGCCCACCCTACCCTGTTCCATTTCCCTTCTGCTCCTTCTCTTTTCTTCTCCTACCACATCAGTTCATCGACTTGGATGTTCTCTCCGTGCTCTCCTCACCCATCTCCCCACGTGTGTTTCCTTCCTTTCCTGTTTCCCAATTGGAATTGTGCTGTTTTTCGGTGTCGTCAGGACAAAGAGCAGGTTAAAAGCATGAGCATGTGTGTATCACTCTGAAGAAAGAGAACCCAGGTATTCTGCTACAGTTTGGAGAAAAACCCAACGAAGGAAGAGATGAAAGCTGGCTCTGCAGAGTGCCTTAAAAATGACTTTAATTAGGAAATTCTGAGTTGTCAGTCTTTGGATGTTACATAAACTCAAACAGATGTTGCATTTCACTTCTCTGGGATTAAAAAAAATGTTAAATACAGTACGTATTCAACAACAACAACGTCTCTTTTCTTTTTCATTTGGTCCTTAAAGATGCAGTGCCTGGTTTTCCAAAAAGCCCAGGGAAGGTCCCAGGGACATACTGAGGGCAGATGCAGAAGTCCTACCCAGCTAGGAAAACTTGCAGGCTAAGGCAGAGCGCTGCAATCATTGTTGGTGCAGAAGGCAAGTCTCAGATGAGAAAGAAGCTGGATGACGTTGAGTAAGGAACAGAAAGGGGTCCTCATCCTTCTCCCTGATAATGCACTATCTTAGTCTGTGACTCAGTGCTGTGAAATTGGGGGAAGAAGAAATTCTAGAAACACAGAGGGCAGATCTTGCCCTTCCATCCTCTCCCCACCTCCACTCCTCCCTAGAGCACCCTTTGATCAGTTTCTGCTTTGCTTTTGCTAAATGATTTTCCTTTAGCTTAACACTTGCTACCCAAGGTCAGACTAAAACAAGATATTTGGAGAAGTCTGAGCTCCCGAAGGTGGTTAAGACTTCTGGGATATTGCCTTCTCTCCCACAGAGCTGCATTTTTTTTTTTTTTTTTGTGGTACGCGGGCCTCTCACTGCTGTGGCCTCTCCCGTTGCGGAGCACAGGCTCCGGACGCGCAGGCTCAGCGGCCATGGCTCACGGGCCCAAACTCTCCGCGGCATGTGGGATCTTACCGGACCGGGGCACAAACCCGCGTCCCCTGCATCAGCAGGTGGACTCTCAACCACTGCGCCACCAGGGAAGCCCAGAGGTGCATTTTAAAATGATTGGACCGCAGCTATGCAAGAGTGGGAAGTATAGTGGGGATGGAGCTCTTGACCTGTACTTGAATTCTGAAAACCCGACGGAGGTAGGAGGAACTGGGGACCCAGCCGATCAGGACCCCACCCATCAGAACCCCGCCCCCTGCCTCTCCCCACCGCCTCACCCCCGACCTGCTTTTCTGCTTTGGAAGCCAGTGCCCGACTGGTAAGTGCTTGGTGCCCTCTAGGTACCAGCTGTTCTCTCTACTGCACCTATTATTCAAATCTGTCATGGCTATTTTAAATAAGCGACGTGACCATTCTGTGGGATCAGCAGTTTTAAGAGGGCTGAGAGTCACTAGTTCATATTCTCTCTCTTTCCTCCTTCATTCTCTTTCTGTCTCTCTCACACTCACACACACACACACACACACACACACACACACACACACACACACACTACCACCACCACTCAAAAGAGGGAAAGCAAGAAAGGAGACCCAGATACTGAAATAGAGAGTGGTAAATAGTGGTTTCCACGTTTGGAAAATAATATTTCTCTGTCATACATGTCACGAGGTGAGGGGAATACATTTTTAAGCATATGTATTTATAATCTAAGACATCCCCAACCTTCACCAACTCAACCAAGCAACACATGCTCATTTCTATGGGAAGCAGCTTTGTAGACACATTTTAGGCAAGGAATTTCTGCATCTTCTCTATTAGAAAGTGTGATCTGAGGTACACTCTCTGGGAAAGGGCAATTTGCACTTTTTCCCCAGTTCATTTATTTTAAGAAATAAACCATGCACTGGTGGTGGCTGAACACGCCAAGTGTGAATGCATGTATATATACAGGTCTCCCCCACTATCCGATACAACCTTTCATTAACCGAAGTAGCGTAAAGCAAAGAAGCAGTTACCTCGGGACACATCTTGCTAACGGATGCACAAAACAAATTGAGACAAAGCACAGATGCTTACAGACACAAGTCAAAGCCATGGCGGCTTGGTGCTAAGATGCTGAGTGTAATTCCTGGGGAAGGAGCTTGGCAGGGCCACTGCCACTGCTCCAGATGCCTGCTGCCTCTATAAGGGCTCCTGCAAAAGAAACACTGAACTTTTGCTTTTCACCTTGTAAAGCAAAAATCTTCTTCAGATTTCTTTCCATCAGCAAAAACAGGTACTAATGTAGGTCTTTCATAAAAGTGAAGTTTCATAAAACAAACTTACAAAAAGTGGGGGATCCCTGTACAGTTCAAATGTACAGATGAGGTTTGGGGAACATAAGTGATAGTTGAGGCAAACTGAAATTATAAGTGGTATTTCTTTTTCACTTAAAAAAACCTGTAAAGTTCTATGTTAAACTCTGTAATGGTTTGGAAAAGGAAACAGGGATGTGTTTGATTTTTTAAAACCTAACTAATTATATGCACATACACTTAAAGAAGAGACTTGGGGGAGCAAAGACAGAATATTCAAACAAAAACTATGTATTTATTGCTATTTCTGTGAAAAGAACGTTACAACTGAATCAACTTGGAATACAAATATGGTCATCTTTCTTTTCTTTTTCAAATTCATTACTTGAACTTTCTTAGGTCCTGTTAGCAGAGAGCTCAGCAGTCCCTTCTTGAGGCTCCCCACCTCCCCCGCCCCATTTCTCAGGGACCCTGGATCCTGAACTCATACCAAAAAGAGTCAAAACACCAAGCAGAAAGAACAGGGTCACATTAACCCGTTCCTGCCCTGCCTTCCTCCTGCCTTCCCTGCCCACTACCTGAGGGAAGACATCCAGGATGCCCAGGACACAAGCTGTCCCCTTGATACAGCTTTGAGCACCATGCTTTGCTCAGTCACTATTCTCAAAGGATGCCAATGGAGCTGGGACTGGAGGCCCTTCCAGAATCAGTCCTACTGTGTGCTGAAATCACCTTCCTGATGAATCTCTACACCTCTGCATTGTACCCAGGCCGACGACCTGAGCCCTTTCCTCCCCGGGTCAGCGATCTCAACTCATCCTCGTCTTAGCCTGGTTCTGGGCCCCTTGAAGATCCCAACTTCCAGCCTGGGGAGGAGGAGTTGGCTTTCATTGTCTTACAGAAAGACCCAGGTTCCCTTTGCAAGTTGCTGCGTTTCTTCCACGCCCCCTCCCTGAAAGCCCACATTTGCATAAGTGAAGGAACTCATTGGATTGATCCACAGAGCAAAAAGATTTTTTATTTCAACAAACACTTACTAAGTGACCAACATGTGCCAGATAGTACATTCTAGATGCTGGGCATTCCTCAATGCACCAGACAGACAAAACTCCATCCCTCCTGGAGCTTCCATTCTGGTGGGAGGAAAGACAGACAATAGACACAATAAATAAGGAAATTGTATAGTGTGTTAGATGGTGAGAAGTACTATGGGAGGGGGTAAAAAGAGGGATCAAGAGTTCTAGAAGATCTGCCTCTGTGTGGGCTATATACAAAGAAGCAGTTGTCAATTGCACTTACTGATAACAACAACATGAATAATTATGGCCTCTCCAGGCACCCCATTTAATCTCTGCATTAACAGGCATCCTTTTCCACGTAAGGCTTGAGATCTACGCTTTATGCATTCCAAAGCAGTCTCAGGTTTATTGTCTCCTAGTTTAACCTATGAGGACTTCATGTACTGCAGCTCAGAGAAGTTAAGTGACCTTCCCAAGGTCACATGGCTACTAAGTGTCAGGGTGAGAATTCCAATGAGGCTCTCTTGACTCCATTGTGTGATTTTTCTCAATGCATTTGTAAAAAGCACAAGACATGAAGCCAGAAGATCCAAAACTGAGATCCAGCATTGTATCTTACTAGGTGTACAAAAGCTTGAAAAATTCCCTGCAAATGTAAGATAAGACTGGATTTGAAATTACATTATAAATCATAAGGCACGGTACAAATGTGAAGCTTTGGGGCAACTCTGCGGGCTGCCTCAACGTTCCACTTACCTACTATCTGTGTGATTCGTTAAGTGAATAAATAGAATTAAAAGGAGTTATTTTTATAGCACGCTGCACACAACTCCCAAAGCAGTTCTTACTAAAGTTGGACAAATTAAAACAGTATATATTTTCTGTCTGTAAACTAATTATCTGATTCAAGTAAATTCAAAGCAAGCCCACTTCAAAGGTGTTCTGTAACAGCAGGTGCAAAATCACACCAAATGTATTGAAGAAGCACTGTTACACGGGCCTTGTTAGGAAGTTCTGAGCATCAGTGTGGAGAAAAGGACACTCCTGTAACAGATCCCAGGGGTTCAGTTGTGGCTGTTAGCAACCAGTTGAATTTCTTGTCCTATTCCAGGCCTCTGCATCCTCTTTGTTAACTTCGTCACCTCAGCAGTTGGAGAATGCCCACCAGTGAACACAAAAAACTGTCACACTGGCCTACAGGCAGCTGGTACTGACCCCATTAGTTTAAGCTAGGAAATAAGACTGAATATGGCTTCTGTGAAAGCTTAGAAGATGCAAACTACAGGAGGAGAGGTGCCATGGGCTGGATATTTGTGTACCCCCCCCCAAATTCGTATGTTGAAGCCTTAATCCCCAAAGTGATGGTATTTGAACATGGGGTCTTTGGGAGGTAATTAGGTTTGGATGAGGTTGTGCGTGGGAGGAACCTCCATGATGGGTTTGGTGCCCTTAATGAAAAGATCCCAGCTTGTTCTCTCTCTTCCCCCCACCATCCCCCATCTGAAGAAAGCAGGAAGAGGGCCCTCACTAGAACCCAATCATGTTGGTACCCTGATCTTGGGTTTCCAGCCTCCAGAACTGTGAGAAATAAATGTTCGTGGTTATTTAAGCAATCCAGTTTATGGAGTTCTTGTTCCAGCAGCCCAAACTAAGACAAGAGGCATACTCTATTTTCTGAAATGGTTCTTAAATATAACTGCCCAATCCCTGTGCTTCTACAAAGGGAATGTACTTGCCCTCGGGAAAAAATTTGAAAGTTCTACAAAAATAAAGTGCACCTTTATAGAGCTGCCAAATGTTGCCTGCTTTCTTCTCCCCATGGTCAGGGTGGGAGGCTTTAGAGCAACCAGGAAAGACAGTAACCTCTTCATCCACCCTCCCAGCCTGGAGGATGTATAAAAAGTATCCTCACCCTGCTTCTGCAGCTCCTACCATCAAGATTCCAAGAGAAGTTGGATAAAACCACCCAAAAGACAGAGAAACCTTGATGAGCCCAGGTTCAAGACGAAGGAAGTGGGCAGATCTCATTTTCATGTGTAAGAATAGAGAATGAACCAAGATAGATGATAAAAGAACTTCAGGAAGAAATAAAAAGGATGTGGGGAAAGCTAAAATCATGGTGATCACAGTTTTCAAACTGAAAATTCATGTCACAGATGAGACAGAGACACAAAATAAATCAAATCTATCTGCAAAATTCTGGAATTTGCCTTTGTCTCAGCCCCACAGCCCAATCTGTGGTATAGCAATTGTTCACTCTAGTGAGATTATCTACATTGAAGATGATGGGAACCAATTATTTTCCTATCACTGAGGAAAGACAAGGAGAAATGGGCTCCAACTGAAGCTGTAGGGATCCCTAGTTAAATTTCTGAGCGAGTAAAAAATGGTACCTGGTGGAGAATTTTTCTTCTCTTCCTAACACCCCTCTCCCATCCCAAACAGACGGGTCCATCTGGCAGCAGCAAACACAGCAGACTGGAGAGTTTGTCCTGGGCAATTCTGAGTTGACTCTGACTCTTTCTTCCAAATACCAAAGTTGTAAACTGATGGCTAGAAGGACCCCCCCCAAATGCCGCCTCTTTAAGAGAGCCCACCTCCAGGACAAGCAGCCCAGTGGAAAGCAAGGCAACTTGGGATGCCCATGGCCAGGTTGCATTTTAAGGTTGTCAAGAGGTCTCAGGTCATCTGACTCTCTGGAGTGTTTAATGATATTCAAATGTCTCTTCAAGGTCAAATAAAGAGCTACCTCAGGGCTGCTGTCCATTTGTAGTGATAA
Organism: Phocoena sinus; assembly: GCF_008692025.1. Lineage (NCBI taxonomy): Eukaryota > Metazoa > Chordata > Mammalia > Artiodactyla > Phocoenidae > Phocoena > Phocoena sinus. The sequence continues at coordinate 123,324,697 of NC_045763.1, read as the reverse complement.
TTTAGACTGAGAGAGAAGTGAGCCAGCCCCCTGAGAGTTAAGGTCTCATATGCCCTCTGACTTGCAGGCTCCTCTCATTCCCAGATTCAGAGATTTCTAAGCACTTTCCATTGTATAAAACCTAGAAGTTTATAAAGTTTTGTCCCATATAATATCTCAGTTTACCCTACCAGTAACCTTGTGGGGTGTTACGAGCCCGTATTTGCATAGGAAGAAAAAAGATTCAGTGAGGCTGAAAGACAGCTAATACATGTTGAGCTGGAGGTGTAATTGGAGTTTCCTGGTCTCTGGTCTATGCAGTGCACGTTGCAAGGCTCCAGCTTGGGAGTTCAGAATGAAGAAAAAGCCCACTTATCATCGGTCGGGCCATTTTAGAGATGAGAACACTGAGGTCCAAAAAGTCATTGCATTTTTCGCTTAGCTGCAGGACTTACCCGAAACGCAGGGAAGAGGTGCCCGGATCCCCAGCACACGGCCGGTCAGGGTCTAGCCCCGGGTTCAGGGATGGAGAGGTGGCCAATCCAGGGAAAGGGTCTTCGAGAGGTGAATCAGCGGGCAGTCGCTCTCAGCCCAGGCTTCTCTCTCCCCTGTCAGGATGGGACAGGCAGGGAAAGCCACAACTTATTTCCCATGGATTTGTGCTCTCCTGGAAAGCTTCTGGTGTATCTCTTCCACCAGAGATCAACCCTCCAGGCAAAATCAGCCTCCATCACAAGAACAGACCCCAGAACTAGAATTCTCCCTCTGAACCCTGCAGCAGGGGAGGGCTGAGGGCCCTCTTGGGGGTAACAGCAAGTCACCTACTTCATGTATAGCATCAGTTCTGTGCCTGAAGCTACAGAAGCAGTGGGAGGGCCGGGGAAACCACCTGCCTTTGGATGAGAGCCCCAAACATCACTGAAGCTCACAGAGGGCCGGCCCATGCCAGAGATGGCCCGTCCACCAACTCATCCAGAGTTGGCACTCACGTACCTGCTCAGTCCAGCACTGGGTCCCGACTTCCACTCGAGCTCCTTTCTAGCTGAAGGCTCCCGGAGGACCAAGGTTGCCTCTGCTGTGGGAAGGGGAAGCAGAGGCAGCTGTGTCTGGGAGCCTGCTAAGGCCCCGCAAAGCCTGGGCTATTCCAGCCCTGAGGAAATCCCCCTCACCTGGCCCCATTCTAGGAAGGGTGATTTTAAGGGAATTCTGGTCTGCCCCACCTCTGTGAGGGAACGATGGGATTTCCCTCCAATCTCTCCCCTCGTGATTTGCTCCTGTGTCACCTTCCTATGGCACAACCCCTGTCTTTAGGGGTTGCTGGGAGGTCTCAGGGTGGACGGAACGGAGACCAGCATCACTGTAGTGATAGTGTACGCATGGCGAGGCTGGGGCGATGAGCTACTCAGTAACCGGACAGCCTGGGATCCCAAGGGCAGAAAGGCCACTGCAAAAGCAGCGGGAGGAACAGCAAGAAAGCTAACCAGGGCCCCCGGCTCTGTATTCCCTCCTCCCCCAACACCCCCGAATAAAAGATCTTCCTGCTGGTGAGTTCAGGTAGGCAGAAACCAGAAGCTGTGAACAAGGGCATTCTTATATCTCCGTTTCACACCTTTGTTGCCAAGTTACGCTAAGAAAATACTGCCTGTGGTGAGAGCAAGGAGGGGGTGGCCCAATCAGTTGAACAAACATCCGAGCAGCATCTGCCGTGTGGAGGATGGGAAGAGGGGCCGCCACTGTCTTCCTAGTCCCAATGCCCCAGTGAGATCGTGAAGATGCTGTGACCGGATCTGGCAGAGGGGCATGAGGCCTCTCTGAAAGAAATCGGTGGGGCCCCGAGTCAAGGGAGCAGGGGTTTGGAAACCGGGCGGAGGAATTTCCTAGCGATTTCTCTTGCAATGCACAACCACCCCTCAGCAGAGGTGCAAGATGGGCCCAGCCACGTCTCTTCAGTCCTCAGAAATATCCATGTCTCTCTTATTTATTCAACACACATGTAGGGCACACCTACTATGTGCTAGGCACTGTTCTAGCTCTGTCCTCAGGAGCTTACATTCTAATTGCAGGCTGGGGAGTGATAGATAATAAAGACAATTTGTAAGCAAAATATAAGCTATGTTAATAAATGCTCTGGAGGAAAATAGAGCAGGAAATGAAGATGTAGATTGATGAGGGGTTGAACATACGATGGCCAGGGAAGGTTCACTGAGAAGGGAGCGTTTAAAAATAGACTTAAAAAAAGTGGGTGGGGAAAAAAAAAAAAGCAACAGGAACAGAGCCCAGACATTGAAACCTGATAAACCTGGACACACACAGAGCCTTTTACTTCCTAGCAGAGGAGACCTGGGCAAGTCACTCAATCTCTGAGCCCTCCAGTCCTTAAAAAGTGAATGATGATACCTACTTCACGGGCTTATGGTGAGGATTAAATGAGATAATGCATAAAATGCTAGATCAGCCCCTGTCACATGGTAGGCACTTAATAAATGGCAGCTACATTAAAAAAAAAAAAAAAAAGGTGGGTGAGTCATGCAGATACCTAGGGATGGAGGCTTACCAGGAAGAGGAAACAGGCAGTGCAAAGGCCCTGTGTCTGGAGCAGGCCGGATGTGGATGCAATTGAGGAAGAGCAGAGGCCCAGTGGGGTTAGAGTGGATGAGCCTCGTCTTTTAAGACCCAGCATGCCAGGAGCTCATTCAAGAGCACTACTGAGTCTGAACTGACACTGCCCACTGGTCTTCATCAGAGGTAAGGATGTCCTGGCTGGGTGGCCAAGCTTCCCATGAAGATTCTGCAGTAGTTCCTAGGTCTTTGACAGGTGATGGAGGTGATTTCAGAACGCTGAATGGAGAAAGGAAGGAAGAAAATAAATTGAGGAGAAGCAAGTATAGGACACTTAGGGACAGAACTTTGCAAACATGTCATGCTGTTCTCTTGGTGTCTTTGCACAAGCTGTCTGTCCCCTCTACAAATGCCCTTTGCTCCCTGCCCCAACCCATGATGCAGTGCCCAGTCATTCCATCTGCCCACACTCTGTACTCTGCCCTCTGTACTCACATCAGCTGTTCTGCAGTTTGTTTGTTGTGAGCCTCTCGAGGTCAACAGCAATACCGTACACCCAGGACCTCAGAATAGATGTTTGTTGAGTGAATGGATATGAAATTCTAGGATCACAGAGCTTTCTTTAGAACCTAGTGCTCTGAGGTTATTGCAGCCAGAGGAGGGAGCCTCTACATTGGAGCAAAACACTTCCTTTTTGTAGTTCCTCTCCCACTGCATCTGTGGGAAGATGCATTAGGTCCTTGAAACAGTCCATCTGTCCTGTTCCCCATGGGCCTGAGGCTTGACACCCTTGGTGTTGGGCCAGGCCTCCCCAGAGCTGGAATCGACTGAACACAGCCCTGTCTCCATGAAGACTTGGAAAGGTGATGGAGGTGAGTGGGGAGGCAGGATGGGGTTGGGGGATCCCATCACTGCTACTAAGTGCTTATACGATAAACCCAAGCAGGAATCTACATCGGTGCCATTTTTAGGGGCCCAGCAGGAAAAAGAAAACTCTCATTGGCTTTGATTGCTTATCTTTTGCCAAAGTGAGATTTCAGCCATGGTATTTGCTACTTCAAGAGTGCAGAGCTGACTCTCAAATGCCCCTATCACAAAAGACCGTTTTGCAGGAGCCAGTAGCCAGTGGAAGTCACACTTCAGTGAGAAGAGGCAGCGGCCCAGGTGCAACCACAGCCTTCCCCCAAATGCCCGTGAAAGCGCACTCCCAAATGACATTTGTCTTTCACACCTTATGCACTCACGGCACCGCCCCTGCCTCTTGGCCATCACACAGAAGCACACCAGCTGCCACTGAAGGTGCCAGTGAGGCAGATGTATTTGTCTGGGGCACCAAGGTGTGAGAAAATGAATCCTTTGTAGAACAAATGTGTAGAATGCTTATTTATTTGTTAGACATTTCAAATCATGTTTTCTGTAAAACTGGCTCCCAGGCAAGAGGAGCTGCATAAAAAATCTTGGGGGTTGAGATGATTAAAGCACAAGTGTGAAATAAAGGAGAGCCTGAAACATGGCCCGTCAAACAGGAGGAAAAAGTCTCATCTCTTGGAAGAAGGGGCTCAGAAACTAAGAACAGGGTAAGAAGGAGACATACAGAATACCCTTGTGCCATATGTGATTTGTTTCCATGTATGTGTAATGATGTTGTTAATTCATCATATTTAAAATGTATACCTGTCCCACATCTTACAGTGATATTCTTACCATTCCTATGTATTTTCTATTCAAGAAGCATTGACACTACACTTACCCAGCTTACTAAGTGCCAAGGCTTAAACACCCTCATTTCACCTTCACGACAACCCTGCAAGGTCATGCGTGGAATGACTACTTTACAGGTTTTTAGGTGAGGAAGCTGAGGCTCACCAGCGCCAACTCACCCCAGACCACCCGATCGGGAAGTGGCAGTATTATCCTAAAATCCCAGCCATCTGGCTGCAGAGTCCCTGTCAGGCCACCTTGTCTCCTGTGTCAATCCTGAACAAAGGGATCTGGATGAAATTAGGGAAAATGTTCCAGAGAAAGGATGCCCTGTTTAATACAGACTGAGAGGCAGACGAGGAAATAGAAGCAATCTCCTCCCTCCTCTGGCCTGGACATATTTCCTGTTTTCTCACTTGCCTTTTCTAGGGTATTTGCTTCCCCTGAGTCTCAGCAATACCTTACTCTGCATTGTCTCCCAGACTGTGTGGACAAGACAGCAATTAGCTGTTCTCACCTCCTGTGAGCTCCTTAGTTTCTCCTAATGAAGCCTCCATCCACAGCCCCCCTCTCTCCTTCTCTCTCTCTCTGTCTCATACACACACACACACACACACACGCACTTCTGATCCGCTTTCAAATCTGTCAAACCAACATTCTTATACCAGAATACTGACTCTACACTAAGTTAGGCTTAATTCCAGAGACTGGAATAAACCCTTGATCCAAGTATGAATAGGAGTAGAATGAATGAACTGGATGAACAGTGAAGATCTTTGTACCCAAGGCTGTATTCTCGTGCTGGGGGACGTAATGACATAAGCATGATCTTCTTTTAGGAGCCTCAGGGAACCCCAGTGCCAGTACCCTCTGTGCTGTATACTGAGTGTTTGTGTCCTCCCAGAATCCATATGTTTATCCCAATGTTATTAAGGGCCAGGGCCTTTGGGAGGTGATTAGGTCATGAGGGTGGAGCCTCATGAATGGGATCAGTGCTCTCATAAAAGAGACTCCAGAGAGCTCCTTTGTCCCTTCCATCCTGTGAGGACACAGCAAGAAGATGGCCATCTACAAACCAGGAATCAGCCCTCATGAGACATGGAATCTGCTGACACCTTGATCTTGGACTTTCCAGCCTCCAGAACGTGAGAGACAAATACTGCTCTTAATAAGCCACCCAATCTATGGTAATTCATTATAGCAGCCCAAAAGAACTAAGATACTCTCTGAAAAATACCTATCCCCACCCCTGGTGGGCAATGCCATGAGTTCCTTTCGCAGGAGGCTTTGATGCTATTAAATGCACTTGCCCCTGAAGGGCAGCCTGGGGTGATGATGAGAGAGCCCCTTCCCCCCAACCCTGCCCAGGGCTGCTGTGTGTGACTGCAGACTGTACGCTCCACAACTCTAGGGATGCCATTTACATCATAATGGGCAGATATATTTTGGCGACAACTTTTTGGCAGATGGTGGTCAAAGGTCTAGTCCTGGTGCTGCCTGCCCCCAGTGGGACAGAACCCACTTTATGCAGACTGTCTTGCTGCCCTCGATCCCTGGAGGGGGTGCAGGCATGCTGAACCGTGTCTTCTGGGGTCTTTTCTTTCCACCAGGGCTTGTGCTTCCTGATGGCTTCAATCTGCCTCCACCCCATGACCTCCTTCTGCATCTTGACCAGGACCCGTATCCTACTCTCCATAGGAGACCTTGCCTGGGGACTGTAGCCCAGGACTTGATGGTCGGTCGCAGAGTGGGGAGAAGGGGTTGGAGTGGGCAGTCAGGGTCCAAGGGAGCCCCCACTCTCTCCCAGCGGACCACTGTAGTCTCTCGCTCAGCTGCTCTGCCATGGTCCCTTGTGGCCCTGGGCTCCTCTCATCGTCCCAGACTTGGGGGGTCCTCTTTGGAACCGCAGCAATGTTGGAGCTACCAACACTGACCGGGCTGAGGTTCTCAAGGGCTCTGTTCCCAACTGTCTGCTTTCCATTCCTGGCTTCTTAGGAAGCAATAAAATGGGAGACACACTTGCACCTGCCCCAAATACTCACCTTGCTGCAAACAATGGCTTCTGGTGATTTAGGTTCCACGCTCTCAGTGGGGCCGGGCAGAGGTTCCCACAGCCCTGTAATTATACTTTTTGTTCCAAAGGAATCTGAGGCAACTCTTTTGAACTGTCTAAAACAGGCTGGTGTATTTATGTGTAAGCAAGCCAGCCAGCCAGCGAGAGCAAGCCCACCTACCCGGGAGGGTCGAGGGCTCGATCACATGAATTCATCCAGGAGCCTGGCAGCACTCAAGGCAGGGGAGCCATCAATAAAACATCAAAGGCCAGCGCCATTAGAGGAAGCAAAGCAGGATATTTTATTCATGACTGTATTTTGAAGGGGCTTGCTCATGACTCACAAATTATTCATGAGCTTCTATTTTTACATGCAAATTACAAGGGTGTTTAAAGGGGCAGAACTGCTACACCCTACCTTTGGTACCCCTCTGGGCTATTTTGGGGAAAGACTGTCCCATTCCAGGTACAGAGCCTCTTTCCTTTGAGAGTTCTGTCCCACAGCACGGTCATCACTGTTCCCTCCCGAGGGCCTCTCCTGGCCAATCAGAAGGTAGGCCAAGCACCCGCCTCTCAGGCCCGCGTTTCTGCCACTCATTGTACCAACAGCTCAGCTCCTAGTCAGTCAGAACCAGAGGCTGGCTGCTGCCACAAGGGGCATCAGTGATCACCTCCTGCAGTGTTGAACTCAGTGTAGGATCTGGAGATGGATTCTGAATCTCCCAGCGTGCTTGTTTAAGGTGCAGATTCCAGGGCCTCTCTGACTTTCCAAATCAGGCTTCTATAATGGGGTCTACGGATCATCATTCTAAATAAGTTACCCCAAGTGTTTCTTATGCAGAGTGCAATTCAAGAAGCACTGAGCGAGTCCAGAGGTTGTCCAACTTTAGCATCTAACAGAGTCACCTAGATGACTTGTTAAGACACATAGCCAAGTCCCAGCCCCAAAGTTTCTGATTCAGTAGGTCTAGGGCAGGCCCTGAGAATTTGAATTTCCAAAAAGCTCCCAGGTGATGCTGATGCTGCTGGTCTGGGGACCACACCTGGAGAACCACTGACCTCCCGAAGACTGTTGAGGCCTGGGTTTGACAAAGGCCACACATGTGGGTAAAAGAAGAGTCTTACCCAGAAGGTCCCCAATCCCCAGGCCTGTAGGCCACTCTAGACTACTGCCTCCCATCACATCCTATAAGCCTTTCCCACTTTTGAATGTGTTCCCAGGGCCTTCTGCCTTGCTAGAATATGCCCAGAGCAGTGAGATAATTTAAATATCATGACAGCTCTAAGAAAAATTCGCAAAGTCCTTCTCTTCAATCCCTCATCCTAGAATTCGTCACATAGATTTCAGAGGCATCTGCTTTACAGAGTACCCTGCCTGCGTTTCTTGACCCAGCAAACACCAATTAAGCACTTACTACGTATGCAACATGATGGGAAAATAGAGTTGCTGCCCTCAAAGAACACAGAACACAGGGACTCACAGAACACAGCACCCAGGTTCAAATACAAACAGGTAATTTTAATTTATTGTGGTTATGGGAAACAGTGGTGTTTAGGGGAACACTGAGAGGGGCACCGTATTCCAGCCTGGGTTGTGAGGCAGAGGCAACACTTACATCCTTCCAGAGCTGGGTCTGGAAGGATGTAAGGAGTCAGCCTGTCAAGAGGAGTGAGGAGAAGGGAAGATCAGCTTAAACAAAGGCACAAAGATGAGAAACAGCATTGGTCCAGGGGCAGCTGAGGTGGGCTTCTGCAAGTCTTCAGTTTGTGTGACAGCATCTTTGACATTTTAGAATGATTCATCCAGTACTTGGAGAAGATGCAGTAGAGAGTGAAGAGGTGGGAGAAGCTGGAAGTGGGGAGCTTCCTCAGCTTTTATGAGATGAGCCAGAAAGGAGAAGAAGGTGGAGCCATGAGCCTGTGACGCTGCATGAACGTGACCTTGACCATCAGCCCCCAGAGGATCAGTGCTCCAGCTGGGAGAGAGTAAGGGCTGGGGCTGGCAGACAGGCGGTTGGCAAGGTTTCTGACGAGACCCTGCAGCTGGACTTCGGGAAGCCAGGGTCCTCACTGGCTTTCAGGAGGGTCCTGCAGACTCAACCACTCACGGGCTTCTTCCACCTCCTGCTTCCCAGTGTCCAGACTAAATCCATTCTTCAGGTCCAGCTTAACCATATCCTTTCCCAAGAACACTTCCCTGCTCTCCCATTTAAATGTAAATTTCCTCTCCTGTCCTAGGAGCTCTGGGAGCATTTGATCTCTGCCCCTTTTATAGTTTATAAGATTACGTTGTGTACTTGTCATTTCCTCAACTAGACCAGGGCTCTTGAGGGCAGAGGTCATAGTTTATTCATTTTCAAATCAGACACATAGCACCTGGCATAATGTCTAGCACACAGCTGGGTCTCAAAAGATGTTGAAGAGATGAAGGAATGAGTTGAATAAATAATTGAATGAAATTATTTCCCAGGGTGGCCTCATTCCCAGGAAGCAGGCCGGCTACCACGCGGTTGGAATGAAGAGCCAGGAGGAGCTAACTGGTGATCACTGGGTGTTACTCACAGATAACCAGCCTCAGTAAAGGATGGGGCCCTTTCAGAACCTCCCACAGGCCAAAACTCCGAATGAGTGATGCAAAGCCATCCAGCCAGAACACCCAGCACCCAAGCAACAGACAAGGGTCGCAGAGCCCCAGATCCATCAGAAGCTGACAGATCACTCTGTGAATGCTCTACAGATAATTAGCTGTGTGCACTGGGGACTGAAGGCACTTTGGGAAAATAATTATAAGGTCAAGGACTCAGCCAAAGCAAAGTCAAAATGAAATCATATGGACTGCTGAGGTCCAGAAAAAAGATGCTCTGGGCTTTGAAATCCCATCAAAATAATTAGGAAAGGAAGGTGAGGCTGAGAAGGGGGATGAGAGAAGAGGAGAAAAGTCAGATGCCTGCCCCTGATTCATTGGAGAATCACAGACCCAACCTGCCAGACGGCCTTCTAGCTCTGCCTTATCATGCAGCTGAGGGTGGCGGGTGTGCAAAGGGTAGGGAGGGTTACCCTGTGGGCACCACTTTTCTTTCTTCACATATGTACAAAAGCTCACTCACCCCGGTCTCTCTCCTCCTTGAGGCAGATCTGAAGGGAGAGTTTCAAAGGAAAAGTTTAAAATCACGATGCCCTGCTCTGGAGTTGCTGGGAACAGGGAACCACTCCAATTATTCACTCACAAGATCAGGGAGTCATGTTTAAAGCAGTGATCGTGTGCCCAGGTCGGCTCCGGGCTAAGAAGAGGTGGGTAAAAACGGTCAGACTCCTCCTAGGCATCAACAGCTTATCCTGGGGCTTGGGGAGAAAACCAAGGCTCATCTGTGCAAAGAGAATTTAGAAACAAAAGACTCACTAAAAGCAGATCTGCTTTCTATTATCACCATTGCCGCAGCTAAACAATATCTGTGATAGAATATTCCTCCCCACAGGCAAAGATGGCTCCTACCCATATGCCACTGATGTTAAGATAAAGATTCCCAAGAAAGGGGAGGTTAAGGTAGGTTAGAGTACATGAGAAGACTTCTCAGGTGAACAGAGTTTGAGGTTGAGCCTTGATGGGTGGGAAGAATTTGAATAGTGAGGGATAAGTATATGGATTCCAGTCAAGATTCCACAGCTGTGTCTACGGCATTGAGGAGCATCCCCCACGCCCCACAAAGACTTCCTATTGGTTGTTGATCAACGATTTGGTGGAGGAGTGACCTCTGATTGGGGCTTGGTGCCCTGGAGCTCCTTGTTGGACTTTAAAGGAGCAGGGAGGAGCTTGTCTCTTGCAAGCAGGGTCTGTGGTGTGCCTGAGGCATATGAGAGGGTGAAGGCAACATTCTTGGAAGAGAAATGAGGTATACTAGAAGCTTTGATTGGGGTCCCAGGGCACTGAAATGAAAAGAGAAGGTATTTTTCAGAAACAGAAAAGGGAATAGACAGCAGAATTTATTTCCTGGATTCCACAAAGCAGGTAACAAAAATTGAGCTCTCAAGAGAATCAGTCCTCCAAGCTCCAGGGTGAGGCCTCTGTTTTGGGGACAGGCTCAGACACAGCATCACTTCTCAGCAGGGGGTACTGAGAGGCGCCTCCAAGTATCTGAAGGGCTGTCAGGAAGAAGAGGGATGAGTCTAAGTGTATGGCTTCAGAGACAGAATTAGGCTCAGTGGGTAGAAATTATGGGGAGGCAAATTTCAACCCAGCATTAGCCTGATGTTTTCTTGCCATTAAAAATGTCCCCCGGGCTTCCCTGATGGCGCAGTGGTTGAGAGTCCGCCTGCCGATGCAGGGGACGCGGGTTCGTGCCCTGGTCCGGGGAGGATCCCACGTGCCGCGGAGCGGCTGGGCCCGTGGGCCATGGCCGCTGAGCCTGTGCGTCCGGAGCCTGTGCTCCGCAACGGGAGAGGCTACAACACTGAGAGGCCCGCGTACCGCAAAAAAAAAAAAAAAAATGTCCCCCAGTAGGGTCCACTGCTTGAGAGGTGGCCAGCCCCCAGTCACTGCAGGCAATCAAAAAGTAGCTGGCCAATCACTCATTGGAGGACTGTAGGATGCCTTGGCGAATAGTGTAGCATTGAGCATGGGTCTTGATAACCACCAGAAGGGGCCTCTTTAAGCCTGAGATTCCGTGATTTTGAGTCACTTCTTTGGCCAAGCTCTTGGATTTAAATCATGATACCCAATATTCGGACTCACCCAAACCAATGTGGAATAGCAGTGACCATCCCCAGGGACACGCCCTCCCTGTTAGCCCAGCAGAGCCCAGCCAAGCATCACTGGAGGGGGACAGAAGAACCATTTGCTCTCCTGTTTATGAACAGTCAGGGTTAGTAAAAAGAACTCTGGCCTAGGAACCAGGAGACCTAGGTTTTGCTCTTAAACCTGTCACTAACTAGCTGTGGAAACTTGGGCGAATCTCTTCTCGGGGCCTTGCTCTCCTTATCTATCAAATGAAGGTTATTCAGAGTAGTCCTCAGATTCTCCCCAGCTCAAAGCAAATCTCTTATACTCTTCACACCTAACTGAGAAAATAGAAGCAACCAGCTAAGAATCACCTCGCCTTCCCACCTACCTTCCTTTGAAGCCACACCCCCTGCTTCTCCTCCTTTGTTCAGATGGGAAAGTATCTTCACCCCTCTCTAATGTCAACTTTTCTACTTGTGCGCTGGACCTTGCATCTACTGGAGAACTTTGGTCCTGAAATTAATCTCTCACTGTCCTGCATCAACAACTTTCCCCTCCCTAGTAGATTAGTCCCATCAGCACACACACATGCTAAAATAGCTACAAAATACATCCTGTGGACCCTGTTCAGACTCCAGTTTAAAGAAATCTACTTCATATAAACATTTTTGGGACAATCAGGGAAAAGTGAACTCCTACTAAATGTTTGCTAATATTAAGAAATTTCTTTTTAATTTTTAGGTGTGATAGTGGTATTATGATTGTGGTTTTCTGAAGTGCTTTCCTTTAAAAAAATCCAGGGGGTGGGAGGAGTAGGCGGGGCTATGAATGAAACAAGATTGGATATGCATTGATCACTGTTGACACTGAGGATACATGACGGTTCGTTACACTCTTTTCTCTACTTTTATATAAGTCTGAAATTTTCCAGAATAAAAATTATAAATAATGAACAAGTAAATAAGGCACAAGGCTCTCAGCAGATTTCACACCACATCATGGTAGATTCTTCCCAGGGTTCCAGCTTCCTGGCAGGGAGGAGAGGTAGGTGAGCTCTGCAGATAAGAGGACTCATCCCCCAAAGGCCAGTCCAGCAGGCAGAGAAACAGAGGGGATGAGTCTCAGGCTCCAGGTCTACAGCCCTGAGATCGCAGAATTCACCAGACCACCAACAGGAGGAACAGTCAGGTCTGGTGGTGAGATGTCCAAACCAGGAGACCTCAGTTAGCCAGCCCAGCTCTCAACACACCTGGTGGCCCAGGATAACTCCCATTTATCCAGTGTTTTATGGCTTACTTACAGTATTCTTCTCATGCCTTTTCTCATTTCATCCTCACCATCCCTTTGAGGTTGCTCTCATTCTCCTCTTTGTTGATGAGGAAGCAGACTTAGAGTGGAAAAGTGACTTGTCCAAGGCAGACCTAGGACTTGAACCCAAGTCTTTCCTGTGAAGGTCATGTTCTTCCCCTGTCTCCTCATGGTGAATTCCTTGAGGATAGAAACTATTTTTACATTTTTACAATTTACATTTTTTTTTACATTTTTAATCTTTGAGTCCCACGCGCAAGAATCATTCTGGGGGCATCATAAGATTTCAGTAAATTTTCTGAATGAATGAATGAATGGGTGTGAGCTGTGCCTCATGTTCCTTGTAGATACCTCTTCTCTCAGACAAGTGTTTATCACAGCCTTGTGTCACAGGTATAAACGCGTATGTCTGCTATCTCCCCGAGTGGATTGTAAATTCCTCGGTAGCCAGAAGGGGCCTTCCACGTTTCTGTGGCTCCTATCAGACACGGGTCAAGAGGCAGTCTGGGTAAAACGGTTGGGAAAAGAGGCACAATGATTCCTTGGCATGGTAGTAATAATTATCTCCATAAGAACACAGTACATTTGTTATTTTCTCACTCGATGAAAGATTACAGTTTTGTTATCACAGAATAAATAGAGCCGTAATTTATTATTCACATACTGATTTCTTAAACTGTTGACATATATCACTCTTCTGACTTTTATAAATTATTGCCTCTTCATCATTAAAAAGTCAAATTGGGATGCTGGCAACCATAACCCCTCTCCATCTCTCCACTGGCTACACTCACCTCAGGGTCAAACACTGGGCAATTGGGAACCATTCTCCATGGAGTAGCATTAGAATTCGCAGAGCCCGTCAGCGGGTTGGCAGAGGCTAAATGGATATCCAAATTCACTGAGAATTCTAAGTGCCATGGCTCTGGCAAAAGGCAAGTGTTGGCACTCTCGGGCACACTCTGAACAGAATCGATTGGTTAGCAGGAAGTGGGGAGGGAGGGCTGGGGAAATGCAAGGTTTAATTTCCTACCCTGGCACCCTGCCAGCTGGATATAACGGCAGCTGCTAATATATTTCAAACAGCCAGTTTCATGCAACGCTGGTGGTGTAAAAGCTGGGTTTTTGTCAAACCCTGGGAAGCTAAAATGGTGAAGTGTGAGTGAAAGCCTACGGCTGGCATGGGCCAGGTGGGCACGTTCACAGGCCTTGACCCCAGCAGCTCCAGCTGGGAGCAGCTCTTCACCAGCCCTGGACCAAGGTCCTCCCGCCTGCAGGGAAGTGTCAGAGTGTCTGCCAGGAGCGGCATGTCACCCAAACTACCATGCATTTTGAGTCAGCCTTGAAAATTCCTAGGGATTTCGGAAACAAAAAGACATCAAGAGGGCTCAGATCCAGATAGGCACAGAGCAATCAGGGTTTTTAATAAGCAACGACCTGTCTGTGCAACTCTGACCTTCGCACATCTGTGGTATCTTTTCTGTAGGTGGCCCCTCCAGGACTTGGTTGATTTGATTGAGACGCTGACCAAACAGACTGAGCTGACATCTAGCCACATCATTCTAAGGCACTCCTATCCCTCCTCCTCCAAGAATCTGGGGGAAATGGACACCTAAACTCCCTTAATACCTCTGAGGAAAGAACCTATGGTGAGATGGAGTCAAGGTCAATGGAGAATCCCTCAAATTAGCATCTAACTCTGGCGCTTTGAGGAAACTGTGCCAGGTTCCTGGGGAGAGAAGGGCTGCGATTCAAAGTGATGCAAATGAAGCTTTGCAGCCCTTAGGCACCGAGAGCTCTGCGGACGCTGAAGAAAAGAGGATATGCTCCTACTCTCACCTCCCTTGGTAAGGAAGAGAACAGTAGCAAGAGAGGCCATTCAGGGAACAGAAGATGCAGTCGTTGCTATAGGCCTTCCTCCAACCCAACCCCAGCCTCAGCGCTGCTCATGGCCAATCCTAACTGAATTGTCAAGGAACCAGGATCCACTGCAATCCATATTAAAAGGCCTCTCCAGGTTTTAGTTCTGGGTGTCTTGGCTTCAGCAAAGAAGACACAACTGCAATGTGGAAAACACACAATGGGGGCACCGCCTGGTACAGTCCAGTAGCCCTGGACCCATGCATTAACAAGGGCCCCTCAAATGCTCCAGGAACTAAATCAGACAGTTGTTGAAATGCACCCTGGGTACTCAATCCCATTACAACATCGCTCATATGCCCAAAAGCTCCATCTCCAAAATAATGAAAGCAACCTTTGTGGGACCACATGGGATCACACCCATGGCTCCACTCCAGGGTCCTCATCCCCGACTCTGGGCTCTCAGGGCACTATCCCTAGACCTGAATGCAAAGCATGCTGGGCCTACATTTTCTTGGGGAGAGAGTTCATTGCTTTCAGCAGATTTTCCATGGTAATGTGTCCGTAAAAGTTATAAATTACTGATCTGTAGGCGGAAACTGGTTGGTTTACAAACAGGCCCAAGGGTCTGGCAGCCTTTCCCAAGTATGGATTGATGCTGTGACCTTAAATATGGAGGATAAACAAATTAGGAGTTCCCCAGATTTTTACTGCCTGTATAATTTATCGAAACTACTAAACCTAATCTTCTCATGAGAAGTTCCCAGGGTTTGTTTCTTGGCCAGTTTATTACAAGGCTGGTGGCTTCACATTTAAATTGCAAATAGCTCTTTTGTGTGGACATTTCATTTGGTCTTCAAAAGCCCATGGTATTTTTCCACGTTTCTGGTGGAGTTAATGGCTCCCATCCAGAAGCCAGTTCATATACTCAAAATACAATAGATGTTTAGTAACTAATTTGAATGAATGAATGAATTTGAAGATAGATTTCCTACTGCACTGTGAAAACACACATTGAAATGTCTCCAATTATAATGTTTAAAAGCTTTGTTTTTTTTAGATTACTCATATTCATTATTTATTCATTCATTCCACAAATATTAGTCCAATACCTCATTTAACCTGACTGAAAACACCATGACAACAGGAAGCCCAGAACTATGTCAGTCAGTGAGAGTCCTTTTTTTCGGCCACGCCGTGCAGCTTATGGGATCTTAGTTCCCCGACCAGGGATCGAACTTGAGGCCCCGGCAGTGAGAGTGCGAGTCCTAACCACGGACCGCCAGAGAATTCCCTATAGCTATGTCATATTCAATTTTGCATCTCTAATATCTTCTGGTAATATGAAATGCACAACAAGTATTCATTGGGTGAACACAGGAATTCTAGATGTCTTTTTTTTCAAGAAGTGCCAAACACATTCAAGTTAAGAATCTGATTTATGTGCCCACTTCTGAAATGAGAGTAAAACATTGACAAAGAGGAAGCGTTGGTGGGCCTTTGGATACTCATAGCATAGAGACTTGAAAAATTGTAGCAACCCATTCATTTGTTACTTCAACACATATTCATTAAGCACCCATCACTATGAACACACCAAGGATACAGAGGTGAGCCTGATCTCTGCCAGATGACACATAATTTCAACAAGTCTGAATTGAGTGTGGGAGAAGATAGGGGAGATTAACAGCCATGACTGAGGGAGGTGGTAAGGGGAGCCTGGCCAAGTCCTGGAAACAGTTTCTCTAAGGCACGACATGTAACTGAGATTTAAAAACGAAAGGGACTGAGGGCCAGGCAAAGGGGCAGAACTGGACACACCTGGGAAAACTCTAGCTCTGGCCTGAAAAATCCTCCACCCTCAGCTCTTCAGACAATGAAGACACCTGGGAGTCAAATATCACCTCCACCCTTGGGTCTATTGAAGGCCTAGGAGTAGTTTGAAAGGAAGAGATAAAACACCCTGATCTGATTTCACCTCTACCTGCCTCTCTCTTTCTTTCTCAACAATACGATCCACGGTGAATGGTGAACGCTGAGACTGGACTCGACAGGGGGAATTTTTCTTTGAAGAGGGAAAAGCATGTGTGAGGCCTGAAGATAAGAGATAACTGGTCCATTAGAGGAACTGAAAGAAGCTCAGTAAGGGAAGGCTGGGGATGAGGCTGGAGAAGCAGGCAGGGGAAAGCCTGCACAGACCTTTGATCCACGCAACGGACTTGTCCCAAATTCTTAGAACAAAGGGGCTGGACTTAAGCAGGGATGTGACATCACTCATATTTGTACTTTTAAAATATCTCCCTGGCTGCAGAGATTCCATCAGGAAGCACTTGTGCAGCTGAGTAATGACAGTGACCCAGGCTGGGTGGTGGCAAATGTAAAGAAGTAGATGAATTCAGGAAATATTTAGGAGAGAAACTCCAAAGAGGCTAACGATTCTTAGAGCATTTATTGAGCTCTTGCTATATGACAGGCATGAAGTCTCTTATTTAATTCTCCTAACAACCCCCTTGGATTGTTTCTATCACGATCTCCATTTCTAAAGAAGAAACTGAGACATCAAGTGGAGCAAATTGCCAAAGACAACCCATTTTGTAAATGGCAGAGCTGAGATTCAGGCTCGGCGCTCAAGCTCCCATCCTCCTACCTTTCCCTCTTAATCCTTATGCCCTATCATTCAGGTGTCTGGCTTGGGCAACAGGGAGAATGGTGGTGCCATTTATGGAGGTGGAAAACACAGAAGGATTCGTGTGGGAAGAAAGTTATGAGTTCAGTTCTCAACGTGCTTGTGGGACATCCAAATGGAAATGAGTGGTGGGTAGGCTGGAACTCAGGAAATAGGTTTGGGAGTAGGTAGGGTAAACATATAGATGGAGAGTTACCAGCACATAGGCAACGATTACACTTCACAGGCTTCCTGTCTGAGAATGATGCTGAGTTTGGGAGCAGACTCAATGCCTTCAAAATGCAGAGGGAGTGGGAAGATGACAATAGTTACGAGCCCAGTTGGGTCAGGGCCCTGGGACCTCCAGCAATGTCTCTTAGAAGCCTCATCCGTCTCTGCCCACGGTCATACCCAACAGCCACTCAAAGGGCGTGTTGTCAGGCCCCGGGCACTTTGGAACCTCAGCCTTCCCCAGGCAGCCTTTTGGTGCCTGCTTCATGACAATGCCGCAGGAGCTGCCTTAATACTGATTAACTCCTCCTTAAAAAAAGTCACGTTTCCACACTGCCTGCCAAACGGTAACAGACAGATAATGTACTGTGTCATTAGCACATCCCTCTCTATTTAAAAACCTCCAGAGAAGCAAGCAGATGAGACTTGGAGTTAGCTCAGCGGTGGGGATTATTGCTTGGCTAATTATAAACAGCATTCTCAGAACTCCAGAAGACACGAAGTGGGGCACAGCCCCTGCCTGCCCTGAGGAACCAGTAGAAACTATTGAAACATGCCAATTCAACACTCAACACAGGGGAAGTTAAGAGGGGACAAGACACCTTGGCACAACTGTGGACACAGAAATAGAACTTCATCCTGACACAGTGTGTCAGCCAGCCCCCAGTAATCTTCACCTGGTGTTTGGGCCTTCTGTGTCTGGCCCTGTGATTCAGAGCTGGCCTTGTGTGCCCAGTAGAATACAGCAGAAGTGTATTATTTTCAAGGCTCTAGTGTTCTTTATCTATAATAAATGACATCGCAGATTCCACTTTGGTCTCTTGGATTGCTCACTCAGACACCACGTTGTGAAGACACTCAAGCAGCCTTGTGGAGAGGCCCATGTGGTCTGGAATTCACACCCCCTGCCAACATCCAGTCAGCACCAACCTGCCAGCCATGTAAGTATGACAATTTGAAGTTGAATGTTCCAGCTTCGGTCAAGCCTTCAGATGATGCAGCCTCAGCTGACATCTGACTGGAACCTTATAAAAGACCACGAAGCCAGAACCACCCAACAAAGCTATTCCCAAATTCCGAACCAAAAGTAACTGGAAGAGATAATAGATGATTATCGTTGTTTCAAGCCACTGAGTTTTTGTGTGATTTGTTACATTAGCTAATACAGTTGATTAAAAGACTGGGCCCAGGATAGGGAAAGAATTAATATCAACTAAGCTCCCATTATGCCTCATAATGGGACTCATATACATGATCTCATTTAATCCTCACAACATCCCAATGAGGTAGATATCAGCTTATTTTATAGATGAAGAAAACCATGGTACCAGGAATTCCCTGGTGTGCCAGTGCTTAGGACTCCATGTTTCCATTGCAGGGGGCACAGGTTCCATCCCTGGTTGGGGACCTAAGATCCCACAAGCCATGCGGTATGGCCAAAAAAAAAAAAAAACCAAGGCACCAAGTATACAAGATTGCAAAGCCTGCCCAGTCCCACAACTAGGAAATCCAGAACCGGGGTTTGAATCATGCCCTGCCTGCCTTCAAAGCTTCAGCTATTTCTCTCACCATGTTCTTATGTCCTTGAAACTAAGCAGCCCCAGACTCTGGTTCTAGCTCTGCTACTGAATAGCTCAGTAATTTGGAGAAACTTCTCATTCTCCCTAGGCTCATTGTCTCTCCTGTAAAGTGGGAGAATTAGTCTTTAGCCTCTGAGGTCTCAGTTAGCACTAATATTCTTTTACCCTGTGGCCCCATCTCACTATATCTACCTTCCTTCTAGGACAGGTTGTTCTCAAAGACTTCCCTCTGGCTGTTACCCATCTCCTTGAGGAATTGGCTTCAATTGTAGCAAGAGGGTCTTAGGTTAGCCTTAAGAAATCCTTGGGAGTTCTAAGGAACTCAAGTTTCCAAGAAAACATAAGAAACTTCTTTCCCTGGAGGCTTATCAAAACAATGTTAATAACTATCTGTCTAGGAGCTCTTAGGCTCGCTGAACAAATTAGAAAGAAATGAAGCTAAGTTTGAAAGAAACCAGGTGATGAGCTCTTAGTCATTTCTATCTTGCACATAGCATCTCAAGGAGAATTTGTGGCATGAATAAATGAATAATGGGCCTTTTCCCTTGTGTCAAGGGGAAATGAGCTGTGTGACATGGGCAAGTCATTTAACCATTCTGAGCCTCAATTTCCTTATCTGTAGATAGTAACTGACTCAAAATGATTACAATAATTATAAAACACAATAATGCATATCAAGCCCTTAGCAGAATCTCTGGAAGATAGAATATGCTCAGTAACATATATACAATGGAATATTACTCAGCCATTATAACGAATGAAATAACGGGAATTCCCTGGAGGTCCAGTGGTTAGGACTCTGTGCTTCCACTGCAGGGGGCACAGGTTCCATCCCTGGTTGGGGAACTAAGATCCCGTAAGCCATGCGGTGAAGCCAAAAGAAAAAAAAGAATGAAATAATGCTGTTTGTAGCAACATGAATGGACCTGGAGCTAATCATACTAAGTGAAGTCAGTCAGGCAGAGAAAGACAGATATCATATGATATTGCTTATATGCGGAATCTTTTAAAAAAAAAAGATACAAATGAACTTATTTACAAAACAGACACAGACTCACAGATTTAGAGAACAAACTCATGGTTACTGGTTACTGGGGGGAAGGGATGGGCGGAGGGATAGATCGGGAGTTTGGGATTGACGTTGTACACACTGCTATATTTAAAATAGATAACCAACAAGGATCTACTGTATAGCACAGAGAACTCTGTCCAATATTCTATAATAACCTAAATGGGAAAATAATTTGAATAAGGATAGACACATGTATATGTATAACTGAATCACTTTGCTGTACACCTGAACCGAACACAACATTGTTCATCAACTATACTCCAATATAAAATTAAAATTAAAATAAAAGAATGACTATATTGATTCAACAGAGATGAAGGACACTTCATTACTCTCATTGACAGTTGGAATGTGGGTTCCTTCTGTTTCTGTGAACCCTTGAAAAGCTCTGGCATCTGTGGAAGGGGAGTGAATTTTGGAAGGAGAAGGCCAGATGGTAGACTCAGCAATGCCTCTCACCACCCTCCAGTTGCTTAATATTTGCCTTGGCAGCACCTCTCCACTGGGGCTCTCCAGCTCCAGCCCTCACTTTTGCCATGCTCACCCCCAGAATCCACCAGTGCATTTAAGTGCCACCCACTCCTGGCCCAAGTTTGGGAACTATCTGCTTTACCAGCCCTGTTAGGAACCTGACTCCTGATTGGTGGTCACTTCAGGACTTTCCATTCATAAAAGGAACTTTCAACTTCACCAACTGTAGCGTGGCAGCCACCTACATACATCTCCCAGGGGAACTCCAAGAAGGAACTGCTCAGCCGCTTCCCTGTTGCCTGTCTCCAGATCAGACCACCTACACCCACCTAGCCAGAAGACTGATTCCTGCAGCTCAGTCCATTCAAAGAATTTTCCAAGATTTTAGATCCAGTATGGGTCTCTAGGAGGCAGACCCATAAGTGGTACTAATTCCATTCTGACTCTGAGGATGTCTTAAATGCTTTCTTATCACTCACCCAGCACAGGAAAGTGATCTTGGAGAAAGGACGTTAACGTTATCAAGAGTATGTAATCCAAAAAGAGATCTGTCAGGCTTCATCAGGGGCTGCCGATGGCGTAACTCAGTTAAAACCTCTCGTTTCATTAGTGGGAGGAGACCGTAATTACATCTTGAAGCCCATAAGTAAAGGGTCGTAATAGTTAAATAAGTGAGGAGGGCTCCAGAACATTCAATAATGCAATCAGGTTAGGCCCAGGGAAAAAATATAATCATTGGATCAAAGATGACCCTTGTTTTTCATTAGTCCTCACTAAGATTGCCAGTGGAGATGATTTGTTTTCCATTCATTTCATTTGGCTCTAAAGTGTATGCTATTTCCTTCAATATTCCCCCATCAAAAAATACCAGGAACCTCAACAAAGTTAATAAAAACAAACCACAACAAGCAGCCTCACTGTAAGCCAGAAATCTCATGTCTAATTTAGAGATAAGGAAACCAACTCAAAGTTGACATGACCAGAGATGGATTCAAGTCACTTTCAGATCTATTATATTGTCCTTTACCATTTACAAAGCTTGGTCACCTGCACTGTCTAATTTATCCTCACGACAGCATTTATGCCCATTTTCCAGGTGTAGAGAACAAACTTGGAGATGTTTGATTCGACATTTGCTGAGCAACTACTCCCTACTAGACAATGTGTCAGGTGTGGGGAGGCAATCAGTCACACAGACGCGTTGCCCGTGGTCATAGACCCATTAAGTGGCAGGGCTGGGACTTTCAGCCTTGTTCTTCCACCTCATGATCTGGGTCTGACGGTGACCTTAAAGCTGGACCAACAGAATCAGCCCCTCTGACTAGGGTAAAGATGTAGGGTGTTTGTCCCCCAGCTAGGTACACATTTGTCGTCCTGTAACTCAGATCCTCTGTTTTGAAAAGGTCCATCTTAAACCGTTTAAGTGAAATCAGTTTTAAAATAAGAGATTTATTCTTTCTTTTTTTGCTCATAAAATAGGAGATTTATTCTTTCTTTTTTTGCTCATAAGAAGGATGAGAAGCCTAGAGAGACAGATGAGAATGTTCTAAAAGAAAATGAAAAAGTCCCATCGTGTGAGTATCAGGACTTTGCAGTGTCCTGCATAACAAAGTTATCTGCCTTCCCTTGTAAATGGTTTTTGGTGTCTGGAATGTTCTGGTCCAGGGACCAATATTTCTTTATAAAGAATAGTTCAAGACAATAAAAACTATGACTTGTCACCAGTCATTCTGTTATATATATGGAATTATCTCCTATGGGTTTGTCTTGTTTACTAGACCAGAAGTTCGTCAGGGAAGCAATTGTGCCTAGCCTAGTGCCTGAAAATTTGTAGCTCAGTCAATATTCATTAAACTTAAATCATCTCTACAGAGACATCTGTGTGTTTTAGGTGTGCTTCAATTATAGAATAGTGTTAAGAAATTAAGTTTTCTACATGGAAGAGAGTTCTCCCAGTAACCGGGAAGTTTTTCTTTATGCACCAAAACTTTCCACTCAAAACTTTCCTTAATGTCCTCAGGTGGGATTACCATCCCTTCCTCTCTGCTTCTACTCATTGTATTTTTACCCTTATTATTACGCTGTGTCACAGTGATTGGTTTACACCGGAGACACCTCATACACAGATTTAATTTATAGTCTGACAGCTATGACTCTTCTGTATTAATGTCTCTCCCAGTCAACTGTGAGCCCCCTGTGTCCTGTGTCTGCTTCCTTTTCATGGGGTCTGACACAAAGTATATAAAGGCAGAGAGGATGGAAGAAAGGAAGGAAAGAAGAAGGAAGGGAGGGAGGGAGGGAAGAAAGAAGGAAGGGAAGAAGTCATCTGAACGTACTGTAGAACAAACAGGATAGGGCAGAATCACCAAGCCAAGATCCAGAAAAAGATAGAAATATGAAGAAGTGAGACCACCACCTTTCCCTTGGGGATATTTGATACTTGCAGAGGAGTTTAAAGTCTCCAGGCAGTAATGAGACAAAATTTGATAGAGAGGGCCTCATAAACCCCTCCTACTTTTGTTTGGAACTTCGAAGAGCTGTGACGATGAAACCCAGGTGGACCAGCCCTTATAGTGACTATGGCTCAGCTTCCAATCATCTCAACCCCTGAAACTGGATGAAGATGCTCCCTGGTTGCTCAGGCCCCCTGGTGCCTCAGAGAAGCAAATGAACATCCTCACTGGAGGCAGAGAACAAAAATGAAGTCAGATAAAGGCATTTTCAGACAAAACTGAGAGTTTGTCACAAGCAGACCTACATTAAAGGAAACCTTAACGTGAGTGTTTTAAGTAGAAGAAAAATTATCCCTGGAACAACACAGATGTAGGAAGAAATGAAGAGGACAGAAAAGGGAAAATATGTGTGTAATATTGGCTATATAAACCAATAAAAAATGCATCTTATGGAGCTTAAAATACATATGTTAAAATATGTAACAACAATGTCATATGTCAGAAGGGGATACATAGAGTTTAAGTGCCTGAGATCTTTGGATTTTCTGAGAAAAGGCCCCAAATACCAATTAATCGTGGACTATGATGAGTCAAGGATGCACATTATAGTCTCTTAGGTAACCAACAAAGGGACAATAAGACTGTATAACTTTTTTTTTTTTTTTTTTTTCCGGTACGCGGGCCTCTCACTGCTGTGGCCTCTCCCGTTGCGGAGCGCAAGCTCCGGACGCGCAGGCTCAGCGGCCATGGCTCACGGGCCCAGCCGCTCCGCGGCATGTGGGATCTTCGCGGACCGGGGCACGAACCCGTGTCCCCCGCATCGGCAGGCGGACTCTCAACCACTGCGCCACCAGGGAAGCCCAAGAGTGTATAACTTTGAAGCCAATAAAATAGGGAAATGAATTTTAAAACTGAATCTAAAAGAAGAGAAAAGGAAAAAAAGGAACTTGAAGCAGAGGAGATGAAGAAACCCAAATACATCAGTGATTACATTAAACGTAAGTAGATTCAATGCTCTGATTAAAAGGCATGATTATCAACCTGGATATAAAAACAAAACACAGCCATATACTCTTTACATGAGACACGTGTAAAAGAGAAGGAAACAGAGAGGTTGATAGTAAAATAAAAGAGAAAGATATGCCATACAAATGCTAACTCAGAGAAAGCTGGTGAGCTCTATCACAGAGTTTAAGGCAAAAAGCATTACTAGAGATTAAGAGGATACTTCATTATGATAAAAAGCTCAATTCACCAGAAAGGCATAACACTATAAAATTTTTATGTACTTAATAATTTAGTCTCAAAATAAATGAAGCAAAACCTGACTGAACTGCTAAAGGAACAAACAAATCTATAAAAACAGGGGGGAGATTTAAATATAACTCTCAGAAATTGAGAGAACAAGCAGATAGAAATCAGTAAGGATACAGAAAATTGGAACAACATGTGTTAACAAACCAAACCTAATTAACATATTTAGAACACTGCACCCAGCAACTGCAAATTACACATTCTTTTCAAACACACTCAGAACACTTAAAAAAATTAGCCATATGCTGAGCCAGAAAGCAAGTCTCAACATACTTCAAAGGATAGAAATCAAGCTGAGCATCTTTAACCACAATGCAATTAAGCCAGGTATCAATAACAAAAAGATTACTAGAAGCATCTGTATGTTCAGAAATTAAGAACTACACCAGCTAAATAACTAATGAGGAAATCACAATGAAAATTACAGTTTAAATAACAGTAAAAATACTACATATTGAAACTTGGATTCAACTAAAATTACTGATGTATTAGAAAAGAAGCTGAAAATCAATGAATTCTCAATCATGTTATACAATTGCAATTTTTCCCCTCAAAAGGCCTCCCTCTGTCTAATCCCCTGAGCCAGACCCTAGGCCCGCTGAATGGGTTAACCTCTCTCCAGGGCTGGATCCACCATTTCCTGAATCCCACTTCTTTTTCTTTCTTAGCTTAGGCCTTCATTTAGATGTAGTGCATTCTCAAACAATTTTCTGAGGAAACATGCATGGGAGATAATATTCCCCAGTTCTTACAAGTGTAAAAGTTATTCTACCCTCATATTTGACTATTAACTTCTCCAGGTATAGGCCTTCAGGTTAAAATTTTTTCCTCTCAGAACATTTCCTGAAGACATTTCTCGATGAACTACCAACATCCAATGTTGCTGATGAGAATGTTAATGCCAGGCTGCTTCTTATTACCTTGTGTGCATTCTGTTTTTGTTTGTTTGTTTTCTCTTTGGAAGCTTTTAGGAGCATACTTGAGTTTTGAGTTTCACAATGATATATCAAGATTTGGGTCATTTTGCATTGATTGTGTTGGAAATATGATGGACTATTTCAATGTGGACACTTTGCTCTTTGACTCTAGGAATTTGCTTCTATTATTTCTTTGACAATCTTCTCACCCCAATTTTATCTGCTTTCCTTTTGTAGGACTCATTATTAGTCAGATGTTGAACTTCCTGTATTGATCTGCCATGTAGATCATTTA
Organism: Phocoena sinus; assembly: GCF_008692025.1. Lineage (NCBI taxonomy): Eukaryota > Metazoa > Chordata > Mammalia > Artiodactyla > Phocoenidae > Phocoena > Phocoena sinus. Next base: position 123,299,522 of record NC_045763.1, on the reverse strand, counting down.
AGTTCTGTAAAGATAATTCCCATTTTTTGTTTTTGTTTCTTTGTTCGTTTGCCTGAGTTGAGGGAATACATACATGCCTTGATGCTAGGCGTTCAGTGTGGGGAGTGAGGGAGAGGTCATCTGTTCCATACAGTTTCAATTACTTCCTCTCTGTAGCCCCACATACCACCGCCCTGCCCCCAATTATATATGATGTCTTTGTTCCAGTGCCTGTTGGTATCTAAGTTTTCTTCTTCATTGTAGTTCCTCCTTTCCTCTACTTCACCAGGTACCACTCTTTCACCTATTTTCTACCTTCCTAAAAGTTTTGAAATTGTTCATTCTCTTCACTGTATAGAGATTACAATTTTTTTGAGATTTTACTAATACTTTAAGGGGTCTTGGGGGAGAGAAGATAAATCTATGTACTCAGTTTATCTTTACTTGGAAGCTCAGCTTCTATTTCCTTACCTGTTTACTACTATAAGGCAGTAAACAAAGAGCCACCACATAATTTTTCATCTCTAATTTTTTTTTTTTTTTTTTTTTTTGCGGTATGCGGGCCTCTCACTGTCGTGGCCTCTCCTGTTGCGGAGCACAGGCTCCAGACGCGCAGGCTCAGCGGCCATGGCTCACGGGCCCAGCCGCTCCGCGGCATGTGGGATCTTCCCGGACCAGGGCACGAACCCGTGTCCCCTGCATCGGCAGGCAGACGCTCAACCTCTGCGCCACCAGGGAAGCCCTCATCTCTAATTTTCGTGACTAATACAAACATCATCACTTAAACGTTTGTTGAATTGAATAGAATTGCCTACTGCATATTATGCATGTTCAGTCACCCTAAGATTATTGCCAAATCCTTAAGAAAACCTATAAAGATATGTCTAAAATAAGCTGTCTCCAAACTAAAGTCAGGATAAAATTTCTCACAAATTCCAGTGCCTTGATGAGGACCACATAGGTGAATAATTTAAATCTGGATCATCCCTCAGAAATCTGGGACTCAGGGTTAACCTACTACTCTGTTGAATCTCCAGCATTTAATACCGTGTGTTCTACTTACAAGAAACCCTGTTAGTGTTGCTTTTTTTTCTTGATGATAAGTGAAGTTAGAAGAAATGTCACCTATCTCAATCCTGAGAATATCAGACATTTTCCAAGTTGAAAGCAAGAACCACTTCTTCTCTCAGAGCGAATAACTGCTGAGCATTGTCCCAGATGTTGCTGCTTTTATTTTGAGTTGGTAAAGCCTCGGGATTTTGATCAATGAATTAGGAGGTTTTCCCTTTAATCAATGACTTAGAATCTGCCTGGTGGCTGATGAAAGAGTTTAATTCACAGAGGACTGATTTTCTAGGTATTTACAAGGAAGCAGTCATTCAACTCCCAGAAAGAATGACAGCTCATTTTTCTCCCTTTGTCTGAGCTGGTCAGTAACCTGGGAGAACCAGAGAGCAGCCCAGATTGAAAGGTCAGGCTGGCAGTGTGTACTTAACTCCGGGAGAATACAGAAGGTAAATCTTTGAATGTCCTGAGACACTAAAAGCCCAGTGGAAATACAAATAAAGTCACGTGGGTCCAAATCTGAATCTTTTGGCAGGGTCTCTCTGGTACTGATGTTCCATGGCAGAGTGGAAAAAGCAAGGGCTTTGGAGTTACACAGATTCATCTGACTCTTTTACTTTCCAACCTGGGTTTTGGGGGAATTTCTCGACCTCTCTGAGCTTCACCGTCCTTATTTATAAGATTATTGGAGAAAATTAAATGAGAATGTGAATGTTAAAGAGCATATCCAGTGGCCAGTACATAGCAGTTGCTCAAGAAATGCTAGCTCTACTTTTCCCTTTATACCTCAGGAAAGAGAGCCATGGAGCCTCCCTATGAAGCTATCCCTTTTTTTTTTGCGGTATGCGGGCCTCTCACTGTTGCAGCCTCTCCCGTTGCGGAGCACAGGCTCCGGACGCCTAGGCTCAGCGGCCATGGCTCACGGGCCCAGCCGCTCCGCGGCATGTGGGATCCTCCCCGGACCGGGGCACAAACCCGCGTCCCCTGCATCGGCAGGCGGACTCTCAACCACTGCACCACCAGGGAAGCCCAAGCTATCCCTTGATAGTTGACCTGCTCGTGGATCACCCCTCTGCTCAGGTGATGGGAACTGGTACCCTTTAGGTAGATTTGATTCTGCTTCTCCATTTTAAGGCACCCCTCCCACTCCTCTTCCTCATGTTCTTCTCCCTGTTTTCTCCTTCCTTCTTTTCCCCTTTCCCTCCCCTTCCCCACTAAGTCTCATGTCATGTAATAAGAAAGGACATGGAAGGCAGGCCCAGTGTAGAGTCAAGAGTGGGGAGTAAAAAGGGAAGGGAGAGAAGAGAATGATCACACCACCGCTTTTGTCCCAACAGGTTTTTTTTTCCCCTCTTACCTTAGGCTCTCTCATCTATGTCTTTTATTTCAATTTTCATTCGAGGTTGATGGTTTCTAATTCTCCATCTCCATCCCAGATATCTCTTCTCTAGAACTGCATATCCAGTAGCAATTCAGTGCCTCCACTTCTGTGTCCATATGCTCTTCAAGATCAATACTTTTTAAGCTTAACTCATCATTCTCCCACCTGCCTGGTTTGCCCCACAACACACTTATCCTCCGGGACAATCCATTTTAGGTAGTAGCACTGCTGTCCTCCCAACTGTCCAAAGCAGAAGCTAAGGAAACATCCTTGAAATGTCTTCTCCGTCAATTACTGCCTGCATCAGTCATCAGACTTGCCTAAGTTCACCTCATCTGGACCCCTATTATTCACATGTTAAGCCTCCTGTATCTGCTCTCCAAATATCATTTTTCCCTCATGATTTCTGTCTCTTTGTATTTTCGATCTGTGCATTAAGATATTTCTTTCACTTGCACTTCTAGGCATTAATATTGTTTACAGGGACTCCCCTGGTGGCGCAGTGGTTAAGAATCTGTCTGCCAATGCAGAGGACACATGTTCGATCCCTGGTCCAGGAAGATCCCACATGCCGCGGAGCAACTAAGCCCACGTGCCACAACTACTGAGCCTGCGCTCTAGAGCCTGCGAACCACAACTACTGAGCCTGCGTGCTGCAACTACTGAAGCCCACGTGCCTAGAGCCTGTGCTCTGCGACAAGAGAAGCCACTGCAATAAGAAGCCCACGCACTGCAAGGAAGAGTAGCCCCCACTCACCACAACTAGAGAAAGTCCGCGCGCAGCAACGAAGATCCAAAGCAGCCAAAAAAGAAATTTTTTTTTAATATATTGTTTACAACAGTGATCATCCCCTCCTTAACTTTTAAATTAAAAACTCAGAGCTATTGTTTGGTTTTGTTCCTTTTTTTCCTGGTTCCAGGAGATCTTTTTTATTTTTAAGGTTGTATGACTCCCCTTAAGTACTTGTATTATTTTTTAAGTAAGATCAAATATCTCCTCTAGTAGTTTTATTCCAAAGGAGTTACCTCTCTGAGCATTTTGCTTATTATTGCTCTCTGTGGCTGTTGAGAACCCCCTGGGTTCACTGCCTTTTCCTCTGTGAGCACTTGGCTTGTTCTGTCTTGAACAAGCTATCAAGAATGGCAATGAACTCAGAAGCACTGGAAAGCACAGCAGCCTCTGACCCAGTTGCCAGGTTGTCTCTCCCCTGCTGAAACCTCTGGATAAATATCTCCGCAATCCATCTCCTAGGCAACAAAGACCACAGCTCTCAGAGATGGAGGAACCCAGTCCATGCTGCAGTTCTACCTCAGCTCCTTGAGAGCAGGTAGACCAGCAGGTGCTCCTAGGACCACATGGGGCTGGCACTGACCTTCTATGGGCAGTAGATCTATCTCCATGGCTTGAGCTCCCTGTAATATAGCTCTACATTTTGCCTCATGGCTTTTCCCCTATCTATCTCCAAGCTCCTCTCTTGCCCAGAAGGCTGAACACTACTCCCAGAACACTACACCTAGTTGGATTGCAACTAGGGCAGAAAGGCAATAGGACACTAGCTCTAGCCCCCATCTTCCCAGAATTCCCTCTTCCTCTCTCCCATCCATTGTCATGCACCTAGACCAGGTGCCATCATCTCTTGCCTGATCTACTGCCTCCTAAATGTTTCCACTCCTGCCTTCATACAATCCATTCTCCGCACAACACCTCATTAACTCTTTAACAAACAAAAATCTGTTCATCTTAATTTGCCTACTTTAAGTCTTTCAATGACTTCCCAGGGCTCTTACGATAAAGGCCAAAACCTCTGACATAACCTACCAGGCTCTGTATAATCTGGCCTTTTTGGAAGCCCATCTAGACCTAGGCAAGGGAAGCAGCTGTTATGAAGTGGTCTCCTTCCTAGAAGGAGGAACAATGGCCCCAGGATCAGAGTACCTGTGTTCTGGTCTTATTTCCTTCATTAGCAAAATGAGTGTCATTGACCAAACTGCTTCATCTGTCTGGACTTCTGCTTCCTTATTTGAAAAATGGTGATAAAGTCTACCCTGCCTACTTCTCAGGGTTTTGTGTGCCTCTAATAAAAAAATATTTGTCAATGTATGTTTTGTAAACAGCAAAGTAGTATAAAAATGGAGCTCTCCAAATAAATGGTGTGATTTGAGGGAAGCTATGAACTTAAAATACGACTTCGACCAGCTTGTCACTGATACCTGTAACTTCCACCATGAGAGGGGCTCCCTTGGACTGGGGCAGTATGACTCCAGTAAGCCACTGTTAAAATGCACATGATATAGGAGAAGGAAGGGAAAAGGATAAAGCATGGAGTCATTAGCATTCACTGCTATGGAGGAGTCTGATTGGCTAAATCTCTGGGGCTAGGAGATGGGAGAGGTAAGGTTTTATGAGTGAGAGAAGTGGAGGGAAATGTCCCAGGGGATACCCAGAGAGGGAGACCCAGGTAATCACAGTGTTGGCATTCCCTGGCCAGTGCCATAGCAGCAGGAACGCCAGCATCCTTCACCCTTGAGCAGTGCTTGTCTTCCTCTTAATTTTATTTTAGGAGGTATTTCTTCCTTTTAGACAATTAACTTCCACCCCATGGGACAAAATACTTCATGTACGAAGAACAAAAATGAGAAAAAACATTCCAATCCCTGGCTTCCCCTCAACCAATAATGCTATAGAACATTTTACCCTCATATTTCATTTAATCTAAGATACCATCAATTATAAGATGCCATAATTTTATGTAATACTAAGAAGGAAAAATTGTTTCCAGTTTAAACTATGACATGACATCGATAATTAAGACTTATCCCAATTTCAGAGATGATAAATGTGAAAAAAAAATGTACATTTTGGGCTTCCCTGGTGGCTCACTGGTTGAGAGTCTGCCTGCCGATTCAGGGGACACAGGTTCAAGCCCCGGTCCGGGAAGATCCCACATGCCGCGGAGCGGCTGGGCCCGTGAGCCATGGCCACTGAGTCTGCGCGTCCGGAGCCTGTGCTCCGTAACGGGAGAGGCCACAACAGTGAGAGGCCCGCGTACCCCAAAAAACAAAAAAATGTACATCTTAAAATCCATGAAGTATTAAATCTATACATTGATTGGGTCAATATATCTAGTCTGCTGCCACTGTCTGACACAATAGTGTCTTTCTGCTAGAGTGGATATTGCAATGTGAAATTTTCCATATACTCAAACTAGAAAAGAGTTAGTTGCTATCAAGGACTTTTTGATAATGATCATGGTAATGGTAAAATTAACCTTCAGTTTCTCCTGGAGTAAGGTGGGGGAAATTCTACATATTTAACAGATACAAAGGATTTGTTTTTTGAGGTATAGTTGATTTATAATATTATGTTAGTGTCAGGTGTACAGCATACTGATTCAAAATTTTTATAGATTATTCTCCATTTATAGTTATTATAAAATATTGGTTATATTTCCTGAGCTGTACAATATATCCTTGTAGCTTATTTATTTTAGACATAGTAGTTTATACCTCTTATTCCTCTACCCCTATCTTACCCTCCCCCTTCCCTCTCCCCACTGGTAACCACTAGTTTGTTCTCTATATCTGTGAGTCTGTGGGGTTTTTTCTGTTATATTCACTAGTTTCTTTTATTGTTTAGATTCCACACATAAGTGATAACATTCAATATTTGTCTTCCTTTGTCTGACTTATTTCACTAAGCATAATACCCTCCAGTTCCATCAAAGGATTTTTTTTTTTAAGGAGACAAATGGTTTTATTCCCAACCACAAGAAACAAATTTAGTTCTGACCACTAGTTCTCAAACTGAGGCTCAGAGCCCAACTGTAGGCCCAAAGGGCCCTCCCAGGATCCCTGAGAGCAACAGGCATCCCAGACCCCATATGAAATCTTACAGAGCACCCACTTCAGTCCACAGACCCCAGAGACCTCCTCACCAGTCACCCTGAGGGAGGAATTCCCTCATTCCAAGGGACCCCATATACCACAGGGACATTCAGTTCATTTAGTCTTCATTAAATAATGATTATAAGCCCAAGCACCAGGTAATATTGTTAGAGGGAAAAAGGAAGTTGACCACCCAGTCCCTGCCCTACTCTTCATGGAAATCCCAAAATAGATAATAGATTCTTAGCACATGGTAAAGTCAGGGTATTCCCTAGAAAAAGCCAATGAGATCCCCATAGTCAACATGGAGAAGGGGTGGGAATGCATCATTACCTTAGTGAGTTCACCCACAGTCTAGGTTCTGGCCCTGGACCTCCCAGGGCCAGAAACGTGACTTGTCAGTACAGTGAGAGTAGATTCATCTTTCGGGATCAGACTCACATTAAACAGGACTGATATATAAAATCAGAATGTAAGTTAGTTCACTTACATGAAGAATTATAGTTGCTCCATGGACTTGAATACCCGAGTCCCCATGACCTGTCAATAGGCCTATGTGAGAAACCAATCCACAGATGGAGTTATTTGGTGATCCTGGAAGCAGAATAAGAGGAAGGTAGTAGATGGACCAAATGTGCAAGGGCAGCAGGTTAAGGTTGCCTCTGGGGCACCTACTTCCGCAGCAGGGTCTCACCCATGTGACTGGACATGCAATAAACTCATTGGCTGCAGCCCTTTCTTATATCTCCACATTAGACACAGCTTTGCTTAAAGGGATCAGAATAAGCAAAATCCTACGGCTAAGGCACCTCTCTCTGGATGCTACTTGGATGGACACGGTTCTAAGATTTGCTTTTATTACTATTCTGAGGCCAACCAGCCCCTTCTTTCTTTAGATATAGTAATTCTTTCCATCAGGTCTTATTCTGACCTGAGAGCCATTCTGTCTCCCTAAGTCACATTCATTTCACCATTCATTCAACAATAAGTAACTGAGCAACTACTACGTGCCAGCATTCAAGGCACTATGGTTAAGTACTGGGGCCGAAGAGTGGGCAAGTGTGATAAGTGTTACAACAGAGGAAGTACAGACAGACTAGGAACACACAGGAGAGAATCTGGAATAGACTCTGGGATGGAGAGTTGTACCAGAAAACTGATTGGAGAGTTACCTAGAGAGGGTCGAAGGACCTATAAGGAAGAGAGAAAAGCATAGAAAGAGAAGCTGGCCAGCAATACAGTTGCAGCTGAGGCCTCCGTTGGTCCTCCAGGGAGCTCCAAAATTGAATAGCCCTTCAGAGAGCTCCTAAATAACTCTCCTTTATCCAACTTTATTTTCTGTCCCCCTTGACCCAGCACCTCAGGATTCAGTCCTAAGTGTAGTCTTCCAGCTCCTGCTGGTACACGTTAGTCAGACTCTGTGGCCATCTCAGCAGATGGTCCCTCTCCTCCTTAGCAAGCCCAGCTTATCCTCAGTCACACTGTGCAGGGATTTAGCCCATGTGGTTGGTCTAATTGCCAGGAGAGGAGACGGAGGTAGATCCTGAGAGAAACAAGCATCATCTTGTAAGACACCTGTCTCAATGGAACCTTCCACACGATCTTCAGAATCTGCCACCAGTGGGGAGTAGAACACTTCTGTGGATCCAATGGCTCCAGGAAAAGCTGTAAATTCAAGGTTCTCAACTGCATCTACTCAGATATCCCGGTCTCATGTCTTAGGGTCCGTTTCTTCTATATTAGGACCACGACTTTGGCACAGGAGACTTGCTAGGGCCAGATTCAACTTCCTCTGCAGATCTGTTCCTCCTACAATTGAGTTCTGAGCCTGATTCTCCGCACTTCCCGGCCCTACTGCAGAGATTAGGATTTCCTTAAATGCTGCCAAGGAGGCTTTGGCTTTCACATTTTGCCTAGAACTGATGGTTAGTTTTACTCTGAGCCTGTCATCATCTCTCTTCAACGAATCAATGACATTCAGCAACTACCACGACTTCCATGATCCTCTTAGATACTATTTCCCTCAAACCTCTCCAGTGCCTAAGATACTACATGAGCCAGTGCATCCCCTTCCACTGGTGTCCTAGCCCAGTCCTAACAATTGCACTGCCACATACATCAGAGGCTATCCTGACTCCACCTACCACCAGTTTTGGGGTTCTCTTTGTCAGACGACGGGTGAGAGGGATCTCCAAGATTGCATTTTAGCATCTTCTTCCTAGGGCCACTCCTGACACCAACTGTCTTAGCTTGGATTTCCAGGAAACAGACTAAGATGGACAATTGTGTACAGAAAGTTGACTGGAGGGTCCTCTCAGGAGATAAACCTGTGAGAAAGTGAGGAAGGTAGGATTCGGAGAAGCTGGCCTGCAATGAGGCTGCAAACAAGGCTCCAGTCAGTCTTATGAGGAACTCTGGTGCTGAGATGGCCTTGCAGAATGGACCCCAACTGAGGCAAGGGGGCTGAGCCATGGTATCCCTGAATCAGCTGGTCATTGACTATGGCCACCCTAAGGGAAGGGGCAGGACCTTGGGGGAGGAAGTTCCCTGTGACCCAGATCAAAGCTCAGTGAGAGCTCCAGGAGTTGCTGATGTTTCCAGCAGATGGGGATGAGTGTGCGGACCCTGAAAACGGGGTCTGGGCTGAGCCCCAGTGTCCACCACACAGGGATATGGGACCCAATCAAGAGAAGGCATGAGAAAGTCAAAAGGGAAGGGGATGGAGGAAGGAGGAGAGGAAGGGTCTCAGGCAGAGTGAGGAACATGTCCCAAATAGGGACAATGAATGGAACGATGTCTGATGAGGCTGGAGTGGGGAGTAGTGCTGGGGGGAAGGGTGGCAGATGAGGCTGGAGAGGGAGGCAGTGGACTCCTTTGTCCTACAGGGGCGGGGGTGGGGGAGGAGGCATGGTGTGCACAATGCATAACACACTCATTCAACTGTTTAATCTTTCAGAGAGCTTTCTTGTTTCTCTCATTTTTAAGTTTTTGTGAAAGTGATTCACTATGTCCCCAAGTGTTGACCCAAGAGTCCCTTTGAGGAACTAAAACTTATGGACAAAAAAACAAGAAGCCTTTAACACCTAGCAGTCTAGGGATGCCTGGGATGGATGGAATGCCCCAGGAACATGCCATGTAACGTGCCCCTTCTGCTCTATGCTGTTTTCTTTGGGAAAGGCTGCAATTATTTCCCTGCCTTGGTGCATCCAGTTATAGCTGATGCCGGAAAAATCAAGGAGGAGGGAATTTACCCCAGTTCACCTGGAACCACATGGGGGCAGAAATAAGCATGCTACATGAAGAAAGTAGAGGACAGATGAGGCTGCCAACCAAGAGAAAGGGTGATGTGAAAGAAGGAGCTGGACAGGAAAATGGGAGGGCATCAGTTCTACGGTTAGCTCTGTGGGGCTTTGGGAAAATCCCTGTACCTCTCAGGGCTGTAGAGAGTAGGACTAGATTCATTCCTCTGAGTTCAGCAGCCCTTTGATTCTGTATTTCTTAATAAATATCTTATAACACACTTAATGAAAGCAAGATATTACCCTTTGATGACTAAATCCATCCTGAGTCTACCTTTCTTTCGGGCAAGGTTTGTTGTAGTAGAAAGAGAAAGCCAGTGGCCTGTGGGGGCTGGTGAGAGTTTCTTCCTCTGTAGACAAAGTGATCAGTGAACCAGAAAAACATGTAACCCTCCAGTCTAAGGTTCCTTTCTGAATGGTACACTGACTTTCCACTGGAGCATCCCACCCCTCAGAAGGAGAGTTCAACCATCCTCACCTTCAACTACTACCTAGTGATTAGCAGGCAAACTGCCCTTCCTAACCCCACCTGACATCTTCCCTGGCGCTTTCTCCATGCTGTCCTCCCTTCATCCCTGCTTTGTAGTGCATGTAACTTGATTCACAAAAATACTGCATTCTCGGGGCTTCCCTGGTGGCGCAGTGGTTAAGAATCCACCTGCCAATGCAGGGGACATGGGTTCGAGCCCTGGTCCAGGAAGATCCCACATGCCACAGAGCAACTAAGCCCGTGAGCCACAACTACTGAGCCTGTGCTCTAGAGCAACAAGGGAAGCCACCGCAATGATAGGCCCACGCACGGCAACGAGGAGTGGCCCCCTCTCTCTGCAACTAGAGAAAGCCCGTGCACAGCGACAAAGACCCAATGCAGCCAAAAATAAATAAATTAAATTAAATTTTTAAAAAATACTGCATTCTCAGCCCAGGCAAACATGTAGCAGGATTTTATCTAAGCAATGGGTAGAAAGACAAATACTACATTACAGAGTTAACTTTGTAAAGCAAAGATCAATCTATTATTCATAACTAAGAAGAAATCTATTCATTCGCTGTCCTCAAATAGAGCAAATCTATGCCTTAAACAGGTTTGTTCTCTTAACAGTTGTTAGTTTAAGATTGGTTTACTGCACTAGGCACCAATGCACGTTAGTGGATTACACACATTATTTATTTAACCAATGTATTTCATTAGTGGATTCACCTAACGACATATGAAAACATAACTTATCTACTTAGCAGGTGTGCACCTGCATCACATATTCATTATCAGCAGTAAATTTGCTTTACAAGACGCCAGCTGCCTCCCACAGTGACCACGTAATTCTGGACCATCAGGAGTGGCAGCAGCTGGCAGTGTCTTTTGGTCAAGCCACCCAAGGGGCTCCCAAATGGAGGATGCTCCCTAAGGTGTTAGTAAGCATCCTTCCACCTGTCAACAAGCACGTGATGCGCATCTGCTCTGTGCCCAGACTGTGCACAAGTGGGAGATGCAGTGGAAAGAGGACGGTTCCTGGAATCCCCAAATCTAGTCCCAGTCCCATTGTTGTCTTTTTTTTTCTTAAATAAATTTATTTTTTATTTATTTTTGGCTGCGTTGGGTCTTCATTGTTGCACACGGGCTTTCTCTAGTTGCAGCGAGTGGGGGCTACTCTTCGTTGGGGTATGTGGGATTCTCATTGCTGTGGCTTCTCCTGTTGTGGAGCACGGGCTCTAGGCACACGGGCTCAGTAGTCGTGGCTCGCGGGCTCTAGAGCGCGGGTTCAGTAGTTGTGGCACAAGGGCTTAGTTGCTCCGTGGCATGTAGGATCTTCCTGGACCAGGGGTCAAACCCACGTCCCCTGCATTGGCAGGTGGATTCTTAACCACTGAGCCACCAGAGAAGCCCCCATTGTTGTCTCTTGCAAGCTGTATGAGCTTTGGCAAAACGCTTCATCTCTGTAAGCTTTAGTCTCCTCACCTGAAGAATGAAGCTACCTATAGCACTGTCATGAGGCTCATGACCGTAGTGAAGTGAAGGTGCTGGGGGAAACTGAAAATCATCCTCAGAGAGGCAGCATTCTGGCTATGGCTGCTGTTGTTGTTAGACATAAAACAACTTCTGCTCTTTCAATTTTCTATTCTCAATTATAGCATAAGAAAGAGTGGAGACTGCTTATTCATCTCACATCTTCAGTGACTGGCACACCTCTTAATATTTATTTATTTATTTAGCTGCACCAGGTCTTAGTGTGGCATGCAGGCTCTTAATTGCAGCATGCAGGATCTAGTTCCCTGACCAGGGATCAAACCTGGGCCCCCTGCATTGGGAGCACGGAGTCAACCACAGGACCACCAGGGAAGCCCCATGCCTGGCACCTCTCTGACCCTCCATAATTGTCAGGTAAATGACTCTCTTCATTATGGGTTATCATTTGTTTTATTTCTAATTATTAAATAAGTTTTAAGTAAAATAATTATAATAATTAATACAAATGACAATTGTTAGTAAAAGGACCATCGTTTGACACAATTAAAGACAAATAAGATATTATAATGTACATACATGCATTCATTCAATAAATACACGTCAAAGTCCATGTTAAGTGCTAAGCTCTGTTCTAGGTGCTGAGGAAAAAGTAAGAACAAGACACACAAGGTTCCTGTCCTAAGAGTAGGGCCATTATAGAAGGGGAAGACGAACAAGAAATAAATACATAAATATCAAGATAATCGCAAAGAGCTGTAATGGCAGGAAGGCATGGCTACGTTAGAGTGACTTCTCAGAGGAGATGATATTTGGACTGGACTGGAATTGTAAAAGGGAGCTCAGCCCCTGAAGTTCTGAAATCAATTTTCTAGGCAGAAGGAACCAATGCAAACAGCCGTAGGTGGAAGTGGATAGTTACTTTCAAGATACAAACAATAACCCAGTGGGGCTGGAATGAAATGGAAGAGAGAAAGAATGGTACTCAGTGGGGCCAGAATCTGTACCACGTTGAGCTATAGACAGGATTTGGGATAGTAATTTAAGTGGAGGGGAAAGCGAGTAGAAGTTTATAAGTAGAGAAGACATGATCTACTTTACATTTTTAGAATTTCAGTCTGGCTGTTCTACAGAGAAAGATCCGTAGCAGAGAAGAGGCTGTTTCAGTGAACCAGAGTCTTAGTTTGGGTTCCCCCATAAGCAAACCCTGAGACAAGGATTCAAGTGTAATTCATTTATTTAGGAGATGCAGGGAACTCCTTGGAAGGAGTGTGGGGAAGGAATACAAAGAAGGGAAGGCAAGCAACTAAGGGTGTGTTATTAAGCCAGTTACCATAGTAAGCAACTGGAACTTCATGTTGTAGAGAAACTTGGGGAAATGCTTCAAAACACACCTCAGAATAGTCCCACCTGAAAGGTGAGGGAGCTGGGGTATTTATGCACCGATTTCCAAATTGAGGTTGCTATTAGGGGGTAGCAGTTGCTACCCCCAGCGCTTCCTGCCCGCAGCAGGTGAGCAGAATGACCTTTCCAGATTGGAGAAAGGCAGCCCTCGGGCACTGAGATGCAAAGTCTTAAGAATATGAGTGAGCACTGACATCAGCTAGTACCTGAGGTCAGATATAATGTTGGCTTGAAATAGGAGATAGTGGTGGAGAAGTGGATGGACTTGAAGCCAAGCTAACAAGGCTTACTGAGATAAGTGTGGGGAGTGGTGGAAAGAGAAGAAATCAAGGATGGTTCCTGGACTGGGGACCTAAACAACTGGCGGGATAGTGGGACCATTTTATGAAATGGGAATGATTGGAAGAGGCATCAGCTTTAAGGGAAAAGAATCAAGAGATTTGTTTTGACATACCTATTAGTCCTCAGAATGCAACTGCCAAGTAGACCATTGGATACGGAAGTTGAGCTCATGGAAAATGTCCTTGTACTCAGCCTCCCACCCCAACTCCAATCCGAATAGCATGGTTAATACCAATTTATACCCATTTTCTAGGTTGGTTTCCTTGAAAAATTTCATCTAAATTCATGATTCCGCCACTTAGAAGTATTTGCCAAACACCTAATAGTGAAAATAGGTTGACTGCTGGAATTTAAGATCCAATACTTCCTGAACAGCCATTATGTGCCAGGCCTTGTACTAGATTACATCACATACATTGTTGCATTTAAGCCTCCAGTAACCCAAGATATAGATTTTATTCTTGCCATTTTATAGCTGGAAAAACTGACTCAGAGAGGTGAGGTGACTTATCCAATGTCACACAGCTAAGGGCTTCCAGGCTCCCGATCCACACCCATTCCTCGGCACCACGTTACCTGGCTCAGTAATCAAGAGCAGAACTTGCACGCCAGCTTGGGTCCCAGAGTTTGGTTGCTGAAGGATTTCAACATCACTTGTTAGTCATTTGTTAGAGACCCCACCTGAAGAAACAGAAAGGAAGAACCCAATGACCATTTCCCAGGTAGTGTCTGAAGAACAGCCTCAACCAAATAAAATTCCCATGATCACCAACTTGAGGAAAGACTACATAGCACATCATTCTCTTAGAGGGTCAGGGTAAACGTCAGAATGCCAACAGCATTAATAACACTGTAGTTTGATGAAACAAAACCAAACCTGCTTTTGCTTCATCTAGCATTTCCCAAATCTGCTCTGCCATTGGACCCTGATTTTATGAGCCTTATTACCATCCCCAGGAGGAATGTTCTGAGGAACACGTTTGAAAATCCTACACATGGCTAAGTCAGCACACCTTGGATTTCATCTTGTCTCAGCCATCTCAACCCCACAGATTGCTCCATTTCTTTGAACACCTTGCTTAAACTCTTTGAGCCTCAGCATCCCCCACTCTTACGATGGTATTCACAACTCTTCCATTTGACAAATGTTTGTTGATCTTGTGCCAGGCCCGGTGCTAGGACTGGCAAGTCCACAGTGAATGAGTCGGCTCCTGATGGCTTGTCTCTTGGTGCAAGCCTCAGAGGAGGAGGCCGCCTGTTGTCTCTACATATCTCCAGAGCTTTCTCTTTTCTAAGAATCCACTCGAGGTTTTTACCAAAGCAGACGAGACAAGTGATCATTATCTACAATGAATCTTAAGAAAGCTAAGAAGTAGCCCTGAGAGCAGGGCTAGCTACACAATTGGTAGGGCCAGTGCAAAGGGCCCCTTCCTCTAAAAGCAGGTGGGGCGGGGGGGAGTGCAGTTAAAGGTACTAAAACATAAAGCTTTTTCCTTCAAAAATACTGTTACTTACAAACCATCATAGGTATGATGGTGATACGTGAATCACAACATAAATTTATAAATTGCAAAAATATATTTTGATATCATAATTTTATATAACAAAATAAATAATAATACATCATTAATGTGGTATCTTGATTGACTATGAGATTCTTCTGGCTAGCTTCTCTGGATATTCATTTATTGGGTTCTAAAAATTTATACTTTTAGCAACTTCGTTTTCAGTTGATGTAATTGAAAGCATCTCTCTTGGCAAATGCAAGATCACAAATAATTTTTGGTAATTTTTTATCTTCAGAAGGATCTTTCTGCTGATACAGCTGTTACTGGAACTGTTAAGAGTATTGTATAGATTGTGACAACACTGGGATAAATTTCTGATAAATTATTTCGAAATATAAATTTTAGTGCATCTAGAGCTGATGATCCTTGCAAAACAATTTTTCTAAAAAGATTTAACTCTTCACACAATTCAGTTTTGTGTAAGTCTGAATTTAATTTTAAATATAGATTCATGCAATGACATCTTAACATTTCCTCCGACATTTCCTGTAACTTGTGGAGGATGTACAAGAAACGAAAAGTGGCATCATGATTTGTATATCATTTGAAACATCTGTGTATGCATTATATGGCTGTATTTTCAATTACAAAGCAAAATTACTTTTTAAATTGTATTGATTAATAATTGGTTCATCCAAAGCATCATATGGGGACTTCCCTGGTGGTCCAGCAGTTAAGACTCACGCTCCCAGTGCAGGGGGCCCAGGTTCAATCCCTGGTCAGGGAACTAGATCCTGCATGATGCAATTAAAGATCCCATATACGGCAACGAAGATCCCGCATGCTGCAAATAAGACCCAGCGCAGATAAATAAACAAACAAATAAATAAATATTTTTTAAAAATCATATGAAAATGGTGTTCTTTTCTATTGAATGTGATGATCTTTAAATTTGATTTCTCTTTCTAGGCGTGTTTGCTTTGCTATGTTGCAGCAGTTTCCAAACCCAAAGATTCTAAACTCTTTGAAGGGGGAGGGAAGGACAAATTAGGAAGTTGGGATTAACATATACACATTACTATATATAAAATAGATAACCAACAAGGACCTACTGTATAGTACAGGGAACTATACTCAATATTTTGTAATAACCTATAAGGGAAAAGAATCTGAAAAAGTAGTGTGTGTGTGTGTGTGTGTGTGTGTGTGTGTGTGTGTGTGTGTGTATAACTGAATCACTGTGCTACACACCTGAAAATAAGAAGACATTGTAAATCAACTATACTTCAATAAAAATATTTTTTTAAAACACTACAAACAAAGGATATTAGGAAATGATTAGGTGAATTATTCTCTATGCCTCTCTTTTCTTCCTCTATGCTTCTAATACAGCCAGCTAATCAATATACAAGTGAGCACCACCTACATGCAACGTGACTTCAAGAATGCACAGCATAGCAAATACAGGCAGCAATATTGTATTATACTCAAAGAGACTAGATCTTAATTATTCCAATCATTAAAAAGAAGTGATGATATGTGACGTGATAGAAGTGCTAACTATCGTCACAATGGCAATCATACTACAGTATATAAGTGTATCAAATCAATATGTTGTACACCTTAAATTTACAGTGTTATATGTCAAATATACTTCAATAAAAAAGAACACTTGTAATATAAATAGACTTTAAAGAATTATAATAACTCTCATGTATGCTTTATTACAAAGTCCATGTGTACACTTATATTTTGTAATAATTTTCTGACAAAGTTAACTCTCTATTCCTGTAGCTCCTGTCCTAGTGCTCAGGCTGGAGTTAATATCTGTCCACGTGAAACAAGGACAGGCTCCAGGATGGACAGGCAAGCCAGCCTCCCACCGTAGATGCCAGCACTGGCCACAGTACAGCTCCTCCTCTCTCCCATGGCCACATCACTAACTCTGCTGCTGCTGTCACCATCATCATTACCAATCTGGCCCTGGGGCTGTGCCCTGCAGCACCCTGGACACCCCAGGCATGTATACAGGATTATCAGGCCAACTCCTCAAGATGCATGTTACCTGCCGTGTTTAGAGGCCTGGCCTATAACTTACACACATGTTGCCTAGAATATCTCCTCTGCTTGCATGCATGCTCCATCAGGGTTTCTTACAAAACACAAGTTCAAACAAAAGATTATTAAGAATTTCAAGACAGTGACAGCAGAGGACAAACCAAGATACACCCCTCCTCTGAGAGTAGGGCCCTGTGTAACTGCACAGGTCTCACACCCATAAAGCCAGCCCTGCCTGAGAGGCATCACCACTAACACTATTCTTTTTTTTTTTTTTTTTTTTAGTATTTATTTAGTTAGTTAGTTGTCTGGGGTTTTAGTTGTGGCCCCAGGGCTCCTTAGTTGTGGCACATGGGCTCCTTAGTTGTGGCACGCGAACTCTTAGTTGCGGCATGCATGTGGGATCTAGTTCCCTGACCAGGGATCGAACCCAGGCCCCCTGCATTGGGAGCACAGAGTCTTATCCACTGTGCCACCAGGAAAGTCCCAACACTATTTTTAGGTTTTCCAGAAACCCTATGACATCCTTCAGCATCACTTTTGCAGCCCTACCTTGTGAGTCTGCCTTGAAGGACTGCATTGAGACAAATAGCCTGGTCCAGGGGTCTTCCATCAGATCCTTCCCTGGTCTGCATCAAACCAAGGTGTCTACCCTACTGGATTCTTTGAGGCCAAACCTTAGCCCGTCTTCCTTTGACTTTTCAATTCATCCCTTGCCCAGTAAAACACTGTCTTTATTTTTGAAATCCTCCATTGATAGGTCCATCTGATCCTACGATTTCATGTCTCCTGCAGGTTTTTCTCACTTGGTTTTGCTGGGTTCCAACTTGATTTTTCCAATGGCAATAAGACTGGGTTTAAAAATAAACTAAAGGAATTATAATTGTGATAAGAAGTAGCCCAGGAGCAGTGACTAATGGAGGTGACTGTGGATTAAGTGACTAAGCAGTCAGTGGGCCAAGTAGCTATTATGAGATAAACCTCAGCTCAGATCAAGAGAATAGCACCCCACCTCCCTAGCGCCCTCTGCTGTCCATTTCTCCTGAAGTGTTGAATTCTAAATAAGAGCCATCAACTTTCTCCTCACCGACACAGCCCCTTGAAGGTCCTATGAAAGGATGGGAACTAACAGTCCTAAGTACCCACTGTATACCAAGCACGATGCTGGGCACTTTATAAAATCTCATTTACTCTTCATGACCATCCTTAAATCGTCTGACCTACCTCTCAGAAAGACAGAGGCCCGCACATTCAGGATGCCCAGCTGACGGTGCTCTGGTGGCCTCGCTGACTGTGTCCAAGAAGTCTCACTAGAACCTGGGCCTGATATGGTATTCTATGAGGATGTCTGGCCTGAACCAAATGAAAGGCTGAGGCAAGGTCGCCAAATCTCACTCTACTAGCCAAGAAAATGGAGATATACAGTCATGGGGGTGAGTGGCCCAGGAGATCCTCTACATGAGGACATCTGAAGAGGATGGCATGGAGTCACATCTGGAGGGCTCCCTAAACTGGAGGTTAGAGCTGGATTTATGTGGTGGCCACAGCTGCTGATGTGGGCAGGCTGACACAAGTTTAGGGAGCTGAGGCTTTTGTCACCACTTTAGAGCTAAGAAAATGAAGACTCATAAAGATGAAGTGGCCTGCCCAAGATCATATCAAATGAACTTAAATTCCAACCTGGACCTGGTACATAAAGCTTCCATCATTAAGTGGTTGTGACACTGAAGTAAAGGTTTGGTTTTGTTAGCTCCCCTTCCCACCCCGCCACACACACACACACACACACACACATCCCCATCAGCTGAAGTATCTGAGAACATAATTCTCTACCTTGGTCTTAGCAAAGGGCTTCATTCAACCAAGGTAACCCAGCCAGCCTAGGATCCCTGACACTGAGTTAAGAAAAAAAATATGAGTCCAATTACCCAATTTGCAAAGTGAATAAATAAAAATAGGCCAAGTGTGTTTCTCTGGATGCCAACAACCCTTGTCAGCCTGACTCTTGCAAATCATTTTTCAGACTACTGTATCTGCTATGGACTGAAACTCTATTTTGAAACAAAATGCTTCTTTGAACCAAAACTGAGCAGTGATTCCTTTGTCGTCTTGTTTATCGTTCTCTAGAAACAGTAACTACTGTTAATTTAACAGGCAGAGGCCCTTCAGGCAAGTAGGAACTAGGAACAAACAGGTTTCACCAAGAATGAAAAGTAATTCAGTTAATATTTCAAAAGGAAGTTATCCATTCCCTATTTATAGAGGACCTTCAATGTCCCAGGAGGTGATTGAAGGATGTGGTCGGTGAGGGAGGCAGACAAGTAAATGGAAGTAACAGTGAGATTGGTACAGTATTAAAGGATGACATTTCCTGGGGGGGACACTTCTCCAGCTCCTGTTGTTTCTTTCCACGTGTAGCTGTGTAGTGGCCATCTCCCACCTCTCACTGCAGCTCCTCAGAGAATGGGGCTTCATCTGGTTGGTGAATTTGGGAGGAGTAAACTGGACACTCTCATCTCAGCTACTCTTTTGTTCTCTGTTGAGAAGTCACCTACAGAGAACATGAGTTCTGCTCTTCTCTCCAGGAAGCCTGCCCTCGTTCATACCGTCTGTGGCTGAGTGGATATGTCTGTCTAGTTAAGGAGATAAGCTGGTTCTCACACTCAGCTGAATCCTCCAAATTAGCCTCTATCAGTAGTAAATGTGATGTTTTAGCTCTTGTCTGCTTACTCTTTTGTCTTCATCTCAATTTGTTCGGAATGCTGGTGGGGAAGAAAGGCACTAGTCATGGAGCCTTCTGAGAGACCCTCGCTCCGTCCGTCCCTTTACCCATTTTGTGAATGGGCATTCAACCTGCTTCCCCCTGGACATTGTTCAGACCACTCATCGTTGCCCACTTTGTCTGTCTCATCCACCAACCTAGTCCCCCATCACAAAAACAGATACTATGGTTACCCCGACTCGTCCTTCCTTGTTTTAAATGCACTCAAGCCAGTTTCAAAGGAACACCCTTTCCTCTGCTAAATCTACTTCTATTTCATGATATCTGGGACTTTGCCAGGTATCAGTGTCAAGCCATGGGAGCTTAAGTTTTTCCCTTTAGAGAAGCAGACGCTTGTGCGGCCCCCTCATTCTCCATGATTCTTCAGAACTCAGGGCAGCATCTCTGTGGCCACATCTGCAATTTCCTCCAGCTCCCTTGGAAATAATTCATCTGAGTTTGAACTCGTTTAGAGCTGCTTTGTACTATTGCTTCACCTATCTTAGATTTCAATTCCCTCTTAATCATGTTTGTTCTACCCTTTTCAGTTTTAAGGTCATTCTGCTTGATAGAGAAGACAGAAGCAAATTAGGGTTGTGTTCTCTGTCATCTGTTAACATTATCCCATCTACCCCAAGCCATGGGCCTATCATTCAGCCCTTATTTTAGCATCTTGCTTCAAAGGTAACTTCTTTCTTTTTTTGGTCAGTAACAATTTTTTCAAGCTGCATTTCATCCTGGGCTCTACCAATTCCAATACTATTTTTGTACATCTGTGCCTCTCTTGTGCTTTCCTGGTTGTTTGGAGATCTTTCCATCTTTAGGCAAGGCTTTTAAATATCTGAGTTCATCTGGGACCCCTCTGTGTGGTTACTTAGCTCCCCTAGGCAGCTTCTCCTGCTTCCTCCACCCCACACTTACGCCCCCTCATCCAGGTTCTTTGCATTGATACACTCTCAGAGATCTTTCTGCCATATTGCTTTGTGTTAAAATCTTGGCGTTTCTTTATGTGTTCTCTATATCCTGCACACATCACTAGATCCATATATAAAGTCTTAAGTCTTATTTTTGCCACACTTTGCTTTTCCTCCCTTTTCAGAATAGCTGGACAATTCCACTATTCTTTCAATGTCAGAACGCTGGTTCTCCTCAGCTAACAACAGATAGTCTGGCATTTTTCTCCTTATTCCTGAATTCCAATTTAAAGCCACTTCAGCCAGGTGAACAATTCTCTTGCTAAACCCATTCTCCTCCCCCGAGGCATTCTCGGATGCTGAGTAAGTGGTAAGCAACTGGGATGCTCAGGGCACACACAATGGGTCAAGTATTCACGTGGATAACACTTGCAAAGTCCCTTCACCTCTCCGAAGACACCAGCTTTATCGTCTGTAACATGTACAACTACCTACTTCCTACCTTCTGTCGCTTTGTGACAATTAAATCAGGAGAAATCCATAGCAGTCTCTACAAATGCTCCCACGAGTCCATCTGTCTTTCTCTGTCATCTGCCCTGAGTGTCAGGCCTGTCAGTCTGGTTTCATTCTACTTCCTGTGTTTCTAAGCCAAACCCTTCCCTCTGACAGTCTCTACACAGCTGGACTCCCATACAAACCTCAGGTTCTAGGCCTCCTCTATTCTTATTATATTGAGGAAGACAGAGACAGTCAGGAATACGGGATTGCCCCAGGGCCTGGATTTTATTTCTGACAGTCCCAAAGTCTGATGTCTACTGCTCTTGCAGGAAGCCCCAGGGACCCTCCTCATGGGAGAAAAAAAAAAAAAAAAAAGGAAGATGGTTTGCCTTGTCCTTTGAACATTATTTCTCTAGGGATAGATGGGCAGCTATTCAGAGATGGGCAGCTTTTGGCCTGGTACCAAAAGTTTCTGGAAATATTCTCTACTCATATCCTGAAAAAGACCCTAATGATGTAGAGATAGGCATCCCACGGGCAAACATGACACCTGCATAAAATGTCTTAGAAGGATGCACAGTTTTTTTACAGTTAAGATGTGAGAGAGATCACTTTTTACTCGTCATGTTGCTGTACTATTTGAATTTTAACTATGGGTGAAGGTGAGCACGTGCTTATAAGTTTATTATGATGCCTGACTGTGAGCCCTTGGGGTGAGAAGAGTCCATTCCAACTCATTGCAGTGGTGGCTGGGATTTGGATGGGCAGCTCACATGCTCTCCTGTGATAACTGAGCTGAGATTTCTGCAAAACCACTTACTGAATTCTCAGCTATCATGCTAAGGGCCTTACCTATGGTTTCCGTTAGTCCCCATAACAACTCTGAGAGGTAAACGTTGTTACTTCAGTTTTACAGATGAGGAAGCCAAGACTTGTGAAGTTAAGTAACTTGCCACACAGTGTGTGGCAAAGCAAAGGTTTGAACACAGACCTATGTCCAGAATCGATTCTTTTAGCCGCTTCTCTATGCTATGGTAATTCCGCACTAACATGAATCCTTACCCTGTTACACACACACACACACTCACACATTCGCACACACTCACATACACGGAGTACTTACACAGGCACATACACAGGGATGTGCACACACACGTACAAGTACATGCAAATACATGCACATACATATGTACACACACACACACACACACATTTTCCATCCACTTCAAAGTGATGTTTGAGACTGCTTACAGATGATTGGGATTGGTTAAAACATTTAGGTCCTGTTTCACAGTTGGCAAGACAGCGCCCCCTCTGATTTACACCTCTGAAGACTGTGGTGGAGACACCAACCTTGCCTAACCAAAGGGCTATCTTTCAGGGGAGGGCTAGTTGCCAGCCCAGAGGACAGTGTCCCGTTGGTTCTTCAGCCTCCCTGTTGAGGAAGGTCTTTGGGTCGAAGTCCTGTCTCAGTGTGGTCCTCTCCTCAGGCTTCTCACCCTTGTTCACCCGTTTGCCACTCACTGTGTTCCTCTGTAGAGGTCACCTCTTCTGAGCCAGGATTTTGTCATTTATAAACTGAGAAATGTTGTATCAAGGGATCACTAAGAACTTTCTATGACACCATGACTGTGCTTTCCTAAAACTGAATCTTCGTCTGCAAGAGGAAGTAAAACTACCACCTGAGGACCCAGGTACTTCTGTGTCCTTCTTCAGTAGTCACCTGGTGGGGCATCTGCCCAGGTCACAAGCCCCTTCTCTCAGAACTAGACCAGTGACCGTGTTCAACAGATGATGCCGCTCCCACCACCATGGTCCCTACAGGTCCCTAGAAGCATTTCTTTATTTTCTAACTCTCTTCAGTCTCAAGTGAAACTATGTACTTCCTTTTACAATAACCCCTGGATGTTTACCCTAAAACAGTCCACAGAAACTAGCACAATGTCTCTGTGGACAAAAACCAAGGCTTGTGTTGCTTCAGCATCGCGGGAGGCAGACTATCAGAGCGGTTAAGGAAGAGGTCTCTGGAGTCAGAGAGACTCAGGAGTTCAAGTCCCAATACTGCCTCTTTCTAGCTGAATGACCTCACATACCTTATTTAAAATCTCTGAGCTTCAGCTTCCTTATCAGTAACTTCAGCATAATAATTCCTACTCCATAAACTTGTTGGGAAGATTAAATGAGAATATGCGTGTCAAGTGCTTAGAGTCTGGCATGGATAAACACACATACCCACACAAACACTCAATAAGTTGGTAGCCATTATTATTCCTCACTGTGCCTTGCTGGGAGGGAGCAGAGTAGGTGTGTAATACATTTTCTGTATTTTGATCCAGTGTTGTGTTTCTAGGCTCCAGACCCAGTAGAGAGTATGGCGAATGCCCTTCACCAACAGTGTCACTCTAGTGAGATTTGGTTGACATCGATGGGTCTAGAGTGGGAAAGTGGAGGTGATGGTAAGGAAAGAAAGACGGTCTCACTAGTTATTGACGCCTCTTAGTATAAGGACAGACACAGAGAAATCCTAAAATGGTCATCCTCTCCTCCCCCCAAAAGCAGATATTATCAGTTCAGAAAGTTCAGTAACAGGACACCCAAAAGACAGACTACTGTACAAGTCATATGGATGAATAGCCTAAGCATATTTCAGTCTCTTCCATTACTGGAGGCCCAGGTGTCCAGGCTGGGCCAGCATTCCCCCAGCACAGTAGTCATTAGACGTGGAGGATAAGAGAGGTGCCATTTGTCTGCATCCATTGAAATCAAGGTGCAGTGAAATCCAACACACTGCTCTCTGCCCAGCACAGACCACATCAGGGGCTCATATTTTATAACTTCCCTCCAGTTTATGAGACAAGCCTTGGTCTTCAAATCAGTAAGAGTGAGGAATGGCTCTACAGGGGAACATGTTTGAATCCAGCTGTCGAAATGTGGGCAATTTGTGAGTAATTAGTTGATGTGCTCCAGAGGATAACTGAAAATGCCCAGATTCAAGCCCAGGTTTCACCAGCTGTTACGGAGTTCAAATTCCCTCCTCCAGGTCTTAGAGAATTGTATTAGTCTGCTCAAGTTGCTATAACAAGATATCACAGATGGGGTGGCTTAAACAACAGACACTTACTTGTCACAAGCAGGTGCCCTGATCATCTCCAAACTGTCTTCAGAGTCCTTCGTCCTTTTTCTTGAAGAACAGCACATATCCATAGCTAAATAGCTCTGTGGTCCAGTCCTACAGGATTGAAGAAGTCTGACAGTTGTCTTTTATTTCGTCTCATATTTTTTCTGTTCCCTGTCATTCAGACTGGCAGTGTCTTCACTGGTATAATTGCATCTCTGTTCTTAGCTTCTGTTGAAACGCCTGAGTAAGTCTGTGAGTCACACCCATGATCTCCATCAAATGGCTGTTCAGTCACTCTCTTAGTGCTCTCTTCGCAAGCTTTCTCACGTGTTGCAATGTGGAGAGGCTGAGAAGTTCCCCAGTCTTTGAGTTCTGCTTCCTTTTTGCTGAACGGTCTCTTCTTCAATTTGTCTCTTTCCTCTCACATTTTACTATAAGCATTTGGGAGGAACAAAGCTACTCCTTCAATGTTTTGCTTAAAAATCTCCTCAGACAAATATCCAATTTCATCACTTGCAAGTTCTACAAACACTATAAACACCAGAAAACAGTTCAGCCAAGTTCTATGCCACTTTATAACAAGGACCACCTTTCCTCCAGTTTCCTATAACACGTTCCTCATTTCTGTCTGAGATCTCACCAGAATCGCTTTTAGCATGTCTGTCGTGTGCCTCAAACCTTATCCAGCCTCCACCCATTACCCAGTTACAAAGCTGCTTCCACATGTTTAGGTATTCGTTACAACAGTGCCCCTCTTCCTAGTAGCAAAATCTGCATTAGTGTGCTCGGGCTGCTATAACAAAATACCACAGACTGGGTAGCTTAAACAACATATTTATTTCTCACAGTTCTGGAGGAAGTTCAAGATCAAGGTGTTGGCAAATTTAGTTCCTGGTGAGGACCCTCTTCCTTACTTGCAGCCAGCCACCTTCTCACTGTGTCCTCACATGGCAAATCTCTCTGCCTCTCTCTCTCTCTTCCTCTTCTTACAAAGTCACTAATTCCATCATGAAGGTTCCACCCTCATGACCTTATCTGACGCTAATTACTTTCCTAAGGCCCCATTTCCAAATGCCATCACAGTGGAGGTTAGAGCTTCAGCATACAAATTTGGGGTGGGGAGAATACAATTCAGTCCACAGCAATAATTTTTTTTTTCACAGCAATACTTTAACATTGACTTTTTTACTAAAGCCTCTCCTGGTCCTAGGAGCCCTATATTATTTGACATCCACGAATATTTTTAAGGAAAAGCAGGAATAGCTGCACCTTCCATTTTCCCCTATCCCTCTTCTTTAATTCCTAAATATTTGGTCAAATGATAACTGCTAGTATTTGTTGAGAATTTGCCATGTGCCAGGCACTGTTCTAAATAATTTACAGGCATTATTAACCCTCATAACAAACCTACAAGATAGGGTTCTCTTCACAAGCTTCCTCACTTTTTGCAATATGGGATAGGTATTACTAATAACCTTATTTAAGGGAATTCCCTGGCAGTACAGTGGTTAGGACTCCGTGCTTTCACCACTGAGGGCACAGGTTCAATCCCTGGCGGGGGAACTAAGATTCCTCAAGCTGTGCGGCACGCCCCCCAAAAAGTAAAAAAACATATTTAAAAGATGAGAGAATGGAGGCCTAGAAAGTTAAGTAACATGCTCAGGGTCTAGAACGGAAAGATCCAGAATTTAAACACAAGCTGTCTAACTGGAGAGCCCACCTCTTAATCATTATACCATACATCTCTGACCATGTTACGCCTCTGTGTGTGTTCCCTCTAAAATTCCCTTCGTGCCCCATTCCATCATATAGCAAGCTGCTACTCACCCTTCAAGTTCATGAAGTCTTTCCCTGACTCCACTGGGAGAGTTAGACCTGGGCTCTCCTCTCTGTCCCCACAGCACGTGGCCCATAACATGGGCACGTTTCTCCAGCACTCCTGTGATGGTAGCTCACGTACCCATCCCCACCAGACCAGACAAGGCGGAGGACCCTCAGCGCAGGTCTACGTCGTCCTCATCTTTGTAACCACAAAACCATGCACATGGGGTTTAGTACATTGTTGTCATTCAAAAAATTATTGTTGAAGTTAAAACTAAAAAGCAGAATTTGGTAATAAACTGTTTGAATTCAACAAACTCAGTAAACTGCTTGAGTTCTGACCTCATAATGAAATAGCTGAAGTCTAATTTTTCTGCTGCGAATCTGTCAAGGATGAAATAGGATCCTGGATCCTACCAACTCCTCCTGGGAAATATTTACTTTCTTTACCACCGTTCGCCTCAGCTCTTGCCTGAACGACTGCAACGGCCCCTCATGGGCCCCCTGTCCCTTGTCTTTCCCATGCCAATTCACTCCCCTAGGCACTACCAGAATGATCTACATAAGCAGATCCAACCATGTCACTTTACTGGTGCTTTATTTAAGCTATGCTTTGGTTTATCCAAGCACACCTTCTAGTATGATTACCTTGCTACTATCCTTTCAATGTCCCCACCTCCCTCTCTCCTTCCACACACCCAAGGGTGACCAGCGTACTCTGTTGGGGGTTATTGGTGCAACCCCACTCATCCAGTTGCAGTGATGCATTTTTAAACCCTTAAATAACATCACACTTTAACATCAGCATTCAGGGTTGAGGGAAGATGCTGAAATCATCTTGCAGGCTCAAAGTACAGAAATTTTAAACTCATTGGTTTTCCATGCTGACCAAGTTCTATTCAGCTGGAAGCAAAGAAATCAATTGCATCACTTTTCACTTAATTAACCTTGAAGCTGCTGGCCTGGGCATTCTCCCTGCCGAGCCAGCACAGCCATGCATGCTTCGTTCCCCTCCCCATTAGTCAACTGAAGGTGTCATCCCTCCACAGTTAATTCCTAGTCCTATAACCATGTCCCCTGGGCACCTGTAGCCCTTCACTCACATCTACATTGTGAAGCTTATCTCATTCTGCCTCATGGAGTAGACATCTGTCTCCTCACCAAGCTCCAAGTCTGAAGAGGCAAAGAAAATGCTCACTCATTATTTACCCCCAGGACCTGGCATAGAGCTGATACTCAATTAATTTTCAATAAATGATGTCACATCCCGAAGGA
Source organism: Phocoena sinus (assembly GCF_008692025.1). Classification (NCBI taxonomy): domain Eukaryota; kingdom Metazoa; phylum Chordata; class Mammalia; order Artiodactyla; family Phocoenidae; genus Phocoena; species Phocoena sinus. Next base: position 123,272,251 of record NC_045763.1, on the reverse strand, counting down.
AAATTCCCAAAGCCATGTTTAAGAATTAAACTTCTCATTCCACTTCAATAATTGGATGGTGTCCTGCTGGCTTGCAACGCAGGGCACCCTCTCCCCCTTTCCTCTTTAGGTGGGTGAGTACACAACACTCTCTATGCGTCCAGCTACCAGAAATTCAAGCCACACCCTGGCATCCGACTGACATCCTCTACCCAGTCCATGTGGGTAAACTCCTCCTTGGGTTGTTAAAAAAAAAAAAGTAACCAGCCTAAGGTCTTGCTAGTCTTAGAGGCATTCAGAGAGAGGAGAATCATGAGATGGAGAACATGAGTGCTCTTTTTTATGGGTCAGTGGCCTTTGGATGGTCCTAAAAAGAATGCAACCCACGTCCCCTCCTTGATCCTAGTCTTCTCATGAACCAATGGCTGCCAACAATAATTCCATTTGTGCTTCTAATCTAAGGCCAACCTCCTTTTATACAGTGTATCCTACTCCCTCTCACTTATGGAAGGACATCACTCTAGCAACTGTCCTTATTCTCCCCTGTATCATTATATTTTTCTCTCTTTATTGAATCATGTCTACCATTATACAAAAGCACTGTAATGAGAGAAGAAAAAAGAGAGAGAGGATTTGGAAAGTAAGAAACAAAACTCATTATGTACTAATAATGTGACTTCTCCACATAAAACCCAGAGAAGAAGAGAGAATAATATGAGAGGTTAGCAAGGTTTCCAATTTTTTAAATGAAAAGCATCTCTATATTAAAAATAATTACTCCAAAAAATAATTGTTAAAAATTATATGATATCAGGAGTAAAGCATGAACAAGATCTTTTGGATTTAATTATAAAGCCTAATTTAATGGCAGAAAAGAAGGCTGAAATAAATTGAGTGATATACCAGATTAATGGGTGGGAAGATTCAACACATTAAAGATAACAAATTCTCTCCAAACTTAATCTAAATTATCAGTGAAGTCCCAAACGAAACTCCAACAAAGTTTTTGGCAAAACTTGATAATGCATATATTTATATGGAGGAGTAAAAAATCAAGAATAACCAGGAGAATTTTGAAGAAGAAAAATATGGAGGGACCTCACCTTATCAGTAGTATGGCAGGCATGGAGGTTGCCTGTGCAGTATCCATTCCCCCTTATTCCTCTCTAACAAAATCCCAATTTTGTTTAGGGTGGCAATGTGAACAGTCAAAATGACTCACCTTCTCAGACTCTCTTGCAGCTATTGTGTCCATGTGACTCAGGTCTAACCAACATGATACATCTACTGATTGGAAATGCTATTATTTGAAAAGTAAAAGGAGGACTTGGGGATGTATGTCTTTTCCCTTTGCCTTTATTTTTTCTTCCTCCATAGAACGAAAGTGCTGTACATGAAAGTGCAGGAACCATCTTGTGACCATGAGGAAGGAAGATACACAATAAGATTAGTGGAACGGGAGGAGGAACTCTGAAGGGTTTTTTTCCTTCCCTCTTCTTACCTCTGCTTTTTGCTTACTTTCCTACTTCCCTATTTTATTCTCCTTCTTGCTTGTAGTTTTCACTTCCCTTTTCACACTTCTCTTTTTGGGGGGTGGGGGGCAGCACCATGGCTTGCAGGGGTCTTAGTTCCCCAACCGGGGATCGGGGATTGAACCGAGTTCCCAGTAGTGAGATCGCAGGGCCCTAACCACTGGACTGCCAGGGAATTCCCTTGCACTTCTCTTTTCTTCCTTCCCGGTTTAAAGAAAAACTTTAAAAGAAAATATCTATGACTTTTCTGTAGAGAAAAATATGTATGACATATTCATGATATTGGGGTAAGAAAACATTTCTTAAACAACACACAAAATCACTGACCACAGAAGCAAAAAACCCCAAAAACCTATGAATTTAACTAAAGTATAATTTTAAATATCTATACAACAAAAGTTACCCACCAAGAAAATATTGAGAGGAAGAGAAATAAATGAAAGCATAAGCTAGATAAGGTGATGAGGGAAGGTAAATTGAGATTGGAAGGACCATGTAAAGAGCATGAAAGAGATTGTTATAAGCAAAGGAAGTCTCTGTGCAAAGCCCCAGAGTTAGGAAAGGCTTGGTAGTTAAGAACTAAAAGTGACCTGGGTGACTGGAGGTAGAGACAAAGAAGGAGAGTCATGGGCAATAAAGTTGAAGAGAAAAGCAAGGGAAAGTCCCACGAGCCTTGTAAGCCACAGAGTAAGAAGTGTGGACTGACTTGTGCAACAGGAAGCTCTTAAATGGCTATGAGCAAGGGGACCCACGAGTTCCATGAGCTGATCACTTACAGCACAGTGCAAATAATGATTGAAGAAGGATGACTTACAAGGCGCTCTGAAGACCTACTTGCTTCACATGTTGAGACCAACATCATGAGGACACATTCTCTAAGTCATCAGAGAGCTAACAGAAGGAAGAAAAGGATTCCAAAAATGATGCCACACCCCCAGATATATACATATAAATGTGATCTTCATCTGGAATGGCTGAGAACTACGGTTGCTGAGGTGGGAGGCCAGGGCTGAAGGAAGGATTCAGAGTAGGGGAACTAGGTGGGTGACAAGGAACTGGCCTGGACAATTAGGCAGCCAGAAAAGGAAAGCCTGACTGGCTTATATCAAGATTATTCAGGATATTTTGATATCTGGGGACATAACTAGGTGGGAAAGCTGAGCTGAGGACTCTTGATCTGAGTCAAAGCCATTCAGATGTGCTTTAGTGGTCCTGTTTCAGGGTAATTGCTGCTCACTGGCTGATAAAAACAAAAGCAAACCATCTCCGAAGGAAGCTTCCCATATTGGACCTCAAGAACTCCTACAAACTAAGATCAAGCAATGAGCTCACATTTTTTTTAAAGTATTAAATGCATGAGAAGCCACTATGAGTGAGAAGAAGGTGAACAAAGAATCAGTAGATTTAGATCCCCAGGAACCCCAAGGATGTGAGAATATATTTTTTAAATAGTTATGTATAATGTGTTTAAAGAAATAGAAGATGCAATTACAAAGATGAGAACTCAAGAAGCTATTAGGAAAGAAGAAATAAGTTTGGAGTAAAAACAAATGGAACCATTAAAAAGTGAAAAATTAAAATCTCAATGGACAGTCTAAACAGCAGTTAAGATGCAGTTTAGGAGAGAATCAGTGAACTAGAAGATATCCAAAGAATTGTCAGAATATACCAAAGAGAAACCAGGAGGAAGAAAATGCAAAGGAGGGGTTTGCAGGCACTGAGAATAGAGAGTCTAACATCTAGATATAATTGGAATCCCAGAAGGAGAGAACAAGGAGAAGGCAAGAGAGGCAATATTCAAGACTCCACAAATTTGATAGAACTAATAAAAAGTATAGGTCCCAAAATGCAGGAAGTAAAAACATCCCAGATATGAAAAGTAAAAGAAAATCCACACTTAGTATAGTAGTGAAACTGCATAACACAAAAGACAAGATCTTGAAAACAGCCTGACAACAATGACAATTTACTTACAAAGGCATAGCCATTAGAAAGACAGCTGACTTCTCCATGGCAACAATCAAAATTAAAAACAGTGGAATTACAACTTAACTATGTTGAGAGAAAATAACTAACAATTAAGAGGATACACCCAGCCAGGAGAGGGTGTGGAGAAAAGGGAACCCTCATACACTGTTGGTGGGAATGTAAATTTATACAGTCACTATGGAGAACAGTATGGAGGTGCCTTAAAAAACTAAAAATAGAACTACCATACGACCCAGCAATCCCACTAGTGGGCATATACCCTGAGAAAACCATAATTCAAAAAGAGTCATGTATGACAATGTTCATTGCAGCTCTATTTACAATAGCCCGGACATGGAAGCAACCTAAGTGTCCATCGACAGATGAATGGATAAAGAAGATGTAGCATATATATATATACACACACACACACACACACACACACACACACACACACACACACACAATGGAATATTACTCAGCCATAAAAAGGAATGAAATTGAGTTATTTGTAGTGAGGTGGATGAACCTAGAGTCTGTCATACAGAGTGAAGTAAGTCAGAAAGAGAAAAACAAATACCGTATGCTAACACATATATATGGAATCTAAAAAAAAAAATGATCATGAAGAACCTAGGGGAAAGACAGGAATAAAGACGCAGACCTACTAGAGAATGGACTTGAGGACACGGTGAGGGGGAATGGTAAGCTGGGACAAAGTGAGAGAGTGGTAGTGTATATATGGACACATATATACTACCAAATGTAAAATAGATAGCTAGTGGGAAGCAGTTGCAGAGAGATCAGCTCGGTGCTTTGTGACCAGCTAGAAGGGTGGGATAGGGAGGGTGGGAGGGAGGGAGATGCAAGAGGGAGGAGATATGGGGATATATGTATATGTATAACTGATTCACTTCTTTATAAAGCAGAAACTAACACACCATTGTAAAGCAATTATACTCCAATAAAAACGTTAAAAAAAGAGGATATACCCAGCAAAATTATGTTTAAAGAGGGTAAAAGAATAACATTTACAGACAAACAGAAACTGAGAGTTTACTACCAAGAAACTTCTCTAAAGGACATACTTCAAAAAAAAAAAAAAAGAAAAAGATCCAGAAAGATGACCTGAGCTGCAAAAAAGAATGGAGAGCAAAGGAAACCATAAATATGTAGATAAATTCAAATGCTGTGTAAATAAAATAATAATTGTTTTATTTGTGGGATTAAAAAGTTTAGGACTGGAAAACAAACATGGATAATGTATAAATTGATGGGCAAAGATTGGAAATAAAGTGTTGCAAAATTCTTAGAGTAGGGCTTCCCTGGTGGCGCAGAGGTTGAGCGTCCGCCTGCCGATGCAGGGGACACGGGTTCATGCCCCGGTCCGGGAAGATCCCACATGCCGCGGAGCGGCTGGGCCCGTGAGCCATGGCCGCTGAGCCTGCGCGTCGGGAGCCTGTGCTCCGCAGCGGGAGAGGCCACAGCAGTGAGAGGCCCATGTACCGCAAAAAAAAAAAAAAATCCTTATAGTATTTGGAAACTGGGGTCAAGATACTATTTAGTTTGTTTTCATGATAGAAGAATGGCAAGACTGGAATTGGGGGGACCCATTAAGGGGTGGCTGCCACAGTCCAGTAGCAAAATAATGGTTTCCTGGACTAAGACATGGCAGTAAAACTGAAAAGAAACAGATATTTTCAAGATTTATTTTAGAGAGAGAGAAGATATGGGAGGAGCCAAGGATAACTTCTGGTTTGGGATTGAGTCATTGGGTAGACGGTGGTGCTAAATGAGATGGAGATGCCTGGATCAGTAAGGTGGGTGAAGAAGTTAAGTGTCCCATTTGGCATGGTAAATTTCAGAAGTAGGGCCATTCTGTAGTTTTAAGTAGAATTCTGAGCTGGGGAGATCAATGTGGTCATCATTAGCATAGAGGTGTCTTTTTAAATTCATGAAATTGGATAAAATTACTTAGGGAAAGAATTTAGAGAAAGATTGAATGACATAAAGCATGTCTTAAGGTCCATTTGCCTTTAGAGGTCAGGTACAGCAGAAAGAGCCATCAAACAGAGATGCAGGAAACAAGTAAGATGAAGACAGGAGAGAGTGGTGTTACCAGATCCAAGAGGGGAAAGGTTTGCAAGAGTGATTTCAGTATGCTGAGAGGTCAAGGGCGACGGGAACAGAAGCCACGACCTTGACAAGGGTTCATTTAAAGAAGTGTGGTGAGTGGTAGAATTGAGTGGGAGAAGAAGAAGCAGTGAAGTATATGAGACCTGTTCATAAAGGTTGGGTATGAAATGAAGCAGAGAGATAGAATAGTACCTACATAGAAAAGTGAGGTCATTGGAAAAGTTTTTTTTTAGATTTGGAATTATCCGTGTTCCTGTATAGTATAGGAATGATTCAACAGAGAGGGGGAGGTTGCTGATGCTGGAGAGAAAATGAATCATCAAAGAGATGCAATCCTTGAGAGAACAAGAGGAGATGAGATCCAGAGAACAGTGGAAATATTGGCTTTTAATGGGAAAAGAGATGCATCCTATATGGCTAAGCTGAGGGAAGAAAATGTATTTACATATTTAGGTCTAGTTGTAGGAAGATGAAGGGGTACATATCTGACAGCTTCTATTTTCTCAGTATAGCCTAAGGCACCATGATCACCTGGGGGTGAGGAAGAAGGAGCTACAAGTAGTTGAGGGGAAAGGTATGAAACACTATCCCCCTTCCTCTATATCACAGCACTCCTCTTATTTCCTTTGTGGAGCTATAACAATCTTTAAGAATCTTGTTTATTTTTCCATTTACTCATTTACTCTCTGTCTCCCCTACTAAAATGTAAGCTCCATGAGGGGCAGGAACCAGGCCTGCCATGTTTAGATGGATCCAGTGTTTAGCAGGGTGCCCAGCACATAGTACGTCCTGAAAAAATATTAGCTGGAAGTTGAATGAATAAACATATTAGCATATTCAATGCTTGATGATTATAAAGGAATTAAAATCTCCTAAGTGGAGGTTGTACTGAGACCACTGTTGAATCACCTGCCAGCAGCACCTCCACTCCCAGCCCATTCCCAGCCCCACCACCAGCTCCACTCGGGTTTCAGGGCCAGTCAAGACCCTCTTGAGATCCATCCACTCTCAGTACCTAACACAGAGTCCACACACAGCCTGACACCTGGCACTGAACAACCCTTGCCTCCTACTCTCACTGGCTGGAAAAGTGGCAGGCACTTGAGGAAAATCCTGACAACCTCCAATACCACCAAAAAGAAATTTTTTTTTGCCCTGTCTATCATAAGCAGATGGAATTTAAGATGATCGTGACTGTCTATTGTTCTTAAGTACATTACACCAGGATCGGGGCGGGGTGGGGGCCTTTCTGAAGAGACACTTCGGAAGATGAAGGAAATGTAACAATGACATTTAAAGCCTCTTTATTTAGAAACCAGGCTGGCTTGATCTTTATGCTTCTATCAGCATCCCAAAGGAGGCAACAGAGTTAAAACTTGATGTCATGACAGGTCCATGATTTCTGCTCCAGGGAAGGTAATAAAAGGCCTCACGACACCCCTTCCCACTCTCACCATCTCCACCACCACAACTCCCAGGTCTTGGCGGTGCTCACAAGGCTTGACTGTGAGCTGTGAGCAACCCCTCTGGATCTGCCTCCAAAGTCTGGGACTGTTCACACATCTGAAAATTCCACCTTCAACAGAAGCCTGGACAAAGTGCAGATATCTGATGATTGTTCAATGCTAAATTGGAAAAGGAAAAAAAGAGCAGTGAGAACCTTCTAACAAGCTCTCAGATTCCTGAAACTTCTTATTGTTGTTAAAGGATTAAATAAGATTTGACCTTTGGAAGGGAGTCATCTTATTTTTGTCTGATTCTAAAAGAGTGATACACAAGACCACAAATATGCTCACACGCACACATCCTCAGACCCCTGCAAGGTTAGGAGCAAGCATAGGAGTGAGCAGCCTTGACTAGTATACATCATCCATCAACAGGAATGAAAGAAGACTCTTCCTATACATATGGGATGCAAAGAACTATGTCCCACACACCATGTTGACTCCATTCCCCTCATTGCTCTCCCCCTTGCCTGAAATGTCCACTGCATACTCCCCACCAGTCTGCTTATATTTCAAGTCTCACTTCTTCCATGAAGCCCTCTCCAAATTCTCCAACACTTCTCTGAGCTTCTACATTACTGATCCTAGTCATTGAGTATATACTGCCTCTTGATGCTACTTAAGTGCTTCAGATTTTTTATTTCATCTGCCCAACACGAACAGGGTAACTTTTACATATTGCATTCCCCCAGTGCCAGCAGGGTACTGGACACAACTGCAGATGCTCAGTAAGAATTCAATGCATATTTTCTCACTAGTCATACGATCAATGGGTGTATACAGATGGAAAATCACACAGGAGTAATAATAACACCACCAATATCTACTATATTTGAGCATCACTATAGATCAGGTACCATGTTGAGCACTTTCTAAGTATCACCTAATTTAAATTTATCAACAACTCTGTGAAGCAGATTCTATTTTTATCCCCACTTTACAAATGGAGAAATTGAGCTTTAATCCAAATTAGGGATTTTGACCCAAAAGCTGATTCCAGAAATGTGTGTGTATATTTTTTTAAATAGGGAATTACAGGCTCAAGGAATACTTTCCAAACAGATTCACAGAATACTGGCCCTGCAAAGGACTTCAGAGCTCATCAAATCCAACTGTCTTGTCTTATAGATGAAGGAAACACATGCCAGGGATGTGCAGCTAGTAAGAAGCACAGGTAAGACTAGAACTGAGTCTCTTACTGCCAGGGGATATGGTTTCTACTATTTGCAATCCTACCCAAATATGTTATCTTTTCTCCTCCTCCACACACCTTTGACATCCTCAGGTTCTGTGCCTAGCACACATGGTTCAGATATCTTGGGTCCAGAGGCTGCTGCCACAACCCACCTGGAGTGAGCTAGGCTTTCTTCAACACTCCTTACCCTGCCATCCTTTCCCTACCAACTCCCCCTTCATCACCTCCTCCCCTGGCCTGGACTCCTGACCCCAGACTGCATTGCCCCCATCTTTGCCCTTAACCAAAGCTTCTCTGTGGCCAAGCAGAGCCGTCAGAATGCTATTCAGGCTGCCAAGAAGCAGACGGTAACACAGACGGTGACACAGGCAGTCCAATCAGGACAAATGCCTCGACTGAAACCAAATTACCTTTCACATGAGCCAGAGATGGGATTTATACCCCTGCCTCCATCTGGCCCTGCATGGCAGCCTCTGCCTGCCCTGGGTGGGGAAGGAAGGGAAGCGGCTAATTGCATCAGGGCCTTCTAATCCAGTCACAATTTAATCAAGCTTGGGGCTGTCAGCAGCAATGCAGTTTTCAAAAGTCACTTTGATCTCCTGAGTTGTCACTGCCAGAGCTTCCCACATCAATCTCTCTGGAGCCAGAACCTACCAGACTCATGTGCCCATTAGACCAGGGACTAGCAAAAAGGTCAGCATTCCAAACACACCAAACCAGGTCGGAGCAGTCCCCAGATGTTTCACTCAAAGGGAAACTGGGCCTAGACCTCTCAAGGAAGAGCCTGACAAGAAGAGCAAACAGCTCTCTTCTGCTTCCAGGAGGTAAGTATTTTCCTTTATGTCTAATTGTTAACACGGATGGTCATGTACACCAGGACTGACAAAATGTTTCCCAATAAAAAGGCAGAAACAACTCTGAGGAAAGTGTCTTTCTTTCTTTAAAGTTAACAGTGACAAATACAATAACTGACCTCCCCAGGCTCCAATCTCCCCTCTCTCTATTCCATCCTTCAAAAAATAAACTCATTGGTCTATATAACAAATCTCACTTGAGCATCCAATCTGTGGGCCACTGAGGGACAAGATGAATGAGACCTGGTCCCTGGGAAATGAACATGGAGCAGACCATTTCAGTGTGATATGGGCAATAAATGGGTATGTGAAGTGGGCACTCAGGAGGTGAAAGCGTCACGTCACTCTCCTGCGCAAAAGCTTACAAGCACTCCACACATTCTCCATAATTGCAGCAGTCAAGTGCTCTTTTCACCAGTATCCCTGCTCTCTGCTTTCCAGGTCCAGAGTGGCATTGTCCTTCCCTCCCCTCCCCATGACCATATGACTTATCTTGACCAACAAAATGTAAGTGAGAGTGACATGTTATGTTTTGGTGGAAACCTTTAAGTACTGGTGCGCAAATTTCCATGTCCTCTTCCTCCTCCCATAGCAAATTCCAATGTTCTACATGGTGGAAACTCCATCAATATGAGCCCGGACTGAGGAAAGCAGGGAGCAGGTTCCTTGCTGACCTGAGATGGACTCTTATAGCATAAGTTAAAATTAAGCTTTGTTGATTTAAGCCTCTGAGATTTCAGTCTGGTTTTTCCTGCAGGATAATAGCCCATCCAGACTCCTTAGGCTGGCATTCAAGGCCTTTCCATACATCAGAGTACCTACTCTTCTAAGCTTTTGTTTCATAATACTTATATGAATCTATACTCTTAGTCTATTTACCATCTTCCAGCCATATCCAGCACCATCTGACAAGCAGACCTTTTCTCATGCTAGTCTTCTGGCCTGAAATGCCACTCTCCCATCTAAATCCTATCAGCCTTATAAAATCCAGTTTAGTAACTCTCTCTCCCAAGAGGTCTTCCTTGATGGCCTGAGTTAGAAATGAGTCGTACCGTGAATTCCAATAGTTCTTTAAGTATTCCATTCGTGGGTATTTCCCTTACAATCTTCTAGAATATTTGGTCATTTATTGTCTGTGTCCCTGCTAGATAGACTGTGAATTCCTTGAGAACAGGGCTTGGGGTCTCATTGGTCTTTGTGACCCACGCTCCATTTAACCTGCACTTTGAGTGCCTTATACATCATACTCCATGACCATTATTTGCACAGGCTAGAACACTCCCTAAGCCAGTTTTCATGAGTCATTTTGCCTTATTCTATATAGAAAATATGATGAGCTCTCTCAGTCACATTATAAATCTGGGCCACGACTAAATTCAACCTCCCAGTCTTTATCTTAAAATTCTATCTTCTAGCCCACTTTCTTAACCCTCTTCATTTTCTTTTCACCTCCATCCTCAACATTAGTTGTTGCTTTCTTCTAGAGGCCATTTTTCACCAAGACACTAAACTGTTATTTCATGAGTTATGACTTCTGATGGGTTGAGGCACAGGCACTGAGCAGTTCCCCAGCCAAGTAGTTCCCTCTGCACCTAGCCTCCAGCACAACACAGACTCAGCCTCTGCAGCACTGCAGATTGCTACACACCATGGACCTCCAGGTTGCTTGAGAATAGCTGAAACTGTAAGTGATAAATACTGTAATTCCCAGCTTGCAGGGTTTTTTATGAGGGTTAGAGACAAGCCTGGACAATGCCTGCTACACAACAGGCACTCAGTAAGTGACAGCCATTGTTCTACAAGACAGCCTCAGTGAGGCCACACATGGACACAACAGGTGCCCTAACGTAGTGGCCATAGTGAGACCTAAGGGATGGCCAGCAAGGCTTCTTCTTCCTCACAATGCCCCACCAGCCCTGGTTGGTTCTCTCTCTCTTCCTCTCCCTCTCTTTCTCTCTCTCTCTCTCTCTCTCTCTCTCTCTCTCTCTCTCTCTCTCTCTCTCTCTCTCTCACGCACACACACACAGAGACTCCCCCACTCCCTGTACAGTACCTCAAATTCCAACACTAGAAACTCTGTCATTTATTTTTGAAAATATTGTATCTGTCCAGGAAAGAACCCTAGGAAAACTAAAATAATTTTATGTAGCAATGTAAGCCTTCATCATCCAACATCTCATAGACAATTCCATAAGCAGGAGCCAATCCAGGGAGTGGGCCATAAGATCAGGCACACCTCCCACTGTTGGGATAATGGAGAGAGGGAGACCCAGAAATATAGAAAGAGAATCATTGGCCTTCAGATCTAAAGCGATCTTGGAAGTCATTTAGGCCAACCCCTTATCACATATATGAGGACACTGAGTCCCAAGGATGTGAAGTGATTGCCCATAGTCCCAGACCCTTAGCAAGAATGCTGGTTCCCCATCCCAGACCTCCTGACCCCCTGTTTGCTGTTCTTTATACACCATGCATCTCCTGGAGACCAAAGATGGAAGACCATTTTGCTGGGTCCCACCCTTCACCACCATCCTTACCTCCTTCTCTCCACTGCCCTGGGTGTCCTCGTCCTGCAGAAGTTCACACACCAATACAGCAATCCCCTTTTCTATACTACCACCGCTGACAGAAAATTCCAGCAATTTTTTTTTGAGTTGATGGGGAGTAGAGGAAAGAACCAAAAAAAGGGGCTTCCCACACCTATAAAGCCCTGCAGACCCCAGGGAAACATACAGCTGCTCTAGCTTTGTGATTTGAGCTGTTAGCAAGGATTCCACAATTTCAGCTGCTAACAGCAGCAATGGAAGTCTTGCCTGCTCAGCCTCCCACATCTGCTCCTGGGCTCCAGAAGGAGGAGAGGAGCCCAGCCTGGGAGGCCTCTGAGCAGATGGCAGCTCTGTTCCATGCAGATGACTTCACTGGAGTAATTATGACTGATGAGGGGATAGGGAAGCCTCCTTGCTGATGATAATTAGCTAGGATAAACAAACTGAGCCCTGCTCAGAGGTCTGGGAGAACATGAAATATTAATATTAATGACTACTGATCACAGAGCACCTACTAAGTGCAAGCACTTTACAAAACTTTTTTTGGTTAATCCTCACTATAAGCCTGTAGGTGTGGGTTTTATGATTTCATTTTACATGAAAAAAAAAAGAAACTAAAGTTCAGAAAATACTAAAGCAACAAGCACAAGATCACACAAGCAGTAGGTAGCAGCTTCAGGGTTCAGACATGAGTCTGACCAGCAGGGGATCCTATGTTTTTTCTGGGGTGCGACACACATACCCATGATACCACTGGTGATCCAACAATGTGGGTCCCTTTAACCAATACAAATCCAGCCCCTACTGTGTGACATGCTAAAATAGCCCTGAGCATCCAAAGACAAATAAGACACCATCCCTCACCCAGGGGCTCACAGTCAAGAGGAAAAACAAAAAGAGACATCAACAGTAATTACACCACCAAGTGGGAAATGCCTTCGCAGAGTTAGGTAGTCACTTGCATGATTTGTTTTTTAGTCTACTTCTTTTCCAATGTCCTCAGGACACTAAAGGGTCATAAGGGCCACACATAAATAATAAAATGCTTTTGAGATAAAGGGGAAAAGATGTAATAAATTCAGGAAAGAAAGAAGAGAAAAGAGAATTATATATCTATGTGTTAGAATCCCCAAACTAAGCTAAGAAAATACAACAGGGCACTTGCCACAGTCACTCAGGTCCTAGAAGTGTTGGCTACCAATGACCAGTGCCTCCTCTCATGGCTCAAAAACTTTTTTTTTTTCAAAAACTTTATAGAAGATAAGAGATCACTCAAGTCAGACATCCACCTTTCTTGTTTGAAAAGAGACCCTCACCTCCTATCTTCCCATCGTTGGTCTTAAAAGGTCAACAGGCCTCCCCATTGCAATCATTTTTCCCCTGAAAAGTAAAACTGGAAGTACAGCAATTCCATACTCATATCAGTTCCTATAAGGATCTAAACAGGTTGGATGGTCATCTTCCAGGATGGGACAAAAGGCTTCCTGCACTGAATTAGTCAGAGAATTAAATAGTCTATAAGACCCCATTCCACTCCAAGGTCCTATGCTATGTAAGGTGATTCCAGACAAAGAAGAGGATGAGAAGAAATCCAGTTAAGGCTTTGAAGTTATTGGAAGATGACAAAGGACCAAATATGAAAAGGTAAAGAATGTCATAGGCCATTTTCATTTGTGAGTCTATTTACTGAGCACAATTATTCACCAGGCAGCAGTTCTTAGGAGCAGTGGCCAGTATAAACCAGAAATTGTCACCCTCAAGACACACACATTTTAGTGGAAGGAAACAGACAATAGGCACATAAACAAAGAAATGTAATAAGGTAATTTCAGGCACCAGTAAATTCTAAGGAGAAAGTAAATAGGATAATGGGATGTAGAGGTATTGTGAAGCTGGCTAACTAGAAAGCACGGGTAAAGGCTTCCTGAGAAGGTGACATTCAAGTTGGATTATGAATGATGAGAAAGAGGTAGCTCAAAAAAGACCAGGAGGAAGAACATTGCCCAGTGACAGAGTAACGCTGGTATGTTCAAAACCAATGCTGCTGGATCTAGCGAACAAGGAGGAACATGGAGAGAGAGCTAGGTGGGGGTCAGATAATAAAAGGTCTTACGGGTCATGGTAAGGAGTTTTATTTTATTCCCATTACAATGGCAAGTCATTAGAGGTATTTAAGCAGCAGAGTGACATGATCTGATTTATGCTTTAGAAAGATAATTCTGGCTTGCTATATGTCACTTGGAGGGAAAGAGTGGAGGTAGAAGGACAAGTTAAACTATTATGAGTGGGACTCTGTACGCTAAAAAATCATCTCCAATGTTGAAGCAAAATTTATCTCATAAATATAAGGATAGTCCAATACTAAGAAATCTATGAATATACCGTATCACAAGTTACATATGACAAAAGCATATGATTATTTCAATAGGTGTGAAAAGGACATTTAATAAAATTTGAATACACTTCAAACAAACAACATTTTAAGATGTGAGACCAAATGGGTTGTTTCTCAACATGAAACAGAGATACTATTTGCAGCTGGCATCATATTTGTGTGTAAAATACTAGAGGCCCAAAACAAAGATGCCCACCATTTCTATTATGGTGTATTATGTTGTTTATAAAGTTCTAGACAATTCAATGAGACATGAAACGTAATAAGAAGCATGCATTTGGAGAGCAGAAAATTATCACTATTGATAGAGAGTATGATTTATTTTCCTTCTGAGAATGTAACCCTTGGCATGAGCCGAGGTGCCAGGTGCTTCTGGTATTTTATCTCAGCAAATCCCACAACACATTAGGGGTGACACCTTTCTTCTCATTTGATAGATGAAGATAAGTAACCTTCCTAGCTATTAAGCTGAGATTTGAACATAATTTTGTGATTACAAAGTCTGTGTTCTTACACCATGTTGCCAAAACAAAAAGATAACTCAGAAGCTGCCAACACTTCCTCTTTCCTGAGGTCCCAGAGCTGTGGAAATTTCAGCCCCGCTCTGGGATCAAGGTAGAAGCTAAAGCTCACCAGCATCTCAGAAGTCCTAGTGCCAGAGGAAGGAGAGCTGGCATCTGCCTCCTTCCCTGCATCCCGTGGGCCATTCCAACTGGAAAGAGGCCCCAGAGCCTCAGCTACTCAGCACAAATAATGCTGAGGAATTTTGCATTTAAGTGTGGGTCTTATCCCTTCCGGAGAATATTTAAATTTTAAAAGAAGAACGTTTTTCGCCCAGATGAATCTACAATTGCTTGAACTGTGTGAACAATATTTTAACTGTGGGAGGGGTGGGTCTCTGGAGTTTCTCCTGCTTCCTCCAAGCTGCTGCCACAGTCACTTTCCCTTATGCCAGAAGAGGCTAGCACCTTGGCCTCCACCTCTGGAAGTGTGCTGACCCTCTGCCCAGAAGTCATGGGTTGTTGCATAAGGAGACTTGAAGAAAGAGGCCAGGCTTTTGAGGTATGACTGCACAACTTGGCTTGTCTCTCCAGATGCAAAGGAGGCTCAACCCCACATTGAGGGCTGCCAAGACTTGTCCCAAAACAAGGAACTCTGATATCTGAAGCTCCAAGTTCCTGCCAGGATTATGGAACTTTCTCTTCCCATTCCAGATGATATCAGAATAAAGCATAACTCCTCCCATTTTCAATAAATCCTCAATTCAAAAACTTGAGGCCTATGGACTCTCCAAGATAGACGGAACTGACATCTCTACATTTTCCTCATTACGCTTGAAATGTGATGTAATGTGTCATGGGCAGCAGGCAGTTCAGCAGCTGCCTCACATCTGCCTGAACCCACAGTTGGTAAGTCCAAACTGGGCTCTTCCTAGCTGCCAGACTCCTGGAAGCTTTTCATTTTCCTTTGGATGTGTTCTTTCCTTCCATCATGAACAACACAAAACCCACCTTGGGCTGCTGCAAGCTGGCCCTTCTCCCATCTCAGCCCTCCATCATGCAGCAGGTACGAAGCTTGGATATGGTAGAGAGTAGAGGGGCAGATGGAGAGGACATGAGGAGGGGAGGGAAAGGAAGGAAGAAGGGCCAAGAGGGTGCCAACAGAAGACTGAATCCACAGGGTGGCAGCACATGGCACCAGCCCTGTCTCAGAAGAATGAATCCTAAGGGAAGTTTCTCTGTCATAGCCTGAAGCACCTGTCACTGTACCATGAGGACCAAGCTATTCCCAATTTTCTCAACTCATATTCCAGCCAAGCACTGAGGAATGTAGTGTTTCCCTGCCCTGGAACCTCCGGAAATCTGCCCTCAAGGAGGCTTTCCATTTCCTCCTGGGAAGAAATGGTCTGCATTGCCTAACTCTGTTCCCCATCTCAGAACCCTGGACAGCTCCCTGCAGGCTCTGCAGATCCTGCAGCCATGGCAGCCCATTCCTTTCAGAGATTTCCAACAGAACTACACAGTCTGCCTCTCTTGTATTCCAGTCCCATAAACAATAGAGACAGACAGACTTAAAAAGATAAATTTGTGGCCACCTAATCCACAGGCATTGTTGAGTATTCTGCAGAACGCCAAGTCTATTTAAACATGGCTCCCATGTCCCCCACCCCAAGTTGCCCTGTTTATCATTTATGACAAGATGTTTATTAGCAGAGCAGTAAACGGTGAGTGAACATCCCAAAACAGGGTTATAAAATCCTGTAAATCACAACTCTGCACAGGCAGCCACCAGCCCTGGGACAATCCCTCCTTTCACGGCTCTGTAACTGTGGCAGGTATCCATCTGCCCTGGAGTCATTTACCCTGCTCAGGTGCTGCATAGTAGGACGTGAAGGGCTTTTGCCTAGGTAGACCCACTTTGTCCCCTCCTCACTTCTTTTGTAGAGTCCCTACTATGTGTCAGATGCTGCACTCGGTGTCAAGACCTGAAAACGGCCCTAGCCTTCAAGGAACTCATGATCCATGAGCAAGAGGCAGGGGACCAACACTGCAGTTGCATTGTTTACTCTCTGAAGGACCCAGTCCCCCACTTCTTTCTGTGTTTCTGTTTCCTATCATCACCATGCCCCCTAAGCTCATATTTATTATACAGGACCCAGTTCGTATGTGTCCTGAGGTGAGCTTAGCCATGGATGGCTCAGCATTAGTGATGATCCTCCAGATTCTTGCAGGCCACAGAGAGGAGGGTTTGGCCACGGTTAAAGAACTATTCATTTAACTTCAATACTATCTTCATGGCACAGGCCACATCATTATAGTGCTTTGCCCATGTGGCCAACTGGACCCACTGCTACAGCTGCTTCCAGTCTCCCATGTTGCTCAAGGTACAATATTGCAATGTACCTCGCATCTCACATGTCATACCTCCTGTCTCGTGCATCCCACCCCCGACACTGGGAGCCCCACTAAGCTCCTGTGCATACACACTGGCTGGCCCACAAGGTTTCTGCTGCAGGCAGGCAGGGAAGGAGGGTGTGACACTGGCCTATGCCACAACCTATATCATCAGATCAGGCTTCCCCAGCAGCTGCCCACAGAAGCCAGATAATGCAACCTAGGAATACAAAGGCGTTAAGGCCCTGTGGGGGAGAAATTTAAGCTATCACAGCAGGAAGATAGGAAAAAATAGCGGATCAATTCTTCTCCCTTCCTCCTCCCAACAGACTATTACCAGACTCAGTATTTCTGTACAACCTCTCCAGAGACCTCCTATTTAATGCATCGGTAGCTATGCTTTTTGGTAAACTGTAGCCAGTTTGGTAACACACTTCCTTGTATTTGCTTTCCCTTCCACTTTGCCTCATTTCCCTTTCTCCCTCACTGTCACTTCCCTGGGATTGCACTCTTGCACCCTTATAGAGCATGAACTCATAAGTTTTTTTTCAGTCTCTGTTTCCTAGGAAACTCAGGCTAAGACACTTTTCAACCAATCTGGAAGCTAAAAATACCAAGATAAATATGACCTAGATGCTGACTTCAAAAAGCTTTAAGTCTATTCCACGGCACCAACACATTCGTAGTTTTAATATGATTTGGTATCATAATAGAAATGCATATTGGGAGCAAAAAGGAGGATATCAGGGCTAGTTGGGAATGCTGAGCTAAGCCTTGCAAAATCTGTGAGACAGTCTTAAAAGTGAAGGGCATACAGGACAAGGGAATGGCATATGAAAAGGCTTGGAGGGGGAATTCCCTGGTGATCCAGTGGTGAGGACTCCGCACTTTCACTGCCAAGGGCGTGGGTTCAATCCTTGGTCGGGGAACTAAGATCGCACAAGCCGTGCTGTGTGGCCAAAAAAAAAAAGGCTTGGAGAGATTAAACCTTTCTAAAATCTCCTACCAAATATTTCTCCAAGTGTTCCTCATTCAGAAGCCCCTTGCTCAACGTCCATCAACAGATGAATGGATAAAGAAGATATGGTATATATATATATATACAATGGAATATTACTCAGCCATAAAAGAATGAAATAATGCCATTTGTAGCAACATGGATAGACCTAGAGATTATCACATTAAGTGAAGTAAATAGACAGAGAAAGATATCATACGGTACTGCTTATATGTAGAATCTAAAAAAAAAGATACAAATGAACTTATTTATGAAACAGAAATAGACTCAGACATAGAAACAAACTTATGGGTACCAAAGGGGAAAGTGGGGGGGCTATATAAATTAGGAGTTTGGGATTAACAGATACACACTACTATATATAAAATAGATAAACAACAAAAGCACCTACTGTATAACATAGGGAACCATATGCAATATCTTTTTAAAATTTTTATTTTATTTTTATACAGTAGGTTCTTATTAGTTATCCATTCTATACATATTAGTGTATACATGTCAACCCCAATCTCCCAATTCATCCCACCACCACCACCACACGCCACCCACTTCCCCCCTTGGTGTCCATGCGTTTGTTCTCTACACCTGTGTCTCTATTTCTGCCTTGCAAACTGGTTCATCTGTACCATTTTTCTAGATTCCACATATATGCATTATATATTCAATATCTTGTAATAACCTATATAGGAAATGAATCTGTGTTGGGCACTCCTTCAGTGCTTAGCCAGGCATTTATTGTTCTGCCTTAGCCTTCACTTCCTACTTGCATGGATCCTAATGGTCAGCCACAGGTGGAAGCATAGGGTCTTCTCAGGTTTTTTCTGAGCATGTGTCCAGCCATGAGCATGTGTGTGGCCTTCTAGATGTCCCAGTATAAACGGGGAGGTTTTCAAAGTCTTTATTCTGTATCTCCTTCCCCAAGCCTCTTCCTTTCAGGATTTCCCGTCTGTCTCTGCTTGCCCTGACTGTTCTCCCTTGCCACAGGTGGCTACAGCTAGTATATTCACCTTTACATGCTTTCAACAAACACCACCCAGGGAAGTCGCTTCAACCCTGAGAAAGTTCCAAGGCAGGAGAAACAAAGGCAAGCCCTTGAGCCTATTTTCCAGGGAACCACAAGACAGGTCAAAACACACAGCACAGTTCTTTGAAAGAAAGGTCCACGTTGCTCCCTCTGGTACCAGAAAGCTTCTGCAGAAATGCAGATCTCTGTCCTTATGGCTGCCGTCCAGCTGAGAAGTGGGGATTTGTAAGTGTGTAACTTAAAACCATACAGTGGTCTCTTCCCCAACTTCAGCAGCTTCTTTCTTCATTAAGCATTCCCCTGATGACTGTAAGTTTTTTAGGAGATTCCAGAGTTCTGAAAAAGCTGATTCTGACAGTTTTTGTCAGTTTAATCATTCCTTTAGTGGAGGGACATAGTTTTGCAGTTCCTTACTCTGTCATTTTTGGTGACATGCTTATTCTGTATATGTTTCAAAGTTTCTATAATAAAATGTTTTTGTAAAAGCTCCAGGTAACTCTGAAAAATTAGAATAACTTCCCCTCAACCAAGTTTTCAAAAATCACTAGTTTAAATGAATTCTGGCTTTCTGTCTTCTCGTCTGAGCAACTTTTTTTTTCTTTTTTTAATTGAAGTATAGTTGATTTACAATGTTTCAGGTGTACAGTACAGCAAGGTGATTCAGTTATACATATAAATATATATGTATTCCTTTTCAGATTCTTTTCCATTATAGGTTATTACAAAATATTGAACATAGTTTCCTCTGCTATACAGTTAAGTCTTTGTTGTTTATAAAAACATATTCTTTTTATGTAAAGAATTGGAAACAATAAAAAGGAATTGTGACATAATCTAATCTATATAATTCTGCTTTGTACTATTTCTTTTTTTTTTTTTTTTTTTTTTGCGGTACACGGGCCTCTCACTGTTGTGGCCTCTCCCGTTGCGGAGCAAAGGCTCCGGACGCGCAGGCCCAGCGGCCATGGCTCACGGGCCCAGCCGCTCCGCGGCATGTGGGATCACCCCGGACCGGGGCACAAACCCGCGTCCCCTGCATCGGCAGGCGGACTCTCAACCACTGTGCCACCAGGGAAGCCCCTAACATCTTTATTGGAGTATAATTGCTTTACAATGGTGTGTTACTTTAACTCAGTGCCCCCTTGTGGTCCTTTAGGGTTAACGAACCACCCTTCACCAGTGTCCTCCAAGTCTCCAGACACTTCATGTTATCTTCTGTATTTACCAGGGTATCCTGTGTCAGCCATCTCTGCTGGTTCATCTGCAGCCCATGGAGAATCTACAAGTGATGAGACATAACGTAGCGTGCATAGAACAAGACTTACTGGACAGGTGTCAGTTTTCATCCTTCCCAATTGTGAGCAACATGTCTTCAGTTTTTCTCTGTCCTTGCATCATTTTTTTCTTATGATAAGCAGCACACAGAAATGAGAATGAGGAAACTGCACCCAGATAAGCACATCTGCAAACTCAAGGACAATGCACTGCTAAACAAGGTTTGGTTTTATTGTTGTTATTTTGTCTTGCTTTTAATCACTGTGGAAGTTACTTAACTCCCACTCCCCAGAATATTCACCAGACCCTTGGCAGATAGGCACTGAAAGGATTAGGCTTTTCTCTTCTTGAACATATTTCAAGGAAAGCTTTTCTAACAGCCACATACGCTGCTAAGCAGCTGAGTACTTTTGAATGCTTTCTCTGACTTCTCTCTCTCTCTCTTTTTTTTTTATTTAACCATTTTAGAGGATGTTTCTGGCCACCTAGAGGGAACTCTGAGTAACAAACAGATCTCCATGTGCTTGTTTTTCGTAAAGCAGATGCATGTAGCACCTGGCAGCTGAGTGATTTGAGGAAAACAGCTTCTTGTCACACCTCTCTGCACTCCATCAGCCCTGGGAATCATTAGAGATTTCAGAAACGGTGGCATGGAGCTTGGCATTGCCAGTTCTTACTTTTCGCGGAACGATGGGGAAGGTGAGATTCTTTGATTCTTCTTTCTCTTTTCTACAGCTTCTTGGTTTCATCTCAGAAGAACAAGATGGGAGTACATGCCCTCTCCTTTGTTAATAGCTTGTTCATGTGTGACTCTATACATCACGCTACTCTATGCCCAAAAGAAACCAGTGTCTCCCCACTGCCAGCAAATTAAATCCAGTATCTTTTCAATTCTCAAACAACTGAACCTGACCTCTTTTCCTAATCCTACTTCACACCGTCTAGGATGCTATGATCCAGGCAAAATCAAACATCATCCATGTTCAGAACTTGCCCCTCGTGATTCCCTTTGTGGAACCGCATGCATGTCATCTCCACCGCAAGTACCCTCTCACCGCATTGTGCCGCTGAGCAGCCCACCGGCTTTCTGGAGGCAGCGCAAACCTCAGGCAACTCAGAGCTCACTTCCCTCTTCCCCAAAGTGGATGCCTCATTTCCTACGTGTCACATTCTGCTTCGTATTACAGCTATTGGTCGGCTACATCTGTCTCTTCCACTGTGTTAAAAGGTTCTATTAGGTAGGGAAGGTGGTAGAGCCACTTTTGGCGTTGACAATATGTCATAGACACTCAACAATGTTCTCCTGAATGAATGAATGTTAAATAAAAGGAAAGAGAAGTAGCATGCCCGTCATTTCTTGGGCTTCCAGCAGCTCCCAAGTAAAATTAAGCCAGTATCTGTTTCCTTCCGATACTCTTTTTAGTGCCATGGAGACAATGAGTTTCCCAATCCAAGTCCTAGCCAGCCAGTATAGTGCTCGTGGAATTGACTGATCGATGCTAAGGCATTGGAAAGACTCCATTCCAGATGCCTTGCCTCTTCTCTTGCTAATTATCTTCAGTGTCTCCTGAACAAACTGCTCCATAATCAGTAACTTCATCTTCTGCAGAGAAAGCACCAGGGTCTAACTTAAGATGTCTGAAAAACAGCTCCATCCTTTCCCACCTCCAACAGGGATAAGAGGGCAGTCAACAGGCCTGAGAATGGGGCCTCAACACTAAGTGGGTTTAACACACAGAAAGGAAGCCTGCAAGAGCTCAAAGGAATCTTTATGACTATCTGGCCCAATGTTCTCCTTTTACACCCAAGGAAAATGAAGACAAAGGAAGGGAGGTGGTTCCTTAAGTGTAGAAATGGGACTGGAACTCTGGAGTCCTGGTTCCCAGGACTGTCCTTACCATTAATTATGCCAGTGTTTTCCCAAATCAACCTGAGCACACAAATCACCTTTTTGTTAAGAATCATCAAATCTTTGTTACCCCTGGGTTATGGGTGATGCAGAAAATGCCGACTAAAAGGTTTCATGCTTAGGGGATTGGAAAAGGAGAGGGGCTTAAACAGAGGAAGGGAAATCACAAGCTGATGGTAGAATTGCAGAGGGGGGGTGGAGAGGAGTTCAATTTTAGAAACGTTGACAGCTGCAAACCAAGCACCGAGCTAGGCACCGCAGGCAACACAGAAGGGCAGCAAAACGTTTTATGATCTAACTGTTAAAAACTATACTGGGGGTGCCACACCAGTGGCTTGGAATTAAGCCCTACTGGCATTTGGAGGAGAGGAAATGACCATGATTACTAAATGATTAGTAGAGGCTTTCTTGGAAAAAGTAGTGCTTGAGTCAGACCTTGAAGAGAGAGCAGAGCTTGCATGGTGCTGCAGAGGCGTGAGGAACTAGAATAGGGGGAGGAGGAACAAGGTGCAGGGGCGTTTGAGACAAGCCATCATCAATTAAGGGATCAAGGGGATGAGAAAAAATATCAGAGTTAGTTAAGTAAATTATGCTTCCCTCCACTTTCACTTCCGTCCTCTTGGTGCTCTGTACACATCCCTGCACGCTCACTTTCCCACCCGCGTCGCCCAGGGCCTGCTCGTGGACAGCACCCCTCTTGGATCTGTCCTGCCCTAGACATCTCCCCTATTCTCACCCTTCTCAGCCCCTCTCCCCAACTCCTAGCATAAACCATACCTGTTCCATTGCTGATCACCTGCTAGCCTTTCCAAATGACTGGCTGATGAAACGATTACCGAAGGGTCAATGATAGAAAGTAACTCAAGATATGATTCCAATAATAACAGTTAGTTAACAGTTACCGAAGGCTTACTCTGTGCCAGGACCTGTGCCCAACAAATGACACATACCATCTCATTAGTACTCACAGTTTATACTTATATAATAAATAGTGTTATTATTGGCATTTAGCCGAAGAGTAAATGGGCTTGGTAGACCAAACAAGGCACCCCCTCCAAAATACCCACATCCTAATCACCAGAACCTAGCAGTATGGTACTTTCCATGGCAAAAAAAAAAAAAAAAGTTAAAGATCTTGAGATGGAGAGATTATCCTAGATAATCACAAGGGTCCTTCTAAGAGGGAGGTAGAAGCATCAGAGTCAGACTGGAGGCGTGACGGTGGAAACAGAGGGAAGCTTAGTGCACCTTGAAGATGGAGGTAGGGGTCATGAGCCTGGGAACAAGGCAGCCTCTACAAGCTGGAAAAGGCAAGGAATTCCATTCTCCCCTTGAGCCTCCAGAAGGAACGAAAACCTGCCAACACCTTGATTTAACCCATAAGACCCATTTCAGATGTCTGACCTCCAGCCTGTAAGATAATAAATTTGTGTCATTTTGAGCTATGAATTTGTGGTAGTTTGCTACGGCAGCAATAGAAAACCAATACACTGCGTTTTCACAACACTTGCCCTTAAACAGAGATGTTTACCGTCTTAACTCTGCAGTTTCTTCAAACAAAGAAAATTTTTCAAAATCTGGCAGGCCAGCAGGGGAGACGTGTGTGTGTGTGTGTGTGTGTGTGTGTGTGTGTGTGTGTGTGTGTGTCAGTCTGTCTTGTGGAGGGTGAGCAGGAAAGTGTTATAAGGAGTAGCTGTTGGAGTATCTGGAAAATCGTCTCAACAGCAACAATCTGTTCTACTGGAGAGAATTCCCTGCGTGGTTAATGTCACACCCAGAACGAGATTCTGATCCAGAGACCTGGGCAGGATGGACCATGCGGAGCCCTTACTCCTTGTGGGGCTTTCACATCACTCTCGCCGCCTTTGTGCTGGCATTGGTGACTGCCAGCTTTGTTCACCAGACTAATGAGGGTGTTCAACCTGACTAATGAGGGTGGTGCAATGATCAGAAGTGGGAACCATAAAAGGAAAACTGCTGAGCGGTTGGCTGCTCATTAGAGAAGGGCTGTGTCTATCAGTCCCCATTAATAAAGGAAAGGTGGGACTTTGTGTCAGACCTCAGCTCTAATATTGCCTGGCTGGCTTTTATTGGCCATAGGAGACTCTAGGCAGGAGATGCTGGAACTGTTCCAAAGCACTTTGTTACACAAGATTTACTTTGCACTCACCAGGGCAAGAGTAAAGTGGCTAGGCTGGTGGTTACCTGGAGTGGAGGCATCTGAGCATTTTTAATCAGTTATTGGAGGAAAGAAGTAAAAGCTACCCGGTGATGTGATGAGATGTAAATGACACTTTACCTCTGTGGTCTTCCCCCCAAAACTCATATCCCAGACTAGTCCCGAGACAATCATCAGACAAATCCCAATTAAGGGATGGTTTGCAAAATATCTAACCAGGTTTCCTCAAACTACTGCACATACTGGCAGCTACAGAGACTGCCATTCCCCAGAGTGTGTGAAAGCCCTGGCTCCCTGCTATTGGTCCCTTACCACCAAGGCTCCCACAAAAGCCTTAGGATCCAGGCAGGTGGTTCTCCTAACTTCAGAAATAACCATGATAAGCGAGCACCTAGACTTGCACATTCAGGGCTCAGAAGACAGGAGTCATGAGCTTCGGCAAGTTGCCCCCCTCTGGAAGGCCATGTCCCCATTTGTCAAATGAGGCAGTCGGTTTAGATCAGCACTTGTCAGTCTCTAACTGCAGATGCATTGTCTGAAGAACTTGTGGAGTATCTGAGGCCCAGAGCCTTCGTTTATAACAAGTGTCTAGATGAGGCCGATGCTACTGGACCATGGACCACATTTTGAGAAGCAAGGGTCTGGACCCATGGTTTTCAAGTAGAGATGATTTTGCCCCATAGGAGACATTTGGTCATGTCTGGAGACACATTTGGGTGTCACAGCTGGAAGGTAAGTACTACTGGCATCTAGTGGAGAAAGACCAGGAATGCTGTTAAACATCCTACCATGCACAACAAAGAACTTTTCAGCCCCACATGTCACTAGTGCTGAGTTTGAGAAACCCTGGTCTAGATCAGTGTGTCCAGATCATTCTTAGTGTGGGTATGAATCACCTGGATGACTTGTTAAAACACAGATTGCGGGCCCCTTCCCTGGCGTTTCTGATTCAGTAAATCTGGAGTGGAACCTGAGGCTTTGCACCTAGAACATGTTCCCAGGTGGTGTGATGCTGCTGGCCCGAGCTCGTACTTAGAGAACCACTGGTCTTGATGATGGCTAAACTCCTTGCAGCTCTAGCATGCCTTACTTTTCCCACTGCCCACACCGAAGAGGCAGCAGCTCCTTACCTAGAAGCCTCACTGCAGTCAGAACTTGTTGATTCCAAGGTAGGAACTGGCATGGCTCCCCTGTGAGAACACTAGATCTAAAGATAAGGCAGCATTAAGAGGGTGGAAGGGGATCGATTCCACCTTGAGGAATATTCCTGATACATCTCGCCTCATGTTTAGGTGGATCCACTTTTCAAAGAAACCAAGGACTGTCCTTGTTTTGAGGCTGAAAACAAAATTTCAGGAGGACAGCCTACTTCCAATTTTACTGCCCCATCTTTTGTTGCTCACAAGTGACCCATTAAATGTCAGAACCATGGGATTCAGCTAATAGGCAATGAAAGTTGGCTGGCTATCCATCGAGGAGGACATCTTGGTGGGCCCATGAGATAGCACTCGGTGTCACCAAGCCAAGCCAACCCAACCCCTCCCCCCACCCCCCATAAAACAGCACAGAAAAACCTATCCCACTTAATCAGGATAACCTGGGAATGAATATGTGTGCTCTCACCGCCCTGTCTGCCCACTTCTCTGTGTGAACTTAGGCAAGTCACTTCTCCTGTCTAAGCCTTGGTTTATGATCTGTAGATGAGAATGACACAAGTACTCCACAGGGCCATGGTGAGGATTCATGCGTGAGGCAATTGTTATTGATTCCCTATTGTGTGCCGGCACCATTTTAAGCGTCAGGGCTACAGCAGTGAACAAAACAGACAAAAACACCTGCCCTGCTCGCTCACAGTAGGCCCTCAAAACTTTTTTATTGAATTTACCCAAGGAAAATGAACGGGGGCGCCTCTCCCTAGGAGATCTGTCAAACGCAGCCTCCAGTCCACTCACAAAGAAAAGCTCCGACAGGCAAGGCAGCTGAAGCAGAAAAACTGGAGCCCAGTGAGGCCGTCTAACCAGGATGATTTATCTTTAGTTCAATATGGTACAGGGCTGCGGCTCCTGGAGATTTAAATATTAAGGGTTTCATTATGACTATTTCATTATCCCGAGCAGTGCTTTGTAGGAGACAAAGTAGCTCGGTGTGACCAGGCGGCAGGTAAGGCCCACTGGGGTCAGAAACGGGGTCGTGTTGGGCAGGGAATTGAGAGCTCCTGGCAGCAGGACTGTGTCTCGAGCAGTGATATGGAACAGCCACTGCCGGGCACTGGGGACATGGTAGCACTCCGGAGGGGTGCAGAGTGGCTGGCCCTGCAGCAGACTGCCAGACCCTGCCCGAGGTTGGCTGAGAGCCAGAGTCCCTTCTGGGTGAAGGCTTCTTCTAGAAGACAGCCATGAGCTTCTTGCTGGTCAACACAGCAGGTTGGTCCAGAGCCTCTGCAGGCCCAACGTCTGGTTCAGTTCAATGGGGCCAGCAGCCTAAGCCAACCCCCCGCCCTTAGCCTGCCTCCTGCTCTCACTCACGACTCCCCTTTTAGAGGCCGACCTGGGTTGCTTCTCTCGCTACCTCCTCCCAAGTTAAGATTTCTCCCAGCTGTCTGGGCCTTTCTAGCCACATCTTACCCAGCCTGTGTCCCTTTCTCTCTGTCCCCACTCCCTGCTATTCATGGCTTATTAGATGTGATCAACTAGCCCCAGGGCTGGGGTTAATGGATGCATCTTTACAGGTGTTGCCCCTCCTGCAACATTGATTCACTAAGCATAAGTTTAAATATTTTCTACAAATCTTCTGGAGACTCTTTCTTAACCCAAGGGGATATCAGGTGTGGAAATTTGTGACTATGGAAAAATGCAGGGGGATTAAAGATAAGATGGGAGGGAATTTATTTATAGCTGCGATGGGCTGCTAAAGTCACAATTAGAGGCTTCCGGGAAGATGGCGGAAGAGTAAGATGCGGAAATCACCTTCCTCCCCACAGATACACCAGAAATTCATCTACACGTGGAGCAACTCCTACAGAACACCTACTGAACGCTGGCAGAACACCTCAGACCTCCCAAAAGGCAAGAAACCCCGCACGTACCTGGGTAGGGCAAAAGAAAAAAGAAACAACAGAGACAAAAGAATAGGGACGGGACATGCACCAGTGGGAGGGAGCTGTGAAGGAGGAAAAGTTTCCACACACTAGGAAGCCCCTTCGCGGGTGGAGACTGCAGGTGGCAGAGGGGGAAAGCTTCGGAGCCGTGGAAGACAGCACAGCAACAGGGGTGCGGAGAGCAAACTGGAGAGATTCCCGCACAGAGGATCAGGGCCGACCGGCACTTACCAATCCGAGAGGCTTGTCTGCTCACCCGCCGGGGCGGGCGGGGCTGCGAGCTGAGGCCCGGGCTTCGGTCGGAGCGTCGGGAGACGACTGGGCTTGGCAGCGTGAACACAGCCTGCAGGGGGTTAGTGTGCCACGGCTAGCCGGGAGGGAGTCCGGGGAAAAGTCTGGACCTGCCGAAGAGGCAAGAGACTTTTTCTTCCCTCTTTGTTTCCTGGTGCGGGAGGAGAGGGGATTAAGAGCGCTGCTTAAAGGAGCTCCAGAGACAGGCGCGAGCCGCCGCCAAAACCGTGGACCCCAGAGACGGGCATGAGACGCTAAGGCTGCTGCTGCCGCCACCAAGAAGCCTGTGTGCGAGCACCGGTCACTATCCACACCCCACTTCCGGGGAGCCTGTGCAGCCCGCCACTGCCAGGGTTCCGGGATCCAGGGACAACTCCCCCGGGAGAACGCACGGCGCGCCTCAGGCTGGTGCAACGTCATGCCGGCCTCTGCCGCCGCAGGCCCGCCCCGCACTCCGTGCCCCTCCCTCCTCCCCGGCCTGAGTGAGCCAGAGCCCCTGAATCAGCGGCTCCTTTAACCCCGTCCTGTCTAAGCGAAGAACAGACGCCCTCCAGCGACCTACACCCAGAGGCGTGGCCAAATCCAAAGCTGAGCCCCTGGGAGCTGTGAGAACAAAGAGAAAGGGAAATCTCTCCCAGCAGCCTCAGAAGCAGCGGATTAAAGCTACACAATCAACTTGATGTACCCTGCATCTGACGAATACATGAATACACAACGAATCACCCCAAATTGAGGAGGTGGACTTTGAGAGCAAGATTTATGATTTTCCCCTTTTCCTCTTTTTGTGAGTGAGATGTGTATGCTTCTGTGTGAGATTTTGTCTGTATAGCTTTGCTTCCACCATTTGTCCTAGGGTTCTATCCGTCCGTTTTTTTTTCTTAATAATTATTTTTTATTTTAATAACTTTATTTTATTTTACTTTATCTTCTTTATTTCTTTTTGTCCTTCCTTCCATCCTTCCTTCCTTCCTTCCTTCCTTCCTCCCTCCCTCCCTCCTTCCTCCCTCCCTCCCTCCCTCCTTCCTTTCTTTCTTTCTTTCTTCGTCTACTAATTCTTTCTTTCTACTTTTTCTCCCTTTTATTCTGAGCCATATGGATGAAAGGCTCTTGGTGCTGCAGCCAGGAGTCAGTGCTGTGCCTCTGAGGTGGGAGAACCAACTTCAGGACACTGGTCCACAAGAGACCTCCCAGCTCCACATAATATCAAACAGCGAAAACCTCCCAGAGAT
Source organism: Phocoena sinus (assembly GCF_008692025.1). NCBI lineage: Eukaryota > Metazoa > Chordata > Mammalia > Artiodactyla > Phocoenidae > Phocoena > Phocoena sinus. The sequence continues at coordinate 123,243,225 of NC_045763.1, read as the reverse complement.
CTCCATATCAACACCAGCACCCAGCTTCACTCAACGACCAGCAAGCCACAGTGATGGACATCCTATGCCAAACAACTAGCAAGACAGGAACACAACCCCACCCATTAGCAGAGAGGCTGCCTAAAATCATAACAAGTCCACAGACACCCCAAAACACACAACCAGACGTGGACCTGCCCACCAGAAAGACAAGATCCAGCCTCATCCACCAGAACACAGGCACTAGTCGCCTCCACCAGGAAGCCTACACAACCCACTGAACCAACCTTAGCCACTGGGGACAGACACCAAAAACAACAGGAACTACGAATCTGCAGCCTGCAAAAAGGAGACCACAAACACAGTAAGATAAGCAAAATGAGAAGACAGAAAAACACACAGCAGATGAAGGGGCAAGATAAAAACCCACCAGACCTAACAAATGAAGAGGAAATAGGCAGTCTACCTGAAAAAGAATTCAGAATAATGATAGTAAAGATGATCCAAAATCTTGGAAATACAATAGACAAAATGCAAGAAACATTTAACAAGGACCTAGGCGAACTAAAGATGAAACAAACAATGATGGACAACACAATAAATGAAATTAAAAATACTCTAGATGGGATCAATAGCAGAATAACTGAGGCAGAAGAATGGATAAGTGACCCGGAAGATAAAATAGTGGAAATAACTACTGCAGAGCAGAATAAAAAAAAAAGAATGAAAAGAACTGAGGACAGTCTCAGAGACTTCTGGGACAACATTAAACGCACCAACATTCGAATTTTAGGGGTTCCAGAAGAAGAAGAGAAAAAGAAAGGGACTGAGAAAATATTTGAAGAGATTATAGTTGAAAACTTCCCTAATATGGGAAAGGAAATAGTTAATCAAGTCCAGGAAGCACAGAGAGTCCCATACAGGATAAATCTAAGGAAAAATACGCCAAGACACATATTAATTAAACTGTCAAAAGTTAAATACAAAGAAAACATATTAAAAGCAGCAAGGGAAAAACAACAAATAACACACAAGGGAATCCCCATAAGGTTAACAGCTGATCTCTCAGCAGAAACTCTGCAAGCTAGAAGGGACTGGCAGGACATATTTAAAGTGATGAAGGAGAAAAACCTGCAACCAAGATTACTCTACCCAGCAAGGATCTCATTCAGATTTGATGGAGAAATTAAAACCTTTACAGACAAGCAAAAGCTGAGAGAGTTCAGCACCACCAAACCAGCTTTACAACAACTGCTAAAGGAACTTCTCTAGGCAAGAAACACAAGAGAAGGAAAAGACCTACAATAACGAACCCAAAACGATTAAGAAAATGGGAATAGGAACATACATATTGATAATTACCTTAAATGTAAATGGACTAAATGCTCCCACCAAAAGACACAGATTGGCTGAATGGATACAAAAACAAGACCCACATATTTGCTGTCTACAAGAGACCCACTTCAGACCTAGGGACACATACAGACTGAAAGTAAGGGGATGGAAAAAGCGATTTCATGCGAATGGAAACCAAAAGAAAGCTGGAGTAGCTATTCTCATATCAGACAAAATAGACTTTAAAATAAAGACAATTAGAAGAGACAAAGAAGAACACTACATAATGATCAAGGGATCGATCCAAGAAGAAGATATAACAATTGTAAATATTTATGCACCCAACATAGGAGCACCTCAATACATAAGGGAAATACTAACAGCCATAAAAGGGGAAATTGACAGTAACACATTCATACTAGAGGACTTTAACACCCCACTTTCACCCATGGACAGATCATCCAAAATGAAAATAAATAAGGAAACATAAGCTTTAAATGATACATTAAACAAGATGGACTTAATTGATATTTATAGGACATTCCATCCAAAAACAACAGAATACACATTTCTCTCAAGTGCTCATGGAACATTCTCCAGGATAGATCATATCTTGCATCTCAAAACAAGCCTTGGTAAATTTAAGAAAATTGAAATTGTATCAAGTATCTTTTCCGACCACAACGCTATGAGACTAGATATCAATTACAGGAAAAGATCTGTAAAAAATACAAACACATGGAGGCTAAACAATACACTACTTAATAACGAAGTGATCACAGAAGAAATCAAAGAGGAAATAAAAAAATACCTAGAAACAAATGACAATGGAGACACGACGACCCAAAATCTATGGGATGCAGCAAAAGCAGTTCTAAGAGGGAAGTTTATAGCAATACAATCCTACCTTAAGCAACAGGAAACATCTCGAATAAACAACCTAACCTTGCACCTAAAGCAATTAGAGAAAGAAGAACCAAAAAAACCCAAAGTTAACAAAAGGAAAGAAATCATAATAATCAGATCAGAAATAAATGAAAAAGAAATGAAGGAAACAATAGCAAAGATCAATAAAACTAAAAGCTGGTTCTTTGAGAAAATAAACAAAATTGATAAACCGTTAGCCAGACTCATCAAGAAACAAAGGGAGAAGACTCAAATCAATAGAATTAGAAATGAAAAAGGAGAAGTAACAACTGACACTGCAGAAATACAAAAGATCATTAGAGATTACTACAAGCAACTCTATGTCAATAAAATGGACAACCTGGAAGAAATGGACAAATTCTTAGAAATTAACAACCTGCCAAGACTGAATCAGGAAGAAATAGAAAATATGAACAGACCAATCACAAGCACTGAAATTGAAACTGTGATTAAAAAGCTTCCAACAAACAAAAGCCCAGGACCAGATGGCTTCACAGGCGAATTCTATCAAACATTTAGAGAAGAGCTAACACCTATCCTGCTCAAACTCTTCCAAAATATAGCAGAGGGAGGAACACTCCCAAACTCATTCTACGAGGCCACCATCACCCTGATACCAAAACAAGACACGGATGTCACAAAGAAAGAAAACTACAGGCCAATATCACTAATGAACATAGATGCAAAAATCCTCAACAAAATACTAGCAAACAGAATCCAACAGCACATTAAACGGATCGTACGCCATGATCAAGTGGGGTTTATTCCAGGAATGCAAGGATTCTTCAACATATGCAAATCAATCAATGTGATACACCATATTAACAAATTGAAGGAGAAAAACCATATGATCATCTCAATAGATGCAGAGAAAGCTTTTGACAAAATTCAACACCCATTTATGATAAAAAAAAAAAACCTGCAGAACGTAGGCATAGAGGGAACTTTCCTCAACATAATAAAGGCCATATATGACAAACCTACAGCCAACTTCGTCCTCAATGGTGAAAAACTGAAAGCATTTCCACTAAGATCAGGAAGAAGACAAGGTTGCCCACTCTCACCACTCTTATTCAACATAGTTGTGGAAGTTTTAGCCACAGCAATCAGAGAAGAAAAGGAAATAAAAGGAATCCAAATCAGAAAAGAAGTAAGCTGTCACTGTTTGCAGATGACATGATACTCTACATAGAGAATCCTAAAGATGCTACCAGAAAACTACTAGAGCTAATCAATGAATTTGGTAAAGTAGCAGGATACAAAATTAATGCACAGAAATCTCTGGCATTCCTATACACTAATGATGAAAAATCTGAAAGTGAAATCAAGAAAACACTCCCATTTACCATTGCAACAAAAAGAATAAAATATCTAGGAATAAACCTACCTAAGGAGAAAAAAGACCTGTATGCAGAAAATAGTAAGACACTGATGAAAGAAATTAAAGATGATACAAATAGATGGAGAGATATACCATGTTCTTGGATTGGAAGAATGAACATTGTGACAATGACTCTACTACCCAAAACAATCTACAGATTCAATGCAATCCCTATCAAACTACCACTGGCATTTTTCACAGAACTAGAACAAAAAATTTCACAATTTGTATGGAAACACAAAAGACCCCAAATAGCCAAAGCAATCTTGAGAACGAAAAACGGAGCTGGAGGAATCAGGCTCCCTGACTTCAGACTATACTACAAAGCTACAGTAATCAAGAAAGTATAGTACTGGCACAAAAACAGAAAGATAGATCAATGGAACAGGATAGAAAGCCCAGAGATAAACCCACGCACATATGGTCACCTTATCTTTGATAAAGGAGAAAGGAATGTATAGTGGAGAAAGGACAGCCTCTTCAATAAGTGGTGCTGGGTAAAGTGGACAGGTACATGTAAAAGTATGAGATTAGATCACTCCCTAACAGCATACACAAAAATAAGCTCAAAGTGGATTAAAGACCTAAATGTACGGCCAGAAACTACCAAACTCTTAGAGGAAAACATAGGCAGAGCACTCTATGACATAAATCACAGCAAGATCCTTTTTGACCCACCTCCTAGAGAAATGGAAATAAAAACAAAAATAAACAAATGGGGCCTAATTAAACTTCAAAGCTTTTGCACAGCAAAGGAAACCATAAACAAGACTAAAAGACAACCCTCAGAATGGGAGAAAATGTTTGCAAATGAAGCAACTGACAAAAGATTAATTTCCAAAATTTATAAGCATCTCAAGCAGCTCAATAACAAAAAAACAAACAACCCAATCCAAAAATGGGCAGAAGACCTAAATAGACATTTCTCCAAAGAAGATATACAGAATGCCAACAAACACATGAAAGAATGCTCAACATCATTAATCATTAGAGAAATGCAAATTAAAACTACAATGAGATATCATCTCACACCAGTCAGAATGGCCATCATCAAAAAATCTAGAAACAATAAATGCTGGAGAGGGTGTGGAGAAAAGGGAACCCTCTTGCACTGCTGGTGGGAATGTGAATTGGTACAGCCACTATGGAGAACAGTATGGAGGTTCCTTTAAAAACTACAAATAGAACTACCATATGACCCAGCAATGCCACTACTGGGCATATACCCTGAGAAAATCATAATTCAAAAAGAGTCATGTACCAAAATGTTCATTGCAGCTCTATTTACAATAGCCCAGAGATGGAAACAACCTAAGTGTCCATCATCAGATGAATGGATAAAGGAGATGTGGCACATATATACAATGGAATATTACTCAGCCATAAAAAGAAACAAAATTGAGCTATTTGTGATGAGGTGGATGGACCTAGAGACTGTCATACAGAGTGAAGTAAGTGAGAAAGAGAAAGACAAATACCGTATGCTAACACATATATATGGAATTTAAGAAAAAAAATGTCATGAAGAACCTAGGGGTAAGACAGGAATAGAGACACAGACCTACTAGAGAATGGACTTGAGCATATGGGGAGGGGGAAGTGTAAGCTGTGACAAAGCGAGAGAGAGGCATGGACATATATACACTACCAAACGTAAGGTAGATGGCTAGTGGGAAGCAGCCACATAGCACAGGGAGATCAGCTCAGTGCTTTGTGACCACCTAGAGGGGTGGGATAGGGAGGGTGGGAGGGAGGGAGACGCTAGAGGGAAGAGATAATGGGAACATATGTATATGTATAACTGATTCACTTTGTTATAAAGCAGAAACTAACACACCATTGTAAAGCAATTATACTCCAATAAAGATGTAAAAAAATAAATAAATAAAAATAAAGTCACAATTACCGTAAGAGATAGATAGTATTGAGGCAAATTTTTATAAATGAAGAATCTGTGGATAAGAGAGCTTAAGGGACTTACTCAATGGTCACACAGCTGGCAAAAGACTCATCAGGATTTTCTGAGTCTAAAATTGCAAGCCCATCACCTATCATGGGGGAAGAGGGAGAACTAGTGCTGATAAAATGTGGATGGGTGAGCCTGGAGAGACGAGGATTTCCCCTAACATCTGCACTGAATCCACTCTTGCACTATGTTTTTTTCTGATAAGGGGTTCATTTTTTAAAAAATTTTTATTGAAATATAGTTGATTTACAGTGTTGTGTTAGTTTCAGGTGTACAGTAATTTGATTCAGTTATATATATATATTTTAATTCTCTTCCATTATTGGTTATTACTACTATAGCATAGTAGTAATAACGCAGGCTATATCGTAGGCCTGCGTTGTTTTATCTGTTTTATATATAGTAGTGTATACGTGTTAATCCCAACCTCCGAATTTATCCCACTCCCCCCATCCCCACTTGGGTCAACTAAGTTTGTTTTCTATGTCTGTGTGTCTATTTCTGTCTTGTAAATAAGTTCATTTGTATCTTTTTCTCAGATTTCACATCTAAGTGGTATTATATGATATTTGTGCACTCCCTCACTTTCATCCTAGCTCCCCAAAGCCCTAGACCCTGGGGTGGAGCTGAAGCAGTTAGAGGAGCAGGTCAAGCAGTAGGGCCCAGCCTGTGCCGATGGTGTGGATGAAAACAGTTCAGGTATTCCCTGGGTCCAAGCAGCGACCTCACCTGAGGGCTCAGAGGTCCAAACCAGCCAGTTCTGACTCAGGGCAGCTGGCCCTCTGCAGAGCCGCTTCTCCAGCCTCTGCCCTGGGGGCCGACTGAAGCTCCGCTGGCCAGATGAGCAAGCTTCAGCCTAACAGCTGGTGGTGGCTTACAATGTCAGCCCTCCCAACACTGGCATTTTCACAGCCATCTTCACGTTGCCACACTGGAGAGAGGCAGACATGTTTGAGAGAGAAGCAGGGCCTTTCCTAGACCCAGAAAAGTTTTTAATTCCCCAAGCGCTCTTATTTCTTACCTAAGTCTCCCCACCAAGGCTGCTTCTCATTTCGTCCCTCTGGGTGGGAAGGGCTCGCAAGGCAGCTTAGCCTCAGCTGGGGCTCCTAATTAGGCAAGAGCTCTGGCTGATGGGCTCCCTCGGCTCTTCCCCAGCCCAGGCTGGAGTCTGGGAGGGGTCCCTGATGCCCTTTCTGCTGCCTCCCTACTCCTGACTCGGGGCCACTCTCCTGCACCTCAGCCCCACCTCCCTCCTCCCCAACCCTGCCTTGGATTTCTATGCCTCAGACCCAGTGCCTCTGACTACTACACTCCTGCCAGCTCCAGAGCAGATTTGCTAACCGTGTCCCCCCATGTCCCCTCCCCTGGCGTGTGGGATCATCACATCACACCCACACGTGCCCATGGTGAGAAGGCAAGGGCCTCGGGTTCAGAGCTACATGACCCAGGTGTGATCCCAGCTCCACGTGGGATCTTGTTAACTATGTGGGCTTGCTCAGGACCCATCATCTCTGAGCCTCAGTTTACTCACCTGAGAAAGGGGGAGGAAAGTAAGACCTTCCTGTCTCTTAGAGCTCTTGTGAAAGTCAAATAACATCATGCATTTAGGGGGTCAATAAAAAATATTCCCATCCTCCCTTCCTGAGCCTAGAACTAGTTAAGAAAAAAAGACAAAACTGAAGCAGAGTGAATTTTTTAAATCAGTTTAGGGGACTTCCCGAGTGGGCCAGTGGTTAAGATTCCATGCTTCTGCTGCAGGGGGAGTGGGTTCAATCCCTTGTTGGGGAACTAAGATCCCACATGCTGTGTGGCACGGCCAACAAATTAAAAAAATAATAAAATAAAATCAGTTTAATTGGTAGAGCTGAATTGGAGAATGTGGATTGAATTTGTGACCAATTTGTGGCTAATACATCCCTCCTGAATTCGTGCATGGCCCTCTGGGCTAAGGGATGTACCATTTTTATCTCCAGGAATCACCCAGGAGACCTGAGGCAGGTATGACTCTTACCCGTTACAGAAGAGGGACTAAAGCCCAGAGGGATTAGGAATCTTGCCTAAGCTCACACAACTAGTAAGTTGCACAGCTGGGTTCTGAACCTGAGTTAATCGATTGCAAAGCCCAGGCTCTCACCACCAGCCAGCGGGTGAGAGGCTTTCCTGCCCCTAGAGGCAGAGGCACTGGACAACGGTCTCAACCTACGGATAACGCTTCCACTTTTCAGGGTGATTTCCCGTGCCTTATCTCATTTCATTCATTCACCTATTCAACAAATATGTACTGAGCCTGTCTGTATGCTAGACAATTGGCTGAGGGTATGGCAAGAAGCAACGCAAAGTCCCTGCCCACAAAAGCGTACATTCTAGTGAGGAGACAGACCCCACAGAATTATCTATAGAAGGAAAGATAAGTAGGTAGATATAGGCCTAGCCATAGACAATCTCAATGAAAAAATTAAATCAGGGTTAAAGGATAGACAGAGGGACAAGGATGGCTGCTCTGAGCATCACATCCAACAGAACCCAAATGAAGTGAGAGAATGTGAGTATCAGAGGAAGGGCATCCCAGGCAGAAGGAACGGCCAATGCAAAGTTCCCAAGACTGGAGCAGTGCAGTGATCAAGGGCTAGCAAGTAAGATATTGTGGTTGCAAAAGAACAAGAAGGAGGGTGGTAGGAGGTGAGGTCTTAGGGCTGGGGCGGGAAGGGGGCAGCGAGGCGAATATGTAGCCTTGGTGGTCACAGGAAAGACTTGGGATTTTTTTTCTTAAATGTGTTGGAACCTGGAGGATTACAGAATAAGTAGGTGTCTTGATTTGATTTACATTCTTAAAATATGGCTGCGGCTGTTCTGGGGAGAACAGGTTATAAAGGGCAAGAATGGAAGCAGAGGGGCTTCCCTGGTGGCGCAGTGGTTGAAAGCCCTCCTGCCGATGCGGGGGACACGGGTTCGTGCCCCGGTCTGGGAAGATCCCACATGCCGCGGAGCAGCTGGGCCCGTGAGCCATGGCCGCTGAGCCTGCGCGTCCAGAGCCTGTGCTCCGCAACGGGAGAGGCCACAACAGTGAGAGGCCCGCGTACCGCAAAAAAAAAAAAAAAAAAAACAGAATGGAAGCAGAGTCCTAGTCCAGTTATAATCCTGATCCTAGCCGGGGACCTCGGCATGGGAGGCATCAGAGCAACACAGAAGGTCCGGCTAGAGGCTCAGCGCCAGCTACGGAACCGTCCTTGGTTCCCCGCCCCTCTTTCGTCAAGACAGCAGGCCAGACGCACCATCTAACACTTGCTGTGTATTTTTCGAATGACATTTCCCTAGTAGTGAAAACACCGCGTGCCACTTTAATGCAAGATGGTGGAACAAAGGCAGAACGCTGAGGAAGGCGCCTCAATTCCCTCCCATTCAGGGAGCCACGCTGTGTGTCCCACCAAGAGGCTGGGGACACTTCATTTCAATACATGTTCTTGAGCACCTTCTTGCCAGGTGTTGGCTGGGGCACCAAGCTGCACATTACAGGGTGTTGTGCTCTTAGCCTGGTGGTGGGGAGAGAGGCTGGGGGACACAAGCGAAGGCGTGAAGGATGAAGCCAGGAGTAAGGGAAAAGGGACCAGGAGAAGGTCTTTAATGTGTGTGCCCTGAACAGGACTAGGGGAGGGCCATGTGTAAACAGAGGCAGGCAGGTGTGCAGAAGCATGGGCCCCAAGCAGTCCTGGGCAGGGGGAGTCCCTGTGGCCTGAACAACAGGAGCTGTAGCAGAAACAACTAATACTTACTGAGCAATGTGCCAGGCAAGCCGTGCATGAAGAGCTTAAAGGCAATTGCTCACTTGATCCTCCCAACGCTGGGAGGCAGGCGGTACCACAGCCGCATCGTATGGGGTGAGGAAACAGGCTCTGAGAGCTTAAGTGAGTTGACCAAGATTATTTAGTAAGAAGAGGGATTAAAAAAATTTTTTTTAAGTTTTTATTGAAGAATAACACAGATACAGGAAAGATTACAAATCCTAAGTGTTACAAAACAGAAACAGACTCATAGACTTAGAAAACAAATTTATGGTTACCAAAGGGGAAAGGTACGGGGGAGGGATAAATTAGGAGTTTGGGATTAACATACACGCACTGCTATATTTAAAATAGATAACCGACAAGGACCTACTGGATTGCACAGGGAACTCTACTCAATATTCTGTAATAAACTAAACAGGAAAAGAATTTGAAAAAGAATTGATATATGTAAAACCGAATCACTTTGCTGTACGCCTGAAACTAACACAACATTGTAAATCAACTATACTCCAATATAAAATAAAAATTAAATTTTAAAAATTTTTATTGAAGTATAACACACATACAGAAAAGATTTCCTATCCTAAGTGTACAGATGGATAAATCATCACAAAGAGAATACACCTAGTAACTACCAGCCAGGTCAAGAAACCGAATCTCACCCTTCCAAAGCCTCTCTCCAGCCCCTTCCCCAACTCTTCCTTTCCCTCCTCCCCAAAGGTAAGCACTATCCTGAATTCTGAATCCCTAGATTCGTTTCTGGAGTTGAAATCTGCACCCAGGTCTGCGGGACTCCTGAGGACAGGGTTTTTAGTAGGCACAGGACTAGGTGGGTGGATGTCCCCCAGTCTGGCTGGGTCTGCACACCATTGCCAGGACTGTTTTCCTCAACCACATCCCATTCTGTGCCATTCTCCTTGCAGTGTCCTTGGTGGCACCGGAAGACAGGTGACAGCTCTAAAGCGAACTGTGGGAACAGGTGTGGAAGCTGCCTGCATCCAGGCCAGAGTCCCTCCCTTGGCTCAGTGACAGGGATACGCACTAGACCTTAGGTCAGTGAGGTTGCCCACATCCCTTCTTCAAGAATGTATGATTTAATGACAAGTCTGTCCTTTAGGAGAGAGCAAATCGATAGCCCTGAGCAGTGTCCTTGAATAGATATAACCATATTCTCAAAGCTAAGAGTTTTTATTTTGTGAGATGTGAAGAAAACTTGGGGTGGAGGGAGGGGGAACGGGGAGTTAGTGTTTAAGGCAGAGTTTCCGTTTAGGAAGGTAAAGGATTTGAGACATGGACGATGGTGAGAGTTGCACAACCGTGTGAATGTACTTGGTGCCACTGAACCGTGCAGCTGAATATAGTTAAAATGGTATGTTTTATGTTATGTGACTTTTACCACAATAAAAGAAATTTTTTAATCTATACAGTCACTGCAAAATAAAATAAAATAAAAAGACTCCAGTTTGTCAACAGGACAATAAAACACACCCTCCGTTCCCCCACCTCACCCCCTAGTCTCTGTTCTGGTACAAAAACAAAAAAGAAGCATAAACTTTGCTGAGATAGTGATTAGCTCGGGTTCTTCTGAAGCCCTGAGTAACACAAGCTCTAACCCATGTGCTGCCCGCTTCACCCTCAAGCATATTTCAGCCAGACCCTTAATACAGAATTCTGTGGTCCACTCCCCTCTTGACAAATCTTATTTTTCTTATGTCCTTTCACTCAGGACAAGATGAACCCCTGACTTTCTCAGGCAGCACCCATCAAGGCCCTGCTCCCCTTCCCTGGCCGTCCTGACCAGAGGACTGTTGGGTGGAAACAGTCTAGTGAAGGAATATTCCTCCCCTCTAAGCCATTGTGAGCTCAGGGGGGAGCCACCTGAAGGGAGATGGGCCAAGCCACAGACCCGAGTAAAAGAACTGAGGGTGGGGTCGGAGAGGTCCGTGAAGAGGGACTTTTAAAGTGCAGCTGTGATCGATACTGTCCCAAATGGGGATGTTATCGGGAACATGAGGCCCAGGCCAGGTGGCCGAGGTAACCATGTCCTGGTCAGGTGAGCAGGAAACCTAGTTTAGTGGAGAGCAGCGTAGCACTTGTAAAGCTCTCCAGGTGGGGGAGACTGGGAGGCAAGAACCCTGTCTTTGGGACGCAGGACACAGAGGAGGTAGCAGAGTGTAAGGTACAGAGCTGAAGCTCTGCAATTAGAAAAACATGGGTTCCAATGCCAGCACCTCCATGCACTGCTGACTTGGCATAATTTACTTAACCTCTCCTAAACCTCAGCTCCTTTCATGGAAAGTGGGGTAACATAATCCACCTCATATAAGTCAAGTGAGATTTAAAATAAAATAATGTATTTCAGCGACAGACACACAGCAGAGCCTAGGTACATGGTTGATGAATGAAATGATTAGGAGAAATTTCAATTACGCCCCCTGGTGGAATTAAGCCTAGCACATTGGAAAATGGAAGGAGCATTTAGGAGACGGTGTGACTATAGGATGTCATGGCTAACACACACACACACACACACACACACACACACACACACACAGTGTCACACGAAAACGTCTGCATGGAAATCTCATTTTAACTTAAGTTTTAAAAACAGCGACTGTGATCAAATTTATTAACACATTGCTTTTAAAATAGACTCTGGGGGACTTCCTGGTGGCGCAGTGGTTAAGAATCCGCCTGCCAATGAAGGAGACACTGGTTCGATCCCTGGTCTGGGAAGATCCCAAATGCCGTGGAGCAACTAAGCCCGCGAGCCACAACTACTGAGCCCATGAGCCACAACTACTGAAGCCCATGCACCTAGAGCCCATGCTCCGTAACAAGAGAAGCCACCACAGTGAGAAGCCCGCACACAGCAACGAAGAGTAGCCCCCGCTCGCCACAACTAGAGAAAGCCCGTGAACAACAACAAAGACCCATCACAGCCAAAAATAAATAAATAAAATAAATAGATTTATTAAATTAATTAATTAAATTAAATAGACTCTGGTGGCAAAGAAATCCAAGAATCCTCACAGGGGTGTTCCTTGATGGGGCAGGAAGATAGCATGATAACATGTCTCCAGGCTGTCCTCCTCTCCTCTCTTTCCATGGACCATGGGAGGGTACCTGGAGTCTCCCGTTGACTAGAGGACTTGGTCCCCTTCCCTCAAGTGGGAAGTGGAATAGAAAAGTCAGTGGGATAGAAAAGTCCCCCCTAGCCACATGTTCTTTTATCACATCTGTCCTGAAAAGTGACAGAGGATTTTCCTCTTGGAGCTTGTTTCAGGGATTAGGACAGAGCCACACTCCACCCACACTGTCCTACTTCCCCCTCGATGTCATCTTCCTCAAGGCCCCTGTGTGGGGAAGAAAGAGAGCCCCTCTCCTCAGGCTGAGGCAGACCCCTCCCACAGAGCCTGAGACAGGAACTCCTGCTATAGGAGACCTCCCTTCTTGGATGTCAGGCTGCATCAGGCCCAGGAAACATCAGAGCACGAGGCTCAGCCCAGCACTTCACTGACACTGCTGTTTCCTTGGCTCTGAACCAGCTGGTACACATCAACCAGCTGTGGGCCTCCTTTTCTGGAAGAGCTTACATTCTTTTTTTTTTCTTTTGGCTGTGTTGGGTCTTCATTGCTGCGCGCAGGCTTTCTCTAGTTGCGGCGAGCGGGGGCTACTCTTCATTGCAGTGCACAGGTTTCTCATTGCAGTGGCTTTTCTTGTTGCGGAGCACGGGCTCTAGGGCCTGCAGGCTTCAGTAGTTGTGGCACGTGGGCTCAGTAGTTGTGGCTTGAAGGCTCTAGAGCGCAGGCTCAGTAGTTGTGGCGCATGGACTTCATTGCTCCACGGCATGTGGGATCTTCCTGGATCAGGGCTCGAACCCGTGTCCCCTTCATTGGCAGGTGGATTCTTAACCGCTGCACCACCAGGGAAGTCCTTACATTCTAATTCATTCAGCAAATGCCCAAGTGGGCCTAACTTTCCCTGAAGGAATTTTAGAGAAATTTATATGAACAATTTTTTTTTTTTTTTGCGTTATGCGGGCCTCTCACTGCTGTGGCCTCTCCCGTTGTGGAGCACAGGCTCCAGACGCGCAGGCTCAGTGGCCATGGCTCACGGGCCCAGCCGCTCCACGGCATGTGGGATCCCCCCGGATCAGGGCACGAACCCGTGTCCCCTGCATCGGCAGGCGGACTCTCAACCACTGCGCCACCAGGGAAGTCCCTGAACAATTATTTTAATGCCTCCTAAGTTTATGGCACTTATGAATTTTCAAAGCATTTTAACCTTTAATACTTCACTTAAATGTGACACCGTTCTGGGAGGTGCTAAGGACCGATATTATGATCCCTAAATGAAATTGAGGCTTAGAGAACAGTTAATCCAGGGTCACATAACTAGTCAACTGCAAAGTGAGGCCTAGGAGGAAAACCTGATGGGAATGATAAGATATATACACACGAAACAACTGTAAGAAGAAGTTGGGTGAGACTGGGAGGGGGTGACACGCTCCTGGAGGCTCCTGTCTCATAAACTGACCAATCTGAGTCCTGCAGGGAAGAGGTCAGTGGTTCCTCCTTCTTAAGACTCCCTGGGTCGGGCTTCCCTGGTGGCGCAGTGGTTAAGAATCTGCCTGCCAAAGCAAGGGACACGGGTTCGAGCCCTGGTCGGGAAGATCCCACATGCCGCAGAGCAACTAAGCCCGTGCGCCACAACTACTGAGCCCGCGCTCTAGAGCCCGCAAGCCACAACTACTGAGCCTGCGTGCCACAACTACTGAAGCCTGTGCACCTAGAGCCCATGCTCCGCAACAGAAGCCACCACAGTGAGAAGCCCGCACAGCGCAACGAAGACTCGCTGCAACTAGAGAAAGCCCGTGCGCAGCAACGAAGACCCAACACAGCCAAAAATAAAATAAACAAACAAAAAAAGACTCCCTGGGTCTAGGAACTTGAATGTGCACATACCATTCCGCCTCGGATACATGCTGTGTCTATACGTGAGTGGCCACTGGCCGTTTATGAGGTCCCTGAGGGCAGAGAAGGCTTGGCACAGTATCTGGCACATGACAGGCGCTCAATGTTGTTGAATTGACTGCCTTCCAGCTGTTCTGAAGGTTAAAGCAGGACTTGACTTGCTGTGGCTCACTCTCGCCATCTAGTGGCCAGTTCTAAGAGAAACAGACCACAGATGGAGCCGAGTTTCCCAAGCCAATCTGGCTGCAGCATAGTCACACCTAGTCTACAGGCCATTTTTCTGGTCAGGACCAACTCAGACAAATTTCCGTGACACTCTTTAAAAATATGTGTGCAAAAAAAAAAAAAAAATATGTGTGCAACTCATGCTAACACTGTGCCTGGCTCCAAAACAAAAGTCAAGTAAATGGCCAACTATTAGGCACTGATTATGTGGACAAGTATGTGCAGGAGCACATGAAGGTACAAGAAAAGCACATTTCACAGTTCCTGAACTTAAAGAGCCTACAGTTTAACTTGGAGTAACACACTCCACTCCCTAAGCATCCCAGCACACTCACATACTTAGAACAATGGAAGTTTTAGAACTCCCAGTAAGACTTGATCCTGTAGACAAAGCAGAATTTTTCTGGAGAAAAAAAGTTTGAAAGAAACCAATGGGATTACTTTTATTTTTTTCACTATTGTGAGTCAGATAAGCAGAAAACCCTCTTGCTATAAAATACTAGAAATTCTAGATAAAATACCAAAATATGTCTTGCTTAACGCATAGCTGAGTACATAAGAAAATTAAAAATTTTTTACAGGGGCCAAGAATAGAAATTGAAAACATAAGGATAAGACACTGTAGAATATCAACAAGCAGATTTGTAATAAGATGAAATAGTTTTTCTAAAAGCTAAAAATATAGTCAATGAAATTAAAAACTCAGTAGATAAGTTTTAGACAACAGACTGAACATGGCTAAAGAGACAATAAGTGAATTGGAAATAGATCTGAGAAACTTTGCAAAAGTAGTTAAAAAAGGAAAAAATAGAATGAGAGTAAGAGACTTAGAGAAAAGAATAAAGGGTCCTGGGCTTCCCTAGTGGCGCAGTGGTTGAGAGTCCACCTGCCGATGCAGGGGACACAGGTTCGTGCCCCGGTCAGGGAAGATCCCACATGCCAACGGAGCGGCTAGGCCCGTGAGCCATGGCCACTGAGCCTGCGCGTCCAAAGCCTGTGCTCCGCAACAGGAGAGGCCACAACAGTGAGAGGCCCACGTACCGCAAAAAAAAAAAAAAAAAAAAAAAAGGACAAAGTGTCCTAATACATGTAACTACAGATCCAGAGGGTTAAAGGTGAGGAGGCACATTAGAAAAGATAATAGCTATGAACTTTCCAGAATATATGACACACCTAGCTCTTGCCAGTCAGGAAGCACAAGAAGGATAAATAAAAATAGACCCACGTCTCAACACTTCAAGGCAAATTGCAGAACATCAAAGACAAAGAGAAGTCTTTTTTAAAAAAAAGACAGTAGAAAAATATGTTCCAAATGTTGAGAGGAAATATACAGTTAAATTATCTTTCAAAAGTGAAAGTAAAATAGACAGTTTCCAAGAAAGAGCATACCACTAACACCCTTTGTAAAAGTGTCATTAAAGAGTGTACTTTAGAGAAAAAAATGAATCTGGAACTAAGAAGAACAAAGCAAAATGAAATAGTGAACAAAGGCATTATAAAACTCTGGGTAAATATAAAACAAGCACTGACAGCGTAAAACAATACAGATTTTTTAAAAACAATAAATGATAACTAACTTAGGGGATAAAAAAGCAAGGTGAATATAATGGAAAAGAATCTGAAAAAGAATATATATACATCTGAATCACTTTGCTGCACACCTGAAACACTGTAACTCAACTATACTTCAGTAAAATGAATACATGAATATTAAAAGTAAAAAAAATTTAATTTTTCAATAAAAATTAAAAAGCGAGGTAGAAATAAAACTCGGTAATGCTGACATGTAAGCTGGACTGCGTGATCAGAGTTAAAACTTTCTAAAGCTCATATTGTTAGGTAGGAGATTAGAGATTTTTTTCAAGTCAAGTACGCCTGTCAATTTTAAAAGATAATCACCAAAGGAAGAAAAATATGTGTAATTTCCAAACCTGTAGAGATGATGAAAATGAATACAGAAATCTCAAGAACTTTTCATTAAATATGGTAGATTAAACCACTGTTATATCTCTGCTCACTCCTGAAACTACTCTAAACATAGTATTAACATTAATAAGTAAGTTTAGCAAGGTTGCAAGATAAAAAACCAGTATACAAAAATCCATAGTATTTCTATATGCTAGCAACAGGCAATTGGAAATTAGAATTTTTAAAAATACTATTTACAATAGCACCAAAAATTATGAAATACATAGGAAAAAATCTGATAAAAAAAGTACAAAATCTGTAAACTGAAAGCTACAAAGTATTGCTGAGAGAAATCAAAGAGCAAAATAAGTGGAGAGATATACCTTGTTCATAGGTCATGATTATATATTGAAGATCATTTAAAAATCAAAATGGAGTAACTCTGGTTCAAGCATTCAAAATGGAGCCAGATGGCCACTGTGGATGTGGTTTCAGACATGTTCCTGCATCACTGAGAACTTAAATTTTCTGAACTCTATCAACCTCAAGGACGCCACCAGTTGTTTTCAAAATAGTATTTGCTAGCAACTTCCAGCTGCAATCTTGTAACAATGTGACCATTTCGGATCCCAATCAATCCTTGCTTAATAAGCACCCTTACTTCTTACCAGCTCCAATCCTAAGTCTTGACAAACAATTTATATAACTTTGCGGGTTTTGCCTGTATAAGCATTTTGTAGTCCACAGAATAAAATTCAAGTGCTTCTTGATTCTGTGTCTCCCAGGCTATAGTCCTCAGCTTGACTCCAATAAAACTCTTTTCTATTCCTATCATTGATTGTTTATTGATTACTTGAGTTGACAGTCAAAAAACACAACATTGTTAAGATGTCAGTTCTCCCCAAACTAATCTAAGTCTCCAACGCCATCCCAATTAATGTCCCAGCGGGACATTTTGTGGAAATTGACAAGCTGACTCTAAAATTCATATAGAAATGCAAAGGACCTAGAATAGCCAAAACAATTTTGAAAAAGAACAAAATTGAAGGGCTTATACTACCTGATTTCAAGACTTATTATAAAGCTACAGTAATCAAGACAATGTGGTATTGACATCAAATAGACAAATAGATCAGTGGAGTAGAGTCCAGAAACACACACACAAATATGAACAGCTGAGTTTTTGCAAAGGTACAAAGACAATTCAATGGAGGAGAGTCTTCAACAGTGGTGCTGTTGAAAAATGGATATCTCATGCAAAATAATGAACTTCCATCTATACCTCACACCATAAACAAAAATTAACTCAAAATGGATCACAGACTTAAATGTAAAACCTAAAACTGTAAAATTTCTACAAGACAACCCAGGAGGAAAATTTTGTGACATTGGATTATGCAAAAATTTCTTAGATATGACTCCAAAAGTGCAATCAGTAAAAAGTTTTTGATAAATCAGACCATCAAAGTTTTAAACATTAGCTCTTGAAATGACACTGTCATAGAACAGACAAACCACAGAATAGGAGAAAATACAATTGACCTTGAATAACACAGGGGTTAGGGGCACCAACCCTCCATGCAGTCAAAAATCCATGTATTACCTTATAGTCAGCCCTCCACATACAGTGTTCTGTATCTGTGGATTAAACCAACTGGGGAATCTTGTAATACTTTAATATGTATTTATGGGGAAAAAATCCATGTATAAGTGGACCCGCACAGTTCAAACCCATGTTGTTCAAGGGTCAACTGTACTTGCAAAGCACATATTTAAAAAGGATGTGTATTCAAAATATATAAAGAACTCTCAAAATTCAATAGGAAAACAAACAGAAAGGGCAAAAATTTGATATACACAACATGGCTCCATATCAAAATTATGCTGAGTGAAAAAACCAGACCAAAAAAAAGGAGTACATAGTGTGTGACTCCACTTATATAAAATTCTAGAAAATACAAAATAGTCTATAGTGAGAAAACCAAGCAATAGTTACTTGGGGGAAGAGGAGGAAGGAGGCTTATGAGGAAACTTCAGGGAATGATGGATATATTTACTATCTTGATTGTGATGATGGTTTCATGAATATATACATGTCAAATTTTATCTAACTGTAAACTTTAAATATGTGCAGCTTATGTCACTTATACCTTCATAACTCCTTTTTAAAAAACAAAACAAAAAATTACATTAACAGCTATCATTTATTGAGAACTTGTCATGTTTGATTGGTCTTTTTTCTTCTATTATCTTTGCACATTTCTATTTTACGCAGAGTAGGAATGACTCAGCTAAAAGACCACATTTCTCAATCTCCCTAGCACGTAGATACAGACATAGGCTAAGCTCTGGCCAATGAGATATCAGCAGAAGTGTGTGGTACTCCTGAAAAGTCTTTCTTAACAAGAATAAGCCATGTCCTTCTTTTCCTCCTTCTGTATGGAATGCAAACCTGTTGACTGGAGCTCTAGCAGCCTTTTTGGAACACAAAGTAATCTTGAAAATATAAACCAAGTGCTGATGATAGAAACAGAGGTCTGAGTCCCTGGCAACATGATGAAACCACCATATTTGCCTTGAACCTCCAGTCCCTAGACTTCTTTTGTGAGAAAAATAAACTACCTTGCTTAAAGCCAATTATTTGGGGCGCTTCGTTTGTTTGTTTTGTTGTTATATGCAACTGAACCTAATCCTAACTGACAGAGCCTCTTTCAGTGATGCTTGGTATGGTGGAGCTACTTCTCAGACTTTGGGAAGGTTAGATCCTGTGACAGGTTGACACTCTGACCAGAGGTAAAGAAACAAACATTGTCTTCCTGCTTCCTGCAGGTTCACGGACACTGTCCCATAGCCACACTCTCCGAGTGGCTGACACAGGCTTTCACTCCATTAATCCACTTTGCTGTTTTCATCTGCTCTCACCTCCTTTCTGGCTATGTACAGACATCTTATTTTCCTCACCCACACATTTGTCTGAGTCCAACTTGATCATTTCTTAATACCACTTTGGCCTAGTCACACTTTCCACTGAAAATAAATAACACAGTTTATGTTTGTATGACAGCTTTTATTGCTCTAATTCATGTTATAGCTGTTCTTTCACATGATCTACTAAACCACTAAGTTAAGGAGGGCAGAGAGGAGTCTCTCATTTCTCAGATGGAGAGGCCTGGCAGGAGAGGTGATGTGACTTGCCAACATCCCAAGGAAAGAGTGGAAGCTCAGACCGGATGAGGTTCCCTGACTCTGTGCCCATCTTGCACTACATGCAGAGCTCTCCTCCCTCATTCATTTATTCCCCTTTGTTTTTCAAAAGTTTGTCAAACACCTGCTCTGTGGCAGAGCTAAGCCATGCCAAGCTTTGGGTGGGGATACTAAGAGTAGCCAGACATGCTCTATGCTCTCAAGGAGCTCCCCATGCAGGAAAGACAACTTTTTACACACGCAGACAGTACCGTGGACAAGCATGCAGCATCTCTACCTAGTGACCGAGCTGCGGTGAAGACAATTCCCTGGTGTCTTCCCTTATCTGTATTTAGGAAAAAAGCCAGAAGATTCTGGGATTTCCCCCTTTTCTCCTTTCATTACCAGTCATTTCTGCCTTCCATTTCATAATCATCTCCTTTGGACCTCTGTGTGATAAATGGATTTTTTGTGTTCCCCATCTATTCAATATCATCTCAAAGATTTTGCCTTATATTCTTTTTCAACAGTTTTCTTTTTATCTCCCTCCACTCTGAATTGGTTATTTCATCCTCATCCATTGCTGAACCAACATATGTTCTTCCTGCTGTGAGGTCACCCTCCACTTCTGTCATCACTGAGCCCTTGAGCCCTTCACTCCTCCAGGATTTTCTCTCTTTGGCTGTTTTCCTAGCCCTCTCCACGGGCTTTCAGAGGGGGCACTCCCAACACTTAGGCCACTCCTGAAAAGCTCAAGGCCTTTGGAACCCAGGACTGGAAAAATGTAATCTTTCCTGAAGGGTAACATGAAGGCAGAAGCCCCACTAGACAAAGGCCTAATCAAGGCCTGGTTCTCTAGTTAACTAGCCATGATCTTGGGCAGGTCACTTCCTCTCTCTGGACCCCAGTACCCACTTTGGTAAAAAGAGAGTATTTAACGGGAGCCCTTGCCTGACCCAAACACAATATAATTCTAACTGTACTGACCTGCACTGTCCAGTAAGGCAGCCACTAGCCACGTAGCCATTGAGCCCTTGAAATGTGCCCAGTCCAAATCAAGATGTGCTGTGAGTGTGCGACAGACACTAGATAATGAAGACTTTGTACAAAAAAAAGAAAATGCAAGATATGAGTAACGTTTACATAGATTACATGTTGAAATAATGGTATTTTGGATATACTGGGTTAAATAAAATATAATGTTAAAATTAATTTCACCTTCTTTTTACTCTTTTAAGTGCGGTTTCAAGAACATTTTCAATTACATTGGGGTTGCTTCTTGTGTGTCCACTGGCCAGCACCCAGACAGCTGTCACACAAGAAGCCCAGTGCCATGGCTGGGTCCTGACTCACTCAACTCAAGACACATAGTAAAAGGAGACAAATTCGTCTACCTTAGTCACCAGGTGACCTGGAAGATTTGGATCTAGACCAGTGTTTCTTAATCTGAGGATTAGGACAGAAGCCTTGGGCAGAATTCAGGTGGTCTATGATCTTTAAAATTTACATCTTTATTTTCACTGGCCTCTACTTGAAATTTTAGCCTTTCCTTCCATTATGAATGTAGGAAACAAACCACAGGAATGAATATTAGTTGGACTTGTTTGTCAGCAATAGAAATCAGAGTTATGTTCCTAACACCTTACAGTTGTCGCAGAATTTCAAAATATGATTTAGTTCCATCACTATGATACCATGTAGCAGTTATTAGACTGGCCACTGAATCTTGTTATCTGATGTGTTAATAAAGAAGCACACGTATCACAGATTTGGTTTTATATTTTGGTCACTGTGTTTCAGTATAATTTATTTTCTTAAATTTCTTTGGATGTTATTTCATAGGTGTAAAAACATTATTCTGACAGGTGTCCTTAGACTGCTAGAGGGGTCCATGGCACAAAAAAAGACTGAAAACCCTAATCAAGAAAGACAAGGCACTTTCATGGGCTGGAGTACCAGGGGGGACCCCTAACCCTGAAGGGGCTGCCAGGACAACGTAGGCTGTCCCACTGGAGATGCCCAGTGCCGCCCCTCAGCTTGTTTGCCCCACAGACAGACTCTTCAGCTACAGAACAAGAGAACATAATATCTGACCCCTTTGTTTTGGTGCCAAGGCTTCTGGATAGTCAACAATTTTGAGGTCCTAAAAAGCACACCATCAAGTATTTGGATCCATTTTAAATACCTAAATGATATGTACAACAGATATCCCTCCTTATTCCACCCCTGAATCCAACTCCCATCTCTGAGCCTCACACCCCTGGGAGGTGTCAGGGTCAACAAGAGTGCCAGAAATGGGTGGGTTTCAGCCTGGGAGGCTCATAGCCCTGGGGGCAGGCTAAAGCTCTGAACCTATTGGGTGGTCTTTGCATCAAAATATCCTATTTGTGGTTTCGCTAAACCCTCCTCTGGCAACTCTGAGATTAGCCCTGGGGCAGGGCTCCAGCAGTAGCTACAGAGAAATCTGGTTTAGGAATTATTCCCCAAGCCAGCCAGCCTCTCCCAGATGCCCTGAGCTACTAAGAAAAAGCCTTCTAGGAACTCAGTCTCACCCACTGCAGCCCAATTACTAAGAGTATAAAGACAGCCGCCACTCCCTGGACACTTTATACCCAGGCAGTCCTGCCTGTGTACAAGCTCTCATTCAACACTGAGCAAAGCAGGGGTCCTTATCCCTAGAGTACAGGCTGCACAAGACCACACAGCCATTACGTGAAAGAGTCAACATTTAAACTAGATCTGTCAACTCCGCAGTGATTTCCCCCAACAGGCTTGAAGTCTCCCTTTGACTTGAAGCCAGACAACACTCAAATCATTGAGCAGAAGGTGGAATCCCTTTTACAGAACTCAGCTGACCCCCAACTAACCAAACATAATTTTTAAAAGAAGTTCGATTCTCTCTCTTCATTCTCCTGCCTTCCACCCACCCAGGTCCTTCTTCCTGTAGCTGCCACACAGAGTCAGTCCAGGGCTTCCCTGGTGGCGCAGTGGTTGAGAGTCCGCCGGCCAATGCAGGGAACGCGGGTTCGTGCCCCAGTCCGGGAGGATCCCACATGCCGCAGAGCGGCTGGGCCCGTGAGCCATGGCCGCTGAGCCTGCGCGTCTGGAGCCTGTGCTCCGCAACGGGAGAGGCCACAGCAGTGAGAGGCCCGCGTACCGCAAAAAAAAAAAAAAAAAGAAGAATCAGTCCAATGGCAGTGATCCACCCCAACTTCTACCACCAATGCCTGCCCTGGAGAAGCTCTAAAGGACTACAGGAGGAGGGACTTTTGTTTCCAACCCTGAAATCAAGTCCACTGCAGACCTACAGCCCAGTCAATAGTAGGATCTGGACCCAGTCGTTTGGCCTCTGGGCCCTACGTTCCTCATCTGTAATATGAAGGGCTTTGACTTCAATGGCTTCAAAGAAAACCCTGAGAATTCTCAAGGGAGAAGCTGCTTTTCTGCTTTTCACATTGAGACTTCAAGGAAGACTTCATGAAGGGCTCCATGACTAAAAGCATGCTTGAAGGCACTGGACTAGATGACCTCTAAAAGCTTGCCCTGCTCCCAGGACATCCTAGGAACTTTCCCAGGGCAGACATGCAGCCGTAGTTTAGTGTCTCCTGGTGCCGGGTTTTGGGGGGGGCTGGGGGGGTGGAGAGTGTCTTACAGCCTAAGAGGCAGTGCTGGACTTGAATGAGCTTCTGAGCAGCCTTTAACGCCCCTTCCCAGTCCCCATGCAGGCAGCGAAGGGCTTTAAACAGCACAGATGACATTTTCAGGAGAAATGGGCTCTCCAGTGCTGTGAACATCACAGATTTAAACGGTCTACGCGATTAAATACACAAGGTCCTGGGTTTCCAACTCTGCCTATTCATCTGACTCACCTGTAGTTTGTTATAAAAGACCCTCTCCCTAGACCTACAGAATCAGAATTCTCAGGAATGGATCACAGTAGTGTCTTTATCAAGCCCCAGTGATGGTGATGGCCAGCTTGGGGAACCACTAGAGTAGACTGCAGCAACAGAGAAACTAAGAAGTAGGAGCTGATGCTCCTACCTGCCTTAGTGAAGGCTTTAATAAAGATCTTCCAGGAAAAAAAAAGGAAAAAAAGAATCACATCAGAAGTAGTTAGACTTCTAGGCCCTCTGACCATTCTCTTAGAAACCGTGATAGCCAAGCAAATAATATTAGTCCCACAACCCAAGGCAACCCCCAACCCCAGTTGAGAACTGAGTTCCACCACTAGATGGCAGACACGCACCAGGCAGCCTCCTCCGACAGCACGTCCTACTTCCTAGCTTCCTCGGTAGAACTGGAGCAGGACCGCATTCCTAACATACTTTGCAGGACTGTTTGAAGGCTGGAAAAGTCTGATGTGAGTGTTATCATGAAAATTGGGAAATTTCAAGAACTGAAAAGAAAGTACGTGGTGCACATGGTGCTCACTGATAAAGAGGAATCTGGAAATATCCTCAACTCTAATTCCCTTAGTGAGAGCGTCCTGGGCTTGTCAGATAAAACCCCATGAAGCACATGAGCTTGTAAGGCAGAGGCCAGGCTGGCTTTCCCTGGCCCAGGGCAGTCAGCACGTAACACCGTGGTGAACCCCAGGCCATTTTCATCCCCTGCATCACGGGCGCCACTGACCTAGTCCCAGCAAATCCTCATTGTAAAAGGGGATGCCAAGGATTGGACTGTGCGAGAAATGAGTTTGCGTAAGGCACAGTTTCATGTTCTCCCACCCTTAAGCTCCATCCGTTCATCTGAGGAGATATGTCTAGATAAATCTTTAGTCCTAGCTTTAAATTGATTCAGTTGGCTAGTTTGTTATTTTAGTTCATGGTGTAATTGAAAATATACATAAGCATATATGCAGGTATAGCCCAAGATTTAGCAGGAAGGTTAACTTCATTCTGGGTTTTAGCAAATGTGTTTAAACTCTGTTTTAAAATAGAAATCTAAACAGCCCCCAGAACCAGATGATGAAAGAAATCAATCCCTATGGTCCCATCCTCTCAAAGCTTTCCCACATCCTAGGTCTCCTTCTCCACCTCTTGTCTTTAAAACTTTTACGCATGTCCTAACAGGTTTCTTTCAGTCTGAGCCGACGTGGTTTGATTAAAGCAGCACTCACTCGTCAAAAGCGTGAGTCCAGGATGCAGAGCGGAAAGTGGCTCAAAGGATGCTGTGACAGGCGGGTGGGAGGCAGAGCAAATCGCTCAAGGGCTTCACTGGCCTGCACAACTGTGCCTCAAATTACAACAAGGAAGCAGAACTGAATTCTGAGAAATGAACAGAGTCCCAAGCAAAGCTTGGACTCCAGACGTGGTCCACAGATAGGGGAAATGTGAGAGCAACGCACAGAGCAAACTGGATCGCAGCTAAAGCGGCTTGCACAACCACGACTCACGTCTTCATCTGCCTGCAGGTAATAATCGAGCTTGATAACACACACCTAAGTGTTATGTGAAAACACAGCGGCCTTCTGAGGATGGATTCCCCTTAAATCCAAGTTCTTTTGGATCTGAATTCCTTGAAGGGTTTGCCTCTGTCCTTGGAACAAGTGGCTGGAAATAGCAGGGCAACTCCGCACATCAATGAGGGTCATTGGGTGCCTGGGAGGCAGCAGGTGAAGGGATGAAAGGGAAGCTGAGAAAAGGGGGGGCCGGAGGGAAGAGCCGGGGTGCTACAAGGAGCACAAAAGCCAACTACTTTAATTATATACGTATGTGAATTCAACCTGAAGTTGTTCACATTGTCACAATGTCAACTTTCCTCCACCCAACCCCAATACAGTTTTCTTTATTTAGAAGGTTTTGTTCTGGCTTTTATTGTGAAAGTTGAGGAAGGGATGGGGAAGGGAGGGCAGGAAGGGAGGAGACTGCACAAACCCGATGACCTCAGAGGGAGCAGAGCCGGCCAGAGCCAGCGAAGAGAAGCCTCCCAGGAATCTTGACCTGGCTTCAGAAGCAGAGCAGAAACACACAAGTGCACACATGGTGGCCTGGGTGCAGCCCAGGAGGGGAGGCATGGTGACAGCAGGCTGGTGCCCCTATCCACACAGCGAAGGCCTGGAGGCGCTACTTTCCCTTCAGCTCGCTGGCCTCAGCCACTGTTCCTCCGGCCCAAGCACCACAAAGAAGGCAAGAGTGGGTTCTTTTCTGTTCAGTCTTTATTTACAGCAAAGTACAGAGTATGTGGTCATTTATGTAACTGCTAACAGTAAAGGCAGGGCAGTAGAAAGAAAAGGGGGAAGCGCAAGCATCTAAGAGACAAAAGAAAAGCCTACGTCTTTATTTACCACTCACTCTGTTCCTAAGGCAGGACTGGCTAGGCACTCACTGCCTCTAAGGGTGGCCAGATGCTGACCTGTAGCCAGCCCCCTGCCCCAGGAGGGCCGAAGAAGGCCCAGAGACCAAGATCAAAGGGGACTCAGCGCCAGGCTCACCCCGACGGTTTCCTCAGCCTGTTCTCCCTCTCGTTTGCCCGGACACCGAGACTTTCCCCACTCCACCCTGAGGTCAGGGTGAAGGAGAGGAGTGGCAGAGAGGTCCAGTCAGCCCTTCTCAGAAGCCCAGCCCCGGGACCCAGAATCTCCCCAGCCCGCCTCACCCACATGGTTGTGGACAGGCAGGTGGGAGACTCCAGGGCAGAGGAAAACACTTCCCTGCAAGAGGCTACTACTTCCCTCCAATAGCCTTGGGCCCTAGTGCTGGTCAAGGATGTCAAATCAGGGAAACCTCACCAGGACAGCAAAGGAGGTGATACACAAACGAGCTGGGCTCCAGTCCCTCCCGCACACAAGCCTTAGCCTGACCTAGTGGCCTCATGAGACTGGCAACCCACCCTGGACACAGAGACAAGTGTCCAAGCCAGCCCAGGAGAGGCAAGAAGCCAGTGTCCTTGACTGCCCAGCAGCCAAGACCACAGTGGGTTGCTGCAGAGACAACAGGTTCTGAAGGGTGAACCGGGGACCTTTCCCTGCCACCCTCCCCAGCCTGTTCTTCAGAGACCGCTGCCTCTTTGAGGGCCTACCCTATCCATTCCAAATCAAAGGACACCTGAGGTCACAACACTGCATCTTCCGTATACACACTGCCAGCTCTCTGCCCCTATTGGTCTCAGGCTGCCCAGGAAGAAGAAACCCAGGGAGCAGAAGCTCCACTGGGGTGAAGGAGCTTGGGATCAGGCCTTCCCACGACACAATGCCTGTTCCCTAAACACATGGTCCTTGGACAATTCCTGCGCAGCCTGGGAGAAGCAAGCACCACCGGGTTATCTCTGAAGACGAGAGACTCCCAGGTACACACGACCAACATTGCCCCACGCTGCTCATCCATGTCGCCTCCCTGGACAGCAAAGGGTACCCAGGTGACTCATGTCATGATTTCTGGCCTAATGGCTCTATCTGACTCTCCAATGGAATCAGAGATCCAGTGACTCTTAAAATACCAAGTCCGGGATTGGCCACATAGAAAGCTCAAATTCAGATACTCGGTTGGCTAAACGCTGGGGTCACCACACAAAGGCAGAGCTTCCCGTCCCCTCCTGGACCCAGACGTACTATGTCACAGAACCAGAGGAGTCGTCAGCACGGCCCAGTGAGCCCCCAACCAAGACACCAAGAATTGGTGATGGTTTTACCCAGAGGCGGGGCAGCCCTAGAGCTGCTTCCAGCGAGGACAGGGCTATTCGGAGACACTGGAGGCTTGGTCCCAACACCAGGAGTAGATGAGGAAGCGGCTAAGTAACTCAAGGCTCAGAGATGAGAAGAATCCATCTTCCAAGGCAGTGGGATAGACAGCCAAGGCACTGAATGGTTTGGCACCTGGGAGCTTCAAGTAAAGTTGACCATGCTACCACCGAAGGGCCGAGGCTCTCCCAGACAGGGACGGGCTTCCCCTGAGCACAGACAGGCCCCACCCAACAAGGCAGGAGACCCCTGGGTCCTCAGGATCCTGCCATCTACCCTTCATCTCAGAACCGCACAAGGCATGACTGGAAAGATAATCAATACTGACTCGGAAACACGCACTCCAGAACTTGGCCATCCCGCCAGGTACCGGCCTTCAGAGCAAGCACCTCAGGACCCTCCCCTTCTCCAACCAGGCAGCTGCTGCCCTTGGGGGGCTCCCTCAGAGCCTGCAGCACAGTCTCCTGAAGGTCTCAGGGGTGGCAAAGCCCTGCTGGGGATTAGGTTTGACTTTTTGACACAGCCCAACGGAGTTACAGTCAAATGGAGTCCAGAAAAGGGGAGGCAAACTGCACGGTGCTGCTTGCTTCCGTGTGACTAGAGTTAACAGCATCAGTTCATCTGAACGGCTCAAGGGGCTATGAAAGCAATGGAAGGAGAAGCGTTCCCCAAAATGTTTCAGGCTGTGGCAGTCACAAGGGAGTAACTAAGGGCATAGCCTACCGAGCACTGAGATGGAACGCACTGAGGTGAAAAGCTTCTGGCTCTTCTGCAGTTAAAAGGTGACGCTTCAGGCCTCTATAATTACACCTCCTCCTTCTCGTTTGGTCCCCTGCTTCCTCCACCCCTCCCCACCAGGAATCTTCAGGAATCCGTACTTCTTGCAAAGAAGGAAGTTTTCACCAAGAGGGAGCCCTCGGAAAAGCTGGAATTCTCCACCCCAAATGTTTTCAGCCCAAGACTCCAACTTGTGACTTAAAAACGCCACTCCCAGGCTTCCCTGATGGCACAGTGGTTGAGAGTCCGCCTGCAATGCGGGGGACACGGGTTCGTGCCCCGGTCCGGGAAGATCCCACATGCTGCGGAGCGCCTGGGCCCGTGAGCCATGGCCGCTGAGCCTGCGCGTCTGGAGCCTGAGCTCTGCAACGGGAGAGGCCACAACAGTGAGAGGCCCGCGTATCGCAAAAAAACAAACAAACAAAAAAAAACGCCACTCCCCTTCCCCGCCCCTCGTTTCCGGCAGCTGCCAAGTGACGCGGCAGCGTGGTAAATAAGTCAATCAATGTGGCTGTGATGCTGCCAGTGATGGTCCCCGTTATCCTCACCTCGCTGCAAATCCCCACGCCTCGGGGAACAAAAGCTACAGGCTCCCTACACGGCAGAGCTCTCTTGCCACCCTGTGAGGGGCAGGCTGCCAGCAGAGGCCCTCAACCGAAGCCCAGACTGCAAGGGTCCACTGTGCACTCCACAGCTTGGGGGACAGCCCAAGGAATCTCATGGGTGACTTCCCTGGGAGGCACCAGCATCTCAGACGATACGACAGGCATAGTCCCACTCCCTCCTTCCCCACTCAGTCAGGAAGCGACCCCGTCACATCCCCACCAGGGAAGGAGAGCGAGGCAGCTCTAGCTTTCGGAGAGACTGAGAAGCGGGTGAGTAAGGAAGGAAGTGTGGAGCTACCAGAGCAGCCTGAGGTGGGCAGGGGCAAGAAGAAAACGCAGAAGACTCGTTCCCCTCAGTGGGCCCCTTCCCTGAGTTTGAGTTTTGAGTTGAGGTCTAATTTCAACTCAAAAAAAAAAAAAAAAAAAAAAAGAAAAAGAAAAAGAAAAGAGGATCTCTCATTAACATTATCCTAAAGCTCCAGCACCAAGAAGGTGGCATCTGGCAGGGGAAGCGATCAAAAGTTCCAATCTCCACTTCCAACGAGACCCACAGACACTGAGAGCCGCGAGCCGTGAGCCTCCCTCCCAGATGCCTGAGCCTGCCCCACCTGGAACCCACCAGGCAACTTCCCTTTGGTGAAACTCCAGCTCCAGCCCCCAAAACACACTCAAGTACAGGCCCTCCTGCAGAATACTTACGGCAAACAGCTGTACAGTATTTGTACATTTACACAAAAATAGATCCTTTTCTATATATATATATATGTATGTATTTATAACTGGTTACACGTTGAAGTCATAATTAGGCATCACCAGTAGTAGTTGGCACAGTTTGTCATTTAAGCTCAGGGTCAAGTTCTGTTTCATTTCGCTGCTCCGAAGTACCAAAAAAAAAAAAAAAAAAAAAGGCATTTCATCTCCATGGTGTTTTCTTAAATACAGCAATGTCATAGGAAACCATATGTATAGATGCACAGTGCCTCCTGCCCCCTCCTCCTGTCCCTTGGAGATCGGGGCCAGGGTCTGAGGAGACGGGGGTCAGTGCGGCCGGCTGCTGGACTCCGAGGCCTGCCTCTTGCGTGAAGGGGTATAGCCATTGAGATAGCCGTTGGTCTGCCGTTTGGAGAGCCCTCCGTTCAGGATGTCCTGGATGTGCTGCACGATGAGGTTGATGGCCACTGTGGGGCAGAGACCAGAAGAGTGTTAGGGACACGGGGAGGGTGGGAGCACGTCTGTGGGGCTGTGTGTCTGTTTGGGTGGACGGCACTCAGGAACCAAAGGCTAAAAACTGTTCCAGGAAGCTGGCTCTGCTGCTTGCGAGCAGGTCACGCCACCTCCCCAAGCCTCCATCGGGGCTAATATGACCCCCGCAGGGGCATTCTCGGAGTAGGACAACGTAGAACAGGATCAGAGGCACGGACTGGATGAAAGCAATCGACCCAAATTCTGTAGACATGAGGTCTGGCCTTCGCTCTGACACCATCAGTTAGCTGTGAGACCCTTCCACTGGGTCCCCATCCCATGCAGCTCCCCATCCCAAGGACAGGGACCCCCACAGAAGGCCCTCTCCTCCAAAGGTCAAATGGGACTCTCTTTCCTTAGCCTTGGAAATAAATCATATGATTCAAGCAAATGATCAATGTTAACATCACCCAAAATGGGATAAACATCAAGTGCTCTCTGAGGTGATGCCCCAAGAACACCCCTCCCCCAGGGTATTCTCCAGACTATATAAGCTGAAGTTAATCATGGGGGCACAAAAGCAAACCCAAGCTGAGTGCCGTTCTACAAATCAATGGGCCTGTACTCCTCAAAAATGTCAGCGTCATAAAAAACAAAGAAAGGCTGAGGAAAGTTAAAGGAGATTAAGTCAATATTAATTGTCCTGGATGTGATGAGCGCACGGTGGCAATGTAAATGAAAACGGCCTTGTCCTTAAGAAATACACAGTGAAATTTTCACTGCTGTGACTAACTCCCAAAAGGCTCGGCAAAAATTTTACTTTTTAAACAGAGGAAAACTGAAATAAATGATAAAGAGAATGAGAAGACAGGGTATTCTCACAATTCAACTCTGCCCCACTATGCCTAGGTCCAGGGATAGTCCTACTTTCTAGACAAGTCAAAGCGAACGCATAAATGCACTAGCGGTAGAAATCCCTTTCCCTTTAGGAAAGGCTACCTTAGTGGCAGGTCATTCTAAATTAGATTAAGAAGGAAATCTACTTTTGCTAAAAAAATGGCCTCAGATACAAGGCAGCCAGGTATCATCACTGGGAATGACAGTAGAAGGTAATCTATTGCCCTCTGATTGTTGCCAGAGAAGCACAAGTTCACGCCTGTCCCCATTTACGTACACGCATATTCACAGGGGCCTGTCCCCGAGGCCAGATGCATAGGTATAAACACTTTTCTGGCTCACAGCAGCAGCCAGTGGCTCAACCACATCTATAGAGCCTTGTCTGGTTACCACATCCTACTCCAAAGTATAACTGACAAAGGGTAGAAGTTATGCCCCACGGGATGGCACCCCATGAGGACTCACCTAGATTATCTGCACCTCTAGGAATGATCACATCAGCATATTTCTTTGTCTGTGGAGAAAGATATTTACAATGCATTAAATGCATTACAATGCATTAAAGAGAGAAGCTGGACCAAACCCCTCTTCTAAGGGAATGTGGGGAAAGGGCCAGCCTTCTACCAATCCCAGAGAGCAGAAGCTTGTGGCTTTAAACAGAACACATTTTATCCACGTTATCTAATTTATAATAAATCGGCTTTTCCCTGAGTTCTCACTAGCATCTAACATTGT
This sequence comes from Phocoena sinus, assembly GCF_008692025.1. Lineage (NCBI taxonomy): Eukaryota > Metazoa > Chordata > Mammalia > Artiodactyla > Phocoenidae > Phocoena > Phocoena sinus. The sequence goes on along the minus strand of NC_045763.1, from coordinate 123,211,689 downwards.
TTCAGCTTACAATCTGCACACAGAACGTGGTCTTTGAAACCAAATATATAATTGCCTCTTCACCACGAGGAAATCCATCAGTTAGTAAGACCAAACTTAAAGGGGAGCAATTCACCTTGGATTTCTATACACAGTTTATCTAGCACGAGGGTAAACCCAAAAAGAAGTAATCGCCATTGATGACCACTTTCCCTGGCTCTGTTATGACACAGCCTTAAAAAAAGGAAAGAAAAACAAGCCCACAGACTCTCTTTTTGTTTGTAAAGTTTACTGACATTTTGTGGACCATTTTACAAATAACTTGTGTCCTGGTGAGACCACATAAACGATGCCTTAGGACATGGGCATCTGTACTCCGTGCAGCTTCCACGCTACAACTGTTGAATTGCGACTGATGCCCAACTTGAACCAGGCCGACAATTTATCAGGCCCAAGTTCCTGGTTGACGTGGGAATGAGCTGCTTTTCCCTGAGCTGAGTGGCTGGACAGGAGGAACAGGTAGAACAACCTAGAAAATATTTACGTAAAATTCTGAGCTCCATTACAAATAAGTTAAACAGCAGAAAGTTGGCAGTAAACTCTAATGTATGTTCAGTAATCAGTTTACTTTGTATTCTTTTTTTTTTTTTTTCAGTACGTGGGCCTCTCACTGTTGTGGCCTCTCCCGTTGTGGAGCACAGGCTCCGGACACGCAGGCTCAGTGGCCATGGCTCACGGGCCCAGCCGCTCCGCAGCATGTGGGATCTTCTCTTCCCAGATTGGGGCACGAACCCGCGTCCCCTGCATCGGCAGACGGACCCTCAACCACTGCGCCACCAGGGAAGCCCTGTATTTTTATTATTAAGTTAAAAAGAGCAGGAGACGTCCTCAGATGGATGGATAGAATTTCACAGCTCCACAGCCAGTTCTGCCCTCTTCCCAGAAACCTAATCCTGTGACCCAATCCTCTCCAGGGGAATGAACAGGGCATCGGCGTTACTCAGTCTGACTCGAAGTCTGCCTGGTTCCAGGCTGAAACAAATGTCAAGTCTGTTTTGATGCAAAACCCACTAACAGACTTAAAGAAACAAAGAGGCCCCCCGGGGTGGGGGGGATGGGCAGGGGTGGGGTGCGGTGGATGAATTGGGAGATTGGGACTGACATATATACACTACCATGTGTAAAATAGAGAGCTAGTGGGAAGCTGCTGCATAGCACAGGGAGCTCAGCTCGCTGCTCTAGGTGGTGACCTAGATGGGAGGGATGGCAGGGATCTAAGAGGGAGGGGATATAGGTACACGTATAGCTGATTCACTTCATTGTACAGCAGAAACTAACACAACATTGTAAGGCAATTATACTCCAATAAAAATGAAAAAAGAAAGACGGTTTGGGATCATATTTTTCCATGGGAGGAAAAAGAAGTTAATTATTAGGCAAAGCAGAGAAATCCCCACACTCGGCCACACTCTACACCTCTCATCTCCCTGAAGGCATCACCCAAGACAAGACAAAGACCCAACCTCTCTCGCTTTCTCTCAGAACTTAACCCCACCACTCCAAACCTCATGTCCCTGAGGTCTTCCCTCAACGTTCGCAGGTCTTTCATGAAGAAGCTGGGGTGTCTCCTAGGCTGAGGGCTGATTCGCTAAAAGCTGAGAATTCCACCGTCCTCACCCTTCCTTCTCTGAAAGCCACCTCACTAGAGAGTTCCCAGCTGCCGTGGGGAGGCCTGACAGAGCCCGTGCTAGGGCAGTACAGAAGCCTGTTCCAATATGGCGAACCTCCCAAATGGGAACTTACACGGGGACCAACGACAAGCTCGAAACGGGGCTCAGATGTAGTGGCAGAAGAGATTCAGAAGGGAATACCTTGTAGCTGAGGCCTCCTACACCAGTACTCCAACCATCACAGACCTTCTGAAGACCCAAGTGGCTAAGTCTATCCTGGGATACTGATGCACCCTCGATAAAGGGTCTCACACCATGAGGTGGTCTCAAAGGTAGTCTCACACCATGAGCCTACCAAGCAAGAAGTGTACAGCTTGCTGGAATCAGACAGCAGGATCCTGAAGGGGTACCCCAGAAAAAGAGTGGCAGGACAGAGCTCTTGGAGAACACAGTGATAGGAAACAAAGCACCAAAGGCTGCCCTTTCTTGGGACTTGAGGATAGAGGAGGGAATGAGTGAAATCCCAGCCAGGGAGCTCAACTTACAGACCTTTATTTGTTTGATTACATTTTAAAGACTAAATTCAATGAAAAACAAGAACACAACTCACTGGCAAGCAGAATTCCTCAAAGGCAGGCTTGACGAATGTAATGTACTGAGATAAAATCTGCTCAAGGTCCCTCCCTCTTTCGCTGATGTCCCTTAATACTAGAAGAGAAGGAAAAACAAGAATCAAGAAAAGAGTGCATGAGTCAATACATGTCCGCCTTTCACGAGGCCGACCAGGATCACACAGGCTTCGCAATGACTCTGGATGATTCGCAATGACTCTGGATGATTCACAAGCCGGATGCCTAAGAGACTTGACCGAGAGCCAGTCAGCAGCCGCTTTGGGAAAAACAAGTTGCATTTTCACATCTTGCTACAGTCAAATCCAGCTATGCTCTCCAAAGCAAGAGGTTTTCCAGGAAAGGCCTATCGTCTTCTGGTTTCAAGCAACATTTGACCCAAATAAAACTTCATTGAGAACCCCAGAAAAAGGCAGGACAAACTCATAATAGGAAGTGGATCGGGCCCAGAGAGGTGGTGGGGCTTCCTGGAAAAGGGTGCGGGTTGCCCGGAGACTTCTCCTTTGCCCACCCTGATCCCGTGCCCTTACACTTACCTGTGTTCAGGGTGGCAACCCTCTGCTGATGTGCCACCTCCACCTGCCCGGCTCCCACCCACACTTGAGCCCCTACAGGGGGTAGAAGTGGGACAGAGGGCCCAGCTGTGGTCAGCCACTCCTGCCCACCTCAAGCACAGAGGTCTGCAAAGGGAAGACCTCTTAGTGAAAGATGAGAAAACCATGGTGTAAGAAACCATGGGCTGGAGCTGTGAAGCTGCCCAGATGGACCCAAACTCACCATCTTCTACCTTCTTCCTCCTGGGGGTGCTGTTATTCAGGGACTTGCAACAAACACTGCTTTTAATACAGTCTTTCATCAAAACACGGAAAAGTGTCCAGAATCCTTGTTCCGCCACTGTACACTAAGCTCCCTGGGCCTGAGTTTCTCCCAAACTCAGCAAGTGAGTTTGAGTTCCATAATCAAAAACAGCCCCTCCCTACAAATGTTTTCAATCTTGGCTATTAACCCTTTCCCTCCTACCCCAAAAGGGTATCAAATCCATCTACAGTCATTTGCAATGGGCTCTCAGCTCCCCTCAATCATTTCTCAGGTAATCGTTTCAGTGTGGGATGAAACTCTAAACAAACATAGGGAATACTTGTAAGTGAATTTCTGGAAAGCCACGTCTGTAAATAATTCTGTGTTTACGTGCAGGCATGCGCACAGGAACGCACGCACGTGGGGAAGGGCAGGTAACAGGGAGAGCCTGTGGTTTTGGTCCAGGCTGGCATGAAGTCTGCACGATCAGATGGCTAGAAAACTGTCAGGAAGACCCCATTCCAGAAACCCGGGTAACAAATATACTGCTGTCGCCACTGACTTCTCTACCAGCTCCTCAAATCACAAGGAGTTTTCCCCCCCGCATGAGCCCTGGCAATAAAACGGTTGGTTGGTCCCTAAATCGTCAGGATTTGCCTCACAAACCCTGCCGCCTGTGCACCCAGCCCAGCCAGGAAATGGTCTTCTCAGGCATTTGGACACAAGGCCCTGCTCCAGCTGCCACCGCCGCTGCTCTGCCAGGGACGCTCGGCCAAGTAGGAGCCCCAACAGGTGCCACGTGGCTCAGCCCCATGGGCCTCCAAGAGCTCGGGCACTCAGGCCAACGGGCCGAGCTCACCAAAACACACAGCCCATGCGGCCTCCAGCTCTTCACACGTCTCCAGATAAGGTCCAAAGAAAAAAAGAAGCCAGACCAAAAGGGTATCAGAGCTGGGGGGAAAAAAGCAAACACACGCCCGCACTTATTAAGCAGCTTTGACTCAAAAGCCCTGCAAATGCCTGATGCCGGGTTTGTTTCACAAGACGTGCATTTCACACAACTGCTGACAGCTTCAGCACTGTGGGAACCTCTGTCCTTCCCCCAGAACACAGACACACACACACACACACACACTCACTCCCCTTTCACATCGCTCTGCCACTGCCCTTGGCCCAGGCCTGCAGCTCTCTTGTGTCTTGCAGACCCGAGAGCATCACCTGTCATGTCACGGGAGACAGGAACGTACCAGGGAGAAAGCAGTGGACGCAGGTGAGTCACACCTGCGACCGCTGAAGCCCGAAGCCACTTCTTGCCCCATCAGCTACAGTGATGGGGGCAAAACTGACCCAGTTTGAATCCTGACCCCATTAGCTACTACCTCTGTGGCCTTAGACAAGTTACTTAACATCTTTGGAGCTCATTTTCCTTGACTGTAAAGCAGAGCCCATAATAGCAACTTTCTCACAAAGCGGTCACTTAGGAAGACAGGGAGATATCCATAAAACGCTTCAGCACCGTGGCTGGTACATGATGTGTATTCAACAAGCCTAAATTTCTATGAAGACAACAGGAACTGAGGAAGCTCCGGGAGGGGGATGGCTCCCTGAGACAGCAGACTGTCGTATCGGAAGGATGGGAACTGTGAACTCAGGTGAGCAGGCTGGACCCAGTGGGGGTGGGAGTCCCTCAGAGCAGCTGGGAAGGTGGGGTGGTGGTGCGGGGGGGGGCTGCAGTGCAGGAGGTGGAGGGCGGACACGTGGAAAGACAGGATGGAGAGGGAGAAACAGGAAGACAGGCAGGAGACATCCTCCAGCTTCCACCCTGGAAAAGGAGATGGCAGTGGGTCGGCACGTTGCCCAGACGCAAGGCTTCGCCCACCTCCGCTCCCAAGAGCCTTCCATCGAATTATTACCTTAAACAGACGGGCCCCCTCCTTAAGCCAAGGACAGCTCGGGGCCAGCCAGTTCACTGCAATGAAACGCCCTCCTCCTCAGTCAGGAAACGGGGCGAAGCCAACAACTAAGGCAGAACAAGGTCTTGGCACAAACCGGACACTCCAGGGACTTAAAACCAGCTTCCTTGTCATCACTCTGGCCTTGGCACATTTGCTGGGCTGAGATAGGCCCTCTCAGAGGGGCCTTGCAGGGTAAAGGGCAGGAAACGACAGGTCTACCCTTCCCTGCTTGGCCTCCACTCAGCCCTTCCCAATCAGCTAATGCTGCTTCACATCAGCCGAAGCTGAGAACCAAATGTAGAAGAGGACCCAGAATAAACACAATTCCTCCATGGCTGTCAATTCACTTTAAAAATTCGTTGAGGAGATGTGTTACTCTAGTAAAAGAACACACTGACTATGCCAAGGCTCACTGCAGCCCTAACTCCGTGTAAACTGGGCACAGAGAGCCATGGCGGGAGAGACGAGGGGTCAGCAGTCTCAGGGCCCCCGCCTCTCGTCTCCCCTGTCCCTAATTCAAGGGTTGGTTAAATGCATATAAGAGAGGGAAGGCAAAGGCAAGCTTTGCTGGGAGGAAACCAATTCCCTAGAAATACAAGGGGGTCCCTGGGAAGGAAGGAAGTCCTTCCGACTTCCAAGGCTATGAGACTTGATGCAGACCTCCCTCCCACATGAGGGTCAACCTGGAATGTGCCCAGGAGGATGTAACCCACAGACAGGTGAAATCGTAGCGCTCACTCAAGTCTCCAGGAATGTTCTTTTGCCCCACAGCTCCCGACTAACCCTCCCTCCCTCTCCCTTACCCACAAAGCACATGCCAGGCATGTATTTTGTCCTAGGTGGACAGAGAGTGAATGTGTAGAAACAGCTTTTGCTGAGAGTGACTAAGCAGTGGGTGACGTGACAAGACAGCGGAACGGAAAGAAGGCAGCGACCTGCCCCGGGGGCACCAGGGAAGGCAGGGGGTGAAGAGAACTGACCCTAAGAAATCCCCAGAGAAGGCCACCATCACCTCAGGTCTCTCCCCCATTTCACTTAAGGATCTCAGCACAAGAAAAGGAGGGAGAAGTTTCTGTTTAATCTACCCTAGGATTACTTGTTTGAATGAATCAGAGTCCAAGGATGTTGCCCCTCCACAAAACGCGGTTCTAATTTCCTATGCAATTTCTTGCACTCGCTCCACCCTCAGGCATCACTCCATCCCCTGGGATTTTAGTACCACCTGCTGGACTAATGATGCTACCAACCCAGGTGTCACCAGCTCCTCAGGACATGACTACTCAAGAGGTTCTGACAAGGCCTGAGAGAACACTTGGAAAACATAACATCATCATCTCAGGTGAAGCAGGTTTCTGATCTGTCACATGGGTATTTATCGACTAATGCCACCACCAGGCGTTTTACCTGCATTACCTCTGATCGGCACAACTATCCCAGGAGTACTAACTAATCCTTACATGATCAACCAATAGGAAAATAAGGTACAAAGAGATTAAAACATAATCTGGGGAAGAGATATGGGAACATATGTATATGTATAACTGATTCACTTTGTTATACAGCAGAAACTAACACACCATTGTAAAGCAATTATACCCCAATAAAGATGTAAAAAAACCAAAAAACAAACAAACAAAAAAACCCATAATCTGCCCAAGGTCACACATCTACTCAACGGTGAAACCAGGATTTAAATAATGTCCAGTTCATCTGACTCCAATTTTCCCCCCAGTGGTGCCTCCCAAATTTGGCAAGCTAATATGGACATCCGAGCAGATCAGCCTAGGTAGGACCTGGGTTTGTGGATGAAGGTGATAAACCAGACCCTGGGGCAGATGCATAAGCAATTGTCAGGCTCAAGCCTCAATTATCTGTCAAAAAATATCATGAAATTCTAACCTGGCCTGTGTAACCCTAAAAAACAGGCCTGTCTCCTTCATATTACCCATTTAAATAAAAAAACCCATGCCTGGGAGGTCACAAGAGGCACCAAAGTCACAAAGCTAGCAAGGGGCTCTGCTGGGACTAGAATTCTCCTTTTTTCCATCAGGTTACTCCCACTGCCCGACACCACCGGGGAGGGGAAGTACAGCTCCCCTGACTTAAAAGAGTGTGACTCCTATTACTTCTTAGGAGGGTAAAACCCAGGGAGTCATTTTTCTAGATTCTGCCATTTCCACTTATAGTTCTTGTGACAAGAGTACTGAACTGGATAAACTAAAAATCTGTTTCATGAACCGGAAAAGAGGAAACTTCACAGACTTTGAGGTCAGAAGGCTCTGGGCTGCAGCTTATGAAATTTGACTCTGCCAATGACTTGCTCTGCGACTAGGAGCTAACCCTGGCGTTTCCTGTGTCACTCCTCTTCTGCACGATGGGGACTCAAACCTTAAGTCAGCTTTCATCCCTCTCCTCAGTCACCCACACCCCGCTGCCTTGGCTGGGGTCCGGTCAGCTCTAACTCTGCTAGGAACCTTTCTCATCTCTCCCCAACTCTCCATTCCCCCTCACACCACCCACGGGCGACAGCCCTACCTGTTGCCCAGATCAGCAAGACAGTCCTAACAAGCCATGGTGTCTCTGTTTGCGGTATATGCCTTCCTGGGCTGCCTAGGCCATCACCCCGCCACATCCAAGTCCACAACCCACTTCCCCCACAAAGCCTCCCGAGCTCTCTGGCAGAAGCAAGCCCTCTGCTTCATGTCCCGCAGAGCTGAATTCACAGGCTCCGCTCTCCCACCAGCAAGCAGTTTGGTGTCTTCAGCACTCGTGGAAGGAAGGCCTGCAGAGATAACAACTGACTTTGCTCCCGAGCTGGGTGGACTGAGTGACCGAACCTCCACAGAACTTTCCGGAAAGCAAAGGGCGAAAGAAGCGGGCAGGTGGGACCAGCTGCCCAGAGTTGCAGGCAGAGGGTGTTCCTGTCCACCCCCCAGATGTCCTACAGTGAGTTCCCATCTTGATTATGACACCTGTGGGTAAATCATAAGGAACTGAGCACTTAACCAAACTTTTCCCCAGCAAAACCAAAACGTGAACTTCTTATGTCATCTCTGTGACCTCACAAGCTTTTTGTTATCTGAAACAGTAAGTGACTAATCCCTTCTCAAATGTCACCAAATGTTTGGGCAACAGGACATCCCTGGGGCTAGACTGACTCAGTTGGGCTGGGCTACGCAGCCACGAGGCAGCCACAAGGCTGCCTCAGGGAAGGCACGGACCCCAGAATCGGGGAGGGCAGGGGCCTGTCACAGGCGACCAACAGGGCCATCAGAGGCTTTTGGAACGCACCTCTGCGGGAGAGCCGGGTGTCCGCATCTGTGTCCACGAAAAGCTTCATCTGGAACAGGTCTCGCACTTCCTGGGAGTAGAAGGCCAGGATCCCTTCGAAGAGCACCACGTCTGCAGGGTAGACAGTAACCGTCTCCTCCTTCCTGCAAAGCACAGAGCAGATGATGGGCCGAGCCAGGTAGGGGGAGCCCAGGAGGAGGAAACAAGAGAAGTTTTCTGGGAGTCTGGGGTCCTAGCCCCTTGACTGAAAGGGCACTGAGAGCGTTTAGCTAACACAACCTTACAGAGACCTCAGACCACCACGGAAGACCCAAGAATGAGGGCCAGGACGGCTGCAGCAAAGTTCTCCTGTGACCAGTTCTTCTGAGCTTCCGCCATAAAGCAGATGGGTAGACATCCTTCTCCTTGGAATAAAAAACCTGCTGTTGGGACCTCCCTGGCAGTCCAGTGGTTAAGACTCTGCGCTTCCAATGCAGGACACGCAGGTTCGGTCCCTGGTCGGGGAACTAAGATCCCACATGCCACACAGCGCGGTCAAAAAAACAAAAAAAACCTGCTGTTGAATGAAGAATAAAGACAGACAAAAGAAGATGTGATCACTTTTTTTTTTCCCCCTCCGAAGGCGTCTCTAGGAATGCTCTCAGTCCTGGCATTTATGGAACCTAACACTCTGAACTTTCAAAAACAGAAACTCAGTTTTCTCCCAACAAGTCCACCCCCTCCCCCAGTGCTGAGGCAACTGGGAGGAAGAAGGAAGGGGCAGATGGAGGGAGGGGAAAAGAAAGCTTTAGGTAAGAGGGTGGGAAGGGGAAAGGATTTTTGTGGAAGGAAAGAGTCCCAGTCCTGCCAGGGTTGGCTCTGCCCAGCTCCTACAACTGTCTTCCTTATCAATAAAGCAGGGATGGGCTTCCCTGGTGGCGCAGTGGTTGAGAGTCCGCCTGCCAATGCAGGGGACACGGGCTCGTGCCCCGGTCCCGGAAGATCCCACATGCCGCGGAGCAGCTGGGCCCGTGAGCCATGGCCGCTGAGCCTGCGCGTCCAGAGCCTGTGCTCCGCAACGGGAGGGGCCACAACAGTGAAAGGCCCGCGTACCGCAAAATAAATAAATAAATAAATAAATAAAAATAAATAAAGCAGGGACATACATTACCTCATCCATCTCCCCACAGGATTGGGAAGCCCAAGGCAGATACTACTGTAAACACGACTTTTCAAAAGCCAGGGGAGTGAAACCAAATGGATAACTGGGGCCTGCTGGGGTCCAGCTCCGCCCTGTCTCAACTTTCACTGCAATCTTGTCTTTTGCTTCTTTCGGAAAACCACCTTGCACTTCACCTCAAAATTCACGAAAAGGGAAGTAATGACGCCACTGCAAGGTTTACCACTCACCCTAACTAGCAGACATTTGTGAGGAAACCACACAGTTATTTCAAAAGTTCCTTAAGATTATAGGTTTTATCTGTGCAAACACAGTGAAGTCAGCAGCAGCTGGCCACTAAGAAGGGACTTCCCTCCCAAAAACATGCTTTGATTCTTTATTGGCTCAGTCCCCTGGGTTCCTGTCTAAATTCTAAGGCAGCACTGTTGGAGCAACTACCAAGGTGGCAGAATATGGAGCATGAAAGACAGCAGAAAAGCACCAGGTTAGTGCAATTAGGAGACTCTCTAGGATGGCGGTATTAACTCTGGATGCACACAGAATCATCTGAGGAGCTTTTAAAAATATTTATACCTGGACCCTACTCCCCTGGGGCTCTGACTTCATTAGTCTGGGGTGGAGCTAGAGCATCCATATTTTTTAAAAGCTCCCCAGGTATTTCTTTTCTTTTTTTTTTTCTTTTAAAGTCATAAACTTTATTTACTTAACAGCAGAGGTTTGAAGTATATTGAGCGGATAAAAATACCAGGAGAAACTGCATCCACGTTGGTATTGGAGAGACGCCTAACTTTCTGTATTTTAGAAACTGACAGATGAAGTAGCAATAAAGAAGGAAATGGAAAGTATGAATAACACAATTAGCAACCATGTATGTGTTTGTGCGTGCACACAACTTTGTACAAAACTTTGAAATACAACTGCAGCAGGCACAAAAATTAACTGTTAGGCCACAATGGAATATTAACCAATTCCAAAGAGTAGAACTCACTTGTGTATTTCTTTTTATTTATCCTGCTTGGGAATTTGTTGCGTTTCTTGAATCTATGGATTTAGTGAGTTTCATTAGTTCTAGGGAAAATTAAGTTACTGTCTCTTCAGATATTGCCTTTATTTTCTTTCCTTTCCTCCTGACTAAATATTTTTCAGGTCTTTTCACTGTCTTTTATGTCTCTTAGTCTCTTTTCTGGTTTTTTTCTGTCTTCTTCTTTCCTTAATGCGTTAATGAATGAGTTCTTCAGATCAATCCCCTAGTGTTTGAATTGGGTTTTTTTAGGTCCATTTTGCTGCTAAATATGTCTACTGAGTTTTAAAAATGTGCCGTTGTGTTTTCCATTTCTAGAAGCAATGTTTGTTCTTTTTCCATATTTGATACATTATTTTCAATTTTTTCTTTTTTAAAAATATTTACGTTTTCTTCTCCCAGTTTCATTGAGATATAATTGACATAAAGCACTGTGTAAGTTTAAGGTGTACAACATAATGATTTGACTTACATACATCATGAAATGATTACCACAATAATGGTAATAATGTTCGGTGAACATCTGTCATCTCATATAAATGAAATATTTAAAGAAACATTAAAAGAAATATTAAAGAAATAGAAAACTTTTTTTGTGAAGGAACTCAGGATTTAGTCTCTTAACTTCCATATATAACGTACAACAGTGATTATCTTTATCATGTTGTACGTTACATCCCTAGTACTTATTTATCTTATAAGTAGAGTATGTACCTTTTGACTATCTAGTTCTCCCTCCCCCTGCAAGCCCATCTCCCCATTTCCCCACCTCCCCAAACTCCCCACACTGGTATCAATAAGTTTGATTTCTTTTTCTATGAATTTGTTTTCTGAAGTACAATTGACATGCAATACTACGTTAGTTGCTGGTACACAACACAGTGATTTCATATTTCTATACATTTCCAAATCATTACCATGCTAAGTCTAGTTGTCATCTGTCACCATACAAAGATATTACATTATTATTATTGAGTATATTCCCCACACCGTACACTTCATACCTGTGATTCATTTATCTCGTAGCTGGAAGTCTGTACCTCCTAATCTCCCTCACCATTTCTTCTTCCCTTACCCCCTTCCCCTCTGGCAACCACCCGTTTGTTCTCTGTATCTATGACGCTGTTTCTGTTTTCTTGTTTGTTCATTTGTTTTTAGATTCCACATAATACATGAAATCATACAGTATTTGTCTTTCTCTGTCTAACTGATTTCACTTAGCATAATACCCTCTAAGTCCACCCACATTGTCGCAAATGACAAGATTTCAGCCCTTTTTTAAAAAAGCTCCCAGGTATGTCTACTGTGCAGCCAGGGTTGAGACACGCCAACCCTAGAAGAATGTCAGGTACTGGAAAACAGGGTGCTCATTGTGGTTTAGGATAAGGAACCAAACTGGGCAGAGTTCAGAAGCAAGATGGATAGAAAAAAGGATCAATGAGTGAGTGAAATAATGAGTCACTCTAGGCAGCTGCCCTGGGCCAAGAAGAGGGCAGAAAGGCTCTGCTGGGAAACAAAACATGTGTGTGGGATTCCTAGGGTTCCATCTGGAATACACAGAGTGAGTGCAATGACCGTGCTAATGTACCCAGACTGACACTGTCTGGCAGTGCTGATCAGCTTGCCTAACTGATAAACACTAAAAAGGAACAGGTGGTTTTCCAACTCAACGGTCATGCCTCTTCAATCCTGGGACAGTAAGGAGAACCAAACTGCCTGCTCTGTGGGTGGTGCCCCCAAAAGTTGAAATCAATCACTTCCCAAGTCCACATGTAGGTCTAGGTGGGAGAAAATTTAGAAATAGCCTAGAGCTAAAAACAACATTTATTGAGCACCTACTAGCCCAGGATGTGCCAGGAACCTATGGTGCAATATTCTGTTTAGGAGTTTAGAGATGGGCTGGGAGGTTCACATAAACCTGGAGTATTAGAGCATTTGGGATTACCAAATTTGGGATTACCTAGCCCAACCTTCTCATTTGACAATCATTCCTTACGATAAAGAAGGGGAAGACCAGAGAAAGGTATTTACAGAGAATAGGTGACTTCTCAGTTGTAGCCCAACATGTGTTTGTGGTCACCATGAAAGACCCATGGCTGGGATGGGATCAGTTAACCCTGGACAGCTGGGTCCCTCACAAGTGGCTCTTAAGAGTTGGCGGGGACTGCTTGTGGTCTTAGGTGGTCACAAAGCTTCATGCAAGAGATGGGCTCTGGGCCACTAAAGAACAGGATTTTAAAATAAAAAGTATGAGAGGGGAATCTGGAGAAAAAAGTGAAACACATCTGGACGGGCAACTCTGCAGGGTTTTTTTTTGTTAATACGTGAACTTGATGGAGCTCGTGCTGCACAAGGTACTCATCTTCACCCCCTGCCCCCCGACTACACTGGTCAGGCCCTGACTCCTGCGAACTGTCCTCACTCCACTCCCTTCCATCGGGCCTGTATCAGTCTCTCACCTGGGCCACTCCAAGGGCTTCCTAAACAGCACTGTGAATCCTCGTTCCTGCCACAAAACTGACCTCTCCATTCCTATATAACTGCCATCTATTGCTCCCTACTGCCAACATGTTTGTCTTCTGGCCCTGGGATCCATCCATGGTCCTTCCTGATCTGAGGCCTGCCTGCCTCCCCACCTCCCGCCGCTCCTCCCACACACTGACCCCCATCCCTCCACACCTAACCTACTGCAATCCCCCACCAAGCTGGCCCCTGAAATGCCTACCTACCCATCACCTTGGAAATCCCTTTCCCAACAGCTTCTCATGCATGCTTTCCAATGCACAGCTTAAATATCATCTCCTTTACACAACCTGCGCTAAATACTCCAGCCCTTCCTCCCTCCTACTGCTCCACATCCCCTTGCCTCAGTCGTCAGGCTGCACTGTAATTCTGTAGCAGTACCCTGCCCAGGACCTGAGAGGTGGTAGGCTAGACTGTCTCTTGTCAACTTGACATCACCACCACTCCCCCAAGGCTAGAAACTACAATTCCCAGAATCCCTTTCCCTACATGGTCCCAGCTACTTTGCCAATGGGAAACTCAGAAGATGAAAGTGATTACCACAACACTGTAAATCAACTATACTTGAATGAAATAAAGGTTTAAAATTAAATTTAAAAAGAAGATGAAAGTGAAACAAAATCTGTAATTTTTAGGAGACCATAATAGCTAGACAAGGAAACTGCAGACACTCCATAAGTTCCCATTCAGAGGCTGTGGGCCCGGATGGATGCAGCGGATTCCTGGACTTTGCATGAACCTAGCTTCTTCTCCAGATGGCAGCTTAGGCTGCCATCACCGGGGACGAATTTCTCTGATTCTCCGGCTGCGGCCTCCCAGATCTTTGCTCTCCCAGCCCCCTCGTTATTCATGTTAGCTCCAGTTCCCTATTCTAAGCGCCCCTTTATTCCTGCATAGCCTGGAGAGCTTTGATATAGGACGCATATCTTGTTCTCTGAATGTCCTGCACAGCGGAATGGGGTCCATAGTAGGAAGTACTTCAAGAGCTACTGGTGAGGGATGAAGGTGAGAACCAAAGCAGCCCGGCTTTCCATCACAATGTGCTCTTTTCTCCTCCTCCAACCCAATCTTTGCCACACCCTCAAGTTCTGAGAAAGTTCATGAGAAGAGCACAGAACATGTGAGCTAACTGCATTAAAGGCTGAGATGTGTCCTAAAGGAACACACAGGGAGATGAAGATTGGGCTTTGAATTATAGAAACATTTGGTAGTAAACATTTGGTAGTAGAAACATTTTAATGATAGAAACATTTGTTTTTAATTATAGAAATATTTGGTATGAAATCTAACTTCCCATTTTTAAAAAATCAACTCAAAAGAGAGTGGGATAAAGAAACCAAGAAGGAAAATGAAAAGTGGGAGGGAGAAACTTTCAAAAGATCCCAGAGCTAAAAACAACACTTACTGAGCCACTACTAAGGAGCTACACGTGATGTGACACAACATTTACGAGTGTCGAATGTGCCTGGGAGGTCCCCCGAAGGAGACAGAGCAAAGAGCTCTGTGTAGCTCTGAAAGAGCTTGGGGTCTGGCTAGCAGGAGGGAAGTCCTCCAGAAGCCCCTTCCCACCACTCAAGAGGGAAGGAGGCTGTGATGGAGGTCAAGCCACTCTGCTATTCTATTAGGAGCATGAGAATCGACAAATGGAAAGGACAGGTCTGACGTGATTGAGAAGCTCTCTGGTGGGTCTAGTCTTTGGTGACCCCAGTGCCCTCAAACCTCCCCACACAGCTCGATCCCAAGTAAACCAGGAGAGTAGAAAGAACAGCTGCTTTTCTTCTTCTTCCTGTTTTTCCTCTACCATACCCCCTTGCATTTGTTCCAGGAACAACAGCTTGGGCACGTGGATGAGGACGAATGTGCAGTCCCTCACCTGAGTCCAAATTCACAAATCTATCCCTTCAGAGTTAACAAAGCTTGATGATCACGATGGGACTGTTCCAGGAAGCACCTGGATGAATTCCTGACCCCGTGCACCTACAGGCATGCTGACGCCACCGCCCTGTCACTGACAGGCTGCACTGGGCACCAGACACATGGGGGTGGGGGGTGGGGGGCCGTGAAGAAGCCTGGAACTTCTGGGGACCCTCTGGGGAGCAACAGGTAACAATCCCCAGCCCAGAGCAGCTCACTTACCGGGAATGGGAGACAAAGTCATACACAGGAATCTGGACTGTTTTCCCTTCGGTGATTTCTTTGAGTGTCTTGAAGATGAGTTCATTGTCAAAGGCATCTGAAGGAAATCAAACTATTAAGATGTTTCTTAATTGTAAAATGATTTCTCCTATAGTGATGAACAGGGCATCCCTATAAACCTATTATTTCACATACGTGTATCACACCCTAGAGAAGCAACCCCTCCCCACAAAAAAGCCAGATTTCTACCTAAAGCAGAATGCGAATTCCCTGCATCTCAAACCAAAGTGTATAAATGAGTTCTGAAAAGTGGATTCTTTTTTTTTTTGGCTTGCCATTCCGTCTCTGGCTTCAGACACCTCTGTCCTCTCTCTAAATCCAGCAGCATGCGATAACCTGGAAAGCATACTCACAACTAGGGCACTGCAGCAGGCACCACACCAAGTTTTGACTCTCACAGTTATAAGAACTCCAAACCAGCTAAAGGGGCAGTGTGCTCATCTGGGACTGTCAGGGCCAAAAACACTCAGGCAGCCATCCTGGACCCTCCACCCCACTCTCTGCCAGTCGGTGAGTTTAACACACGAGCCATGTACGCGCACGTGCTGGGTGCTGGCGGGAGGGTGTGACACAGGCTGCTGCAGAGCAGGAGGCGGGAGAACCAGCTGTGTGTGCGCTAGCCTGTGTCTGGCCCACCCTGAGTAATAGGCTTCTCAAGAGTCACCCTTGTTCAGACACAGATTCGATCAGTATTTAAGGCGCCAAGCACCAGAGGATGCGTTGCAAAGTGCTTCTTTCCTATAAGCCCCACCGCAACCCCGCAAGGTACCTAACAGTCCTCCATTTTATGGATGGGAAACAGAGAGGTTAAGTAACTTCTTCAACCAATCCCCCCCCACAGACGCCCCTTCAATGCCCCGACTCACCCGGGTGATCAAAATTGAACTGGCCCTTCAAGGCTTTGGCCTTCTGCTCTGAAGTGAGGACACGGTAGAAGCTATCCTGGCTCAGGATGACCACCTGCTTCTGGCGATAATCCACCTCATTCTGTCCCAGGAGCTGAACAATCTTAGCACAAACGGAAGACTGTAAGGAAAGAAGGGAACACCACGGAATAAGGGAGGTCCAGTCACTGAGCTGATGTGTGCGCCCTGAGCAAGGCGGCCTTTGGAAAGAAGAACCCAAAGGCTACCATATCTTGGATGATGCATTAGGGGAAGGGAGGAAACGTCTGCTGAGAAGGAATTCGGGGGCCCCAAAAGTCTCTTCCTCTCTTTCCTTAACACAATTTACTACGCTCAGGTATCCACAGTGAAGGCAGGGGAAGGAGGGCCGTAATCTCTAACTCCTCTTCCATAAAGCCTTCCCCAAAGCTACTAATAAAAGGTGACACTATTTTATTCTTCCTTGCTGGCACCCTGGTATAGATACACAAAAAAGACAGCAGAAAGTGGGGAAAGGGCACGCTGAGGCTGTGCTGATGGGCCAAAGGGCCTCTGGGTCATGAAGTGACTGGGCATTTGCTAGACATCTCACAGCCCCTGCACATCTCTTTATGTCAAAGAATCTCATAGCAGAGAGCTTGGCTGGTTGGCAGTAAGGCCAAGGTCATGGCTTCCATCCTACTTCTGTTGGTTTCTTTTGCTCTGGTCCAGAGCCGTGGACATCATCGCCCTCATAGTACCCCAGACAGCCTTGTCACAGATGTGTGCCCCCGCTTTCAGAGCTGGAGACATAAACATCACCAATACCTGAAACAACCTAGGGGTATCCCAACTAAGAGTAGGGACGCCAGTTCCAGATGAACTCAAACCTACATGCTTTGTATTGTGTTGCTAGTAATACACATATCTGACTCCTTTTCTCTCCAGTAACATGCGCTCTTTGTAAAAGGAAAAGTATAAAACCAAGTGCATTCCAAAGAATGAGATAGTGAAAGATTGTATTTACCAAATAACTCTTTTCTTTTTTTTCATTTGATACAAAGATTAATTGAAAAATAAGAATGTCTACATTACAAAACCTCTAGAAGCTGTAACTCAAGCCCCCTATGGAACTGGTTGACCTAATTACAAGCGATGAAAAAATGAGCAGTTAGAGGTATCTTGGGCTCAGCCTTAGAAGTCTTACTATTGAACTTATTTTACCAACTGATTTTACAGGGAAAAACCAGGAAACTTTCAGAAGTTCTTATGAAGAATGTATTTGATTTGTCCAAGCATAAGGAGAACTGGTCATTCCTGTTGTACTAGCCAGTGCAAACTAAAACTATTTTGAATTATACTCCAATAAAGTTGTTTAAAAAAAACTATTTTGCACAATATGTCCTGTTGTACACGTGGTGAAACACACTGCCATATTATAAGGATCTGTGGGGGAATTTTTTTTTTTTTTTTTTTTTGCGGTACGCGGGCCTCTCACTGTTGTGGCCTCTCCCATTGTAGAGCACAGGCTCCGGACGCGCAGGCTCAGCGGCCATGGCTCACGGGCCTAGCTGCTCCGCAGCATGTGGGATCTTCCCGGACCGGGGCACGAACCCGTGTCCCCTGCATCGGCAGGCGGACTCTCAACCACTGCGCCACCAGGGAAGCCCGGGGAAAAATATTTTGACTCAACTGTTAATTATTAGAAAATTATTTTACTTTTATGACACTTTTGCATATTAACACACAAAAAAGCATTTAAAACTACTTAGGATTTTTGGAACTACAGATGTGCCAAAAGAAAGAGAAAAAAAAAGAATCACAGGAAGGTATAAAGCTTGCACATGACTTAAACTACATTCAAAAATGAAAATGCTACAACAGAATCAAAGGTTCTATGCAACCAAAACCTCGTTAAGTTTTTAAACATGTATAAGCCCATAATTTCCTTTTCCTAGCTCAAGGCTATGAGAGGGCAACTTTTATACCTGCAGCCTTCACTAGTAGATAGAACTCCTTCCAGAAGTCCAAAGAACAAAAATGAAAAGAGGGATTCATGGACCCAGATATATATAATCTATCAGGTTAGTCAAATAACGGTATTTTTTTATTTGTAGCTAAAACACATTAAATGTGTGTTTTTTTAAGAAGAATGGTAATCCCACCACTGCCAGAAAAGTATATAAGGAAGTTACACTACTTAATTTCACAGATAAACCATCATTTCCCTTAACCCAGGCACAACCTAGGACAGAACCTATCCAATGGCCAATAAAATTGGTTAATGAACATACAATAGGTACAATTCTAGAACGTTAGTGCTCATCACACTCTCTAACAAGAGTAAGGATGGCTGGGGAATTTCCTGGTGGTCCAGTAGTTAGGACTCAGCGCTTTCACTACCGGGGCCTGGGTTCGATCCCTGGTTGGGGAACTAAGATCCTGAAAGCCACGTGGCGTGGCCAAAACAAAGCAAACGAACAAACAAAAAAGAGGGTAAAGATGGCTGTTTTGTTGGTCCACAGCTGCTTGTCTCAGCTCTATGTTTTCAAGGACTGAGCTGGTGATCGTTCTTTCCACAAACATACCACCACCAACAACTGCTAACATTTTAACTGATTATTGGTTAGGTGTCAGGCCCTAGGCCAAGTGCTCCATTACAGCTACCCCCAGAAAGTCACAAGCGTTACCCTTCACAGATGTGGACACCAAATTAAAGGACTTGGCTACAGTCATACAATCCTGGTTCCTTTCCTCTTCAACTTAAAAGTAGTCAGGGACTTCCCTGGTGGCACAGTGGTTAAGAATCCGCCTGCCAATGCAGGGGACACGGGTTTGATCCCTGGTCCGGGAAGATCCCACATGCCGTGGAGCAACTAAGCCCGTGAGTCACAACTACAGAGCCTGTGCTCTAGAGCCTGTGAGCCACAACTACTGACCCGCGTGCCACAACTACTGAAGCCCGTGTGCCTAAAGCCCATGCTCTGCAACAAGAGAAGCCACCACAATGAGAAGCCCACATGCGCAATGAAGAGTAGCTCCCACTCACCACAACTAGAGAAAGCCTACGCGCAACAACAAAGACCCAATGCAGCCCAAAATAAATATAAATAAAATAGATAAATTTATTTTTTTTAAAAAAGTAGTCAGAAGTGGGGGGTGGGATAAATTTGGAGTTTGGGATTAACATATATACACTACTACACATAAAAGAGACAAATGACAAGGATTTACTGTATAGCACAAGCAACTATATATATTCAATACCTTGTAATACCTATAATGGAAAAGAATCTGAAAAATAGATATAGATATATGTATAAGTGAATCACTTTGCTGCACACCTGGAACTAACACGACACTGTAAGTCCACTATGCTTCAAAAAAAAAAAAAAGGTAGTCAGAAGTTCCAAGCCGAAGAAACCCTTTTATCACTCAGGAGATAAACACCATTGCATGAACAAACAAAGAAACACTTGCCTCTAGGTTAATTTAGATTTTTCTAGTATTTTCTTCTTTCTGGAACTTGTTAAAACTGTTAAATCTGGGCGACAGATACTTGGGGAGGGGTTCATTGCCTCTACTGGTGCTTAGGTTTGAATCTTCACACAGTCAGAAAGAAGAAGTCCTACAGAGGATGTCTGCAATGAGTGAATGTTTTTTTCCTTACTGAAGGCCCTCCTTCACTTTAATTTCCCTTTTCTCTAACCCTACCCTTTTCAAAAGGATGAAATGGAGGTGCAAGGTGTCTTGTTCCCTCAAGAAAGGAAGTAAGTCACTAATGACTATGGTTTGAGGAGAAGGTAGGCAATCCTGAGCTTGTAGAATGCTAAAGATGGGAGAGAGCGCAATTGCTGTGGTGAGCTAAGACTTATTAAATAATTATAGTCACAAAACCACAAGTACCATATGATCCCACTCAGGAGGTCTGTAGAGTAGTCAAACTCATAGAAACAGGAGGTAGAATGGAGGTTGCCAGGGGCTGGGGGAGGCAGGGTAGTGGGGAGCCGTGTTACGGATATAGTTTCAGTGTTACGTGATGAAAAAGTTCTGGAGATTGGGTGTCCAGCAATGTGAATATACTTAACACTACTGAAACGTACACTTAAACATGGTTTAAGATGGTAAATTTTATGTTATGTATATTTTACCACAATTAAAAATAATAATAATTATTATAAGAAGAGTCCACATTTAAGGGGCAGTTTCTTGCTATGTGCTGATACTGGGCGCAACATTTTTAAATCATCCCATTTACTTATTACAACCTTGTATGCTGGCCATTATTATTATACCCACTCTACTTACGGTGAAGCCTGAGGTGAAGTGACTTGCCCAAGTCAAGTGGCAGTGGAGCCAGGATTCCAACGCGAGGAGTCCAACCCCAGAGCCCACCCTCCTTCCAGCTGCACCTCCCAGGCAAACTGGTACCACCCGTGAGGCTGGAGGTAAACTCAGTTTTGCATGGTATCTCCACATGTAGCACGATGTATCCAGAATGTCTTCTGTCCCTGCCACTTCTACTACACTATTTTAAAAGAAGAGGGGGTGGGGGACAGGACACACAGCGACAAGCCAGCTAGGGTTGCTGTGTGAATACAAAGTTAAGATCATTGAGGTTAGCTTTAGAAAAGGAAAAAGAAAAATCATATAGAAGACTCAGGGAAGGTCATTTACAATTTCTTCACTCCTGTGCCATTTTGAAGATATTATCTCAATTCTTTTATGACAAGATACTATTTTATCTTTTTTTTTCCTTAATGAGAAAACTGAGGCTTAGAGATTTCATTCAAGCTGAATGGCTTGCTCAAGGTCATGGAGCCGAATCTCAAGCCACAGATCTTCTAACAGCAAAGGCACAATTCTTTTCACTATTCCAAACTGAAGCAGCTTTGGCATCATCCCCACTACTCTATAAATTTACTCCACTTCCAGAGAGCAGGGAGGGAACTGGTTAGAAACGTAATACTGTTTTGTCCCACTGTATCATTAAAGTCAACTTTCATAGAATTTCACGTGACTCAAGGCAGGCAAGTGATTTGTATATCAAAAAGGAGCTAAAAGTACACACACACACACACACACACACACACACACACACACGCACACGCAAGGTATTTGGAACCTAAATTTGGATTATACTCAACAAATCCAGCTGTTCAGAGCCAGAAATTTGGAGGGCCCAGAAAATTCTCTGAAGAAAAATCTGTAGGACTAAATCTCACAAACCACTACAGTGATGGAGAACAACTCACAGTGACTTTAAGATTCCTTCCCACATTGTAATTCCGAGAACATGCCAACACTGGACTTCATCATTAGGCCAGTCCACCAGATGTGCTAACCAATATGGCGGACTCCCTTCTCGGGGACACTTCCCATTGCTTTAGGAAGTACAGCAATTCTCTAAATTGATTCTCACATAGGAGGTGGCTCAGACAGCCTAGACACCATCTTAGTGTGCCATTTCTAGTGTGTGTATGTCTTCCAAGATCTTCCTTTAGATCCTCTTGTCCAATCCCAATATTGCCAAATGAGGAAAACAAACGAAACAAACAGAGCACGTGAGCTCTGGTGGCCTCTTTGTTGGGTGAACCACCAACCACCCCAACACATAACCTGGATGGAGCCCAAGCTGGTCAGCTCAGAGCAACATAGCTCAGCCCTACAGAGGGCTTCAGGCTGGGTGTGTCCCCAGGGGACGGGGTTGGCATCTCTCACGTGCAACCTTACAGAAGAGTACAGGCTGAGGGCTATGCTGCCCAACATGCAAGAATCGCATCAAGCTGTCTGTCCTGCTCAGAGTGAGCTGCTTCATTATCAGAGGGAGCGCTGCTGAGATGGAGGAAAACCTAGCAACCACACAGCCCGCAGCTTAAAATAGTCAGCCAGCTCCAGGTGAGGCACCTGACTCATCACGCCCTCCCCACCCTTCAGAATGGGTTGTGGCCATCAGTTAACACCTGCCCTGAAGGCACCACCCAGCAGCTAAGAATGCAAGAAGGCCAGACGCTTAGCCTCCTCAGGCAGGAAGACCCCGTCTAACTCCGTCACTCTGGGACTGTGTACAAGTCACCTCGATAACTCTTAAAAGTAGCTTTCCCTGTCACTATCATCAAGTAAGAAACACACCACTGGAACTTCCCTGGTGGCGCAGTGGTTAAGAATCCGCCTGCCAATGCAGGGGACATGGGTTCAAGCCCTGGGGTCCAGGAAGATCCCACATGCCGCGGAGCAACTAAGCCCAGCCCGTGCGCCATAACTACTGAGCCTGCGCTCTAGAGCCCACGAGCCACAACTACTGAAGCCTGCGCGCCTAGAGCCCGTGCTCTGTAACGAGAGAAGCCACCGCAATGAGAAGTCTGCACACTGCAACGAAGACCCAACACAGCCCAAAATAAATTAATTAATTTAAAAAAAAGAAGAGAGAAAGAAAAAAGAAACACACCACTACCTTATATGGTGCTCAGCACGGCCCCCAGACATTACATCACACCTTTGGGGGCTGGGGTTGCTCCCCGTGCAGCTCAGAAACTCTAATTTACAAGTATGAGAAAACCAAAGACCCAGTAATTTGCCCTGAGACAGAAGAGAGCTCAAATCTGCTGACTCAATTCCTGGTTAAGCCAACTATATGGAAGCAATAGGGAGGTGTCACTCAATGCTTCCCCGGGAATATCTGTAAGGCCAAGCAGCCTTGGGTCCATAGATGACCTCAGAACCCATACACTGCTAAACGGGTTCTCCTACAATACCACCACCACACACACACACACACACACACACACACAAATAAATAAGATCTAAATCAGAAACTCACTAAGTTGTTAAGTAATAAAAAGGGTCTTAGACATCAAGAGGTAGCCACAGATCAATCCAATCACTAACAGGCGTTGGTGAGCATAGCTACCTTACAATAACTAAGAGTTCCTGGAACACAGGAACCAGTTATGACTCAGCTCAGCTTTTATTCCCAGGGCGTGGCAGACCTTGGCACCTGGGGGGCTCACTCAGATGTGGTTAAATAGATGACCACAGGAAATGTCTGAATTGATAGCCCAACAGTTTTCTTTTTTCTTCAGACCTGGAATTTCAAAAATATACTTTGCCCTACTCATCCTTAGCATCAGCCTTGATTCTAAAGCATATCACATACTCAGGTAGAGACAACTAGCTGTGTACCCAAATCTCAGCCCCCGAGTTTTAGCTGCGCACATGACTACATTTCCCAGCCTCCCTTACAGCTTGTGATTGTACTAAGTTCTGACCAATTAGACCAATTGTGAAATGGAAGCTTCTAGAATCTCCTAAAAGGATAAGGGTCCCCTTTTGACTCTCTCCTTTCTGTTGGCTGGAATGAAAACTTGATGGCTGGAGCTCAGGCAGCCACACTGTAGGATTGATATCATGCTAACTAAGGGTAGTGAAGCCCCTAAATAAAGGAGCCACAAACTCAAAGGATCATAGAACTAAGATAGGAATGAGGTAAATTATCTTGTTTAAACCCTGTTGTTTGAAGTCTTCTGTCTCTTTCAACTTAAATAATCCTAACGTCAACACCCACATACCCAGTATACCTTAGTTGTAAGTGTCCTCTTGAAAGCTGCAATAATTCTCCTGTCCTGGGCCAAGAGGCTGCCTTATTCATCACAGGCGCCACAAGCGTCCCCTCAGCCAAGCAATTTCTTTGAGTTTTAAAAGGTGAGGTGAGGAACATTTTGCCTGGACCAATGTCCCCAGACCCCTGGGGACCTCTGTGCCACCTGCCAGCCTCTCTCTCTGTATTTACCTTGATGTGTCAGAGTGGAGTTAAACATCCTCCCCATCTTTTAGCACATTACTTGTGCTGCAAGCCAAGCACTCCATAGAGGAAGCTGAAGCTGGGAGGGGGAAACCAGACTATAAACAGCACTAGATGAAAACGCCCCACAATGGAAGCTCTCAGTTGTGTGTGTGTGTGTGTGTGTGTGTGTGTGTGTGTGTGTGTGTGTGTGTGTGTTTAAATTGGAGTATAATTGCTTTATGATGTTGTATTAGTTTCTGCGGTACAACGAAATGAATCAGCTATATGTATACATATATCCTCTGCCTCTTGGACCTCCTTCCCCCGCCACATCCCACCCATCTAGTTCATCACAGAGCACAGTTTTAATTCCTGATCCGTGTTGGTACTGCAAAGGTAGTCCAGCCTAGAAAATCCCAGGTATTAGCCTGCAGCTGAGAAAAATTCTAGTTGATCAACAGTCACCAACATAAACATATTCCCAGGACTTTTCAGTGAATTGTCCATCTAAGCTCTATTCCTAGCAAAGACATTTAAAATAATTCACTTCTGGGTTTGTAAAATTACCTAGTTGGCTCTGTTCTCTTTGGAGTCATGAGCCCCTGCAGAGGAACCCCCTCAAAGAACACTCACTCATGAAATTAAACTTGTTTAGAATCAACTGAGGGATGATGAACAATAGCTAACACAGAGACGCCAGGAACTGTTCTAAGGACTTCACATTTACTATGTTATTTAATCCGCAAATCAACTCTGTGTGTGAGGTGCGTGGTCTTACTGTGCCCATCTTACATACAGGAAATGGAGGTACAGAGGTAGATTAAGTGACTTGGCCCAAGATCACACAGCGAGAGAGCAGCTGCGCCGGTCTTCACAACCAGGCAGGCTGGCTTCAGGACGCCGGCTCTTAGCAACCACACACACTGCCTGCCTTGCCACTGCATCAGAAGGGGACAGAAACCTATTCTCTTCCCGAGAGCCACAGTGACCCTACGACACAGGTGCAGTGTCCACAACAAATAATACAGGAGCTGCCAGGAACAGAACACTCTCAGCACAGCTCTGTAATTTCCTCCCCTTGGGCTCCAAAGCACAGGCTTGCTGGACTTCCTTAGAAGTTAGTTTTCCTGAGAAATATTTCACTAGGAAAAGAGCAACCCAAGTCACTTCTGATCCCCCTACTTTGCTGTATACTTGAAACTAACACAACACTGTAAAATAACTATACTTCAGTTAAAAAACGGGGGGGTGGGTACCCATGCTCCATATGTGAAGCTGAGTTCCAGTCTCAGCCACAGCCCGGTTAACACCTACCACCAAACTCAGGCAAAACATCAAGCAAGACAGGACTGTGCTTGTGCTCAAGGGGTGATGCAGGCCTCACCACCGGGTTACAATTATTCAGTATAAAAACAGTGATTGATTTCAGCCCCCTCTTGCTCATTCTGAGCCTGAATATGGGATCTGTGGACACTTCTTTGTACTCTCCACAGGACAAACACAAAAGGCACCACCCACCACTCTCCTCACTCCTAAAAAAATGGAATGCATCTAGGCTTATTGCTAGCTTTGATGAATTTGCTCCTTATGAAGCCCACTGCAAAAGGCAGAAGCAAGAGGAGGCATGCCGGAGGGTCAATTCTCACTGCCTCATGGGTGCAAGTGGGGCTGGATCTCTTTCCTTCCCCTTTTACTTGAGGGGCAGGAGGCAAGCTGAGATGGTAAGACTCAGCCAACCGAGCCCCCTCTCCGAGGAAAAGATGAGCACGTCTTTGCACAAGGGGTGCCAAAACCCACCCACTTCGTACAGTTTGGCTTACGAAGCAAGGATAATATGCCTATTACAGAAATTATGGCCCAGGACTTGAAGTCCCTCTGGAGAGAGGCACAAAAAGGAAAGCTGACTCCCCCCTGTTTTTAAAAAATGAATGGATACAAAGGCGAGCACAATGTGCAGTTGGATCCTTGGCTGAATCTTTGCAAATTGAAGGCCACACATGGGTAAACGTTTAACGTGGACTTAACAGCACAAGACTGCTTTGTTGTACAAAGCATATTTGAGTTAACACTTCTTTTCCAGTAATCCTTATCCAAATTGTGGAAAACCAGAAGTTAGACTATCTGGCGGTCAAAAGATTTTTTTTTTTTTAAATTTTCTCTTTAGGGTTCCTCTAGCACCTGCGTCTCACTGCAGCACAGCAGGGAGAGGAAACCGAAAGCGTGTGCCACGCACCCACTTCCCCATCCTTTTGGAAAGTCTCTTTCACTGTCCTTGAAAACCCAACTTCCCATTTATTCCTCATAGCATCTGAAGAAAGGGGTTCAAATCCTCTATTAAGAGATTCAATTGCCTCAGGTTATCCCTTCCAGATTTTGATGGATTCATCAACTACCTCCTTGGCCCCCCAAACTCCTCTGGAATCCAAAAATAAATAAATAAAAATTCCCAAAGCTACACACCATGTTACTCTATAAAGTATGGTGAGTTTACCACAATACAAATCATCAGGGCTAATCTACTGTCGGCAGATAAGAGGCACTAAAGCACATATCCTTTGCAGAGAATGATTTTCTTTTATTAATTTGTGAAACTGAAGCAACTCTCAGTAGACACAGGCCTAACTTTTGTTTTAGACTCACACAAATAAGTCCACCTGCTTGACAGAGGAAGGACAGTCTTTTCCAGAAATGGTGCTGGACCAACTGGACATTCATTGGCAAAAAAAATGAACCTTGACCTAAACCTCATACCTTATATACAAATTAACTCAAAATGGATAACGGGCTTATGTAAAACAGAAAACTTATTAGGGGTAATTCCCTGATGGTACAGTGGTTAAGACTTGGTGCTTTCACTGCCAGGGCCCGGGTTCAATCTCTGGCGGGGGCACTAAGATCCTGCAAGCCAGGTGGCACGGCCAAAAAGAAAAGAAAGTCTTCAGGATCTAGTGCTTGGCAAAGATTTCTTAGACTTGACACCATAAGCATGACCCATAAAAGGGAAAGCTGATAAACTGAATTTTGTCAAAAGTAAACCTTGCTCTGTGAAACCTCTCTTAAGAGGATGAAAAGACAAGCTACAGACTGGGAGAAAATACTCACAAAGCACATGTCAAATGAAGGATCTTATATAAAAAATTCAACAGTAAAGGGCTTCCCTGGTGGCACAGGGGTTGAGAGTCTGCCTGCCGATGCAGGGGACACGGGTTCGTGCCCCAGTCTGGGAGGATCCCACGTGCCGCGGAGCGGCTGGGCCCGTGAGCCATGGCTGCTGAGCCTGTGCTCCGCGACGGGAGAGGCCACAACAGTGAGAGGCCCATGTAACGCAAAAAAAAAAAAAAAAAAAAAAAAAAAAAAAAAAATTCAACAGTAAAATACAAACACTCCTACTAGAACATAGGCAAAAGACGTGAAGGAGCATTTCACCCAAGAGGGTATAGAGATGGCAAATACGCACATGAAAAGATGATCAATATCATTTAGCCGTTAGGGAAATGTAAATTTAAACTAGGATGACATTTCACTACATACCTACAGCACAGCACAAAGTAAAAAATAGTGACCACACCAAATGTTGGTGACGGGAAGGAAAGCTATCACTCATACACTGCTGGGAGACGTGTAAAGGGCTCACATCCTCAGGAAAACAATTCGGCACTTTCAAAACTAAACACGCAACTATGATATGATCCTGCAATTGTACTCCTTCCTGGGCATTTATATAGCCCAGAGAGATGAAAACATGTTCACACAGAGGCTTGTACCCATATGTTCACAGAAGCTTTAGTCATAATAGGCAAAAACTGGAAATCACCCAGAAGTTCTCCAGTGGGTGAATGCTTAAACAAACTGGTGACACACACCATGGAGCACCAGTGAGCAATGAAAACGAATGAACTCCTAACCTACCTGCAGGAATCTCCAGAGAGTTATGCTAAAGGCGTGGGGGAGGGGGGGGTAATGTATGATTCCATTTATGTAACCTAGCAATGACAAAATGATGGAAATGCAGAAGAGGTTACTGGTTGACAGAGATGAGGGACGATGGGGGATCGCAGTGGTGGAAGAAGGCAGGGGTGGCTAATAAAGGGCAACATGAAGGAGGGATCCTGTGGTGATGAAATGTTCTATATCTTCACTTTATTGAGATCAGTGCCCTGTAAGATATTACCACTGGGGAAACTGAGTAAAGGGTACATGGGATCTCCCTGCTTTATTTCTTACAACTGTATGTGAATCTACAATTATCTCCCAAAAAAGTTTATCTGAAAAAAAGATCAATGACATCCATCTTTTGTGATTCAACTTGTCGTGGGGTGAATTGTGGCCCCCCAGAAAGATGTGACCATGTCCTAAACTCTGGAACCTCAGAATGTGACCTTATTTGGCATAAAGGTCTTTGCAAATGTAACTAAGGTTGAGGATCTCGAGATGAGACCATCCTTGCAATGGATGGGCCCTAAACCCAATGACAAGTGTCCTCGTAGGAAACAGAAAAGGAGGAAACACAGAGACATGAGGGAACACCACGTGAAGATGAAGGCAGAGATTGGAGTGATGTATCTATAAGCTAAGGAACTTCACCAGAAGCTAGGAGAGGAGCACAGAACAGATTCTCCTTCAGAGCCTTCGGAAGAAACCAATGCCGCCGAGAACATCTACAGTTTGGACTTCTTGCCTCCAGAAATGTAAGAGGATAAATTTCTGTTGTTTTAAGCCACCAAGTTTGTGATAATTTGTTACTGCAGCCCTAGAAAGCTAATACACCTGTCATTTTTCAATGGCTGTGTTCAATTTCTCTCTTTTTTTAAGTCACAGAGAATATGAGCACGTTCTTCAACTTCTATTAATGTCTACTCTTGGACACAATTATTTTTCTTCTTCCAGAGGATATATGCCATAGGGTATGTATCATTTCATTCTATAATCTTTTCCTGCAGAATTTTTCTGATGTTTTCCGTTTGCTCTAAGTGTAGACTGTTACTAGCTGGCATATAGGAGTGTCTACTTCATCAGATATCCTGGTTAATAATTATCATACAAGCTAAACAGACTCAACCAATTTTTAAAGATCTCAACTACACTTAAAAGAAACTAGACTGAGCACTAGGCTAAATCTACTGTTTCCTTGGTAACTAAGAAGTTGCTTTTAGAGCCAGCAATGTGCTTCAGGGTCTTCAAAATGAGTACCAATTATTAGGCTGCAGATGTGTAAAAAGTGCCATTTTGTATCGTGATAGAAATGCCCTAAGCTTCTGAGCAAGATAGATTAAAAAAAAAAAAAAAAAAGAGGCCGAGATGGACAAAAACTACCCACTTACCACAAAGTCTAAAAGGTGAAAAATGGGTCCTTTTGAATCAGGCTGGGCACACGGGACCTGGCTTGATTCCTGACTTTACCACACCCACACCAGTTATCAGACAACTCAACCTCTCAGACCATTAACTGTCCTTGTTGCAAATGGTAGGAATGACAGCCATTCCACAAATGGGCTCTAAGTGTTAACAGGTCAATATATATAAGACAGTGGCTAACACAAAATACATGCTCAATAAAAATTATTTTTGTCTCTAAAACCCCTTAAATTTTCATTTATACAAATATTTCCTGGAAACAGTCTATTGGGAAACTTTTTATTTTGTAACTCAGTTGAAGACTTCATCCTGATTCGTGCCCATTCGTTTTATTTTCTTCACATCTATGAAAACGTACAGGACTACGTTCTCTCTCTAGCTCAGAATTCTGTCATTTGTCCCCGCTTCATTGTTAAACCTTGGTGATCTAAAACCTGAGCTGAAATTCTAGGTTGTTGTTGGGTTTTGGGGGTTTTTTTTGGTTTTTCTGGGGTTTTTTTAGTTTTTATCTTAGTTTTTCTACTTATCTCTGTTACCCTTTTCAAGGCAGTTAGCTTTTTAAGAGGCAATATCTGAAACATGGTACAAAATCTAAAAGGTATGAAACAGCACAAAGTGTGAAGTCTGCCTTCTTCCCACCCCACATCCCAACCACCTTTCTGACTTTCTTGCAGGTGCCGTTTTCGGTTTTCACGTACATCATTTGAGAGGCGGTCACTGCATATAAAAAACAGAAGCGTGTACAAACTTTTCAAACAAACACTAACACAATGCTGTACCTTCATTCACTCATATATTTTGAAGATTTTCTCATCAGCGCATTTAAGACCTCTTCCTTTACAAGTGCATACATTCCATTGTATGAATGGAACCACAGCTAGTCTTCCACTGACTGATAAACATTTTAATCGTGTCCAACTTTTTCTAAAACAAGCATCATGTATGGGCAAATGTATACACCTGTCAGATATATTTCTAGTAGTAGATCTGCTAGGGCAAAGAATCTCTATTTTTTAAAATTTCCATACATAAGCCCAGATATCCCCCAGCATCAGTGATTTACATACATCGATTTCCTCATACTCTTAGTATCTAACTTAATGCTATCTACCTATTTAATTTACGTTTCTATTTTAAGTGAGGCTAAACATCTTTTATATGCCTAAAAGCCTTTGTTTTTCTTTTTCTGAAACCAGTCTGTTGATATCCTATCCTCACTTCTCTGTTGAGTTACTGATCTTTTCTTTATTGAAAAGCTCTTGATATCCATTAAGAAAACTGAGCATTTCTCATTTGTATTACAAATATCCTTTTCAGTGAACTGTCTTTTACCCTTAAAAAAGGGATATTTCCTCAAGAAAAATTTTATTTGTGTAGTTAAATTGATTAACTTCGTAATGCTTTTATCATGTTATATTTTAAAAAGACCTCCTCATGCAGAAATTTATAATCAATTCCCCCAAGTTTTCTTCTTCTTAGGGACCCTTTCTTGGCCTTCAACTCCCAAGATCCCAACCAGATCAAAGGAGGACCACAAGAGGGCCCCAATCCAGAGGCTATCTGAACCCTGAACCTACAGGCCAGACACCCAGGGAGCACTGAGGGCAAAAAACTGAAAGGAAATGAGATCTAAAGGAGTGGGTTGTAAGGAACTTCCTGTGCACATGCAAAGAGTTACAGAAAAACCTGCAGCTGTGTCCCCCTGGAATTCATCCGGAAAGAGACACAGGATCTGCTTTCAACCCTCTGGTCCACAGCTGCACACAAGTTGAGATCAGGCTTGTGTTGTGGCACCATTTTTAGGGGAGAAATCTGCAGCAGGTTTAGAGTCCATCACAGATGAAGGCCATGTGCAAAGTTATCTTTCTTTCAAACAAGGTAATATCTTCCCACCAACACAAAACCCTGTTTCTTCTCT
Source organism: Phocoena sinus (assembly GCF_008692025.1). NCBI lineage: Eukaryota > Metazoa > Chordata > Mammalia > Artiodactyla > Phocoenidae > Phocoena > Phocoena sinus. Next base: position 123,180,549 of record NC_045763.1, on the reverse strand, counting down.
ACCGTGACAAATAGCTAAAGTAAGCGCACACATCCCCACTGAAAAACTCCCCACAAACTAAAGACTAACGAGGAATTCTAGTCCAAACAAGCCTCCTATAAAGAATACATATATAACTAAAGATAACAGATTAAGAAGCACATTATATACCATGTGTTTCTCATCTTACCTTGATAATGTCCTTCTCTTTCCCCCCTTCTCACTTGAAATGGCTCCTGCAGATTCCCAGACGTGTGTTGTGGGAATTCCCAGACTTGTGTTGCACAGGAAGTACCCACAGGGAAGCTTCCTGCAGTGTACTGTCTCTCCATAATGCAGTGAGAGGCTTGAATCTCTTCCTCCTACATCATTCAAACAGAACCCTCTTGCCAGAGACTGTGGCTCAATAACTCCTGTGAGTTGCTTGCAGCTAAGCATCTTCTTTCATATATTCAAGTTGTCTTTCAACATATTGTATTAGGAAAACTGAATATCCACAGGAAGGAAGGGAGGGAGGCAGGAAGGAAGGAAGGGAGGGAGGAAGAGGGAGGGAGGGAGGAAGAGGGAGGGAGGGAGGGAGGGAGGAAGAGGGAGGGAGGGGAGGGAGGGAAGGAAGGAGGGAAGGAAGGAAGGAAGGAAGGAAGAGTGGAGGGAAGGAGGGAGGGAAGGGAAAAAAGAACTGGAACCGTACCCTTATACAATATACAAAAATTAACTCTAAATGGACCAAAGGCCTAAACGCAAGATTTGAAACCACAAAACTCTTAGAAGAAAACACACGAGGAAAGCATCATGATGTTGGATTTGACAATGATTTTCTGTTTGGAGGCACAGGCAACAAGAGAAAAAAATAAGATGGACTTCATCAAAAGTAAAACCTTTTGACCAATCAAAGGACACTATCAACAGAGTAAAAAAGCAACCTAAGGAATGGGAGAAAAATATTTGCAAGTCACGTATCTGATAAGGGATTGGTACCCAGAACACACAAAGAACTCTTACAAACAACAACAAAAAAAAAACGGATTAAAAACTGATCAAGACTTGAACAGACACTTCTCCTAAGAATATATGAGTGGCCGATAAGCACGTGAAAAGAGTTCAACATCACTAATCATCAGGAAAACGAAAACCAATAACACAGTGAGATTCCTCTTCACATCCATTAGGATGGCTATTAGCAGAAGAAAATAACAAGTGATGGCAAGGATGTAGAGAAACTGGAACCCTGCGCACTGCTGGTGGGACCGTAAAATGGTGCAACCACTGTGGAAGACAGTACAGTGATTCCTCAAAACACTAAAGATAGAATTACCATAAGCTCCAACAATTCCAGTTCTAGATACATACCCAAAAGAACTAAAAGCAAGGAACAGATATTTGTACACCCATGTTCAAAGCAGCATTATTCACAATAGCCAAAGATGGAAGCAACCCAAGTGTCTACTGATGTATGAATGGATAAACAAAATGTGGTATATAACCATACAATGGAATATCTATTCACCCTTAAAAAGGAAGCAAATTCTGACACACGCTACAACATGGATGAAACTTAATTCCTGGAAGAATTAAGCCAAATGAAATAAGCCAATCACAAAAGGATAAATACTGTATGATTTGCTTATGAGGTACCTAGAATAATCAAATTCACAGAAAGTAGAATGGTGGTTTCCAGGGGCTGCGGGGAGAGGGAAATGAGGAGTCATTGTTTAACAAATACAGAGTTTTAAGTTGGAGAAGACGGAAAAGTTCTGGAAATGAATGATGGTAAATACATTCACAACAATTTAATGCCACAGAACTGTACACTTTAAAATGGTTCAAATGGTAAATTGTATGTTATGTATATTATGCCACAATAAAACTTATCTATTGTTTATATTACTAACCTTGTATCACCAAACGACGTGCAAGGGTCTGATCTCATTCATCTCTGTACACCTATCCCCAGTGCCAAGCCCTCAATAAAAGTATATTGAGCCAAAGTCACATTTCTCACGTAGAGTCTAAAACCAAGATGCCTTCCAGCTTCAGGTTCAGAGTACTGAAAAGCAGCCCCTGAAGCCATGATTTGTGGGAAGGGGCGAGACACACACCATGTCTTATAACCCTTTTCTCAGTTTATAGAAATCAATTCTCTCATTAACAAATACTTAACCAAAAAAATTTAAAAACCAATAGTTTGCATTACTAGTTACCAACTTCAAGCAAGCTCTTAAAAGGTGCTTGCTTCCTGGTATATGCCAGAAACACAGCACATACTCTAATCTCCCAGAGTTAACGTCCTCTTCCAAGAAGACTTAAAAGATTTGCTCCTTGAAAGTATCTTCGCTCCCCCCTCATCCTCCTTTTCTTCCTCTCCCTACTCCCCACACTGGCCAACCACTCAGTTTTCTACAGCCCTTCTTCCATTCCCAGCCACACACCAACTAACTGCTAAGAAGAAAGCCCAGGTTAGTGAAAAGAGAATTAGATCAGGCTTGGTCTCACACCTACACGGAAGCAAGAATCCTGACGTGAGTCCTGCCATCACTGGTGGAAGTCAAGTCTGACGACACGCGTGTTCTGTGATTAGTTATCACGGCTGTGGTCACCCTAGTTAACCACCCCCTGGCTTTTTCCAAGCTCTCTCATGGGGTCCTCGGCTATGATGGGAGGTCTGCTCCTTTCAGATCACCTCTACTGTCTTCTCATGGTGGACACTCTGAAATGGAATGAACAGTCAGTGGCTCGCTTTTTTGTGTACGAGAGAGGGTTTAAAAAAAAAAAAAAAAAGACAATCTAGTGTGTACATGTCAATCCCAAACTTCCCAATCTATCCCTCCCCCCCGCCATAACCTTAAGTTCTTTCTCTAAGTCTGTGAGTCTGTTTCTGTTTTGCAAATAAGTTCATTTTATCATTTTTTTTAGATTCCACATAGAGCCATATCCTATGATATTTGTCTTTTGTCTGTCTGGCTTGACTTCACTTAGTATGCTAATCCTGCTACATTTAAATGGATAACTCGACAAGGACCTACTGTATACAGCACAGGGAACTCTGCTCAATATTCTCTAACAACCTAAATGGGAAAAGAATTCGAGAAAGAATAGATACATGTATATTAAATAAATAAATAGATAAAGGCAATATAATAGTCTCTCTTTTACATGAAAAATAAGGAATATATAAATAGGGCTGAGTTTTCGAGAAGGAACTCACCCGCACCCACCCCCAAAAGAAGCACAAGAGCAAAAAATGCTAGTTACAACCGGTTTTTCTCGGTTTTTTCTTCTACGGCTCGCGCTGCTGCGCTCACCACGCCTGCGGCAGGGGGTGGGGAGACCCTTACTGCACTGCCGTCCCGGCGGCGACACACTGCATCTGGGGCCCAGCTCTTCTGGGAAACTAACTACTCACAATGGCTGGCCAATGGCATGCACCGAGGATTTTGTTCCCGGCTTGGCAAGAGCATGAAAAACGTTCATCCTTTTAACCTATAATTAGACTTCTAGAATTTATTGTAAGGAAATAATTAAAAAGGAACAAAAAATTTATGAAGATGTTCATCAATGCAAAAAAGTTAATTACAACCTACTTAACAATGTCAACAATGAGGGTGATAGTGGGTCTGTTAAGTAAATCTTGTACGTTGCACATAAAATATAACACAGGTACCAGGCCATGTCTGCAAAACAATTTGGGTAATATGGGAAAATGCTCGGGATATATTAAGTTTTCAAAAGCTATGTTTTCCTCAGTTTTGTCCGAAAACAAAATAAGGTCCATGGATGTATATATATTACAGTTCAGAAAGAAATTTCATAGTTTTAACAATGGTTAGGTCTGGGTGAATCAAGTATAAATCATTTTTCTTCCTCCTTACACTATTTTGCTTTTTTTTTCACACCAAATGATAACGTTCAAACAGAAAGAGGTCCAATCCAAAACCCCATACACACCATGCTGCTCCTCATAAAAATAATAAAAATGACATGTTTCTGAAATGTTATTTTTAAAAATCAGTCTATTTATTTTAAAAAGACTGCTAAGAGGAAAAGCTGTGCACCCTGGTAAGGTTTACAACCCATTATCATTAGAACAGGTAGAGATGGAAAAAATTCTGTGGTTTCCTATTCTCCTTTGGCACCCTGAGTCTGACCATTACAAAAGAACAAAGAATGCACAAAAACAGGTGGCAGATCCAGGACCCTGATATGAAGGGTCACTTACCTAGTTGTTGGAAAAATAAGGGGGGAACTATTAAAAAATAAATGACATGACTTTTTATAATACATGTAAGGTGATTGCCGTATTTCACAAATACATAATGTAATTGATATATACCATATGTGCTTTCTATAGACATTGCAGACAACTTAATTCTTTATTACAGACAAACCAGTTTGCAAACCAGCAATTAGGAAGCACTAGATCATCTCTGACTCCACTACTAATTTTCTGAATTTCTAAACACCCTGTTGGAAGTTATTCAGGCTCAACCATACTACAGTCAAGTCCAAAACTCATTTCGAGCATGCTTTTTTAGCATCTGGTTCCAGTGACTCCCCTTTAACCCACAGAAGGTCCTGACTTGAAAAGAATGTTTTCTTCTTTACAAAATACCCTACAAGCAGTCCCCAACTTACAAACACACTGCCACCCAAAAGTTCACTGGCTGTGCAAAAATGGAACACGTTTTTCCACACAAATGAGTGAGGATTAGGTTCCCAGCATAGCTTCTAATGTCATTTAACCCATACTGATGATCAGTCTACAAAACAAGAGAAAGCAATACCGCTGCATTTCTAAAATTTAAGTAGAGAAGAACACCAGTACAACTGAGTAAATGCTGGAATGCTGGTGCTTGAGGACACAGACCTACGCTTCTAAAGCTTTTTTCTTCATGCTATTCACAGAAAATGGCCAGCATGGCTGGTTCTTCAACACATAACCTGTCCACCATCTCTCCGGAGGTCTCTACTCCAAACCTCTTGGCCTCACTAGTTTTCTGTGTGTCTCCAGAGACGAGCCCTCAAGTGCATAAAACCCCCTTAGGGTCAACATGCAAAGCACATCTTTAGCATAGCTGGGAAGCAGGCAGAGGAGAAGGCAGCAGCCTCTAAATGGAGGTCGCAATAGCTGTGCATCTGTTGTCTTGGGGCCCAAAGGCTCACACATAATTACATGTTTCCTAAGTTCCAGATCTGGCTGGGGGCAGTTGAGAACCAGACAGTAAAATTATCACTAAGTAGCCAAATGCCTAGCAAGGTCCCTGATTTAGATAAGTCTCTACTTTTCCTACACAGGGAGATCCTCAATTATAGGTTCCTCTTTATTTTTGCCCACAAATCTAAGAAGCTTCCCTTCCAGATTTCCAGTCAAAGGGACAGTAATTAACAGTAATTGTTGAGTGCCTCTGTGTGGCACTACTTATTCTCATTTAAGGGTCTAAGTGTCTTGTCAAGGCCACTTAGCAATGACATCGGAACTGTGACCTGAAACTAGACCCCACCTGGTGGATCTGAAGTCCCTGGAAGCAGTCAATGCCAGGAGTCGGCAGCCAGCAACAGGCTGAGTGCACTATTATGGTAGGAAAAAGAAAAAAAAAAAAAGCTGACACAAGTCTCAGACTGCAGCAGCTCCATTCACTAACTGCTCCCTGCGGAAACAAGGGGGTGCTTGGGATGTTTTCCGATCACTTCTCCCTAAAATTAAGTTTTCCCAAGTGTTGGTACTTAAACAGGGCTCTCTGTGCCACTCGAGGTTCCGGGGGCGGGTTGGGGTTTTTTACTCCCCAGGACCTCACGCTTCCAGGCATCTCAGGTTGCCATTCCCTGAGCAGCAGAGATGTGGGCCGACTACAACCCTACGGATGCTTCCTGATGCAGATGCGGCCCCGTCCTGGCCCTGGCTGCCTTAGCAAGGGCAACCTCACGCTTCCCTGAGTGTTTTTGAAGCAGCAGGAAGAGACACTTCAGAGCACAGGTGACAGGATTAGCTTCCGAGAATAGTACCATCTGAGACCACTCAAAAGGAAGGGAAAATCGAAAATGAGGCTATGTGTAGGAATAAAGAGACTGATGAGAGCACAAACCTGGGGACTTGAATGTTTTCAGTCAAGTATTTAGTAAGGATTTCTACCAAGGCTCATAAGAGGACTGATGGCTTTCTTTTCAATAAGCAAGGACTTCCAAGTGGGAATCATTAAAGAATAATAAAAAATGATGAGGGTCTCCTATCAGAACTCCTCTCTCCCGAGGGTCACCCAATAATTATCAATCAGTTTACTGAAAATGATAATATAATTTACTGAAATTTAAAAGTGGCTTCATGAAATTGGCATGTATTCCCCTGGAGGCAGAAGAGCATGGTGAAGACAAAACAGGCTTGTGTTACGCAGATCTGTGCTTGAATCCGGATGTGGATGGGTGACCTTTGATACATCTCCTTTAGCCTCAGTTTCTTCAACCACAAGATGGCCAGGTAGGGGACACCTATCTTATAGTAATGTACAAGCATTCAATAAACCAGAGCTAATTCGTGTTACTGGTGCTAAGACACAAATTATATTTGACAAGTTGCTTTCTTTTCTTTTTCAAAACAAAAAGCAGTTTCAAGCACTTACTTATGCCTGGTAAAGTATGGGGCATTTATGGAAAATCGTGTAGACTTAATCCCTGCTCTCTTGGACTTTATCATCACAATCCCAAGGATACTAACAAACAAGGGATATTAGATTAGATATTCGATAAGATGAAGAATTTACTCTGTATAAACGTCACGCATAATTGCAGGGAGGTGAGCTAGAGTCCTGTGGTCATAGTACTCTCTCTTTAACAATAGTGAAAAGACTTCAACAGAGAAAAAGGCAGCTCAATGGTGGTGGTGTTGCAGCCTTAGCAACGACTTCAAGGAAGGAGGGGGACAAAGGTGGGGGAAAAGAAGTGGATCCTGGACTTCCTTGGTGGCGCAGTGGTTAAGAATCCGCTTGCCAATGCAGGGGACACGGGTTCGAGCCCTGGTCCGAGAAGATCTCACATGCCGCAAAGCAACCAGGCCAGTGCGCCACAACTACTGAGCCTGTGCTCTAGAGCCCGTGAGCCACAACTACTGAGCCCACGTGCCACAACTACTGAAGCCCATGCGCCTACAGCCCGCACACCGCAATGAAGAGTAGCCCCTGCTAGCCACAACTAGAGAAAGCCCGCGCACAGCCACAAAGACCAACACAGCCAAAAATTAATTAATTAAAAAAAAAAAAAAAAAAACAGTTTAAAAAAGAAGAAGTGGATCCTGAAAGACAGGTGGTTAACACTGAAAACAGCAGCGCACCAGGCATGCTTGGAGTTAAGGTACAGATGGGTTTCAGATGAAAGTCCAGAGCTCCCATGGGATGGGAGGGGTCTGTCCTACTGCAAATGCGATGGTGATGTGAGCTGATTCAAAGCTGGGAGCAATGAACAGACAGCCCCGGCACACAGCAACCTACAAGGAGGCTGGGGAAAGGGGGAGGGCACTGCAGTGGGATGGAAGGGCTACTGTCAAGGGGAGGCAAGGTGGGCAGGGAGGGTGGAGTGTTCACCAGAGAGGGTGAGGGACCCTCCCCCGGGATTCGAGTTTGGGAAGGGACTTTCTCTTCATTCCAGTTGAACCTGCTAACAGGGTGCTGTTTGGGTCTGAAATGCAGGGGAAGGTTTGTATACATAAATTTATATGGATTTTATTACAGTCTTCCATTCCCTGTGTCATAAATGTCACCACCCAGTGAACTGTCTTATCTTTCTCAGTCTTCAAATCAAACGCCAGGGAGTCAGGGCCAGCATCACCTGTAAATCTGTAGAATGGGATTTGAAACGGGACAACTACTAGTTCAGTAGATTCTGTGACATGTCCAGACACTTCTGCTGCAAGGCCTGGTATAACTTTCCTGGACTCAGCCTTTCCCTTCAGGGACAAGTTCCCAGGCCTATCAGAGCAGCCGCTGCTGGCTTGCTCATCTGTCAGCAAAAATCGAGCTAACGTAGGCAAGGCTGCCAAGGGGGCAGACAGGGAACTACAGCCACTTTCTGCATGGCACCCAGGGCAGCACCACCAGACCCATTGACACCTGCAGCAGGCACAGGGCAACCAGGAAGAGCTGGACAGACACACGTGTGAATCCCCGGGTCCATCTCTTATTGGCTGAGCAAGGTTGGGCAGGTTACTTAACCTCTCTGAGTCTCCACTCCCTCCCCTGAAACAGAGGACCAGAACCTCACCTCAGGATAGAAGTAAACGGGCAGCTTTCTATCTTTAGGTGCACCCTGCACAGTGGCTAGAACACTCAATAATGCTTGTGGTCTCACAAACCAACCTCATGCACATACCTCATGTACCCTAACTTGAGATTTTTTGGAATGGTCTGGAAAACAAACCTTTCTCTAGTCCTCCTACCATTCACCTCCCTCACTTTCTCAGAGCGCTGATTCTAGAGGCCAAGATCCAAGATCCTCAGAACTCCTCCTGTACCGTTCTCTCCATCCCTCCAGCAGACACAGACACGGGGAAACAACATAGGGAAATCACTCCGAGAGGACACACCTGGCCTGGTGAGAGCCTGTAACCCTTTAATGTGCGAGGCTGACACTGACAGCCTTGGGAGGGGTTAAAAAAAAAAAGAGAAAGGAAGGGGAGGGAGGGTGGCCAGAATGACAGTCAGATGACAGCCAGAGCAGCACATAAAGGACACGTGGGGTACGGTGGCAACGGGACATCATTCAAATGCCTCCGGCTTGGCACACAGAGCTGCCAAGCTGGCCTCTACTGGCTGCTCCCGTTCTGTCTGGAACGCCACCCTGCGAGTGTCCCCACCCACCTTTCCAATCTGGCAAACTTCTGCTCATCTTTCCTACTGCAGCTCAGTCACCGTCTCCGCCTTCTCTGACTCCCCACCCCTGCGATGACATCTCCCTCTGGGTGTTTCCACATCATGTCACTTACCCAACTGCACGGCCATCGCTTGCATCAGTTATCTCTGTCCTCTCCTATTGCCTTACTCGTCTTTGTAGGCCAGGTACTAGGGACTCAACAGGCACTCAACGTTGGCTGAATAAATTGATGACTCGGGTGGTATTCAGTACCATAGCTTGCCTCCTGCTCTGATGGCACCTCACTAGCTTAGTGGAAACCAGGATTCAGCGAGATGAGGGTTCAAGTACCAGCTCCGCCATCTGCTAGCTGTATGTGACTGGGGAAGACACCTGGGGAGACACTCATTTCTGAACCTCAGTTTTTCGTGTATTAAAAGGAGGGATGAATAATACCGTCCACCTTACACGACTGTGATTGACCTCAGGATCTCGAGAAAGCAGGTAGAAGAGAACTCTGGGAAGTGTTGAGGCGAATGCTTTCCCAAGCCCCTGAAAAATGTTCTCTCCGCAGAGAATGAAGCCACATCACCTGTAGGAGGCCTTCTCGGTCTCATCTCTGTAGACAGGTTGCCAAATGTTAAAAAGAAAGCCCCGGAGCCCATGAAGGTTGCGCTTAACGCATATTCTCCACCCTCAGGCTCTAAATGCTGGTCCCAGGTGACATCTGAAACTGCCAAAGGACTGACATTGGACTCTGGAAGTGTTTTCCAATTAATTTATCTACCAAAGCTTTCCAGTCCCCCCTAGGTGAGCCCAAAGCTGAAGAGTTAGGAAGGTTAACAGTTAAATCACCACCTAGCCAACTAAACACAAGCAAAGCTGGCACAATCACATGTCACAACTCCTAGCTCACTTACTGAAGTCATGCCAAGTTTCTCTTCCTAGGAGACACGCCTCTGGCCAGTTGCAGGGTATATACACACAGGAATGTCAACTAAGAAATTAAGACTGAGGGCTTCCCTAGTGGCACAGTGGTTGAGAGTCCGCCTGCCGATGCAGGGGACACGGGTTCGTGCCCCGGTCCGGAAAGATCCCACATGCCGCGGAGCGGCTGGGCCCGTGAGCCATGGCCGCTGAGCCTGCGCGTCTGGAGCCTGTGCTCCGCAACGGGAGAGGCCCGCATACTGCCAAAAAAAAAAAAAGAAAGAAATCAAGACTGAGAACCAAGGTTGGAGTAGTTAAAAAGAGGAAAAAAAAATTTAAGCCCAAAGCTTTTAAAGATCATTACAAGTTACTTAGAGGAAAAAACTGAAATGACAACAAACAAAACTCACTTAACACCTAAAATGCCAGGTATTAGGCCTACAGCAGTCACTTAATGTTTGCCGAAGAAATCAACCCATCAGATGGTACCTAGTACTATAAGTTGCCTACTGCTTTGATGGACCTTGATTAGCTTAGTAAAAACCAGGTTTCAAAAAGAAGATTCAAGTGCTGGCTGTGCCATTCACTAGTTGTATGAGCTTGGGGAAGACACATTTCTGAGCCTTAGTTTTATCATCTATAGTAAGTGGGATGGCGTATCTACTTTATATAAAATGTAACATACTGCTTAGAACACATAATACATAATACCCTCTACCCTGGAAAATGCATATCGCCTTATCATGGAGAGTTCTTTAGGGTTTAAAAACATTTTCATACCTATTTTCACCTTTTATTCTTGTGACACCTGAGTGCCACAGATAGGGCAAATTCCTTCCTACTTTATAGAGATGATCAAACATCTTGCAAGTTAGTCGACCTGCACCAGGACACCCCCAGAGGCCGAGCAGAGCGCAGATTCAGAGTATTTTGACTTCTCTACTCTGCGGCTCTTCCCGGGGGCCATGCTGGCCAGGGAAGGGAAACAGAGCTCCAAGTCTCCCAGGGCCAGGCTGGCCCCTCTCTTCACCTCTGCCCCCACGTTCTACATCACAGGTAGCCCTGCCTCCACGTGTCACAGCCTCAGACATGGCGACTCCAGCGCATCACCCAAAGCAAGGTTCAACCAAACAGCACGTGTTCCACCACCCAACCTGTGTTCAGACATCTACGAAAACCTTGGGATGCGCAGGTGGACAGAGGTCACGTGGGTCCCAGTTAGACAAGACAGAAGGAGCTTGTGACAGAAAATGCAAAAACTGGGAAGTGACTGAACCCACATGTGAAAACAGTTTTACTTCCTACCGTGGTGGACTGTGTGCCAGCTGAAATGTGTTCAACTGTGAGCGGTTCTGAAACAAGATGCAAGGAAGTAGGATCTGTTGCTATATATAAGTGACTTACTGGGGGACATCTTTACTGCAAAGTACATGGAGATTCAGAGAGACCAGGAACAGGCATTTATAGGAATGAATTCAGAAAGCCTGACTCCTTGGAACTAACCTTCACACACTAAGGCCTACAACATGGGGAAAGAGGTCCTGAAGAGAGCTAGTTGGACCCTGCCAATTACAATCTATATCATTCCAGAGATGAAGAATGTCCTTTTCCTTTGTTTTACAGGTGTCCAACTCTCCAAGGTAAAACAGTTCAGAACAGGCAGAAAAAAATACAGGTTGGCAAGCATTTCGCACAGGGTGAAAAAGTGGCGATCATCATTTTCTCCAGCAAGATACTTTATTCTGTCCCTTCTCTTTTCATTGTCCCTGTGTGCAAGGTACCTAGCAAATATTAATTACACCTTCAGAAGGGACTTACATAACTTTTCAAAACCAGTTAAAATCTTTTCAACTATGTCCTTCTAAAGTAGGGTCCAATAAGTGTTGGGGATCTGTGGGAAAAACAGAAGTATAAAGGAAAGAGTTCGGGGACTGAAATAAAGAAAGTAAGGTATTATTTATGGACTCAAAAAGATACGGTGCAGCCAAATAAAAAAGAGAGAAAAGAAAAGATATGGTCGGGACTTCCCTGGTGGTCCAGTGGTTAAGACTCCACACTCCCAATGCAGCAAGCCTGGGTTCCATCCCTGGTCAGGGAACTAAGATCCCACATACCACAACAAAGCCCGCGTGCCGCAACTGCTGAGCCCACGTGCCACAGCTAGAGAAGCCCGCGCACCGCAACGAAGACCCGGCGCAGCCAAAGGTGAATAAAAAAATGATTTAAAAAAATTAACTTTAAAAAAAAGGTATGAAAAAAAAAAAAAAGGTATGGTGAAGGAAGAGTTATGGTGTGGGGGGCTGATTTAGAGTGAAGAGCTGAACAAAAATCAGAACATCAAGACAGGAAAATACAAATTTCTTTCTTTAATCTATAAAGATTCAAAAGAGACATTTTTTTTTTTTAAAGGAGGCTGAGTTAGCAATGTACAGTCTGACTCTAAGAGGCGGGTCTGGGGGAGGGGACACAGGTCACTGAAAAGGCCACTGGCATGCAGCTACACAGCTACACTGGTTGGGTTGGTCATGGGCCTTACACTACCCGGCAGTTCTCTGCATTATTCGAGTGATCAAGTCCTGGAGGGAAACCAGAGAAACCAAAGTTTACTTTCCCGTGGGATGCGTGGTAATCACCTGAATGAAGTTATTAACTAATATCCTAGGACCAGAGCCCCTTGTTCCCCATCCCTCCCTGTGGCATGGGTGGTTTCAGAAGCTAAGCCCCTTCTTTTTGTGTGGGATGGTGTACACATTCTCTGGCCTGCCACCACACTCCATGGTGCCTTGGGGGAAAGCCATTCCAGAATCCACTGCTTGACTGCTTCCTACCGCTCCCTCAGGAAACCTCAGCAGGCATTCTGCCTCACCACTGGAACCCCCAAATGAAGGGAGATACAAACGGGACCCCACCTCCCCCAATCTTCAAACTTCCCTGAGAGCAGGGGATTCTGACAGCTCAGCTCTAGTTGAGAAGGCTGGTGAAAAAGCGGTACCCAAGATTCTATCTAAAGCTGCTAAGGAAGAAAGTTTGAAAGATGAGATCTTTACATTCGAATAACTACATACAAGTGCTCCCATAAACGGACATTCCAAGAGCTCTGATGGCTTTTCCAGAGCCTTGTGTTTGTGCAAGTTAAGAACTCCCAAGGAGGTAACTCACTTGTCCCCAGTTGTGAAATACTCATGAAGGGAGACACAACTAGGGCGTGGAGATGGAAATGAAAAGTTCCAGAATATCACTAGTACCTTAACCTTGTGTCACCAGGGGCCCAAAATAAATACTTTCCATTATCTTCACAGGTTATAAGCACCAAACAGAGGAGGGAGTAGAGAAGAAAAGCTCTCTGTGAAATGCATTCTGACAGAGGATGACATTCAGGGAGGGAGGTGATTCCTTTTTGGATAAAGACCCTTTCTGCAAACTCCCAGCTGGGTAGGGGAGAGACGGAAAGAGAACCCACTGGATTTAGCAGGCAGACATGATACTTAGCGTTCTTTAAAAGATATAACTATTTGGGGCTTCCCTGGTGGCGCAGTGGTTAAGAGTCCCCTTGTCAATGCAAGGGATGTGGGTTCGTGCCCCGGTCCAGGAAGATCCCACGTGCCGCCGAACGGCTGGGCCCGTGAGCCATGGCCGCTGAACCTGCGTGTCCGGGGCCTGTGCTCCGCAGCGGGAGAGGCCACAGCAGTGAGAGGCCCACGTACCACAAAAAAAAAAAAAAAGATATAACTATTTGGTATACTGGCATGCTTGGTTTATTTTTCATGGAGACAAAAACAATCTCATAAATATGCGTGACAAGTTCAGTGTTGGAGATGAAATAAGGGAATATCCTTCTCCTTTGACTTTGCAAAAACAGATGGGCATTAAAATCACTGAGATGGTCTGCTCTACACTGAGTTGCTCCCCAGCACCCAAATTTTCCCATCCCACCCTCCAATCTCTGACCAGATCCAGGAGAGAAAAACTGTCAGTAGGTTGGGCTCTTTCTGGTGCCTCCAGGCGCTAATCCGAAAGCCTGATGGCAATCCAAGCTTTAAAGTCTGTTCTCTATGATTCACGTGGTTCTGCAAAATTCTGTGGGAAGGTGGCCCCTCAGAGCTCACAGACGCCAGGCTGAAACCCTGATATTCACATGACACGTAACTCACAACGAAAGGGACAAGTTACAAGAAAAGAAACCAGAGCCAGGGCCCTGAGAGGGGCAGAGCCTGGGGAACAAGAGCCTTGACGAGGGAGACCTTGCTTTGATACTTGAGAGATGTTTGACTCAAAGCCACAGCAAGAGCTGTACTGGCTCGAGATTGATTCTCATCACTGTATACGAGGACTTTTCAGAATGTCCCAGTTAAGCCAGATGGTACCAGGTATCCAGGCTGGGCACTGAGGTCACCCCTAAGAACCTCACCCAGACCCAGTTAAAAAAAAAAAAAAAAAACTGGGGCACAAAATGAAAGCTTCCTTCCAAACATTCAAAAGGAAACTAAGACAAAGGAAAGAGCCGGAGAATCTGTGTGCTTATGGATGAAGCCAGAAGACAAAAGAATAAACCAGAGAGAAAAACCATCACCACAATGCACCTTTCACAATGTTTCCCCTGGGGGTTGACGGCCACAACCGATCTCAGAGATACCCAGGTGTGCCGGGTCAGCTCCAAAGATGAGACACAGGGGGCTTCCCTGGTGGCGCAGTGGTTGAGAGTCCGCCTGCCGATGCAGGGGACGCGGGTTCGTGCCCCGGTCTGCGAAGATCCCACATGCCACGGAGAGGCTGGGTCCGTGAGCCATGGCCGCTGGGCCTGCGCGTCCGGAGCCTGTGCTCCGCAACGGGAGAGGCCACGGCAGTGAGAGGCCCGCGTACCGCAAAAAAAAAAAAAAAAAAAAAAAACAACAACAAAGATGAGACACAGATCACAGAGGGAAAAGAATCTTGTGTTTACCTTCCCCAAGATTCAGACTATGTGACCTGGAAGGGAATTTCAAGGCTGTCTAATCCAGTTCCCCTCAACGTGGGACCTAAAGAAGGTGTCTGTTCTGGCATATGGAGCTTTTCCTGACTATTCCTTACCATTTCTGGGTCACCCCAGTCAAACCTCTTACCTGTTAATCCAGTCCATCTCTCTGAGTAATGAGTGTTAGTAATTACACCTTCTTGATACAGAAAATGACCAAGTTACAGAGGTTTATGACTTACTGTTAACTATTCAGCAAAACCTGGTAAAGGCTGAATGAAAAATGTGGAGGAAGGCACCACACCAAGAACAGAAAGGGAAGAACCACTGTGAACAAGAAAACCTTCTGCTACTCACTCCAAGAGACATGCTTTCCCAGCTAAAACCAGCTTTTCCAGTGTGTATAAACCCTCACGACAATTACCCTACAAAACTGGTCACTAACCCCCAACACAAAAAGAGCCAAGAGGGAGGCGATATATGTATACATATAGCTGATTCACTTTGTCATACAGCAGAAACTAACACAACATTGTAAAGCAATTATACTGTAAAAAAAAAAAAAAGGTTAGCGCCAAAGATGAGAAAAGAAACTTTGTCTTAAGCGGGAATTAATCTTGTGTTTTCTCTCTCATTGCTGCACCTGATCATTCTGTATAAAGCAATCATTAGTACCTGAGCACTGGCTTCCTCTTCTCTCCCCACCCTCCCCCGACTCCGGCCCTGCCCTGCCCCTTTCCCGCTACATCTCTGAGGCCAGCAAGTCCCAGACCAGGATCCCTTCAGGACTACTTCATTAACTGCAGCTCCAGAGAGAAATTCTGCTTTGGGTCTGGTTTTCCCCAACCCCTGTCCCAAATCCAGAGCCCACACTTTCACCATGAACGACACAAAGGCAATGTTTTGTCTCCAGTTAGGATTCTCAGAGCAGTGGCACCGCACCACCTGACCTCCTGTCTGGTTCGTTGGTAAACACTTGAGACCCACAAAACCACAACTCCTCCTTTGTCCTTATCTCCGCCCCTCCCCCCAGGCTGGGGAAACTGTACCAAGTATTATAGAAGTAAATCAACACTGACTTTCCATCTGTGAGAATCTGCCTAGTCCTTCTGTTGAGTGCACTTTGAAGACTCTGCTCTTCCCTACTGTCATTCGTATTTCCTTTTCATAATCATATTAGCAGTTTGCCTTTTCCCACGTTGGGCTCATTTCGTTCCACACCACCTAGGCAGTCCCACCTTGTGCTTCCCTGAAACCTGGCATAGGTTCTGAAGCCTAAGGATAAGGACCTGAAGGGCAGCTAGTACCAGAAGCTAACAGACTCACAGACATCCATGTCTGCTCCAAACTCCCAGTCTATCGAAAGCCCAATGTTTCTTCTAGAAATTCAACCTCTACCAATTCTAAGATTCCTGTATGGTTCTATGAACGAATGAGGTAAAACTGAACAGCCAAGGAGAAAAATAAGCGGGTCACAAAATACATCTAAGCAGTTAGCAACTGCATGACAACCTTTAACTTCATAACTGAGAGCAAATCAACAATACCCCCTTCATTTTTTTTCAATTCAAAATAGCAGTTGAAATATTCAGTAACACCCAACACTATCCCACAACTCAGCTATGAACAAAGTTTATATGATCATAATAATGTAAAACACTAAATGTCGCTCTGCATATATACACTACCAAATGAAATATAGATAGCTAGTGGGAAGCCGCTGCATAGCACAGGGAATCAGCTCGGTGCTTTGTGACCACCTAGAGAGGGGTGGGATAGGGAGGGTGGGAGGGAGGCTCAAGAGGGAGGGGATATGGGATATATGTGTACATATAGCTGATTCACTGATACAGGAGAAACTAACACAACATTGTAAAGCAATTATACTCTAATAAAGATGTAAAAAAACAAACCAAAACTGGTTCACTTAGTTGTACGGCAGAAACTAACACAACACTGTAATTCAACTATACTCCAATAAAAATTAATTAATAAAAAGAAAATTTATGGGACTTCCCTTGGTGGCGCAGTGCTTAAGAATCCGCCTGCCAAGGCAGGGGACATGGGCTCAATCCCTGGTCCGGGAAGATCCCACATGCCGCGGAGCAGCTAAGCCTGTGTGCCACAAATACCGAGCCTGCACTCTAGAGCCCGTGAGCCATAACTACTGAGCCCACGTGCTGCAATTACTGAAGCCTGCGGCGCCTAGAAACCCGTGCTCCGCAACTAGAGAAACCACAGCAATAAGAAGCCCACGCGCCACAACTAGAGAAAGCCTGCGCACAGCAACGAAGACCCAATGCAGCCAAAAATCAATCAATAAAAATTTTTTTTTAAAAAGACAATTTATTTTTTTAACAAGAAAGAAATAAATAAATGTCGCTCTGACTGAAACTTGATATAATTATATTAGAAGAGACGTAGGGGGAAGACGGTGTTAGTTAAAACCTCATCATCTACAACAGAGAGTCAATAAAGAATGTTTAATATTGGGAGAGGAAAAATCAGAAAATAGCAGTGAAAATGTGATTTTTTGAAATTCAGAAATAGTGAAATAATCAAAAGAATTGAAAGTGTTTGTCTCTGGGAAATGGGATGGAGCGAAGGAGAAAGGACTCCTTATTTAGAGTTATAAGCCTTTCTGCAGAGGTAGTTATCCTTACTGTCATCATCATCTTCCTGAAAGCTATTTACTATATACCAGCTAACGTTTCAACTGCCATCTCTATATTATTTCACCTCTTTTGAGAGGTACATTTTGGTACCCATTTTACAGATGAGAAAAATGAGGCACAGCAAGCAACTTTCCTCAAGCCCACTGCACTAGGCAGTAGCAGAGCAAAGGCAGAACTATTTGTCTTTTTATACAAAATACACTTTTTAAACTTTTACCAAGTAATAACATACAGGTTAAATTTTTAATCAGGTACCTGCACAAAAGCAGCAGCATTTGGAATAAAAACAGCCAGTTAAGGCCTTCCCTGGTGGCGCAGAGTGGTTGAGAGTCCGCCTGCCGATACAGGGAACACGGGTTCATGCCCCAGTCTGGGAGGATCCCACATGCCGCAGGGCGGCTGGGTCCGTGAGCCATGGCCCCTGAGCCTGCGTGTCTGGAGCCTGTGCTCTGCAAACGGGAGAGGCCACAACAGTGAGAGGCCCGCGTACATACCGCAACAAAACAAAACAAAACAAAAACAAAACAAAACAAAAAAACAGCCAGTTAAATATGAGGGTGTGAGCTATTTCCAAACTACATGATAAAAGGCTCAGATGGGGATGAAAGTGGGCATGACAGTAGTGTCACACCAAACTGTTTATTTAATCTGAACAGGTGCCCCCTGTATACAGGCTGAGCCCACACATTCTCAATTAGTGAGAACCTCTGTGCCCTAATGAGGAAACGTCCAAACTGCCCCTCTCTAGAGGGCACCCACCTCATTTCCTCAAACTAGAAAAAAGTATTTCCAATCTCTAAATCAAGTCAGCCTCCAGGACCGCTGTAGCCTGAGAATGAGAGTGTGTTAATATCCGTATCAAAAGGGCTCTTTGTGTCGTCATGCTCCATTCTGGGATGGAAAGCTCCTCCAGCAAAATGCGCACACTTAACAAGATTCTACATAGTTTAAGAAATTGATGGCCCTTCTGGAACACCATCCTAGGGCCCCAGGCTAACCTAAGAGCCCCTGCCCTTCAGGGAAAAGCCTCCACTCCCACTGGAGGGGAAGAGAAGGAAAGACATGACTTAACCACTTCCCAAATGTTATTATAAAAGGTTGTTATTACACAAAGAAAATTTTACACAGTCTTTTTTTTCTCATCAGCACAATTATAGGAACTAGGAAAAGACCACAGTCAGTAACCAGGATGCTCAAACCTCCAAATAAGGTATATCCTTAGAATTTAGCAACATTAACTTTCTTTACAGGGATGACATCTTCTAGTAAGAATCAACAGGAAAATAGATGGCAGCAACCATCCGGACGAGCACCCACTGCCCCCAGGATATTGCTGATGAAGCTAAAATGTTCCCCAAATCTCAAGACTGACATTTAGGTAACATAAAACAATTTCAGTGCCGTTCATTGTTGTACAGCTAAGATAATGTCATAGCTCAAGGGACGTGTCCCCAAGGAGTCATGGAGGAAAGAAATGTTTCCCAAGAGGGTTAACATTTATGTAAAAGGACTCTATCTGTGAATAAGTGTATGCTTGTAATTGAAAAAGCTGTATGAGGAAACCAACCAAATTGTATGCAGAAGGGTGCTGAAAGAGGACTTCATTTCCACTTTTTGCTTGTATATTTCATGTTCATCCACACAGCCAGTGCAGAGCACCACACTGTGGAGCTGCAGGAAGCCAGGCACCTGTCCTATCCAGCTTTACACTGAGACTCAGCAGAACAGAGTGGGGTCCTGGACTCTGGAGCCAAACTGCTTGGATTTAAATTCCATTGCTACCACACAGTACTTACGGACTTGAGACAGTTACTTAACTTCTCTGTAACTACAATATCCTCATCTGGAAATCGGGGATAATTACAGTAACGTATCTCTCGGGGTTCTTAGAAGGATTTAAGGAGGTTAATAAAATATATATAACACTTGGAACACTACACAGTCAGTGCTCAGAAAAATATTAGCTATTATTTTTTAAAGTATTTGAAAAGAAATAGAAAAATCAACATACGTACAAATAATTTCAGAAAGCGATGCAAGTAAAATAAAATAAGGCAGTGGAATAGAGTGACTGCAGGCACTCCAACATGTCATGCTGATGTTTCACAAGAGCATGTGTTACTTCTGCTTAAGAAAAAAAGAAGTGGCAAAAGATGATAAAAGTTGTACTTTCTAATAAATTAAAGACTGTGCCTGGGAATTCCCTGGTGGTCAGGGAATTCCCTGGCAGTCCAGTGATTAGGACTCCATGCTTTTATTGCAGGGGGCATGGGTTTGACCCCTGGTCGGGGAACTAAGATCCTGCAAGCCGTGGGCTGTGGCTGGAAATAATAATAAAATAAAATAAAAAAATTAAATAAAATAAATTTTAAAAAGACTGTGCCACCCCTCAAAACACCAGTGACCCAACAACTTCTTGAAATTGAAATATCTACCTAGGAACTCAGTAGAAAAGCAATGGTTTTTCCTATAAATACAGGGTTCATTTAAAGCTGACTTTTTTTTTCACACTCATGTATAATAACTTTTTTTTTTTTTTTTGCGGTGCGGGCCTCTCACTGTCGCGGCCTCTCCCGTTGCGGAGCACAGGCTCCGGACGCGCAGGCTCAGCGGCCATGGCTCAAGGGCCCAGCTGCTCCGCAGCATGTGGGATATTCCCCGGATCGGGTCACGAACCCGTGTCCCCTGCATCGGCAGGCGGACTCTCAAACACTGCACCACCAGGGAAGCCTTTATAATAACTTTTGACAAAGTTTTCTGCACTAGTCCCATGTCTAAAACATCAGTGCCCAGTCCGTCCTGCCATCCCCATGCCTGCTCTCCTTTCACACACCTACACACACATGACAGGCACGGCAGAGGTTTAAACCAGATGCAACATCAATAAGTGTGGGACTTCCCAGGTGGTGCAGTGGTTAAGAATCCACCTGGCAATACAGGGGACACGGGTTCGATAACTGGTCTGGGAAGATCCCACATGCCGCAGAGTGACTAAAGCCGTGCACCACAACTACTGAGCCTGTGCTCTGAGCCTGTGAGCCACAAATACTAAGCCCACATGCCTAGAGCCCGTTGCTCCGCAACAAGAGAAGCCACCGCAATGAGAAGCTCACACACCCCAACGAAGAGTAGCCCCCAGCTCACCGCAACTAGAGAAAGCCCGCACGCAGCATTGAAGACCCAATGCAGCAAAAAAATTAATTAATTTTTTTTTTAAAAAAGGCCTCTGCCTATAAATTATTAAAAAAAAAAATCAACAAGTGTGCCTCCTGCTAGTATACTTCTAACAACACTAGTTTAATGTTCAGCTCTGCAGAGATCAACTGCCATGAACATCTGTGCCACATCAACCAAGAACTATATATGTGTGAGATTAACTTTTCAGATCTCAAATTCTGATGTTAGAATGAAAAAAAAAATTATCCAGGTGAACCCATACATAACCCTACACTCGTAGCAAAACAAAAAGCAAAAAAACAAAAACAAAGAAAACCCTCATACCTATGATATTCTAGGTATAGTAGAGATGAAAGACATTGCTCTTAAGACTCAGTCTGCTGGGAAGAAAAATAAGCAAACAGCGAACAGCGTGCTAGAGGGAGGAGAACACAGGATGGGAACCTCAATTCAGAGCACAGTGGACGGCCAGAGAACACCTCCCAGGGCTTTGAAGGGACTGGACAAAAGGGGAGGGGACAACATGTGAAGAAGAAGCAGCCACATGTCCAGAGGTGTGGAGGTGAGCCGTCCAAGATCTGGGAACTATCTGGGTTGGAAAGGACAGGCATGGTGTATGTATGGGGAGAAACAGGAAGTAAGCCTGGAGAGAACTAAACCATTGCTTAGGTGGGAGGCAATGCTGACAGCAAGACTGAAGGCAAAGAAGAGCCACTAAAGCATTTTTGGGGAGTGACAGGCATGAGCACAGCAACAGTGTGGACAATGTCTTGAAAGAAGTCCAGATCGGCAGCTGGGAAGTCAACCACTGGACAGTTATCCAGGCAAGAAATGATGGATGCAGGCGAGGGAGGGTGGGGGTAATTCCAAGGGAAATTCAGCAAGTAGAACTGGTGGGACCCCAGGAGCCAGGAAGGGTGTGCGAGGATGGAGGAGCGCTGGAGAGAGATGACTTGAGATTTCTTTCCCATGCATTTCTGCGGAGGGAAAATATGGGTAGTGCAGCACCTGTGGCTGGAAGCAGTTGAGACTGGGTACTAGTGACTAGGTGTCTAGTCCTGAATAAACTTAGTTCATGAATATCAAAGGGCAATGCCCAGGAGACAGCTGGATAAGTGGGAAAGGAACCCAGGAACAGGCTCAGGGCAAGAAATCACCTGGGAGTCACCAACAAATGGAGGATACAGAGTATGCAGAGGGTACAACCAGTGAGCTAAGGAGGGGGTTCTGAGGCATGACACATTCACAGGCAGAAAAAACCCTCAGAAACGGAAGAACCATGAGACAGGAAGAAAGTCAGCCTAGAGTGGTGAAATCTAAAACTTTCCCCAGGGACTTCCTTGGTGGCGCAGTGGTTAAGAATCCGCCTGCCAATGCAGGGGACACGGGTTCATGCCCTGGTCTGGGAAGATCCCACATGCCTCAGAGCAACTAAGCCCATGTGCCACAGCTACTGAGCCTGCGCTCTAGAGCCCGCGAGCCATGACTACTGAGCCCACGTGCCACAACTACTGAGCTCGCACAGCTAGAGCCCGTGCTCTGCAACAAGACAAGCCACCCTCGATCAATGATAAGCCTGCTCACCGCAACCAAGGGCAGCCCCCGCTCGCGGCAACCAGAGAAAGCCCGCGTGCAGCAACAAAGACCCAACGCAGCCAAAAGTAAAAAAATAAATTAATTAAAAAAAGAAACTTTCGTCAGAGCAATTGGTCATTGTCAATTGTTACAGAAAAGTAAACTAAGGAATCAACAGCTTTAATGGGCCTTAGGGACTAGGTGATTATTGGTGACTTTAGCAAGAAAAGCTTTACCATAGCCATTAACATTCTCCAACTCCTCCGAACTTCTGACAACACTTGCTGACTGTACCATTTATTCGGCACTTGTCACACCTTCAATAATCAGACCGAAGTCCTTCCTATGCAAGAGACTAGGAATACAAAGATGGACAACCTGCATTCCAGGATCCTGGAATCTGGAAGTCAGAGGTCTTGGATGGACCTGGAGGGTATCATGCTTAGTGAAATAAGTCAGAGAAAGACAAATACCGTATGTTATCACTTAGATGTCGAATCTAAAAAATAAGACAAACTAGTGAATATAACAGAAAAAAACCCCACAGACTCACAGATAGAGAGAACCAAACTAGTGGTTACCAGTGGGAAGAGGGAAGCGGGGAGCGATAAGATAGGGGTAGAGTATTAAGAGGTACCAACTGCTATGAATAGAATAAATAAGCTTCGAGGATATGTTGTACAGCACATGGATTATAGCCAATATTTTACAGTAACTATAAATGGAGTATAATCTACAAAAATTTGAATTGCTATATTGCTACACCTGATCTAGTATAATACTATAAGTCAACTATATCTCAAAAATTAATAAATAAAAATGTTTTTAAAATACGAGGGAAAAAAAGTCAGAGGTCTAACAGCTGAGCACAGTACTACAAAAGGGTAAATGCCACAGGAGAAGAGTAAAGGGATTATATTTAGTTGGGTTTGGAAGACATTTATTAAACACCTACCACGTGGTTGGGTAGTAGGTTAGCACCCGTGAGTCAGACCTAGACATGTGAGCCCCACGAGGTCAAGGGCTTTATCTAATCACTGTTGTGGTCCCAGTACTTAACAGTGTGCCTGGCCCTTTGTCAGAAATCAATAAATATTCACAGAATGAACCAATGAATGGAAGACACGACCCTTTTTTCTCAGAGGCAGACAAGGGTGAAAGCTTCAGTGGCTTTATTTTCATATGCATGTATCTCCTATACTAGACCAAGTTCCTAGAGTCCCATAAGTCATACATGGTAACTCTACAGCTATGAAACACTGCCTCGCATCTAGCAGACAATCAAGAGACCAATTGAGAGGAGGGTAGTGATGACAAGGGACTTGCAGTGATGCTGGTCACAATATATTTCTTAACTTGGGCGAGTACCTACACAGGTGCAGTCACTTTGTGATTAATTCACTGAACCACACACTTGTAATTTACACCCATTCCTGTATGCTATATTTTTAATTAACAGGGTTTTCGGGTTTTTTTTTAAGAAAGTAATGTTAGGGGCTTCCCTGGTGGCGCAGTGGTTGAGAGTCCGCCTGCCGATGCTGGGGACACGGGTTCGTGCCCCGGTCCAGGAAGATCCCACATGCCGCGGAGCGGCTGGGCCCGTGAGCCATGGCCGCTGAGCCTGCGCGTCCGGAGCCTGTGCTCCGCAATGGGAGAGGCCACAACAGTGAGAGGCCCGCGTACCGCAAATGAAATAAAAGAAAGTAACGTTAGGGAATTCCCTGGCGGGCGGTCCAGCAGTTAGGACTCCATGCTTCTATTTCAGGGGGCGCAGGTTTGATCCCTGGTCAGGGAACTAAGTTCCCACAAGCCACGTGGCACAGCCAAAAAAAAAAAGGTATGTTAATTAATTTTTTTTCTCCATAACTACGCTTTATAAAACAAGTCCATCTTAACAGCTACAGAACAGGATCGCTAAGGCCTCCAGTAAGTTGGGGATGAGAAAAAGAACACTGAGAAGTCAACATCTGACTAGCAGCAAAGAGGACAGGCCATGGCCTCAAGGAGACAGCATCACGGTTAGCAAGTAGGAATCACAATGCCCAAATGGGTCCTCATCACTATCAACACCGCAACGCCTGGACAGCACCAGGCTCATGTGCTCAGGGAGCCGTGCTGGTCAGAAGTGTCAGCAGGATGGCCAAAGAGCCTGCAGTGACAGCACGGCTGCTGCAGAGCAGGAACCACGGTGCAGGCGAACAGGTCCCCTGTAGACTCCCTGCGAGGTATGTACTTCTGCTCCTTCCCATGGAATCCTAGCAACTCTCCAAACGAGACATGATCTCCTTTTCACAGATGGAGAAAGGGGTTCAGAAGAAACAGATGAAGAGTGGTGGAACTGGGACGTTAACACAAGCACGCTGACTCCAAAGCCCCATCGAGCTGTGTGGACCTACTGGAGATCTACTGCAATCCCTGCTGCAAGGAGAGACATCATAAAGCTTTGAGTCTATCACACCAAGACCTTGAACCCCACAAAGACCTGCAAAAAGAGCCTCATGGCAGGCTGGGGATTAGCTCTTCTCAGATGTACAAAACACAAGCTTTTCCACTTCCAGCATGACGTCCCGTGATCGTGTCCCTCCATAACCCAAATGGTCAATCCAGCACAGCCTCTAGCTTGTGTCCCTCCAGAGTCACACAAGGAGGGCTCTGCCTGCAATGCCTTCAGAAGAATACTCACTGCCCCTTATTCAATTGCTATGTGTCACTCCGTCGTCCTGCTACTTATGCTTTCAGAGGTTTACTTTCTCAGGACTTCCCTGGTGGTGCAGTGGTTAAGACTCCGTGCTCCCAATGCAGGGGGCCCGGTCCTGGTCAGGGAACTAGATCCCACATGCATGCCACAGCTAAGGAGTCCATGTGTGGCAACTAAGGAGCCCGCACACCGCAACTAAGACCCAGCACAACCAAAATAAATTAATTAATAAGTAAATATTAAAAAATTTTTACTTTCTCTATAAGGGGGGTAGAGGAAAATGAAGCCACTGACTAACTAAAATAGCATGTTTTACAACCTAAATGTCTATCGACATATGAATGAATAAAGAAGATGTGACACGAATATACAATGGAATACTACTCATCCATAAAAAAGAATGAAATAATTGCCATTTGCAGCAACGTGGATGGACCTAGAGATTATCATGCTAAGTGAAGTCAGACAAAGACAAATACCATATGATATCACTTACATGTGGAATCTAAGATATGACACAAATGAACTTATCTATGAAACAGGAAACAGACTCAAAGACACAGAGACTAGACCTGTGGTTGCCAAGGGGGGGTGGGGGGGAGGAAAGATTGGGAATTGAGGTCAACAGATGCAAACTATTATATATAGAATGAATAAACAACAAGGTCTGACTGTATAGCACAGGGAACTCTATTCGATATCCCGTGACAAACCATAATGGAAAACAACATGAAAAAGAATGTATAAATATATGTATAAATGAATCACTTTGCTGTACAGCAGAAATTAACACAACATTGTGAATCAACTGTACTTCAATAAAATAAACTTTTAATGCATGTTTTAGCTCATTAGAAAAATCAACAGGTCCCCAGGAAATGCAGCCCCCCCCGAACAGTAGGGCTCTTAACCAATCTCCTCACCAAACTCAACTACTGGAGAAATTCTGGAGAAAGTTTGCGCAGACAACCAATACACCATACAACAGAAACATGTCCTCAGAAATCCCCCACTGGGACTTCCATGCTGGTGCAGTGGTTAAGAATCTGCCTGCCAATGCAGGGGACACGGGTTTGATCCCTGGTCCGGGAAGATCCCACATGCCGCGGAGCAACTAAGTCCCTGTGCCGCAAACTACTGAGCCTGCGCTCTAGAGCACACATGCTGCAACTACTGAACCTGTGTGCTTGCAACTACTGAAGCCCGTGCGCCTGGAGCCCGTGCTCCGCCAACAAGAGAAGCCACCGCAGTGAGAAGC
This sequence comes from Phocoena sinus, assembly GCF_008692025.1. Taxonomy (NCBI): domain Eukaryota; kingdom Metazoa; phylum Chordata; class Mammalia; order Artiodactyla; family Phocoenidae; genus Phocoena; species Phocoena sinus. The sequence goes on along the minus strand of NC_045763.1, from coordinate 123,154,477 downwards.
CCGCGCACTACAAGGAAGAGTAGCCCCCACCCGCCGCAACTAGAGAAAGACTCCGCGCAGCAATGAAGACCCAACACAGCCAAAAGAATAAAAATTTAAAAAAAAAAGAAAAGAAAAGAAACCTTCCACTGAGACAAAGGGCAGTCATACCACAGCTGCTTTGATAGAAATGCCAGGCTGATTCCAATGCACCTGTTGGCAGAGGTGCTAACCCATGAGCTGCACAGATGTGGCAGGCTACCCGTGGCTCCTGGGTATTTGCCCCGGGTTCCAAGTTCTATTCCTGCGTAGAACTACTTATTATCAGTCCTATCATAAATTTACTAGAGCAGTGAAGACCTCAACTGTTTCAGTTTACAAAGTATCTGCATTTCTTTTGTCGAAAAAAGAGAAAACATTTTAAATAGTAGCATCTCAGATCTTAACACTGCTGTTTTACAGCAGAAACTGAAGTTTGTAATACATATAATTATGTCTCATCTGTGTTGATGAAAGGAAGAACACTAATAACCCCAATGGGACAATACAAAATTACACACAGAGCTTCGGACAGTGTCTGTCATGTCGAATCTCTCTAATTCAGTAAGGACATACTCTGTTGCCTACAAGCCACTCTGAACTCAAAAGAACCTAAAAAGCTACCATGTTTTCCCACCCTATGGCTCTGCTCAGCACTTCTGCAACTCCAATCCATGCTATGAAAGGCCTATATTCAGAGGAATGCAAGCTGCCCAAAGCAGGGAGAGTTTTTCTCAAAAGATGATGCATCTACCTTCCTCTAAGATAGAGAAGATAATCGTTTTGGTTCAAAAGATCTACTCTTCTAAAAATAAAAAAAAAAAAAAAAAAAAAAGATCTACTCTTCTAGCATTTCTTGAGTTAAAGTAAAAAATCTAGTTCATATCAACAAGCATTTCATTAAACAAAATTAGGTGGCATCCCTAATATGAATTTGACAGCAAGATATTAACGTTCATTATATATTTTTAAATGCGCCATTAAACAGGCACCTAAGCCATCTAGAATGTACACTGACGCCAAGCTCTGTGGTTGGCAATGTGCCCACAATCCTATCCTGGTGAAGTGATGTCCAAGAGGAAGTACAAATGTGACCCAGCAAAGGGACAGTGATCTCCCAGCAACAGCAAAGCAACTGGGTTTAAGTGCTGAAAACTAGTATTAGAAGGGATAACTGAGCAAGGAAATAACACACTCTTCATCCATTGATTCAACAAATATTTGAGTGTCCTACCGGGTGCAATTCTAAATAAGGTGACGCAAGGAGGTGAGAGAGTTAACTATTCCGATGTCTGAAGGAAGTGCTGTCCCCACAGAATGAACAGCCAATGCAAAGGCCCATTTGTAGGACCCTGTGGATCTTTGTAAGGACTTTGGCTTTTATTGAGAGTAAAATGGGAAGCTACTGCAAGGTTGTGAGCAGAAGCAGGGAAACTGCTAACCAAACCTTCCTTCATTTTTTTTTTTTTTTTTTTTTTTTATTTTTGCGGTACGCGGGCCTCTCACTGCTGTGGCCTCTCCTGTTGCGGAGCATAGGCTCCGGACACACAGGCCCAGCAGCCATGGCCCACAGGCCCAGCCGCTCTGTGGCATGTGGGATCCTTCCCTGGACCGGGGCACGAACCCGTGTCCCCAGCATCGGCAGGCGGACTCTCAACCAATGCACCACTAGGGAAGCCCAACCTTCCTTCATTTTAACAGAATCACTCTGGTTGCTACGATGAGAACAGAGTATAGACAGAAGACAAGAGTAGATCAGGGAGATGAGTCAGGATTCTACTGCAGTGACCCAGCTGAGAGATGCTGGTGGCTTGGATCAGAGTGGAAGCAGTGGAGATGAAAAGTGGTCAGATTGTGGACATGTAGGTAAGGAGGTAGGGTCAACAAGATTCCTTAATGGATTGGATACAAGTGAACGTAAGAGGAGTCAAGAATGGCTCCAAAGTCTTAGGCCTGAGCAACTAGAAGGCTGAAAATGTCATCAACTAAGATGGGGAAGGCTGCAGGTTGAGCACATTTGAGGGAAGCGCAGGACTTAAATATTGGACGTACTGAGATTCCTGTTATACGTCTAAGTGAAGATGTCAGGGAGTTACAGATGAGTCCTTAATGTTTGGTTATTTAACAAACACTTACTGAGAACTCACATAGACTGGTTGTTAGCCCATGTGTGAGCCTCACTCGGGCAAAAGTGAAGTAAAACATAGTCCCTGATGCTGAGAGGCTCCGTCTAGAGAGGAAGACAGACTAAAGAAGCAAGGACCGCCCTGGGTGGGGGAGAATTCTACAACGGAGGTCTGGTAGGACACTTTAGCAGCACAGCAGAGGGACACTCAATCATGCCAGCCTAGGAGGACTGCCTAGGAGACAGAGACACCAACGGAAAGATGAGCAGGGGCTATCCAGTGTAAGGAAAAGGAAGGAGGATGCAGGGAGAGAAGGAACTCTAGGGAAAAGAAGCAACATCTATCTGTGAGAGGAAGCACACAGGGCCCCAGGACCTACGAGAAATCCAGTTCAGGTGGATGTTGGCAAGGGCCAAGAGATGACAGTGCCTCAGAACCCCACCAAAAGATTACAAATGCCAACCGCGTCATAGAGGTTCGGAGTTGAAGATTTGAAAAGTACTTGACCTGTGTGACCGGTAGTGAGAAAACAATTATAGGATACTCCAGGCAAGCTGTGGAATTGTAAAACGCTAAGAGCTGAAAGGACCCTCTTCTATAGATGAATATACCTAATAAGTAACTGGCAAAGTTGGACCGGAATGCAAGTTTCCTAAATTAGTGGCCATACACTGATTTGAGATGCTAGTGCTGTTACTAAAAAGTGAATGACCCAACGAGCGGGTAACAAATGCTTTTACAATTCTGGAGGTTTCCAGTTTTCTGCTTTCAATAAAGTTAAAGGGAGGTGGGTGGCAAGCTGGCTGATTCATAAATACACATCAGGTTCTGACATATAAATAGAAAGATGAAAACTGGGTGACCTTGATATACAAAAGTTCTTCCATTCCCATCTACTTACGTCAACAAGGTTTCTCAAAGTTTTACATCTAAACAAGCAAACACATCTTGTTCTAGCATTAAGTAGGAATCATCCTCCAATACATGAAGTAATTGGGTGGGGGAGCTCCACCTGTTCTCATCAAGTTGACTTTCCATCATAATTCTACCTTTTGTGTCTAATTACTTACCAAAATGTATATACTACTTGATCTGATTAATTATGCTAATAACTGTACTGATGCAATTCAAAGGAAATTAACACTGAAGAGACTTATGAGAACAGGAAATAAAGTCATTCCAATGTACTACATATTTCTGTTGCAGAAGGATGACAGAGTGATAACGACAAAAAAATTTTCAAGCATAAAAATAAATTAACATTTTTGTGGAGGAAGTGGAATTGAAATAAGATTTCAAGGAGAAAAAAATGAAAAATTAACATTTCTGATTCAGTGAAGAGCTTATTCATGTATTCTTAAATGATGATAATAGGTCAAATTATTACAGTATTTAGAGCACATTAAGAGAAGGAAACAATTATTTTAAAACGTCAACATTTCCAATATATCAGAAATTACATATTTTGCTACTCTTTACTCATGTGATAAAGAAACTGATGTCAAAACCATGTGACAGGGATAAAGAATTCTCCAAAATTCTCTTAGCAGAAATGGATGCAAACATGTTTTAAAGACCATAGTCCAAAATCACAAGTCAGCACCCTTAGCATCCCCCTTCTACTACAAGCTCTGTGTAGAGCCTGAGAGAGACTACCAACCTGCACAGAGACAGAGCTCACCCTCCACAATGCGGGAGGAGGCAATCCTACAGACAACTGCAGAACTCTGGACTTCCATATAGGAACAGGCAAACAAACAGAGGATGTTTGCTGAGATATGACAAAACAGCTCTTCAGCTGAGGGGAAGGGAGGTATGGATATCAGACCAGACAGCATACTTCCAGCCTGATTAAAGCAATAAAGAAGCACAACTCAACTTCAACAACACACACACAAAATTCTTATGCTTCTACCACGTATGTACCAGGCAAAATTCTTACCTTACCAAAGCTCTACAGTAATGTGCCACAAGTCATACAAAAAGCAAGTGGTAGAATCTTCTGTCACTATTATTGTGAAAATGAATGCTCCACCAAAATGAAATGTGGGATCACAGGGGATGGTGGTGGTGGGATGAATTGGGAGACTGGGATTGACATATATACACTAATATGTATAAAATGGATAACTGATAAGAACCTGCTGTATAAAAAAAAAGAAAGAAACATTAAATGGAGCATCTTGGTTTGCAAAAAGAGCTGATGGACAACAAGGACGATGAAAATTTTCTAGCTGCATAATTGGGGGATGGGACTCTCGTGATTTTATAAATACTGCGAAGGACGAGTTTCCTGTACTTGGATCATTTGGGGGAATAACTTTTTAAAATACAGTCATGAAATCAAGATTCATGATACTTAACTTAGAACCAAACTTTCAGCCTTATATCATCACTAACAGTAATATCACCAAGATCATCCAAGATTCATGAATCACCACATTTGAAATAAGATTTTTTAAAAATAAAACATTCAGTAAGAACCAAAAGTCTTTATACTGCTAAAGAAACCACAATTTTTAAGTGTTTATCTCATTTTTCTTATCTTTCATTATCCCTATTTTTGTTTTTAATTATATTGATTATACTTACATAATTTGCATTTTCAGACACATGACACATTACAATAACAAGATGATCAAATGCTTTAATGATAAATTGGTTTAATGATAGAAAGTTTAATGGACAAGAAAGCACATAAACACACACACACACACACACACACACACACATACAGAATATACATTCAAACGTTTTTATTGATTTAAAAAATTGAGACACACGTCTAAAAGACCTTAGAGATCTTAAGCAATTCCAACAGCACCATCTCAGATCCCACTAGCAAAAAAGGTCAGGTCTTCAGCCATGGAATTCCCAAAACACAACCTGTCCTCCATCACAGGACCTCATGAGAGCAAGACTCAACAAAGAAATAATATCAATGAAAAGACAACCTACACGACTTCTCTGGTGGTGCAGTGGATAAGAATCCCCCTGCCAATGCAGGGGACACAGGTTCGAGTCCTGGTCCAGGAAGATCCCACATGCCGTGGAGCAACTAAGCCCGTGCGTCACAACTGCTGAGCCTGCACCCTAAAGCCCGCGAGCCACAACTACTGAAGCCCCGCATGCCACAACTACTGAAGCCCGCGTGCCTAGAGCCCGTGCTCCGCAACAAGAGAAGCCACCGCAATGAGGAAGCCTGCTCACCGCAACCAAGAGTAGGCCTGCTCACCACACCTAGAGAAAGCCCCGCGCGCAGCAATGAAGACCCAATGCAGCCAAAAATAAATAAAATGGAATCTTAAAATAATAAATAAATATAAAGCAACATAACTCAAAAGATAATTTTAAAAAAAGAAAAGACAACCTACAGAATGGAGAAAAATATTTGCAAATGATGCAACTAACAAGGGATTAATTTCTAAAATTATATAAACAGCTCATACAGCTCAATATAAAAAAAATCAAAATGGGCAGAAAACCTAAATAGACATTTCTCCAAAGAAGACATACAGATAGCCAACAGGCACATGAAAGATGCTCAATATCATTAATTATTAGAGAAATGTACATCAAAACTACAATGAGGTATCACACCTCACGTTGGTCAGAATGGCCATCATCAAAAAGTCTACAAACAACAAATGCTAGAGAAAAGGGAACCCTCCTACACTGTTGGTGGGAATGTTTAAAAAAAATAATAAAGAAATAATATCAGGGCAGAAGACCTAAGCAAATGCTACAGGTACAGTGAGCTGGAGTTAGGTGACCACAGACAGTGTGCATCAGAAACACACCTTCAAAGACTTTCCAACAAGAAATGAGGCAGCAGCTGAGGAAAGGCCAGCAGCAGCAAGACCTGCTGCTTGCGCTTCATTCTGGCAGGCATGTGCTAGGCACTGGCACAATGAACAAGAGGGGAATTTCAGGCAGAGCAAACAGCAAGCGTGAAGAGCCCTGGGCAGGGGGGAAGCATGATGGGCCAAGCTGGGATGTGGCCGGAATCAAGAGCAAAGGGGAGAGTGGCAGGAGGTCAGCAGGGCCAGATTCCGTCAGACCTCCCAGGCAGCAGCTTGAGGCGGTACAAAGCAGACAATGCCAGCTCCGAGAAAAACAGCAAAAGAACCAAAGCAGTCCCATGGTTCTGGGAGCACCTGATGGAGGGAGGGTGCGGAATGAGTGATCTGGCCGGATGGGGATGTCTGCCGAGGTTCCAGGAAACCCGGCAATGGGAGCCGGAGCCGGAGCCGGAGCCGGAGGTCCAGGGAGCATTCCAGAGCGCTCCAAAAGCAGATGCTGACTCACGGTCAGGCCGAGCTGAGGTGACAGCCCCCACCTCTGAGGGGACTGCAATGTCCTCTCTTGGTCTGTATTATTCATACACTGTCCGACTGACCTCCCTCAAAATACGTCCGAGGGCTGGTCCCTGCTTGTGGAGAAAGTTCAAAACAGGCATAGATTTAGTAAAGGAAAAACCTGGATTCCAATCCAAGTTCTATCACTTATTAGCTACATGACCTCAGGCAAGTCAAAAATTCTCCTAACATCTTCCAGTGTTATCCATCAGTGGGGAAGACACCTGCCCCACTTCAAAGGAAGAGATAAGGAAATGCTTTAATGATAAATTGGCTTGATGAGCTGTTTAAGCAGCTTGTAACTGTAAAATACTGACAGACTTTCTCTCATATTTCCTTATGACCTGACTTCCTCATAATACAGTATTCTTCACAATGACATTCAACAAATGTTCATTTAGTACATACTAATTAAATGCTAGGCTCTGAATAAGCAATACCAATGTACAGTATTAGGGTGCAGCGGGGTTTTTTACTGTCTAGTCACTGCAACACGAATAGCACAGTTAAACATGGTTTCAACTGTGGCTTCAAAGCCTAATTCAAATAGTCTTATGAATTAAAAGAATAAAAGGATAATTACAAATGATGGTCTGCCTAACTCAGTTCAACAAACACGGTATCCAACACTGTAATGGGCATTAAGGCAGAAATAAATGAGACGCTCTTATAGAACTTTTACTATAGCGGGGGAAGCAGTCAACAAATAACCCCAGCACTAGGCAAAATGTGGTGAAACTATGGAAGCATTAGAGACAAAATATAATTCTGATTAAGAAAATGGATAACAAAGTTCCCTGGGGGAAGTATTAACAAAACTGAAACCTTGAAAGGATTAGAGGCCATTCCAGAGAGAAGACCAGGAGCAAAAGTATAAATGAAAGCAGTTCCACAGATGTGTGTGTGTGTGCATTTGGGTGTGGGGAAGCGGGACAAGAGTGGAAAAATAGTCTGGTGGGACTTCCCTGGTGGCACAGTGGTTAGAAATCCACCTGCCAATGCAGGGGACACAGAATTTGAGCCCTGGTCCGGGAAGATCCCACATGCCGCGGAGCGACTAAACTCATGCGCCACAACTACTGAGCCTGTGCTCTATCAGCCCGCGAGCCACAGCTACTGAAGCCTGCGCACCTACAGCCTGTGCTCCGCAACAAGAGAAGCCACCGCCGAGCCACAACTACTGAAGCCTGCGCGCCTACAGCCTGTGCTCCGCAACAAGAGAAGCCACCGCCGAGCCACAACTACTGAAGCCCTGCGCGCCTACAGCCTGTGCTCCGCAACAAGAGAAGCCACCGCCGAGCCACAACTACTGAAGCCTGCGCGCCTACAGCCTGTGCTCCGCAACAAGAGAAGCCACCGCGATGAGAAGCCGACACAACTGCAACAAAGAGTAGCCCCCGCTCACCGCAACTAGAGAAAGCCTGCACGCACAGCAAGGAAGACCCAACACAGCCATAGATAAATAAGTAAATTTATTTTTTAAAAAAATTTTAATAAATAAATAAATAGTCTGAGACCACATTTGGGGGCCAGGGGGATGTGCACTGTGCTGAAATATCTGACCTATAGCCTGGGCAGTGAAGAGGCATCCAAGGTTTCCAAAAAGGAGAGTGGCGCAGTCAGAGCTACACTAAGGAAGACCGCTCTGATGGCAGTGCAGACTGAGAAGCTATTTTAATTGGCGAAGAAGTCACAGCGCAGTAAACAGCAAAATAAAGAGGAGAGGGAATGGCACCTAAAGTCATGGATATATATTCAGGTAAAGAAGTTTAAACTGTTTTTTTTCCCCATCCAGTGTTACTTCTTGCTCTCTCTAGACTTGTCCTTTAGGAGGAAATACGAGAATGTGATTTTTTTTTTTTTTTTTTTGCGGTACGCGGGCCTCTCACTGCCGTGGCCCTTCCCGTTGTGGAGCACAGGCTCCGGACGCGCAGGCTCAGCGGCCATGGCTCACGGGCCCAGCCACTCCGCGGCATGTAGGACCTTCCCGGACCGGGGCACGAGCCCGTGTCCCTGCATCTGCAGGCGGACTCTCAACCACTGCGCCACCAGGGAAGCCCCACCACAATTTTAAGGTGAGTTTTTAAGAATGATTTGCCATGTCAGCCTAGCAAAGCTTACTCTAGAGTTCTAATTAATCTTCATGTATAAAACAAACTTTAATGTGATGTATGGGACTTCCCTGGCGGTCCAGTGGTTAAGACCCTACGCTTCCAATGCAGGGGGTGCGCGTTCGATTCCTGGTGGGGGAACTAAGATCCCACATGCTGTGTGGCATGGCCAAAACAAACAAACAAAAATGTAATATATGGACCACAATCGCTATTTTTGCCTTCTACAACCAAACTAATTTAGGCTAAGATAAAATACTTGTTAACTCAGGGCAGCGACAACATTGAGAAAAATTAGAGCTCTCAAGAGAAGCTGAACAGGGTGTTGTTTTCTCTTATAAAGGAGGGGAGAAAGCAATCAAGATCTATATTGCCAGGCCACTGAGTACAAAGCAATCTGCATTTCCATTTCCTTTTGGGTCAAGTACCTCTGAAACCATTCTGTAGCCATTTCCAAGTAGCCACTTTCCAGGTTGAAAGTGTAAACTTGTGTTCACCGGGCATGCCTTAGTCAATTCTTCTTAAACAAGGCCAATAGCTGGGACAAATATATGATCTGAATTCATTATTTTTCTCATCCATAAGTGATGAGATGAAGTGTTGGACTCCAGGGCCTCCGAGGTTCCTTCTAGCTCTAAAACTGTCCTTTTTTGTTGATGTCCTTGGGCCCTTTGCCTTCTCCCAAATTCCTTTAACAGGCACAGAGCAAATATGCAGGGGGTAGAGTATCGACTTTGCTTCCAGGCCCTCCTGTACCACAATGTTCAGACTTGAGGCTTCCAAAGGAGGTCCAGTTTGTTAATGCTGACCATCCTTTAAAACAAAAACAAAAACAAAAACTTCAAATTCCTTGGAGAAAAGGCACTAAGGACTGGACTAAAGAATCAAGACATAATTGCAGCAAACTGACTGCAGTAAAGAATTTTTGAAGTCCAATGCTCCTTTGGACTTTTTCTTAATAACAAAAAAATTATAAAATCTTACAATGACAAAGTATTTGTTAATGCCCAAAAGATACAACATGCTTTAAAAACTGCATGAAAATAGACCCTTTCTTAGGAGTATCTTCCTCCTTGATGAGAAATAGGGACAGCAGAGTTAAGAGTTCCCTTAATGGCTCATTCCTAGCTCCTACTTGACACGTTACAGAAATAACACATTTATACTGATTATCCACTGAGAAAAGGTGATGATTGAGGAACGCACAATAATAAGAAGCGAGTTAGTTCACCTTTTAGGATCTTAGTTTCCGCCTCTGTAGTGACTAAATTATTTAGATGGTTACCAAGGTCATTTTGTTTCTAAATGCTACACTCATCTGCCAGTTTCGGTCTCCTTCCCCCTAGGAGGGCTGGATCTCAGGTTAATATTTGGGTCCAACTATGTGCCAGGCATCGTGCTAGGAGCGCTGGGAATACGGCCATCAACAACAAAAACGTCCCACATAACACGAATATACTATGGAAAGGGCGGCGGGGGGGGGGGGGTGCGAAGGGGGACTGAGAAAATTCTAATATAACAGGTACATTTCCTAAAAGAGCTGGCATCCTGGTTTGGCTTTGACTTACTAGTAATAGTACCAATAAAAAACATGTAAAATTTTTTAAAATTAAAAAAGGCATTCAACCAGGGGCAAATTCAACATAAACTTCTGGGACATAAAGCAGGCAGATCCCAAGCCCTGGGAGCTACAGTCGAGATTAACTAATCAATAAAGAAGTTCCATAGCGCCAGCTGCTGTGCCTGGGCCCCGTGCGCCAAAGTAGTCCAGACCTGGAGGGAAAAATGTAAAACCAAAATGGAGGAGGGGCTACGGCAGAGTCTGCTCCGGAGCAAAAACCTCGTGGCTCGCTTCTCATGGCGCCAACCAGCCTTCCTGCTCCGCTCTCCCTGACCCTAGGAGGCATCATCCCACCTCGCCAAACCCAGCGCGCATCACCTATTTCTCGCAGGCTCCCCTTGAGGAGCCCGGGCACCAAATGAACTTGTTAAACAGTAGGGTAAACAAGTAGCCACATCTTAAAGGCAGGGGAGAAAAGAAAAATATCTGAGAGGACTCTACCCTTCTCCACCTGCAGAAAAAGCCGCGGGCAAAGCTAGGAAAGCATATCCCTAGTCTCTCCTTGCCTTGCTGAAAAAACAAAGAAAGCAGGCTCCTAGAGGAGTCAGACACCCAGAGAACGACCTCATTCCGCAGATGCAAGACGCGTACGGCCCCAGACAGCTAAGAGCATGGGGCCAGCACAACTTTCTCATTGAAGCCGACCGCGTTTCCTCTTAAAACCCCCCAAAAAGAGAAGCCCCGACTATGATCATTTCACTGATGTCACCTCGCCTATTTGGCTCTCGGGATTTTACCCGGAAACCTCTGCAGTGCCCGGCACCGGCGTCCAGCCCAAGTGGGGCTCCCCTTCCCCGGGACGCCGCCTCACGTTCTCGCAGCCCTCCCGGTCGGGCTACCCGGCTCGCTCCGACCCGGCACCGGGGTTGCGTCGCCGGGCGAGCACATCAACGCCAGGCCGAGGGAAGACGGGTGTACCGGGGATTCGTAGAGGACCCCGCTTAAAGCCCTCTCCCCCACGACTGACTTGAAAAACAATAAGCACCCGCTTTCTCTGCCCCTCCCCCATAGGACCCCAGCCACGAATTACCGCCGCCGGGGAGCGTGCCAGCCCTGTGATCGGTGGCCGGAGTACCCCTGGAACCTCAGATGGCCCGAGTCCCCGGCCGCCCATCCACTGCCGCGGCGCCCGGAGTCTGCGCGGGGAAGACTCTGCACTGGAGTGCGGCCAGCAGCGGAGGCGCGCGGGCCACGCGGTGGCTGCAGGAACTGACATGGCCCGCGGCCGCCGGCCACATGCGGCGCCGCCGGGCCCCGGCCGGGGTGGGGAGAGGTGGGGAGGAGAAGAGAGCGCGGCCCCGGGGCCCCGCCGTACCTTGCCGCTGGCCGTGCCCCCGCTAACGCCGATCAGGAAGGGCTCGCCGCCGTTGGGCTGCTGGTGGTTCTGCAGGGTCTGCTCGCTGTCCCCAGCCATGGCTCGCGCCGCCCCTCCTCCCACTGCCTGTGCGAACGGACGCACGCTCCCCGCCCGCGCCGGGCTCCCTCCGCTTTCCCGCAGCCTCCGCTGGGCGCTGCCCAGGTCGAGGCTGACGCGGCTCCCTGCGCACTGCTCGGATCCCGGTGCTGGAGCTGGCTTTCCCGAAGGATCCGAGAGCCTTCCTCTGCCCGCTGCGGCCGCTCCGGTTTACATCCCAGGCAGAGGTCAGCGTGATGCTGCTGCTCCAATCCGGGCGGACAGCGCACTGCTATTCGCCGAGGCAGCGGCGGCGAGGCGTCTGCCCCAGCCTCCGCCCCTCCCGGGCCCCGCCGCCGCCGCCGCCTGGGGTCTCTGGGAAAGGTATGAGCCCGACCCTTCTCCCAACCCGCCTGGTTAACCCTTTCCACGACGACGACCTGCGGCGGGACCAAGGGAAAAGAAAGGAGCCTTCTGCATTTTAATTGGGTATGCTCCCACCTATTTCAAAAGGGATAAAAAGCTAAAAGGACAGATCAAATAATGGAGGAGATGCCTCAGGTTTGATAAGCAAAATTAGAACAAGCTTGGAAGGTTAAGATGAAACAAAGAGTTAATGTCATTTACCCATTATCCAGACTAAAACTTGTGTTCCGAAAAAGAGATTTCTTTTTCCCATCCCGTTTGCCAAAATAATATGTCAGCCTCTGGCGTTAAATATTTCCTCTCTTGGAAACCCCCAAACACCATCCTCCTTAAACGGCGACTCTCTGGAGTCCTTCCTAGAGAAAGGTAATTTGAGGAGCTCATCTGAGGGAAGCCCTCCCTCCTAACATCAACGCCCTTTCTAACCGTAGTTTGAAATCCCAAACACTGAGGTTCCTGTGGAGTTAGGGCTGTGGAAACAATAAATAATACTTAATGTCACGTTGACTTATTAATACCTTTAAGTGAACTGGTTTTTCAGAGATGGGGAATTAGGCACTTGGTTACAAAGGCAGTAGCTGCTGATGACTCAGAACAGCGCCACCTCTGGAGCCAGATTTCTGCATGACTTGCAGTTCCCTGAGCAAATTACTTAATCTCCCTTGCTCAATGTTCTCATCTGTTAAATGGGAATAATAATGGCAGTTACATGCTAGGATTATTATATTAAATGAACTATTGTATTTAAAGTACTTAACGTGGTACCCTGCACAGGTACAAGACCCTATATAAATGATCTATAGGAAAAGCCCCTAAAGGGCTGAAACTGGAAAGGGAAGCTTCGTTTCGGCACAGGGGAGAGAGGGAGGACTAGACTAGTCACAGCCGCTGCCCCTGTGAACCTGGGACTGGTATAAATGAGCTGATGGGGGTCCTACAGTCTAAAGGAGAAGTTAAGCCTATAGCATTCTCTTTCAAAACTTAGTGTTACCTAAAATTCAGAATTATTTTGAAAAAAAATTACTAAAGAAAATTGAGTATTAGAAAAAACAAATGTTCGCTTCACTTTTTAAATATTTCAGGTAACCATCCAAAACCAAACTCCACAGAAGCTCAGACAGGAAACTAAGCTGGGGAGAGCAGCTACCTGGTACCCAGAGGCAGGCATTTGGGAGAGGTTAGCTAGAAGGGTGACTTATCAAATGCCTGTGGGGTGGGTGAGTTTTAGCTGATTCATGTGTCTGCTTCTCCTCCTCCAAGTTTTTCTCCACTAAAAAGATAAGATCTTCAAGGACGTTTGCAGAGCTCTTCACAGCCCAAGGACACGGCCTATTGGAATTTGGAAGTTGATGGACTCATAGCTAAGGGGATATTAGGTAGCTGAGAGGAAGAAGAGGATAAAACACTGCCATGTCCTCCATGAACTTTCCCCAAATCTCTGCCTTTTTTTTTTTATCATTCCTATAACTTTCTTCTACAATATTTTATCATAAGAATTTTCAGACATACAGTTGAAAGATTTTACAGTAAACACTGATATAGCCACCACCTAGATTCTGCTGTTAACATGGTACTATACTTGTTTCATCACACTAGTTGTCTACCCATCCTCTATCACATTTTTATTATTTTTATTATAGTTTGTTTCCCTTTGTTACTCCAAACTGGTTTATACATTTCTTGCTTTGTCTGTCTAGTTTTTTTTTTAATCTTTTCTTTTTTAATTTATTTAATTAATTTATTTATTTTTTGGCTGTGTTGGGTCTTTGTTGCTGAGCGGGCCCACTCTTCGCTTCGGTTCGCGGGCTTCTCACTGTGGTGTCTTCTCTTGCTGCAGAGCATGGGCTCTAGGCACGAGGGCTTCAGCAGTTGCGGTTCGCGGGCTCTAGAGCACAGGCTCTGTAGTTGTGGTGCATGGGCTTAGTTGCTCTGCGGCATGTGGGATCTTCCCCAACCAGGGCTCGAACCCATGTCTCCTGCATTGGCAGGTGGATTCTTAACCAACTGTGCCACAGGGAAGCCCCTGTTTGTCTGTTTTTTAACTACTATATCCCTAGCACCTAAAACAATTTCTGAGACATAGTGGGACCTTCATAAATATTTGTTGAATGAATGGACACCATATCTCATTTCTACATTCCCAAGGCCCACAGAGCAAAATAATTGGAAATAGGAAGCACTCAAATACATGTTTGTTGAATGAATGGATGGATGGAATGAATGAACAAATATGAAAGAGGTAAGAAAATACCAACAAGTAAACTTCACTTCCACCACTTTGGAAGGAAATGTGGTTTTCCCTAGATTGCATTTATGTGGTTACTATTATTTCTGAATGTTTTGTTTTCCTGGCATTCCAAGTAACTGTCTACCTCTAATCCTAGTACGTGCATCTATTAACTAGTTAAACTAACTCATTAACTGAGCTAACTCATTACACTTATCTGCACCCTGTTTAATAATAATAATATTTGACATGAGTTAATATACGTAAAAGTGCTCTGGGGACTTTCCTGGTGGCACAGTTGGTTAAGAATCTGCCTGCCAATGCAGGGGGACACAGGTTCCATCCCTGGTCCGGGAAGATCCCACATGCCGCGGAGCAGCTAAGCCTGTGCGCCACAGCTACAGAGCCTGAGCTCTAGAGCCTCAAGCCACAACTACTGAGCCCGCGTGCCACAACCACTTTAAGCCCACGTGCCTAGAGCCCGTGCTCCGCAACAAGAGAAGCCACTGCACGCCCACAACGAAGAGTAGCCCCTGCTCACCACTAGAGAAAGCTCGCGCGCAACAACGAAGACCCAACACAGCCAAAAATAAATACATAAATAACTTTAAAAAAAAAGTGCTCTGAAAAAAAACAAAAGCTATCTATATAAAGGCCTAATCCAGCTTGCACTCTGCACTCCCTGTTTTCACTTTGCTGTTTTTTTCTCTATTCTGTCTCTAGGGCAGGCTCACCTACATATAAGGAATGTCCCCTTGTCCGTTTTAAATTATTAAGAGTATTCTCAGCACTGGTGACCTGAGCAAGGACTTTTGCATCTTTTGGCTCTCTAAAGAGCAAGGCAGGCTGTCTGTGCTATTCCCTGTGCTGTGTCATCCTCTCTTGGGAGCCTGGTCACCAAATCCCACAGCTAGGGATGTTCAAATCATGTTTGAGCCTCCTCTAGCAATTACACTGCAGATTTGGATTAAGTGATTCCAGATGCCCTCTTTCCCCTCCCACTAAAAAAAAAAAAATCAAACATTTTCAGTAAAATCCAGAGCTAGAACAGATTCAAGGGAAACACATTTTCTCAGTATCTGTGAGAATTTTTTTAATACAATTCAGATTTCAGTCTGATCAAGCTCTGGCCTAGTTAACATTTGTGAATGAAGTCAGCGTTGAGTGTGCAACTATAGCTGTAGCCAAAGAAGGAGAAAAGACCTTGCTGTTGACAGTCCTCTATCTGCCTGCCTTCTCTCCTTAAAGCAGCTATAGTTCTGAACTAGACAAGCAACCTTACATTGTGCCTCCAGCTGACAAATGCTACCTCTAGGTGCTTCATGCACCATAGCTAACTCTCTAATTGCTTATCACATTTGCCAACCAGAAAAAAATGTTCTCACACTTCAGTATGTCTTCTGCAGCATGTTAGTTCCCTGTTTTGCCTTTCCAACTACCTCCTGCCTTTTATCAATCAGCAGTTGCTTTGACAGGTCATAAGTACTGTTCTGAAAAGATGACCAGATGATATGAAAGCTACTTCAGCATCTGGCTCTGTGATCTTAATCCTGTTCTCGGATACTGTTAAGCAGCAGGATACAGCACAGTCCCAGAAAGAGCAGCTTCAGCAGCCTCTGAAGGCGAATCCATGGGCCCCACCCCAGAGGTAATAAACATGAAAGTCTGTGGGCGGGGCCAAGTGATTTGTCTTTCATAAACCCTCCACTTGACTCTCGTGCCCACCAAAGTTTGAGAACTACTGATTTAGTGGAACAAAGACAGTGTGAGCTCTAGTCAGAAAAGCAAGCTTTACATCCTTGCTTTGTTACTAACTTTGTAACCTTTGGCAAGTTACTTACTTTCTATAATCCTTGGTTTCTTCAGCTGTTAAATGGTACCTGGCTCATAGGATGGTTGTGAAAATAATGAATCTATATCGGTATGCATATAGTGGTTGTTAAATATCATTTCTCTTTCCCTCCTATTTCTGTCACGGGTCCCTGATTATTGCAAGAGTCATACCATTTAGAGATTAGGAATTCCAAAGGTAAGGACTCCTAATCCCCAAGGACACTTTAAAATGAAGTATAATGTCCAGAATAGGTAACTACAAGTAGAGCTTGCCTACAGCTAGAGAAGTTGGGGATAAATAGGGAGTGGCGACTAATGGGTCCAGGATATCTTTTCTTAGGGTAATGGAAATGTTCTAAAATTGTCATGATGGTTGCACAACTTTTGCCTAAGAACCATCATTGAATCATTAAGTTGGTGAATTGTATGGTATGTAAATTATATCTCAAAGCAGTTTCAAAAATTAAGTCTCAACCTGTAGTCTAGGAGGGTAAGAGATTTTTCAGAATTGGGAACAGAAATGGCAAAGGCACAGAAAAACGACTTGAGAACTAAAAAGACAATGGTCAGAGGACTTTGTAACCTATAAAACAGTACCCAAATGCAAGTCGTTAATTTTGTTAAATTCAGTATATTGATTTTTGCACATATGCTCTTCCTCTTCCTCAGAAAAATAATAGTCATACAAGGGCCCTTAAATTTTAGCTGGCCCAACTTCAGAAATCCCACATGCCCACAGAAGTCTTCCAGACTTTGAAAACATTAACATATAGATTTTAGTTCTATAGGGATTTCTGATTTTCTCTCCCTACCTTATAACAGAATTTTCTAGTGTGATTCTATGAAAATAAGACTTTAAATAAAATAAGGAGTTCAGTTGTCTTGCCCAGCCAGCTCCCAGCATCACTATTTTGTTCACTCTCCTTGTTCTAAGCCATTTAGCTTTCATTTTGTTCCCAGGTCTTATCCCAGACCTGCATCTGACCCTTTGCTTCTTTTCCTATCACCAGATTACCACACTGCCCATCCCACTTTTCTACAATGAGTTCCTTCACCTTCCTCAATTAGCTACAAGGTCACTTTCTCTGTAATTAATCTACTTCTACTTCTACCCCTCCACCCTCCACCCTGGGGCTGATGCTCTGTCCATTACACCATAATGGGTGCATCGTGGATGGTGATGTGCAGTGCTGGGGACTAGCGTGACACAAGGGAGACCCCTAGGGGTGCAAAATGTAAGGAGGCTCTGACTCTTGGATGGAGGAAGTGCTAGCGTAGGGTGGAACTGAAAAGAAGTCCTCTTTACGTGTTTGCTCTAGACGCCTTCCTTGCCTCACCCCAGTCCCAGCCCTGGTAATTGTCAACAGGAGAAGCAGAGGACAGTACGGCTAATGGCATCAACCTCAGAGCAGTAGCTACATTTAGTCTGGTGGCTTGGCTTGTATTTAGACTGGTGGCCAAGGATGGCAGGTTTGACTGTCCTCAGGGTGATGGACTGAGGTACTAATTGGTGTTGGAGGCTAAATGAGATTGCAGATTTAGCAGGTTAGTTTTTGCTCAGAGTTCAAATGTATGTTGCTGAAAAGTTACTTTGGTATCTCGAAGCAACCTCTCCCCAGATCATTAGGAGAGAAAATTAGTTCAAATCTGCTTCATAATGAAATTACAGCTGTTTCTGGTGGGCAAAGAGGCCTAAGGCTTTGAGTGATGGAACCTAGTGTTTCAGAAATATTTTTAGTCAGAGACTGAGAAAACTAAAAAAGCAGGCGATTCCCCAGGAACACACACACATACACACACAAGTAGAATTTTGAGTATAATTTACTCAGGCCTGACATAGCCCCAGTTTTCATCCTGGTGGCCAGGGGAGGTGGTGGGGGTGAGAACAGCTTCTGAGGAGAGCACCTAATTGCCAGCACAATGGAAGTGTTAATCTCTTTTTAAGGAATATGGGCCATCTCTGCGAGCACAGAGGGCCCGGGGGCATGGTGGTTGCCGAGGCAATATCCTCAAAGGCACCCATCCAGATGTCCCCCACCCATATTTTAGGATCCTAGGTTTTTATCACCAAGGCCCTGACATTTTCCTACCGGTCCTGCCTTGGCTGACCAGTGTAAACAACTACTGAGCTCTGAGCCTCTAACAACTAGGTCTTCAGCCTGCTGCTCAAATGTGCCTGCACTTCTACTGCAAAAGATCAGTGTAAGGCCAACTGGCCCGAGGCAGGGGAACACAATCAGATTCACAGGTTGCATCAGACCGAAATTCTCCGGACCACCCAGTTCCAGAAACTGCCCTGGAGACATTCCGGACCACCCAGTTCCAGGAACTGACCTGGGGACTTCGAACCCAGCCCAGCCTTCCCGCCTGTCGAGGGGCGGGACTAACGGTCCCCCAGGATACCCGGAAAAGACCACCAAATAAGGAATACCCTGCGCCCTCCCAGATTCACCACGCCCCTTTCCCTTCTTCCCCTGTAAAATCTTGCCCAACCCTCGCCTGGGTGCGACTTCTCTGGCCCCTTTCTCTCGGACCAGTGAACCTCGCCCGGGAGCGTTCCCTAATAAAGCTCACTTGAAGCTTTCCTCTGCTTCACGGTAACGTTTGTTAAGATCCGACCTTACAATCAGGACCTCTTTGTAAGCTACCAGAGGTTCTCTGACTCTCACACTTAACCATTAACTGCTTGCTAACAATGGCATGTCACAACTTAGCAGCAACCAGCCAGCTCCGGTCTTTCTAGGCACCGGTCCCCCATATTTTCTGAAAGGCCTGAAACATTGCTCCTGCCACGGCTTTCTCCGCCACCAGGACATTTTCACAGGCCACCACCAGTGAAACCTTTAGCAACTGAGACACCATCTTGTGCCACGTCCCATTCCCCAACCAGGACAGCATCTTCTTCCTCTGCTGGGCAGCAAGTGAGCCATTCCAAATCTCTGTCTGACCACCTATTTTCTTGGACCACTCTTGGTACCAGTGGTGCTAGTCTGGGTCCTCTAAAAAGCAGATGCCAAGATGGGATTAAACACATGAAGATTAGGGGTAATGACTGTGAGAGGAAAGAGGGGGCTGGAAAAACTTGGAAGAGACCCCCAGACTGCAATACAGACCTGGCTCTGAGTGAAGGAGAGGGTAAGGAAGATTGGGCAGAAGCATGCTAGACTACTGTGCAGACTGAGAAAGGTTCAGCCAAGCTGTTGGGAGTCCTCAAGTTAAAGTTAACAATCAGAAGAGCCTCATTTCTCCTAGGAATGGACCTGCCTTAGTATTCCAGTGACATGGAGTATTCCAACTGGCTGGCAGTAGCCTATGGGAAGCACAGTCAGGGAGCAAATGCAGCACAGTAGCTCAGGCTCTTGGTCAGTTCTGCTCCTTGTGGGTGGAGTTCTTTGAGGCATTTCTCCTGGCCACCACATATGGAGAGTGAAGTGTTGGAATCTCTAACTAAAATTGTTGAATTATCTATTTTTCCTTTCAGTTATATCACTTTTTGCTACATGTATGTTGGGGCTCTTTTGCTAAGTACATGTAAATTTATGAGTGGTCATATATATATAGATATATATAAAGGATATACATATTCTTTTCCATTATGAAATGGCCCCTATTTATCTCTAGGAATATTCTATGCCCTAAAGCCTGTTTTGTCTGACATTAATAAGCCACTCCAGCTCTCTTATGATCACTGTTTGCATGGTATATCATTTTCCATCTTTTAGTTTTAACTTCTTTGTGTCTGTGAATCTAAAGTGTGTGTCTTGTGAACAGTATATAGTTGGATCTTGCTTCTTTATATAGCCTGACAATCTGTAGTAGATCTAACAGTATAATATAATAAGTCTGCTAGTAACATCTTCTCTCAGTTTTTGCTTGTCTGGTAATATCTTTATTTCAGTTTCTTTTTCAAAGAAAGGTTTTACTGGATATAGAATTCTTGGTTAAGAGGGTGGTATTTTTTCCCCAGCCCTTTTTTTTTAAAAACATCTTTATTGGAGTATAATTGCTTTTCAATGGTGTGTTAGTTTCTGCTTATAACAAAGTGAATCAGTTATACATATACTTATGTCCCCATATCTCTTCCCTCTTGTGTGTCCCTCCCACCCTCCCTATCCCACCCCTCCAGGTGGTCACAAAGCACCGAGCTGATCTCCCTGTGCTATGCGGCTGCTTCCCACTAGCTATCTATTTTACGTTTGATAGTGTACATATGTCCATGCCACTCTCTCACTTCGTCCCAGTTTACCCTTCCTCCTCCCCGTGTCCTCAAGTCCATTCTCTACGTCTTCCCCAGCCCTTTTAATAAGTCATTCCACTGTCTTTCTGGCCTTCAGTATTTCTAGTGAGAAGTTAGAAGTTAGTTCGTTAATTGTTTTCCCCCTATATATGATGAGTCATTTTCTCTCGCTGCTTTCAAGATTTTTCTCTTTGTCCCTGGCTTTCAGAAATTTGCCTCATATGTCTAGGTGTGGTTTTCTTTTAGTTTATCCTATTCAAATTTCATTGAGCTTTTGGATGTGTAAGTTAAAGTTTTTCATTAAATTTGGGAAGTTTTCAGCCATTATTTCTTGGAATCTTTTTTCTACTCCTTTCTCTCTCCCCATTTTGGGACTCCCATTACATTTAAGTTGGAATGCTTGACTCCAAGGTTTCTAAGACCCTGTTTATTTTTCTTCAATCCTCTTTTTTCTCTGTTCTTTGGAGTGGATAATTTCTATTAGTCTATCCTCAGATTCACTGATTATTTCTTCTGTCATCTCAAATCTGCTGCTGGGACCATCTAGTGAATTTTTCATTTGAGTTATTATACTTTACAAATCTAGAATTTCCATTTCGTTCCTTTTTATACTGTTTCCTTATTGAGATTTGATGTGTGTTGATTCATTGTTAGCATTTCTAAAATTATTTGAACATATTTATAATAGCTGCTTTGGAGTGTTTCCCTGCTAAAGCTAAAAGCTGGGCCCACTTATAGTTTCTTCTAACTGCTTTTTTCTCTGTATATGGGTAGAACTTTTCTGGGTTTTTTTTGCATATCTAGTAGTTTTTGATTTAAAAAAATGGACATTTTAGATAATATATTGTAGCTACTCTGAGTTCCATTTTATATTTTTGAGGATTGTTGGAGTTTTGTTTTTTTTGTTTAATAACATGCCTAGATTTAAACTGCAGAATCTATCTCCCTGATGTGCAGCCACTGATGCCTCTGCTATTTTATTTTTGTTTGTTAATTTGTTATGTTTGCTTAAACTGGCTCCCTAGTGATTTCCTCTGTGACTGCATAGCTTACTGGTCAGTCAATGCTTTGGGGCAGAGGTTGTACTCAAACATCTTGAGCCAATTAGGCTCCTACCCTCTGCTGACTGATATGTGTGTGGATTGGGGAATGCATTCAAAGTTTCAGCCTGTGCTCAAGTGTCCCTCATCTTTTACGTTTTGCTGGTCTCTCCAAGGTCTCTTGGATCTTCTCTAACCATGTGTAGTGTCTCAGTCAGCCAAGGATGTATGAGGAGCTTATCTCAGCTATTCTATGCCTGTCTCATTTCCAGAATTACCCTGTTAAATTTCTGGCTGCTTCACCACTTGCTCTGAACCTGAACGTCATCTTGAAGCTGGCAGAGCTGCTTGAAGCATTTCCCTTGTGCCCAACTAAGTCCACTGCTTATTGCTGGCAAGGCTGTGGGACTGTGGCCACTACACTGAATGGCGCCTGACTCCTCTTGCGGAAGTGAGATTCTCTTGCAAAACTGAAAACTATCGAGTGAAATAAAACATAGCAAGATAAATTTCCAGGCTCTGATACTTTCATTAGTGAATTATACCAAACATTCAAAGGAGAGTTAATACCAAGATTTCACAGGCTCTACCAGAGAGGAGAAAAACGATGGAACACTAAGCAACTCATTTTATGAGACCAGCAGAACTTTAACACCAAAACCTGACAACACGTTACAAAAATGGAAAATTAAAGGTTAGTCTCTCTTATAAGCGTAATATGTAAAAATCCTGAACGTAAACCACAATTTTAAATCCATCAATATATAAAAAGGACAATCCATCACAAACAAGTTTTGTTTAGTTAAAAAAAGTATTAGTTTAATATTGGAAAAATCTATACCTTCAATATTCTATATCTGGCTCAAAAATGACATGCAACAAACTGGGTAACTTTATTTTTTTTTAAATAATTTTTGTTGGAGTATAGTTAATTTACAACATTGTGTTAGTTTCTTCTGTACAGCTAAGTGAATCAGTTATACACATACCTATGTCTACTCTTTTTTAGATTCTTTTCCCATATAAGTCATTACAGAGTATTGAGTAGAGTTCCCTGTGCTATACAGTAGGTTCTTATTAGTTGTTTATTTTATATATAGTAGTTTGTATATGTCAGTCCCAATCTCCCAATTTATCCCTCCACCCCCTTTCTCCCTTGATAACCATAAGTTAGTTTTCTACATCTGTGACTCTATTTCTGTTTTGTAAATAAGTTCACTTGTACCATTTTTTAGATTCTACATGTAAGCCATATCATATGATATTTGTCTTTCTCTGTCTGACTGACTTCATTCAGTAAGGGTATCTTTATATATGGATAAATCCTGTGATAAATAAGAAGGGGTAGGGTCCTTCATTACCTATCACTATGAAATGAACTCTTTCTTGAACACCCTACAGCAGTGTTTCCCAAAATATGTGCCTTGGAACAGTAGTTCTGGGAGGAACAAAGGTATTGGGAACAAATAAGTTTGGAAAAACCTGTGTAATACCCTCTGTTCCCACTTGTGCAGTAGCATATTAAACACTCTGAGATATACTGCAGTGAAGAAACTTATTTATGTTTGTTTAAACCAGTGTTTTACCAAAGTTACCAAAGCACAGAATCCTTTTTTTTCCCGTATGCCTGTTACTAAGGGGCAGAGCTAGCCTTTTGTGGAGCTCACCCTAAGAAATGCTTGTCTTTAGTAACCAAGGGTCCATACAGCAAATTATCTCCTACCAGGAACTAAACAGTATTTTGCTAGCTTGGAAGAGGTCCTAAGAGACCTATTTACATTGAGAAAGATATTTATTGACTTCAGCTTTCTATTAGCTCAATATCTCATGTTCAATATTCAGTTATTAATAATTTATTATAATTGTTTTCTCACTTAAGTTATAGATGTTTAGTGTATAAAAATCAAGCAACGCAGAAAAGTTTTATATAGAATGTTAAAGTTCTCCTTAATCCCCTCCTTTAGAGATTATCATTAGCAGTTTAGTGTTATTATTCAGTATTTAAAATTCATATTTTTTGCAAAGTTTTTTACAATAATTGCTCACTAGCAGAGGATTTGGTCGGTTTTTGCTATCTAATGAAAATGCACACATTAATACCATTAAAACCTCTAAGCTTTCAAATAAATATGAAAATATCAGAGTTTAAAAATATATATGCAAAAGATGAACATTAAAAGTTAAATACAAAAGGGAAGATAAAAGAAGGAAAAAACCCTAGAAAAGAAAGCCAATGACTGTGACATCTGATTAACTTGAAGCAAGAAATGGAACACACCAAAGATGGGAAACAAAGGGATAATTGATTTATTTCTGGATACACAAAACACTTACCTTTTGAATGCTCTGACAGTTTCATAAAAACAGTTTTCACTATGGCTATTACAAATCAAGGCATACTTACACAGGAAAATATTCACAGGCATGAAATTACTGTTTACGCCAACAAGAGAAAATGGATAAAAGACATCAGTAGTTGACAGTTATGATTGATGGGGAGGAGGTGTCTCTCATTCACAATAATCCAGGATTTGGAATGAAATGAAGGTCAACAGAGGAGGGACTCCAAGTAAGTGTCATCCTGTTGACACCTGAAGCACCACTGTCACCAAGGGAAACAACTAGGCATTCATTGTCCCCTTTCCATTGGTGGCATTTGTAGGGATCAAGTGGGAATTGAAATGACAAGAAAAAGGGTTTTGTAAACAAGGCCATAGTAATTATCATACTGGATCAGTCTTATGGGTCATTTAATTCATGACAACTTCTGACAATGGTGTCCAGGGCTATTTTGTGGAAGCGTCTCATTTTCCTCTATGCTGACTTCAAACGTTTCAGGTCCAGTTCCAACAATTATTTTCTTTTAACGGCTCAGGCTGAAATGTCAGAGTGTTTATATACTATGCTTCCAACTCTCAGATCAGTTTCATTTCCTCCTGTGGTTCTTTCTCCAGCTTTAATGTATCTTCCCTCCAGTGTGGACACAGAACTGCATACTGTATTCTGAATGTGAACTCTTCTGCTTCCTCTACAATGCCATTCCTAATGACCCCACATTTTTGCTGCTCTTTGAGGCTGAAGAACCAGTCTGGACCAGCATGTTCAATGAACAAGATGATTGTCTCTGACCACCCCCCTTTCCTTGGTTTAGATGATAGTCAGTCCTTCTTTAGGTTTGGTGGAAACAGCAAGTCAGGAGTCCTTGCCCACGGTCTGGTATTATCAGTAATGAGCTATGTGACCTTGTAAGTTATTTAATTTATTCATGTACTAAATGAAAGGATTGACTTTTGGGTGCCTTAAGTTCCCTCCCAGCTCTGAATTTATGTAATTATGCTATTGTAGCTCATCTACCATTTTTCTCTACATTCGTACACCTCATGGGAACTTTTAGCACTATATTTCTATCTTGGCATTTCATTTACTGCAGTTGGTTAGTGTCAACTACAGATGTAAATATTTTACCTTAAATCTCAAATCTTAATGTAACATACATTTCTCCATCAGTGTGTAAGTAACCATCTCTATTGTGCTTTTTAAAACCCCAACCCTTTATTTCCTAGCTGTAAATTACAACCCTAATGGCCATCGTCAAAGAAATCTACAAACAATAAATGCTGGAGAGGGTGGGAAAAAAGAGAACCCTGCTACACTGTTGGTGGGAATGTAAATTGGTACAGCCACTATGGAGAACAGAATGGAGGTTCCTTGAAAAACTAAAAATAGAGCTACTATATGATCCAGCAATCCCACTCCTGGGCATATATCTGCAGAAAACCATAATTCAAAAAGATACAGACACCCCAATATTCATTGCAGCACTATTTACAATAGCCAGAACATGGAAGCAATCTAAATGTCCATCAACAGAGGAATGGATAAAGAAGATGTGGTACATACATACGATGGAATATTACTCAGGCATAAAAAAGAATGAAGTAATGCCTTTTGCAGAGACATGGATGGACATAGAGATTGTCATACTGAGGGAAGTAAGTCACACAGAGAAAGGCAAATATCTGATATTGCTTATATGTGGAATCTAGAAAAAATGGTACAAATGAACTTGTTTACAAAACAGAAATAGAGTCACAGATATAAAAAACAAACATGGTTACCAAGGGGAAAAGGGGGGGAAATAAACTGAGAGATTGGGATTGACATATACACATTACTATATATAAAATAGATAACTAATAAGGACCTACTGTACAGCACAGGGAACTCAACTCAATACTCTGTAATGACCTATATGGGAAAAGAATCTAAAAAAGAGTGGATGTAATGTATAACTGTATATGTAATGTATAACTGATTCACTTTGCTGTACAGCAGAAACTAACACAACAGTGTAAATCAACTAAACTCCAATAAAATTTTTTTTAAATTCACAACTCTATCCACTCATTCACTTATACATGCTTTCATTTTTAAAAAAATATTAAGTTCCTATTAATGTGCCAGTAAGACAGATATCATTCCTATTCTTACTGCACTTACAATATAGAGAGACAGGTACTTGAACACTCCAAGACAATAACATGTAATCCTAGGGAAAGTACTAGGGAATATTTAGCAGAGACATATAACCAAGTCCCAAAGCAACCTCAGTTTTTTAAAATGACTTCACTATTTGAAACTATGAATGTTTAGATAAATCACATCTGCCGTTCTCCTTTATTTAAGATAAGGTAACTTAAGTAGTAACATTTAGAAATTCTCCTTTCCCTAAAAAAGTAGCTACATTCAGGCACCTCCATATCAATAACACCTTACAACCCAGGGGAGTGTTTTCCAAATGGCTTTATATTTCTGAGTAGCTTCTTTTCTTTCATGTGTTAGTTGATAAACAACCCAGCATTTTCTCCAAGTATTGTGGAAAAGTGGCCTGACATAGGTGAAATGAATCAAATCCAATATACTTTATCCATTGTTTACAGAGATGTTTTGTCTGTATTCTACATGGGATGCCCCACAAATCAGTGTAATGCATTTGCTACAAAGGAACATAATTGGCCAACACACACAATAGTCTTTCGTGTATTTAAGAGAGTAAAGCTTCACTGTTGTTGTTATTGTTGAATATTTTTAATCTTAAATTTAATGGTTTTGACTTTTATTATTTCTCCATTATATACATAATGTAGAATTATAGTCATATTAGAAACTTGTAAATGAGTAAAAAAGAAAACAGTCACCCTTAAAGTTCTAGTCAGATATAACTCCCATGAACAGTTTAGAGTATAACCTCCTAGATGTTTTTTTCCCCTTTCCTTTCTTTCCTTTCTTTCATGGACTTCAACTGCACAAATTTGAAATAATCATAACCCTTACTTTGTAACACATTCTCATCATTGACCCTCTTTATTATTTATTAATAAGCTAATAAACATTTACCACCCTATGCAAGATCTAGAATACTGACAATAAATTACAAGTTATTGTCAATATTCTAGATGTTTTCCTATGTGGTATGTGTGTGTGCATATATATATGTAACTTTTTAAAAAGTGGTCCTTTTTAAACAAGATCTCATTAGCCAAGTACCCACAGTTAAGAGATTGCACTAAAAAGCAAAGATTGTCCTAACATATATTTACCAATGAACCAATATAGTCACATGATATATTGTGAACTTTCAACGCCATCAATATACATTTATATCATTTTAAGTACTGAACAGTATTCCATTGCATAAATTTGTTATAATTTGTTTAACGGTCTTCTTTTTTAACATTTAGATATTCTGCTTTTTTAATTAGGTAAGAATGTGAAAACATCCTTAAATATGCTTCTTGACCCATCTATCTGATTATCTCCTCTTGTTGGATCAAAGGGTATGCACGTTTTTAAGGCCTTTGATGCATCCTACTAAATTGCTTTTAAAATTTAAACTAATTTAGGTTCCAGTGACCTCACTAGAGAAGCAGAATCTCCTGATGCCAGAAGACCTCAGGCAGCTGGACGTTGGTGGAGTAAGTACAACAGTCAGACGTGAGGTTAGGTAGGGCACTGACAAAATCTGCTATGCTTTAGGAAGGAATCATACAGAGCATTTAATCTGTGATATTTTAGCATATTTCTAGGTTATGTGTGCAACAGTACAGTAAAACCCACGATGGAAAAAAAGCCACAGAAACAAAATTTAGTGTGGCCAGAGGTACAAGTTTCTATCAGAAAAGACAAATTATATGATGAAGAATGTGGAAATCATTTAAAAAAATAAAAAGTATAACTGTTCAATCCTATCCAATTTTTATGTATCTGTAACCCTTAGGACAACTTGAAATGCCCAATATGTAAACCTTCAGGTAGATGAAGACCTAGAAAAAATATTTCTGAACTGTTACATGCTTCTATATATACATGTAACAAACACATATTTAAATACTTTTCTAACCTGAATTTGGTAATTTAGGAATATTCCCACCTCATTCCAGTCCTCCTGCTTACCATTTATTTTAGGTTTTAGAAATGGTAAAAAATTGTAAAATAGTATATATTATATATATATATATATATATATATATATATATATATATATATATATACTATTGTATTCAGGAAAAACACATACTCCCTTTTTGGCCAACTGCATCATTGGCGAAGTTCTGCCGCTTTTCATGTGCTTTAAAGGCGAGTCCAATGTATCTCTTGAAAACTGTTTCCTGCAACTCTGCCTTGCTTTCAAATCCTTTTTGTTGCCTTACCTCAATATATTTTTGGACGATAGTTATCATTTATAACTCTGCAGGTTTGTGAATTGCAGTGCCCCTCAGCTCCATTTTTCAACTCGCTTTTTTGGGAGCTGGCCGCAAAACAGCAGGATTGCTTCAGACCCTATTCTGGTTCCAGGGCGGCAGGCTGAGCCTTTGGTTAATTATTCCTGATTGGAAATTAGAGTGACATGTGCCTGTCCAAATACCTAGAGCTTGTCTCTCATTGGTTCCCCCTCTTCCCGTCCATCCTCGGAAAAATTGCAAACTGTACAAAACAGGAGGTTACAGGTGCTGATTCTCCAAGTGGGGAGCTTGTTAGGAAAGAGGCTGGAGGGGTGAACCCGACTACCAGGATATGAGGAGATGACGTGTCTTTTCCAAACTCTTTCCGATCAAAGGGTGTACTATCTTCTGGGTGTCACAGGCATGTTTTAGCTTTAGGAAGAGTTCCCTGCATGTAAGGAGAACACCAGGGATTTTTCCAAATCAGTGTCTCCCCGAACCCCACACTTGGAAATTTTTAAGCTACGGGTACATGTTTGTTCATTAAGGGCCTTGGGCAGTAGTCAGATTCCGAGCTTTAGATGATTGAAGTCTTCACGGTCAGAAGCGCTCACCATCGACCTCCTTTAGGTTACATTTTATCTGTCGTTGATAGATGATGTCGATATAGATATCTATTCTTTTTCAGATTATTTCCCCTTATAGGTTATTACAAAATATTGAGTGTAATTCCCTGTGCTATACAGTAGTTCCTTGCTGATGACCTGTCTTATACATAGCAGTGTGTATGTGTTAATCCCAAACTGTTAATTTATCCCTCCTCCCGCATTTCCCCTTTGGTAATAATAAGTTATAATATTTTATACTCAGAAATGGGGGAGCTGAAAGAGAGGTATCATTTTCAATGGAAAAGCATTCAAAACAAGATTGAAGCTTCAGCCATGATTATTAGATGTATATCCTTGGAAAGAAATCACTTCATTTCTCTAATGTTGACCTGACAAATAAGACAAACTTCTTGACTGAACTTGCTTATAATAAAGTGATGGATATATCAAATGAAAGTGTTAGAAACATCTTATTTTACCCGAGCCTTATAGACCGCTCTATGTTAATTACAGTTTGGCTCACATATCTGTTCACTGAAGTTACAATATTCTCAATTTCTGTTACTGATCCTCCAGAGTGATCCCCAACAAGGGTCCCCCTGCCCAGTGTCATTGGAGCCAACAGATCGAGACTTGAGTTTGGTTCAGAAAGCAAAGTAAACTTTATATTTTGATCAGAGAATGGAGAGGTAGAGCGAGCGCTCCCCCCGCGAGCTGTGGGCTGGGCTGCTGTGTAGGGATCCCGTCAGCGTCAGCAGGTAGGGAGGGGGCGGAGCTCTCGAGGGCCGGGTTGGCTGAGCTCAGGCTCTATGTCGCGGAGTCTGAACGGGGCCCCGCAAGCTGAGGTGTCGGCCCAGCCATCTTGCACTAGGAAATCGGGTCTGCAGTGCCGGGTGTGAGGTCTCTCTCTGCGGAACCCTAGGAGCAAGTGAAATTAGACAAAGCACAAAGGAAAAAAAAGGTTAGACTTTATTTTATTGCCCAGATTCTATTTTTATCTCCCAGGAATTTTAATGGGCTTTGCCGGTGACAAAACCCCTCCTCTGCCTTTTGTCCCGTTCCTCATTCTTGGGGCGCTGAGGGTGCAGACCCCTCTTCTGTAAATGCTTCGTGCTAAGTTGGGAGTCCTCATACCCGGGGGGGAGGGGTAGAACTTCTCCCCAGCAGCCTCCAGGTGAGGTTGATTGTCCCCAGGCCTCCTGCCTCACTGCTCGTTCGCCTGAGCGCCAGCATTGGAAGTGTTAATAGATTCCAGTGACCTTTAAGGGTCAGGAAAGAGATGCGCAGAGACGCTGGGGGGGCCGGTTTTACCCCGGCCCACATTTGTTCGGGCCACCTTAGGCTGACCGTTTCTGCCAGCCTAGATGCTCTGACTGACCGTTTCTGCCAGCCTAGATGCTCTGGACCAACAGTCTGCGCTTTCTTCCATTAGGCCCCTGAATTACCGTAAAACAGACCAGGTGTCAGGATCCTGCCCGCTCAGCTCCCAGACAGTCCAGGGTTCAGTGTGGATGAAGGATCATGATGGTCACTGAGTCAAGAGCCTTTGGAAGTAAACAGGAGTCCAGCCGGTCTTATTGGCCACCTCATCAGGGTGTCTGTAGGCTTTTCTATGGTGAAGCATGATATACGGTTCCCCCGCCAAGATTATTAGCTCCCCTCTGGTACAGTAAGTACTGCAAGCAGTAGTCCTACTCTTTTGGGACACACTCTTGTTGTTTTATGAGAGAAACTCCAGGTCAAGTGATGGGTCACATGGGTCTCATGGTGCCCCGTTGCCCCGGTTATCTCTCTGGAGGTTGGAGTTGGAGCGGCCTCCTCAATCGAGGTCAGTGTGCCCACGGAGCAAACCCTGCAACTTCAGGGCATGGTTGGGGGTTAGGATCACCACGTGGGGTCCGTTTCCCTTAGAAGGGAGGTGGCCTTTTGGGCTGCTGATTTCCAGGTTTTCAGATACCACCAGTATCTTGGCCAGATGTGGCGGTGGGCCAAGCCCCTTGGTGACCATAGTTTATCCTACCTGGATGGCATTCTTGCATTGTTCCATTTCAAGTGGTCCCAGTTTTTGCACTAATACTCCAATGGCGATTCACCTTCACCAGGAATGTAAAGGTCAAAGGGTTTAGCTAAATTAGGGAGTTCCAGGGCAAGGGTCTGAATTGACTGCTCTTTCCATTCTTGAAAGGCCACTTCTGGATTCTATTCAAAAGGATCATCATCTTTTCCTTTCAGTGTTTCATATAGAGGCCCAGCTAGTAGGACTGTAGTTAGGGATCCAGAGGCAGGAAACCCTGGCTTCCCCAGGAACCCC